>NC_134934.1:15470000-17870000 GCF_051020765.1 Lasioglossum baleicum
TTCGCAATATCTGAAACAAAAATGAAATGGATGTTTAACTATTCTAAATTGTCTACTGTACTACACGAAGGACTTTTTCCCGATATTTTAATATGCACGTGATTCATAAAGGGACTATTTCCTCACTAAAGAAATAGGAATTTCCTTCTTTCTCGGAAAATGAAAAATTTCTACGATAGACAGTTTAGACTGATTGAATATCCTCTGTGTTCCATTTCGTTTCAGAAATTCGTGGGAAACGCGTATACCACGTGTTCGTGTATGCTATACTGTACGATCGCCATCTTTGTCTTATAGAAAAATTGGAAACAAAAATTTGCACATATTATTTGCACGTGTCTCTGTCTCCGTGAAGAAATGATCGCGAAAGAAGAATATCCTGTCACGATTTTGCTCGTTAGGACTCTATTTATCCTTCGCTAATGTACTTTTTTCTATTCTCCCTTACCCATTCAGGTGACATGTTTGCAATAAACCACTCTATAAAAGTACAGTGTATTTCCCATAAAAAAATGAACGAACAATAACTTCGTTTCTAATAGTGACCGTGAGTGAAAGTGTTATTATTGCTGAAATATTCTATCTTTGTTTCAAAAAGGAAGCAATCCATATACATACATACGTGTGTGTGGCTATTGGGTCAATAGCGGAAGAGTAAAAGTTCACTATACACCGCACAGCTTGATCGAATAGACACTGTTTTCAGAGTCTATTCAAATATTATTCTCTAGATACAAACATCGGATGTAAAAAAAAACAGACAGAACGTATGCATTCAAGTATACAGGATGTTCGACTGCAGGCTATCTCCACTTTTTAGAGGATAGTTCTATGTCCACATCAAGACAAAACCTGTGGCACTTCAATTCAATATTTGCACTTTCACGAAAAATTCTTTTGCCGACTCGATCACGTGTATCCGTAAAACTGTATTAATATCCTGTTATGAAATATTTAAGGAGTCAATGCTTTCTTTGAGCCACAAATTTATTCCTGACCGCATCATCGATTCTTATGTTGTATATCGATAAACATTAATGATATCTTCACTTTATTTTTGCTCGAAGAAATATCTTTGAATTTTCAATCAATTATATTTCACAGCAACCTCGATCGATTTCGATGAAACCTTGCACATGCATATAACTTATTCAGATTTACAAAATACATACATGTTTGAAATTTTCATTACAGGCAGATAGAAAATTAGAAAAATTCACTTCGTCAACTTTACTTTTTCCTTGCGAATTCATTCTGATGATTTTCGAGTAATTCGCTAATCAAATCCGCCTATATGGAACAATCCAGAGTTGGGCATTAATCGATTAAAATTTTAATCAAGATTGATTGATTAATGTGTACGATTAAAAAGGTAATCATTGAAAAATCGGCGACTGATTCAATCGATTGATGAAGTTAATCGTCAATCGTTGATTAAAAGAAAAAATCATCGAAAAATTGGCGATTGATTCAATCGATTGATGAAGTTAATCGCGATACGGTCTGTCAGAGAGCGGAGATGGAGAATTGACAGAAATATATCTCAACAAAAACTCAGTTTACATTCTTTTCAGTATTCATACAGTCATACAATTTTGATTCCGTATTTCATTTCGAAGTTTCAGCAGTTAATCATTATTCAATTATCCGATTGACTATTACAATTGAAAGGAATGTAATTAACGACTAAAGTAGAAATTTAACCGTTATTCCCAATTAACGATTAATAAGTATTTAATCGTTAACCGCAATTTTTTAACGACTAAACTATATAGAGATTAATTTATAATTGCGATTAACGATTGAAGTAGAAAATTCGTAAATCGTTGATTAAATTTTTGCCCAACTCTGGAAGAATCAAAGCGTAATGAAAATTAATACAATAATACTTTCGAAAAAATTGTTAAGAGAATAATTCCGCGAAAATTATCCGTCGAATGAATTTCATGAAAATTGGCATGCTAGAGTTCGGCGTGTCCTCTTGTAGGTAGTGGCCCGAGGTCCTTGAAATTCAGGACGGGAACATCAAAGGTACCGGCGCGGCGGCAAAAGTTTCGCGTCTGGTCAAATACTCTGTAGTTTCGAGCACAATGTCAGTGCGCGAAGCGAAGGTGTATTGTTTGGCGTGCAAAGTGTTCTCCATACGGGAACGGTAGACAAGTAATATTCAGTTATTGATGCTTTCAGTTAGAACAATCGCATTGTGCGATCAACGTAGACATTTGCCGAGTGCGGGAAATGTCTAGAAATCGGCTAAAAGGGTAAGGAGACGCTTCGCAGGGAACAACGGGGATTTCAAAGACCGTTGAAAGCGAAGGTGGTAGAATTATGGGGAGTTCTCGAGATGCAGTGTTCATCGTCAACGACGACGCCGATAATCGCTGACAGTTTGTAGACGGAGTTGCAACAAGGGATAAGCGCTTCAGGACGAGGACACTTCTACCGATCGACTTTCCCGAGGAAGAACAACAGTCCTGGGAGGACGAGGATCGATACACGAACGATCGCTCTGCTGAAGAAAGGACCACTTCAGTCAGAACGTTCGAGCGAAAGGCATGGGAAAGCGGTCTTCTCATTATCCCCTTGCCCTACGATTTATTAAAACTTATGAAAATTTATGATTTACGAAAAAGAAGAAAATTTGTATCTATTGTATTTGTTTTGTTGATTAAAAGCGTATAGAAAAACTTGGTGTGTTAGGAACGTATGAGTGTTAAGGAACTTTGAGAAGTCCATGTTTTAGATGAATTAATTACTTAACAGATGTGATAACTTTGGAGCAGTCAGGTATGGAAATCGACAAAGTTCGCGCCCGTGGAAACATTTTCTTCGTATATTGATATTGCAGAGTTTGATGACTGAAACAGCATCAATTCTATATGTGTATCTACTTCGTGAGGTTGTCGAAATAATAAGATAACGGTAACTAATTTGCATTCAGTTTTGTACGATATTCAGAATATTCTGAACCAGACGATATGCGTTTTTAGCAATTCGTTCTACTACGTTACAGAGATTCAGAAGTAATTCATTTACAGGAGAACATATTTTCTGTTTTTAACGTAAAGTACACATTTTTATGACATTTGGCTAGCTGTATTAATGTGTCAAATTCTATGCTGAAACAATTTTTCGTTGTCCGTAGCAATTTTTGTCGGATATCCACTACTGAGTCCTTTGCTAACTACAATAAAATATTCGTATCCCTTTTGAAACTTTGCAATGGAATGGACGATAATGGGAATATTGCGAATTTTTCCCCCGAGTACGTATTTTTTGACAGAATTTTTAGATGACTGGCTCACGGCCTTTATTCGAAAAGCCATTTTACAAGCGTTATGTAGAAATTTTTTTGATACCAGCTGACAGCAACGACTTTATGCACCGTAGAGACATGAATATCACCGGACAGTCAAACCTGATAACCCGCGTTTAAAAAGTTTGCCTACGTGTACGCACGGATCAGCGTCATACGTCCCGCAATCTTATGGTAGTTTTTTAAAATAAATTTTATTGGTAATTAATCAGTGATATATCTGTGGTCGCAAGGAAAAACGCCGCATGTCACAATTTCAAAAAATTTGAGTTTATGCATTCATTGAACTTTGTAGTATTGGGGAGTAGTATTGTAGGATTGTAGTATTGTAGTATTGTAGGATTGACGTTTTTACCAGAAGAAAGTCATGAAAACAAATTCGAAAGGCTCGAAAAAATAATACAATTTAACCGATGTCCTATGTCGAAGCATTAGTGATCAAAACTATTAAAATAGAAATATTTTACTTTGTGTTTCAGATTATTAAAATAGAAATATTTTATTTTGTGGATGAAATTGTTAGAATAGAAATATTTTATTTTAAGGTTCAGATTGTTCAAATAGAAATATTTTATTTCGAGATTCAGATTGTCCAAATAAAATACTGTTTTCATTAAGCAAAATAAAATCTAAAATATTAAATACTATTTCAAATATTTTTTTCGCCAAATAATGCTCACCTCTGCATAGATATTATTTAACCTCAATTTATTCTCACAACGTGAACGCAGTGGAAGCAACGTGTTGGTAAAGGCTTAGCAATAATTATGCAAAATAAACATTACCTGCATCAAGTGCAAGAAACAATGACCATATAAACCTTTATTTTCTCTTTTAACAATCTTAATAAGTTACTTATTTTTTCTGCAATAGAACATTCGATTTTTATAAAAATAGTAAATCATGCCGAATTATTCAGTTCCAAAGAGCTTTAATGGGAGTGGTTTTTAAATTAATTTTCCTATCTAGTTTATATATCCATATTCTGCTTCCGAAAATTAATAACTGTATCCTCAAAATTAATATACGTGAAACTGGAATCTCTGGTATTGATTTAGTATATTCCAACACCTTAATCTGCAATAAAAATTATAATGGAACGCTAATCCATTGAGAGAGAAAAATTCTTACGCTCGTATCGCCTCCTATAATTGTTAAGACATCGAATATCCAGTAATCTGTAGAACGTTCAGGATTAGTACGTGATGTAAATCTGGAAAAGACTTACGTTCTCAAGCCTCTTCCATCTACACGGATTTCTTCAACGGCGGAGTTTTAATGCAATCGTATTTCTGCCCTGAGAATTTAGAATCTCGTGAATTTAATTCTCCTCGCTTGTATCTGGCTGATTCCGCGAAGAACTAAATGCACGGGAGCGAAGGAAAAAAAGATTAAACGCATCATCGTAGTTGTTAAGCCGTCTCATTTTCTATCACTGTGTTCAACGTGATATTTAATACGTTTTGGAAACGTTGATTTGGGAACGTAATGAGAAAAAAAACGAGAAAAATCGCAAGAAATTCGTTGAAAGCTTCGGCATTTTTTTATTCTCACGTCTGGCTAAAAGAAAATTAAAAATACTATGTTTACTGCGTTGAAGGAGAATGATGTTAAACGCATAAGAAGAGCTCAATTTAGTTGTATTACTGTTCCAGAAAATATATGCATTCAGATTATTACTTTGGCATACTAGTGTTATTATTAGACTGCGGATCTGTATGCATTTACAGTAAAATTGAGTAGATGAAATTCGAAATTGTTGGAAAATTTTCAGAATTGATGATGTAACATTCAATTTAGTTTCTGCATAAAGATCCGCAGCCTAGTTATTATATTTCCATTTCAATTTTCATTCCGCACTCATTTCTTTCAGTCCTTTGAATTCCTCGCTTTTCATCCTTTCAGAATTTTTTCCAACGAAACTATTGAACCTTTCGGATTACGATTTCGTACGCATAATCACTCGTATTTGGAGTATAATTGTGATTTTCGTCAAGCGATATTAATCAAAATTTCACGAGTTATCTATCTCGTAAAAGAATTGAGATCGGAGTGTTACATCAATTGAAGTGTTACATATCTTAATGAAATCAAAAATACTTTTACAGTACTTGTATCGTGGATCGCGCCTACTCGTCTTTCGCATGAATGTGTCAAATCCACGGTCTAGTCGTGAGAGCCAGTTAAGGATTTTCGGAAAATGAAAAACCAGAATACCCCGTTAAATATCGCCGGAACGTCACATATGTAATTACAACGACTTAAAAGTTTCGAATTCCCGCGGGTCGAAACGGTGTAGAATATCGGTGTGGCACGCGGTGAAAAAAAGGAAGAAGAGAGAAAGAATCGGCCGGTTGAAAGGATCAAATGAACCGATGAAAGCGCAGATTCAAACGGCCGTGAATTCCGTCGAAAAATCATAAAATCCGGTTCCGCGATGGCGCTTGATATAAAAAGCGATCCGTCCGTCCGGCCGAAGTATTGATATCGTTTCGAAACCGAGGCGGAGGCAAATCTGTGACACTTGCAGACGTCGCCGTGTAGTCCAGCAGGAAGGACGGTAAAGTGGGTGCGAGGGAGTCGGAAGCCGTGCCGGCAAGGATGAAAAATTTCATTTTAAAGTACGCCGGGAACGGAGCCATTCCTGTAAATTAAACTTTAATCAAAAATTCTCTTGAATGAAGGCTGGTTCAAGCGGGTTACGCTTCTGCGGTGAACCACGGTTCCACCGGAATCACCGCACACGCGAAAAAAGATATCTTATTCCGTGACTGCGTCGTATTCCACGACAATATTGTTAAACGGGATTTTATTTATTCAACGACTAGTTGTTCCGTAATTGATCCGCTGGCACAACACCGCGCTGCGCCATTCAGATTTTCACCGGGGAACTACGCGCGTGAAAAGCCAGTTCATCGATTCAAGTCTGCCTCCCGTGTGTTCGCGTTTAATTGGCTTGAAATGGCTTTCGTTTCGATAGAAAAGGAGGAACTGTAATTTGTTCCGAACAACCAAAAGAGATCCGATGCGTGGCGCGTTTGACGCTGAATTTACAGAACGGTAAAAGTGACTGTTACTTCGTAGATAAGATTGTGTTTTTAGCGATTTTTATATATTCTTCGTCCGCGAGAAAATTAATTTGCTCGATAAATTCCTCGTGGCCAGGTAGGTGAATTATTAGTTCTAGAGTATACTTTTTTATCTGTTTATTGTTACGGTATATTAAAGTTGTTTTCCAGACGTGGTTTTAATGGAGTGCAATTCTTTTTTTAAGAATACTAGAATATATACATGGTGAATCACGAATTACTGATTGATTACTTCGTTACTATAGCAGTCCGATCGAAAATGTTTTTTATCAGATATAGCCTGGTTTCGGGAGAGCTTTCACGTGACTATAGCAAATATTATGTCAACTCTTTTCCTTCAGGATTTTTTAAGGTCACCTTATATCTTTTTGCAAATACATTTATAATTTTTTATTAAAAAAAAACAACAAAAATTGCTTTACAAATTTTTCTTTTTTTCAACTCTTTCCTTTCAGGATTTTTTAAGGTCAGCTTATATATTTTTGAAAATATATCTATAATTTTTGTTTACAAAAAATGTACTATAATCACGTGAAAGGTCTCTTGAAACCATGCTATATCTCATAAAAACATTCTCTCTCTGATGATTTTATTTATTCCGTGTTCTATATAAAAATATTGAGAATCATTGGACGCAGGCGTTCGTGATCGACCGCCCATACTCGTACGTATAATGAAAGTTTTTATTCCCGCGTGCCGACGATTGTTTTATTTGTCCGGGATTTTATTAATAATATCGAATACAATATTGTGGCCCGATTTTAGCGAGCTCGGGTGCTCCGCATAGTCGGCGTTGTCACTCGGCCGTGTCACGTCGCGTCGATCCTTTACCGTTCAAAATTGAATCACGGGCGCGTCGAATGCGCCAGTCAATCTCGCTCGTCAATTTCTAAGTGACTGAAGTTCGGTATGCTCGATTAGTCGGTTGAAATTCCGTCCAGAGCTCAGCCGTGGCTTTAGTATCTGGAATCGATAGAAGAAGAATGCGAAATCTTGATCCGACCCAATATTCACATTTAAAAGTTGAACAATGTAACAACGCTCCGTAACTTTCTACTCGACGAACTAAACGAGTATGTGGTTACGTCACTATTATCGACGCCATTCGTTGTTATTTATTAGACTGCGGATCTTTATGCAAAATGAAATTGTTTTGCATTGATCGTGAGTAGCAGGAATAACATAACAATTACTTAATCCCTGAACGACTTTTACGGTGTAATGTTTAGAGATGTGCAGGATCGGGACGGCATTTTGAACCTTTCGGGTATTCTCAATAATGTTCGGGTATTCTCAAAAATTCTCGGGATTTCTTAAAATGCTGGGATTCGAAAGCGAGTCTTGTTTTCTTGCATATGACCATGGTGTTAGATTTATCTAAATAAAACATCGTTTTATTTAACTTGATAATTTATAACTAGACAGCGGATGTTTATGCAAATGCATATATTTATAGAAAGTAGGTAAAGTTATGGAACCTGGACAGAAATTTACGTTGTCTGTAGAGAATTTTGAAAATATTCCCGCACACCTCTAGTAATTTTATATTAAAAGCAACATTACAACATTCTTGTATATTTAAAATCTTTTACTGCTTCTTATTTCGCCCACAACTACTTTCTTCATAAATGCATAATGATCCGCAACAATAACATTCGTAGATCCGAAATGAACAAATTCGCACTAAATTCTGTCGAACTTGTTACTCCAGCATTTTTTTAAACATCCGCAGTGTTTTTCGTTAATAATTCGCTAACAAAGCCGCGTCGAACATTTTCGCAAAAGAGAAAGTGACATCAAGTGACGTCAAGAATCACCCCTTTCAGGGAAGTTCATTCTGGAAAACCCTGTACAGCTGAACGAGAACACAATTAATTTATAATCAACTGATACTATGAACAACACTGTACTACTTTCCTTTCTCAAGACACAGTGATTCGACCTAAGTGCTGGTCGAAATTAGGCAACTGTCTTCCACTTATTCCGCAATTATTTCTGGTTTGAATTAATCGTTTCGCAGTTTGAAACTGTTTTGCAGGTTAAAGCGTTCCCAGATATCTGTTTTCCATTACCGACTAACTACGTACAAACTTACCTCCGATTATTTAATTCTCTTTACCAAGTTTAAACAATTATATTAATCGAGGAGCTTTCGATTGATTACATTCGTATTGTCGCGGATTGAATCAATAAGCGTCTCGTGTAAAAGTAGGACACCTGTTGATTTTTATATAATAAGAACGAGGATTTTTCTAAAAAATCGCTCTTTCAATCGTTACGGACGTAATCGTTCTTTCAAAGATATAATTCAGCGTGGGTAATCGAAAATTTAACTTGGACGAGCCAATTGAAAATTCACATGCATGCTCACAATGGGGATTCTTGAATTTCACTTATTAATGATTCCTTTTCACATTTTTTTCTTTCTTTCCATTTTCCTGTTAACGTGATTGATGTTCCGCGAATCCTACGATCTAATTCATCTCAAACGCGCTGAATACGATTCAGGTCACGCGATTGCCGAGGTGGTTTTAAAACATTTCGACAATTTTCGAGTGGTAATTCTTGAACAAACTGTGCCGTGTGTTTTGAATCGTTGCCCGAGTAAAATTTCGATTCCTCTACATTGCTCGCATTCGAGGTACTTTGTTTCAGATTATTCTTTGAAATAATTATAAAATAGCAGAGAAATTAATTGACTTCAACACCTTAATCATATTATCTGGCAATGTCCAGAATATGATTCAGAACAAGGAGAAGGTGGAGTGGGGTAAGTCCGTTAATTGGTTATTTCTATTATGATATGAACGAAATTTCTAGTATAGTATATGTTAGTATGAACTATTCAACAAAGATGTCACCCAAGAATAAAGGTGTTTTCCTCGCTTAAATCAACTAATGCCAAACAGTCACGTGTGAGGTACACGTACAATTTTGAGGTTACCCTGAACGTGCAATAGTTTACAAGTTATTAATATATTCTGTGTTGTTAGTTTAGGTAAGTTCAACAAATATTGATGTAGGTTTACATTAAATAAACCGTTTTCATTGTACTTTTTAAAATTTATTGAGAAAAACACTAAGATGCTCTTGCCCCGTAAGTATTACTACACGGGGCAAGTCCGTATTATCACGGTGGGGTAGGTCCGTACTGTATGGGTAACTATAAAACTAAAAAATATACAGGGTGTCCCAAAATTCGTGAACTTCCCGAAAGGGAGTGGTTCCTGAGACCGTTTCAAGCGACATTTTCCTGTGCAAAAATGTCGCTTCAAATGATCTCAGGAATCACCCCCTTTCGGGAAGTTCACGAAGTTTGGGACACCCTGTATTTAATGCAATAAGGAACATTTTATAGCAGGCTTGTTAATCATTTTTCTTGCCCCGTAGCACTTGAAACAAGGTTCGAAAGCATTTTTAACTCTCAGAGACGGATATTTTCGGGACAAGTGCGTCCTAGTTGACACTTTGTTCAATATCCCTTCAAAATGATAATTTTCAAGCCAAATTAGAATCCTACATAATACTAATTCATCAGTAATAACTGTGGGAGAAGTTTGATACCGAGAACGTTAAGTTTTTACTTTTTTACATACCAGATTGAAAATACATCAGTTTAAAGTCCAACTTTGCAAAAACTAGGGCGGACTTCACCCACTCCATCTTACTTGTTTGAACTGCTTCTCAATCTTCTTTTAATATTTATTTTTGACTTCCTCAAAAAATGTAAAATTAGGATTTAGCGTCTACCGTTCATATTAATTTAACTTCATTTAACGATTCATTATTAATTATAAAGTGTTACACTAATGTATATAAATAAAAAAAAATATGGTTCACGGCATCAATAAATAAATATTAAAAATGGTTTTTCACGGCAAGTTTCCAGACGTCAGAACTTGAAATACATACCTACGCCATTGCTGATCCGCCGTGCCGCGCAGTCGTGTTTTATGTTGGTTGTAAATGTTTCGGATTCAGTTCGTTCCATTTCCGCCACATTATTACCCTTCCATCACAGTCGCTGACATTAAATTTACTCTCATCTGCGAAAATAATGTTGTCCTAAAACTGGTTTTCCTTCAATATACATATAATCCCCAGCGAAGCTTGATAAACAAACACCATTTTTCTATTTGCCGCGTTAATGTATTTTCCCTTTTGTTCGATCAATTTTCACACATTTTGTGAAAGCAGTACATACTTGCATTTAACCAAATAATTCAACTGCGAGCACTGCTTACAAGATAAATGATAGTAACAAATATGCTCATATGGCATAAAAATGCGCTCTGTATTTAAACAACGTCATTAAAACACGGTATTTTATTTAATCGATTTTTACAAATTTTGTGAAAGGATTAAATAGACATTAAATAAGGATTAAATAAGAAAAAATATAAAGACTACTGGGAAAATAGCTGTAAAACGATCTTTGATTCTTCTTCTTATTTATTGAAGTGTGTACAGCTTTCCTTTACCGAATAACTTCATGTCTATCGATCAATTTTCGTACTAAATTAATTAATGTACACATAAATCGACCACAGTATAGCGTACACACAATGTATACAGATATCTATGTACATCTATGTATCTATACAGTTTGTATTTCCAAAGGGAAAGATCATCGTATTACCAGGAAACGCTCGGTACAGCTACACTAAGCCCCTATAATTAGGGTATCAGCAACAGAATTGCACATAGTACATTGAAATATAAAATCGCCTACTGTAGCCAGTAATAGGGTGAATGGAAATGTATAATCCGATGGAAATTCGGATCTGGTGCCTGGACATCTGGCAAAGACCATTAGGTTCGTTTCCACGAGGACTTACGGTACGTCGCGTCGCGTCGCGTCGATCAGTGTAGTGGACAGCCGACTGAACCGCCAAGAGACACACACGTGAGCACCGGACCTTGGCGATCATAAACAAATTTGACAAATTGATCCTGCTCACGTCGTTCTTCGTTCCGGAGTGAACGCCAGATGTCCGTGTCATAAACCCAATCACGAGGAGGCATTTTCTCGCCTGTACTGTTTTAATACACGCCGACGGAAAAGCCAACATTATTCTTCTGGAGCTGGTTCCACCCTTACGTCGATCGTAAATAAAAGATCGTTATAATAACTTATAGTAAACCGTTATTAGTAACTTCTAGTGCATCATAGATCCAGTATTAACCCATTCTGAACAGAGTCTAATAAATAGACTGCGGATCTTTATAAATAAAAATGTTTCGCATTGATTGTGGGAAGCAGGAATAACATAAAAATTAATTTCATCCCTTGACGACTTTGTTACAATATAAAAGCAACATTACAATATTCTTGAATTTTCTTAATCTCTTACTGTTTTATATTTCACCCAACCAATTTCTTCATAAATGCATAATAAATATTTTGCTGTTCTTAATCTACAGCCATTGGAGAACACGTAGGCATACAACAGATATTTTTCTTGTTCTTCTAAGGAGTGATGAGCTACAAAGAAATTCTAATCACTACATTTGTAAAATACAATGGATTTATTATAGATATGCACTATGATTATAGGGCAAGGGATTATCACGTTTCACTGGTGCTACATATTTTATAACAAGTTTAACGCTGTAGAATATATTTACACCAAAAGCATGAGGCATTATATTAACATATAAACATAAACATAAAAGACATTGTCTGCATTTTTATAAAATGTTATATAAAATGTATACTTTTGTATAATATAATAATATACAGTGTGTCTTAGCTGAAGGAGGCCACCTAAATATCTCCTTTACTTTTAATGCCACAAAAAATATTTATGGCATAATTTAAATGGAATCGAAGGAGGAATATCGTAGAAGAACAATTTCTTTTGTCCAGTTATTTTTTCAAGGTCATCGTTATTTTTTTTATCGGGAAACTTATTTTTTCTTTATTCCATCTTATAGCGGCTGAAAAAATACATTTGAATATGCTCGAGTCATTAACAAGATGGAATAAAAAAAAATAAGTTTACCCGATAAAAAATAACGGTGACCTTGAAAAAACTTTGGAAACATAACCGGACAAAAAGAAATTGCTCTTCTATGATATTCCTCCTTCGATATCATTTAAATTATGCCATAAATATCTTTTTTGTGCCATTAAAAATAAAGGAGATATCTAGGTGACCTCTCTCACCCTGTATATATGAAGAATTGGTATTTTCTTTTTTAAATACTGGAATAAGGGTACGGGAAAGGAGATCGAATATTTTTTATTTATTTGTATTAAAAAAAAAACGAATTCAATCGAGATGAGGAACAACCGTGATCGTGATTCTGCGATCACTGTGATAAATCACGGTGCATATGAATGACTGCATGAAACGCGCGGTGCAGCCGTGACACAGGAACAATTGAAAAATGCTGAAAACCTTCGCGCACAGCTAATACATTAATTTTTGCGATAAGATATCGCCGGTACGCTCTCGCGGGGCAGACTGTACGCACGTACATGCATACGTACACATAGATAAAGGTGTACATATGTACGTTGCAAAGTTTCCTCGTGATAAGTGCCGGATGATTTATTCATCTCACGGCGCTGCAGGCAGCAGTACAAATTACGCATCCCGTTCAGAAAACCTTCCCGCTACGTGACAGTAATTCATACGTCTGCATTAACCTACGTACCCTTCGTTCTCTGTTTCCCCGAAACACGAAGGGTGGTCTAAGCGCGCCACGACCAACCCTCTCCGACGAGAGTGATTCTAATTCTTTGACTCTCCCATTGCGGACTCCTTTTCAGTAGAAACGACGCGTCGCGGCGCGACACGCCGCGTGCTCGCGAAAGGGAAAGTCGGTCGCACGGCTTTCATTGACCGACCACCCCCTACATCGCTCCCAACGGTCGAATAATTGGACGATTCCCGTGTAAAGCACGCGATCGTCACGAACCCAGCCGCTTTTTGCCTGGGACCGGCTGCCACCTAATTTATTTTGGCAAGCTGACGTAACTCCACTCCGTGCCGATCGAGGAAATATCGCATCGTTGCCACCTCCCGTTCCCCACGTTCCCCAAGATCGAGCTCGCGAATCATTCACGGCTGCAAAGTCGTTGCCACAGTGCGCACTAGGTCAGAAACTCCCATAAACCGACCGAAGTTCAAGATTTGATTAGACTGTATCTTTTTGAAGTTTTTTGCTCGTAATATTCTTTCATTTTATAGAACGTAACTGGCCGCAGCTTCTCGTCGAAAGATTGTAAACGTTCCAGACTAAGGATAATCGTGATCCAACGGGGAATAGTAACATTCGCGTCGCGTGTGCCTGTAATAAATAGCCTGCACATGACCGCGAAGTCTCTCGGCAGGGTAAAGTGGACATCGATTTCGCGCGGGACTCTCGACGTATCCAGCGCGCAATAGTATCGGCGCTTTGGAGAGGACTTGCTGGTGACAAATGTGTCGTTTAAAACAAAGAGTGGAGAATCCTGGTGTAATATCGACGCGGGGGGAAGAGCGGAGCAGAGAACAGAACAGAACAAGTAGCATAAGGGTGTAAGGACCCAGAGGAATCTGAAGAATCGTTCACCGTTAAAGGTTTCGTGGAAGGCAGGAGCCGCGACGCGACGGCGTGGTCGTCTACGCAGCTATCGAGCCATCCGAAAAGACGTCTACACGGGGTCGAAGGGTGGCGAATAGACGATGGCATGCTGGGGACACACTGGCCGACAAGCGGCTGCTGAAAAATGCCCCTAAAGCGTGACTACCCTCGGTGGCAAACGTTTCTTTTTTCGTCGCTCCCCGGTGCTGGTCCCGTCGGCAAGAGGGGGAACGTTCGGAACGAATGGGCCACACGTGTGCTGCACATTCTCCTCTTTTTTCCTCTCTGTGTTCTTCCTTCCTTCCTTCCTTCCTTCCTTCCTTCCTCGGCGGTAACACCCCGTTTCGCCCGATGTACATGCACACACCGACACACAACCAGCATCCCCCATCGGCAACGGTTCCCGACCGCCATCCGTAGCTTTTCTTTCTCTCTCCCCCACCCCGTTTGGCATCCCTCGCCCCCATATCGGCGATTTCGGGCTGGCAAGACAGTCGAACTTGCGAAACTCTCCGGGGCGGCGTGATTTACGCGTGTCACGGAGCATCGTGCGCCACGTGCGGTGGACGTTCGCCGTTTCACTTTCTCATCGGTCTCGGAAAGGAAGAAGTTCGAAATCGCTACCCGTTCACGAAGAGTAACGCCCGTCGCGGCCCCCCCAAGCTCCAAACCCAAGCCCCGATGGCTCGTAAACTAACAATGATCCTGAAGAACCATGTTCCTCCTCTCTCTCTCTCTCTCTCTCTCTCTCTCTCTCTCTGTATCTCTGCGACCAACCATTCCGCGAATCGCATAAATACGATTCCCGCGGATCCCACCGAAAATCTATCTCCGTTCCCCTCCGATTCTCCGATCGTCCGCGGTTGTTTGGCAGTTTCGCGACCGCGCCGGCCGAGACTTGAATCCGATTCTCGTTCGACCGAAATTCCCGTGGGTTTTCATTGTGAATGTGAACCCCCGAACCCACCGCCTAACCGGAGATTTTCAGGAGAGCGCGCGTGTCGTTTAAACTAACCGTTTTAGAGCTGCGGTGAACGTTAATGGCGATCGAATGTCGTCCGAAATAAAAATAAGGATTTTATTGCCGGTCCGATGCACGGACTATCCCGCGATCCCTGTTGCCGCCATTACAGCGGCTCGTTCCGAGTGATATTGTTTGGAGAACCGCCCACGGTCGCGCTAAATGTTAGACACCAGTGGGAGATTTGACCTGCGGTCCGCGGCAGTGGTTTTGTTTCCACCTTGCGGTCCTCTTGGAACCTTGTAAACTGACGAAATGAAATTTTTCGATCTTTTCCAGCCGTGGTCCTCTGTACTGCAAAGTTTCGTTGCGTTTTGAAAACCGCAGAAATTATCTCGGTAACTGTTTACAAAGAAACACTCCTCCCCGATTTTGATAAAATCTAAATATGTCGTAGATTTGGACAGTTTAAATAACCTTTTCCCTTTTCCCTTTTCTGCCTGCCTAACCCACAAACCTGCACTTCATTATTGATTCTAAAATAAGCACTAGCAATAGGTTTTGCGAATACAGTAGAACCTCAACTAACCCGGCCTCTGTTGTTCGAATTCTTTATCGTCTGAATACTTTCCACAAGGAATTAGTTTGCGTTAAATCAATCCATTACTGCACACTTCAATAAGGATTAAGTTGAGCACTGAAACTATGTAATTGTTGTATTATACTGTCCAACAAATTTCAACTTTTTTTATGTTCCCAATATACTGTTGTGTGGATCTTATAGAGTTTTTCGCGCTGATTCCGAATCTGCGAGAAGGAACATGTTCGCGCTTCGGATCAAGAATCGAAGCAGTGATCGCAGCAGAAGGGGGTTATATTGAATATAACGACACTTAGAAAGGATCCCCTAATTAATCTACACCAAATTTTTTCATCAATACAAGTTATTTCCAAATAAACAAATGTTTCAGTGAACTGTATATTTTGTCCGGATGTTTCTGACGGACCCTGTATTTTTAGTAGTGAGTCAATGCCGAGCATTTATAGTTACTGGAACATGTATTAATGCTATCGGCGCACTGGTTCGATCATTTATAGTTACCTTGTGGGACAACCGAAAACTTAATCGGGAAACGAAAGTTCTTTACGGTGAGGAAAGTTTGGCGGACCGAAAGGATCAGTTTCGTGCTACTTGCACCGCCTGTCAGAACCAGGTGGGAAAAAAATGATGCCGGGGATTATTATCACTGGAACTTTTATGGTAAAACGTAGCCTATATTTCATTATTTGTTCGACAGATTTGAGATTTCTTTTAATCACCGCCTTATAATAAATCATCGAGTCATTCGTAACTTTTCTTAGAAGTTTCCCGAGGCTGTTCCTGTCAATATCTTCTATATATTTTCGTTGGTTTCATAATCGGGTTCTCATTCATTTCGCTAGATCTCTGACGCATTTGATTTTTTAGTCCTCGGTATCACTTTTTGTCTGCAGTGTTTTTATCATAAAATTACTCTTGGCATGCTCTCATACCGATATAATGGTTCATAATCTGTGAAAGAGCTACCGAGCCGCGTTTCAAAACCATTACAGAGACTTTTATGCACAAATGCTTTCGCGAAAATTATTTTAATCAACATGGAATGAAAAAATTTGCGTATAAAAATTAATCCAGAGCCGTGGTCTGAATGGCCCACATAAAAGAGTTGCAAACAAAACAGCTTTTAGTATTTTCTCCGTAATTCCGATCAATTGCAATGTTTGAAAAAATGTTTTTCCACATCATGTTGTTTAAATTAATGCTTCTCACAAGAAGGGTAAAGTCGTATGGTGCGATATTAAATAAAGTTATTGTCTTTTTACAAGTGTCCGAATATTCATGAGATTCACTGTAGCTAGGAACGTAAGAAAGGACGAAAGAATCCCTGCGAAATTGATTTGCCGTTGCGTGGGAGTCTAATCCAAAGACTGATAAATATTCATTCCTTCTCGGTGATTTTTTTCTGTTAACAAAGTCAGGGAAAGAGGATCGGAAGGTCAAACAACCGATAATTCAGGAACGGAGGAGATTTCGAGGCGGACTTTCTGACGCGAATAAATCGTCTTCGACGCCGACGGTTCAGCCGCAGTCGGCGCGGTTAAATGCGAAACAAAAAGAATCCCACTGCGGCACGGCTGCGAAGCAAACGGGAAACGCGACGGCGAAGCTGCATATGAGGCACAAGGTGTTCCCACGAGCCAGGGATTTCAGTTCTCATACCTCCCTCTCACCCCCACCCACCGTACGTACATTGCCTCCAAAAAGTATGCGGACAGTTGACATTTTGTAAGAATCGATTGTTTTATTGAACAAAGCTTATTAGTGGACAGCGGACTGTGTGCACTTCTGACAAAAGTGTGTAGAAAAAACCTAGCACGGTAATAATATTAGAAGAATTGAAAAATATTGTCATATTATTTCCAATCGACTTTCACTAACCGTACCAAGCACAAAATGTGACTTGTACATGTTGTTTTATAAAAATGAGAAGAGGGGATTTATTTATATTTTTCGAAAATTGTATAACAATACGTGCTTGGACGAAGAAATTGATTCAATCATTTTTAATGGAAGTATTCGTTTATAAAAATAAAAACGAGTTTGGAAGTTCGACGGATTCCCGTGTCTTAGCGCGAAGTAGAATTGGCTGGCCATGGTCAGACGCGTCAGACGATTCCTATTCAACGGCACGCCTAACCACCGAATTTCCAAACTCGATTTCCTCGGAAACGAAGCGTCGACCTAGAAAATGTTATTCGGTTTTTTTTTAACTTATTTTTACAAGTATCATCTCGTTCCAGCTTGTTCCGACCATCCTGAAACGCCCTGTACAATTGGTTACTGAAACTTTTTACCATTTGCGTTCTCTTTTCATCGGAATTTGAATTGGAATGAAATCATTTTTTTCATTTCATTTCATTTATCTCTCTGGTTCTATCATGTCGACTGCGTTTGCAATACAGTTTAATTTAATTAAATTCAACATTTAATATACAATTATTTCGTATTTTATTTGAATGAAATAGAAACACTTTTTTTAAGTGTTTGTCAAATAAAAATAATAAAATATTTTAAGCAATCATTTGTTACGAATAACTGATTGGTCAATGGGTCGAGAATAATAAAACAGTATTTTTAAATTCTTTCAATGCTTTTAATATTTTAAATTACACCAATGTACTTTTGTTATAAATGGATCAAATCCGCTGTCTAGTCATATTTCCAATAAAATCTGGCCAACCCTGATTTCCAGAAAGTATTTAGATAATAAAAAGAAATATATAAAAAAAACTTTTTAAAAACCACGCTTATATTAACATGCACTAAAAAGGAGAAAATAATTTTTTTAGACACTAGTGACTATGAATAAAAACGTGGAGCGCTAAACTACGTATATTGACGTAATCTTCGTGGGCGCTCCACGCTTTTATCTAATAATCTTTAATGTCTCAAAAAATTATTTTCTCCTTTTAGTGCATTTTAATATAAGCGTGGTTTTTAAAGAATTTTTTTTATATATTTTTTTATTTTCTACTTTTTTGTCTTTTTTAAATGGAACGCAAGATATAGTAATACTGGTATGAAATAGTAACATATATATAGAAACGCAAGATATGGAAATACGCAAGATAGAATGAGGGGATGACTCCGAGAGACGACGTGTCTTGATGGAGTACGAAATTGTCCGGAATGAACGTAACACCCCACTGATTGAGCTCCTTCGATGCGAAATAGGTCACTGGAGTGGGGATGAGTCGGAGTGGGAACGCGTAGTGGAGTAGGGAGCGCTGGCGCGCGGAGTGGGGATCGCGAACCCGATGACGTACTGCCGAGCATCGCGCGACGCGGTGTGACGGTTAATATTAAAATTTTCTTTTTCCTGAACGCACAGTTTTTTTCTAAATCTGTTTTTTAATGTTGCATTGTCATCCAGTTCTCAGCTATGTTTAAAGTTTCAAGTCTCTAGTTCATCGGGAAGTGGTTTAAAATTCGATTATAAGATTTGACGCATACAACGACAACTCGGCAAGCTCTAATATAAGCGTGGTAAAAAGAACAGATATCAGAGATCCGGATAAGGCCAATTCTACTGTATGTGTAATGTTACGGATAAATAGATACGACGTCAATGAATGTGTGACTGAAGATGATCTGTGGCCGAAAGACATCCTTTTCCCTTAATCCTGGCGAGCGAGAACTTCCCCATTTACTTTAGCCACGGGTTACCGTGAGCCGTAAATGGTGGCCGATATCATTCCCCGGGGAAATATTTTGTAGGTCGTAGCAACGCGCTTAAACGCGTTTACATGCGCGACAGACCGGTAGTCGTTCCTTTTTTTTTGTTTCTTTTTACATTTCCCTTCCACGTATCTTTTTATGTAACTGCACAATTTTTCTTCGCGGAGGAATTTTTCTCTGCGGGATATACGCCGACAAACTTCCCGGTTTTGCCTTCCGTCTTCCGGGCAAGATATTCATCGAATCAAATTTCTCCGACGGTATTTCACTGCTAACGCACGCGGGAGAAATTGATTTTTCCTGTGTGTTCAACGCGACGCAACCTGCTCGTAAAATAGTCCTCCGACTGCGAAACACTGTGCCACAATTTCAAATTGCGTGGTTCATTTAAGATAAGAAGCAGCAGTCGATTCTTAGAAGAAATCAAAAAACAATCTTCTGTATAAGGTAGAAATTAAATCATTTAGTTTCACTTGAAAAACTAAACTCTTTTATTACAAAAATAAGTATCATTTTTATTAGAAAATTGTTCACTCTTGTTTCACTATTTCACGAAATTCAGAGTAAACCAAATCGTTTAGTTTTAGTTGAAAAACTAAATTCTTTTAAGTGATATCTTTTGTTTCAGTATCTCTCTTCTACGTGGGTTGTGTTAAAACATAAAACACATTGTGTGTCATCAAAATAGGTCCGCTTTCGTATTTTTTAGGAAGCAGCTGCGTTCTTCTTGTATTTTCGGGCGAATTCACAAATCAAGCTGATTACGGGAATTCCCGGTGCGTCGTAAAATTTGATTAGACAGATTTTTTTGTTGGAAGCAATTCCAAGAGAACTCCGAAATAACGTTGGCTCTTTCGTGAAAAACTGTCTCTGTATTCGCGTTGCGTGTTTAGTAGCACCGCGTCTAATTTACAAAATGTATTATGCGATGTCGTTGCTGCAAACTTATCTTTATGCAAACTGTAGCGCGCTACAAGTTCTTAGATTTATGCACGCCTGAAAATATTGTCGAGACAACGAATCGTCTCATTGATATCTAAGATGACAATAAAAAAATACAATATATAAAAGAACTTTTTAAAAACCACGCTTTAAAATGCACTAAAAAGGAGAAAATAATTTTTGTAGACATTAGTCTACAGGGTATTTCACCTAACTTGACCACCTTAAATATCTTTGTTGTTTTTAAAGATACGTCAAATGTCTGGAGGACAAAGTTGAATGGTAAAATGGGGCTCATACGATACCAAAAAAATTTCTGTTTTTATGTAATTTCTTTTAGAGCTATGAAGGTCACCTTCATTTTTTTAAATGGAATGAGGTATTTTTTAATACATCAATCGATGCAGCCGGACATTATGTCGAAAAGTTAGTAGTTCAGGAAACATTTCAATTTAAATAACTCTAAAACACCATTACTGTCGTACTACGACGTTACACTAGTTTTCTCCTGAACGCGCAGTTTTTTTTAAAAATTTGTTTTTTAATATTGCATTGTCATCCAGTTCTAAGCTATGTTTAAAGTTTCAAGTCTCTAGCTCTTCGGGGAGTGGTTTAAAATTCGATTACAAGATTTTACGCATACAACAACAACAACGACAACTCGGCAAGCTAATATAAGCGTGGTAAAATAGGTCGACGCTGTTGTACTTCATACAAAGGAAAACAGAAAATTGAACATTTTTGCCTGTGAGAATAAAAAATAGACAATTCTTTATTTCACTGTGTTCACAGTGACTACATGGAAATGTGATTTAAAATTGGATTCTGTACGTAATTGTTTCAGAATAGAAGACTATAATAACGTCGACTGTATGTACATAGATCACGGAAGCTAAAAAATCGGAATCCTAATTTTGCAGTATACTCCAGTGTGTTCCATACAGAACATCGTTGAATTATTGAGACCAGTTGGTTTTACGTACCCGTAAGAAATTTGCCAAGAGGTCAGAGGTCGGTTCTGGAAATATTCGTTCGATAATTTATTTTTACACTTTTGACACTCTCCGTGAATCTTTGACTTTAACATGCCATTTGCTATATCTTGAATGATCTCAGTTATAGAATCTAACGGAGTATTATTGATGAGACGACTGCGGAGTTTACGCGTTTGTGGCGAAAATAGGTAGACCAATATTCCAATTCTGAAAATATTTCGAGAATCTAACAATACTATTTTATTATCACGGACTGATTAAGATGATTAAGAGAAGAAATTAATGTGTAGCTTATTATAAACTGATTTTTTCAGTTTTTATTTTTACAGGCATTTTTGTCAAGCGATTACGTAATGGTCTCTTGCCATTGAAACATATAGTATGCACTTACGTGCGTGTAGAATTCTTTCCTAGTAATTTTATTTATCGCCAAGTTTCTCTTTGCACTATGCATTTTTACCATAAATTTTCCTCTTTCCATTTTATCAGGTCATCCCATAAGTCGTGTCGTTTCTTATCGTACATTGCGTATATAAACGACCGTACTTTATTTAGGCAATATTTTTCCAGAAACTTCATTCTATGCTTTTCAAGAAGGATTCTTTCATCAGTCTAAAATACGCATTTGAAACATTTACAACGATGTTTCCTCTTTGAAAAAAGACAAAAACAAAATACGATTCTTAAGAAAATGAATTCTTGGTATGAATGAAATTGAAAACATTTGTTACGTCATTAAAAATAAAGCAGATATTTAGGTGGGCCACCCTGTATATAATGATGACGCTGTTCTGTAGAATATTCTGCAGAATGCAGAATATGAGAATACGCCAGGAACGCGATACATATCCTTTCTGTGTCGTAGTGAAAGTTGCTGAAAAGTTCGTAGCACGTGTGAAGAGTGTCATTCCAGCGAGACAACCAGGATGTTTTGGGGGTGTTCGTTCCTCGGCCAAGTCGCATGACAGAGTAATCATACGTTATTGCCGTGCTGCAGAGTAGCGCGAGACACTTTGAAAAGCAGGCTATTGGCGTGGTAACGTACCGACACTTGCATAAACAACAAGCTTTGGCTACAATCGATTGTACCTTGTGAGGGGCTTATCGGGTTGCACGAGCCGTAATCGTAATCGAGTAAGGTCTGTTTTGCCGTGCCAACTGACGTATGAAATTCCCGTTTTGTCTGCTCGAATACTCTCAGGGATTCACAGCCGAATTTTCCGGTTCGAATTTGTCTCTTCCTGCAAGACAAATCTGACACGATACGGCAATTCATTCCGTTAAGGAGTTACAACATTTTTGAACCAGTTCACCGGAATTTCTGGGTGTCAGAATTCGTTGTGTGGTCCTCAAAATTAATTTTGACAGTACCTAATAAAGTACTGTCCAGAGCACGAGAGAAAACTAGCGGGAGGGGAACGGGGCAAGAGGAACGCAGAGGCAATCTCTGAATGGTCAGGCTTCTTTCCCCATTCCCTTCCCGCTAGTTTTCTCTCATGCTCCGCACTGTACCTAAATAAAGTTATTTTTCGATATTTCTTTTATCAGTACACAGCGGATGTTTATGCAAAATAAAAATTTTCTACCTGAATTGCAACAATCTGGGGTGAAATAGACATTAATTTTCTTTCCTAATATGTTTAATGAGTTGAAAATAATATAATAGCATTTTAAAATTCTTCCAATGTTTGTACTGTTTTCAATTACGTCTACTCATTTTTGTCATAAATGCATAAAATCCACTGTCTATTTATCAGTTAAGGTGGAGTGGGGTAAGTGAGCACTAGTTTTTGCAAAGTTGAACTTTAAACTGATGTATTTTCAGTCTGGTGTGGAAAAACATAACGCTCTTGGTATCAAACTCTTGCCACAGTTATTACTGATGAATTAGTATTATGTCATTAAATCTAATTTTGCTTAAAAATTATCATTTTGATAGGATATTGTACAAAGTGTCAACTACTACACACTTGCCCCGAAAATGGGGCAAGTGCGTCTCTGAGAGTTAAAAATGCTTTTGAACCTTGTGTCAAGTGCTACGGGGCAAGAAGAGAATGATTAACAAGCCTGCTATAAAATGCTTCTTATTGCATTCAATTATATTGTTTAGTTTTATAGTTATCCATTGTTAAACGAACACGTACTTTTATGCTGAAATATGAAAGGGGGTACAGTGACATAAAACAAAGTTTTAGTTTTTTCTTACGTAGTTGCGAACCATGTTATGGCTAAAAAAAAGTAAAAAAAAAAACAAATTATCTACTTACCCTTCATTAAGAATTATAAGTAGTACAAAAAATAGACTGACATAGTGAACATGAACTGCCTAGTACGTACTTGCCCCACCGTGATAGTACGCACTTGCCCCGTGTAGTAATATTTACGGGGCAAGATCATCTTAGCGTTTTTCTCAACAAATTAAAAAAAAAATACAATAAAAACGCTGTATTTAATGTAAATCTACATCAATATCTGTTGTACTTACCTAAAATAACACAGAATATATATTAATAAATTGTAAACTATTGCACGTTCAGGGTAACCTCAAAGTTGTACGTGTACCTCGCACGTGACTGTTTGGCATTGGTTGATTTAAGCGAGAAAAACACCTTTATTCTTGGGTAACATCCAAGTCGAATAGTTCATACTCACTTATACTATGTTAATAAATACAAGATATAGAAATTTCGTTCATATTATAATAAAAATAATCAATTAACGCACTTACCCCATTCCACCTTATTCAGTTGTTTCGCATTAAAAAATAAAAGTCACAACAAACAGAACATTGATTTCGGGAAAATTCCTGTAGCTGTTCACGTTTTAATATCAGCATTAGCTAAATGATGCTGAACAGGTGATAATCTGATTGACCATGGTCCGATGCATAAACCGTATGAGGGAAAATTTCCCAGTTCACCGAACGGATGCTATATAAATTATTTCTACGCGTTTGGTCGCGTTTTTCTATAATTGCAACGCGAATAAATATTACTATGAATCATCGTTTCCCTGCCCTTGTACAGAACTTTATCAATATTAAAAATAGTAAAAATGATTTTCTAATTGACTCATCGAAAACACATCGAATTAATCTCTCCAATTCGATAGATATAACAATTACTCAAAGCCACAACGGAAGTGGAAAGTCGAAATATTGATAATCGTGGTTCATATGTAAAATTATGATAATAAATTATTTTGTAAATGTTACTACACGTACTATAACTTCCCATGTGAAACAAATTTAATTTACAAATGTAATATTCTATCTTCTGAATGTAATACGTTTATCGTATAATTATGATTGGAACGGGCGGAGAATATTGAACGATTCTCATTTAAATAATTACAGTGCACAATAAGTACCAACACCTAGGAACCTTATTGGTCTAAATGACTATTGTGTGATTCAGGTGTAGCGTCGTGCAACAATGTGCCTTAGAATGAAATCCTTCTAAAGCATTATACAGGGTGGTCCATGTAAATATCTCAAATTTTATTTCTTCCTCGAGGTCATGTTTTCCGGAGTTTTTAAGGTCACCTAAATTTTTTTCTTCTAAATGTATACTCTCTTTTTCCTTGCATATTCTAGTTGAATTTTTGATTGTATATTTTGGTTGAATAATTGATTGACCGCACATATAAGAAGCATTCACCTTATGATATCATTTACATTGCATTAAAAACTACAGTCACGTTACATTTAGGTGGGCCAACCTGTACATCGAGTCTGAGAATACGAACGTTACTAATTAATTTCGTAATATTCTTACAATTTAGACTACTCGTGCTCGTTCACCAAGCGCGTACGTAGGCAGAAGCCAATTCATTTCGACTTTCTGCAAGGAGGAGCATTAATTTCGGAAGACTGCAAACACGCTATTTAGTTATGAAACAAAAAGCTTTTAATTGCATACAGAGCCGGGTCCATTTCGTTTCTGGGATCGGTCAGTGCCTCGGGCAGAGTGCCAAGGAAAACATTTCACACGGCAAGAAATCCCTGAAGCCGACACGAGTAGCAGACTATGACAGCGAAACAGCCATTCGTTGATTTTGATTTCGATGACTGCAAACACTATCAATCTTTCAAAGCTGATCTGCGAACAGTCTCTTCACAGAGAAAGGATTCCGCTTTTTGCAAACGAGAACTACAAATATTACACACCCACGATCCCGAGGTGAGTTTTCCGAGCTCGAACTTTTTCGAGAGACTCTGTAACCATGACATACAACAATTTCTTCCAATCGGACCTATCTTCGAGTCAAAACTAAAATAATCTACTTATACTCTCGAGGAGGATATCGAAGAGGAAACTGAAGAGAACGGAGAAACTGTAAATAAAAGAATGAGAAGCAAACCGAGGGAAACAATACAGCTTCGAGACGTTCGCATTAAAACAGAAGTATATGCGAGGATGCACATTATCGTTGCTTCGATAGCCCATTTGATCGGAACGAAAATATCCGCATATACAATAACAAGTATCAGCCAGACGTTGCAATTGATGAGAGAAACGAACATTATTACTAGACAGTGGGTTTTATGCATTTATAATAAAAATTTGTAGGTATAATTTGGAACAGTAAAAACATTATAGCAGGGACCATAACTGTTATAACAAAAAAGAAAAAAGTCATAGAATAACAAGTATTTCATCGAATAAAATCATATTGGTTACGAATGAGGATTATAAGTAATCGGAAAGTTTTTCTCTTATTGGTAAATATTCGACCACTTATAACAGTTATCAATGAGAGAAATTTATTTCGATCGCTCTTAACAGTTATCAATGGGAGAAGTTCATTTCGATCGCTCATAACAGTTATTGATGAAGGAAATTTGTAATATTGATTATTATTAAATAGTACAGCTTTCAAATGGTAGACAATTAATTGCTACAATTGAAATTTAATGTGACAAACAGATTTTGTGTTGCTCTTCTGGTCTATGTTAATTGGTCTAATTGTACGAAACCTTCTCAATGACTTGCTCCATCCGAAAAAGAGTAGACAATTCAGTAATTAAACAAGCAACCAAAATGAACTTCTTTTTGGACACTAATAACTGTTATCTGTAACCAAAAGATATAAAAATCGATATTTTTTAAACATTTTGTTCTTCGAATTTTTTTCTTTATATTTTGTGTAGATTATCTTACATTTCAATAATAATCAACTTTTTATCAATGATTTTTATCGTAGAAAATTTTAGAATAACTGTTATTTTTGGTCCCTGCATTGTAGATTATATTAGAGAAAAAATTAATTTCTATTTCACTCCAGGTTGAATCGCAATTCGGGTAGAAAATTTCTATTTTGCATAAAGATCCGCTGTCTAGTTATTACGCAGGAATTGCTTGGGACGAGCAAGAAGGTGCAGCGACCCCCCACTAATATTCGGACACTCTTAAAAAGACGATAACTTTTTTAATATCCGACCATATACGATTTCAACTGTTTTAAGAAGTTAGAGCAATTAGTTTGCTACACAAATTGAAAAAAATGTTGAAGAAAATTGCAAGTTGTCGGAATTGCAAAGAAAATACTAAAAGTTGTATTTTATTATTTATTTATTTTGCAATACTAACTGCTATAAATCTAAACATCCTGCAATGTCTGTCGTTTTTCCCCGCATCAACCGATTTCGATGGAACTTACACAGTGCATATAATTGACATAGATCTACAAAACGTATTTTTTAAATTTCCAATATAGGCCTACATTAAAAAGTTATAGAATGCAACTGTTAGTATTTCCTCTACAATTCCGACCAATTGTAATTTTTGAAAAAATATCTCTTGACATCATGTAGTAAACTAATTGCTCTAGCTTCTCAAAAAGGTTCAAATCGTATAGTCCAATATTAAAGAAGTTATAATTTTTTCTAGAGTGTGTCGAATATTAATGGGAGTCACTGTAAATTGCACAAAGAAGTTTGGTAATGAAAGATAGATTACTATTAGCTTGTAACATAGATAGGCACAGTTTCAGCAGTAACCATGTCTTAATTGTTATCGTGAATTCGATTTCTGCACTTCCGAAATCTGCATCACGAGTCCGACAATAAATATTCTAGTACAATTAATTTTCTATCGACTCCCATAAGAGTCCTCGCTCCGCGTAGCTTCCCGAATCGCAGAATTTCGTCCACAACGGTGCCGAATCGAGACGTTTCGAGGTCGATGTATGTGTATGTGTGTTTCTGGGCGAGTTACGAGGTCGATTCGCGTGGTAAAGGCAACGGTGTACCGGTGTACGTAGGTCCGATCGATTTTTTCGTATATTATCTATGTATCGATATATTGGCACCGGTCCCCTAAGCGGATAATCATCGGAATTTTTAGTGTCGGGCTTTGACGTAACGAGAACGAAGGCGAGTTGAGGGCAAGGCGCATGTCGATGCTCAAGGCAGCCAATGGACTGGTTGAAATATTAAACGGGAGCAAAGACCCTGTTCTCGTGCACCACGTAACCGTGGTTCAATTTCTGCGCCAGGGGCGGTCGAACGGCGACTGGGGGGAACGAAGGGGCTCAATGAAAATAGACGACGACAAGAGGGGTGGGCGAGGGCTGCGATTTTGATGGTACTACCAGCGACATCTACATTTCGCGACCAGCTGCGAGCCAGCGAACAAAAAAAAAAAACACGGCGAATCACCCCCGGGGTTGACGCTTGCGCAGCTCGATCGAATCTTGCACCTCGTGCTCGCACGAGACGACGAAACTCGACCGAGTTGTGCACCATGCATCCCCACCGATGCTTAGGCTATTTTACGTCGGACTATACTTCTACAAGGTGCGTCCTTGCTTCTTCTTGAAGATTAAATCGAAGGACGTGAAAAGAAAGTGCAGTAGACTCGAACAAATACCCAACGAGAAAATGTGATCCGAGGTTAGCACTAGTTACATTACGAAATTTATTTCTATTTTGTTCGAAATAACTCGCTATTGTCTGACACGTTTTATTGAAAATGTTGAGTGTCAGGTCAGCCGTACATGGCTGAGACAAATTTTTCATGAGACACGTGATAACATTTGTTCCTTTATATCCTCTCTAGGAAAATTTTCTATTAGATATGCAGGTCGATAAGTATTTATAGTTTGTTCGCAATAATTGGCTATTCTTTGACACGTTTTATTCGAAATGTTGAATGTCAGGTCGGTCGTACGTGACCGAGACAATTTTTTGACGAGCCACGTGATAAGATTTGTTCCTTTATTCTCCCCCAGCAAATTTTCTATTAGGTATGCACGCCGGTAAGTAGAATTTAGTATGGCAGTTTATGTCTGTCTACTGCCCACTGTTTCTACTTACACTGAACATTTCTATCTGCGGACTTGATTGTTACGAGACTGCGGATTTTTTTGATGCGTTCACGATGGAAATATGTATGTGAAATATGAAACAGTAAAATAGTAGGATAGTTAAATATTATATATTTGAGAAATATCGTGTGTGTATTACTGTTAATTTAATAAGATTATTCAGGGAACAAAGTTAATTCAATTACTCGCCTCTTGTTCCTTGGATTTGATAAAGACAATTTCTAATTATTACTATATTCACCTTTCGTCAATATCACTGTCCCCTACGTTGTATTTATTAAATAAATACGAACGATAAAGTAATAAAATGTCAACGTTGATGTTTATTTTGTTTAAATATTAGCTCAAAGACAGCAAAGCCCGGTCGCGGAAGGTAAGTGTTTACTTTTTTCAGCAAACTTAATTATCTTAGGAAAGCAGCATAATGATAAATTTTAAATCACTTTGTTTATCGTACGTAATTTATTCGAAAATACCTGATATTATATTCTCCCTCGGGAGGAGAAATCTTTGTGCAATGTGTTCATCGTTAGATTGCGAATTTTATGGCTTTATGACAAAAATAAATAGCTGTAATTTAAGACAGTAAAAATATTAGAAGAATTTAAAAATACTATTGTATTATTGTCAATCTGTTAAATCTATTAGGAAAGAAAATAAATTACTATTTCGCTGCATGATTCATGTAGATCATGAATGCGATTCATGTAGACAATTTTTATTTTGTATAAAGATCCTCTGCCTATACATTAATATTAACCCTTTGCAAGAGGTGCCAGTCAAAATTGCCATGTCATTATTTGGAACAGTTTTTAAATGATTAAATTTTACTGTATCCTAGAAATTGCTAGAAATCCAAATGTATGAGAAAACAGGTTCAATTTCATGTGAATAGTGTACAACAGATTATACATATACAATAAAAATCTAGGTTAAAATTAATTCGAGTCCAAAAGGTTAACAAATAAATCACAATGTCGAGCTCCGTCCATTCATCCAGCTCATGTCCATTATATTTTTTAAAAGAAATGTCTTATTGCTCTTGGCCTACTGTCGAAAGAAAAATCTTCTACGAATTTTGTAATGAGAATTTTGCTCTTCACGTTTTGGCAGCTTTCGTTCAGCAAAGATGGCCCCCAATCCTCTAACCACGTTGGAGCGAAACCATGTTGTACGAACGCCGTGTTATACGGGTATTGCCTGTACTTTTAAACGAATGGAGATGCAGTCGCAAGTAAAGAGCATTGGCTCTATTCGTTCCGTGTTATTCAAGACAGTGGTAATTCTTTCTCCTCCCTCGAGAGCTCCGGTGTTTGCGCGGTTCCCTTCTCGCCTACAGATTTATTTCTTATTCATGAAGCGTTTCTTACATCGTGCAATAGCCATCGGTACACATTTTAAATACAGGTTTTCCACGCGGCGAGCGCGTAAAATATAATCTGCTCGACAGCGGTTGATACAGGAGGTACAATATTTTCGTAACGTAAGGGTCGATTGAACAATTCCGCCCCTGTATAAATAAAACATGAACGAATGGAAATAACCGACGTGTCCATCGAATAACCGGACTGTTGTAATAAATGCACTTGATTTTAACAATTTACTTCTGCCCCGTTTCAAAACATTTCTCACCACTGTCTGCGTGTTTCCACCTAAACATTTTTCATTCGCTAAAATATTGTTCGAGTCGATCTTTTATCAAATAAAATCCCACTTTTCCGGAGGAATGAATGTTTTTTAACACGCCTCTCATTTTCCGGATTTAGTCGGTTTCTGCTTTTATTTGTACGCCCAGCTAAACATTGAATTCGCGATTAATAAAAGGGAGATTGTTGCACACGTATCGTAACAAGGATTACCTACCACTGCATCTGACTATTTTACATTAGCTCGTAAAAATAACAAAAATTTTTTTTATTGTTATTGGCAGTGTTGGACAGTAAATAATTATTTATTATTTGAGCAAGTCTAAATAGAATTATTTAAAATAATAAAGTTAATTGTTATTTACAAATACAATTTCAATTATTATTTGTATTGACAAATAACTTCCGGATGGGCCCGACCACTGGCGATATACCTGAGAAGGTTGCTATAGCAGACAAAAAACGCCCCACGTATTGTATAAACAAAATACAAGAAATAAGAGAAGACCAAAAACTATTTATTTGATTTCCACCTCAATCCAAATAATGAATATTTTATTTGCAAATAAGAAATAATAAATAGATCACTTTTGGAATGATTTAAATTACTTTTATTTAAATAAAAAGTTTATTTATTATTTGCAATTAAAATCACACGTTTATTTATTATTTAAAATAAAATTTGCCTAACAACTGGTTATTGGTCTCAATTGCGATGGAAAAAGTAAAGCTCACGATTTTTAAATTTTTTATCTGTGCCTTTAACGACAATTTAAAACGTGTATTTTGTCAATCTAAGGAAGTTATACACATGTAGAAAGTTAATGGTGATTGTAAGATGTAAAAATCTTTGAATTTAGGATTTGAGATTCCTTTAAATCGTAAATGTTTACAATATTGAAAAAGTTATTCGTTTTTAAAAGATGTACGAATACTTTGTACGCATGTGTATTAATCCTACGGATCATACGACCAACGAAGTGACGATCGTCAGTTTGTGATATTAGAAGAGACTACTTATGGCACTATCTGAAGCTGTTACGGGGTTAATAACTACAAAGCAGAGTTGCCGGTGAACAGCTGAAGTACAAACTTGAACGCTACTGTTCAACTTAAACACGCTTTGGTCGTTCGCTGACGTGTTTATTGCCCCTAATGCTTCCATTAACGCTATTTAATAGCCGCGAGTAATTTCGTATAGTAACAAGCAAATTGGCTCGGTGTAATCAACGTTATAGCAACCATTGTGCATCGGAGCTGCAAATAGTTGTTCATTTCTACTCGAATGCCATTCGAACCTGAGGATTCGATGTTTCAATCACGTGGAACTATCGAAAAGACACAAACGAAGGAGTCATATCTAATTAATATATACAGGGTGTACCCGTTAAGTTGTGCAATTAAAAAATGCTTTTTACGTAAAAAAGTAAAGGCCACCTTGACTTTTTTAAATGGCGCCATATGTTTTGGACATCACAGGATTGTTGCTGACGTCGAGACGAATTCAACAGTGTATTATACTATGACCTTGAAATGACCTCAAACTCAAAAATTTTGTGCAAACGTAGTTTTAATTACAAATTATTTCTTACAATATAAATCAAGTTACATCAGATGTACGAACTGCGATCCACCTTCTATCACGATTTGATCTTTCAGAATGAGTAAGTTTCCAAATACAGAAAGATGTTATCTGTGTTCAATGAATGAGGAAAAAGTGTATGCACGGCGGAAATATTGTACAAAGAACGATTTCCAAATAGGATTTGTCCTTCTAGAGAAACGTTCCGTTATCTTCAAAAATCATTGCTTTTACGTGGTCAATTTCCTGATGGGAAACATCCCAGTCGCAGTAGACCCGTCACAAATGAAGACAATGCAATCTAAGTTATTTTGAAGCCAATCCGCACGCGTCCATTCGACAAGTTACAAAAGAAAAGATACAAATATCATCCATTTAAAATGACATTAGTTCAAGAACTGCGTGTTACTGATGGATAGCGGCGATTAGAATTTCTGGCGTGGCTAGCTGCTGCTAATGAAGAGGATCCTGATATTTTTATGAAAATTATGTGGACAGACCAATCTTTATTTACAAATAATGGTGTTTTCAATCGACGAAATCAACGTTATTGGTCAACAGAGAATCCACACTGGACACGAGATCGCAACTTTCAAACTAAAATTAGTGTCAATGTTTGGTGTGGTATTTTAAATGGTCGCTTAATCGGACCATATTTCTTCGAAGAAAATTTGACAGCTGCTCGATATTTTAACTTTTTGGAAGAAAAACTTCCACACTTATTGCAAGACATTTCACTTATTAGGGGATATCTTAACGACAAGTTTAGAAATCGTTGGATAGGATCGTATGGTCCAATTCGTTGGCCACCACGTTCCTCGGTTCTGTCTCCGTTGGATTTTTATTTTTGGGGATATCTGCAATCCGTTGTATACGACACAACAATCAGTAATGTTCAAGAACTTCGGAATCGCATAACAACTGCATGTAATGACACAAACCGAGACGCTCTAATTATGGCGACAACGAAAAGTCTAATACAAAGATTGCAGTTCGAACATCTAATGTAACTTGCTTTGTTTTGTAAGAAATAATTTACGTTTGCACAAAATTTTCGAGTGTGAGGTCATTTCAAGGTCATAGTATAATACACTGTTAAATTCCTCTCGACGTCAGCAACAATCCTATGACGTCCAAAGCATGTGGTGCCATTTAAAAATGTCAAGGTGACCTTTACATTTTTACGTACAAAGAATTTTTTCAGATTTAAGAATATGCGAACGTGTAGCTCACGAAGTACTGACAAACTTTTGTCTAAAACATTTTTTAATTCTCACCACCGGAAATGCCTAAAAAATGGTGACATAACTTATCGGGTACACCCTGCATACATATAGAAGAAGAGCTTATTATATGTGAATTTAGTTCGACCAGATTATATGGTTTGATTAATCAACAGTCGTTGCCGGTGCGCCGTCTCAAAAGATAGCCCGAATCCGAGGAGTTATGCACACAGGGACAACTATGAGTTATTGCTGTCGCGTTACCGTGGCCTCTGTTGTTCCATTGTTTCTATTATTACATACGTCAAACCCGCGAATGAATTATGCATGCCCAGTAAACGCAGAAGTTGATTCGCGGTGGTTTACATGCACACCTACATAGTCGATCGAAGATCTGCGGGGGCCGTTTGCATTTCGCGAGCGTTATCCTAACGTTAAACTAAACGCGAAGTCGCCGATTATTTTCTAACAGAGCAAGAAAAAGGAGATCAATCTTTAGACTGCGGATCTTTATGCGTTTATATGGCTTCTGAAGATTTCCAACAAATGCTGGAACATCAAATTCCACCGAATTTAATACGATATTGATCTATTTCAGATCTATAAATGCTAGTAACACTGAAAATAAGATTCCCTGTTCCCACTTTCTTGAAATTTTCCTGCAAAATTCAAATATTCCATAAACATAGCACCGTAAGTTCGTATTCTTTTTATTAAAATTATACTTAAACGTGACGAACTAATCAAGCACAATATAGAGCAATTAAGCTCGACCTTCAACATTTCCGTATCATCTGTAAAACAAATTTATTCTGAGTCTGGTTACCCATTAGATTCGTTTGTGAAATTTCAGTGGGCATTGCTGTTACTTCACGTGCGAGTCCATCAATTAACATTGATTGATGGCAAAATGCAATACAGCGAGGAATACATTGAATTCGGTGCTTTAATACGAACTATTTGTATTGTGTGTTACATACAACGATAAATATTTCTATACAAAATGGAATCTGAAAAACATCCCTTGCAATCACATTTTTACGATTTCAGTATTTCAGTATTAAATAAAAAACAGTTGTTCATGCATGAGAATATTTTTTTGTTACGTATGATTCCTTTGGAATGACTAATTAACTCGAAATTCCTTTGTCGCGAGCGTATATCGAAAATGTTCTTGATCCTGGAATTCATCGAATTTCGATTACGAGTATTACGAACTGGCGCTGCGTTTCCGCATAATAAGTTGATGCAAGTATTTATTGGACGCATTTGTACTTGCTTAATTACATTGTAATGCCGCCGGCCATTATTTCGATGCGGATGAATCAATGGGACGATAATACACTTTCGGTAACCAGCTTCGCTGCCATTTCGACTGCGTCTGAAACATGCGTGCACGTTTTATAGAAACGCATTATACCAATTCTTAGAAGCATATATGTATTTATAAACAAAGACCGAAACACGTGTTCCGTCAATTAAAAAGTCAATTAATAATTTTTCTTGAAGCAAAGATAAAGTAATACGTGACGTGACAGGTTCCAAAGTTGCGTAGTTAAAAAAATATATTAAAAAAAAACTTTTTAAAAACCACGCTTATATTAAAATGCACTAAAAAGGAGAAAATAGCTTTTTTAGACATTAGACATTAGTGTAGTTTTAGACATAAATAAAAGCGTGGAGCGCTAAACTATATTGACGTAATCTTCGTGGGCACTCCACGCTTTTATTTACAGTCACTAATGCCTAAAAAAATTATTTTCTCCTTTTTAGTGCATTTTAAGATAAGCGTGGATTTAAAAAGTTTTTTTATATATTTTTTTATTTTCTACTTTTGAGTTTTTTTTAAATGGAACGCAAGATATAGTAATACTAGGCTGAAATAGTAAGATATTGAAACGCAAGATATGGAAATACGCGAGAAAGAATGAGGGGATGACGCCGAGAGACGACGTCTCTTGATGGAGTCCGAAATTGTCCGAAATGGAACTGAATTGTATGAACGGAACACCATATTGACCTCCTTCGGTGCGAAGTAGGTCAGTGGAGTGGGGATGAGTCGGAGTGGAAACGCGTAGTGGAGTAGGGAGCGCTGGCGCGCGGAGTGGGGATCGCTGAACGTGATAACGTACTACCGAGTGTCGCGCGATGAGGTGTCACGTTGGTCGCCCAGCGTAATTCGGCTAAGTTTCCCGCGGGACTCAAATACGACCGTCGGAACACAGAACGTAAACGGAGCGAGAAGCGGGAATTCATGTTGTATATCCAATATATAATATCCTATTTTTAATTAACTCGAACAAGAAGAGCGTCACCCATATTTAGGTGACGGGGCCCCCACGGAAGCATACCCGTCACCGAGATATGGGTGACGTGGCGACCAACGTGTTAAATATTTTTTGTCTCCCAGGCGCACAGTTATTTTCAAATTTGTTTTTTAATATTGCATTGTCATCCAGTTCTGAGCTATGTTTAAAGTTTCAAGTCTCTAGCTCATCGGGAAGTGATTTAAAATTCAATTACAAGATTTGAAGCATACAACAACGAAAACGACAACATTGTCAACTCGGCAAGCTAATATAAGCGTGGTAAAAACTAAAAGAGACAACATATTTCAATTTCATCAATATCCGCGAGGAAGTAACGTTCCGATAAGTTTACCGGATTTAGTCAATTTCAATGTGTACAACGTGAGATATATTTTTCAAGATAATACTGTTATTATGAATTCAAATTGGTCTCTGTGTTAGAAAATACAAGGTTTGGAAATATCTCTGCAAAATGGTGGAAGGACAGGTGGTTGAAACTTGAAACCCTTGGCTCCGCGATACATCAGTGTACCTGGAATCGGCTACAAAAATATCCTGATCCTAGCATGGAGATCTTTCACGCACACTGCTGAAATTCCGGTGTTTTTCGAGAACCACTTTCCAGTGTGCATACCTTTACAATCTCCATACCACGGACGAAATTCCAAAATGATTTACGTCTCTCTTGCTGCTGTGACAATTCGAAAATTACAATTTTAAGGAAAACCGAATTATTGTAACTTTGCAACAACGCCAGATTAAAATTCGAAAATTGATACGGATGTTGAGTCTATGTACATGGAAATATAATTATTAGAAAAAATGAACTAATTAGAAGAGAATATAAAAAAAAATCTAGGAATTGTTATGTTGTTCTCAACTTAAAAAGACTGTCAAGGGATGAAATGAATTTTACGGTTTCTAGAACCATTAAAAATTCATGTCCTCTCTCCGGACACGAATTAATTCGGGCAATCAATAACAAACAAGATCAATGCCTTACAGGACATTGCTGTTTTAATTTCAGTTCGGAAACTCGTAAGATAAGCCGAGAAATCGGATAATCCTGATTAGCATGGTAACCAGCGAAACACTCGCAAACTTTTACACTCCACTTCGTTATTTTATTTGCGGACGCATTCAAACTTGCCGGAAAAGCATTGTCGCATTACGCTTTAATGCGCGGATTCAATGAACAGAGTCATTCGGCTGAAAACGATTTTTAGACTTTTGGCGTGTATAATTCAATCTCGGATGATTCAGACCGTGGTTCTTTATACATTTATGATAATAGTGAGCAACATTCTTCTGTTTAAAAAAGTGTTATTTTGAAATAGTTATTCGTTTTTAAAAGATGTATGAATATTTTGTACATCCACTGTAAATATAATTTTATTGCTAGTACTGCTTCATGAAGAATGAAATTTTTTATTGGGACGTGTATAAGTTCCAAGAAAAAAGTAACATTTTTAAAAATCGATCAATAACAATTTAAAAAAGAATTATTTCATTAAGATGTACATACGAATACTTTGTACGCCCACTGTACAAAGTAAAGAAGTGAAAATAAATAAGAGGGAAGAGAAATTGATAAATTGTCCACGCCCATCGGTAGTCGCGATGCTCGCGCACGAGAAAATGTAATTATAAGTGCAACATTATCTGGCAACCGGCTTGGCGTTCGTATTTTGTTGGCGACGAGAAACTTTCCCGACTGCTTTTAAAGCTCGACCGAGTTACATTTCAAATTCGCAATATACAATCTCGAGCCGCGTAAATTCCCGCGAGTTCCTCCTAATTAACGAGATGGGAATCTTGTCCCTTTCAGCGAGGCCACTTTTAATTGTTTTAATCTAATTTCGGTGTACGCGGCGAACGTTCGTCCGTAGACTTCCGTGATTATCGTGTTGTAAAATCTTGGTTTTTCCTGCGGTCGGGTTCGTTTCTTGCGATGAATTCCGTTTAAACGTGGCACCGGTGAATAGCCAGTTAAGTTGTCACGCGACGTTCTTTCGCGACAAACTGAATGAACATCGCGCATCTTATCTCGCTGATATATTCCGTCTATTAGCGCAGACACGCTCTTCGTTAAAAGTATGACGAGACGCGCAAAGAACACTGCTGTCACTGTCGAGAAGAATACGAACGGTGGATTCTAACAAGATCGCTTTCCGCGCCATTTATTCGAAAACACTGAGGAAATTCGTAATTAGTAGACGCCGCGGCGGATCTCTGTGGAGCAGAAAAATTGAAAAAGTCGATTGCAAAGAGCGGATCTTTATGCATTTATGGTCCGTGGAAGTTTTTAAAAAATGCCAGAATATAAAATTTGATAGATTTCAGTGCGATTTTTATCTGTTTTGTATCTACAAAGGCTGTTCCCATTGAAAAAGGATTTTATTTCATTCCACTTTCTAAAAATTCATTGGGTGATTCAAAAGTAGAAGTTCACGCCATCCCTAGTGAACACCGTTTAACATTTAATAATAATTAGACTGCAGATGTTTATGCAATTTTCAATATTTGTGGACAGATTTCAAGAAAGTGGGACCGAACCAAATCTTATTTTCATTGGCAATAGCATTTGTAAATTCAAAATAAATCAAAATCATACCAATCCACAGTTTATTCTAATAATTTCTTAAAAATTAGACCATGGATTTTTATAGACGGACAAAATCCGTAGTCTAGTGGTAATTAAATTGAAAATGAAACATTTCTTTAACAGGTTCTTTACGCAACTAGATTTAACATAACACAGCTAGTGATTATCGACCGTGATCACTTTTACCGGAAATAATTACGGCACGAATGAGAGATTATATTCATTGAATAATCAATAATTTCGATTAGTAATCAACAAAAGCGATTCGGGGGGAATTTAATTGTTAGACGTGATTAATGCATTCATCATTAGTCGCGCCCATGCTTACAATTACATTATAAATTGCATATTGAGCGGTCGAATTGACCGTTATCACCAGTAAATTGTTTTACGATTCCGAATTCTGTAAATGTGCAGCGAGTATATGTATATTTCTTACACCTGCGCGAACCACGAGCACAGCAATCAGGATACGCATTATTGATGCTGTTATGACATATTGAATAACGGGGAACATGCGTAATTTAGGGTTACATTCAGTGCTCGTAATACGTTCTATTTTCGAGTAGTCGGTGTAATTAGAATCGTTCAGCTTTCGCTCTGTACTAGTTTACGGTTCAAACTCATAACAGAAATTGCTTCTAAAAGTCTTTTCTAGAATATTTTCATTCTGTATGAGTTCTTCATTTTGTGGAGAAGAAATTGATATTGTGCCCAAGTATGAACCACTTTTTGTTGATGTCATTTTTTGATTTTTTTAGAATGCTCTTTTTCGACCAAAAGATTACCAGTTGTAGATGCATTTCCACCCCATAAAATTCTGGGGTCAAGTTTGTTAAAAAATTAATACAGCTTGGGAAAAATATTTTTTTTTGTGGTGTATCATTTGCAGGTTCCAGCGAAAGGGGTTCTTAATATGGTACACCTTGAGTCCCTAATGAACCACTTTTTTATGTTATTTTTATATTATTTTAGAATGCTCTTATTCGACCAAAAGATTACTAGTTGTACATATATGCATTTCCTCCCTATACGATTCTGGGGTCAAGTTTGTTAAAAAATTAATACAGCTTGGGAAAAATATTTTTTGTTGTAGTGTGTCATTTCCAGGTTCCAGCGAAAGGGGTTCTTAATATGGTACACCTTGAGTCCCTAATATGACACCTAGTGCCATATTCGGCACCCATAGCAAGGATGTCAATAGCTATACCCATATTAGGGAACCCTTGGTAGTGCCATATTGTGAACACCGCGTGGCCTGATAATATATAGATAATATATTTATATGATATATAATATATAATTTCATCGCTGAATTATCTAGAGCAATATTCACATTATTAGAAGATTATTTAAACAGATGTACCTCCGATTTCAACAGCTTGTTGATGCAGTTGATTCTGCTGTTCAAGATCTCCAGCTCCAGAAGCTCCTTGTTCAGCTGTCGAATGAAAAACATCCTTATTAAGTGTATCGCGCGAGAGAGAGAGAAAGGGGGAGATCTACTAAGAGGACCCACCATTTTCTTTGTCTTCTCCTGGAACACGTCGGTCTGCTGCAGCTGCAAATGAGATAGCAATTGACCATTTATTTGAATTGAATTGTTGCAAGGGAGTCGGGCGAATCTTCGCTGCGAAACTCGTTGCAAAACAACGAATTGCACTTTCGGTTCGCGCAAAAGGATTACTACTTTGCCTCGTCTGAAACGAACTTACGTGCTTACGGATACAGTTGTAAGCTGGCCCGATGTCCGTCAGACTTTTCTTCCGCGGAAATTTCTGCAAGAAATCGCTAATTGTTATTTATCCCCTGCAACCGGAGCGTTGCAAAAGTTTTGTGCGTTCGATTGACGAAGTAATTGTCAGTGCTTGGAAGTAGACAAGGGAAACCAGACAGAAAGTCTGTCTTTTCTTTAGTAACTATTAGACTGGGGATCGTTATGCAAAATAAAAATGTTCTGCATTGACTGTGAGCAGCAGGAGTAAAATAAAAATTGATTTCATCCCTTAATGACTTTGTTACACTAAAAACAACATCATAACATCCTGAAATTTTTCTAATCCTTTAACCGACTTCGAAAAGGGAGGAGGTCACTCAATTCGATCTGTATGTGCCTTTTTTTCTATGTAGTTCACCGATTACGCCGAGATGGATGGACCAATGGGAACGAAACCTTCTGCATTTTGTAGGGTATGTCTCCCGATTGGTTCCTTCAAAAAAAATTTTGCAATTTTTTATTCCTTACGATTTTATTTGTGAAAAATGAATTATTTCATGTATGTTCACCGATTATTCCGAGATGGATGGACCAATCAAGACGAAACCTTCTGCATTTTGTACGGTATGTTTCCCGATTAATCCCTTGAAAATAAAATTTCCATTTTTTTATTCTTTGCGGTTTTTATTGAAAATAACCAATAAGACCGAAAAACCATCCTCCAGTGTTGTTGCGGATAAATACATAGGCATAAAAGAGATTATTACGTATAAGAATTTGGCGCGGACTAGATATAGTTATCTGCGTATTAGATATATAGTTTATAAGCGTATTGTAAGATATAAGCGACGTTGTGTGATGTAGTTCCTTCTACATAAAGGTGCGCGAATCTCGGCGAATGGCCGAGTTGGAAAAATCGGTGTTGAAATGCATGGTCAAGCGAAGCGAGTAAAGCTAGACTCAAGGCGTCTACCTTATAGGCCGCTAGAAAACCTCAACAAATGGAGGGAATATTTCCCGGATATGAAGGTTTACCGAAGAGTTCACCCAGGGCCGTCAGGCTACTGGAAGAAGCCACGAGATTCGCTAAGCACCTGAAGAGAACAAATTATTCGGAAAGCAAAAAGTATGAAATAATTTCTATTTAATTGATGTGAATACACACGAACTTGAATGCGATACAATCTTTTCGGAGGCGGCGCAAAATTGAAAATTTTCCAAATGACAGATGTTGCTGATTATGATTTCATTGGAAATCAGTAGGTGGGAAGAGAAGATACATTAATATGTGTGAAAGCATGTAGAAGAATTTTTGTAATTTTCAGTGTCGAAAATTTTCAAGTTTGCGCCGCCTCCGAAACGATTGCATCGTATTTACGTTCGTGTGTATTCACATAAATTAAATGGAAATTATTTCATACTTTTTAGTGCGTTTTTTCGGTCGTTTTAATTTTTTTTTTACAAAATTTTGTACTGTTTTATATTTCACCCAACCAATTTCTTCGTAAATGCATCAAGATCCGCAGTCTAGCAATTATAATTTATCGACATGCTGAAATTGCACTTCTGCTGTTCGAAATTTACCGAAATTTTGTCATGAATACATCAAATCCTCGAGCTAGTCATGAACAAATTTGAAACAGCGCTGAAAATTCAATGTATTTAGATATTTCACAATTTTTATCATACCAGATGCCCGTAAAAGGATTCCGTCGTTTATCAGCGAATTTTTACTGTTTCAATAATTCTCGAACGAAATACCGGGGTTTCGATTCGACTCTGCGCGAGCTTTCCAAGTAAACAAAAATCTGGAAGAGCGATCATTGTGAAATACTCGGCGCAATTTCCCATGTAAATAAAATACTGTAAAGATTTCGCGAACCCAAACGTATCGCGCGCGCGTTCCACATAAAATGTAGATCCAATTAGCTGGACGCGCTCAGTATCGGATTTATGGACGAAGCGTACGCATAGAAAATGAAGCTTCTACAGATATCACTCTGCAATTTACGCTTACTTTAGCTTCGTCTACGGGTAACGAGTTTCCAATTTCGTTCGGGCAAAACTTTTGCAGCAGTTCATGCATGTTTTAAGACCAGACTGCCATGCCGGTTCCAATGCATTCATAGCGCATCGAACATTTTACTGTGGCAATATGTAAAATGGTGGTTCGCGTAAGAATCCGCGGCAGTCTGTAATTATTGGACCGGGATAGAGGGGGCGTACCTTTTCCGTCTCCATGTGCAGCGTCAGGAAATCTTTCTCGGTCGTGGCACTCGCTTTTACACACTGGAATGGAATCGACGATATCGAATGAAAAGTCGAATTAATGAACGGATACTGGTTCGTGTGTCACGTCGCTTGTGTTTTAAATATACTGACCGATCAAAAGAACCGGACGGTGTAAAAATAAAGAACGATACACACGTATACACGCTCGCGCGGGGACTTTGACGACTCCACTGTAACGTAAGTTAAACAGAGCGGGGTCTCTCGACGCGCGGGCAACTTCGCGTCCAATTGAATTAACCTTTCTGGTCATTAAACATAGACAAAACTTTCGATCTCGCCATTAAACGGAGTTCTACGACGGGAGAAAGGGGGATACAGGAGAGGAAGAGAGAGGGAGGGAGAGACTTAAACGCTCGGCCCTAATAGAAATAAACTTGGTGGCTTTCGCGAGGGCGCAAGCGAGTGACCTCGGTTGTACGCGTACAATAAACTCATCAGCCAGGGAACAACTAAACAATTAACGCCGCGATAAAACGGCGTAAGTCACGACCCGAGCAAAGAATCCGTCGTACAAAGCGGCAACTTCGGCCGAGACTCACCATCAGCGAACAGACGAGAACAATTACGGTCATAAGCCAAGTTAGAAACATGACAATTCCGCAGTGCGAGCCCAGATTCAAAGCGTGTCTCAATTTCGAGTCGACGAGCGAGAGCTGGTACATCTGAAACCAACGAATCGTTATCCCTCTCTCGATCAAAGCAGTTTGGGAACGTCTAGGCGGTATTCTGGTTTCAAATGCTGTCCTTTTACCAGTTTTTAGGAGTCTTTTCTAGGTGGAACTATCGAACTTCCATTAGCGTTTTGCACAAAGATTTCTGGGTGTTGCAAGTAGTTAGATTATTTTGTTCCACCAGTTGAAACGGTCGACTGAACAGTCGAATAATTTTTTAAAAATTATCTCATTATTTGAACATCAAATTGGAGAGCCAAAAACTTGTTAAAGATTGTTTCAATATTTGAAGTCCAAATGGAACAGTCAAAGAACTTTTTAAAAATTCATTATTTGAACTGCAAATTGAAGAGCCAAATAATTTTGTAAAAATTACTTCATCATTGGAACTTCAAACCGAACAGCCGAATAACACTTATGCATCAAGAAAATGGAAAATTGATTTTTTCAAAAGTTCAAAACCAGAATACTTCCTTAACCCTCGAGTACACGGGTCAAAATTATTCATCTTTTACTATACTCTACAACTGTATCGCGTAAAACTAGTCCTATTAGTTTGTTGCATACGAAATAGTTTAACAATAAACCGAGAGTTCATTGAGAAACTCGAAGATAATTCAAAGAGAATGAAAACAGTAGAAATCATGGATCACACAGAGCGAATCCGTGCGCTTGGGGGTTAAGAAGGGTTAGTTAAAAGTTAGGGTTAGATTCGACGGACCAACCAGCGAGGTCCGAAGCCGTTCGGCCGATTGTATCGGTAGTATCGTTGGTTCCTCATGGCGCGTCTCAGCTGCTGTAACTTTTCCAATTTATCGTGCTTATCGCGTGCATCACGTCAATTTCGCTCGAGCCCTGTGGACCGAAAAAAAATCTGTCATTTTTGGCGGACTGTTTGACAGAAAATGAGGAGCCCGACAAGCCCCGTACCCTCCGTGACGTTAGCCCCTCTACGGTGATCGATCACGAACGACGATAACAGTAAACATCGACGCTACAAATTGATGCGGCATATTCAAACAACGTCGGTGACGATGACGATAATACGGCCGGGTTCCAGGCAAGAACGGACACCCTCGTAACGACATTATCTTTTCCACTGATCGTAGCCTCCACCCAACGTCCGTCTGATCCTCCCCATGTTACTCTTCTCCCCATACTACTGCCCACGCACCCTTGTCCCTTCATCCCTTCCAAACTCACGAATCAGCCCTTCGATATTTGCACGAAAGCTTCTCCGATACCAACCTACGATTGCAGGGTCTTCATTCACTGTTTCTTCTTGGTCAACTCACGCTCAATTTTTCTACGAATACTATTAAAATATTCTACGATAAGATGTACCAATTAATCTTTTCGAAAAAGAAACGTAATTTTACATGTTGAAAGATTGTTGACGCTTTCTCTTACTCATCTTTTTCTACTTTGACGTAAAAAAGCAGCAGAAATCAAAGGTGAACCTTTCGATGTGTGACGCCCTCGCGCTCAATTTTTCCACGAACACTATTAAAATATCCTACGATAAGATGTACGAATTAACCTTTTGGAAAAAGAAACGTAATTTTACATGTTAAAATCTTTTTCTATTTTTACGTGAAGAAATATATGTATAGAAAAAACTTTTTAGAAACCACGCTTATATTAAAATGCACTAAAAAGGAGAAAATCATTTTCTTCCTGGTTCTATATAAAATACTGAATCCAGTGAAATGATTAATAATATTTTTCCCCAAAATTTTAAGCAATTAGTTCAAACTTTCTTCTGTTATAAAATTAGTGTGGGAATAGATAGAAAAATTTAATATAAAAAATAAAATTATGACATTAGTGATACTAATTTTCTAACGGAAGAAATTTTGAACCAATTGCTTAAAATTTTGGGGAAAAATATTATTAATCATTTCACTGGATTCGGTATTTTATGGAGAACTAGAAAAAAATTATTTTCTCCTTTTTAGTGCATTTTAATATAATCGTGGTTTTTAAAAGGTCTTTTTTATATATTTTATTTTCTACTTTTATTGTCATCGGTATCAAGTGTGTATACAAAATTTCAGCAAGATTGGACTATGGGAAGAGGTTTAAAATTCGATTACAAGATTTTACACACACAACAACAACAACAACAACAACAACGACAACGCGGCAAGCTAATATAAGCGTGGTAACGTGGTAATAATAAAAAGCAGCAGAAATCGATAAAATTTGAGATTGGAAATACTTAACAAAAAAGACGGTGAACCTGGTGGAAAAAGTCGCGCTTCTTACGGAATGACGTGGCACGTTATGTATAAGACTGAATGAATGGAGAGGGAGAGGGAGAGAAACACGATACAGAAAATTGAATCGTCGAAATGAAAACACCACGGCGCGGCATCGGCACAACAATCATCGATGAAGTGCGGGGCAGATGTTCATCTTATTCTTTGAATGCTTACCGCTGTTGAATGTCCAGGGCTCTGCGTTAAGCTGAAGCGCTGAAATAGAATTTCATGACTGTCTGTTCTTAATGCTTAAAAGTCTCGGTAGAAAGACGAGGATCAGTCCTCGAGTAGAATGCAGCTACATCAAAAGCCGGTTCTGTAAATTCTGACGTAAATAGAAATTCTTCCGAGACAAGAAATACAATACAGTCTCGAGCAGCGATGACGCTAACATTTCACCGGATCGCAGTATTTTCATTTTAGAAGTCCACTTAATAAATGCAACTATTTCGAAGTTATATCGTAAAAATTCCTTTAAATCCACAAGTAGCTAGATTATGAATAGTTGCGCATTAAATAATTCTTAATAAGTTTCAATGCTTCCCCTAGATTTTCAATTATTGAAAGCAGAATATTGATATTGGGTTGCGGAAAAAGTTTCTGCGTATCCACCCGATGGTCTTACCATGTCATAACTCTGTTAATATTAATCGGACCTGGCACTACTTGAGTGTGTCTGAAAAGTGATATATCATAGAGCAATTACTAGACTGCGGATTTTATGCGTTTATGACAAAAAAGGGTATGTACAATTTATAACTGTGGACATGTTAAAAATATTTAAGGACACCAATGTATTGCTTTCAGCTTAATAGGATAATTAAAAGAAGAATACCATTTTTATTTGGCTCCTGTGTCCTGCTATCAATGCGAACATTTTTTATTTTGCATAAAGATCCGCAGTCTAGTAATTACAAACAAGAAATTGTGATATTTGTTTATTTAGTCAAAAGTTATTAGGTCTTGAAAATGAGTGAAAACAAAGAAGAAATTCGATACATTTTGAAATTTTATTAGAAAAAAGGAAAGAATGCGACTCAAGCTGCTAAAAATTTGTGATGTTTATGGACGTGATACAGTATCGGTCCGTGTGGCACAAAGTTGGTTCAAGCGTTTCGAATCTGGAAATTTTGATGTCAAAGATACACCTCGTTCTGGTCGACCAGTCATTGAAAAAGTCGATGAAATCATGCAAACAGTTGAGCAAGACCGGCACATTAGCAGTCGTGATATCGGTAAGTAACTAAACATCGACCACAAAACAGTTCTAAACTATTTAAAGAAGGCTGGATAAAAAAACAGCTCGATGTTCGGGTGCCTCATGAGTTACCATTAAAAATTTAATGGATCGGCATCTTTGGCGACCCGTCAAAAATTAAGAGAGCTTGCCTGGGAAATTTTTATGCATCCACCGTATAGTCCTGATCCATCATCAGACTACCATTTGTTTCGGTCTCTACAGAACTCTTTTAATGGTGTGAAGTTGATTTCAAAAGAGGCCTGTGAAAATCACGTGTCGCAGTTTTTCGCTCAGAAATCACAGAAGTTCTACAGTTACGGGATTATGGTTTTACCTCAAAAATTTGCAAAAGGTGGTCGATCAAAACGGCACATACTTGATTTAATAAACTTCGCTTAAAATATGGAAGAAAACTTGATTCATTTGTGTATTAAAAGACGAAGAAACTTTGTCCCCAACCCAATATATTGATGAAAGCAAAATACGAAAACCATAAATACCTTTTAGGTGATCCCGTAAATCCGATTGAAAGTATCAAATAATTATTAGTATAAATTTGAACGGGGCTTACATTGTAACAACTACAGACGGAATATTAAAAAAAGAATGATTATTAGAATAAAAGCTAGCTATACTGAGTTCTTACCATTTTAGTATGAACTAATTGTACGAGTGACCTAACAATGGATGAGAACGAATCTAAACGTTCTCACACGTTTTCGAATAATTATAAACGTTCTTAGGACCAGTAATAATATCCCTGTTAACAATGAATTATTATTACAATTCCGTAAGCGAACGTGTCTCCTCTGAATAACCGTGTTGGACGAGAACGTGAAAATATGTTCGGAATTCACACGAGCGGCTGTCATATTTATTTTCTCTCTAAATATCATGAGCAATGGTCGCAGTTGAATATTTTCACAACGTATAGTTACCAGCGGATACGAGATTCCATGACTGTTCACCATTGGAACGGCAATGTCGGAAGTCCGATTCGTTGCATAAAATTCAAAACAAATTTGAACGGTCGTAAATAAAAGAGTGTCGAAGCCGTGCCGCGCATAACAAAAATCACGAATAATGGATTCTTGTTCTAGTTGTTTCTTTTGCTCGTATATGTTAAACAACCGGTGCACAATTTAGACAATGATTGCACGAAACCGCGTGTCAGCAGAATACACTCCATTTGATTCTTGAAAAATATCTTGGAAAACATTATTTACGCATTCGCGTGCAGGTGAAATTTGAAACAGCGACCATTGCGAAAACATTATTTACGCATTCGCGAGCAGGTGAAATATGAAACAGCAAATTGGTTAAAAAGAATCGAAATGATTAACAAATCCAGCGATCATTACGAAAACATTATTTACGTATTCGCGACACGTTCACGAGTAGATGAAATCTTTAAACAAACTGCTCGAAAATTGCGACCAGTTAAGCAATTTCTGTTACCGTTAGAATTCGCGTTAATAATAGAAGCAGCACTCAACGTTTACAATGAGAACGTACAAGTGAAACAAGGCTACATCATAAAAAGAGAACTATCTCGTGTAGTTTATTTGCAGCACAGGTGGGACATTCTGTATGTCGCAAGATTATTATCATAAGTAATGCTATAAGTCCCTACAGCAATAAAGCAACGCAGAGAGGCGAGTACATTTGTGTTTCAAGATCAGGTTTAATAGGGTAGCCGAGCGTAGCGGGCGAGTATCGAGCTTCTCCTGTAACGCCATACCTTTATTTGTAACTTTAACTGACCGAATTAAACGTCCATTTGTTCTAAAAATGGTTTTCTTTAATACGCTATCTCGTACAACTCGAAAGCCCACTTGCATTTGAATTTAAATGCCGCTGGTATAACGTGGTCGTACTGATCCCGTCTTTAGAACGTGCAATTTCGCGAACGCGCACTGTCGAAATCCTGATTCTTCTTCCATATATGAATACTAGTCTCCAGAAAGACTCGATCAAATTTTTTTCAAATACACAGTGTTCGAATAAAATGTCTGCACACTTTATTAGCTGGTAATTCACTTCTACACATACTTCCACAAAACAAACTGTTATATGTTATACAAATTGATGAGATCAAATTTGATTCGTTTGTAATCAATAGACTGACAAATTTGAAGAAAGTGGAATGGAATAAAATCCTATTTTTCATGGCAACGGCGTTTGTATGTGCAATACGCTTAAAAATCGCACTACATTCTATCAAACTTACTATTCTGGTATTTTTTGAAAATTTTCATAGGTGAGAAATGCATAAAATTTTCTTCGTTTAATAAAGAAGACTTGATCACTGTGACTGTAAAGAAAATGCTACGGCAAGAGGAACTGCAGAAAATCGAATTTTTAATGCATTGTTTGAAGAAATAACTTTTGGTAGCTGTTCATTTTGGCACTGCATATTTATATGATCTATAAAATGTGCACTTTTTGATTGGACGAGCGATCGACTGTAATCGCCGAAGGAAAAGTTGGCTAATGTAAACGCGGCTTTACTGAAATAAACTTTTGGTCGCATTACATCGTATCGGAAGGGGAGGGAAACTTGAACGGAGCCGAATACTTTCTCGTGACAAGCGGGAAACGAGATTTCGTGGTCGCTCGGTGGCGCGCGGCGCGCGCGGTGGCGTCGAGATGGCTATGCCAGAAGCGTCGAGCGTCTGTCAAAATTCAGAATATTCACGTCGCCGTCGTGTAGGGCCCTTCTGGCGCATACCGCGAGCCTTGAGAGCGGCTCGCACAAAAAATATGTGTAATTAAAACTCGACGCTCCGGGGGATGCTTCGCGAACACGCGGAAAGGGAAAACGAAAGGGGAGAAAGCAAGGCGACTCAGAAGCAATACAGACGTCCAGACGACGCGTGAAAACTTCGAGGTGAAATAATCAGCGATTCAGAACGGAAAATAATAGTGACGTTGGATTGCCCCGGCCAGGCCTGCGTAACCTCGATATCGATCGACTCGGAACCGTGCCAATCGAAAATTTACATACATTTCTTATTAATCCTTAAACCTTGATCGATCGTTTTCAGTTCATCTTTTTTCGTTCTCAGAATTCGTTGTTTTTTCCAAATTATAACCATAGTAATTGTACGAATCCGAACAAATCTCTTAATGCGAACACTCTGACAAGGGATTTTGATATGTTAGAGGTACTTCCCGGAAAAGAAACACTTGACATGTATTTTTTCTTATCTTGTTGATCTCTCAAGTTGTTCATTTCGTCCAACTTTAAGGGCTGTTTCCACCCCTTCAACGTGGATGATGGCCGATAAAAAAGAATGCGTGTTTCATCATCCATTCAGTATTGAATGGTAAATGAAATTTTTCAAGATTTCGTTAAGCCATTACGGTGAAATGCCCTATGCCTGGACAGCACTTTTTGTTACCTTTAATTTTGTCAGTTTAGATAAACGAAAATAATTTTTTAAGAGTTTTAACATAAAATTCAGATTTTTTGTAAAGTAATTTAAAATTCCGAAAACATTGTTTAGATTAATATTCTAATTGTTTAACAAGAATAATTCAAACTTATTATATAATATAGTTGGACATATTAAATCCAATCTAAGCTAGTACCTGGACAGGAGTAAAGTCTATACCGGGACAAATTGAATTTACATATAATGTGTAACAGGCACTATAGTGCTCCACACTGTGGCCACTACGGGGAGCGAGACGCGCGGCCGGGAGAAGTGGGGCATTCCTTGAGAATGCCTCTGATCGAGCAAAAATTTGCCCATGCCTGATCTACATATCACTGCTTCGGAAGTATGACACAACTGCAAAAATTGAAGATTCGGTTTAATTCTTCTATGAGAGTAGTTTATAGACATTGTGGGTTATTATTGTAACTTTTAAGTTATTTCAATTTATAAAATAATAAATACCAGCCTAGGTTTACATTATGTCGATTTACAAACATCTAGTAAATGCATTTGTGAGCCCGCCAACACAATCAAGTCAATTTCACAAAATTTTACAGTTGCGTTATTATACTTCCGGAGCAGCGATATAACATTTATTAAATCTTCAATGATGTACATGTGAAAAAATTATTATTGTATATTAAATTCTGCTCTGTTTAATTCTCATTTTCTGTTGCAAAACAAGCATTTCAAGGGAGAATACTTCTTTCTCCATATTCTCTAAATGAGTACATAATTTAGCTTCTATAATTTTTCTATAATTTCATCTGTACTATCATTGGTTGCTTCAGACCTTATATTTTTTTAGATTTATAATTCATTTTTAACTTTATATCTTTAATTTGTTGTGTAACCTATCCTTTTTCTTTCGTGTAAATTATTATTGATTTCGTGTTTTTTAAAAATTTTGTTTCTCTCTCTTTCCTGCTTTTTTGACAAATGTTCTTCTTCTATATTTTTTCTTGCTCCTTTTTTTCAAGATCTTTCTTCTCCCTTCGACAGTACAGTTGGTGGTCCTTTCTTAACATCCACCGAACTTAAATTTTTCATTGTAGAATGCAGTGTGCTTTTTGGAATATTGAACTGGTCAGCGGCTTCCCTTAATGATTCTTGATTTCTGCTCAATTTTTTATTTTTATTCAATCTTCTATAATATTTTCCTTCAATCTGATATTTTTAATAATATAATATCCTTAGATTTTATGTACATTTTTGGCTTGCTCTTACTTTTAATTTGTTTTTTATGATACTTTTTTCGACTGGAATCAGAAGTTTTATTTCTAGTGATAGCCATTATCAAATTTAATTTTTAAAGCAAGTTTACAATCTGGAAAAGACATATTTTTAAGAATTATACCGGCATGAATAATTAATTTTTGAGGTTAGGTATTAATACTGACAGATTTATGACATAAAAATTAAGTATTATATACGTTTTACGTTATACAAGCTAATGGAAGACTAATTATACGTATATTTAGTTAACTAATTTGCAAATAACGGGTTGATTTTAGTCGCAAACACGTGTCCGGCTTAAGGCGTATGCACATTGAGTATAAGCTTGTAGTTAGACAGCTACTGCCATCGCGTCCCAGTATGGAGTACTTATATTTGAAAACAGTCCTAAACTTGGACATCTAATATTTGAATTAATAATTATTATTTGAGTTGTTTGATTGCCAATTTATTTTAAAATGTCAATATTATCATGCGTGATAATTATTTTTTGTCTAAGGGCTTAAATCATATCTTTCTTCTAATAAAAGTTTAAATAGGAAAGTTTAAAATTAATTAAATAGACTATTTTGTATAATGTTTTCAGATAAACTTTGAATTTATTTTTAAATTTCAATTGGTGTTTTAATCAAATAATATTCACACCTACTTGTAGCTAAGAGAGAGAGAGAGAGAGAGAGAGAGAGAGAGAGAGAGAGAGAGAGAGAGAGAGAGAGAGAGAGAGAGGCCTCAGAATATATAAAATAATTATTTAATCTCTTAATTATCGGTTTTACTAAAAAAATTCAATTATCCAGATTTAGGCATCATTTTCGGCTTGTCCACACTTAGGGCATTTCACCTTACTAGACAGCGGATTTGATGCATTCATCAAAAAGAATGAAAAGATATGTATAAAACAGCAACAACATTAGTAGAATTGAAAAATGCTGTTATATTATTTTCAACGTGTTAATATTCACACAGAATTATTTTGCATGAAGATCCGTTGTATAGCCACTACTGTATATGTTGGCGCAGGTTATCGAATGTCAGGCGCGCAAAGGTTTCGCCGCACCGCTAGATTTCGTTGTTCCACGTTGCAGTGTCTAGGCAGAGTCTAGCAGGAGTTGGAGGAGGTTACGAGGAAGGGAAGTTGTTAGGGAGGGAGGGAGGGGACGAAGGGCAAGCAAAATGTGCGACAAGCGTCTCTGTGCTTGTGAAAAGAAACAGAAAGAGTCGACGATGGCTGGCTTCATGAACGAAGCCGACGAGAGAGTGAAGGCACTCGAGACCGCCTACGCGGAGTACGAAGGGATCGATAGCCGGTCTCTGTTGAAGAAACACTTAACCAGGCCAATCTTCGATAAACTGAAGACACGCACGACCGCCGGGGGATCCACTTTGATGGACGTGATTCAATCGGGCCTGAAAAATCCCGATTCTCACGTCGGATTGTACGCGCCCGATCAAGCGTCCTACGACGTATTCGCCGATCTCTTCGATCCTGTGATCGAGGAATATCATGGTGATTTCACGCGCGAGAATGTGCATCCAGAATTGGACTGGGGATCCGCCGATGATCTAGGCGATCTCGATCCTGAAGGAAAGTACGTGATCTCCACAAGAATTCGCTGCGCCCGGTCTGTTAATGGCTATCCCTTCAATCCCACCATGACCTCCGCTGATTATCAAAATTTGGAGAAGATGGTATGTGAAAATTCACCATTTACGTTACAGTTCTAAGTTTAGACTTTTGTATTGAAATTAACAGAAATTACTTTTTTATTGGAATTAGTAAAATTCTTTTTTTATTGGAATTAATGGAATTGTCTTTTATATTACGATTAACAGAATTAGCTTATACACATATCCAAATTAATAATTTTGCAAAAAATTATATGAAAATTCACGATTTACAGTACAGTTTTAAGATCAGACTTTTATATTAACATTAACAAAATGTCCTTTTATTAGGTCAATCGGAAAGTTCCGTCCGTTTAGCGTCGAGTAGCTGTAGCTCGAACTGTCGTTAACTATAACGTTTAAAGTAATGTTAACTTTTTAGTTTGGACATCTTTCAATAAAATTCAATACATAACAATATACGCTTGCATCAATAACATCGTTTTTTCTACATTGAAAATGTCGGAATTTGAGACGAATAAGCGTCATTTGCGCGAAGTGTTAATCTTCTGCTTCAATTGGAAGAAAACTGCAGCTGAAGCTCATCGAATGATTGTAGACGTTTATGGCGATAATGCTGTTTCCGATAAAACATGTAGAAAATGGTTTCGACGCTTTAAAAATGGTGATTTTACTGTGGAGGACAAACAGCGTTCTGGACAGCCACGAGTATTCGAAGACGAAGAATTGCAGGCATTGGTGGATGAAGATCCATGTCAAACGCAAAAACAAATTGCAGATGCGTTAAATTCTGCTCAATCTGTCATTTCCGATCGTTTAAAAACCTTGGGAAGGTCTACGAGGAAGGAAAGTGGGTTCCATATGAACTCAAGCCAAGAAACATTGAAAAGCGAAAAACCATCTGCGAAATTCTGCTTGTGAAACGTCACAAAAGTTGTCAAAGAAACGTTAGAAGCACTTCGCTGGGAACTGCTACCCCATGCGGCTTATTAACCAGACTGTGTCCCTTCTGACTATCACTTGTTTTGGTCGATGGCGCACGCACTTGAGGAACGATTTAATTCTTACGAGAATGTCGAACAATGGATCTCTGACTGAATAACCTCCAAAGATGACTCATTTTTTCATCGCGGAATTCGCTTGCTGCCGGAAAGATGGTGAGAAGTCATCGCTAACGATGGGCAATATTTTGATTAATGTACTTTTTCATTTTGTCTCTTAAATAAAGCTCTACTTTTTGTAAAAAAACGGACCGAACTTTCCCCGATTGACCTAATATATTAGAATGAATACAATTACATTTCTATTGGAACGAATAGAATTGTCTTTTATATTGGAACTAATAAAATTGATTTTTATATTACAATTAACAGAGTCAACTTATACATATATTCGAATTAACAATTTCGCAACACATTATTATTATTATTATATACGGACCGAGGTCCTTTTATACAAATGTGTACAGTTTTGACAGTATAACTGATATAACAAAAAGAAGATATGACAAAAATCTTGACATAAAATCTTAACCTAAGTCTTAACTAAAATTTACATAAAAATGGACCGTGCGAAACTAAACAAATACAGGTACGATTAACATATAGTATTGCGCAATTTTGTTTTGAATGCCTGTAACGTGCCATTAAAAAAATCGATATCGTTATAAAATATGTTAGAGCAAGCAATAATGCGATTTAATGGATTTCTTATTCCATATGACGATTTGGATTTCATTGTTTGAAATCCTGCTCTCGTTCTCAAAACACGTTCAGGTACGTAGAAATTGATTTGCCTAAGGAGTGCGGGACAATCTATATTGTTATTGATTAAATTGAAGATAAAGCTCTGGTCGGAAACTGTTCTACGATCGGATAATGTTTCAAGGTTGACTGTGTTTAATATTATTGAGTAATTATGATCAAAGAATGACATTGGGTTGTTTGTCTTATATGCACAAAACCTGAGGAATTTATGCTGCACTCTCTCTCTAACATAATTTCATATTTAACGCTTTTCGGAGACCATATGTATAGTTGACGCTATGTCTGACGATTATGTTTATTAAGTCTCCATCAGACTGCACAGAAAATATTAACTGAACGAATTGATTAACTTTAATTACAATTTATGTAATTAAAGTTAGCTGCGCCAATAGTTTCGCCCGTGACTGTATATCGATTCCGGTATCGGTCTTACTATTCATTTCAAAGCGATTCAGAGCTTAACGTTTACAATGTAAACTTCGAATGCATTGGAAGTCGTACTCAAAGGATCTTCTATTCACTTTACTGAAAATCTGGAATTGTTATTTGAAATGATTTGATGATGCAGCTGTAGAACCGTTGCTAAACAAATACCATGGCCGACGCTGCGAGCAAAGTGAATATAGTAGTATTTTACCAAACGAGACTTCGGTTTCGAGAAAATCGATTTTGAAGATCCGTCACGTTCGCGTGCATTAGTATCTACAAGTAGAATCAGCAGGCGATGAACAGACACGTCAGCCGATTCTGACTCGACGAATTTTCCAGTTCGTTTTCCTCGTTTGTGCAAATTTTGTTCTATATTTGTTTCGAGAGATATACATATTCCTTTTGGAAGTATCAAATCCATTGTTAAAAGATTTGTATATACAAAATTTTTATTCTACGCTTTTCAACAATATTACAATTGTTTTAAGAACCGTATATAAATGATCCCAGTTTCCATCATTTCCGAAATGAAAATGTTGATTTGAAAATCTCATATTGTGCAGTGAATGTTTCGAGATAATCCGCGTTTAAATTGAAATTTTCGCTTTTATTACACTACATTTCGCTGTTATTCACACGCGGGTGCGATGAAAGCTTTCGTAACATTTAAAAACACATCCGGAAAAAACTTTCTCCCTTAAATTGCAGCTGTTGCAAGAATTATCTTAAAAAATATCATGTTTAAAAAATTGATCAATGAAACAGTGAACGATCTTTACGTTCGTCGACTGTTGTTGAAAAGATTTGAAAGACGTTCTAGGTGTGGACCTATCGAGTGTGGAGTAGAGAGATATAGTAAACCCGGGGGAGAACGCGACTTGAAAAATAAATCGGTATGGCGGTCATTCGATGGTGAGAGCCCCCATACGTTTCGTACTCTGTCTACTCGTCATTGGGAACAAAAGACAGGGAATTCAGATTCCTGCGTTTGACACAGATGGCCGTAGATGTCGTCGTGCTTAGCGTCTTAGTTCCCTTGGCAACCGAAACGCACCAGGGGAAACCCAATTTACCCCCGAGTAAAGCTTGAACAGCTCGGTTCTGTAACACACACAAACGGAATGAATTTCAGTGTTACGGAACAGTGAAAGAAAAGAAATAATTGAATTTTTGGACACTCTCGAAAAAACGATAACTTTTTAAATATGGGACTGCACGATTTGAACTTTTTTGACAAGTTAGATCAATTAGTTTACTACAGAATGCGAAAAGAAATTTTTTCAAAAATTGCAATTGGTCGGAATATTGTAGAGAGAATACTAAAAGTTGCATTTTACAACTTTCTTATGTTGATGATTTTTATATTGAAAATTTTCAAAATACGTCTTGTAAGTTTCATCGGGATCGGTTGAAAACTGTAAGAATTCTTAGATTTATTGCAGTTAGAGGTCGAAAATCGTTAACAATTGCAATTTTTGTCTTTGAACGTAAATGCCTCGCTGGGATCTTCCTAAAAATTCCGTAAAAATCTATGAAAATACTTTCAGTGTAAAGTGTTCGAAAGAAGTCTCAAAGGAATTTTATATTCACAATTATTCCGCAATTCCGACATGAAAATCACGGTACAGAAAATGTTACTCGAGTCACGAGAAGACACCTAAACCTGTCCACGCTACTTTGTCAAGAAAGAATGTTTTGCATTATTCATTAACCTCGTGGTAAAAGCTTTAACGCGTGCATAAATTAAAAAACATATTTTTGAATTTAGAAATGCTTACGAGGTCTAACATCGTGTCCTTGTGTATGCAGCGCTGCACAAAAATGAAGTATATAAATAGACGTGTTTTACACATTTCCCGGTATAACGATAAAAGGTTACGATAAATTGTATGAGAAATAATAACAGAAATATGTTTCCCGAGTGTTTCGTGGAATAACGAAAATATTGGTCAGTTCGTACGATGTTTGTAAACAATTAAAATCAAAATATATGAAGAACCTTTCTGAATCTGGTTGCGAACGGATGGTTACACTGAGAAAATAATAACATTCTGCGCCTCGAACAAATATTTTAGCCATACTTTTATTTTTTTCGTAGCTATCAATACCTCCTGCAACTACTTTAAAAATTGCACAGCGCCATTTGATTCAGCACTGGTCTCATGCATTTATAACAAAAATCAAAATAGAAGATCCGGTTGTATTATTTCCAATTAAAATTCTTAAGTAAAAGATTCATAAGAAAAAGAACTGGCCATAATTGAATATGAATTTAATTAAATATGGAGATAATTGAATGCGCGTTATTCGATTCGCAGTTCGCACGACGGCGCGGCGCATTCATCGATTTATATCTTCGTGAATTATTATGAATAAACGGTAAACTTGAATTTACTTTGGTGCATGCTCGTCAAAGCGAGTACCCGTGCGAGACTCGTTTCTCCTGAAAGAGTTAAATCAAAGCACAACGCTCGCATAGAAAATTGATTTCGCTCTTAGTCCGCTGTGATGGTAGATAATTGCGTTTTCTAATCGCGTTTTACCCGCCTCGTTATCACCGAGTTATGGCATAAACGAGAGGGGTGAGGAACTGTACAAATTTCCGACGAGCTGCGGGAGAACGCCTGTTCTAATCTGTTTACACCAGGAATCTTCTACACTTTTAGGTGCGCGATGCTTTGGCGACGTTAGAAGGAGAACTAAAAGGAACGTATTACATGCTCGGGGCTATGGACAAACAGACACAGCAGCAGCTCATAGATGATCATTTCCTGTTCAAGGAAGGCGATCGGTTTTTGGAAGCTGCCAACTCTAACAGGTTCTGGCCCACCGGTGAGCATTGATCGCGGTTTCTTCGACATTTATGGAATCAGAAATTCTACGATTTTTATTTGGTCGGACTTTTCGAAACCTACACTGCCCGAAATTACCATAAAGCCACCTGATTTTTTGGTGAAATTTTATAATTATGTCATAGTAATGAGAAGCTGGTGCACGATAGCATTTTAGGATCAATAAAAGAAACCATTTACATGATTACATTCATAGATATATTATTTATTTACAGAAGAACGTAAAGTTATATAGTTTAACAAAAAACGAACTGCGAAATTTCCATGAAGCCACACGTTTTTTAAGTAAATAACATCAAAGATTATCGAAAATTTCTTCTATATTTACAAATTAATACTTAGTATAATTGCCATTTCTTCGAATAACGTTGAAAATTCGGTTAGACATTGATGAAATCAAAGTACGAAGAGTTTCTGCTTCGATGGATGTTCAGTATGTCCACGCTTCGTTCACCCCAATCCATAACTTAGAAACAGAGTTGTACTGTTTCAACAAGCTGGCCATGTCAAAATTGAGGCGTTATCATGCTGAAAAATGAAATCGTCAGTCTCCATTTCTTCTGTAAATGGTATTAAGACCATCTCCGACAACAAGGCGTGTGCAGCAAATTTTCAAAATATTCAAGGCGATTTAAATGGACAAAATGCTGCAAAAACCAGCACTCAAATAATGGGAAAATATCATTTTCTCTGATGAGAAAACGTTGAACTTGAATGGGCCAGATGGTTACAAATACTACTGACACGATTTAAGAAAAGAAAGTAATGTTGCAATAAGTCGTAACTTCGGTGGTAGCTCATTAATGATTTCGGCAGCATTCAGAGCCAATAAAAAAACCAATCTGTCGAATTAATCATAAGATGAATTCGACACAATATACGGAGCTGTTGGAGATGGACTTAATACCATTCACAGAAGAAATTGAGACTGACAATTTCATTTTTCTTGATGTAGAATCCACTACTTAAAAAACGTGTGGCTTTATGGAAATTTCGCAGTTCGTTTTTTGTTGAACTATATAACTTCACGTTTTTCTGTAAATAAATAATATATCTATGAATGTAATCATGTAAATGATTTCTTTTATTAATCGTAAAATGCTATCGTGCACCAGCTTCTCATTACTATGACATAATTGTAAGATTTCACCAAAAAATCAGGTGACTTTACGGTAATTTCGGGCAGTGTTCGGTTTGTCGGTCGATTGGAGTTATTGTAGTTGGCCGGGGTTTACGTAAAACATTCAATTACAACGCTTTAAGTTCCTTCAGCTCGTTTGAAAACATTAATCCCTTGTAATCCAAACAGTCGAAATAGGGGGTTCAAGTCTAAACGAAGATTAAGGTGAAAGTTTCTGGGATTAAAGCGCGTTCCGCGGAGGGCACGTTAGTGAAACAGCAAGTTAATGAGTAGTACGTACTATCACTGCTACCATGCTATATGATATTTTTACGGCGTTCGACCACCGCACGATTGCGTTAACAAGTTCCCAATGTGGTTTAACAGCACATGTAGATGGGCAACATAAACGCACATTTCTTTTGAAAATGTTTCTACGCTGGTTTGCGAAATTATTAGCTTTCGAAACAAAACTCATGACGATTGTAGTCGTCTTTTGTTGTCTGTAGCCATAATTAGTGGGAATGCAGTGTCGAAAGTACAACACAGTGTACGTTAATATGAATTGATGTCGCTGAAAAGTAAAGTTAGAACATTTCCCGTCATCGCATAAGACAACTTTCGAAGATGTAGAATTTTTTATCTTGACGAGATAAGCAGCACAAGAACTTTTGTTATTAACGTCAGAGTCTTCAATACTTCCACGCCGATAACACTTTGTTTCATGAGATTATGCAAGATCTTGCTCAGAAAAACAGGGAAATTGCGTTAGACAATATTACGTTCGATAGTATGAGCACTGGAATTCCCGGTGATGCGATGAACATGCAAAAATGAAAAAAAAAACTCTATCGACGGCCATTAAAATTTCAGAAAAATTGCAAGCTTGTAGACCGAGCTACTGTAGTTGAAATTACCTGTGGAAAGTGTTACCATCAGCTTTTACTGTAACAATAATCATTAATTTTACAACTAATACCCATCGAAATCTTCTCGAACGCAAAAGCTCGCTCTTCTGTAAACAAATTTCCACGTATCCCCGAATTAGCGAATCGTGTTTTCGCCAAAGTTTGAAGTTCAGATAATCATAATTTCAGTGTCATAAACTCAAACAATGGTCGCGGAGATATTATTCTATGGTTAACCTAAATGCTCACCGTGAAACCTTTTGTATCCAAACAAAAGCCAGAGCTTGTTAGGTGTATCCCGCAAATAACTCTTCGCGAAAACTAAGAGCGTAATTGCGTCGACATAGATAATTATCCTTAATTAAATTTCATAAAGTCGTCCACACGTACGAAACACTTTCGACAGGTTTCGCCAGGTATAATATCGGGATTGTGTACGCGGCAGGATTCAACGTTGACTTTAAGTAATTTGCATCAAGCTTTAAACCGGTTTCCAACCGCATCTCGCTCTTATGCAAAATTCTGTAAGCTATGCGCTTTAACGGTTGCGTCCAATTATTTCGTAATAAAGGCTGCGTAGCAATAAAAATGATAATAATAATCTCGGAGCACTATTATTGCCGTATAATGGAAACGAGTCGCCTATCTTATAACATTTATTATATGTATACTATTATTTCAATGGCTTCCTCAGGATTACTGTATTTTATTTACAGCATAACTGCTTTATCGTATTTTTCAAGTCGGCTTCTGAATAAATGCATGTTTTATACTCTTCAGTAGGGATGGGATCAAGTTCAATATGTACTCACGAATCCGAGTCAATTTCAATAACCAAGTTTCATTTCATGGGTTTCGATTACTACTTAAAAGCAATAATGTTTCAATGATTATATTTGAATGGTATTCATTTTATACAAACTGATATCGAACCTCGGAATGAGTACTTACAAGTTTCGAAAAGATACTTACAAGTACTTCGATGATGAAAGGAATCGAATCTTTCACAAGTAGTACTCGATTCTTGGAAATCAGAACTGCATAGTAGGTTTTAAGCACTTTCTTTATTAAATTCGTAACTATTTAACACGTTCGCTGCCGAGCGACATTTTCAAAAACGCCACCACGCCAACAAATTTTATTTAATTATAAAATAAAAACACGAAACATGTATTTATGGGAAAGATATTGAATTTAGATAATTTTTAATTGCTTTATTAATTATACGAGTCATGTCGTGGTCGGTTTTTGCGATAAAATGTTTTATGACAGCTTAAACACAAACTTCGACCTACGAGATATGTACCTCGTTGTTGGCAGCGAACGTGTTAAGGATAATATTTCCGGTAGATTATGAAATTATAGTTATACGTGTTGAATTAAATTATGCATTAGGGGACAACATAATTGATTTTAAAGATAGAAACAATAATGATTAGAAAAATCAGAGAATTTCCGGTACGATATTCATAAAAGTTTCGAATCTGTTCGACCAAAATTCGAATATACTTGCAAGTATTATTTCCTTTTACCAAAGTACTTGTAAAAGGTTCGAAACTGTCTGGCATAAGTTCGAGTATACTTAGGAGTACTATTTCTATTTTTCGAGGTACTTATAGAGAGTTCGAATTCAATCAATCAAAGTTCGAACCTGTTTGCGAGGTACTTGATCCCATCCCTACTCTTCAGTCTTCAACAATTCTCAAACATATTAAACGAATCATTCTATTTTATCTAGAGCGTATCTTCAGATTGATTAATTAATCTAACTATATGCAGTTGTTTAAATAGCTTCTTTAAATAGTCCCAAACACACATGGAACAAACCACTTCACTATTATTTATTGTACGTACTGCAATCTGCACTTGTTGTAATTTACTGCTTCACTTTATTTCTAGAATCAGCATTTGAATGGCTGTCTTGGACAACACTGAAATATAACAAATAAATTATTTTATTTTATTTACTGATTCAATCACTGACTGAATTACTGTACAATACAATTGTACGAGGTTGTCTTAAATAATCTTGAAGTATATCAAACGAATCATTTCGTCTTTAATATAATTGACTACTTTATTTTTGTAACAGGCGACTTACGAAACGCGTAGAGATCAAGTGTCTTTTACATGTACTATAACAACAAGTCCAAGTTCTCGCGGAAGAGCAGAGCTTGCGTCATAAGATTATAGTCGCAAGATATAAAAAGACAGGAGCCGGCTCGAGTTGATGTAAGATTTAGGTAGAACTGTCTCTTTCCCTTCTACATTTGTACGTAGCTGCGCGCGCGCACGTGCGTCAATGTGCGCGAATATATTTATAAGACGTATATAAAACAGGACATTCATAATTCAATTTCACTGTGCTCCAGGCGATCAGAAACAGAGAGTACGACACATACTCGGTGAACCACCTTTCGATTACGTTTGAATCGATACAAGACTTACTTCTTGTTCTATATGCAAATGTCCCGAAGCTTTACGCGGGGTTATAGGTATATCAAGAAACCAAAGAGAACCAAATGAAAATGTGAATGCATTTCGCTGCGCCAGTCATTTTCGTACGATCGTCTTTTTCTATCCTATTAGATGTGTAACCAAAAGCTCAACGTACAGGTTTCAACTATGAATTGTTTAACCCTTATGAGAATAACCAAAATTTTCTACAATATTCAATGATGTACTTTACAGTTTCAACTATGCATATTTTACCACGTTTTTTATGTCTTAAATGTGAATTGATCTGTGGTCATTCGGGAGCAAAAAAAGCAACAATAATTTTGCTATTTGTGCACAAAATTATTCAAGAAGTTTTAAAAAGAAATTGCATGATTATTGACGTAAGGGTTAATGAACAAATACACTGCAGATTTGATGAATTTATTTCTCGACTTGTTCGAATGATTAATTCCGGAAATAAATGTTTGTTTCGCGCATCAGTGGTGTTACTAGTTATTGGTGTTATTAGTTATTGGCACTTTTGATTTAAACGGCAAATTAAAAGAATTCCTGGTATAGAAAATCATTTTATATTGCTTCTTATTTATATTTCAAAGACTATCATTATATTCAAGGACTATCTTCACATTCTTCAGCGATGAATAAGCTCCACCGGATGCTTCTTTTAATTATTATTCGCTCGCATAATATTTTGAATTGTCTCAATTATGTGGTATAATATACGATAGTTCGATATTAATTATTCATTATAATATTTGATATTTTATTTCTCGTACAACATTGTTAGAGCAAGTATAAAAAGAAATTCAGAAAATGTATATCATCAATTATACATGATTGATTTTATCAATTATTATTAACGGCTAAACCTCCGGACGTGACAGTGACAACAAATTTTCGCAGAAACATCTGAAATCTATAAATAACATTGCGCCAGTAATATTCTGAACGGTTGAAATATCCGTGCTGGACCTGCTGATAAGGCGAGAATCTTTTATGAGAGGAGATAAGTCTCAAACGTATAATAAACATATTTCGCGAGTGGATCCCTCTGCCGGAAAATCGATTTGCCATATTTATTCACTCGTCGAAAGAGGAACGCAAGGAGCTGAAAGCAGGTTCATGGTGTTAGGAAACGTGCGCTCGACGTGCACTAACTCCATTATTTCATAATTTGATTTATAATAATTTGCGGATTTTTACGTACACTATTTCACTAATTTTCTCTAGCTTTTATTTCGTGGGATTAATCAACTCGCCAAATGAGGGGTGCAATTATCTTGTAAGAGGAAAATAGTCTGATAACAGCCAGTATAAAATCGCTCATTATAATATTTAGGAACGTACACTGTTCAGAGCCTTCATTTGATGAGATTCGTTTAGATTGTCGCGCACAAATAATATAATCCAGAGTGGACGGCGTTGGAAGCAACTGTGGTTTGTCGATGATTTTCATAGAGAGAAAGCCGCGATTTTGAGGAAATCAGTTTCCTAGGTTTAAGGTTGCTCCTTATTGTACATCGTTCAGGACGTGTGAGCCTCGTTGACGATGGTTATAATAGTCTATGATAGCCGCGTTCTGAGCGCCGCATGGTTTCCCTGACGACCAAGATGGAAACGGGAGAACCCCAAACGGCTGGAAAGCCCCCCGCTTAAGTCACGCTGGAATAGGTCGTATGGCAACACTACTTTGACAGCTTCTCCCTCGTGATGGCGTTTGTTGAAACATAATAATAGAAATCAATATCTGCATGGCCTTCTTCCACCGAACCGGATTGAGCTAAATCCAAATAATTTCTTCTAATAATAAATAAATAACAAATAATATTAATGTTATCGGCGCACTGGTTCAATCATTGATATTTAAAAGCAATTTTGCAAATTACCACATTAACCTCGATGTTTCGATCTTAATTACCACGCTTATATTAGCTTGCCAAGCTGTCGTTGTTGTTATTGTTGTTACGAGCCAGGGCCGCTAGGAATATAGACAGCGAGGACGAACCTGACGCGAAGTCAGGGAGCCTCTAGGAATCGAGTCAAACGCAGACGAACCTAATGCGAAATCAGGGAGCTGCTAGGAAGGTGAAACTTCGTGAACGAACCGAATGCGAAATTGGGAAGTCACTAGGAACGACGCGCAGACGAACCCGATGCGAAACCGGGGAGCTGCTACAGTGGTCGAAATTTCTATAAAGTCATCCTCTTTTTCATAGATATTTTAAAAGTATCACCATTTCGGTTGATTTATCGTATCTGGTCTTGTGCCTTGTAGACACTCGGATAGAGGGACTGCGTACTCTATAGACCGCTATGTCTACTATTTACGTTTGTTTTGATTTTTTTTTCTGTGTGGTGCAGAACACAAGTGCGAAGTTTCTATAAAGTCACTTAGTGTTTCTCTGTATTCTGAGCAGAGAACTACGGAAAACTGCGAATATTCTAAAAGTATTAGTTTTAGAACTCACACAGAAATCCTGTTTGTTATAATTTGATTCACGTGTATGAGAATGCCGAGAGGAAAAGTACTAACAAGTGAAGAAAAAGCATCAATCGATGCTTATAAAGATATGGGCTGCTCTAATCGCGCAATTGCTAAGAAAACTAATCGGTCATATACTGTGATTAATAATTATATCAATTTACGTGAAAATTACAGAAAAAATCATCTTAAAGGTAGTAATAAAAAATATTCAAAGAGACAACATTCGATATTAATGAGGTCTGCAGCTAAGGAAAGGAAAAATGCAGCAGAATTTCGAGCTGAATTGGAGCTCCCAGTAACAACAAGACGTATGCAACAACTTTTAAATTCTTCTGGACAAAAATACAACGTAAATCAGGCCTTAAACAAGTACATAAACCGGCCCGTATTTATTTCGCACGGGCACAAAACACAGTGACTTTATAGAAATTTCGACTACTGTAGAAGATTGTAGAACAGCACGGACGAACCCAATGCGTAATTGGGGAGCCGCTAGGAGGTTGGATAAAAGCACATGCTCTTTGATACGTGTTTCCAAATGTCTTGACATTTGCCCAATGGAATATTCAATTCAACCTATTTCATCAGGCATTACAAACGTATAATATCTTACAGACGCAATTATTACTTGAAAATGATCTAAATTAATATCGAAACGTCGAGGATAACGTGGTAATTTGCAAAATTACGATCGATATAAGGAAATATTTATTAAGTAAATAACTTCTACTTTATATCGCTTGAAAGCGAAAAGAGACGTCTGAAAATATTGAATTGTTGCGAAATATTTAATGGACACAGGGTAGACCAGTGTCTTTGAAACTTTCTGGGACATACGTAATTCGGCTTTCTCTTTATTTGGTTGTGTCGTATTTGTAGGCAGAGGAATATATTTTAACGAAGCGAAAACTTTTCTCGTCTGGTGCAACGAGGAGGATCACATGCGTCTGATATCGATGGAAAAGGGTGGGAACCTGTCGTCCGTGTACGCTAGGCTTGTTGGAGCAGTTACCGAAGTTGGAAAGAAACTGAAATTCTCGCGGAACCGGCGACTCGGCTTCCTCACCTTCTGCCCGACCAACTTGGGAACCACCATCAGGGCCTCGGTTCACGCCCGGCTGCCGAAATTGAGCGCAGATTATCCGAGATTCGAAGAAATCGCAAACATGTACCACCTACAAGTAAGAAATTACGTCATTGCTTCCTCTTTCTAGCTTAGACCTGTCTCTCCTAACATTACCGTGGACAGGGTCTCTCATGACCCCAACAAAATTTTTGAACACCAACCTTCGTATGAAGTTGCTTCAGCTTCTTTAGGACTTTCCGACTTGTTTCTACATACAATGGGTCACGAAAGTATTCGAACGCCCTTTAAAACAGAATAACTTTTTTATAATTGTAACAAACGACCTGATTTTTTATGATCAATTAGAAGCACTGGTTTGTGAAATGATATGCAAAAAAGATTTTCCAAAAGATTATAATTTACAAAGTTACATGCAAAAATAAAAAAGGCATTTTTTTAACTTTTTTATTAGGGCCCTTAAAGAAAATTTAAAATATATGTTTTGTAGATCTATTTATTAGTTATACACATGCTGAAAATTTCGTCAAAATCGATTAACATACACACGAGCTAAAAGCGATTAAAAATGTCGAAAATCGTAGTTTTACACGATTTTTTATCAGTTTCTGCTTAAACTCCACAAAATCGCACATCTTTCGATGCGTGTCATTTTTTCCTACGTCAACCGATTTCGTTGAAATTTTCAGCATGTGTATAACTATTATAGATCTACAAAACATATATTTTAAATTTTCATTAGGGACCCAAATAAAAGAGTTTCAAAAAATGCCTTTTTTATTTTTGCATGTAACCTTGTAAATTGTAATTTTTGAAAAATCTTTTTTGCATATCCTTTCATAAACCAGTGCTTCTAATTGATTATAAAAAATCAGGTCGTTTGTTACAATTATAAAAAAAGTTATTCTGTTTTAAAGGGCGTTCGAATACTTTCGTGAGCCATTGTATGTCAGAGAAAATTTGGGACCACCATAAAATGTTCCCCCCGAAACATACTAACTCAGGGGTGGCCAACCTGTGGCGCATTGGATGATTACAAGTGGCGCATTAGATCCTTGCGCCTATGCTTATTCTTTTGAAGTAGGCGCCATAACTGAATCCATCTTCATATTTTCAACACCTGAGAGCTCTCAGTTGAATTTATATGTACAGCCTTCTTACTCATCAATTCGTCGCAATTTGTTGACAGTTTACAATTATAGGATGAGAATTATTGGAATTGTTCATGACAGCGATCGCCCTCTCGTCCAAAAGATCATTTCTCACTATTGTAGATTGGTGCTCCAATGAACGTGTGTATTTTCAACCGGCATAAGTTAATTAATTTATTTGCGTGATTGAGTTATCCCTTTTCCTCCCCTAACCGAAGCAGATCCTATCCCTATTCCTATTTTCCAGCCGCAACAATGAACGTAAGAAGGTAGAAAAAGTGCTCGAGTTGTATGGCGCATCTGAACTTGTATGTGAGAAAAATTTACGCATGGTATGCAGAAGGTTGGCCACCCCTGTACTAACATTTATTTGAAATATTTTTCACAATGAGCTATAGTTTGGGAAATAAATCCGCGCGAATTCAATGTCCCTATTTCTGATCATGTAAGGGTTCTGTTAGCGCAGAAATAAGTAGACATTTATTCTTTCCTTACGCAATAATCAACGAAATAGTTATAAACGAGAAAATATACATTTACAAGAAAAAGTGACCTTGAGAAAAATAACATTCGCAAAGTATTCACCTCGCGATGCCATTTACATTGCACGAAAAAGAATTTGTTACGTCACAAAAAATAAAGGAGATATTTAGGTGGACCATACAATTGAATTGCCGATTTACATCTGCCAATAATTCTACTACATCTGCAATAATTGTGTCTTGTTTATGCAATTTCAGGACGTTACCGTTCCCTTCATTCTTTTAAATGTTCGTGTCGAAATTAGTCGCGACGTAATTACCATCGCTGAAAACAATATTTAAACGCGAATCTCGGCGTTGTACAAATTGCGCGAGGGGCGAAATTATATAATTCGACTGTGTGTACGTTGAAAAATGTTTCGCTGCACACGTCTTTCGTCGATTTTTATCAATGCCCAACTGGGAATATGATGCAATTATGAAGCACAAACATGCAGTCGATGTACAGCAATTAATATTACAAAAAATATTGTATGTTGAGCAATTCCCGTTTCCATAACAAACGTATCGATCGAGAATACAGTACATACATAATCTTGCGTATGCGAGAATGTTTTTTGTATTTGAAGCAGCTTGATTGCTTGCTTGTACAATCGAAATAATTAAAGTCAATTATTACGAACGTATGTATAGAGTGCGGCACCTGAAAAAAGCCACCCGAATAACTCCGTTGCTGTTGCCACATTAATCGTTTTTTAAATCAAAATCATATAATCTTCTATCCGTTATTTAATAAGGCGTTTTAAGACGCGTGCTGTGACCTCGACCCAAGGTCGTTCAAAGTCGTTCAAGGTCAACCTCGATGGAAAATATTCTACTTTGAGAAACTGATCGAGGCTCCAGCGATTTACTTATCTAATGATGATCTTGAGTAAAAAATATAAATAAATTCAATCCTGTCGCTTCTGCAAAGCTAGACGTGGCAATTGCATCCAGTGCTGGCTGTTCAGAGTTAAATAAACTACAGAACTAATGTGATCCAGAAAGAATGTATCCGAGTTACTTGTTGGAAAGGTTCTTCGGGTTGGTTGATTAATGAGTAGACGATGACACGAGCGTTTTCACGAGATGATGAGGGCAGCAAAGTTTAAGACTCGCGAAAAACCATACTTCTACACGAAAAGAAAGTCTGTCTCGCCACGTTGTCGCTTGGATGGCATTTTTATATCGTTTCAAATGAAAAACGCAATAATTCTCATTTAAACCTGATACAGCAGGCCTGAAAATAATTTCTAATTTTCTTAAACAATCTTCCGTCAGGATTTAAAAGCAATGTAATATCTATCGTTGAAAACACAAAATTCAATGGTTAAATTTTAAAGAATACAGCTTCATTAATCAATTATATAGTCACCATTCTTTTCTAATTGTAGAAAAGAATGGTGACTATACAATAATTTGTTTACCGCACTTTGCTGTGCAGTACAGTTTGCGGCATCTGTGAAAATCGGGCACGAACTTATGCAATCATCTAATATTTAATGTAAGCTACGTGTAACAGTATTGTACTTGATAAATGAACCAATCGGTTTAAAGCAATAGTAAATAAATAAATAATTAGACGCAGTCGCGTTGCTGATGATTCAGAAATATCGTTAAAGGTTCGCTTTTATGGATGTTCTAATTATTTCCAAAAATATCGCCAGAATGATTATGTCAGATGAAAAGGAAAGAGGTGTTACATTGTTAATTAGCATATCGAAGACATTTACATTGAAAATACCACGATCCAATAGTCGGACGCATAACTAGATGTAAATCTCGCTTGTCACTTGTTTCGAAGATCATAATGGAACTGTCAATTACGACGTTTTCATTTTTAGCTCGATGAATAAAATTTCGCTGGAGGGAATATATTACATAACCACTTGAGCGTTAACTGTTTAGTGAAACGCGAAGTTTCGGACGTTCCATCGACGCTGATTTCAATGTACATATCCGGTTTACGGATAATCTCGACGCGTCGCGATCGCAATAATTAATACAACATAGAAAAATTATCCGCTTAACATGAAAATCGTAGGCATTAACGAACATGAAATATGTAAATTTAATTAACAGAATGCACGCGCGAGAATCATAAAAACGAATATTATTTCATTTCTAAAACTTTATTCACTAATTTTATGATGAAATTATTCTTAGTGTTTTACTACAGTGTAAGAACATCTTTTAATTCATTTTATACAATAACATTTATCCAACGCGTTACTCTACGTCTCGCTTAATAAAATTTATTTTGCAAATCAGTGTTCAATAAAAAATAGCCATCGTAAATCAAGTGATTTTTCCGGCATACATAATCGTCCATCAGAGCAAACAATTCGAAATTTGGTTAAAAAACTTGATGAAACTGAATCTGTTCATGATAAACCAAAGTCTGACAGACCAAAAACAGCTCTTTCGAATGAAAACATTGTTGCTGTTCGTGAAAGTGTTGCTAATGACCCATCAACATCAATTCCACGTCGTTCTCAAGAAGCATTGAAGCATTTCTTCGAATTGATGTCAGTAAACGTGGTCGTGGTGGTCATTTGACAGATATCGTCTTTCACACTTTTAAAAATCCAATAAAATTAAAAATAGTATGTTTTTTTATTTAGAAAAAACTTCCCATAGTCTATTTTGGATAACCCGATACAATCGTCTTTTGTCATTGAAGAGATAAAATTGGACGACAATTTCATGATTAGTATAAATGAAATCTAAGCACGACATTTATATATAGCTTACAAGATCGCGTGAATAATATTAAAATGTAAATGCAATGAAATGCATGGAAATATAAGTGCAGGTAAAATCGCGTAATCGAATTAAAAATTGTAAAATGCGAAAACTGTAGAACCCGCTTACTGTCAGAGACCGAATTTTCTCAACATTAATAGTCAGCATTATAATACAGCATTATTTAAAAATTCGTCCTCTTGCTAAAATGGAGTACATACACCCCAGTATTGTACGTCTGTTCCCGTTTTTCACTATCTATTGTTTGTCATTTCGACTTAACAATCCACCTGGGATTCATTAAATGCTCAGAGTCGAACCCAAGCGGCGAGTTGTTAACAAATCCCCATTGGAACGCTGTATACATAGTTGGAACCGTAAGAGAGCTATTTTTTCCCATCACGAACCAGCTACCGATGTTTTCCTTATACTTTTCCCTTTCGCGTTCTCTCTGGCTCGCGTGGCGTTTCTTTTTAATTATTTTCTGAACTGAACCAGTGGACTTTGGTCCAGGATAACACGAAAATGCTGTTGCAATTGTTTCAAACCAGTCTACGATCGGTAGAGTGTGGATTCTAAAAATGAACAAGAAAAGTGCAAAACTGTGACGAAATGTTACATGAAATTAAAAGAACCTACGAATATACTGCCACATCATTTTCGATTTGTTGCAATTTTTAGAAGATATCATTTAACATCCGTCTCTTACCATAGTGTACCTCGTGCATTTTCATTTACCGCGTAATGTAACACTGATAATGGCATTAACGAAATGTTTACATTGTAGAGATAAAAAATATTACCCTTTGTGATTAAAAACTTTGTTTTTAAGACTTGAATGCGAATTGATCGAATGCAAATAAATTATTTAGATACGTGGTACCAGCGGTGAGCACACTGAAAGCGTAGGTGGAGTTTACGATATCAGTAACAGACGACGACTAGGGTTGACCGAACGAGAGGTGGTTTACGAGATGAGGAACGGTGTACTCGAGCTGATCAAACAGGAGAAACAGCTGGAGGAGTGAGAATGATGATGTTCGATATGTAGGTGACGTCGTTGCAGTAGCAAGTTGCAAACAGAAAATATAATTTTTGTACTCTCTTTCAAGCACAATTTATTAAAATTATATATATTTCTTCAAATTATCTAATATATTTGACCGAATAAAGCGTTCGTTCTAAATACCACAGGAGATTTTCTTTGGAAGATAAACCTAAAATATGTTTTCGGTGTATTTATTGAAATATTCGCATTCAATACGATTGATGCATTTGCAGAGATAAACGTATTTTTGCGAGCTAATCGGGATATGTTCATCTTCGCTCGAATCGTGAAAAATGTATGGAAATCCAGTCCAACGGTGGAATGGCAATTTTCCTCTTCGGAAAATAAATAAAGCTATTCTTGGAATGAACAGCCCAATTTGATTTCTCGTCGTACCGGGGATTGATGACAAATTACGTTTCGCGTCCGAACTTAACTTTTAATTACTCGCATGTAGTATTTACAATGTCAAAACATTAAATTCTGAGTTTCAAATATTTATTTCGCATTATAAAGTGGTTATTTTATTGAAAAGAAGAAGATTTGATCCACATATATGACAAAACTGAATTCATTTCTATTTAAATGCTGTATGTTGCAATTGAGATAGACAACTTTTAGTTTGCATAAAGGATGATTGAAATTCTGTTTACGTCGCACCTGTAAATTGTAAGTTTTGTGTGAAACAACTAATAACACGGTACAACAAATTTCAACTTTTTTTTTGTATTTCGATTCCCACTATGCGATTCTTATCTATGCATCTATGATTCGGTCTCTTAATTGCTCTCTTGAATTGATTGCCACCGAATGAACTTTCATAGACGCAGTGTTCATCAAATATCACTAGAACAATGTTTAGCTGCAATTTATCAAGTTAGTGCTTGATGTAATGCTTGCATTGCTGCAAGAGGGCTACATTTTGAACAATATGTACATTAAATATTAGGTCGTCCCAAAAGTTTCTCCCGGAATGTGATCCTTTAATATTGCTAAATAAATATTAGGTTGTCCCAAAAGTTGGTTTTCGATGCATGCACATAATGCAAATTCATATTAAGAAGTACTAAAATATTAACATAAACATATATCGTATTGTTTGTATTTATTTAGCGACATTAAAGGAACACATTCCGGAAGAAACTTTTGGGACAACCTCATAGATAATAAGGTAAATAATATGTAAACAAATAAGTACAAAAATGAAAACTTGTTTTGTTTCTTTTTTTGCGATTTTCTCCAAAAACGAAGCAAAAACGAACAAATCTCTAAAAGACTTTTTGTCTTAGTTTTTCGGTCCCCTACACGCTCCTGAAGTTTTGCCATTCAGATTCGGGACACCCTGTATATTTGAGTATATTTGAAAATAAAGCCAGGCCGCGATTTATCAAGGTTTCGAAATTAGAACAACGAGATCCTGGAATATACAGTTCGATGGTTTGTAAGTTAATCGATTGCGCTTTCGATCCGTTTTAAAGTATCCTTTAACCATCTATGGAGTATTCTTTCTCCTCTGTATCTGCTGTTACGAAGTAAGTACAGCAACTTTCAAGAACGCGTTGCCTCCACTGTTCCCGTTTTTATTCTTCAAGATACACGTTCAGGCCTTCAGTCGGCAACTTCCGTTGTTTAACTTCGAAAAGTTCCTGTTCTCAGTCCAATAGAACCGTTTCATCAGAGTCCAATGATAATATGATAGCCACACGATAACAACAATTTTAAAACAACTTTCGAACAGAATACTCGCGAAAACAAATGAATTGCCGTTAGAAAATATCAATTATAATTTAGTGGTTTTGCACTCCAAATTCACCCTTTTGCAAAACAATTTCAAGCTTTCACAAATAAAGTATTTTTAAGTAAGTTTTTGTAAAAAGACATCAAATTACTGTAAATTAATTGTTACGACATTATTAAAATATTACTTATTTAAAAAAAAATTACTTACTTAAAAGTAATTAATTAGTTTCGGTGCTATAATCTGATCTATTGAATCCTCAAAACCGTGAAAAATGTCAGAATGATTTTTACGAGTGAAACTAGGGGAACGATACTAATCGAGAATGTTCATATTGACGTAATGGAACACGTCGCGTCGATTTAACGCAGACATTTTCCACCCTCGACGACTTTTCGTCCTTAGCCCCGGGAAGAAACACGGAAACTAATTCACTCGGTAAACAATAATTCCTTAGAGATGCGCAAACACTTGACACATCCAATTAAGGCTACGTAATTGCGTGTGGTTCCCGGCTACTTTATATTCAGGCGACGTTTAATGTGCACATGTGTACACGCGTGACGTTAGCCGTGCGCAAAACATAAGAAGATTTACAGTTAACCTCGTCTTCCTTTTTGGAACATAGGTATCTTGCTTTATATTTTTCCGAAATATCAGGTGTACAAAGGAATTCGTGGCTGTTGCAGTTCTATTTTTCAATCACCATGCTGGAGATTCAATAATTACTTACGAGACGAAGTAATCAATAAATTTACGAAGAAACGGCTACGAATTATTTTGTCTATTTTGTCTTCACTGCAGAAAGAAATAAGCTAGTACTCAATTTTTAATTTTATTTTGACACACGAATAGCGATTTTCATGAGTAATTTTATAATATAATTATAAAATAAATTTACCATATTAAAAGACCATCGAGCTTTTATTTATTTATCGAGAAATCACGAGCATCATCGTACAGCATTTCGTAGAATATATTCGAACGCCTGTTCATCTCAGAATGGACTCTAGAAATTGTTTAACGCGTATACAACGCAGTTCCTTGTCGCTTAACATTGTGGAATAATTTAATGAGACTCGCTCCTTTGATTTCACAAAATGTTCTGTTTTCAGCTTTACACAATATTCATCCTGAAGTGGGAGAACCAAGTGCTAGAAGTAATCAATTGCTACTACAATAAATCAATTGTCCGTTGCCGCTCCCAGTGTTCCTGTTTTTCTGCGCGAATATCCAATATCGCGAGTCATTATATGTATACAGGGCGAACCATTTAATTGGATATTTACCCCATCGGTTACAGATTGTTGCGCTTGTGTTTCGCGATTCTACTTGCGTCCGCCTTTCTCTACGTTCCACGCTTTTGTTTATTAATTTTTCGTGAGCAAAGGACCACGTACTCGAACGCTTTTTGGGCATTTTTTACCATCAACTCGAAGCATCGAATGCTCCTGCTGCCAACTCGTTCGAGATTTCGCAGTGAGAACTTCTTAACAAAGAAATGAATTTGTTGAATAATTCATGGTGGATCTTTACAATCTCAATAGTCGTAAATTATAAATATCAGCCGTAAATCCGGCGTTGACGACAATTTTACCTAAAAATCGAAACGAATTTGTTTTTGCCCGGTGATCGAACTCCGTGTCGTTGAGGCAGCGAGTCTTTCTCGCGGATTTGCAACTTCGAAAGCCACGAATTGTTGATACGGACCTGTCGATTAATGTCTCGCGAGGCGAGGGGCCCGGCTGCGAGCGTTCTGACATCGCGCAAACAAGAAAATAACATCAGCAGAAGTGTTTGCGCTGTGAAACGTCGATTTCCTCGTGCACGGCGACATGTTCCGGCTACACTCACGCTGTGAACCTCTTCACGAAGCCCCTTTTCCGCTTAGTAATTCTTCCAGGAACCTCGCTGAAATATTCATCAACCGTCTCGCTCGATTCTCCTCCGGCTTGTCTCTTTCAATTATCGCTTGACCTGTCGGACCAATTTTCTTTTCGTTCTTTTTTCACCGAGGCCGCTTTGTCACGGCTGCTTAATTGCATGATCAAATCCTTATGGCGAGGACTAGAAGTAATGGGTCAGTGAACCGGCCATCTAGAAATCAGCACACGTGTCAACCGCGGAAATTCCGAAACGCGAATCTAAAAGTCACATCGGATAATTGGTTTGTAAACATGCTATGGTGTTCTAGAGAGTGCGATGTGTTTGCTTGTGACGTAGACAGCGCGTCACGTGACGGACGTCCGGGCGGAAGCGTGGGAGAATAGCGTCGCAGTAGAAGAGTGGGGAGACGGAGTCTCACAATCTGACGGTACAAAAAGAATATATTCTACTTTGTAACGCAGACACACTTACAAATAATGTGACAAACAGTGCGTAATTCTATTTAAGAAACAGCAGAATTAATGATACAAGAAAAGATTCAATCCTACCACATAACTTTTATACAAACATCTTGTTCGTGGTTACAATATTTCAGGTTTTCAGGCAACGCGAGAAGTAATAAAAGCGATTTAGCTGTGGGACGAGAATTGTTAACAGCACTGTGTCAGGTAAAATTTAATCAGGAGATGTGTGATAAGTGGTGTTCACGTCGTCAGGCGCGCCAATAATAATAATATCGACGGGCCAAGATAAATTGCAGGGTTCATGTGAGATGTACCGTTGGTTTTCGAGTTGGCCAGTGTCCGTATCATTCGGGGTGCGCCGCTGACTAGTGGCCATTGGGTATTTTTCCTTGGTACTTGGTGATCGAATATCCTTCCTAATAGAACACTCTCATAAATACAGGGTCTACTATAATTAGTAGACTGCGGATGTTTATGCAATTTGCAATTTTTGTAGACGAATCTTCAAAAACTCGAATCAGATAGAATCTTATTTTCCGTGGTAGTAACCTTTTTAGATCTGAAATCAATTAGAATCGCACTAGATTCTGTCGTATTTTATATCCTAGCATTTTTTGAAAATTTTCGAAAGCCATTATTGCATAAAGATCCGCAGTCTAATAATTAGAAACAACCGGTCTGGTTAACCAAGTTCGGGGTACGGTATTTAATCACTCACGTTTTTATGTCGCGAAGCGGGCATCGATCGGGCGCGAAGTTTCGAAAATTGATTAATTAATTAATTTTTTCATTGATTCTCGTGTTTTATACAGGGTGAGTCCGAAGAAACAGAACACCTAAATATCTCCGTTATTTTTCGTTGCACAAAAAAACTTCTTCGAACAAAGTTACACTATTTGAATGGCCACATGTAACGGTATAAGAGAAAAAATTTTCAAAGTCATTTTTTTAATGAAATTTCAAGGTCATCGATGTTTTTTTTAATGGAATGAGGTATTTTTTAATACATCAACCGATGCAGCTGGACTTTCGTTATAAAAAAGTACTAACCTATGTATGTCGAAAAGTTAGTAGTTCACGAGATATTTCGATTTAAATAACTCTAAAACACCATTACTGTCGTACTAAAATGTTACACAAGTAAGTAAACGCTAACGCTTTAGTAGTACTTCAGTGACTATAATTAGTAATTATTAATTACCCATGCACGTATAAACTTTCTAAGTAGCTCCTAGTCCATATAACAGACAGAGAAAACATTATTATTTTGCATTAACCATTAAAAGTTCGCAGTCTACTCGTTAATTTTCGAAGCCCCTTATTTGTAGACTTCATACTTAGGCTTCAAAAACAACAAAGACATTTGAGGTGGCAACGTTAGGTGACTCACCCTGTATAACGTACAAAAATAAACACGTCCTAAACTGGCAATTTCGTCTTTCGACTTTGTCGGAAGGGAAAGGTACAATTTCAATGGAAATTACGACCGATTGAATGAAAAGGCACCGAGCTTGTTTGCACAGCATTTGGTGGGCGATGTTCAGACCAGTCGAGCCTCGCGTAAAAATCAATTTGCGTGATCCGTCGGGTGTTGTAATAACAGCAACACAAAGAGAAAGAGAGAAAGAGAGAGAGGATCCCGCGAGACAAGCAATTGGAATGCGCGGCGAGAACGATCCTCCCGTTGCTCGTAGCTGAAATTCGTCGTTGTTAACTGGTTCGTATATCCGTGGATGGTAACGACCGTCGTCGTCGGCTCTAGGAGGCGACAACAATCGTGTGCAGCTAAAGACACACGACCACACATACATAGAGCAATAGAGAGAGAGAGAGAGAGAGAGAGGAGAAGAAGCAAGAGTTGGGTAGGTGGTGGGTTTCAGAGGCAACACTTACGACAGAGAGCTCCGTATCGCAAACTGGGAACCGTTCTCGGTGGACAATGAGCCGGCAGACCGTCTTCGTAGAGTACCCCTGGTGTCTTCCGATCGAGAGGCCCGTAATTGCACACGAGGGTCTCTACTCGATCCCCGATTCCAACGGGTATTGTATGCAAGGCCATCGCGAACTCTCTTCGACGACGACCAGTCGACTCGTCTGGCCTCACTGTGTAAATTGCACGGCCGCAACCGACTCGGCTAATTGTTGCCGAAGCAAACGAGATGTAAGACAGGTTGCCTCGTGCGGTGTAGTTTACGTACCTGCGACAGAGATACGACAATTGCAAACACCGTTTACCGTTACGCCTCATCGTACCACCGCGTACGAACAATCCACAGACACACAGTGCGAAAAGAATTGATTCCACATGCAAAAATAAGTCGATAAGAAGGAACATCATTTTTTTGCGCTTTAACGATTCGTTTCCGAGGAAATCGAGTTCAACGCATTCACTGCCTCGCGCTTTGTCGGCTGTGCCGCCACTGATGGAATGAAATTGTCCATGTTAGAATCGCATCGCGTATTTACAGTGGGTGTACAAAGTATTCGTACATTAAAAATTGGTGTACCATTATTCAAAATATTGTTGACATTATTAGAAATATGTTGGTATCTAATCAATTACTAAACATTTATGTGTGAGGTATTATATCAATTTCGTATTCACGGAAAGGTAAAGATCATGTGAAATGGAATTATTCTAGCTAGGAAGAAATGTTTCATTTTCAGAGTTGGGCATTAATCGATTAGAAGTTTAATCATGATTGATTGATTTATGTGTATTGTATTGTATTTATGTGTATTATGTGATTGAAAGAAGAAATCGTCGAAAAATCGACGATTGATTCAATCTATTCATGAAGTTAACCCTCAATCCTTGTTAAAACAAGAAATCATCGAAAAATCGACGATTGATTCAATCGATTGATGAAGTTAATAATCAATCGTTGACTAAAAGAAGAAATCATCGAAAAATTGACGATTGATTCAATCGATTGATGAAGTTAATCGTCAATCGTTGATTAAAAAAGAAATCATCGAAAAATCGACGATTGATTCAATCGATTGATGAAGTTAATCATCAATCGTAGACTAAAAGAAGAAATCATCGAAAAATTGACGATTGATTCAATCGATTGATGAAGTTAATCGTCAATTGTTGATTAAAAAAAGAAGTCATCGAAAAAAATATAAAAGCACGTAAACAGAGTTTATATTATAGACCAATTGACAATACCCCTAAACTCAGTTTACATTTTTGTCAGTATTCATATATAGTTTTGATTGCGTATTTCATTCCGAAATTTCAGCAGTTCATCATTAATCAATTATCCGATTGATATAATCGTTAACCGCAATTAACGATTAATACGTGTTTAATCGTTAACCGCAATTAACGATTAATAAGTATTTAAACGTTAACCGCAATTCACGACTAAACTAGGAGATTAATTGATAATTACGATTAACGATTGAAGTAGAAATTTAGTCGTGCATCGTTGATTAAGTTTTTGCCCAACTCTGTTCACTGTTCATTTTCGAGATGATGTAGATCTGTGTCGATTGCACACATTCTGAAACTGGATGATAAATTAAATAGCTATAAAATGATAAAATATAGGAGAAACTGTATAAACTCTGAATCCGCCGTAGTAGGTACACTGGGGTGGTTGTTGGTAGAACAAAGAATATTTTGTATGACAGCATCAGATATCGTCGGTCCGATCTGTAAACTCCGTCGGTTAATGTAAGTAAACAGTCAAGTGACGAGCATATCGGCTCATGATTGTCACGGCCGTGCACAAATTTGCCAGTCAGGTATGCCCGTATACGTGACGGGCGTTGAGCGTTGAAGGGCTAATCGGTGTTTACAGACTATGCAGTAAACTAACGAACGGCTCGAGGAATTTAAATTACCTTACGATTCAACTGCTGCAACTTATGCGGGCTTCTGTCATTGAACGCCCCACCGCGACGGAATTCGATAACCAACCCTAACACGCAATTTAGAGTATACGTGACCCACCCCTCCCCACCCGTCGTTCTACAAACGAGTCTTGGTACTTTTAGAAAATGATTGGGGTTGTGCAAAAATCATTGCGGTGCGCGTCCGTCAATTCTTAAGCTAAATCTATAATAATTATTTGAAAAAGTCTGCACGCACAGTGGTTCACGAACGCATTCAGAAAATAATATTACAATTACTACTTAAATATTGCTAAGAAAACCTCGCTCTCTAACTAATGATAACTTTGTGTACCAATATTACAGCAATATTTCAATTAAAATAACTACTCAACTAATCATTTTTATAATTAGACTGCGGGTCTTTATGCAAAATACAAAATTGTCTGCATCGATTGCAAGAAAAAGGAACCAAATTGAATGTTGTTGCTGTTGTTGTTGTATGCGTCACACGTAGTCACATCTCGAATTTTAAACCACTTCCCGATGAGCTAGAGCACCCACGAAGATTATATCAATATAGTTTAGCGCTCCACGCTTTTATTTATACTCGCTAATGTCCAAAAAAATTATTTTAATTATTTTAATTATATGGACATCTTTAATTTTGAAAATATTTCAACCATTTTGAATTTCATCTACTCAATTTTACTATAAATGCGTAAAGATCCGCAGTCTACTTATAATAGTTATGGCATTAACACGTTCAATGCGGGTCGGTTCTCGAACTGACAAACGGACCTAGCGATTTGCGCTCAAAATTTTTGAGAAAAAATGTATTTATTTTATAAAAATTGATTTCCAGAGAGGTAACATATTTAAATTTCACAAAAAGAAATAAAAATTTTAAAAATTCGCGTTGGGGCGAGTTTTAGATCGTCAAAAACGCATTGAAAGTGTCAAACTTTTCATGTAGAGAAATCGTAACAGTACGAGTGCTGTACGAGAATGAATTGTTCAAGTTTTTCATTTACAAATCAAAGAGCTTTAGAAACACTAGGCTAACATCAGAGTGAGAAGAAAGCATGGTATGTATTAGTAATTTCATTGTAAAAATCACTGCATGGTAGAAGTTGGGAATTTTCTGCAGAAATTCGTGGCACACAGTGCGTCGTAGAAATAACGGATCCGCAGAAGTGTAGAAAGTGGGCTTACCCGAATTCGGCGGAATCGAAGTCTTCTACTTCATCGTACCATGATTGAATGTGAAAGTGAAGTCTCGCGGCGGACGTGCTGTTTCCCACGGTGTTCATATCGAGCAGGTGCACGTTCTGCCATACCTTGAATCGTTCTACAAAGAACACATAGACCGTTTGGCACACATCGGCGACGGTTCGTATGTTACCTTACACATAGACCGATTAAATTCATCAGTCAGGTCTGCCGTTCGTTCGTTCGTTTGTTTCGTACCAAGAGAATATCGATCCGCTTTGGAACGGGATGTACGTATCACCAATAGGGTAAAAACTACATTTTTTTAGTTTCGCCGATTCTGTTTCCGGAAAGCTCCACGAAAAAAATATATACCGTTCGAGATTAAATTGTGGAGGAACGGGTAAATAAATAATCGGACTTCAAAACTGCTCTGTAACTTGGGTAACCAGAAATTTTTGTCTTCCTCGTACGTAATCCAGTAAATTTGAACGAGAAAATGCCAAAAATCCAAATTTCCATCCTGGGAGATTAGTGGTTCAAAAGTTATGATTGTTCGGCGCTCGGTAAGTGGCGCGCGACCGTCACTACAACATGGCGGCACCCTTGCCTTTCAAAAGCACTGAAAATCGCTCAACTTTGAACTCTCATAACTTTTGAACCATTGATCTTCCAGGATCGAAACGCGTTGGAGTTTCTCGGATCGTACGCTTGTGCTGTGTGATATGTTCCTTTGTAAGCTTGTTAGTAACTTGACTCGGGAGTAGCTACTGTAATGCACAAGCACACTAGCGTAAGCCTGCGATGAAGCTTTAGATTGTTAGTCAGATCACTGCGCGAGAAGTAATTTGAGTTTGAGATGAATAGTTTCGAAATGGCATGGGACAAGTGTTAATTCGAATATAGATGTTTTATATTATTGCGCATAATAGTATTATTGCACATAACTCTTCTATCGATCGTAATCCTAGCTTGGATCATTGTCTTTGCTTAGGACAGTCGACCAGGGAGTATTCTCGTCTCAAGTGTAACTTCGACGTACGGAAGCCACTTGGCGATGTTTGGAAAAGACTCTCCGTGTTCGAACGGTATCAGCCATCTGCAACTCGATCATGTTCTCGACAATACGCCAGGCGGTGTAAGCAAATATTTTCTTTTTAATGATCTTCTAGAGTCTGTATCACATTGCTGCTCGAAATAAGCCTTTGAGGATCTCCTGTGTAACGGCAGAATTTTAAACCGCTTAATTTTCCGACGATTAGAAAACTAAGATTCATTTGGCAAATACTTTCAAAGTGCAAACATCCAGCAATCCCACATGTTTATGCAGAGAAATCTCACGCTTTCGTACCAAGTTTGCTGCACTCATGCAAATACAGGAGCACGCGAGTGAGGATGAAATTGAACATGGGGCTAATTTCTTCGAGCGTCATTAGAAAATATATTTCCCTGCTGCATTAAAGTCTACGTTTATCACTCGCAATTGCAAGGATTAATTCTAAGGAAATGAAAATCACAAGACGGTACTATCTGAAGTAAAAGCATTAAAAAGAAAAAGTAGTGAACAGTAAAATTGGTCGCATAAAATACAAATGTGTACAGAAGGATAATAAAAAAGACGAATTCTCACTGAAGCTAATTATTCGAAAGTGTCGAGGACAGAGAAGTAAATTATTCTACAACGAAAATATCTTAGATTTCGTTTGACAGAATTTCTGATGGGAAACAAGTGGAATAATACGGTTCATGCATGGACGGAGAGAAATCCTTATTGCTCGACTTCCTCGCATCCGCCTGGTCCGAGCGATTTAATTAAAATCTCGGCAGAAAGTTCAAAGAATTCTGGCTGGCCAGGCAATCAGTTACAAAGTATCGCAGCGAACGAAGACTGTTAACTTTCGTTCGTGATTTCTTTGATTTCCAGTTCAAAGTGAAATTCGGGCTTCGATCTGTCCCCCTTAGCCTTCTATCGTTCAACCAGAAATCTAGAAGAACTGTAACGAACCCTTTCGCGCATTTCACTGTCATTCAAATCAGTTCCCAGCAGAGAAATTTCTAATCGAAGCAATTAAACTAATTTCCCATGTTTCGGAGTTACTCGGAGGGACAAATAAAGTTTGGTTAGTTCGAAACTGTGTGTGAATTTTTCATCGTGAAAATCACAAGACTTTATTACAATTTGCAACGAACCAACTCGGAATGGAAGTTGGGAATAATAAAGAAATTGGCAAACAGGAGATACTTCGGCGGGTAGTGATCTCGGTAAAACAATCTCGTTTCCGGTCGTACACAGCGGATATTGAAAAATGATAGGGAAAAATAGGTAAAGTGAAAAATGAGATATATCCAAGGTACTTGCCAACGTCTCGGCATTGATCCTTTTCAAAGAGGTTGCACTGCAACGCCCATCGCCTCGCGATATCAGCAAGTTCGTCATCCCAGACCTGTCGAAATAAATATTCGGTTCGATGCGAATGATTAAGGGCGCGCGGCGGTATCGAAACTTCGGAAAATCGATACCGTTTCCCGCTGCTCGTTTCACAGGCCCCCATTTTGTCAACATCTTCACAAAAACTACATGCACGTGCCCGCGGAATTAACATTACAGTTTACGTCTGCTACGACTCCTCGATTTTAAAATGCTCTCTATAACGAGGTTATTGCATATTGCATCTCAAATGTCCGATTTTAAAATGCACGGTTTACTGTAAAGGGTCTCTTCCAATAAGAAAAATATGGAAGATAATCTAGTGCTCGCTGCTTTATTTTAAAGTACATGAAATACACGAATTTTATTTTATTTTATTCACGAAAATTGGGTTTGTCGTATTCACCCCATCAAACGCAATCGCGCTGGTCATTTACATGGTATTGTATTTCATGTATAATGTCATCGAATGTACTCTAAAATAAAGCTACTACATTTTCTCGCAAAGCTCTATCGCTCTTACTGAAAGACCGTCTATTATAGTTTTTCTTGTCGATAAGAAATATCAGAAAAATATGAAACAGGAAAAAGTGATACAACTTTTTCAGAAATCGTGGTGACCTTGATTTTTAAATGTTTTAAATTGATAATAAATTTATAAATTTATAATAAATTTTTCAATGATTCCAGAGGAATTTCATTCATTGAGGGACTAAAAATAACGGTTATTCTAAAATTTTCTACGATAAAAATCATTTATAAAAAGTTGATTATTATTGAAATTTAAGATAATCTACACAAAATGTAAAGAAAAAAATTCGAAGAACAAGATGGTTAAGAAATAATGATTTTTGTACTTTTTGGTTAGAAGTAACAGTTATTAGTGTCCAGAAAATTGGATCGTCCTCGATAACTGTTATCGATGAAGAAAAACTGTTTCGGTTGCTCAAAGCAGTTATCGATGAGAGAAGTTCATTTCGATCCGTCATAACAATTATCGCTGGGAGAAGTTCATTTCGATCACTCATAACAATTATCAATAAGAAAAAATTAGTTTAGAAATTTATTTCGATGATCGAATTTCTTTTCACTTGTTCATAATAATTATTGATGAGAAACTTCATTTCGGTTGCTTATTTAATTATTGAGTTGTCTACTCTTTTTCGGATGGAGCAAGCCTGTGAAATTTATTGCGAGGGTTTCGTACAACAAGACGAATCAACAGACCATAAGAACAACACAGAATCTGTTTGTTGACTATCTTTGTTCGCGGACGGGTTCCACTCGGGAAAAACGTATCGATATAAACGAAAATATTATAGATTACACTGGGAAAATCAGAAATATAGGCTCCCGTATTTATCAAAACTAGCGATCATAATTCACGCTGTGCCCGCAACTCAGGTTAGCGTTGAACGAGCCTAGTCTGCTCTAAAATTAACGCTGGATGATTTGCGATGTAATTTGTCAGGAGAAAATTTGGAAAAACTCATGTTTGTCACATTAAATTTTGATTGTAGCAATTAATTTTATGAATAAAAAATGTATGAAATAATTGATTGTCTACCATTTGAAAGTTGTACTATTTAATAATAACTATTACCAATTTCCTTCATCAATAACTGTTATGAGCGATCGTAATGAACTTCTCTAATTGATAACTGTTATAATTACTTATATAAACTTCTCCCATCGATAACTATTATGAGTGACCGAAATAATCTTCTCCCATCGACAACTGTTATTAAGTAGACTGCGGATTTTATGCATTTATAACAAAAATGGGCACGTACATTTTAAAGCAGTAGACATGTTAAAAATATTTAAGAACATCAATGTATTAGTTTCAGCTTAATAGGATAATTTATAAGAAGAATACAATTTTTATTTGGCTCCTGTGTCCTGCAATCGATACGAACATTTTTTACTTTTCATAAAGATCCGCAGTCTAGTGATCGAAATAAATTGCTCTCAACAATAACATTTACCAAAAAGAGAAAAAATTTTCGGTCGCTTATAATCCTTATTTGTAACCAATACGATTTTAGTCGATGAAATAATTGTTATTCCATGACTTTCTTTCTTTTTGGTTATGACAGTTAGGGTCCCTGATTTCACTTATGCAGTTCTCCTATGGTGTTCCTTAAAATATGTCTTTACGTATTAAAAAAGGTTAGGCTAGCGTCTCTCATTTTCACTTTCTACCCTTTCCGGTAGTTCTAGCGTTAAATATCGACAATTCGATCGTGAATTGTAATTTCAATAACGAAATATAATTTTTGGAGATACATTGATCGCGTGTTGAACAATGAACAAGGGAATTCTAAGGCAACTATACCAGTTCCAGCATGAATTTCGCAGGTCGTTGCGGTCCAGGATTTCCGCGTAGCTCGAGACCGCTGGCCACGGTGTTGCGATAATTATTGTGCCACTGGAGGATTGTTTCGATGTCTTTTTCGTCGATAGGTTCAGATTCCGGATTCAAACATTTAACACCGACCACTGCGTCAGACTACGAACACGGGAAATGTAAATTTGTCAGATGGTAGAATAATTCGATGCACCGGAAACGCTCGAAAATTGACGGAACTGAAATTGGAACGTGATACAAAATTGTTTGCGAATAAAAAGTTCTGCTGTTTGTTCAATCCGACGAATACACTTCGTGTTTCCGATACACAGATTGGTCCACCTAAATGTAGCCATTTAAAAATTTCAATTGCAGCAAGTCTAGAAAAAAAAATATACATTTGCAAGAAAACAAAATATCGATGACTTTGAAAACTCCGGAAAATGTGATCTTCAGAAAAAATAACATTTGCAAAGTATTCACCTTGCTATACCATTTACATTGCATTAAGAGCATTTGTTGAGTCATCAAAAATAAAGGAGATATTTAGGTTGCTACATTTGAATAGACCACCCTGTATACTGACAACCCTTAAAATGGTTGGGACAATTTCACCTTGATTATGGGCTGATTATACAATTCAATTGACGATTTACATCTGCCAATAATTCTACTATATTTGTAATAATTGTGTGTGTGTGTCTTGTTTATGCAATCTAAAAATCACGGTCCATTAGCCCGAGGTTATATTGTTGTTTGAATAGTAGTTTAACTTTCGGTTGCAAAATAGAGGAAAAAAGAAAAAATAGGAAAAAGTGTATCTTGAAAATGAAACACATTTTTAGTATAGTTTAATGAAATTAATATGCATTATTTCATATTAATGTGTATAAAGTTTGAATGACTATCAACGATTGAAACGGAACATGGATTTCGTTGAATGATTTTGAACGTGTTTATTACGGTTAGAAAAGTAAGGCAACGTAAACTTGTTAACGTTTCGAAAGTAATTTGCTGCTGGCACTAGCTTTTCATTTCGCGTAACAAATTTGCATAGCACTGCAATTTTGTAGGGCACAATTTTCGTGATACCGGTATTATACAATAGCACGAACGCTTAGCAACATTGTAACTCTGTTAGAAAGTTTCAGGTTTTCCAGAAGTAGGTAATAATGTGTTTTTTTCGAATCGATTCCTTTATGTGCCGGTCGGGCGGAACGTATTTACGAATTTAGTGAAAAGCTGCATGTATGTATGTATTCGAAGCGGTTCTTTAGGAAGGGCTTTTACATGGTGCTTCATCGGATTCACTTTGATGCGCTGAAGTAGAAGCAGGCGCTTTTTGAAGTCCCTTCACGGAGTCACGTGCTATATTTTTTAGCATCGAACGAGAAATCCTCCCCTTCTCCCGTGACAGTAATTTCAAACTTTCTTATTTCTCTGCTATCACAATTTGCTTTTTTCTACGGTTCACTGGAACGCTTAATTGCAAGTGCTTATACGAAATTTTCGAGCGAAATATTCATATTAAAAATATGAACAGTTTTTGCATTTAAGGAATTGAATTTTTGAACGTGTTTAAAGAAGAGTTATGCTTTCGCAATGTGTTGATCTCCGAGCGTGAAAATAAAAATATGTGGATGTTTTCTCTTCTTTAAAAGTTGACCTGTTTAGCTTTTGTACTTTCTTTTTTAAAGAAAACATTATCGAGTTGTGGCTTTTATGCCGTGTTGATCTTCGAATAATTATTTTGTAACAGCTATAATAAATATTGTTCAGTGAAATAAGGTTACAGGTTGCAGATAAGGTAAATGTTTTCCGTTCCTTTATCTTGTTACGAAGTTTCTCTACAATTTGAGCGTAACGTTTCATCCGATCTTCTTATATTAAAGTTTCCCTGACCTACACTCCTACCTAAAATCGCACGAACTTGTACTTCTTCCTTTGTTTCGTTCAATCTAACGATCTTTTGTTTATATGTGTAATATATTTTTTCTACCAGATCTTTTTATTTATTTGTTAAAGTTAATATGAATAAGTGGAATTCTCTTATTTTTATGTAACGATACAAACCAATTGATTTTAATGTTCAATGCATTTCAATATTTTGATATTTTGATATTTACGAGCTCATGAGAACTGCGAACATGAATCTATGATATTCCTAAAACAATCTGACATGCGAGTATCCCGAGTGCTTCGTGGAAGAAAGGAAAATCCTTCGTGGCCTCGAGATAATGTCCCTCCATATTGTTTCCTTGAAGGTTATGATATACGCCCTCAAATGCCACTCAGCCTCTTTTTCCAGCTTCACTTACTTTTTATTTCAAGTTACTGTCCTTGGCAAGCTCCCTAACTCGAGGCCCTTAGAAGATATATCCTCCGTAATTGTGTGTGTGTGTTATTTCATTTTTCCAGCCACCTTTTCATTTACAAATTCTTATCTACCCGACACCATTCGCAAAATTGTCAAAGAGGACGATTGAAAACGAAATTCTAAAATATATCCATCGTTTTTAATGATGAAAGAAACAATCCTGAAATTTCAAGCTCGTCGACGTCCGTTCTTTTTTTAAATAGGATATATCATTAATATATTGTTATGACTAGACTGCGGATCTTTATGCATTTATGGCTTAAAAAAATTTTCAATAAATGCCAGGATGTAAAATATTTAGTACGATTTTAATTCATCTCAGATCTAAAACGGGCACCACCACAGAAAGTAAGATTTTATTTGTTTCCACTTCCTAAAAATTTGCCTACAAAAATTTAAAATTGCGTAAACATCCGCAATCTAGTTATGACCAACGAAGAAAGGTTAAGATTTAGACTATAGCATTTTTAAACCTATTAGAAATAGCTTGAGAAGTTTTGGCAACCGATTTACGGTCTTTATAAGACGCATATACAGTTTGTAGTGTTTCTAAGCAATTTTTCGGCTGATTAGAGGTGACTATGAACGGGTAACTATAGTGGCCGATTAAAACTAAAACGAGGTGAATGTGTTAACGTGGAATTTCGTGTTCAGATCAGTTAATTTTGATAATTCTTGGGAGAACGCGCTTTTAAGTGTGCGTAACGCCGTGTCTGACTAATATCAGCTATTACCACTTACAAACTACGAACAGTTTGCGATATGTTACGTTGTTTATTGTCTACGAATTTCACTCGCCGACTATTTTCACCAAAATCCATCAAAGTTCCATTCAAATCATGCTGAAGATTTTTAGGGATTGTATAGGGATTGATACAATGATCTCTGATGATGCTATTTCATAGTAAAAATTGCATCGATAGTAATACAGTAAGGTTGGATTTATGCCGGAATAAAGCCTGCTAGTTCTAATGTTAATTGATAGGTTGCGACACCGTTTTCTACGTACCGGATTTTGAGCACACGTGCGATTAGCTGAAATCTGGTGGTATTGTTTAATTGTAGAATGGAGATACGATAGCAATGTCAAGTGTAGAACGCAGTCACAGCAGCCTGTTAAGAATAATAACAAGTAGAACGAGATGCGACTTCCCATTTCGCCAGTTTTCGTCGATTCTCAACGACCGAAAATCTGTCTCTACCGCCTGGTAATGTCGCAGCTACTTTCACCCGGCAGCAGTGTTTTCGAAATCGATCTTTCAATGAAACAGTGACAACGTCATGCTGCAGAATAATATTTTTCTCCTGGAGGAACGTTCGCTCGTTAGGCAATTTCGACGATTCCGCCAATTAACTGCATTTCTTGTTTCTTTATACAATGGTGCCAGCTATAACTAAAATATTGATTGACAAACTTTGTTGTCGCTAGAACTATAGAAATTATATTAATTTTGTTACGAGAAATGTGTGTGCTTCTTCGTTCGAGCACATTGTGGTCGTACGGAATCTGTTTAAATCTAATCTTGTTGTTATTATAAAACAGTCAGTCTCATGTACATAATTAGATCTTCGTGCAAGATAGAAATTGTCTGCATCGATTGCATTGACATCTTCAATTTTTTAAATTGTACAACAGATTCAAATTTCATCTACTGAATTTTGCTACAAATGCATAAAAATCCGCAGTCTACATATAATTGATGGCACACATAGTTTCAATTAGAATAATTCGTTTATAAATGGACCAAACGACGTCAATTTTTCTGCGAAGCTCGACATTGGATATTGTGTAGAAATTGGGAAAAATTCAGAGGAAAACGGTTTTGAAGGAAAAGATTAAAATTTGTTTGCCACTGTTTTACACATGTTTCATATTTGATATCGACGAAGTCCACTCAACTCAAGGCTGAATATTATTTGCCCCAGCTGATCGTAAGTCGATGATACGCTGTCTCATCGATTGTTGTAAACGTCAAATAGTATCGCACGCACTCGGAATTGTTTGTATCGAGTGTGGTACATTTGAGGCCGTCTGTGTCGAATCCCACGGGCTCCATATCGTTGTATCATGTTCCACGTGTCCGAACTTTTCAGTCTAGGGTTTCACGAGTGCGAGGTTGTCAGTACACGGTTCCAGGATTCACGATATGTCAGTATAAAGTCCCTTGGGTGTGCGAACGTCAGTGTCTGATCTGTGGAGTCGACAATCGTCGATACCGAATTCCACCGGAACAAGAATCAGGCATGCACCGGAAGATGCACGAAAATTTCAAGTTTCAAGCTCATAATTACGAAAGTGTACTCTACTGCTTCGGAGTGTATCGCGCCTAACAATCTGATCTCCTGTAATAAATTTGTTAAACATTTTTCAGAGGAAAAAATGCATAAGGTGAAGTGAGGTAAGTGCATCAACGGGGCATGTGCATTCACTGGTTTTTTTTTTTTATTATAATATGAACGAAATTTCTCTAGCTTGTATTTATTAATGTAGTATAAGTTAGTATGAACTATTCTACATAGATGTCGCCCAAGAATAAGAATACGTAGAAAGTTCCCTTTTTCGGTTTTCCGCTTATATCTCGGAAACTATGCGTCCTAGCGATAAGACCATTCTATACAAAATTAAAGCTGACAAAATGTGCCACAATATTGACTCCATTCAGTTTTTCGCTATCTCGCATAGTTTGCGAGATATCCGCGCTCAAAGTTCAGTAATTGTGCTGAAGAGTTAGCTAGTCAAATAAGACAAAAAACGTGAGATACAAGTTTCTTTTTCACAATTAGTGAACTTTGAGCGCGAATATCTCGGAAACGATGCGAGAAAGCGAAATACTGCATGGAGTCCATCTTATGGTACATTTTGTCAGCTTTAATTTTGTATAGGATGGTCTTATTGCTAGGGCACATAGTTTCCGAGATATAAGCGGAAAACCGAAAAAGCTCTTGCCCAATTTTCGGGGCAAGTAAATAGTAGTTGACACTTTGTACAATATCCTATTAAATTATAATTTTCAAGCAAAATTAGAATCCTCTACATAACACTAATTCATCAGTAATATGTAACTGTGGCAAAAGTTTGATATCAAGAGCGTTAAGTTTTTACATACCACACTGAAAATACATCAGTTTAAAGTCCAACTTTACAAAAACTAGTGCGCACTTACCCCACCTCACCTTACTAAATGTCTTCACCTCATCTGCCAAAATACGTAATCAATGGACAACGGATTCGATGCATTTATGACAAAAATGAGAAGGTGTAATTTATAATAGTGAAAACATCAAAAGAATTTAAATATACTGTTATATTTTATTTTAAACCTGTTGAACATAATAGGAAAGCAAACTAATGTCTATTTCACTCGAATTTGTTGCAATTCATGTAGAAAAATTTTATTTTGCACAAAGATTTCCGTCTGAAACTTCAAAAGCGACCTTCGCAGAGTTTCTCAAGGTTGCCACAATATTAAACAAATATAATCATCATTAGACTCCGGATCGTTATGCGTTTATGAAGAAATTAATTGGGTGAAATATAAAACAGTAATAGATTAGAAAAATTCAAGAATATTGTAATGTTGTTTTTAACGTAACAAAGTCATTAAGGAATGAAATCAATTTTTATTTTATTCCTGCTTCCCCCATCAATGCAGAATATTTTTATTTTGCATAAAGATCCGCAGTCAATCATAGGGTTGCCAGAAATGTTTTATCCAAATATAGGAGAAGTAGTGAAAACTGCAATTATGTATATATATGAGATAGGCTCAAAATATAGGAGTTCAAGTAAAAGAGGTACACAGCACATTTTAAACTATTTTATTCGAACAAAGATTTTTGAAAATTCAAATATGATATAGGAGATCAAGTTCAAATATAGAAGACTCATATCAAATATAGATCTGGCAACCCTAGTCATCATATACTCTTCTTTATACCCTACAACTTTTATTTGAAACATTTTTTTACACCACTCGTAGTTTTCAAGATATTGAATTTTGTCCACAAAACGGAAATCTTGAATGGGAAAGGTTAAGAGTCCGCCATTGAAGGCAGCTATTTTTCAATTTGGCCGTGATAAAAATGGAAACGGGAGATCGAGGAAAGAGAGAGAGTAAAAATTTCGGTTATTCATTCTCTCTAAAGTGTTCTTTTGTACATGTACTTCCGTAGTTTTCATTTCGACGCAACCGCGGCGCGGCGCGGCGCGGTGCGAGAAACGAAGAAAGAGAGAACAGAAGGCGAGAGATATGCTCAGCGAGGTTCAGTGCCTTGGAAACTTTCCACCTCCCGCGTGTATTGAAACAGTAATGATATGGGAAGGAACCAGTGGGATAACGAAATGAAAACACGTGCTGAACATCCAAGAATCGTCCAACTTGCCGGAGTTGTCGGCCTCGTTTACGCGTTATAACGTTTCCGCCGTGGCGAGGGAACGATACGCCGGGAGAAACTTCCGGCGGCTCCGACGGCTCCGACGGAAATAAAAATTAAACGGAGGATAATTGCCCACCTAAATGCCCGTAAATACGCGAATTTACGAAGCCTTACGGGGCGCACAGTTTTTACCCAAGTTACCTCGCAACACTGTCCGGGGGGCGACCATTGTTGCCTTTCCACACCCCCGGTGTCTGCCATTAATATTCGGACACTCTAAACGAGCGTAACTTTTTTCAGATCTAGCCTAACGACTTCAGATTCTTCGAGAACGTATTTATACATGTTCTAATAAATAAACAGGTCCAGTTTCTTTTTAAATTACACCCTTTAATCGCACTAGCAATGTTTAAAACCGTGTATAATATGCAGATTACACGAAAGAAAAAGTGGTGTGCTGTTTAAGGACAGGATGAATTACCATTTTTTTCGCTTTTTTCGTAAATAAAGCCATAAAAAGTCACACACATATAACTCAACTTTTTAAAACTTATACTAAATGTTAAAAAATTGCCTTTCATGTTTCCTTGAGAAAACGATATGACTTTCTAAACGACCTAATGAATTAAACGTATTTATATAACAGTCTAATAGTTTATAGCAACGTTAACTGATTCCGCTGAAATTTTTTTTTGGACATGTTCTAAGAAATAAACTTGTCCAGTTTTTTAAAAATTACGCTCTTTAATTGCACTATAATAATTCTATTTAGCAAACTTTTTGGCAACGTAGATATTGTATAATTAAATTATTGATTTACCAATTTTTTTAACGAACACATGGACGGCTTGGGTCCATTTTGACCCAACATTTCGAAGATTCCTGATTCGTTTCAATTGTAGGTTACGCAACTGGGTTTGAATGAATGAATCTGCACAAAAAATAGATTAAACATATGTTTAAAAAATTGATTTGAATTAAAATGGTCAATTTATTATAACGACTTAATTGACGGGGTAGGATTAGGCGACCAGTACGCAACGATTGCTACAATGTATCGATACATACCTGCTATTAGTGTTCGTGTATTAGGATACTAAGTAAAATTATAACTGTGGTATGTTCAGATGGAGGAGGAACTCTCTCTCTCTCTCTCTCTCAGATGGAAGTTTCTCGCGCACTATATTATTCCGAGATTCCCAGATATCGGTTTGCTACTAACAAGCGAACCTACCCTAAAGTCGAAGTCTCTGTATCATGTACTGACACATATGTATACAACTGTCCATGAATCCCAGTTTATGATAGTTTCGAGGCCGTTTTACCAGATTTCCAGTGCAATAGTTATTAGCAAAGTACGGACAATATTTCTGCGAATTTCAGACACTAATTTTTCAGGATGAACACCGTATCATAGTCAATATCTCAATATCACTTTAGAGATTTTATTATTTTATTGGTATCGAAACGTGATTTACAAATTAGCAACACTTCTCTGCAGAGATTTCGTAGACGTTCATTTCAATCTTGTACATTCAATATTATTTTATTGTTAACAACATTTCACTTTGTATTCATTTTGTATTCTACGCAAGATCTGATTTGACTAACAATTTTGATTTTTCACTTGAGATTGGAAGTTCATTTTTCTTCTTAATATGTTCAATATAAACTGAGAATAGTGCAACAGTATTTTCAAATTTTTCCATTGGTTTTAATGTTTGAAATTACACCTACTCATTTTTGCCATAAGAGCATGGAATACGCTGTCCACTAACGACACTCCGCGCAAGTTATTTCACGGCAGAAATTGAGGTTCACAAGTTTGTGGACATTTTTCTACCGTCTGCTTTCCTAGGGTTAATGATACAGAAGAAATGAGTAATGGTTTCACTGTACTATTGCGACATAGTTTAGAGAAACTATGCCACTTACGGTGTACGTTCGTTTCAGCTATTTTAATGGCGAAGTAAAATTCTCCAACTTGACTTTTTCTATTTCGGTAGAGCACGACGAGTGGAACATTTTCTACAAATACCTAGTCAGGTATCAGAGTAGGGCAATAATCAACTAATATTTAAAAATGACTAATATTTATAAATGTTAGTCATAGCAAAATAGTCATTAGTCAAAACTTTTTGATTAGTTAGTGATAACTAAATGGTAAATAACACTAGTTTACAAAATGAAATTTTTCTTATGGAGTTTCTGCCGCTGTTTTCGAAAATCAAGGTTAAAATTTTTTTTATGGAACAGTTTTTAAGATATGCTTTTTCAATTTTTTTACCTCTTTTCACTTTAAAAACCATATCTGGAGCTAGATGTGTCCGATTTGGTCGTTCTTGGTATCAAATGAAAGACGTTGAAATGATGAACAAATATGTATAATGGAATCTTTAATTGGTTAAGCGGTTCAAAAGATATTGATGAAAATAGTTCAGATTTTAAAAAAATTAAATTTTTAAGTTCATTCTGTGGCCATGGAAAAATAGAAACCGATAAAAATTGTCCGGTTTCTCTTCATATATGTAAAGCTGGTACTTTTACGCAAAAAATAACACCAACCAGAAGTAAATCGCCCGAAAAATAACAAAGTTATTAGCGATTGAGTGGATAAATCCAAAAATCCTACATTTTCTGAATATATTAATTTCTTCGACAAGTGGCCATCCCGGCACTTTGTGTTGTTTTATTCAAAACAAAATGCCAGTTTTCGCTGTAGCAATAGCGCCAACGTGAGAACAAAAAAAACCGTTGCCGGCATGGCCACTCTTGTCGAAAAAATTAATATATTCAGAAAATGAGGGATTTGGATTTATTCACTCAATCACTAATAACTTTGTCATTTTTCGGTCGATTTACTTCTGGTTGGTGTTATTTTTTGCGTAAAAGTATCAGCTTTACGTATATGAAGAGAACCCGAACATTTTTTTATCAGTTTCTATTTTTCCGTGGCCACAGAATAGGCCTGAAAATTTAATTTTTTTTAAAATCTGGACTATTCATTGTTCATCATTCCAATGTCTTTCATTTGGTACCAAGAACGACCAAATCGGACACATCTAGCTCCAGATATGGTTTTTAAAGTGAAAAGAGGTAAAAAAATTGAAAAAATCATATCTTAAAAACTGTTCCATAAAAAAAATGTCGACCTTGATTTTCGAAATCAGCGGCAGAAACTCCACAAGCAAAGTTACCTCTCATCAAATGTACATGAAATCAATTTCATTTTGTAAACTAGTGCTATCTGCCATTTAGTTATCACTAACTAATCAAAAAGTTTTGACTAATGACTATTTTGCTATGACTAACATTCAAAAAGACTATTAGTCATTTTTAAATATTAGTTGATTATTGCCCTATTCTGTCAGGTATTCAAATGGTATTTCATATTCAGATGGTTCGTGTTATATGAGACGAACGGGAAGAAACCTTTTACAGTTCACTTCACGAGAACTATAATTAACAACCCTTGTTGAGTTTCCACATTTTTTTATATTTCTATACACACAACTTTTAAAATCATGTAATTTTATTCGTGAAAATGGATTTTATTAAGTGACGAACAGTTCACTGTACTGTATCCTAATGTTTCTTTATGAACAGAAATTATGTTCAGACTGTTCGAACGAAATTTCTGAATAGGATTCTCTGAAACGAACGTATTTATAGCGAAGCTAATTCATCATGCGTACGTACGAATATATTTTATGAGATCGACCTTTCGAACGAATAATCTCATTAATATTCTCCATCATTCCATTTTCTCTTCACCACGTCGCGTCGCCGTCGTTCCGCGACAGCGTTTCTACTTTACTTTTTTTTCTTTTCGGAAAAGTGTCAACTCACGTGGATCGATGGTTATTGTTTTATTCACACATGCACACGTGTATCAAGTACAGCTGCGTTTTACCATCTAATCGAATATAGGATTGTGTCGCGCGAAATCTCCGACATAATACATCTTCCTGTCAATTCTGTGCTGAGCGTCGTGATATACGAAGATTCATATCATAATATGCAGCATTTCTAATGAACTGTGGGAAGTACGTGCGACATGAGTGTCGATGAAAAATCGGAATCGTAGACTGAAATTTCCTCTTACAGTTCGAAATTCCCATTTTAGTAAATTCAAGTATTATAAAATATGAAAATTCGTAGCACCACGTACAGGATCCAAAGTAATTGTTTACAAAATACACAACAGTGACTTAAAAATAGTTTATTTCTCGCTACATTTGACGTTCACTTTTACAAATGATTTCTTCCTTAGAAATAGAACAGCCGGCAGGAAATTCTGAATTATTTCGTTCTCGTAAGTATACGTACATGTAACGCCTATCGTTTGTCGCTGCGTTGCTCTAAACATGCTAAAAAAAAAAAAAAAAGAACGGCAGTAACGTAGTTTTTTAATGAAATTGCTTCGATAAGAGAACTAATTACTGTTGCATGCTATTGCGACTAGCCGGTTGGCTAGGTGTGCCGCTTTGTGCGCGCGAAGTTAAGCGTCTTTGACTGCTTAATTGATGGAATTTTTCCAACGTGTCGTAATATCTTTCTTGTAGGTATCGTTAATTACAAGACTTCATCGCCGAGCCTTGAACGAATTAATTTCCCCCACCGTTGTTTATCAACTGCGAGAGGGGAAAGTTATTTTCTTGGTCCCTTATACGGTAGATACCTAAGAAGCACGCTGCGCGAAAGCTTTCGAGGAAAGCTTCTTTTATTACCACGCTTATATTTTATAAACACTAACGCAATCGTTTACGTGAATATTTCACACTTTAAGCCTGAGTTGATGACGATTGACTGCATACTGGTGGTTACTGGATCGTTGGAATCCATTTTATGCGTGAAATAATTTTTGAAAATTTTATTCAAATAAATCGACTTCATTACGATTAATAAAAAAGTTGTATTAATTGTTGTACGATCCTTAAGTGCACACTGAAGAACGTCTTCAGCGCTTGAAAAGACACTGCCCTCTTATCGAATATTTTATGTCCACTCGACATTTTACAATGTCGGACGCAGCGAGGATAGTCATTTTATAATTGTCGGATCGGGATCAGGCCGAGCGTGAAAATAAAGAAGAAAAGCGAACGAATACAATGGGAGCAATCAAGATCCTACAACGTTGCACAAGATTTGTCGCGGGACTTCCGGTACTTCGAATCGTGTCATTGTCTCCAACTGCTAGTGCAACAGAAACATTGTCTTTTGTTTTTTAGAAAAAATGATTCTAACGTTTTGCTAACGAAATTAGTAAATTGTCTAATTATATTTAATGTTGCACTACCTATTATACCACAAAGTTCATGTACATACACAATTTGTGAGTGTATGTACACAGCGTATAAGCTTTGATATTAATTTATTCGTTTCAGAGATTCTAAGACGGTCAAAGTAAGTTGTCTGACTAGTTATACTGTTGCACTACTTATACGAGGTCTGATCAAAAAATTCCAGGACTGTTTAAATTGCGCACCAACGAAAGGTCGGAGCGTGGTGCAATTGGTTTAAATGTTTAGCCCTGACCTTCCTGAGGACGACCGAGTTTGCAAAATTTCGGTAACCTTCTTGGTTGCAAATCTACAGCTGTTTCTGTGAAACAAGGTATCGACGTTCAGCGACTTTATGATGAAAAGAAGAATAACTCATTTCTGTGAAATTTTGTGTGAAATTGAAGAAAACATTCACGGAAACTTTTCAAATGTTACTGGAGGCTTCCGGGGAAAAAAGATTTGAGTCGTTCACGGTGTCATTAGTGGTAATAGGAGGTTTAAGGAAGGTCGAACATCATCTGAACTCCGGCAAAGCGGGGAGTGGCTTTTGCATCACGACAATGCATTCGTTCATTCGGCCCTGCTTATTCATGATTTCTGCACAAAAAAACGGCATGACAGTCTTACCCCAGCCCCCCTACTTGCCCGATCCTGCGGACTTTTTCCTGTTTCCAACGTTTAAGGGGGCCTTTTCCAGCAGACGACGTTCGCGCGTGAACACTCGCACACCGCTAGACCACGTATACGTACGCGAGGATTGCAAGGGTCCGGGATTCCACTTCTAATTTCTCGATAATGCAAAGACGGGGCTTTTTAGTAGTCAAAATCGCTAGATTAAAGATCAATCTAGTCCGCTGTTTGCCTCAAAAGTCGTTCTTTTGCGTTTCCGAGCAATGGTTTTGCAATATTTGGCTGCATGTTGCCCGTCGGAGAGGCTAGTACGCCGGCGTGACTGCATCGCCGCCATCTGACGGGCTACATGCAGCCAAATATTGCAAAACCATTGCTCGGAAACGTAAAAGAAAGATTTTTGAGGCACACAGCGGTCTAGATTGATCTTTCATCTAGCGATTTTGACTACTAAAAAAGCCCCGTCTTTGCATTATTGAGAAATTAGAAGTGGAATCCCCGACCCTTGCAATCCTCGCGTACGTATACATGGTCTAGCGGTGTGCGAGTGTACTCTAGCGGTGCGTAAGTGTACACGCGCGAGCGTCGTCTGCTGGAAAAGGCCCCTTTAAGACCCCGTTCAGACGGCGGAATCCGCGCGTTTTCGACCGCGCGGACCGTATTTACATTAGCGTATGGGCCCGTTCAGACACGGCGGAATCCGCGCGTTTTCGCCCGCTCGATCTGAACCGCGTCAAAATTGACAGTCGTTCAGGATGAGGCGGTAACCGCGCGGACATGCAGGAGAGGGGCAAAGATTTAGCTCAGTACGAAGCTGAAAATCGCGCGGAAACAGCGCGGATTTGATTTCCTGCGGTTCAGAGGCGGCAGCCGCGCGGATCTTTAGTGTGGATTTATAGTGGAGCTGCGAGCATCGATGATAGCGGCGCGGTGAAAACAAACCAACATTCGTGACAACATTTCGACACATACTAATGAAAAAGTACGTATGTATTGTCTTTGTTTTCCTTTTTTTTTCACCGCACAGCTCACCTCGCTGCTCCACTATAAATCCACCCTTAGACCGCGCGGTCACGTGTGAACGCATCCATTTACGCCAATGTAAATAAGGTCCGCGCGGTTTGCATCCGCGCGATTTCCGTCGTGTCTGAACGGGCTTTCAAAAACAAAAATCGCGCGGTTTCCGCCGTGTCTGAACGGGCTCTAAGAAGGCTAAATGTTTCCGTTTTAACTTTCAAGTTGAACGCGACGTTTCTCAAATCACTTTTCCAAAAGACAGTTCCGCAGCTTTGTTTATTAAATCTCCGAGAGAAAATATATCGATGCGTCAAGGGAAATAAAAAGATTCTTGGTCGGACAAGAGCGAATTCCACGTACGGCTATCTAAGAGTCCCGGTTTATGAGATTCTGCGGCAGTAAAACGATATTAAACGGAAACTGCTGATCACGTTTAATTTGTAGCATCGAGGTTTTATGGGTTAGCAGATGGCTTTTTCTTGAATAAGATTAAAAACTGTACCGGCGGAAGAAACTGTAAAAATGCAGGAGAAATTGCACGTGTTCCAGAGAATTTTTATAGAAAATGTCCTCGGCTGAACAAATCCTCAGTTGAATGATAGACTTGGAGAAAAGTATTGAACAAATAACTGAGAATAATACGTTCAGGTAAAAGGGATGCAAACGTTCTTTGCGACACAATCAATCGATACCATGGTTACGTTGTAAGTCTGCGTTTTCCATAGGGTACCAAGACCTCCAATTTGAGTGACTGTATTTACTATGCAGAGCCGAGAAGATTGCTGAGGAACTCGAGAATTTCGCTGGTTCTTCCTCGCAGCTGAAGTTCGTTATTCGTCTCGAGGAAACTAGACAGCGCGACCGGGAATGCACATAGAAACATGAAGAGTGTGCGAAACAGAGCAACAATGACCGAACTCGAGTTCTCAGCGAGGAAACCGATAAGAAATGAAATTGTTCGCTGTTGCTCTGTTTGACTTGTTCTCGATGTGTCCCGTCTCCGGATGTAAGTTCGCTCGCTTTATCTGGCGACGTTAACGCATCTGGATAGAATCCATCGCTCCTCGATTATCTCTTTCCCGTTTCCTGTTTAATTAACTTATCAAGATCACACCAACAATATCCAGCATATATGTACTGCTCAAATGCTCAGGGTCTCTTTGGAACGATTGAAAATGTTCTCCATTGAAAATGACATCGAGTCGAATCTAGGCGAGGACAACATCAGGAAGGTCCTCCTCTTCTTTAGATTAGTGCTAGACTAGTCCCGAGTCTTTCGGAATCCCGAAAATTCTCGGAATTCCCGAAAATATCTGTGATTCCCGACATTTTGAAGTTTCTCCATACTTCCAATAATTACAAGAATCTGAAAGCCATCGTGTTCTCGAAGATTACATATCCTATTAGTCGGGAATGTTTATGTTAGTAATATTGTAGAAAGTAATTGCGAATAACGATACTTTCGGGAATCTCAAATATTATTCTATATCCCGTACATTGTCCGGAATCCCGAAAATTCTTGGGGATCCCGTATATTCTCGGGAATCTTTCACACCCCTAGTTATAATCAATTGTAAACCATGTTAGCTACCATGTTAGCTACCATGTATAGCTAATGACCTCGCTGTTAATGCTACCACATTAAAATAAACTATAAATAAAGAAATGAAATTGTTCGCTGTTGCTTTTTGCAGGATCGTGGCTCCTATTGTCAGATTCAATATTTCGACGAGGAATTGTTGAAACGTGAAACGTGCTTCGCGATGGATAAAATTAACCCAATATCCACCGTATGCGTCGCGAATATTTTGATCACTTAAATACTAAACCGTTTTATGTCGCGTGCTTTAAATCGCTGAAATAATTTCGCAACGTCTATCGTTTAATTTAGACAAAGTTGCGGCAACGTAAAACCTAATTATACCACTCGATTTTCCATCCAGAATGATTTCAAGTGTACCTAACAAGCTGTTCTGGAGTATTTGGCAATCGACTTTTGTATTGTTATACATTTCTCATATTTTCTTGAATGTTCAGAATTGTGTGCGTAATTTACAAATTTTCGGTAATTAGATAATTGATTGAATAAATGATACTGTATGTATAATCGATGGAACAAATACGTTCCCGTCGAAAGTAAGTCGTATCGTCATAATGGCGATTCGGCCGGCTAGAATTGATCATTAGTTGCATTGGGAAAGACCATTTCCGCTCGCAGTAATATCTACACTTGAAAGTGCTTGATATTACGTTAAATTTTAGGTAGGAAGTTCCGAGACCTATCGATTTGCAAAATTCTCAGTGGGACTGTAACGTGGTCAAAATTCATTCAAATACAGGGTGAATCACCTAACGTTATCACCTCAAATATCTTTGTTGTTTTCAAAGATACATTAAATGTCTTGAGGACAAAGCTGAATGGTAAAAAAATATATAAAAAAGCTTTTTAAAAACCACGCTTACATTAAAATGCACTAAGAAAGGAGAAAATAATGTTTTTAGGCATTAGTCACTATAAATAAAAGCGTGGAGCGCTAAACTATATTGACGTAATCTTCGTGGGCGCTCCACGCTTTTATTTATAGTGACTAATGCTTAAAATGTAAGCGTGGTTTTTAAAAAGTTTTTTTATATATTTTTTTACCATTCAACTTTGTCCTCAAGACATTTAATGTATGTTTGAAAACAACAAAGATATTTGAGGTGATAACGTTAGGTGACTCACCCTGTATATAATATAACTAGACTTCAATCGTAACTAGATTCAATCAGAACAAAAAATTGCAAAAGAATGCAACTTCACGCACCCCTCTATTCACTTGCTCAAAATTTGATCAGAAAAATGCGCGTGTGCTAGCAAATACTTGCCAAGTCCTCCAAGAACACCTTGTACCCCTTCTGTACACTCATTGGTTCTACTAAAAATCTCTCGACAAGTTTCCTGTTTCAGGATTCGCCAGAACGACTGACTTTTTTATAGGCCGGTTGGTCAGACAGACGAGGAGATCGGGTCTCGAGCATATTATCTAAAATCTGCACGGTTAAATTCACACGAGTGAGCCCCACTTTTCTGTGAACACCCAGTCAATGTCTTGAGCTCGGCGAAGCTATCTCAGTTGGCGAGGGTAGAAAATGAACACAATGTATGGAATGCCACGATTGGAAAAAGTAAATCATTATCGTCTTACCTTTGTAATTGTAGCACCAATGGATAGCTGAGATTCTGCCGATTGAAACGAATCCAAACACGGGGTAAATCGGACTAATTTACACACCTGGGCAACTGCTTGTCCACGACTTACGAGCTACCCCCACTACCACGCTCCGATCAGACATCTTAACTGTGTACTGAGTTCAGCGCAGCTATAGCAGACGGATTCCGGCTCGGCCAACAGCAATCCTATGCTCAACGGGACCTGTCGCCGATTCGGAATCCGTCCGCTGTATCCGCACCCTGATTGGTCCGTGTTTTTCGCTAATAACTCGAAACCAAAGCGTTTCGGCACGAATTGGCAATGGAACAAGGTGCTTGGACCCACCTCGTGTACATTTTTTAATTTTTGTCCCGAATCCCCATTTAACCGATGTAAATTTAACCGTGCACTACTGTATCGTAAAGTTTCGCTACGGACTGTCCGGCAGATTTTCTTCCCAAGCCAATATCGTATTCATGTCCTTAATGTCACGTGTGCTCCACGGCTCGAGCGGATCCGTGGGAGACGTCGGTGGCGAAACCGCCTTATTCCGCTCAATCGATTCTCTTCTCCTCTGGGCAGGCTCCTCCATTTCCTTCGGCGATACCCTGTGCACGCATTGTGGAGAACAAGAACCATTAAACACCGACGTTCTATCGGAGGACAGTGCGACAGTGCAGCCCTAGCTAGATTAAATGTACGACAAATGTATGACGAAATGTACCAATTAAAAAAAAAACTGATTTAACGATCACGATCGCTTGTGTATTTTCTTTGTTGTAATTTTCTAAATTGCGAATGGATTGGACATTTTATTCCTTTCCGATAGTAGTACGCGTTCAATAAAATTTCGTCAAATTCGATTGATTAAAAAAGATTTCGGAAGCATTACATTCGATGTTTGCGAAACGCGACAAGAAAAAGGTTTCAATTTGCTTCCATATGATTGGTACAGTTATTGATTGCGTTTTGGTATTTGAACTATGTACTTCTCTGGTAACCAATATCACGTTTGTTGTTTTCAATCGTCTTTATTGAATGTTTGCATATGGTATAGTGGCATGATCCAATTAACGCTGCAATTTCATTATCCCCCATTCATTTCAATAATTATTAATAACGAGTCATTCATTATGTTGGGATTTATGTAATATTCGTACCATTTGCCATTTACTAAACAAATATGTATGTCATGTCCATGGAAATCCTCTTGTTCAAAAGTTATTCTTTTCAACAGAGATACAGAATTTATAAGAAGATTCATTTATTAAATGAATGTACGAACGTGTATGTTTTATTAAAATACTTATAATTCGCTATTAACTAAAACGTTGCTGTTGCCGTCCGAATGAAAATTGTGCGACAAACTAATGATGGAACACGCTCTGGGGAAGAGTCGGACGGAATTAAAATTCCTTCGAAATGAGAAATGTTTTGAAAAAGCACGCCGTTTCAGGGAATGTGGCACAAGCGTCCTGCCGGATGAATTTGTTTTAGATAAGAAAGGAATTTATTTGGCGCAAGGCGTAGCGCGAGAATTGCAAATTGCAACTTGCACCCTCGAACCACATACTCGAGGGTATTTTAATAAATTTTTACCCACACACACAAAACTCCCTCTGTCTCTGTTCACGAATTCCAAACGTGCAAAAATTATAAAAGTATTCGTACATCTTTTAACACTAAACCTACCACTGCCGGTCAAATGAGCGGTTTCATATTTTTCATTTCACAATTATTGAAACTATGAAGTTGGTTACATGAAAATTGATTCGATAGATTTTTCTACTCTCGGGCACAGATATTGTAATAAAAATTGCACAAAATCTAAATAAATAGAGCTTTGTAATTTTTGTGAAGCTAAGACATTTTAGTCGCTTTTAGTGCTCGGTAGGTTTAGTGTTAAAAACGAATAACTTTTTCAAACTTGGATCCAACAACTTGATTTTTTTGAGACGTTAGAAGGATTAGTTTATTAGCTAATGTGCAAATAATTTCTTTTTCGACATAACTGGTGTTACAAAGAATTTTATACGACTCCAACATAATTAAATTTTTATTCGATAAATTAACTACTTTAATGCAAAACAGATATTTGCCAGTGTAATCGACACCTTCGTTTATGCTTAAACTACTAAATTTAAAGTATTGAGATTGTAATTAACTAAAAATTAAATTGTTATTGGAAAAGGAAGGAAAAAGTAATGGTGACGATTTTTCAATTTTTTATCTGTGCAGAGATAAACTCGCAAGAAATATCAAGCAAAAGGATTAAATTAAACATTGCATACCAGGCTAACAAGCGGATTCTGTAAAAAAATTTCCAAAGGTCCAGTTCTTTTAACAATTAATCGCGGCGGAGAGACAATGCCGGCGTTTAACCATGTTCAAAATAAATATTCCGCGGATGCAACATCGCGACACACAAATACCATTAAACATTGCAGCGAGCAGAAAATTGGGATGAAACGTATCGTTGCAAATGCAATCTCGCTGGCGCGTGGAAACAATAATAAAGATTATTAAATATTCGTACCTGTTCCGCGCCGTTTTCGGACGACGTTTCTGCGGTTTGCTTTTTGACGAAATGCACGTTCCGTTCGGTTTTATTTCGGGCTTAATTGATTCGACGGTCCCGTCACGACCTTCGATTTGACGGTTCGTCAGTTTCTCTTCAGGATCGTTGAACAACGACGGGTATCGGGAATTTCCATCCGCGGACGTGGAAGACGACGATGACAGATTACCGTCACCGTGCCGGGAATGTCTTCTTGTCGTGATAAATCTGTTGTTCGCTGATCTTATTCTGCGTAACCGCGCCTCCGTGCCGAGCAGATTGTCTCCTATTGTAACACGATAAATTTCCGCAAATGCATTCGCCATTCGAATCCTTTAACAGGTTGCCCGATCAAAAAGATTATATCCCACGCTTTCTTTACGAGGCAGATATGCTCCTTAACAAAACCGTGCATCGAGACTAATCGAGTATTTAACAAAATGTGTCATAACTCGAACATAAAATTTCCGATACTCGAGAAAATAACAATATTTCACCCGTATATGATTTCGTAAGGAAGCAATAGTGCAGCAATAAACTTGGATTCATTTTAAAGCTGCAGTTACTTGTTTGAATCTCGACAAAACATTTTCTCCGATAATTTTCATTACACTTCTAGATTGGCAGAAGAACTGATATCTGATTCTTCTTCTTTTTTATAAAAATCCACAGTCATCTAACGAATTTGATAAGCCGACAAAGTGCATTATATTTAATGCGAAAGACGCTGTATAGTTACCGCCGAAGTCATTGTCGCTGGATTCAACGAAATATTGCTTCTTGACTGGAGCAACCAGTTCCTCGACAGGCATTTTGATCATGGTAAATTGTTCCACGATCTGCAGATTTATTTTCGGGTCCACCGGTACGTCCACACTCGCTAGAACGCGCTGCGCAATCTTCATCAGAATTTCATGATCGGACATATTTTCGGAGGCGATTACAAGTTCCAATAACGGATCCTGAATCTCTCCGACGGTTGTATCTAGAACAAGCATATGCATAAAAGGTTGTTATATGAAATATATATATATATGTATATATTGAATGGAATATTCAATAGTACAGAGGAAGATCTCTCTTGATTCTCTTTGACTCAATTCAGAAATACGCAGATGCTAATCAAAGTGTCTTGGATAAATATGTATAAACATATTTTAACTATACTCGGAGACGAAAACTGTAATTTTCAACGTACAGCGTAGAATAAAGTTCAAAAGTGAATAAATTAAAGTAAAGTAGATGTTGTTTAAATTTTTATTTAAATTATTATATTCAATATTATTTGAGGGAGTAATATTATTTAAAGAATTTTTATGGGAAAAGCATTTATTTAAATTATTATATTCAATATTATTTGAGGGAGTAATATTATTTAACGAATTTTTATGGGAAAAGCATTTATTTAAATTATTATATTCAATATTATTTGAGGGAGTAGTATTATTTATAGAATTTTTATGGGAAAAGAATTTTCATTTGAACCCTGTCTCTTAGAATTGATCGTTCAGCCGAACGTGACGGGCCAATGGTTTGAACTTAAAATGAAATTACAATATTTGTACGAGGATTGCGTACGTCCTCAAGGTACCATATTTTCGGGACACCCTTTGTAAATGCAGTACTCGTCTACAAGGAAGCCCTAGGAGGCCGATGCTTGGAATAACGATGTATTTGCCCGGCACGATAACCTTAATCCACGAACAGGTCCTACTAATAAGTCGCTCGTACGGAACGTATTTATGTGGCTTATCGGTTAATCGTTCCGCTGGTTATGCTGCGAAGCTTGCATAGTTGGTGCGATTCTACAAAATACTGTCTCGAAACCTCGCTTTCTGAAAAATTTCGGTTGATTTACCACTTCTCCAAAATTTGTTAATAACTAACAATTTAAGCATCAAACCTGCATAAAACTGAAATGGGAATGTAGCCAAGGCTTCATTTTACATTCTACAATCTTAAAAGTTCACCAATCAAGTCTTTAAAGTTAGTAAATTAATTATGAAAATGTTACTTGTCAAACTATTCGAGGTTATTCGTGAAATTTCGTCACTTCCGTAACGCTAGAAAATTGTAGCCCCCTCAGCAAAGAAGTTTCACTTCAAAATCACCCAGATAGAACAGGTAAATCTTCGGAATTTTTTCAGAGACAAATGCTGAATGAAGAATTCTCATTTTTCCAAAGTATAAAAATGTAAGAAACGTCCGAATGAAAGAAAAGTCCAACAGTTAAGAAAGATTTGACAAATAAATTGTGGAACCTCACAGAACCAGGAAAGCAACTGTGATGAAGAAACGTCCGAATGAAAGAAAAAACCAACAGTTAAGAAAGATTTGACAAATAAATTGTGGAGCCTGACAGAACCAGGAAAGCAACTGTGATGCAAAGAATTCGATTTTTGTCTACGTCTCTTCTCCAGGTTACGCCTTCACGAATAGTTTACACAGTCGCATGAAGTATCCGTACTTTATGTTCCACGGGCACAGCTAATTACGTACATTGCATTTAATTCTAAGGCTCGTTGCACAGTTGAACAGGGTATTCGCGTGCAGAGCAAATTACCACATTGTACGTAAGTGTTCATAGTTGAGTGAATGGCCCGCGTATGATAGCTCCTCGTGACTATTGTGAAACAAATGCAAGCTCTCACAGAATGGCTGATTCTGTCGGGAAGTAAATATGTGCGTCTCAGAAATAGTCACGTACACTTCAACGATGCTTTAATGAATACATATGTACTTTCAGTTGTCATACATTACAAAGTTAATGAATTGGTGATTACTAGACTGCGGATTTTTCCTTTCTTGCATCATTTGCAAGAGACTGGAGTCAGATAGACGTTTAATTCTCATTTTAATCATCTTAACAACCTGAAAACACTAGATCGGCGTTATTAGATCATTCTAACTTTCTCACTGTTTTAAATGGCAACCACTCATTTTTGCCATAAATGCATAAAATCCGCAGTCTGGCATTTGATGTACATCTTTCAAATCGATAAAATTTCCCTTTCTTTGATCTTTCTTACAAAAACTTACTTTAAAATGCTTTATCTGCAAAAGGGTGAATTTGGAGAGCAAAACCTGCATTGTTACTTACGACTAGAATTCTTCTGATTCATTTGCTGAATGTTCACAGGCTCGGCTGGTTTCTTGTTCAAATCGCTTCGATCATTTGGTTGCTCGCTCTTAGCGACAGTCATCCGGTGTTCTTCTGCAGGCTTTGTCGCTGGTGTCTCCTGTTTGGCCAACGTTGCGTCCATTTGTCCGTTAGTTGGAATCTTCGCCTTCGCATGTTTAACATCGACGTTGGTCGGAATACCTTCTGTAGCAGTGGTCAAGTCTATATCATGGGCGAATGCCATCATATCCAAGGCCGTACTCAAAGCACCACCGAATCCTGCGGTCACCGCCGAAACTTGCGGCTGATCCACATTTGGACTGCGCAGAAAACAATTATAATCATTGTACATACCTTCCGAATCCCCCTAATACCCTCATTTCGAAAACTCAAGTGCAGACAGGATTAGAATCAATTTGTATTGCATTCCAGTTTGTTGCAATTCAGGTAGAACATTTTTATCTTGCATAAACAGAGCCGCTGTCTACTACAGTAGACTACTTCCCCCGTATCCGTACCCCCATTATCCGAATACCCTAATATACGGACGTTCTATCATTCGGATGTTCTGTTATCCGCACGGAAGAAGGTAGGAGCAGATATAGAAGTAGCTGTCACTATATACATTGAGTAGAATACTAGGATGTGATTGTGATAGCGATGTAATGCCAATGGTTTCAGTGCGGTAAAAACAATAGTAGGGTCATTCCATGCCAAATCGATCACTTTTTGCAGACACCATCGTCGATTTTGTTCTAAATGAAATATGTTGTAGTCCATGTGAAATTAGAGGGGGTTTAAGTCATCATTTTGCCGGTTTCGAATTTTTTTAGGAATGGCAGGCCTTCAAAGTTTTCAATTTTTGCCCATTTCGGCGAAAACGGGCCTCGCTTACGAATTTTTATCTCGGGAACTGTTTGTTCAGCTCATTGTGACGCCAATTTTAATGATACCATCTTTTTCAAGGGCTCATTTTAAAGGAGAAACTTTAAGGAATGTAACCATATTTTTTTCAAAATTTAAATCACTCCGGCCCCTCATCGAGAAAACGTAAAATAAGAATTTGTTTAAACTTTTCGACATTATAAAGTTGATTTTCGAGGTTGAAAAAATTATTTTGCAATAACCCAGCCCTTCCCGAATAAAACAAAAAAAAAATGTAGCTCAATCGGACAAACAGTTCACGAGATAAAAATTCGTAAGCGAGGCAGGTTTTCGCCGAAACGGGCAAAAATTGAAAACTTTGAAGCCCTGCCATTTCTAAAAAAATTCGAAACCGGCAAAATGATCACTTAAACCCCCTCTAATTTCACATGGACTACAACATATTTCATTTAGAACAAAATCGACGATGGTGTCTGCAAAAAGTGATCGATTAGCGATGAAGATAACAGGAACTTTACAGAAATAGAAGCAGCAAACGAAAGTAAGTTGAAAAAGGACTTCGATGGTTTGAGGCACAACGGGAATGTAATTCTACGCAGCTGTTTACAACAAAAAATTTATGTGACTTAGCGGCTAAAAAGATATGGGACCCTTAGATGTTGAAAAAAAACTGTCAATTTTGTTTATTTCTACCTGAATAAATGAAGTTTAATGCAATAGAAATTAATTGTTCTATTATCCGAAAATTCCACTGTCCGGCCACTTTTGTCCCCTATTAGTTTGGATACGAGAGTCTCTACTGTAATTACAAACAGATGACAAATGAAATTTAATCACGTTTCAAAGTGCAATCGTCCTTCGTTTTCTTTACGATTCGACTGAAGTTTCCAGACCATTTGTAACTTTAATGCTAAGCGACAAGTCGACTGACCGTGGAACGGTCTGAATCATTTTTGCAAGGTCGCCGCAAGTCGATTGAAAATTTATGATGTACGTTATCATGAACGCGTCGAGTTCAAGACAAAGACTAGGAAAGAGGCGAAGCAAACATAAAACTGGCTACCTGCGTATCGCGTTATACATTTATAAAAATATAAGGTCCCAACGTGGTCGTAAACTTTTGTCGAATAATGAATCATTCTGAAAATAATAAAATGGCAGGTGAATTTCGAGGAGGCCTTTGTAAAGGGTTTTGATTAATTTTGATCAGGGACCAAAAATAACAGTTATTCTAAAATTTTCTACGCGATAAAAATCATTAATAAAAAGTTGATTGAATCATTTGTAAATGTATTGTAAATCATTTTCGTTAGAGGGTTGAGAATATTCTTGGATTTTATTTCTAAGAGTTTCTTTAATTTCATGCTTCGCAAGAATTTTTCGTTTTTCTTTTTACACGATTTAACAGATCTAGCTATCTTCAACGTGTCGTTTCGCACAACCACGGGCATCCAGAAATGAAACTTACAGTAGCGAACAGTATAGTTTAGGGTGCCTGGTATGGTACCTCGATGTGGCGATCGAAATGTCGGCTTATGGCAGGCTACGCGGCCGGTGATCCCGCTAATCCCTTTACCGAGGTCTGCTGTCAGCCATTACAATTATATACAATGTGTAACAGAAACAGAAGCACAAACTGTAGAAGCTTATCCCACGGTTCAAGGAAACTGTTACGCCAACGTGGATTCATAAATATGCATATAAACATTTCATTAGCTCTTATTGAAAGACATTTAAATAATCTGGATGAAACGTTTGGGAAAAGTTGCAGTGTGGAGGCAAAATTAGTTTTCCTGACATTTACTAATGCTGACTAGTAGATTGGTTAAGAAATGACGGTGGATTAAAGGGGTACATCACCATATAAGTTTAAAATGATTGGTGAAATTGAAAATTTTTGTGTGTCCCCTTAATGCAGGCCTGGCCAACCCAAAGGTTTCACGGGCCACTTTGATGACGCGTAACGTTACAGCGGGCCGCACTTTAGGTAAACATGCTTTTAAAAAATGTAATACAAGTACAAAATAAATAAAACAACTTTATTGTTGTACTATGATTCAATATAATTAACTCTCGAGTCTTAATGAAAGAGAGATATTTCTTTATCCTTTCTTTCACTTAATTTTGGTAAATCTATGTTTATGTTCGACGTTGCACATCTTTTGTTAGCTGGTTCTCTAAATTGGTATCAGTTAATGAAGCACGTGATGAACTCTTTGAAAATTTCATCTTCGAAAAAAATGTTTCACAAACATATGTGGATCAAAAAGCAGTTACAACTTACAACTCGTTGTGCAAATTATCTTAAGTTGTGTGGAATATCTCTCGGATGTAAAAATTTGTTTCATTTCATTGTTGCACTGTAACTCAATTATATCAAAGATATCAAATATAGAACTGGAGTTCATAGTCGCACTTGCGCATTATAAAAATGAGACTTCGTTTATTTAATATTTTTTGTATACATACAACAAGAAACAAAAGTTTCAAAAGAAATATAAAATCGTCTGGCGGGCCGCACAATTTAACATGGCGGGCCACATGTGGCCCGCGGGCCGCGCGTTGGCCAGGCCTGCCATAATGAAACGTTTTATTGATAGTAACTAATCAAACAATTGTCTAGCAGCTATAGTGGCGCACTCTATTCTAACGCTACTTAATTCACAGGAGCATTACCTGACTCTAACGGGCGTGGAAAATGATGCTCGTCCCCACATTATTCGCCGCAATTCTTCGCCCGTCATGCCACGTTTCCGCAATTCAGTTATTGTAACTTTGCCGACGCGCTGTAATTAAAAATGACGTAAATGAAAAAAAAATTAAACCGACTTCGAAAAAACGCACTAAAAAGTATGAAATAACTTCAATTTAATTTATGTAAATACACACGAACCGAGGCGGCGCGAAATTGAAAATTTTCCAAATGACAGATGTTGCCGATTATGATTTCATTGGAACATGGTGAACTTGAAAATCAGTAGGTGGGAAGAGATGATACATTAATATGTGAAAGCATGTAGAAGAATTTAAGGATTTTCGTAATTTCCAGTATCGAAAATGTTCAATTTTGCGCCGCCTCCGAAAAGATTGTATTGTATTTAAGTTCGTGTGTGAAAATAAAAATATTTTCTAAAGAAAAGTTTGCACTAAAAAGTTTAAAATAATTTCCATTTATTTCACACTTTTTAGTGAAACGAGCAGAATTAGTAGAACGCCGTAGGATGGTTTTTCGGTCGTATTGGTTATTTGCAATAAAAACCGCAAAGAATGAAAAAATGGAAAATTTGTTCTCACGGGACCACCCCGGGGACAGACTCTACAAGATGCAAAAGGTTCCGTTCCGATTGGCCCATCCATCTCGGCGTAATCGGTGAACATACATAGAAAAAAAGCGAAAAAAAAGTCACAGATCGAATTGAGTAACCTCCTCCTATTTCGAAGTCGGTTATAAAAGCGACAGACGAAACTGCGACTAAAAATATAATCTATTCAGTACGTAACCGAATAAACTTTATTATCAACATAAAATGCATCGGACTCACATTTCAAATGATTTGTCGAGGGCATCTCGTAAGAATGGTAAAATAAATGGAATGTACGTGGAAATGTTTGAAGAGTTTTAATTGATATTGCGGATCGATTTGAATATTTCGGGATTAATGTGAATAGATTGGTTGACTAATTAGATGAGTGGGCGAATAAAATTACCTTCCAATTGGCCACAGCGCCCTTCCGTTGTTTTGCTTTAGTCTTTGATTTACATTTAATAACCAGAACGCCACGTTGCTCGGAGGCAGGATTGTTCGGGTCGTCTCCGGGTCCTAATTTGATACTGTACTCTTGTAAATAGTTCTGAGCGTCTTTCTGTGATACTGCTCGCTCCAGAGAGACAACAATTTTCGCCCACTGCAAGCAAGCGCAGTCGAGCACTTTAACGTGAAACATTAGTTACTTTGCACAACTGAGAATACTTCTCTACAACGAGACGAAACAATTTTTGCTTGGTTAATGAAATTCTGGACGAAATTATGCATCAACACAGATAATTGCGGATTATCGTGTTAATTAACTCGCGAGACTGTAATCAATTTCATACTATACTGTAAAACATGAAAATAGCTTCGTTCAATCACGTTCCTGGGCTGCTGTTTACTTTATCGGACTCAAAATTTGTGCCTTTCTCCTACGAATTATGATGTATTTGATATGTGATCCAGTAGATTTTTACCCGGCGCGGATGCAGATCGAAGTTTCGATCCTCTAGGATCAATAGTTGAGGAGTTATGGTCGCTTAAAGTTGAGCATTTTTGACAGGTAAGGGCGCCGTATTGGTATTGGTTTGTAGAGACGATCTCACGCCGCTTACCGAGTTGGTTAGGATTAGGTCGAGGGGGGCGGCAAGATAAGCGGCTCGCGGTCGTCACTACAAACCAATATGGCGGCGCTCTTACCTGTCAAAAATGCTCAATTTTAAGCGGCCATAGCTCCTCAACTATTGATCCTAGAGGACTGGATTACATACCAAATACATCATAGGAGAAAGGTACTAATTTAGAGTCCGGTAAAGTAAAGTTTCCCCCGTTCCAGAAGAATTCAATATAAACGATTGCAAATACCCGCTGCACGAAGTTTCGACCCGTTTAAAAATAGTAATAATTCTTTTTAATAATAACAAGACCGGAAATAGTTCCACAGAAATTCCACAGAAAAATTCTGCTAACTTGTTAGAAGACTGCCGCGAAAGTGTCGTCGTTGTTTTATTTATGTTCTGTTACTAATTCTGACACGTCGAATCAGATCAGATTCAACGTATAATAACTTTATAATGCGATCCACGATTTTGAAGCGGCTATTTTCCCGTGGCAAAACGGTAAATATTGTTGCATCTAATATTCCATTAAAAACGTCGTACGGTACAAACCAGGTCACGGTAGAATTACAAGTCGAAGAACTGGTTCCGATAAGATAACAACCATTTTTATTGCAGGCTTTGGTCTCGTCACTGGTAATGAATGAAAATTGTCAAGAGCGAACGAGATAGAGTACTATCGAAGGACAACATCGAACGAGTCCCGACAGTTCGAAACGTTGTCGGACAACGTAAATATCCTGAAACACTTACGGATCGGCGTGCGGTGCGGCGGAAATGTAAAAATTCGAAACGAGACAGAAAAACAACCGACCGAAATATCCAAAAACGTTTGAAACATACAAATCGATACTGTATAAAACTGGATTTATTCGAACAATCCGTAACTTACCACTCCGTTTAGCTTCCGCGCGAGGAAACACACAAACGTTTCATACCTTTGAACATCTCGTAAAATATCCAAGCGATATCTTATTCAATTGAACAGGAATCACGGGAAATGTCGCGTCGCGTTATCAGATTTTTCTCATCTATTTCTGATGGACGGTTTAAATGAAAATGATCATCGATTGCGTCTACCTATTTCTCTTTCTGATCATTTTAATAAGTTAGTAGCAAGATTAAGAGTACATATTCATCGATTGCGTCTACCTATTTCTCTTTGATCATTTTAATAAGTTACTAGCAAGATTAAGAGTACATAATCTTCGATTGCGTCTACCTATTTCTCTTTGATCATTTTAATAAGTTAGTAGCAAGATTAAGAGTACATAGTCTTCTCCGTTCTCCTGGCGACATTACTATTTCAAACTTACACGGTGTACCTGTTTAAATTCTTGGAAACCTTTATCAGTTCGTGTTTCACATGTGTAACGGATAGAGAACAGATTCCGATCGACTTTCTCACGGGAATCTCTTCAAAATCGTCGCTGGCAGGAACGTCCTAGATAGCCTTTACGTATCATAAGTTGAACCTTTTAACGAAGACCGAGCTCTGGCCCGATTTAATTGGAAGTGACAAAATCTAAGTGCCCTCAGATTATGAACAGAGCGTCCCATTCATTATAGGGGTATATAAACCCTTAGATTTTTACTCTCAGAGGCTAGTACTTTCGTAGACACGAATCGCTTCACGTCGTGCTGCATCTCGTAGAGTGAACTTGTTAGTGAGATCGAGCTAAAGCTCCCCTTTGTATCAAAGCCAACCATATAGATTCCGCGAGTTCGGTTTAAAATCTATTAGGCATTCGTAAAGTTGCTCTCAGACCCCGCATTGCCAGTGCGTCTACATAGGTAATAATACTTTCTTTCAATCCCATCTTTTTCCACAATTGTAACATATTCTCTTATAATCAGAATATACAGGGTGTCCCAAAATTCGTGAAAATCCCGGAAGGGGGTGGTTCCTTAGACCATTTCAAGCGACATTTTCCTTTGCAAAAACGTTATCCGCGGCTTTGTTTAGGAGTTATTAACGAAAAACACGGACCAATCAGAGTGCTACCTAGACGCGAGTTGCTACAGTCGGTCCGGCGCGTCAACTGTCTATTGGCCGACTGTGGCAACTCGCGTCTAGGTCGCGCACTGATTGGTCCGTGTTTTTCGTTAATAACTCCTAAACAAAGCCGCGGATAACATTTTTGCAAAGGAAAATGTCGCTTGAAATGGTCTCAGGAACCACCGCTTCCGGGATTTTCACGAATTTTGGGACACCCTGTATTTGTGTTAATTGTTATTATTATTATTGTTCCAAAAACCTAATCAAGTAATTGAACGTCCCCACGTGATGCAATATTGCCGCTCGGATTGTATCAATTAAATTATACTTGTTTTAAATATAGTTTTAAATCGTCACGAAGCAATGATTTTTCCGATTTTTTTAAATGGCTCGGCGCACTGTGCGCTGGTGTAAAATATGGAGTACTTAACATTTATCACCTTGAAGTGCTTTCCACCAACGTTGGCAAGTCTTACAAAACGATTACTTGTGTCAAACTTACAAAGAAAACACTTCATGTCAGTAATAAAGACTATCGTGGTATTCGCCATAATATTTACCTGTTTCACCCACTCTTTCTCGCTCTGTTCGATCACGTGCGCATAAGTGTTGCCCATCATAGCGATCAGCATGTTCAGCAGCAATATAGGCACCAATACCATGAATATAGCGAATACCGTCTTCGCCAAGTTAGGATAGGTCGTGTAGCTGAGGTCCGGATACTGGTAAACAAGAGAGAGAAAGAGAGAGAGGGAGAGATCGCCGTGATTTTCGATTTACACAATCTAGAAATAAACTGCGGCAGATGCAACGGAGCGACAAATATAATCATGTCACAAACAAGCGTGGCAAGCGTCGGCATCAACGGGTGGATATTCCAACTGGAAATATGCATTCCAGTCGCATTCCACTTTTTAATTGCGCGCGTTTGAGCGAATTGTTATACGGCCAGGGAAACCGAGCAATGATTTTTACAGCATGCTGAAGGTTTTATGAAACTACTACACGCAACACACATACACCGCGACGGAGCGCAGTTATGCGAACGCAGTACTAAATCTTTAATTTCGATGCCGTCGAATAAAATGAAAGGTGGGAGAAACAAACGAAAAAGAAATTTGTAATATAGTTTCCCGCCGAACGAAGACAGGCGATCGCCGATTGGAATTCAAGAATTCATGCGTATTCGCGGTTCACGGTTCGATACCGAACCCGAGGAACAGTGATTTGTCCGACGTTTACATTTATCATTAATGACAGCTTTGTTTAATAATTAGAAAATAGAACGATTAAAAGAAGAATACAAGTTTTATTTGGCTCCAGTGTCCTGCAATCGATGCGGACATTTTTTACTTTTCATACAAATCCACAGTCTACTCTATTACTACACATTTAAGCGTCGGAGATAAAATCGAAAAAATTGTGTACAGTGGATTTATTCTAGATCGGAAGAAATGTTCAGTTTTTAAGTTAACACAGCTCCGACTGCAAACGATTAACCCTTGCGCAAACTGTTGGAACTGGTGCGGCTACCCTCAAAATACTCAATTGTTCAATTTCCTCCTTTCCAATCATTTATTTTCTCCCGTGGATCCTTTAGTGATTTAAGTGTTAATAATAGCTGTATTAGAATTTCCATAAATTAAGAAACGCTGTTTCCAAATGTAGCGATCAGATGTTTTAGGTATTGCGGCGCGCACAGACTGTCACGGTATAGTTTGGCACAGAAACTCGTCATATCCTCTGAAAGAGGTATATTGTTTGCAGTACGAAGGACATTCGCTTTTTCCGAATCTGCCGGAAGAGAACGATCGATCGGGCAACGCGCCTCCCAGAACCGGCGTGCACCACGGCATTTGTTGGCCTACTCTGCTCTCAGTTTGCGAGCCTCCGCGAATTAAAAAAGCTACCTTCAAAGGGATCGTCAAACAAATATGTTCCTTTCGAAATTTCTAGTTGAATTAACGCTAGATTTACGGAACACTGAAAGTCAGTATTTTACATCATTTTATAAAAATTACAGGAATGTAACTATTCAAATTTTTAGCCATTTTCCAATAATATGTGTATATACAGATATGTATATATGTATGTGCTTGTATACTGGTTTCGAAATTCTCTCAAAAATACGAGTTCTCAATCGTTCCAACGAATTCGTGCAAAACATGCTTCCACAAAAATTGTTATCTCCACAAATGTGAAATTCATGAACATCCATTTCTTGTTATAATTTTAAACGATAAAATAAACAATTTGTAAATCATTGATGTTCATGAATTTCACATTTGTGGAGATCACAATTTCTATGGATGCACTTTTTGTACGAATTCGTTGGAACGATTGAGAAAGAATTTTATATTTTATTTTTGAAAGAATTTCGAAACCACTGAAACGATGATAAACTTCCTCCCCCTGCTTTTACATGGACTACAACATATTTCAATTTAGATAAAATCCCAGACATCCGGTATGAAATGATGGCTCTGGCGTGGAATGGTCCATGTGTAATATTTCCAACTCATAAAGTACGTTTTAAGAATGAATGCAGTTTATTCATTACACAATTTATGTATATGTACAATAATACGCTTTGAAATGCTCAATCCATAGGATGAGCTTGTTAATCTGAATTGAAAGCGTCGCGTAATTACCAGGGAACTTGTTGTTATTACCGATTTTAATACATTCTTCTTTATGATTCGACTATAAGAAGAAAAAAAGCGTTACCACACAACTGTGGCGGGTTATTAATTAAAATAACGAGCATCAGTTCCTTTTTGAAATGTATTGTACATGTTACGCAGTCTAGAGCAGTGGAGTAAAATAAAAAATTTAATGTGGAGTAAAATGTTTGGAAAGAAGCCATTTTAATAGGTTAGCACTAGTGAATATAATTTTCTTTCATTTAAAGTAACATTAAATCTAATGAAATTTAAATTGAGAACGAAACTTTCGTGCAAATTACTGAAATTACCTTATGCTATTTCTTTCGTCATGAATGAAATTGTCGTGTTCGAACACTGTGTTTGCGATTAACCCTTAGCACTTCAGTGTTGCTAATAGTTGTTGTACCATTATTCAAAATATTGTTTACATCATTAAATATCTCGTGATCTAACCAATTACTAAACATTTAAGTATTATATGAGGTATTATATCAATTTCATATCCACAAAATGAAAAAAAATCATATATGTAGAATGGAATTATTCTATTCTAGGTCGGAAGCAATGTTTAATTTTCGAGTTAGAATAGTCCCGAGTGCAAAGGGTTAAAATGGAAAAGTTCATCTATCGACGAGAAGCGTAATAAACATAATTTCGCATAACAGCTCGAGGCTGGGTTCTCCTTACAGAGTCAATTTATACACGTAGAACACGTCCCCTTTCTGTCGCCGATAAACGTGTTGCAGTGCGGAAGTGGCAAAAGTGAATAATAGAAAGCAAATTAGAACGTTGAAAATGCATGTGCGCAGGTACAGGTGAACGGAGGCAAGCATGCTAGATAGAAATAACCGGCGAATGAGAACAAAACGTTGATTTATTGCGAGCTTACGTTATAATCGCCGAGGGTTATCTGAAACAGTGCCATCCAGGTGGAGTGATACGAGTTATATAGCGACGATTTCACGCCTGGAAAGCCTTTGTACAAAAAGTAGAAGGACTGGCAAAACCCGAACAGCACCACCATGTATATTATCCCGAAGGTCAACATATCCCCGGTTATCATGCTGTAGACCATAGTTATGAATGGACCGGTCAGCCGGATAGCGCTGCGAAAACAATCCTATGATACAATGCTCGTTCGATAATCACGCGTTAAATCGCGCCAATCATTGCACACCTCCGCTGTGCGCTTCTATCTCAGTTGTCCTCATGCTAATTTACCAATTTCCTAATTCAACTAATTAATTTTTAATCAATTTTAATTTTGAGAAAATTAACCAATTTTCTAGTTTAACCAATTCATTTCAATATTTCTAAAAATTAACTAGTTTCGTAGTCTGACTAATTCCTTTTGTAATCAATTTTAATATTAACACATTACCGACCGGCGATTATCGCATAATTTTGAAAGATCTATGGCACATAGCTAAACACTTTTTAATGGAACCTGCAATAGCAACAGCAATTTCCATTGTAAACTAACAAGTCACCCTCAATAACGTCATCTAATAGTTCCATTTAAGATTGCAATGTAAAAGTAAATTTCTATGCTTTCTTTTGGTACAGCACAATTATTGAAAATTCTATTAATAGGCTTCCGGTTGGTAGTGTTAATAAAAATTTTCCTAATTTAACTGATTAACTAATTTCCTCGGGAAATTAGTTGCAGATAACAGTATTCTCAGAAATGCGTCGAGAAAATATTAAAAATTTGATCTGTTGCTATTTGTTTTAAATTGGCCGCAGTTTCAGTGAACTATTTTAAAAGATGTTACCATTGAGTAACAACATGAATCAATTCAGTGATGCATTCAACATTCATTTAATGAAAAATGGTCTTTTTATTGTAGCTTCTTGGGTCACTCAAAGTCACCACTAAAAATTGCTGTGCCATTATTCACATTATTATTTGCATTATTAAATATGTTGGTATCTAATCAATGACACATTTAATAAACATTTATGTATTGTATGAAATATTACATTAACAAAAATAAATTACAATTGAAAGGAATGTAATCGTTAATCACAATTAACGACTATAGTAGAAATTTAACTGTTATTCCCAATTAACGATTAATAAGTATTTAATCGTCAATCGTTAATATTAAATTTTTGCTTACAATAGAATTATTCTAGATTGGAAGAAATGTTTAATTTTCAAGTTAAAACAGCTCGGACTGCAAAGGATTAATTAAAAGCGGCATTCTCATTAGAAAGGCTAGAAACACTTCTAAAAACAACACGCATAGCATTACACCAGCAACGGATGTTGCTTATGTTTCAAATAATATGGCGATCGATCCGTTGCGGTATTGTCGCACAAAAAAAAAAATTCAAATAATACGCAACGTTCGATATCGACGAGATATGTACAATATCTAGATTCGGCTGTACGTATACAATGATACAAAAGCACAGGTATTGTTTCCTTTCCCTGAGCATTGAATTTTACACAGAGACTTTTGATTTTTGACAGCGCGTAACTCGAAGCATGGTGAAACGTCACTGTCACGGTGATATCGATGAAGTATCGTGTTCCCTTCAAAGTTATCTATCCGTGTGTCCTATAACAGATATCAGTTCCTCCTGTTTACTGTCAATCGGATGGCGTATTATCGACACGTTTAGCATCGGTTTGCAGACAGTAGACCAATAATCCACAATCAGCGGTAAATTTCGCAATTTACTGCATCGCATCGCATCGGTGCGACGATGTGTCGATCTCACTGCATTTTGTTGATTCTTCGATTCGTCGATTTAAGTGTCCTTTCCTCATCTATTTCATCTGTCTTTTTAAATTGCATCTACAAACGTTCTACATATGCATATTCAAGTCATCTATCCAAGTATTCAATTTTAATGTGTTCAGTTCAAGTTACCTAGCCATGTGTTCAATTTTTAACCGACTTCGAAAAAGGAGGAGGTTACTCAATTCGATCTGTATGTGCCTTTTTTTCTATGTATGTTCACCGATTACGTCGAGATGGATAGACCAATCGGAACGAAACCTTTTGCATCTTGTAGAGCATGTACCTGGGGTGGTGCCGTGAAAAAAAAATTTTGCAGTTTTTTATTCCTCACGATGCTGATGCCGTTGTGAACTCCGCTGAATGTTAGATATTAGAAACAGTAACGAAGCGACGGCGTTACCGTTATTGATTGCGGCTTTCATTCAGATATTTTTGATCCTACATTTCATGTATGTTCACCGATTACTCCGAGATGTATGGACCAATCAGTGTAGGGTATATCTCCCGATTGGTCCCTTGATGAGAAGTGTGAAATAAAAAAATTTTATGAAAAAAAAATTAAACCGACTTCGAAAAAACGCACTAAAAAGTATGAAATAATTTCCATTTAATTTATGTGAATACACACGAACTTAAATACAATACAGTCTTTTCGGATGCGGCGCAAAATTGAATATTTTCGACACAGGAAATTACGAAAATCCTTAAATTCTTCTACATGCTTTCACGTATTAATTTATCTTCACTTCGCACCTACTGATTTCCAAGTCCACCACATTCCAATGAAATCATAATCGGCAACGGCAACATCTGTCATTTCCGAAAAGATTGTATTGTATTTAAGTTCGTGTGTATTTTCACATCAATTAAATGGAAATTATTTTATACTTTTGTGCGTTTTTTCGAATTCGGTTTAATTTTTTTTTTTATAAAATTTTTTTAATGTGATCAGTTCAAATAATCTATACAAGTGTTCACTTTTAATGTGTTCAGTTCGAATAACCTTGTATACACGGTTTCAATCCTGAGCATGTTTTGAACATGGACAGCTATTGTAGCACTGCAGGATCAAGATTATACGACTTGTCAGACAGTATACTCGCCTAATTATTTTATGGTAATTGGATAATGACATTGCAGTCGGTTTTTTTGTTCGTACAAATCGATATTCGACGTAACAATGTTACAAATGGAACAATTTATATTCGTTTCACATGTATTCCGGATTTAGATGCCATCGATCGTTGCATATATGTAAAAGGAAAAATCTTCGCGCGAATGGAGGAGGATTCACAAGATCACTAATACTACTACTACTACTATCGTTATTCCGTAGGGAAGATTCTACGTTAGATGTCAGATACCTTATGTATGCGATAAAGTTCCACCTCAATTACGGAAGTCTGATTTATTATAATCTTCTTGCCCGTTCGGAATTAGGGCATACGAATTCTATACTGTTATCAACCAAATTACCTTCTTTGAAGACAGTCATCATTGAATTCTTCTGTCATTGAACAACTTTAACGCAAATGAAATTAAGACTTAGGCCGTCCACACACGGGTCGATTGTAATCCGCGTCGTCAAACAAAAAAATAAAACGAAAATGTGGCAAATGATATAGTTTCTTATATTAAGTACCATTTTTTCTTTAAATTATTGCTAAAATAAGAAATATTAAATAAGTAATGCGATTTCTGAAAGTATTAGGTATAACGACGCAAAAAATAAAAAATTCTATTTTGTGTTTCAGATTATTAACACTTTACCTAGCGGAAGCCTATTAATAGGATTTTCAATAATTGTGTTGTACCAAAAGAAAGCTTAGAAATTTTTGTTTTACATTGCAATCTTAAATAAAATTATTAGATGACGATATTGTGGGTGACTTGTTAGTTCTCAATGAAAATTGCTGTTTCCATTAAAGGTTCCATTAAAAAGTGTTTAGCCATATTCCATAGATTTCTTAAAATTATGCAATAATCACCGGTCGGTAATGTGTTAAAATAGAAATATTTTATTTTGTGTTTCAGATTATTCAAATAGAAATATTTTATTTTGTGGATGAAATTGTTAAAATAGAAATATTTTATTTTGAGATTCAGATTGTTCAAATAGAAGTATTTTATTTCGAGGTTCAGATTGTTCAAATAGAAATATTTTATTTCAAGGTTTATTTCAAGTATTTCAAATATTTTTTTCGCCAAATAATGCCCACCTCTGTTTTCCACAAATTGTCACGAATCAGCTATTCCCAATTTTGATAGAATTTGAAGACTACTTCGACATGTGTACATCGCACTGATGCAGAGATGTATGAAATTCAGAATAAAAACTGTCAAGGAAAAAGATTTTTTAGGGGGACCAAGGAAACCGTCCAAGCAATTGGACATTAACAATACGACAACTCTACGTTTAGTTATTAATAGTTGCTGTTCTCTGCAAATTCGAAGGCATTACCTTTCCAAGGCGGAGACTATAAAATCGTATTTATGAAATATAAAATGTTATGGCACGAGTAAACTAAAGTGTACGCAACGCACGTACCGGACACATACTATGTATGAACCATACTACAGACTAGACCGACAGCGACTGATTTCCTACGGATATTTCTTGCTTTCCTGAGTGAGACGCTCTAACAAAGGAAATGATCCCCGTGCCGTGTTTACGTCTCTGGTCACAGTTCTAGCATGAAGAACTGTGAAATACTTCAACTTTCAAAACAAATTGAAATTGTCCGGCTCTGTGAATATTTCATAAACATTTTTTCAACATGTTTAAATATTTTAAAATAATTTTCGCGCTTCTGGGGCACGTGTAACTAACAACAAAACGTGAATGAGATGAATACAGTCACGTCATTACCGTTAAAGCACTTATTTTCGCAAAATTAGTTAACTCCGGATCGAAATTGCCTCTCAATAAAAGTGAAATTCAATTTGAATCGTGTGACGTCCGCGAATGAGCATAATTAATACGTTGATTAAAATCAATTCGCGCCATCTACCGCGCGGAACGTTGATATCCGCGTGTACTATCAAACGATTTACTCTTGATTATGCTGGTTGTTCACGGATTGACGAATAGCGCAACGGAAGGGTATTATCCGAAACAAATCGAGAAATCGCATCTTAGAAGCATCGATCGGGGTACCATTAAATCGAATGACAGGTCGGTCTCTTCTCGCTTCCGTTAGTCAATGGGTGACCTGATCTTGTTAAGGGTTACGGGCAGCCATAAATCTTTCGCATTTGTGTTGCGCGTCTATAGAAGATCGAAGCTTCGCTAATAAAGAGTGATATCGAAATACAAAGGAAATCATTGTTCGTTGAAACATAGCGAGACTTCGGTGGAATATTTTCGCATGAAAATCCGCGGTTTAGACATAATAGAAGATTTAGTTTAGACATATAATAAATACGAACATGAGTATACTAGGACAGAGTAGTATAGGAGAACTATTTGTCAGGGGCCCAAAATAACAGGTATTATAAAATTTTCTACGATAAAAATCATTAATAAAAAGTTGATTATTATTGAAATTTAAGATAATGTAAAGAAATTTATTTCGATCGCAATTGACAGTTATCGATGATCGAATTTCTTTTCACTTGTTCATAATAATTAATTGATGAGAAAATTCATTTTGGTTGCTTATTTATTGAGTTGTCTACTCTTTTTCGGATGGAGCAAGCCTGCGAAATTCATTCTGAAGATTTCGTACAACAAGACGCATCAACAGACCATAAGAACAACACAAAATCTGTTTTTGTTTGTCACATTAAATTTTGATTGTAGCAATTAATTTTACGAATAAAAAATTTATGAAATAATTGATTGTCTGCCATTCGAAAGTTGTCTTATTTAATAATAATTATTACAAATTTCCTTCATCAATAACTGTTACGAGCGACCGAAATAAACTTCTCCCATCGATAACTGTTATGAGCGATCGAAATGAATTTCTCTCGTTGATAACTGTTGTAAGTAGACAGCCGATTTTATGCATTTATGATAAAATTGGGTAGGAGCTATTTGAAATAGTAGAAAGATTAAAAGAATTTAAGGATATCAATAAATTATATTCATCTTATGAAAATTATTCAAGAAAGAAGGAAGTTTATATCTGACTTTTATGACTTACAATTGATGAACGAAGTTTTTATTTTGCATAAAGATCCGCAGTCTAGTTATAAGTGATCAAAATGAATTCCTCTCGACGGTAACATTGACCAACAAGAGAAAAATTTGTCAGTTACTTATAATCCTTATTTGTAACCAATACGATTTTAGTCGATGAAATACTTGTTATTCTATGACTTTATTTCTTTTTGGTTATAACAGTTATGGTCCCTGCTATTTGTTGAATTAAGAAGAAAATGTACAATTAGTCTTCAATTAGAAGATTAATTATTTACAGCAATCGTATGTAGAATTTTGTACGGAAGTACGAAATTAATAAGACGATTTTTCGAAAGGTATTGTCCAGAGCTTACTTATGCGACTCGAGCTATTGTAAATCTGTACTTGTGTGCCGCGAGACCGTAATAAATAAACTGACCAAGTTGCGTAATTATTCGGTCTGATTTCTCGGCTTTAATAAAAAATCGTTTGATGAGCCGAAAGCAGAAGATCCGCCGTATATGCGCATTCAATTAACGTGAACATAAAGGCACCCGCGGACGATCGATTCAATTTTGCATTAATACCGATATACATGAAGTTTTAATTAATTCCCCCATTTAATTGTATTTGACAGGCTGTAAATTGAGCGATATTGCCATATGTCCAAATCGCTGAATAGTGATCACATTTAGGATTTACGTACCTTGAAACGAGCCCCCGAGAAACGGTATAGCTTTACCAATTACTGAACGAAGTTGATGCCAAACCAGAGATACAGTTTACAGATCTGAATTAGCTTCTCGAATAGTAGACATTCGGTTCATACCTGACTATTCGGCTACCTCTAAAGATTATATCTCGTTAGGCTTGCGAATCTGAACTATGCAGGCCAGCATCTCGAAGACGGATCAATCACAATTATGCTGGTCTCGGGCATCTTCAATTTGGAATCGCAAATAATATTTTTATTGGATGCTGAATGCGCTGGTTAACTAATTATATTATCGAACTTTTATATTTATATACATATGTATAGTATTTATTGCTCGTTCATTTCGTTTGACTTCATATCGTGCGTTTATTTTATAATTTTTACAATAGCAAGTAATTAGTAGACTGCAGGTGTTCATGCAATTTTTGTAAACGAATTTCAAGAAAGTGGAATTTAAAAAATCTAGTTTTCAATGGTAGTAGCCATTGTAGATCTGAAACAAATAAAAATCGTACTAAACTCTGTCGAATTTTATATTCTAGCATTCTTTGAAAATTTTCAGATAATTAGAAAATTGTGGAAGATGTGGAAATAAAATAAAAATGAATTTGTTCTTTTGATTTGTATGCCTGAATGTTTTATTGCTTTGAATGCATAAAAACCACAGAATAATAACAATGAATTGTTTAGTAAAACGGCTGGTCGTTAACGTTAAAAATTAACCAAATCCAGAAAGTTTAATCAATTCGCCAGCAGCATAAGTTCTTTCGCAAACAATATTGTACATACAGTGTAGAAGTTACGAAATATAATACTCCGAAGCAAATATACATATATATGTATATGTATATATATATTAATTTAAAGTTTATTCCTTTAATTGAATTTCCAGAGCGCATTAGGTGCATATTAACTCCGTTTACATTAAACTTAGAATTTTAAATTAAATTCCAAGCTGAAATTGCTTCAATTTTGTACTTATTCTTTCATCTCGGATTGGTATTTAGTAGTTAATTACCCTGGCCGAATAATTACTGTATGATTCTTTCTTTATCAAGCTTTGCGATCGACAGGCGAAGACGAATTCGTAAAAGAGCGCAGACGGGAAATCAATCACATGTCTGCATATATATATCTGACAATAATTCAATAATCCATATATTAAGCCTTTGAAATCGCGGATTCTGTTGCAACATGGATTCGTTTCTTATTTTCAAAATACACTGTATTGTTTTCGATCAATTTTCGATAAATGTAAAACTCGCACAAAATCAGAACAGCTTCATTCGTAAATAGAGAGCGGATTTTATGCATTTATAAGAAGAATGAGCAGTAATTTAAAAATACTATCATGTTATTTCCAACCTATTGAACATATTAACAATATGTATTAACAATATGAACATATTAACATATTGCTATTCAGTTAGAACATTTTTATTTTGCATAAAGAACATTAACACTTATTTATCGAGGATAAAAATCTGCAAACAAGATTTGAAAACAAGATTTCATTTGATATTCCACTTTCTTAAAATTCGTCTACAAAAATTGCAAACAGCATACACATTTGCAGTCTATTCATGACCTTGACAGAGATATAGCAAGGTCATTCAAATCTTTTACATATTTTCCAAAAAAAACTTTATAACACTTGTATGTGCATCTCTTGAAACTATTATTAATCTCCATATATACAAAACATTTCTCGCTACAATTAATAATAATGACGTAAATCGAGGTGAGACACCCCATACACGTATACGGTTAAATCGAATGGTAAATACTGCGCAGAATGGACCGTTTAAAAACGGCGGGTATCGATCTTCAATTAGATTTTGCGAGAAATTAATTTCAGCCGTAACGATGGCTTATTGCCAAGTCAACGGCAGCGGTTATGGCGGACAAGAAATCTGGTACCGAGTGTTCGAAAGCCTTTGAGGAATTACGGCCCTATACGCGTACTTAAGCGAGAAGCAGTAGACAAAAGGGTGTCTTGATGGACAGTAATTACCCGGAGGAATGTAGACGCTTTTACGTTATATTGCCACGCTAAAGAAAATACATTTTCGACGCCGTACGCTCAGGATAATACCGCGATTCCTTTGAACTTGCGAAGTAATAACATCCAGTGTATGCATGTATACGTAACGATCAATACGTGCATTTTTCGGTATTAACACGGCTTACCTTTTCGGCGCAGATCCTGATTCATTATAAGCTCGTTAACGCTAGGTTTTCGGATAAGTATTAATAAGTGGTAAAGAAAGAATTGTAGAATTTTTGTTCCTTTGTTTTAATTGAAATTTTATACCAATAAATATTTACTTTAATTTAATGTTTTATTTTACGTTCTATTTAATTATGCTTTTGATATTTCATTTTACTCAAATTTTTATTAAATTGTTTGGCTTTTTCGCTTTATTTTTAAAGTGAAACTTCTTTGCTGAGGGGGCTACAATTTTTTAGCGTTACGGAAGTGACGAATTTCGCGAATAACCTCGAATAGTTTGACAAGTAACATTTTCATAATTAATTTACTAACTTTAAAGACTTGATTGGTGAACTTTTAAGATTGTAGAATGTAGAATGAAGCCTTGGCTACATTCCCATTATAGTTTTATGCAGGTTTGATGCTTAAATTGTTAGTTATTAACAAATTTTGGAGAAGTGGTCCTGATCTTCATTAGGATTATTTACCATTTCCAATCTTAATTTACTTCTAAACATTACTAGACTGCAAGAAGTTTCACTTCTGCCGCGCGTGGTTTTCCACGCGTATGTTTTTTTTCTACGAGCACTGTGCATTTGTTGATACTTACTTCGCCCCATATGTACTTCGTTGATATTCCGAGCCGCTTGAGCGGCACTTCGGCCTAGTTTGAACTCATAGAAAAAAATAAAGCGAAAATCGCGTTTTGACATCCTGAAATAAAAGCCAAATAATTTAATAAAAATTTCAATATAATGAAATATCAAAAGCATAATTAAATAGAGCGTAAAAAAAGTTTTAAAATGACATATACCTCATTAAGTTAAGGTAAGTATTTATTGGTATAAAATTGCAATTAAAACAAAGGATCAAAAATCCTGCATTTCTTTCTTTACAAACTACTATAATATTTTTTGAACTTGTGGAAATTCAACCTTTTCGGTCGTTCGCGTTCTTCAGTTGAAATTGAAGATAGTAGGCAGACAGGCTGCTCTTTTCCCTTATCCAGTAGATTTGGGCGAGAAAATGCGAGAAATCCAAGTTTCGATCCTGGAGGATCAATGGTTCAGAAGTTATGAGTGTTCAAAGTTGAGAGATTTTCAGTGGTTTTGATAGGTACTTGTGCTGCTAAAGACAGATTTTTCTGTTCGTTGAGACTAACGAAGCAAAATATCATTTTGTAATAAATGGTTATGGGTGTGATAGACAATGAGTCTCTCTGGCTTGAAGAAAGAGTTAACAATTAATAAATCGATTTACGTAGAAATTTACGTTCCCCAGTGCACTGTGGAGGAAGCATTGTACGGTTGGTTGTTGAACAGGCAACTATCGCTTGACGGATTAACTTCAAACTGAATGCAAATACTGTTTGCAACGGCCGCTCACAAAGAATTTAATCAATTTTAAATTTTGTTCGTGATATATTGAGACGGTAGGCAATTAATGCTTTACAAAAGGGAATTTATAGCCGCTCACTTTGCGATTTTACATCGAAAAAACGGGAAAATTATAATCGTTCCGTAGAACTGATATAAATCAGAAAAATTGTATAAATTAACTAATAAAGTAGGTCATAAATGAAAACGATAACGAGTGCGACGAGTTACACGGTTACGTAGTTACAATTAGGGAATTAATGCCGCGAGAGATTGTATTGGGTAAACTCGTACAGTAAATTATCTTCCTGATATCGACAAAGACAATTGCTTCACGTATTATAAGCTTCAATAAGCTTTTTAATAGATATACAGTTTTATCAGTTATCAACGGCCGAAAGAGAAACAAAGGGAATTTTGATTAAATAGCTTGACAAATATGAAATTCTCTGTTAAATCGAATTCGAAATTGATTAAGAACTGATTAAAATGAATGAAACCTCATAATGAAACGTAATGAACTTTGACTAATTTTGTTACAGGGTCTTGGACCGGAAACTTTAAATTAAATACGAAATGAAACTTCGCAAAATTCAATTTAATTCTTTCCCATGGAATTCAATCTTCGGCGGAGCCGCCTCGGTTCTCACAAGTTCCATTAAAAAAATTCTGATTACTTATCGAAATAGCAGAAACGCGCAATAAACGCGTAAAACGATCACAACTCCTGCCGACTCTATACCGTGTTTGTTCGAGCAAATGTGTTTACAGATCAATTCACTACGGGGTGGTCTTGTCAGAAACGAGAATTACAGTTGATACGGTAATTAACGAAAAAGCTTGTGCGCATATCCGAGTAGTTGGAACGCCAGCGGCGCGGGGGTTTTATCATTTCCTCCTCATTCAATTTTGAATGCCAATAAAAGTGGTGGCGGCTGTGAAAGGGGGATATAATCTTCTAAAGTAACTGGCTAAATAAATTATGAAATGAAGAAGTTGGGAGACGCGAATTCATTTCGAGCAAGGGACGAAGAAAACTCAGGGGATACCGACAACACGTTGTGTGCGTTCTCTTTGAGCACTCCAAAACAAAATGTGTTCCTCAAAGCGACGTTAAGGGGCCAAGTGAAAGAGCAGTTGGTCACGTTACCTGAAAAATTGTGGAAACGGTTGGGGGGGGGGGGGAAGTCGTCGGCTGGTCGCAGAAACGGCGAAGATAGGAGAGAACTGAAAGTTCTGCAGTAATACCTGCAGAAAAGTGGCTGTGAAAAGGACGCGGCCGTCGACGCCGCCGAGAAAAACGATTGCCAAGAGAGGCGTACATGATAATGCGAAATAGCCGGCATTATCTCGGCGTAAATCACGTAAAAGGAGGTTTGAAATCTGGAGGTTCCATCTTCTCTCCCCGATTATAAATGTCTTTCTTCTTGTTGCTCCACTCGCCGCCGAATTTCGAACGTTCCAAGCAAAATTATAGGACAGGCAGACAATTTCTACCTCGTCTTTCATTAACATAAACAATGTAGATCACCTGCCCGAGGAGAACATTAGACGCGGCGAGAACCTCTTCCATGCACGCTAGCTCTGTCGATTTAACCCTATATTGCTTTCTTGCTCGTTAAACCACGCATTCACCGAACATTGTCGAATTTTAAACATTCTTTTCGAACTGCACCATTGTTAATTATTAGGTTTTAATTCAATGTGCTTCTATAGATTTTCCAATCCAAATTTACCATTTTGCAAGTCAAATTTTTGCACACTAAAAATTGAATAGAAACAGGTTGTTTTAAAATGTTTGCTGAAAATCGTTCATTTTTATTGAGAATGCTTATTAATACTACTACTTCTATATTCTACAAGCAGAGGGTATCTTTTATACTCCACAAGTTCTACCGAAGCTGAAACTTTTACTTTCTCTTTATCTGTTCTCGTCGGAGCTTACAACGTGAGAACATTTTTTAAAGAAGTTCCTCGGTCCATGTTTTAAATAGAACCTATTAAAAAGTTCCATAATTCATTCGATCCCTGGTCTGTAGAATTTTATTGCTACGCCTACGCAGTATGTTTCAAGAATGAGTGCTGAAGTTTACGTAATTTATTCTCCATGCGTTCAATATTGAAACGTTATTTTTTCATAAATTTGCGTAAACTCTAAAAGGATATAATTGCGAAATGTTTCTTACCCAGCGAAGAACATGAGGAGGAACCATGAACCAGGTACAGCAACTACGAGTATGGCATCTTCTAAATCTCTGTTGCCAGCAAGACGATACGGAATACACGCGAGTATGAGCAGATTGCTGACAACAAATATGAGCTTGGCTGGTTCGTGACTCTGAAAAAAGTAGATGTTTCAAAATATCAGAATATATTCATCCGAGTTTGTTCAATTCAAGAAAGATGTCTTCGCGTCAACTAAAGATCGTAATAATTGAATTTTCTTTTGTTAAAAATCAATCAAATGAAACTAACCAATGTTGAGCAGTGCGTACGAACATTATTATAGGCAGGTATGCTTATTGTACGTACATCGTCTGAACATCACCTTCAAAACAAATTTTTAAAATAAATTCATCATTTACACATTCATAAAATATTCGTCGAAACTGTCGTCAGCGTTATTTAATCATTCAAACAAATAATATCATCTATCTTTTCCCATTGTTTTAATATCTGTATCAACTGAATAAAGCTGGAACGGCAGAAACTGATTAAGCAAAGAATTACTCTGACGAATGAGCTTATTGATCAATTATTAGATGTTATTCTGGTGAATAAGCCGCGCGAGGGAAAACTTCCCGGCCCGCGAAACAGATGATGCAATGAATTAAATTAATGAATACAAATCGTGACTACGGATGCGAAAAATAATTCTGACATGTGGTCCATCAAAGTATAAAAGGCGCCGAGAGTAAATTTTCAACGGTTAACCCTTTGCACTCGGAGCTATTTATCTGGAAAATTAGACTTAGAATTAGATAATAACTCATACAATACCTAAATGTTTAGTAATTGATTAAACACCGATATATTTAACCCCTTGCCTTACGATTTATCTTACGGTATCAGTAATTAGAACTTTCTTTGTATTCACGAGTATTAAAGGAGGTATTTTTCGCGATCGCACTATTTGAAATAATTATTGAAATACTAATTGAAATAATTACCATTCATTCACGAGTATTATATCGAATTTTTAAATTTGTTAATACTTCTGAAAATTTTCAAAAAATGCCACAATATATCCTTCGACGGAATTTATTCAAAATAATATTGTACACTCCTCAAAAGAATTAAGGGATCACTTCTGCGAACCCGAAAAATTGCCGTATCGATATCGTTAAACAATGATTTGAAAGCCTGAAACCTCTAGTTTCAGATGCACTGTTTCAAATTGTTGCTATGTTGGTTTTTTACAAAGTTATAGCGAGATGAAGACAACATTAACGGTTAACAAAAATTTTGTGCAACTCTGGAGCATCACACGGGGGGAAACAAATTTTTTTTATAAATCGCGTTAATGTCATTTGGAAGGGCTATCTTTCCTGTGTAAAATGTGTGGTTGTTGATTATTGTGCGATTTTATTTATTCGAGTTATTCAACATTGAAGTAAATGTTGGCTTTTTAACTTTAACTGGCTCCAGAAAGCAAAAAAATTATCGTAGAATCTTGTGCAAAAAAGCAATAGAAAGAGCGTTTCTTTCTCTTCAAGGCACTCCTTTTGTTTTTTCAATTTCATTAACATTTCGATATACCAGGTGTTTCTGGAAATATGCTTAAAAAATGCACAATTTCCATTTTTCCTTTAACTCGCTGTATCTCGGCGAGAAATTGTCGTAATACCATGATCCGAACGTCAGATTGAAAGAGAGATTCTGGCGATTCGATTGAGTACCCCATGAACTCGCTGCGACAATTTTTTACCTATGGCAGCTGTGTTTGAAGTTAGTGCTTCGCAGAAATTAGCGCGCCACGTCTCTGAATACGCTACCGCCGCGCTGGCGCATAGTGGAAAAGGACCGAACTCGATTCAAAATCAAAGAACTTTCGATAGAAATGAGGCAGAGCAATGAAATTTTTTAAAAATTAAAGCTGAAACTTTGCAGAATATGGGAAAATAGGGAGATTATGGTACGAACGTTTTTTAACGTTGAGAAAATTCATTTATATATATGTATATCATTTCCCGTAGATTTTTTCACGCTGATTTCAAATGTGGTCTCACAATTTGTCTACGAGACCTCAGGATTTTGCAAAATCCTGCGCGTGGTACTGGAGAAACCACATTTTCTTGAAATTTTACATGCTTAACGATTGTTAGAACATTGTTTAACGATATCGATAAAGCAATTTTTGACGGAGTTATGATCACGTAAAGTGGGAGCAATTTTTCGGGTTCGCAGAAGTGATCCCTTAATTCTTTTCAGGAGTGTATTAGACTCTGTTCAGAATCTTCATTACGAGTCTGACATGATATTGTAGGGCAAGGGGTTAATAATTTGGAAACAATATTTTGAATAATGGTACAGCAATTTTTAGTGGTGCCTCAGAGGGGACAACCGAATGCAAAGGGTTAATGATCAGCGCACGGTGTCTTATTAAGAACACGTTATTTTCATGCGAGGATACCCGGGCACCTCTTCGTTTTCACTAGTGATCGTTCGCCGCAATTCACCGGCTAATAGTTTGCTCAACATCTTGCGCTACGATTAGAAATTACTCCCCTCGGACGTAGTCGGAGATCGAGTGCCGTGAGCCACGAAACACAGCGGTGTGTTTCGCGATCGCAACTTTCACGAATAGATCCGCGAGTAACACGGGACGCGGCGCTGGTGTAAACAGGATCCTGAGGCATACCAACTGTTTCAGGAACGACAGCAGGCCGATGTTGATGACTTCACCGCCTAGCTGCACCAGAAAATAGCTCAGCACGCCTACGATCGTGACGCACTCCGATATTGTACGAACAGCTTCCGTTATTTCTTCCGGCCATTTCAGGACAATGGTGCCCGCATTGTTGGGCCTCAGGTACACCGCCAGCGACAATGAAACCAGGTGAAACACCAAGATGATCAGTCTCTTCAGGAACTGCAACTTTTATGGGAGAAAAAAAGTAGCGTTAACGCTACAACTACCGAGCACTATACAGGCTCTACTAAAAATGTACTTTGTCCTTTGCGAAAATCATCTCTTTCAGAGAAGTACAACATTTTTGGGACACCCTGTACAAGTCTGTATTGTCTCTTAACCCTCGCACCACTCTTACAACTTGATGATTAGACTGCGGATTTTTATGAAAATCCCATTTTTCATGGCTTACTTTATACAAAGCAGAATGAGGAAATCAAAATAGACTCTGGCTCCACCGTCGAAGGGTTAAAAAATAACAAGCCTGCTTTTTCGAGCCGTTGTTCGATTTTTTTTCATAGAATACGCCCGAATGAATAAATTTATCCAGTAGGCGATTACTAGACTGCGGATCTTCATGCAAGTCACTTCAAAAAATTGTCAAAAAATGCTAGAAAATAAAATTCCAAAAGAATTTAATACGATTATGCCACTAAAAACAACATTTTACATTATTCCACTTTTTTAAAAAATTTGGCTCCTGCTCAAATCATTTCAGAATATTATTGAGGGACTCTTATTTGATTTTTTAATTAAAGAGATCTTTTAATAAGTGGCGCAATAGAAGAAAAGCAGTTTGTACATGAAAGCTTGCATCCTTTCAAACAGAGTTGGGCATTAATCGATTAAAATTTTAATCATGATTGATTGATTAATGCGTACGATTAAAAAAAGAAATCGTCGAAAAATCGACGATTGATTCAATCGATTGATGATGTTAATCGTCAATCGTTGATTAAATGAAGAAATCGTCGAAAAATCGGCGGTTGATTTAATCGTGAATCGTTGATTAAAAAAGGAATCATCGAAAAATCGGATGATATAATCAATTGTTGAAGTTAATCGCCTCACGGTCTATCCATAAATTGTAATAAGGAGGAAGAGAGAGAGAGGGAGCAGAGAGCGGATGAAGAATTGACAGAAATAATAATATATTTCAACAAAAACATGTTTCAACAAAACCATGGTCGTAGCTTTCCAGGAATCATAACTTCAAACATAAAAGCACGTAAACAGAGTTTGTATTATAGACAAAATGACAATACACCTAAACTCAGTTTACATTTGTTTCAGTATTCATACAGTACTGATTACGTATTTCATTTCGAAATTTCAGCAGTTAATCATTAATCAATTATCCGATTGACGATTAATAATCGTTAACCGCAATTTTTTACCGATTAATAAGTACCTATTTAATCGTTAACCACAATTAACGACTAAATTAAATTAAGATTAATTGTTAATTGCGATTAACGATTGAAGTAGAAATTTTGTCCGTCAATCGTTGATTAAATTTTTGCCCAACTCTGCTTTCAAAAAGGTTTTACCAGTATACAGGGTGAGTCACCTAACGTTGCCACCTCAAATATCTTTGTTGTTTTTAAAGATACCTCAAATGTCTGAAGGACAAAGTTGAATGGTTCAGTGGGGCTCACATGATACCAAAAATATTTTTGTTTTTATGTGATTTTTTTAGAGCTATCAAGGTCACCTTCATTTTCTTTAATGGAAGCACCCTTTTTTAAACACCTATAATGATAGTCACTTTCATTAGGAATTCAGTGACTATAATTACCCATGCACGTATAAACATTCTAAGTTGCTCCTAGTCCATATAACAGACACAGAACATTATTATTTTGAATTAACCATTAAAAATTCGCAATCTACTGGTTAATCACTTACTAATTTTCGAAACCCCTTCTTTGTAGACTTCATACTGAGGCTTTAAAAACAACAAAGATATTTGAGGTGGCAACGTTAGGTGACTCACCCTGTATATGTATAAGGTTCTTCATATTCTACATGCATTTTGTACTTGTGGAATCTGCTGCTAAATCACGAATGCGTAAATGTTTTTGTACAACCATCTGGGAAAATTTTAAAGTCAGATCTTCCCGTGGCGTTTACTCGTCGAATATACTGGTAGCAGGAAGGAAAATGTAAATTGAAAATTCCGCCGTTTAGTCTGGCTTAAGTTTTATTAAAAAATTCGATAATAGCACTGAAACTAAATTGTTATATAAATTGCATGACTCGAGACTTTTGCTCTCTCCGTTTTAATCTCCGTCTGTTTCTTTCCGCGAGGATGAAGTCTTATTCCTGCATGTCAAAACGGTTGCTATTGTGCTACACGCTTACGTATGTACGTAACTATCTCTACTGACCTATAACCCGCGGACATCGTCTCATAACTGTAATTCTTCAGTAAATCCGATTGCACTAGCGAGAGAAAAGCTTTCACGAAATTTTGATTATGATGCTGTTCCTTATAATACGAAAATCCCGCAAGAATTTCAGTTGAGGCGACCACAATTACGGGACCAGTAATTTTCACCCAATTATTCGATCCCTCATAGTTTGCGAGCTTTTCGAATATTAATCTATTATTCCACGATGATGGAGAGAATTAATAATATTATTCTGTCATGTTGCTGCGTACACTTATGTCACTTGAACAAATTAATTCATCAGACTTCGCACAATTCCACAGCTTTTAAAAGCAGAGCTGTTCAATTTTATCAATCAAATAACCTGCTATTTATTAATTACTAAACCGCGAATCTTCATGCATTTATGGCTTATAAAAATGTTCAACAAAATCTAGAATATAAATTTCGCTAGAATTTTGTACAATTTTCATTTGTTTCGGATCTACAAAGCCTGCTTCGTTAAAAATATTATTTTAATTAATTTCTTAAAAGTAAAGAAACATACTTTAATTCCAGTTTAAGGCAACTTCGATAGTACTACTAAGTCCCCCACTTACGAACAAGAATAATGGATAGACCTACCATTGTAATTGATTATGGAAAATATTAATCAGAATATTTTAGGGCGTTCCAAAGACCTAACTTTAAGGTCTCCCAGCGATGCACCAACTTCCGGGTCATTAGGAAGTCCGGGTTAGACCGTAAAACTTTCGAGTCATAATTAAATATGAAACGGACATTCGGACGCGTTAAGACACTTCGTTCGTCGAGGGTATATGCAGAAAAGCGTGAAACTCGATCGTAACAGAGTTACATATAACTTGCAATTAGTGGATTGTACAATTAATATTATTTACAGTCACATATAATCATGTAGGTATTCGTCAGCTAATAAAATGCATAAGAACGAATGATACAAATAAAATGTGTAGATGTATGTATATCGAGGCCTGCTCTACATTCAATTGTTTTAATGATGCGGTATCATCAAATCGATATCGTGATTAGTTACACGAAAACCGAACTAATCCCAATGTTCAGTATCACACCGTAATTGGTCATTTGATGCTTATATGCGGTTTCAACGTGACTGTGATTAATATTATGAATGGTATATATGTCGCGGATGCTAGCCTGTCATAATGTAACCGGTTTACTTGACTACACATATGTAGACAAGACCACCATTGTGCTGCTGTTATTACCAGACGGATCTGTATGCAATTTTAAAATTTTCCAATGAAATAGTCATTTATTTTCTTTCGTAATATGTTTAATAGGTTGAATGTTTAATAGGTTTTTACTATTTTCAGTTGCAGTTGCTCATTTTCGTCGTAAATGACGGGAATTGTTTATGAACAGAGAAACAGTGCCAAGCAGTATTTAAAATTTAAATTATTAGTATTTTTTATGTAAAATTAAAGTAGTAAATCAGTGAAATAGTCACCATCCTTATCAATGACTCTCTGCCACCTAGTAAGTAACTTTTCAATCCCTGATCGGTAGAATATAGATGGTTTTTGATCAAAAAATGTAGAAAGTCCAGTTTTTAGCTCTTCCACATTTCGGAATTTTTTCCACTTAAAAAATGCTGCATTGTCCTGAACAAATGATCACCAGAAGGTGCGACATCGAGTGAATAAGGTGGGTGTGGTAACACTTCCCAACCTAACTCTTTGATTTTGTTCGAGTCTTTTTTCCAAGTAGCATACAATGCCGAATGTGCAACTCTTCTGGATTTCTTCCCTGGAAACCTCTAAAAAAACAATATTTTTGTACGAAACAGTACTAACTAGTTTCCTGAATCTGCAGCCATGTACGGAACAACGTAGGTGTACGAAGTTAGCCGTTATTATCAGTCAAATGTTGACTTACCCAAAAACGACAATAATTTCTGGTACCCTTAATACAGTAGTATTAAAAATTTAAATACTGTTTTGCACTGTTCATAAATAATTTTCATCGCTTACGATAAAAATGAGCAGGTGCAACTTAAAACAGAGCACAATCATTAGAATAATTTAACAATACGTTCATACTATTTTCAAATTTAGAAGTACGTTTCACTAAACCTTCTTCCCAAGTATCATTCGAAAACTAAATTAACAGCGACATCGAAAATGTTTGATTAAAATGTCCAATGAGAAACATATTTATTATATCACTATGTATCTTTTTCAATGTGTTGAAAAGAGGTTCGAGCTGAAAATTCGAAGACTTCTCGAAGGTGAGCAGATTCTCCGTGTATTGTTATCGACTTTAAATCCGACGCATCATCCTGTCGTTGATTTGCATAAAAGACGACTGGCTGCGCTACCACACTCAAACACGAGCACGCGCTCCATCGACGTCGTTCTGAGATCATTCATAGATTATTTATCAATACACGGTCGTCCGCGTCACTGTGAAACGAACCCAAAATAAATTGCACGTTTATCCAACGTCACTGGAGATCTCTGCCATCGCCATTCGAACGCTCGAGTGTAGTTCGCGATGACAATCGCTGGCAGTCACTCCGCGTCCACTCGACGTCACGCAATAATCATCGGAATAATTTGAAATGCACCGATGAACAACCACTACGAACATTTTTCGTACACCCTTCTTATTCATTGCTTTGCGCACTCGAACCGGGACGGCTGACATCTGCCAATTCGCGTCGCACGTGCACGTCACGATTCGGCAATAAAAACATTAAGGTGACCGGCGTTTACCAAAATAAACGATTAAACGCGTATTTACCTTCGCCAGGTGTTTGATTACTATGCTACGAAATTTCTGCGTTTTAAAATCTACCAGGGACCATAACTGACATCTACAGGATTACATCAGAAAAAGGCAAAAAATTTCTTGTTTCCAAAGGTACAGTGCATATGAAATAGAAAGAAATAACACAAAGAAATTAGCTGAAATCGAAAACTACCGAGAATTATGAAACAATATTTGCTGCTGTTTTTCGGAAGTCATTCGCGGATTCGGGAAGATAACCTTCCAACACGTATGGTATTTCAAGAAATTAAATGTTGGATGCAATGAGATCAAAGCTGCACGAGCGTGGCTGGATCGCCGGAATCGAGACGCATTTTTCAACTAGAGATCCTCGCATAAAACGTTCAAAGAATTGCGAAAGAGGCTCTACCGTTTTCGCAACAATGGTAATACAAAAAGTGACCGGCGCAGCTTGGAAATTTAATTTTCGCATTGAAATATTTTATTTCGAGTACATAGTACGTTTCGTGTTTGAACAAAACCTCTTTTATCGCGATGTATGCGTTCATTGTGCTGCGAAAAAAATACACCGTTCGGCCGGAAGGTTTCCCTTTGACAAAAAAGCAAGATATTATTATTCCACTGCTTTATCCCGCCAAATGATGCATACATAATAATTATTATAATTCTGGTATTTAGACCGCGCGGTTGGATACGAGATGATACGTATCGATCTTTCTGTGATCTTGTGTGCCCGTCAAGCGAGGATTTATTTTTTTTCCAGAGAATATTTTCTGCCATGTGACGCACAAAGTATGAATTTAAATTTAAATACAGTTAGACCTCCACTAACCGGCTTAATCAGAAGATGGGCAGGCCGGGTAAATTGAATGTCAGCAGACAATAGGAACGTACGGAGGAATTATGAAAAGCATATGCCGCGTACACAATAGGCTCTTTGTAGTAAAAGACAGTGGATTCTTTTACACGATGTTATATGCGCAGAGTGACAGAAACGGTTGTTTCAAACCATTATATTAGACTTCGTTACGGCATTTTTAAATAAAAGTCTGAAAGATGAAAATAAACTGTTGTTACGATAGGTTCTCAATAACGTGGCAAACGTGGTTTAAAAAAATTTTTAAGAAATTGCCGTCCGCAGAAAAAATGAAGAACTTATTCAAATTATTAAAGTAACAGATCAATTTCTTATATATCTATTAGTTTTTTAAACTTGAACGACCACGTTCAAATAAACTGAAAATAAATAATAATACACAATGATGGAAATGGATTAGTTTAATTTTGGCTGTTAGAAGACTTATAAGTTGGAGTGTTTACAACGCTGAGCCACATTGAATTCAAGCGTCGCTATTCCTGGATCTTCGGACGAATATTTCGCGTTGATTTCCGAGACCCTTAATTGTTTAACAATCTAGGTGGTGGCTCGGAATAAAATTTATAATACCTTAACTTCACCTCGCTAATTTCAAATTAAGGGACCGCACGGTTATAACGAGACCTGTGTCCTGTAACCTAAGGGGTTGAGTTCGTTAACATGCCGGTCATTAACGTGCAGTTACCACCATCTGTCTGTACGTGAAGCCAAGCTGTATATTATCCCGGTATGCAAATGAACAATCAATGAAAAAGAACGTAGAGTCCGGTTTCGTCGAAGCTAGCATGAAAAATGATCAATTATTGTGATAATATCTACACTTTAAATTACGTCTTCCCATTTTTGTCGTAAAGCATCAAATCTGCTATCTATTTATGAATTTAGACCGGGTTTTTTTTGTAGACTCGTTTTTTCAGGATTGCAAAGGTGTAGGGTGCGCCTTCTCATATCTCGATAATGCAAAGATGTGGTTTTCAGTAGTGAAAAGCGCTATACACTGAGAAAAAAATTCTATCGAAACAAAAAAAATATAGTATGTTGATTCAATAAGATGTACTATTGAATAGTGCCAATATCATATGAACTTATTTTAATATTTAATACTATTGAATTTCAATAGCAAAATTCATTTCCGCCAATCATATAAGCGAATAGCTTGACATCAATGTTTTCAAAAAAATAAGATATGGCCTCAAACCAATTCCAGTATAAATCAATACATTTCTCAAATTTTTTTTAACAACATATCTGATTGAAGGAAAAAAAGAAATATTACGAATAATAATGTACTGTATTGAATCGAATAATATTTTCAATCATTTCATGATAGACAATTCAAATACATCACGATTTGCTTCTAAATTTCATACTATTGAAAAGAATACATTGATATTCATCGAAGTAAAAAAATTACAATAACACGCGTGTTATTGAAGTAACTACTTTTTTTTCTCAGTGTATAAAAGACTATTTTTACAACTCAAAAATCTTAATTTTATTCGGCAGCGAAATGTGCATTATTCGGAAACATACAGCTGCGCATGTACACTCGGTACAGTCAGTAAAATAAGTCTCCGTACACTCTTTAAAACAGAATAACTTTTTTATAATTGTACCAAACGATCTGATTATTTGTAAGCAATTAGAAGCATTGGTTTACTAGATGATATGCAAAAAAGATTTACCAAAAATTGCAATTGATCAGGTTACATGCAAAAATAAAAAAAGCATTTTTTAAAACTATTTTTATTTGGGTCCCTAACGAAAATTTAAAATGTATGTTTTCCAGATCTATGTTAGTTATACACATGCTGAAAATTTCATCGAAATCGGTTGACGCAGGAAAGAAAAGATGTACGATTCTGTGGATTTTAAGCAGAAACCGATCAAAAGTTAACCGCTTGTAGCTCGTGTGTATGTCAATCGATTTCGATCAAAATTTTCGGCAGGTGTGTAACTACTATAGATCTACGAAACATATATTTTAAATTTTTATTAAGGGCCCAAATAAAAAAGTCTGAAAAAGCGCTTTTTGTATGTTTGCTTGCAACCTTCTAAATTGTAATTTTTAGAAAATATTTTTTGCACATCATTCAGTAAACCAATGCTTCTAATTGCTTACAAAACATCAGGTCACATTTTGTATAATTATAAAAAATCTATTCTGTTTTAAAGGGTGTACGGAGACTTATTTTGCTGAGTGTAGTTATTTTCATAAACGACAACTAATGTTGCCGAATAAAGCAAATTACGCATCTGTTATCCAGCGCTTTTGACTACCGAAAAACCCCATCTGTTCATTATCGAGAAATGAGAAGGCACAAGCATCCCGCATCCTTGCAATCCTGGAAACGAGTGTACCCCCTTAAAAGTCGAATTTCGAGATGATAAGCCGCGTGTCGAAGGCGGCATAAAAATAGCGCGATCAGGCTAAACCTGTGAAAAATGCCAGGTAAGAAACGAGCGAGAATATTGTCACGTGGACGCACTTACCCGCGCGAAGGTCTTCCATTTTTCCTCAAGTAATCGCTGAATAATACCACCGTCCAGCATGTTCAAGTGCTCCTCCTTCGTACCGTTGAGAATGATAAATAGCGCGGAGTTCCAGTCTGAAATAGAAATTCGGAGAGGACCATTTACGGTTAATGGAACATCACTTTAGGGTTCTACTCCGCGCTCGCGATAATTATGGGTTTTGCATTAGCGAGACGGTATATACATTAGATGCGGCAGTTCCGTGCCGGGGGCTTTTTCTGTCACCAGGCCACGTGCGACCCTAAACTTTCTTGCATGTGAAGATAAAACTTTATGCCACTTCCGCGGCCCGAAGAATTCCGGGGAATCGTTAATCTAGTTGCCAAACTTGCCTCGCCGCCACCCTAAAGTCAGCTAATGTTAGTTCGATGCACTGTTTGAATTTCGCCCGGACCCATAAATGCGAGTACTAAAGGCTTTTAGAAAGTATGACTAATGTAAAACGGAATGAACTTCGAGCGTTCCTACTACCAAACCGGTCTCGCGATGGAACACGATTTACGCGAGTTAAACAGCTGAAAATTATGCGTGCTTGAGCGTGCGTGTGTTGGTCGCGCGTTCGCTCGTAAAGACTTCGAAATTACGGGATGCGCCCCGCGTTTAACGCTCTCTTCTCGTCAAAGCTCGATCCATGGATTTAATTGTACGACTTTCACGATACTTTTTGCTGCGGCGACGTTGCGCGTGTAAAACAATGGTGAATATAAATGAATTTGCTGCTCCTGTGCGTGCAGGAAAAATATGTAAAAATATTGATGGACAAGGATTCGAACGCGTTCATTCATAAAATCGTGAGAGAAACGTCCTCCTTACAAAGGCTAATGTATACAGGTGCATACAGTAAAAATCGACAAAAATTTAGGGAAAATGTTGACATTTTTAAGAATATCAACAATCGAAGTTACAGACGGCGCGGTGCACAGTGGGCAAAGCGATGAACTTTGTGTCAAAATCAAAGAATTTAAATAGAGATGAAATAGAGCGATGATTCTTTTTTTACATTAAAGCTGAAATATTGCAGAGTATGCGAAAAATAGTACGAGATTTCTTAACCTTGAAAATTAGACTAATTTATTTCCTCCTGTCAGAGTTGTGCAGAATTACAATTGAATTACTCCAGGAATTACAATTACAAAGTAATTGAATTACATCGTAATTCAGTCATATTGTAATTTATAATTCAGATCTTCATTCAATTAAATTACAATGTAATTCGTAATTGCAATTGGAGTACAATTGAAGGAATGGATGGATAAAGGTACATAACAAATTGTTTGTTTTCTGTAAAAGAGTTTTTAGCGAGGTATGTTGTCCTTTTTTGATGAATGAAGATAATAAGACGAATCAATTACAAATATACTATAGTATAGTGTTATGGTTAATCTCTAATACAAAAAAAAAATAATAATTATCTTCATTCATCAAAAAAGGACAACATATTTTGTTAAAAACTCTTTTATAAAAAACAAACTTGACACCCTTATCCATCCACCCCTTCAATTATAAAATAGCGTTACGTATTATGAACGAGGACGAGGAATAGAAACTACGTCGCCGCATAGTAGAGTTGGGTAAATATTTAATCAATGATTGACGAATAAATTTCTACTTCAATCGTTAATCGCAATTAACAATTAATCTCCTAGTTTAGTCGTTAATTGAGGTTAACGATTAAATACTTATAAATCGTTAAAAAATTGCGGTTAACGATTAAATACTTATTAACCGTCAATTGGGAATAACGGTTAAATTTCTACTTTAGTCGTTTATTGCGATTAACGATTACATTCCTTTCAATTGTAATCGTCAATCGGATAATTGATTAATGATTAATTGCTGAAACTTCGAAATGAAATACGGAATCAAAACTGTATGAATACTGAAAAATATGTAAACTGAGTTTTTGATAAGATATATTTTTTTCAATTCTCCATCTCCGCTCTCTGTCTCTATCTACCTCCTTATTACAATTTATGGATAGACCGTATGGCGATTAACTTCACCACTCGATTGAATCAGTCTCCGATTTTTCGACGATTTCTTCATTTAATCAACGGTTCACGATTAACTTCATCAATCGATTGAATCAATCGCCGATTTTTCAATGATTACTTTTTTAATGATACACATTAATCAATCAATCTTGACTAAAATTGTAATCGATTAATGCCGAACTCTGCCGCATAGACAGCAAACAAGTATATGAAAGAAAAATATATCGCACTTCTTCAAAGTTCTGAGCTATAATTTACAATTACACATCTGATTAAATACTTAGTAATTGAATTAATTCAAAGGTTTGAATTATGTAATTCAGTTACGACATAGTTGAATTACAATATAATTGAATCAGCACAAGTCTGCCACCAGTCGGGTGGTCGAAGTTTTTGAGACTTGGCGTAAAATTCTATAGACACTTTCGCAGGTCTCGCGAAAAAGAGGACTGCGAAGCCGCCGTAACGCTTTTATTTCACAGATTTTTTAGATTGCTGTGCCGGCGATCGAAAGCGTCGACGGGGGAGCGAGGATTTACTTGCACTCTGAACTCGAAATAGTAAAACAAATGCCAAGCCGCGGCGAAAATGTAGATGACAAATATTGTACGAGCACCGCAGAACTTGTAACCGTGTCATACGTATTGATTATTGAAGTTTGCTCGGCCAACTTCCTGGTGAAATATTGAGGATTCGTTTTGGACTTTCCTAAACTTGGTGCATGCACCGATCGATCCTTACAGTCAGCGACGCTGCGCGGCGCGACGCGCGACGTCACGTGTCAAATACTAAGACGATGGTCCCAGTCGATCATGCTCACAGACTCTTTAATCACTCAACGACCCAAGCAAAGCCGCTTTCATGGTGACTTAAAGCGTCACGAAACTTTTCGGTTCCATTGGATATTTTCTGGGAAACATTTTAACGCTTCGTGCGTCTGTTGTCAATCTCCATTCTTCTACCTCCGCAGACTCCGTTGGTGGAGGGAGGGGGGACAGAGAGAGAGAGAGAGAGAGGAAGCATTGATGAGAACTTTCCCGACAGCTTTTGGCCCGGGGAAATTGAATTTCAGATGTGCAAGCAAAATTGCAACGAATACCCCCGCTTTCGGTCGAACCGTCCGAAACTTCCATTCGATTCTGTCTTCTGGAACGATCCTGCTGATTATCGTGGCATCCAACCGCCGAATTTATCGTAATCGTTTCGCGAAACGTCACGCGATAATTACTATGGCTAATCGATCAGCTGCTCAATTCTTTACGTACACCGCGAACCTGACAGGTGCTTCGCAAAATCTTCAGCGCTGTTACAGATATTAGAATCGGTTCGATTCACAGGCAATAATTGCTTTTAGTGAGAATAAAAAGTATTTACAGTTGCTCTGCGTGAGTTTGATATTTACATTATTCTCATATTAATCGAGGAGACTGATGTATTGCGCAGCTCCCAACAAATTTATGTTTTGCTCGCTTTGCTGTCCATCATGCTAATATCAAGGATCTGTAATATCATTTGTTTCATACGATATTTTCTGCATGCCATTTTCTACGCTGCAGAATGTTTTCATGAAAGTGTCAAAAAATTTTATGATAAAATTATTATCCACAAAAGGTAACTGTTCGTCGTTTGTCAAATTAAAGAGACACGTGTCTTTAAAACTGTGCAAGCAATAAAGAATACAGACACGTTCGTACAAAATTCGTTAATTTCTTTTTTCGTCCTTCTACGTGAATATTGGCAGCTTACATCGATGATTGTCTTCAGAAAGTGTCTTCAGTCATTTTGCAAACATACTTTTCCTTCTAATAAATATTAAATGCTTTATTTTGCTAATTATCAAACAAAATCAACGTTTCGATCCTAGTTTGGATCCTTCTCAAGATTTATTTGAATCGCGTCTGTAAAGTAAATATGTTATAATAATTTGAAAACAGTTTCAATTCCAAACTGTCTCGACATTGACGCATAAAAACTTTCCTTTGTTGTGAGTTTTCCGCCATCCATGATAAATATGTTTCTTCTATCGATCGTATTTGCTGTTAATAAATGTTAAATGCTTTCGGCGCAACGGTTCGATCGTTTACTGCTAATTATGAAGCAATTTTGCTAATTATCAAACAAAATCAACGTTTTGATCCTATTTTTCCTTCATTCCTGTTAATTTCAACTCCAGAGTCATTACAACCTCGTCCAGCACGCTAACAACGCACTGCTTTAGAAACACAGTAGAGCAAAATGCGATCACGTTTCACGCGGTATTTGGTTTCTTGATATTATACAGGCGCCAGTAGTTGAAGTAAATTACATCTACGACTCGGACGCGAGTCCCCTTCACATTTCAATAATTTTGTTGGATACCTCCCGCTTGAGTACAAGGTTTATTCCGCGTCTGCTATTTACAAAATGATACGGATTCGCTTATACTCTTCAAATTGTTGAACCGCAACTATCCTAGCTTGAGCGTTGAATGTCGCTTGAATAATAAGCTCGGTTTTATTCTTCCACGAGCCCCTTCTGTCGGCATAATCTTCTTATCTTCATAGTTGGTTGCGTGTATTCAATTTGAAAATTAATTAGATCTCCTTCTACTGGAAATTAATATTTTTGTGGTCCATTCTGTTCAGATTTGCTTCGTGCGGCGGGTAATAAAAGTCGTGTTGTATAGAAAAAATGTCATATTTTTCTTTTCAATTCAATTAAATGGAAATAGTGCTTTTCTACTTTTATTGATCAGTAAGGTTAACTTTTAATTGCTCGCATTTGAAAACTTCAAATCTAGTGTTTCAAGTATGAACAAAGGTGTCGACTGCATCCGGAAATGTTAATTTTGTGTCAGAGCAATCAATCAATTGTATCGAAAATTTATTTATGTTGTGCGTGCGTGTAACTGAACGTTAATGCTCGTGATTTTTAAATGTGGAATGGAGAATTTTGTGATTCTAGAACTATGTATTCTATGCGCGACCTTCTTAATAGAAAATACATATTATATTTTGCGAAGTATAATGGAAAGAGCTCTGTATCGAGCACATTTCAAGGATGAAGCAGGACGATACAAGTCCGAACTTTGCATACACGACGAACTTACTAATACACAGTCGTTACCGTAACTCGAAATTATATCTAACTCTCTGGTAGCAGCGGCAGAGAGAGAGCCGAGAAGTTTTCCCTGACGATTCTGCACTCTCCTCTTGGGCGATTCTGGATTGACGCGCAAAGCCCGGTCCACAAAAACGGACGTCGAGCGAAAATTGAGTAACGACTTGCCTTTGCTCGTCTCGTTGCCAGTTATCGCTGATAATCAACCCTAAGTGCTGTGCTCAGATAATTATTAACGTTTTAGTGGAGACTGCCATCCATACCCCACCAGCCCATAATCGATTTAAGTCATCTTTCCCCAGGCTTAATTCAATCAAGGGATATCAAAAGTCGATCGACGGTGATGTAATGTACCGGCAGCTTATATCAGAAACCTCTGTCCCCGTAAACGCGCACACGCGAGACAGGACTTTCATTCGATCTCAACACAAAGGGGCGTTAGAAATTTCATTCATCAATCCCGCCGGGACAGAGTGAATCCCTCCATTTCGTTTATCTTTTTTTCTTCTCGCCGTCGATATCGAACTCTCTAAAATATTACTTCACCGGCGAATTTTGGTCTTTCATTTATTAGACAGCGGATTTTATGCATTTGCGACAAAAAGCGGGAAGACGTGATTTAAAGCAGCAACAACTAGGATTTAAAAATACTGTTGGATTATTTTCAACCTGTTAAAGATATTGGTAGAGAAAATAGATTTGCGTCAAGAATATTTATATTTCGCATCACAAGATCCGCTGTCTATTGGTCAACGTTAACATATTTTAACATCGTAAAAACGTAATCCCGCTACATTAACAATTCCAAAACATCGTTCGACTTCATTATTTCAACGTCCACGTTTAAACTCCCGCGCACCTTGTAATCAGAGCGTCAAACTCGAGGCAGTCCCCTTAAAATTCTTTCAGAAATCTCGTTTCCCGTGGTTCCGCAAATAAATGTTTCTTTGAAAGGAAACGTGGTGGGAAAAGACGAAGCAGCCGGGAGGAAAGTCTCTGAATAATTTGGTCCTGGCCAAAGACACCAGAGGGAAGGATGGAACGGAGGTAAAAGTGGCAAAGGTGGTCGCTGAGGATGTTGAAAAAATGTTAAGAAGGTCTCCTATCCGTCGACGCTATTTCTCGCTTTTTCGTTCGGTCTTTTTCCTGCGATTCGTTGCGTAAAAAGGAGGCCGGAAAGAGAAAAAACACTCGAACGGAAGAAGAAGAAGAAGAAGAAGAAGACAAAGAAGAGGACGAAGAAGATGAGGCTAGAAGAAGAAGGGTGGGAGGAAGAAAAGAGGCGAGATCTTGACTTGAATGGCTGACTGGTTCGCTCGGTGGCGAACTGGTTGGCCAACTAACTGACGGACCCTGGATGGCTGGCCTTGGCTTAGAGTAATTAAGCGTGCCCGTAGGAAGGAGTAAGCTGAAAGTTCACTCCCCCTGATATACTGGTATAATAGCACAGTTACCCTTCACGCTACGGTCCCATACCGTCGCTCGGTTTCGTCTCGTTCCAGCCATCGTCCTCGCTGAACCCATCGAATGACATTCGCGTCGCGGCAAAGATGCCGGGACGAGGAGAGGAGACCACAGAGAGGGAGAGAGAGAGAAATGCAAGAGAGGGTGCAGAAACTGCCGTGGAGAGAAGAGCAAAGAGAGTGGGGCGAGAGGGTGCAGAGCATCAGCGAGGAGAGGAGGGCGCAGGGATAATGGATTCCGAAACTAAATGAAACGCGAGCACCCAACTCCGCGTCGGCGGCTAATCTCGAAACTTCGTTAAATGGCCGTAATTGCATCCTGCAACGACCCGCTTTCCCTTGTCTTCGTTCATACCCTCCCCCGCGTCCACCATGACGCTGAACCACGCTCCTCCTGCGCAATCTTCCAAGCATCCAGCATTCTATGAATCACCGAAACGTCTAGAAAACTCGTCGATAGCGACTATACATATATACACGCCACACACCCACTTTACACCGGGGGTTCGAGACGAGCCGAAACTTCGATACAATTTGGCAGAAGTCCGACTGCCAGGCGCTCTTTATATGCAGATCGCGGAAAAGGCGGTTGGCTGACGCACCGCGTCTCTATCGAAGACGAATTTCATGGAAATTAGGCGACGGGATATTAACTTTTCGCTCGATAACGTACCGACACGTTAGCCTCCCCCCTCCCCCGAACGTGAGCGAATATTTTTCCTTGTTTTTCCTCTTTTTTTTCTCTGACGTGGTTCCAGCGCCGAATTTCAATAAAAAAAAGTTACGCGAGACTGGATACGGCGACGATGATTGGATCGAGGATGCAATTTCTCAACGAACGACGTGGGGACATATAGACAGCTGAACAACGTTTGCAACAATGGCCTGTTGGACCTCAAATGTGTTACTGAGAGACATGCTGTTCGAATCGTAGAATCATTTGAATACCAATAAAAATAATTCCACAAAAATTTCACTGTGATAATATAATTAGAAATATGGTCAAACACGCGTATAGAAAATGTTTAAAAACTTGACTTATAATAACTAGACTGCGGATCTTTATGCATTCGAGGAATGGTAGAATATAAAAATTTCAATAATTCTTTTCAGATCTACATAGACTACTACAGGCTAGAATTCGTCTACAAAAATTGAGAATTGCATAAACATCTGCAGTCTAATAATAACTCTTCTGTGTTTGATAACTGCTGGTTCGAAATTGATGATTTCTCACGGAAATTGGGAAGAGTTAGAGAGCATCGATGTAGATTAGGATAAAAAGAGGTCGATTACATATAGCATCGGTGGAAACCACTTGACAGCTACTTAAGAACGATTCGGCCTTGAGTCCTGACAATTATACGAAGGCACGACACAAAGTGAGTGGCCACTTCAGCGTGTTCCTGAACGACGAATCCCAGCTGACGATTCTCAAAACCGTGTAATTCGATTAGCATTACGACGTACTTGTTCTGCCGTCGGGTAACAGCGTGTCGAGTGCATTGAGGGGGTACGCCGAGCAGGTGATATTACTGTAGCGCCAGAATTCCCGTGCAGACAGCTCCAACATCTCCCGAAAGACCTCAGCACGGCCCAGCTGGCAAGCAAGCGTCAACGGGGTCAGCCCGGCTGCATTCGCAATCCCATTGCGAGCAGGAAGCTTCGGATGGCGGAGCGCATATCCAAACATGTCCTACGTAACACAACCACACTTTTGTAATCGATCTCACCGTCTGCTAGAAATCAGAATATCTAACGAACAATAAATCCCGAAACACAATGCCACGCGAGGTGAACAACGTGGTCAAAGGGGAGCGAGCGTGTTCATTTTGATCAGAAACTACTGCGCCATAAACAGCATCTATCAAGTCGTTAAGTATAACACTTGACAAAGAAAATGCAAACCTCTTGACATCTGTCAAGTTTCATAGTTAACGACCTGATAGTACCATATTTCATCAGATATGCATCTTGGCCAAAGAGAACCTTGAAATACCGAATAGAAATCCTATTAATGCGTGCGGCTTGTTGCACTCTCGCCTTCAACAAAGATGATGCTGCCAGCCTGGCTGTGATAAGTTTAACGTTGAACGAAACGAGGCTATTTTGCTCCCACTATCGAGCGAGAACCGCTACGTACCAATTTATCGCCAACGACAACCATATGAAGAATCATGTTCCCGAACGAATCCTGTTCATCAGGATCGGCGCCGGAATCGAGCAACAGATTATAAACACTTTCATTCGCGCAGCAGGCCGCCCAGGCAAGTGGGTACTCCCCTAAATATGCTAATCCCTCGTAATCCGTATTCTTCGCAGGATGCATTCTTTGCTGATCCCTGGGTAAGAAGAAGCTGCCGATGGCTCTTTGTGAAATAATCGCACCAGCTTCAACGAGATCTTGCACGAGCTCGTTGTTGTTGTAGGCGATGGCAAGATGGAGGGCACTGGCGCCGAGGTATTCCTCGCCTTCGACGACATCAATCGCCAATTGAGGGAAGCACTTGAGCAGGATCCTGGCTATTCGCGTGTGTACTCTCGTGTCGCATATAATCAGAACGTGTAGGAGGGTTTCTCCTAGAGATCCCCTGTACTGCATTTGCCAGCAGGCATCGTGATCGTTCCATTGAGCCAGAGGATCGAACCTGGACAGGGAAGCTTCTATCGGCAGCACTACCTGCTCGATATCCCGAAATTTCCAGCGCAGATACTCGGCACGGTTGATCGCCTGGCCCTTCCCATTCGCGTACATCAGCACGCCGAATTGCTCCCTGATCAACTTTTCGACTTCAGGTTGGCCGCCTTGGTTGTAAGCCTCGATCAGTTCCCCGCTCTTCTTGTAATTGGCCAGTCGGTACAGCAGACATTGGTCCTCGTTGCTTGCTTGACTGATCACACGGTCAAGGATCGAGCCAGCGTTCACCTGGCTATCACGTCCTCGAAAGGAGCAGACACCACCCATTCAGACATCCCTCTCTAACCTGTTCCACGTCCTCGAACCGTTTTGTCTCGTCCCGTTTTTGTGTCCACTCTTCTCTACGAAACGAAATGAGACTAGTCTTTATCTCTCTCTCTCTTCCTCTATCTGTTATCAACCGACGCCCGAGTGCGATCTCCGCCGAGTGTTTTCAGGTATCCTCGACAACCAGAGTTTTCCCATTTTTTCGACACTATCAAGTGGACCTGGAGCACTTCGCTGCGCGGCTAACCGTGATCGACTCCCTTGATATAGCCCTTCAAACCCCTACAGACCGACGGAACGTGGCGCACAGGTGGAACACCGTTCCCGAAGTATAGCAACTCCACGGGGCACGCCAGGCAATCTATAAGCCGTGCCTGGCACTGCTAGACACGGTAGGGTCACTAGGTGACGGCTGACATCTTCGCTTTTTATGCCAAAATTCATTTTTACTTTCGCACAACCCTAAGCGAACCGTGTCGAAGATCGTTTCTCATTTTTCTTAGCGTCTTCGTTCGACGAACAATATATTTATCATCGATCATTCTTTTTCTTCGATTAAATCTTTCATTTGTTCCACTTCTCGATCGTTCGACCTTAACACCATTTCTGACGTCGACTCTTCTTCAAATCCATCGATCTATGCGAACTGTTATAATTTCCTGTTTTTGTCTCGCGTAACTAATGCCAATGCTAACTATCGGCATTTAACAGATTAAATGTCAAATACGTTGTAACTAGACTGCGGATCTTCATACCAAAATTAAAATTGTCTTCATCAATTGTCAGCCCGAATTACAAATATACATGTATTTTTCCTTTCTTGCTTTCACCATTTTAGTAAGTTAAAAACAACTCTCATAGATGTTCATAAATTCTTTTAATCTTTTTACTGTTTGAAATTTCGCCCACACATTTTTGTTATAAATGCATCACATCCGCAGTCTAATTATAACCAAGTGTAAATTGCAAATAGATATATAAATCATTTCTGACGTCCTTTATTTCATAAAATTGACAGGCTTGTTGGAATCATAGACATATAGAGATAGACTGCGCGGCCTGAACGAAGCGCTGAAGTCCACAATGGCGGCGTGCGAGAGAGAGAGAGCATTAGCCGGGGTCCATAGCGCTCTCTTTCTAATTGATGTGTCGACACATCATATAGAAAGAGAGCGCTATGGACCCCGGCTAATGCTCTCTCTCTCACTCTTTGTACCGCGCGCCGCCATTGTGGGCTTCAACTCGCCCATAAGACGGCGCAGTCTATCTCTATATGTCTATGGTTGGAATTCACACTGGCGTGCAAAATTAAAGGATCACCATATTTTTGTTCAAGAATCGCCCATGTTCAAAGTGTTGTAACTTCGAGGAGAAACGTCGCGTAGAATATTCAGTCTCTGGTCTCATTTTAAAGCTTACACCATCTACTTTCGAAGCACATTGTGTTCTTTCTTCTCGGCAAAGTCTTTCTACGCTACGCAACGATTTTACTTTACCAGTTAGACTATAAAGTAGCCCATATTTAGAGCACACTTCCAAAAATGAACATTTCTCCGCATGTCTATCCGAGACAGTCTTTCCTCGAATCTTTTATCGTTTCAGGAATGACAAAGGAACAGAGAATGTCGATGAATTATTCGCGAAAGGTAATGAACAAGTGGCGCAAACATCATTCACCGATCCGCGCTGGCCAGGTGATTATAGAACAAGGCATTGTCATCGGTCGCGTGAATGGAAACCGGAAAACACCTTTCCAAATTAACGTGCGCAGATGAATAAACGCGAATCGGTGACGTGTTACGTCTGTCATTTATTACAGACAAGCATAAATAACTCGTGGGACAAAAGAGAGAGAGAGAGAGGGAGATCGCGGTAGCGCGAAGGACTGTCCACGCATTATGTTTACCAAGCCAAATAGTAGATCGTTCAGGGAAACACGTACTCATAGCGACGCGGCTACACGCATTCAGTCCATATCGTAAATACAGAAAATCAATCAAACGATACGAAACGATTTTCGCGTTGCACCCGTAACACGCACCATGTATTTGCTCGTGTATTTTAGCATTTGTCACTGAACAATTGACAAACCGCTCATACGGACAATGCTTGGCCGTGTTCTTCGAACATTATCGTTTTAAGCGATTTATTAACGAACGATCAAACTTAATGCCTGGCTAATCTGGGAAGAACACGTTGCAGACGGACACGCTGATAAAAATATCGAGATGCGTCTTCGCGAACAAAAATACTGCCACGGTTTCAATTGTAAAGCTGCACGTGAATGCGAGAAATTAAATAATACTCGGTTGAATTCTATCAAAATTATTATTTGTAACCATAATTATGAAAGCGGCGTAAGTCATGCATTTCTTGTTTCGATAAATTTACAGACAAACTCATTTCTTTTAAATTTCGACTTGGACCACTTTTGTAGTTACGCGCACATACCCATTATTATCGAAGACTGTGAATCGTAAAATAGAACATAACAAGTTGCATTCACGGAAGTCAAGGTAATGCGCCGTCGTATATTTTCCGCGAGCAAAGCGAGCGATTCTAATGCTGATCTCGAAGACACGTCAGCGTTTCGAAGTAGACAACGGGCGTCTAAAGAAAATGTATATACATATAGGTGGTTCCATGAACGAAGTAATTACGTTATCTTCTTCAGTCGCGATGACTCAACACGTGCGTCGCATGTCGCGCCGGGTGCGGGTACCATTCTGATCGCAGCATATATGCAGTCATTGCACCATTGACTGATATAACCACATTTGCACGTAGTGAAAAACCAACATTCATTTTTAACCGATATATATCGTGATACTGTATCTCGTGTGACGTAACATCAGCCAATGTCAACAAACAGATGATGGCTGAAAGATTTTTCAATATGAGCATTCTGTAGACCTTCTATAATGTCAAGATAACAATGACCTGATCGAATTAGTAGATAAATGTTGATCCTCGACGAGGTTATTGTCCGATGTAAAAAGGAAAAGTATGTCAACGTTGGAAAGGCATCATACACGGTGAAGTTATTTGCCCGACGGAATTGTGATATGAACGTACTATCTGCACAGCTTTATGGTGTTCGATAAAACACCGGAAATCCCCCGTACATTTGAGCGGAAGCCACGTTGTTTACGATACACCGAATTAACGCGTGCGCCTAGTCCTCTCCGCGATATATCTATGGCAACTGATGATCGTTCGATTTATTTTATGGTTAAATTTCACAGTCCCAACAAGCTGTCGCGGAACGTGTTCCATAGAGAGGATGGATCGTTTTTGCATCGTCGCAAACTATTTCGGAACCTGGCGCCTGCGCCTCCACTTTTCGAAAATCAATTTTGCTTCCTCGACACCTAAGTACGATCTCTGTCTTGTTTCCTCTTTGCCTGAAAATAATTGCAAGATTACGAGAATGATTCATACATAACACGTACATATGAATTTCATCGAGTAATGTTACAATATACCAATCGTTATACTCTTTGCAACGATCATCCTATCTATTCTCTGACTAACGAGATTACGCTCGATATGATGGACATTTGCACAGTGTCATCCGTCATCTTCTGGTAAGTGCAGGCATCTCGAAAATTCGCTGCAAGATGTACGCAACACTATGCGCTTGCGCGTTACGTTAATGAAACTTTCCACTTGTGTTGCGTGATTGCATGATCTATTAACGCACACTGTGTGACCCGTGTACGTTGCTTTGTGTGTGTGTGTGTGTGTGTGTGTAGATAATGTATATACGAAATATATTAAGTACATTAAACGAAACTGCAGTGAGTCATAAAATTGTTTGAAATTGCAGGGTTCATACATCAATAAAAATTCTAGGCTAAATTCATCAATAGAGAAAATTTAAGTGGTATTAACGCAAATCAGGCCAGGAAATACGCATAGAATGATGCACCGAGAGACGGCTTAATGCGGATCTTGATCGAGAATAACTTGAAAACAAAGGGGAAACCGCAATTTCATATTTTACTCTCCTTTTATCATGAAGAAGCACCGTTCTATTTCTCCCTCACTTATTCGAAAACAACCTATATTTGAAATGATTATAATCTATACATACTATGAAATATGGCATACATTTATGTATGAATCCAATATTAATGCGTCGTTCATACGCGACCATCAATTTTATCAAAATCAATTTGCAAACGTATACAGTGGGTGTACAAAGTATTCGTACACCTTCCAAAAACGAATCACTTTTTCAAAATTGCACCCAACAGGAACTTTGTGTCTATTTTAATCCGTGTATAACAGAAAAATTAATGAACGATAGATTACATTAAGTAATAGAACGATCGAACGTTCCGAACGAAATTTTATTTGGAAGGTTCGAACATAACAACGCGACACATTGTGTAAACCTAGACTGTAGTGAAACGTGACGTAACACGTGTTCTTTATATACATTTTCTTGGGGCTTAAGAGCGGCGACGAGTATCTTAACGGGGACAAAAACATTTTATGCCGGAAGCAGGAAAACTAATTACACGGTTCATTATACGGCGATCAGCGACGTGCTTTGATTATGCGATATCATTAGTAAGTGTTCTAGAACGATACAAGACTGACTTTTCAGTATCGTACCTGGTGACAAGTAACCTTCAACAAAGGCAATTTATGCAAAGCTTAGTTACAACAAAATGGCATTCCGGAATACAGTCAGTAGACTTTTGTGTCGTACTGTTCCGGGAAATCGGTATTGTTCTGTTACTAAACGTAGTTACTAAAATTCTTAATAAGAATCATGTTTAACATCAATAGTTGCAAATTTGTTTACACCCTTCTTGTACCTTATTTGTCCAAATATGTATCTAATAAACGCTGTTTATGCGCGTTTATTTTTCCCGAAACCGTTTCCTTTTAAGTTAGCCACCGTTGAAGGTGGCAAACACCGCCTATGGCGATCTCAATTAGTGAGTCAGCCTGTGCAAACACATTAAATTAACATCACTGCTCCCATGTTGTGTGGATAATGGCAGTATATTATTTCTTATCTTTCTAATACCATATCAACGTAACATTTATCATTTTATGTTTACAGAATATATTTCTACGATTAATCATTGTTTGACGGCATGAAATTGGAATATCATGCAACTGTAAATTAGCACTATTTATGCCAGGACAATAACATTTCCAAACATGGATAAACATTTACATGGACTAGCAAAATTTTATCTTACGAGCAGAAAGATTAGATAATTACCTTTTCTTGCAATAACGATAACAATGCAGTAAAATATCAAGACCATTGTTTCATGTAAAATTATAAATCATAATAAACGTCCACCCCACTCCTATGTTACACGTGGAACTTAATATGGGTAGGTTGGACATCTATTGTGACTAGGCAGCGGATTTTAAGCATTTATGACAAAAATGAATAGGTGTGTAATTGAAGACAGTAAAAAATTATTTTACTGAAAATTACTTTCAACCTATACTCCGGTTCGTTGCAATTCAGGTAGATACCTTTTATTTCGCATAAAGCTCCGCCGTCAAATAACGACTATACATATGTATATGTATCAGGTTGTCCCAAGTTTTTTTCGGAATGTGTTCCTTTAATATCATATATTGCTAAATAAATATTAGGTTATCCCAAAAGTTGGTTTTCGATTCATACACATAATGCAAATTCATGTTAAGAAGTACTACGGACATTAACATAAAGATTATCGCATTATTGTATTTATTTAGCAACATTAAAAGAACACATTCCGAAAGAAACTTTTGGGACAACTTTATTAGGTTGCCCAATATTTTGGGTTGGAACGAAAGTTCTAAAATTCAGATATTTATTCATAGATTTATTCAATAACATATCTTCCATTCTGTTCTATTACTTTCTGCCATTTTCGAGATATGTATGTAGTAGCTTCTCGTGTTATTGAATAAACATATGAATAAATACCTTAATTTTATCTTCCATAATTTGAAAACGCTACGATCCTTCTTTCCAACCCAATATTTACAGACTACAATTTTTCTGTTTCGCATTATGCAAAGACCGCGCGATGAACAAATAATCAATCAGATTACACGTACGTATAAATGTGCATCACTACCAGGTACTGTGCAGGTAGTCATCGGGGCAAGACCTCGCATTAGCAGTTCGGAGAAGAACGTGTGGAACACGCTAGCATTATCGTTATCGACCGGCACGATGTACAATTTGGCATGGAACCCGTCGGCGGGATGATGTTCGCAAGAAACCACGTTCGTGTATAGTTTGTCGGGAACAAGGATCGCGTAGAATAAGAGGTTAGGTGTACTGAGAAAAATCACGGCGTGAGTCAAGCTGCGCGCCGAACGGTCACGTGGGTCAAACACCTGAGAGAGTCGGTTGCGATTGGCCGAACGCTGGGACGAGCGAACATATATAGAGTGGCACGAGACAAAAGTCGTGGCGCAAAGTGTCGGCTAGTTTCAGTGAGCTGGTTCTGTGAGTGACCTTGATCCCCTCGCGTGCACTGTGACAGTCCCGTTCGCAGAGGCCGAGCCCGTCAGTTGTAAACGAGTCTTCGCCGAAGAAACTTTGCCGAGTATTTTCCGCACAGCCGCCACCTACAACAAACTACCGACGCACCAAACTACAGAATGAAGACCTTTGGTGGCGTTCTGCTCGTCGCGGCGTGCTTCGTCGCGTGCGCACACAGTTTCCCCGGTGAGCACGATTTTTGCATTCTACCCTCCGTCATTTTTCCATTCTGCGACTAAAACAGTGCATGCACAGCGAAAGAAATTCCTCGAAAATGCATAAAGAAATTTTTACGAGACTCTTCCTTCCCGAAGTCTCCTTTCTCGCGATCGCTCGTAATCATTTGTACGCTCTAAGCCACTTCCTACGGCTTTGTTCTCAAAGAACAAACATCCTGAATCGCTCGCTGGAACTTCTCTCGAATTATTAACGCCATATTCGTGATCCTGTCGCGTGACAACCGAGCATTAAGCTGATCCCAGATGAGCATGCGTACACGGATCACGCGCGGGGGCGGAATCTATTAGAAATGGGGTATTAGAGTATAGGGTGGTCGAAGTGTTACGTTCATTGCGCGCGGGATTTTTAAATCGAGATAACCATTTTGGACGACGGGATAGAGTATGTTTTACACAGCACCTGTTTGACAAATAAAATTCTACGGATTTCCGCATTGATTATTTTGTTGTTGGTCGCCTGGTTTTCAGCAGAATAGTGTGAACATCAATCGGATACATATTTAAATTCTTGAATCATTTTAACACGTTCGAAATATGTAGTACATTTTTATTTTGCAATGATCTCAATTTTTCTGCTGTTGTAGATTGCGCCTACACATTGTTATTATAATTGCATAGAATCTATTTTCGTCAAAGTGTTTATTATACAATACGTATATCAAAGTACAAAGCAACCGCGAAATTCGAATCTTGCGCTCTTATCGAATCACCCTGTAGAACAGTCCACACTGTTTAGATGAAAACGTGTGATTCACCAAAACGATCGTATTAGCATAAGCGTCAGACCAGATCTTCCGAACGTATTTACAGTTCTTCTAAAAATAGAAATTGTGTTGCGGTCGTTTCAATTGATATTAGCTCTAAAAATAGCAGAAGCAGTTTTCTTGAACAGAATATCTCGGATGGCGGGTATTGGGTCCTTGTTGACCCGGAGTTATACAGGGTGAACCACAAATCCTGATGTCTGTTATTAGCAGTCCGATCGAAAATGCTGTTATCATCTATAGCACGATTTCGAGAGAGCTTTAACGTGATTACAGCAAATTTTTTGTAAAAAAAATTGAAAAAAGCAATTCTTTTCTTTTCTTTGCAATTCATTTTTATGTTATGATTCGATAAAATCCTATTCTCATTGGTAATGGCATTTGTAGATTGAAAATTTTCTATTTTTTTTCTTTGCAATTCTTTTTTATGTTATGATTAGATAAAATCCTATTCTCATTGGTAATGGCATATGTAGATTGAAAATTTTCTATTTTTTTTTCTTTGCAATTCATTTTTATGTTGTGATTAGATAAAATCCTATTCTCATTGGTAATCGCATTTGTAGATTGAAAATTAATAAAAATCGTACTAAATTCCGTCGAATTTAATACTCCAGCATTTTTTGAAAATTTTTATAAATGCATACATGCATAAAGATCCGCAGTCTAGTTATTATGTGTTAAGAAATTGTAGGTGTATTTGTGAAAAATTGAAGATTTACTTAAATTTCAATGAAATGAATTCGAAAACGTATAAAAGAAAATTGATAAATTAGAATCTCTCTGAATGCATTTAGCTATGGCCGGCAATACAACAGTTACAAATGTCTACCGTCCAAGGGTTGAAAGGTAGGAACTATAGTGAGTGAATATTTATTGTAGATGGATCCTCTCTGATAACCTTTCAATTTACTGCGCGTCAAGCCCATTAATCTCGCATTTCAGTATACATATAGCACAGTATGTACATAGGCGTATATGTTGTATATGTATATGTATATTTGTAAGCGGGTTTAACTTTTCCCTGTAGCGAGTATTTTCGTGCCAGAACGGAGTCATCTTACCATAAAACTTCGCAAATCAGGAGATGCTGGCTCCCCGTTGTTTTATGCAGTTTTATGCGGAAAGTTGTATACGAGATGGTTGTACCCCACAAGTACACCCTCTCCCGTTGTCTGCGCTAAGTAAGCGGGAAAATTGCCAATTGGCATATGTCTGCTTTATTTCCACTGCGGTATAATTCGTGTGCTCGCCCTAATGCTCCGTGCAAATTAAAGCTGCAAGTTCTTCGGAGCAATAACAAAGTTATGCTCTCCCCGTAGTACCTAATTAGCAAATTCTGATTCTACAATATTCGGCCAGCGTTTTTAATCGCGTCCGAATCAATACCGAACTAAATCAAACAGAAAATCAATGTAAACTTCCATCGTCGGATCGCGTTTGTTATTAATACTAAGCAAACATGCTGATCAATCGCAAGTTTAGTTTTTCTATCGTATAATTATCATGGAATACGTAATCGATGTATGAACTACTGGTATTTACATGTGTTTCGGATTTTACATGCGTCGGGAGTTAAACACTCTTTCGAGATCAGCAACTAATTACTCGAGAAGAGCACTGCACCTATAAAAATTAATTTTTAAAGTTCTTGGAAGAATTGCGTCGGTTACGCGAATTTATTTTGCTAATATCATTCGGCACGTGGTTCTCATAAACCGTTTCGCATTAAATCAGCGTTATTTTCACGATTACTGCCGTATTTATTAAACAATATCCGTCATTTCGTTAGAACTGCAACATGTTGCAACGTGTGGGAAACGACTTAACGAATGTTGAATTTGTGCTGCCCGTATCGCGATACTAAAAATTCCAGGTTGATACATTTCAAGTAGTTCGATTCTGTACAAGTGAGGAGGGGAGAGAATACGTGGGAGGGACAAAATGAGAGAGAGCAGGAGATATATTCATCGTGAAGTTCATTTGGAACGTGGGCTTGGCTAATTAATATTGGCATAATGTCTGCAAGCCGGAACTGCAGAGACCAGCATTCGAAAGAACGTATGTCGAACATATTTAAATTGCATGCAGTCTTGATAATACGCTTGGTGTGCAAAAAATTCTTACGTGTCTTCCAAATGATTCTGTTGACAGCTCTGCACAAGGATAAGGTATATCACAAGAATTTATGGATACTGTTCCGTCATTTTAATATTCATCTGTGTACACCGTTATGCTTATTGAAAACCAAACGATCTAGAACGAAATAATTACTAAAAAAAGAATGGAGTCAATTTTCTTGTCTGTTGCAACCAATGCAGAGAATGTTTAGTCCAAGTAAAAAGCCGCTGTCCATAAATTCATGTAAATTTCTTAATCGGTTTCGTTGACTAACAATTTCACTTTAATTGGTCGTGATATTCCATAAAGATGCCAGTCAACGATCGATAAAATTATATTTGAAAAATTTCATGCGCATGCACACTTTCATGACCTACTGACGAACGTCAGTGATAAAGAGAAGTGTGAAGTTGCGAAAATATATTACTATGAAGTAACTGTTACACGTAGCAAGTGTTGATAGCACGTAACGACTTGACTCGTTCACCGAGCTCGAATTTTTAACACGCGTAGATTACGTTGCCCGAGTTTCGAGTTCAGCACTGTGTCATTAAGACAGTTTCTGCCAATTAATCTAGACAGTCACTTCATTCGGATCGACAAGAAAATTGAGTAGATGAAATTCAAAATTAAAGATGTCAATATATGATGAGTCATCTACTCTATTAACACTTTACCTATCGAAAGGCTATTAACAGAATTTTCAATAATTGTGTTGTACCAAAAGAAGGCATAGAAATTTTCTGTTACATTACAATCTTAAATGAAACTATTAGATGACGTTATTGAGGGTGACCTGTTAGTTCACAATGAAAATTGCTGTTGCTATTGAATATTCCATTAAAAAGTGTTTAGCCATGTACCATAGATTTTTCAAAATTATGCAATAATCACCGGTCGGTAATGTGTTAAAATCATTAAGGGAAGAAATATCATTCGATTTAGCTTCTGATTCTTGCAATCGATGCGGACAATTTTTATTTTGCATAAAGATCCGCCGTCTACTCATCACCTTCGAAGTTTTTGAACTCGGAGCTTCAAGTCAGCTTCAGTAACAGCCGTAAAAGCTGCAAATAGTCCCAAGCGTCGCTAGCGCACTTAGCAAAAAAGTCCGCTATCGGATAGTTAATTCAAGGATTCACCGATCACGCGATTAGAGTATCGTCGTGAAGCATAGCCGCAGGCCGAAGGAAATTGCTATCAATGCATATTTCAAAATGGAGCCGATGGAACACGTTGATGTTCCCGGCAGTGTTGCAGAACAAGGTTGGCTGCACAGCGCGCTGTGCCGTCCAGGCGGATGCAATCACGTTGCGAAACAACATTTGCGATGGGCTTCGGTTCACATCTGTGCAGAATTTAACGGAAGGGCCATTTTCACGAAGCTAGTCCCGAGAAACAGCAAGGGAGAAGAACAAATTTCGGAGTTTCTTATTTGTTACGTAACGTTGTTCGCTAATAAACTCGTGTCTCCGACGTGGGCAAAAGCGAATCTGTCGCAGAAAATGAGAAAAATGCTGACACCGAATTCATGGAAACTCCGTGAATAGCTTCAGCGATAAGTTTCGCACTTGAACGCAACTAGCGTATCTGACGACCTTTCGTGGTCGATTATCGCGTTAACGAAGCGTCGCAGAAAAAGATTTCGCTCTATGTACAGTCTCCAGTTTATTTTTACACTTAGAATAATCTGATTGATTCATCGCGTGTTTTGCTGTGATGCAAAGTAGTCGGTGTCTGAATTGAGAGAGTTAGAACTTGACTGACGAGGAGCACACGCTTACGATAAATGATTTCTTTTGTGAGATCTAGGTCCTCTCGTTGCATCTTCTATTCCTTCGCAATAAATATTTCAAGAGAATTTTTACCTGTGCGAAGATAATATTACACTGTACTTGAATAGATAAAAACATTTAATGCCTACCTCGTTTACCGAGAATAAATTAAGCTGCAAAACAGAGGGACGTTGCGCAACACGTTTAACCAACACTGCATTTTACTCAACTGTAAAATTGCTAGGTTGGGGAGCAATGTGTTTGAATCGTTTATGTTTGATATTCATGGGTGATTCACGGAACGGCATGCAGTCACCACTGAAACTCATAATGCGGAGACCGCAAAAACAATAGGAATTTTAAATATGGTAAAGAGTACTTCTGGTCACGTATTAATTATTCAAGAAAAAAGTGATTTGACATTTCAAATGTTCATTGCAACAATTTATCATATTGATCACCGCGGATGTTCATGCATTTTCCAATTTTCGTAGAAAAACAAAAATTTGTAGAAAGTGGAATGAAATGAAATCTTATTTTTAATGGGAACAGCCTTTATGTAGATCAAAAACGAATACAGAATTGTATAAAATTCTCTATTTTCTGAACATGGATGAAATGAGAAACAATGAATTTACTTTGAAAAATGATGTTTAGCGAGCAAAAGTAAATGAACAATTACTTGGAAGGAACAACGTACCGCCATTATTAATCCTTGCAAATTCTAATTTAGACGGAGTGCACGACGCACTACGTACCGGCATAAATATTTTTTATCCGTTGCATATTCGAAGATATTTACGGGTAGCGGGTCATAGCGTGGTCTGTTTGACCTTTTAAAATATACGCGCATTATAGTCGACTATGACCATGTTTATTGTGCGATCCCTCGATGATATACCGCGGACGGAAGTGCCACGAGAACTTATTGCCGTGTTACTGAAACTTACCTTGGATTCGCGCCGGTTACACCATTTCTCTTAATACCAGACACTTACAAGTTTCTGATGTATGCATCCTTGTAGCCGCGACGCAATTACCAGCAAAATGTGCGCGATGCTCATGTTCCCCGACAAGATAGTTGCAATTGCACCGTGCGCTGCATCAATCAACACTCATTTAGAATTAAACGATTAAATTGATAGCTAACGAGTAAGTAGATGGTAGGTGGTGTGGGACTTGCGTATTCGATCATATCATCGCGTTTAAGAATTATGGTGTAACACCGTTTGCAATATCTGTTATCGAATTTGTCGATTTAACAATTTACGAGCTAAACTGACTTCGATATCGTTCGCTGGAACAATCACTTTTGTGGAACGCATAGAGGGAATTAAAATTTGTTGAACAGGTCCTCTGTGTGCGTGCGTACACTCCCGTCCATAAGTCACCGGACACTTTTTCAAATTTCAAAGCAGGCGATGTTTCAAAAGCGATTCAAATGTTTTAGCTTGCAAAAATGACACGGCTTTATTTATTTAGATTTTTCGCAATTTTTACTGCAGTATGTGCTCGGATACAGAGATTTAATATTAATTGCCAGATGAAAAATATAAAACCGGCAGTGGCAGGTTTAGCGTTAAACCATTAACAGCGAAAACTGTTGGACGGTGTGTCACTGACCGCGCTCTTCCTGACCTAACTCTCGCGTGCTATCGTTCCTGGATCGGAGAGATTTTTTATCGCTAACTACTGAAAAAAAAACACCGTACTACAAGTTTCATTACACGTTCATAATATGTGTAATTTCGTTCGTTCCACTAATGGAATTTAAATGATGAACGATTAAATATCTGTATCTGCTTACGTTGGTACACAACGCTCTTGCCGTTTTATTTTACAATTTCCATGCACGAGCTTATCGAATTTCTTCTTTTCAATGAACCCGTTCGAATGTTTATTTATCGCGCAACTGCGGAGAATCAGCGAACTGAACGAACTTTCTAGCAGGAGTTCAATTATGTCGTGAATAGAAGATACGTGACTAATTAGTACTATGTGCTTCCGACGTCGCGTCGTTCGATCATTAATTAGTTTATTCACCGCGTCGAGCCTGTTCGTGTCGCTTCTCTCTTTTCTATGCGACGACCTTAGCGAGAATCCTTTATGTATTTGTTTTGTTCTGTCTCGATCTGCGCACATGTGTTTACGCATCCATGGCAAACATAAATGGATGTTTGCGTTTTCCCCACGCGGTTACGTGTCACGCTCGGTCGCTCCGTTCATTGTGTACGTGCCTTTGCTCCGCTATCTACCGACTTTTCCGATGAAATTACATATGTATGTACAACGACGGGAACGTGGCTAGTGTTTGCTTCATTGCTCTGAATTTCAATCTTCAAATCACAACCTGTCTACTAAAATCCGCTTTATTCTCGTACAAGAGATGCATTTCTGCGTTACGAGCAACTCCGAACTAGGTAAACTTGTCTAAACGTCTCTTCCTCACGGTTTTTTATGAAATTGTAAATGTTATAAATCTTTGGACGTTCTGAACAACTTTTCCCTGTACAAATAATAGGCGATCTATTTTAGTTTCTCAGATACATATTTAGAAAAAACTGTCAGTTCGATTATAGCGAACTCCGCCATAAGGGGTTACGCCACCCTGAGGCGGCCGAAATTACATCAAAGTTTACGAATTATTTTCTACGAAATTTTCTAGGAATGTCACAATTATTTTATTATTATATATGGTAAGGGCATACATTAAAGAACATATTGTGTAAATTTTACAGAAAAATATTTAAAAATGGCCGAGTTATCCGTTGTCCTGCAATACATACTTCTCCGTCAGGATGCGCGCAGACGGTGTAACAAATTGTGATGCCTACGATTATCCAAAACTAAAAAACTCATGAGTTTATTGTTCATTGATAAAATATCTATCATGTAGCATAGGGATTTCAAAGAGAAATCATTTTTGTACAAATGCGAGGAAAGTGAAAATTGAACATTAAATTTTTGGGTTACCCTGGGATCGTCGACAGCTCATTTCACCAACACTGTTTTCATCGACACGATTTGACTGACATTAATTTTCGTCGACACTATGTTTTCATCGACATGATTTGACCGACACTATGTTCGCATCGACATGACTTGACCGACACTATGTTCTCATCGACTTGATGAAATCGTCGACATATGTTTTCATCGACAGTCCGTGTTTAACGACAGGTTTGAGTTCATTGTTCATATCGCTTTAATTTCGTTACTTGTAATTATTGTACAATTTTGTTATGTTTTGTAGTCTATATGTGTATAATCATAGCATTAATTCTGTTTATTCAATTTTTTTATATGTATTTACACAATTATGTTTGAAATTAAATGTGTGTACCTATTAATAAAGTTTGTTTATTTGAAGAAATTCTGATTAATAAAGTAGCAATAAAAACTTTGATCTAAATAACAATGCTTTGTAATTCTCTTCATTATTTATTATACAAGCAATGATCGAGAACATAACAATGATAATAACAACGATTAGTCTACATTGGCAAATACGAATTTGGTGTCAGTGGAAACGAATGAAGTCAAACCTGTCGCTAAACACGGACTGTCGATGAAAACATATGTCGACGATTTGACCGTGTCGATGAAGACATTTGTCGACGATTTAACCATGTCGATGAAAAAGTAGTGTCGACGAAAGTTAATGTCGGTCAAAACGTGTCGATGTTAACAGTGTCGGTGAAATGAGTTGTTGACGATCCCACGGTAACCCAAATTTTTATCAAAGAAGTCAAACTTTAAACGATTGTTAGAAACAATTGGGATGTCATATAAAAAAAATCCTATGCTACATGATAGATAATGTTATTAGAATTGTATCAAATATTTATTACACCAGTTGCAAAAATGTAGTTTCAAGAAAAACGCAAAAGAAGGAAAAGTGCGACTGGGAAACGCGACCTACCTGCTCGGAAACGGCCGCGGCGACTACCGCACGAACTTCTAAGCACTGTAACTTCGCTATTTTTGGGAGCTGTTGTATCTGCCACGGCTTCAATTATTTCCTGAAGTCCAAATTAAAACGAGAAAGAATCTATTTTTTTTCGATCTCAGAATGGCGTAACCGCATAAACGAATTTTGGTGAGACCTGATACAGGTTTGCAGGGGGGAAGGCTCCGTCCCACCCCGCCCTAACAAGGGAAGGACCACAAGTGTGTCCGACTTCGATTTTGATAATTTTTGTGAGATGATGGTATATGGATCCCTAATTATGTATGCAAAATATTAGGTGTAGTTACTTAATAGTTTTAAAGATATAAACAATTAAAGTTTCCTACCTGTGAATCAGGCAACCTTCTTACACGGCTAATGGAAAGGTATGGAACTTTAACTGTTTATATCTTTAAAACTATTGAGTAACTATACCTAATATTTTGCATACATAATTATGGATCCATATATCATAATCTCACAAAAAATTATCAAAATCGAAGTCGGACACTTGGGGCCCTTCCCTTGTAAGACACGTGTCCGTCAATTAAAAAGGGCAGAATTCGCTTGTAGAATACAAGAATTTTACTGCGGTTTTTATTTTTTCCCAATAAGATTAAACTACATAAAGGTAAATATTTTGCGTTGAATACATTTTTACAATTCAATTAGAATGTATTCTCGTACGGCTTTTCATGTAATAAAAAGTTCAGTTATATTTTTCATATGAACCAACCCGGACCTAACTCAAACTTCAAAAATTTTTTCTGCGAATATCTAAAAAACTAAAACAATAAAAAAAACTTGTTAAAAAAAGAACTTGTTTCGAATGTGATTACCTTGACAACATATTATAATTTCATCAAAATCCGAGACGAAAGTCACGTTTCTAGAGCTGGAATAGAGCGTGCCACTATTACTTTCTTTATTTAGAACCGAATAAATTACCTCATCTGAAAACTCTGAAACATTTTCGGGAGACGTCGTCGGTGCTCCCGCGTAATGGACTGTGCCGCAATACCTGTCGGCCGCTTTTAAAAACAGGGTAACGAGATTGAAATAAAGCAAATGTGAAATGATTGGACAGGTGACAGGTTAAGCTGTCTAAACGACGAAGAGTATCTTATCGTTCCAACCTCGTGTGGTGACAATGATGACTATCGTGTGTCTCGAGAATAACCATGATCGTAAGGTAAATCGTTGATAACACGGCTGATCATTGCGTTGTAAACTGTGACCCTCCTCTAAAGAGGGAGAGTGGGAAAGAGAGAAAGAGAGAGAGAGAAAAAGAGAGTGGCGACGTATTATAGATTTGACCCAAAGGACGGGGAAAAACGGATGCGATGATGATCGTTGGAGTGGGGGGGGGAATATGGCAGGCAGGAAAACTGTCGGGGGTGTACCCCCTTTTTTCATTTAAATTACTTGAAGGCGGTAGTACCGCGACGCGGCCAGCATACCTAATGGCCGCATATTGTGCGCTGCCACTGCCACTCAAGGCAAGCCGAACGCCACTACGTCAACGGCTCGACCGGGCTGTTCTCGACAGGAAAATAATACGAGTTGGCCATAATCCGTGGCTGCGCTTCGTGTACCGGTACAGTACATGTACACGACCGTCGCCGGGGGGTTGGCGAGAGAAACCTAGAACGAAACTGCCCCGGCGAAGACAGCGTTCGTGCACAATGCACCTGTACGCGCGAGCAAACGCGAGCCATCAGCCTCCAAATACAGTTGGCGCCGAAACGATACGACACCGTACGTCAGAGTTGGGCAAACGCTAGTCACAATTATGATTATTGACTAATAACTTCATAAGCTCTACAAAAGTGACTAATAATTAATGACTAAGTAAATACTTGAGCGTGACTATGAGTAATGACTATTAAGGATGGATATTGAATACTGACTATAATGGCGTAACTAATTACTAAATGCGCAATCAGAATTTCACTATGACTAATGACTAAAAGTGGTTGTAAGTTAAAATAATACATAATAATAACAAAAATATCCTATTAGTTTATAAACATATAAAATACAGATTATGACACGTTTGGTCACTGCAAATTCCAATATAGTTTAAGTATACATACTAATGTATGTTAATCGCACAATAGTGACTGATGGCTAAAGATTGATGACTGAACATTTAAACTAACTAATGATTAATCATAACTAATAAGCAATAACTAACGATTACTTAGAGCTGTGACTAACTAGTGCCATGTAGTTATGACTAACTAATCAAAAAGTTTTAACTAACTAATTGTAAGTTTTTATTAGTCGATTTTTGCCCAACTCTGCCGTACGTTTCTTTACGGTTCCGTATGGTCTTGCGAAACACAATATACATTTTAGCCAATCATTTATACTGTACGCATACCACATCACACTTCAGAAAGTTGTGAAATTTTGTTTTAACCCTTGTGTAGCCAACCGAGTAACTATTTACTGCATTTCTTTCAACTTGTTAATGTTCCTCTAGAAATATTACAAAATTTCTTTGAATGTCCATTCTTTGCTCGCCACTATATTAATGTATAGTCTTCAAATGAGAATCTGTGCAAATATGTTAATTACAAAAGGTTTTAAATAGCCTATACATTTTGGTTGACTACATAAGGGTTAAGGGGGCGAAATCGACACTTCAAAATTCGGCTATTTCGAACTTTACGTTGCAACTACACTGCGGATCTTTATGCAAATTTCAACTTTTGTGAGTCATGCTATACAAATCAGGATGAAAGTGTGTTTTGTAGCCATAGTTGTATAAATCGAAATTTTAAAAATCAAGAGTGGTGAAAATCGTATTTAGAGGCCGAGTATTTCGAAACCCGTTCGGAGCAAGAGAAGCAGATCTTTAAAACGATACGAACCATGTGTACAACAAATGTTTGCTTTCGTTTTATCGTACTCGAGACATTCGTTAATGTTCGTAAAGGGACATCACGCACACAGATGCTTAAGCATGATTAGTGCGTTTTATTTACACAGAGATCCAATCTTAATGGTTAGGTAAACTGTAGGTGAATCTCGCTCACTGCGAATAAGATAGATGATAATGTATGTTAGTTTGACAGACTACACAGGGTGTTCATGTAACTACGTCAAGCTTTTATGGTACCACGTACTCTCGCATGAAGTACAACATTTTCATAGGACACAAGCTAGGAGTGGTTTTATTCGGTTAGAATTCGTTAGTGCGTTATGAAATAAGATTCTCGAAGCTGGTTTGCAATCATTGTTTGAAGAAATTAGTCGAAGCCTACAGAGAAATGCTTCTGACACTTCGACAGTTGTAGAAGTAGCAGGGTTTCTGTTTGCTATCGTTCTAGTCGAAGTTGTCGTTGCAATCGTCGACCGAAATCACTTGAAACTGGTGTCCCAGACAGTTTTCCACGTAGAAGGTTTCACTATGATAAGCGTTAGTGTCGTACGTCCTCGATCTAATCTATAAGCCGCAAATTACGATAACATGCTGCGGTTTCCGACCTAGTAGGCGCGGATGATGTATTGCCAGGGGAGACGCCAAAATTTTTTAGTCAAAAATTCATGTTTATGCCTCACATCTACAAATAAATATAAACTCACCGTTTTTAAAACGTGTCAATATTACTAAATATATACGTAAAATGTGTCTTTGATTAATTCTTACAGACACAATTACGGAAATTTTCTATTCTTGAAAATGGTCTGAATTGAGACCGAAACACGTTGAATTTTTCATGTGATATTTTTGCAAATTTGCTTATTTTCCAATTGATCGAACCAGTGTGCCGATAACATTAATTGTAGTTTAAACAATTGTCAATCGAGATTCAGAGAACTGTTAATATTACTATATCTTTTGAAATAGAATCTTTTATCTATATGTATAAATAAAAATGTAAATGTTTGTTCATAATCTAAGATCTCCGAAACGGCTGAACGTAGAAAGCTGGGGCTTGAGCCATTAAACGCAGCGTTTCTTCGGGAAAGTTTTAGGACAATCCGCATTCGAAAAAGTCCAATCGTTCAAAAGTTGTGACGTCATTAGTGACCAGAGACGACTTTTTCGCCCTCTTTCGGGCACGATTCTGCTTATAACATTTGACTGGTAGCACCAATATTCAATTTGAGGTGTTCATTGGATTCAGCTCGCCGAGTTCTTTCAAATGGCCACTGATCCGATTCTGTAGGTTGCATAATTTAGGAGTTATACCACAAAAAGTGTGCGTTTTTCTTAAACTTTTTGGTTTATCGACTTTTTAAACAGCTGTAGCTTTTGAACGGTAGGTTTTAGGAAAAATCTGAGACCACCTTGGCGATTGGAAATTTAATTCACTACAACTTTCGTATGTGACACTTTTTTTCCGACGCGATCTAAGGGTCATGCAAAAAACGATATAAACTCGAAAATGTTGATAGTTTTGCTTTAAAAAAAAGAAAGACTGTGCCACAGCAACGCGTGGCCGGGTACAGCTAGTTTATAATATAATATAAATTTTATATATATTTTTCGTGGAAATTTTTTTGGAGACCGCTGGTTACATGAAAAGGCGTTCAACTAACTTATTGTCAGTTTCTCCTTTACCGTTAGTAAAAATACCAAAAAACTGAAAGAAAAAATTCTTCTCTTTACAACTATAGGCGGCACTATAAATCATTCGCGTCGTTCGCAAATAATAAATTAATATGCAGAACGTGCAACTTCCTTGTAAGCAGTAAAAATGTGACACGAAGAATGGACAGAGATTAATTAATGTAACAAAGATGTGCTTCCATTGTGGACGTCAAACGATCATGCGATCTTTTAATTGGAGCCGTGAGTTTAGCATAGTATTTCTCGAAATTGTACGATATTAGATGAAAATTTTGATAGAACTATGAAGAACTATAAAGGCGTGCTTCTTTAAAAAGGATTTGCAGCCGTTGCTCGAATAAATCTCACCCGTACTTCCTTGGGAAAAAAGGTTTACAAGTCTCGACACGTCACCGACAATTGGATTGATAATTCTATAAGCTGAGAGGGGGAACAATATTCTGTACTCAACGGAACATGAGATACTTACATCTGCGAAATAGTGGTGCTTCGTGTCCCAGATAAGTTGCGACGTATTGCAAGAAAGACCATGTCAGGATTGAACTTTTGTTCTGGCTTGAAACTACGTACGTGCAACTTGCATTTAAGTCGATGTTGCTGGTGCATTGAACACTTTTCAAAAATCGATAAACGTCCGCGCGATAGACAACGAAATAGGGAGGGGCAGCTTCATTTTTGCAGACGGAAGCTGTAAAAACGCGAACGTCAAAATGAATAATTCTGAAACTGAGGAAAATTGTTAGGGACCGTGCGATTATTAATCTTTGATTTTTAAAAGACACCGTATCCAAATATGTATAAAATTGAATAGTGTATCGCCTCTATATATTTTCCGAGTGACGAAGCATTAAGACGACGCATTCAATTGCATCATACATCTTGAATATGCATACGTATGAATATGTAGAAATACATATAATAACGTTTAGTATTTTGTATAAAAGCATATTTCTGCTGAAAATCGTGTGCCGCCTGTCAATGCCAGAATTAATTTCTTCGAAACGATGAATGCGTGCTGAAATGAACGGCAGTTGGTTTATTAAGTGTAAAAGTACAAATTGCATACAAATGAAGCATCGTTCGCATATCAGTTGAACACGAGTTGCTTAGTGCCGCACACTAGTTGGCGATTGAATGGCAATTTAAGTGGACCTGCGAGAACGTATATGTGCACGTATATATATAATAAATTCAATGCAGCGTGTGTTACGTAAAAGCACCACGTAACTGTCTGCGATAATATTGAATCCTTTATACATATGTGTTACTGTTTGATGTACGCGATTAAGCAGTTTAATGTACTGGATGCTGCAGAAAATATTACATGAACGTAATAAATTCCTTATAATTTGCGAGAATTAAGAAACACCTTAAATATTACCACTAGACCAGCAGGATATGAAGAAGGATTTTTATTTCGCACAAAACTCTACTGCTAAATTTATTCACGAGGATTAAAAAGATACAGGGATTACAAAACGAACAGGAAATTTCTTCGCTTCACTGTTAATCGTTCCCGTAGTTTCACATTTATGGAATCGCATAAAGAGGTTTTATATGCAATTACTCCGGGACAACGATGAAACCAATAATAATAAAATAAACCGATTTATCGCGATATTGCACAATTTATGTCACCACTCAAGTAACAGGGTTTGTACGGCGAAATAAATGTTCAATTGCACAATATGCAGAACACGCTGCAAACTATTTATATTGCTCTGCGAGATGAGGTGGGTATTTCACAGAAATGGAGCTGAAAATGTCTCTGAAACGTTGTTCCTCTTCCCTTCTAACGAGATGTTAATAAGACGCGGAAACTTTCAATTTAATCCCTCGGAACTTTTCACGCGGAACTTCTCATATTAACGCTTCGATTCGAACCAGACGAGACAGCGTAACACCTCCGAAACGACCGGTTACGTTCAAATGAGATAGCCAAATAATAACACGGCGTACTAATTTCGCGAATCTTTCAACGTGGGTTATCTTGGCAGGTTTTTCTGCAAAATTCTCGATCCTTATATTACGAACTCCGGTACATTACTTAACCCATTGATTTCAGACAAAGTCTAACAAGTATGAATGTTACGCCTTTCCTTTTAAGTGAAATGAAATTTTTTTCGTTTGTTAACTATTGATTTAGTAATCAATATTCAAGCATTAAAATAAATGTAGCCATACAGAGAATATATAAAGCTTCTTTTCTCTTCTACTTTTGTTTTAATCACTGTAACCATAAGGAGAATGATACAGCAAGGGTTTAAGACAGTCCTTATAATTTCAGAGAGAAATCAATAAATCTATAAAATCAGAGCGACATTAAAGTACGATGGGAACAGGCGCAATTCCTTTTTCTCGAGAAGATAAATATCTAGCATTGATGGAGAAGGTAAAAAGGGTACGTGCACGGATGAATATACACGGGAGCATCGGAGAATCGGTGTTTCGGTCCTGTACGGCGTGCAAAGAATTATGGAAGCGTTCGGTCAGTCGGCAGACAATCCAATTACCGGCGAGTTGCGAAGCCGTAAACTTGGACCCCCTGTAGCCGCTAACTATCGAGTAATTATGAATAGTCGAGTGCATATCGCGCGTGGAAATCGGAACTGAATTGGATAGTTGGAAATTCATTTGGAACCAATCACAAGTCTCATCTCCTATCGTTTCCCCTCTCTTCTTCCTTTTCTTTCATCGTTCGATGGAACGACCGCTATATACATACATATGTATATGTGTACAACGCCAATAAAAACGAAATCGAGCGGATAAACTAAAACACGTGTAATTCGATCGATTTATTAATGAGAAAACTCGCGGAAGAAGAAATTTTATCGATTGTGAAAAAAAGAGAGTTCATTCTGCTAAATAACTTCTGCATCATCTTTAATGAGCGATAACAATGATCATCAGTAGAATTAAAGTGTACTGCGTCAATTACAAGCTGCTCAAGAACCCCATCAAAATTTGTTTCTTCTTTTGATCATTTTAATAAGTTGATGGCAACGTATCAAATCTCAATTTCAGCTTTTCGTCAAAATTGATTTTTTCTTTTGATCATTTTAATAAGTTGACGGTAACGTATCGACACTGTTCAATTCGGTTCATCTTCCTATAACTTTGTAAAAATAAATTCAGAATTCCGCACCTGTTCGTTTCTGCATATTGGCAAACACTTGAATCATACGTCCTTGTACCGCCTCACTATGTAGACATTGTAGACATACATAAATCACTCTTGTGCACATCGTGAACTGCTACGACACACAGTGCACACATTTATGCGTTTAAAAATATAGCAGGATCTTCAGAGATTCTCACTAACCGTTTTGATTTGCTGCGCTTTAACTCGCCGGAACTGTTTACATTGTTGCTTTGACAACACTATCCTCTGGGAATCAGTCGAACAATTATATCTATGTACATGAAACGATTGGGCCAGAGATATTCGGATTCGTACGAAGTAGATTCTCCGAATAGATATTCCGAGTATTTCGTCTATTCCCGAGGAAGATAATTTCGCCGATTATAATGAATCGCTCGCAATAATATATCATTATTCGAATTCTTGCGCGAGGAATATTCCTATTCGAGCGTTCTCGTTGGCATGCTCAACCTAGCTGATCGTCATACCAGCGCGCCTCCACGTGAACGTTGTTAAGACGATAACGGTATATAGTTAACAGTCCTGCGGTTATCGTGTACTTAACAATCCGAGGAAGGCGTATGCAGTCACCGAGGAAACGTTCTGATCAACGTTGACTCATTGTCGGCTTATCGCTCCATTCGAACACGCTGTAATACCGCTACTCCCGTTTTCGCTCGTGCCACCTGTTCTCGAATAAAGATGCTCAAATTAACCCTTTGCGCTCCTTTGTCGAGGAAAGTGTAAGTGAAACGTGTTTTATATGTGTTTGGTCCTTCCTTTATTTGTTCAAGTCGTATTTCTTAGTTAGAAACAAGTATAAGTTCCAGAAATATGAGTTACAACAAAGCTTGAGAGCTGTATTTAATATAACCACTAGACTGCGGATGTTTATGCAACTTTTGTAGACAAATTCGAAGAAAGTGCAATGAAATAAAATTCTATTTTTCATGGGAACTTTGTAGATGCAAAGCAAATAAAAATAGTTCTGAATTCTATCGAATTTTATATTCTAGTATTTTTTGAAAATTAGCCATAAATATCCGCAGTCTATTTGTAATTATTGGAATTGTACAAAGTTCGTTTGCGAAAACGAAATCAATTTCCATGTCCAAGTGTTTGTTTATTGTATCGAAAATTACCGACAAAGAGAGACCATGGGGCCCCGTTGGATTTCCTGAACGCAAACGGGTTTCCAAACGCGACTCTATTCACCATTTCGCGCGTCGTTAATTTCTCCCGGTCGGCGCACACGCGTACGCGTTAAAGTATTCGTCGGGTTCCACTTCTGTGAACCGGTCTAGCATAGCGGCAGGATGCACTTGAAGTTCAAGTGCATGAGCGAACATTCTCTATCCTTCGACGCCCCTATCTGTCGGCCATGCAGCCGCGGAATGGAACTATTAAAACGGCGGCCCTGTCTAGCATACGTGAAGGAATCCCATCCGGAACAGTGTGTTTGTCACCCACGTGGCATTTACGCGCCTTCCTTATTCTTCCGTCGCCGACATGTTTATCGTTCAATTCCATTACGCAACACGCAGACGTGAAAGCCGGGCGAGAAGATAACGAGGAGTCACATCAACGCGACGGTTCCTTAAGGGGGTGTTTTAATTCTGTTCTGCATTTCTATAGAAAATATAGGGTAATTTAGGGATAGATACACCATTGAGACGCACCAGTTTTTATTGTGGCAATACTGGAAGATTGTGAACTGTTTTCCGCGTGTCATTTACATCGTTTTAACTTATGCAAATAACCTCGTTTCGACGAACACATCATTTACGTGTAACAGAAGCATAAAAACTTCTTGTGCTCCGAGCTCCTGCCGAAATATTTTTATAAGTGGTAAATACAAATGTTATTACGTTCTTATTGTATGGTTTTAACTATCAGTATCGACTTAAAGAGTGACAATGGTTTCTCCTTTACGATTTTTCATTGAACAAATTTTTGTACTGGTTTTTGTTTTTGTATAGGTGCGTCTCTCCCTCAATTTAGGGATAGACGCGCCAGTAATTTTTGTAAGTATACTAGGCAGCCGTTTTTCTCAGGAGCATCCCTTTTCCAATTAATTACAAAGCGATAAATTAAAACTGAGATCATAAACAGTCCTGAAGATTCTGATAATTAATCACTGTATCGAATGTTTGGAAGATTATTATTTAACCACATCTAAAGAAGATTGGATTTATTATTTATTGTTCCGATTGCCTCAAATGGCTCCATGAAACATGTACAATGTATACTAATTTATGTAACATGTGTGGTAGAGAAAAGAAAGGAATAAAAGTAGGAAGAGAGAAGAGCCCTAGCTCTAACCCCAGGCCCTAGGAAGAGATGCACTTTCTCGACCTTTTTTAAACAGTATATTAATATATCAATATAAAAGTTTTACTCATTTAACATTATATTTTATTAAAGAGATTTAAATTAAACAATTCAACCATGCCTGCCTACACACTTCCAATTCTTTCTAATAAAATTTTTATAAACAGAAAACAAAATGTGGTGCATCTATCCCGAAAACACCCTATTCTGTAAAAAAGTATATACAGCTCCTGTAATTTTGATTATTTCTAGTTTTAAAAAATCACAAATATACTTCGACCATCAACGAACGTGTGTGTAATATCACAATGCAAAAGGTTCGACAGTTTATCCGGAAAAAATTCCAAAAATTCGAGCAGGGACGACCTACACATCAGAGTAACTTTTTTAAAAATTGCGTTTGGCAACTTTTTCATTCGAGTCCGTAACGAAAATTTAAAAAATACATTTTTTAGATTCGTATACGATTAGACAGCGGATATCTCTTTGTGCAAGATAAACATTTTCAAGCTGAATTGCAACGAACTGCAGTGAAATAAACATAAGAGCATTTTCTAATTCTTCTAATGGATTTACTCTGTCAAATTGCACCTATTCATTTTTGCCATAAATGCGTAAAATCCGCTGTCTATAATATGAGCTATGTACACGCTAATGCCCTTAACAGCCTGCATCCTAAATATTCGTGCAAAAACGTTCTTGGAAACGGGAATACCCTCTCGATCAGGCAAAAAACATAATCGAGCGGGATATCGGTGTTAAACGACAGCATCCGATTAAATCGATACCACCGATCGTTCAACGAATTATGCAAGTTTTGCCCCCGGCTGCCTCATCCTGTGGCAACTCTACATTTTTAACATTCTACAGGCGCGTTTCCGTTGTAACGGATTATGATACGCGGCGGAGGAACTGCGCGGATATTAACGTAGGTGGATTTGGAGGTGCTTGACCCAAGGTTTTGCTGTCGCGTCAGTAATATTGTTTCAGCGTTTTTGCCTGGCATTTTGGCTGGCTCATTGCTTTTTGCAGCGATGAGTCAGTCGCATGATAGTGACTGTGAATTGAACTCGTTATCTCTATCGGCTAATATCAATCCCTCGGAAGTGTTGGATGTAGTCACCAGTTTCTACACTTAATCGTTTTATACCTATTGAAAGTATGCAACAAAAATATTAGCTGATGCAGCGAGGTGCAATTTTCCGTCGTAAACTGTGAACAGCTCCGTTGTTTATGTTCCATACAGTTTGGAAAATACATATATTTTACAGAAATCGATGTAACAAGGAACTGAACCACACAAGTAGCTGAATTGCAACAAGTTGGAGGGAAATAGAAATTTATTTTATTCTAATTTTTCCACTGTTTTTTAAATTACTCAAAATTCACTCACTCATCACCAGACAGGATCTTTATTAAACTGGAGTGAAATGGAAATTCATTTTCTTTCTGAATACATTAAATAGGTCGAAAATGATATTCTCAAATTCTTGCAATATTTTTACTGTTTTAAATTAATACATCTATTCATTTTTGTCATAAATGCATAAAATTCGCAGGTCTAGTCATCACTCTCATTCCCATTCGTTGTTTCCTAAGTATACTTCGTCAAGAAGATGTTTCTATCCTTAGAACGACTTTTCAGCAGGAAAAAGATCCGAATATCTGTTTAACCTTCAAGTTGGCGAATTGTTCGATCATAAACATTAGCAGCGCATCGCACCCGACCATACTCTCCGAAGGCCAGCTAGAAAAAGAATATTCGCAAGCTTATCGTGATCGCCGTAGATATGAACTCGATCAAGCTGAATCTGAAAAGAGGATTTTCAAATCGAATCGATTCGGTACTTACGGAATTTCGCTCTGTCGTTCAACTTCCTTTTCCCTCGTCCTCTTAATTACGAACCGGCAATCTTACGGTTCTATAGGAGTCAGCTTTTTCGGCATTCCTCTTCCTTTCAGTCTGCCGAGCTCTGCCCCGTTCAACGTTCTCCGTTCCTCTCATTCCCTTAATCACAATCCAGCGATCCTAGGCATAGAATTTCATAGGTTTAACATTTCTGGTATTCCGGTATTCTCATCTTTTTCTCGCCGGATGACCCGTTTGTCCTCTCTCTCTCTCTCTCTCTCTCTCTCTCTCTTTCTCTTACACACTCTCACTCTGGGTCCAGCTATCTCGCGGTAGCAATACTGTATACTTAGAGAGCATATCTCTATTCATCCGTGAAGAAGAAGTTCATTGCACCTTTTTCCCGGTGTGTAATACGCGGACGGTCGTTCGAGGGAAACGTGTCGGCACAGAGCCGGTCGCATTCCAAGATGAGAAGAGTTGGCAGAGGCGAAGAACTGGAACGACTTCCAATTATCGACATGCTCTAGGCAGATATCTGTTGTACACCGCCGCTCAAAAGTATCTCGCCGCTTTCTTAATGGCGATCGCCGAGACATTGTTACGAACCCGTTCAACACGAGGACCAGTCGAGTACAGTGAATCGCTGTAGTATTCGGGCATTTCTAAAAGGACTTAACTACAGTTTAATATTCTTTCAATTATTTTTATTGTGTCTTTAAAGAATGCTTAAAAATCGAACGGCTTCAAAATTGTTCTCGCAAGCGAAACTGCCATAGATTTGAAGGCTGAAACCTCTTCTTGAAAATTGATGTACGATTTGTAGGTCTGTATCAATTATTGACTTTTTAAAAAATGCTTAAAGAATTGAACGTTTCCAAAATTGTTTTCGGAAGCGAAACTGCCATAGATTTGAAAGCTGAAATGTCTTCGTGAAAACTGATGTACGATTTGTAGGTCTGTATCAATTATTGACTCTTTAAAAAATGCTTCAAAAATTGAACGTTTCCAAAATTGTTTTCGGAAGCGAAACTGCCATAGATTTGACGGCTGAAACCTCTTCTTGAAAATTGATGTACGATTTGTAGGTCTGTATCAATTATCGTGTCTTGAAAAAATGCTTCAAAAATTGAACGTTTCCAAAATTGTTCTCGGAAGCGGAACTGCCATAGATTTGACGGCTGAAACCTCTTCTTGAAAATTGATGTACGATTTGTAGGTCTGTATCAATCATTGACTCTTTAAAAAATGCTTAAAGAATTGAACGTTTCCAAAATTGTTCTCGGAAGCGAAACAGCCATAGACTTGAAGACCGAAGCCTCCTCTTTACAACGCTTCATTTAAGATTGATGTACGATTTCTTTCTCTTCGCTGTTCTATGAAACAAGATCGTGTAAGGTACGTTTATTAAATGAATGAAATAAGACGAAAATAATAGATCGAAGATCTGCAATTCTTTTAATATTTTCACTGATTGAAATCGCAGCTACACGTTTCTGTCGTAAACGCGTAAAATCCACAGTCCACTAATTCTAGGAAATTCTATATTTCATTCTAGAAAAATTGCGTCTGTCCGTGCACTTTTGAACGGCGGTGTACGGTGAAGTGGCCCGACGTCGATGAGAGCGAATCATCCTCGTGTGTGGAGAACTTGTTTCTTTACCGATGCACCGTGCACTTTCCAGACGATTGATAGACTCTCGTGTACGTACACACAGAGAAGTAGACGTACGTGTCCTCTTGGTATTTGTAATTTCTTGCGCTTCCGCAACTTGGCAAACGTAACAAGCGTAACGAGGACGCTAGTATAGATAGATAGATACAGGATGAAGAGAGAGAGAGAGGAAGATGTCCTCTCATGGTCAATCGTATCTCCTTTCGAGCGAGTCAACGTATGCACTTCCTACTCCACCTGCATTACGTAGATGCATAGCTGGAAATGAATTTCATTATGATAATCCTTCTTTATTACTCGAGCCGCACATGCGCTGACAAAATGCAATATGCATGAAGCTTCACATACGCGGAATTCGCGGACCTGTTATGTACTATCCATTCTATGCTATTTCGTGGACTATGGTGACCCGTTATAGTTGCCACTATACTTAATCTTCTGACAACGATAATGCCCGCGTGCATATTTCACGTGATCGGAAAATCCAGTTTGTTTCATTTGAAACGTTACATTTCTTTTCTGTTCCGCAAAATTGCATAAACACGTTAGTCAGTTTGTACTCTTATTTTATAATGAGATGGAAACGTTGGGTGCGAAACCCGGACGAATTCACTTTTTATTAACAAAAATTGATGTTGACGCAATCAACATAAAAATGTTGGACGAAACCGTATTTTCTCTTCTAATCATCTTAAAAAATTATTTCTTCTTGAAGTATATTTTTAACTTTATTATCGTATTTGCTTTGGCAGCTTCTAAAATAAGGTGGAGTGGGGTAAGTCCGCCCTAGTTTTTGCAAAGTTGGACATTAAACTGATGTATTTCCAGTCTGGTGTGTAAAAACTTAACGTTTTTGGTATGAAACTCTTGCTACAGTTATTACTGATGAATAGACTTGCGGATCTTTATGCAAAACAAAAATGTCTTACCTGAATTGCAACAAAATCTGGAGTGAAATAGAAATTTAATTTCTTCCCTATTAAGTTTAGTAGGTTGGGAGTAATATAACAGTACGTTTAAATTTTTCTAATAATTTTGCTATTTTAAATTACACCTACTCATTTTTGTCATAATTGGAAAAACCCGCAGTCTACTGATGAATTAGTATTATGTAGGATTCTAACTTTGCTTGAAAATTATCATTTTCATAGGATATTGTACAAAGTGCCAACTAGGACGCACTTGCCCCGATAATGGGGCAAGTCATTAAATTATATTGTTTAGTTTTATAGTTATCCATTTTTAAACAAACAAGTACTTTCATGCTGAAATATGAAAGGGGATACAGTGATATTAAAACAAAGTTTAAAAATGCTTTCGAACCTTGCTTCAGTACGGACTTACCCCACCGTGATAGTACGGACTTGCCCCGTGCAGTAATATTTACGGGGCAAGAGCATCTTAGTGTTTTTCTCAATAAATTTTAAAAAATACAATAAAAACGGTTTATTTAATGTAAACCTACATCAATATTTGTTGTACTTACCTAAAATAACAACACAGAATATGTTGATACATAACTTGCAAACTATTGCACGCTCAGGGTAACCTCAAAGTTGTACGTGTACCTCGCACGTGACTGTTTGGCATTGGTTGATTTACACCTTTATTCTTGATCGAAATCTATGTAGAATAGTTCATACTAACTTATACTACATTAATAAATGCAACCTAGAGAAATTTCGTTCATATTATAATAAAAATAACCAATTAACGGACTTACCCCACTCCACCTTAGTTCGTTTATTATATTGTCTGTTGAGAGTGGTGGAAACATTTCAGACGGATATAAGTATGTAATGCGGGAATGATACTAAGGTGAATTTCATTGCAATTTTCGGGACGTTTGTAGAACGGAGATTTATGCACTACTGACCGCGTGCACAAGCGACTGTGCAAGTGGTGCATTTTGTGAGAAAACGCAGTGAGAAAAGTAGAATGTGGTCTCTAAGACATGGAATAGATAAGCGAGTCTTGTCACGCACTTCAACAAGGTGGGTCGCAAAGCGAGCGAGTTTTGTCACGCATAGTCACGGCGAATGATATACTGGATCTCGAACATGGACTTGTATAATAACTTCGAAATCACAGATTATTTATTTCAAAAGAATACCAACAATAGACAGACAAAAATATTCGAATACGTATTTACACAATAATTATTTAGAAAATCGATACTTAATGGTTCTCTCAAGCTTCAATGAGTAACAATTTATTTAATACAGGAGTAGTAATACTTTAACTACCGCCACTCACCTATCAGTCTTTGAAGTTTCAAAGTGGGAAACAAAAAGAATTTTTTAATACGTTGTCCCATACCAAGGAAATTATCAGAATGATTAACAAGCTGTTCATAGTTCAAAAAAGGAATTTTCCTATTAAAATACTGCTTGCTGAACAAAAGGAAAGAAAATGTGTGCGAAGTAATTATTTTCTCGTGATTTGACAGAATTTTCAATCGACTTGAAAATAATACTTGTATTACAAAAATGTTTAACAAGCATAGTGGTATCAATGAAAATATTAAGTAAGTATTTGCTTTCACAATGTTTCACATATTCTTCGTGCACAGCGGTAAAAAAACGCGTCCGCAGCACTTGGTTACATCGTACACGTGAAAGCGATGGAAAAAATCAAAATAAAATTCATCAGGTTCCTTACATAACAGTTCTATAAGTTACATAAAACTTATAATGAGATCGTCGAAAGCGTGCGAGCTACGGATTCGTTAAAAAGATGTTTCCGCGTGACGAGTACATATTATGCAATACGAAGTACAACTTCATTTAATACACACATGTATTGCATAACGAATGTCACATGTATATTCTTGACATTGTTTTATTATTTTCAAAGAACAATAACATTGACTAAAACTGTTTGTCCGACACTTAGAGCAAATTTTCTCAGGTTGCACCTTCTGAAAGATCGAATTTCTCTATTATTACATATTTTCTTCGTGTATTTTATTATTACCACGCTTATATTAACTTGCCATGTTGTTCTATGCGTCAAATCTTGTAATCGAATTTTAAACCTCTTCCCATAGACCAATCTTGCTGAAATTTTGTATACACACTTGCTTTTGATGACAATGAAAGTAGAAAATAAAATATATAGAAAAACTTTTTAAAAACCACATTTAAAATGCACTAAAAAGGAGAAAATAATTTTTTTCCTGGTTCTCCATAAAATACCGATTAATAATATTTTTGCCCAAAATTTTAAGCAATTAGTTCAAAATTTCTTCTGTTGTAAAATTAGTGTCGGAATAGATAGAAAAATTTAATATAAATTTAAATAAAATCATGACATTAGTGACTATAAAAATAAAAGCGTGGAGCGCTAATCTATATCGACGTAGTCTTCATGATTTTATTGAAATTCATATTAAATTTTTCTATCTATTCCGTCACTAATTTGATAACAGAAGAAATTTTGAACTAATTCCTTAAAATTTTTGGTAAAAATATTGTTAATCATTTAACTGGATTCGGTATTTTATATCGAACCAGGAAAACAATTATTTTCTCCTTTATATTGCATTTTAAGCGTGGTTTTTAAAAAGTTTTGTTTATATATTTTATTATCTATGTATCTGCTTTGTCTCGCATCGTTAATAAAAATATAGTCCACAGCTAGCAGTAAAGCACGAAACAAACGCGAAGTAGTGCAACATGACATTTTATAAAATTAATGCCCCGCGTACTGTAAGGAATTTCTGTCCGTGACACTGTGTGCACGTGCATTTGCAATAATAAGTTTGTTCGAGCTATTACGCTCTCAGCATGAAGTGCAGCTTCGCGAAATATGCGTTCCCGCGCACAGTTTCGATTTCAAGTTTGATAATGTCGACGCTCTCTTCGTCGGCGCACTTTTTACCCTCGTTCTGTCTTCCATTCCCTTCTCTCGCTTTTCCCACAGACTTTTGATCTTCCCTCTCGCTCCACCGTTCGCCTAAGCATGCTTTTCTTCTGGCTTGATAGAAAGCTGAACTTCGCAACAGATGCAACCGGTTTAACCACTTACCTCCACTGAGACTTCATGTTTTTCGAAACTCTCCGCGCACGCTCCCTGGGAGAATATTATTTTTTCAATTACGGTATTACGGTTTGCCGAGAGACAGTTCTAGAAGAGGTGATATGAAACTTTTACCATCGTGTTCTTCTCGTTTTTCTGATTAAAATGTCGCCAAGCGAAATATAATTAATTGTGCGAGAAGCGATTCAAGTCTTGGACTTCACATTTATAGTAGAGGTGCACGAATTCTTCGCTTCGATTGTTACCCAAGTAATTATAATCGCAACTATATCGTGTTTGGTGTCATTTTAAGTGGAAAAACGAGACGACTACAAATCTACATAAACCTTGTGTTAAAGATAACGCCAAAAAGTGTTCACCGTGCTAATGAATAAACATCGAAGGTACCGGGCACTATAATTTCCATAGTGTGCAAAGGGTTTCTGTCCAACAGCAGTAAACATATCAGCAATTTATCGCCGGGAGTTAGTGTTGTCGTTTGAAATGGAAAGTATCGTGGGTTGAATGGCATAAGAGTTGAGTCACGGTCACCTTACGTGTTTCGAAAATTCAATCGGGACAGTGTGGAAGAATGTAGGCATTGCGATCAGTACCTATGCAAACGAGCAGGAAACCAAGCAACGTTCACGGATGGTAAATGTCACCGGACGAGATTTACACGCGTAGGTCATGTGCGCTATGAATCACACACGATTACGGAAAACTTGGTTCTTCGAGCGCTCCGCGGTAGCCTAATCCCCGTTTACGGAGCTCAAGAGAGGGCTTTCCTGTAAATTCCTCCTTGTAAATTTATTATTTTATAGAAAAAATTGGGGGAAAAAATGTGGCAGCCACCTTTTTATCACTGTTACATCGGAGTCGTATACAATTGTTGTTATTCAGTATCAATCATTAGATCCTAGAAGATAAAAGAGTTTCATAGTTTGTGCTGGGATTGTGTATACTAAAAATCTGACAAAAATGAACTTGCATCCATTTCTTCGATGGAGTTTAAAAAACCTATTTTTCGAACCAGTTGCTCGAGAACCTAACCATTGTGTATTCATCGTGGCGAGTCGTGTCGCAACGGTCTTCCTTTGCATGCAGCGATGCAGCTTCTCCCGGTGACTAATTTCTTTGTCGCAGAATAATCTGAAATGAGCATCTTGAGGTCAAGTCGTACGTTGTGTCCAAGTGCATATCCTTATTACTGCGCATTGTTACCGTGAACCAATGCAATTTTACTCCGGATAGATTTACAGCTCTAGTATTTCCGTTGACCTTCGTTAGCGCTAGATTTATTTCCGCGACAGTTGAAGCTCAGATTTCAATGCACTTCGCGAATAAAGAAGACTGCACCTTTTAACCCGCAATCGGTAAACCTTAAACTTATGATTATATGATTATGATTATACATACAGGGTGAATCAAGTCCGATCGAAAATGTTTTTATCAGATGTAGAGCATGGTTTCAAGAGAACTTTCACGAGTATTATATCGAATTTTTAAATTTGTTAATACTTCTGAAAATTTTCAAAAAATGCCACAATATATCCTTCGACGGAATTTATTCAAAATAATATTGTACACTCCTCAAAAGAATTAAGGGATCACTTCTGCGAACCCGAAAAATTGCTCTCACTTTACGTGATCAGAACTCCGTCAAAAATTGCTGTACCGATATCGTTAAACAATGGTTTGAGAGCCTGAAACCTCTAGTTTCAGATGCTCTGTTTCAAATTGTTGCTATGTTGGTTTTTTTACAAAGTTATAGCGAGATGAAGACAACATTGGCGATTAACAAAAATTTTGTGCAACTTTGGAACATCACACGGGGAGCAACAAATTTTTTTGATAAATCGCGTTAATATCATTTGGAAGGACTATCTTTCCTATGTAAATTGTGTGGATGTTGAATATTGTGCGATTTTTTTTATTCAAGTTATTCAACATTGAAGTAAATATGGGCTTTTTAACTTTAACTGGCTCCAGAAAGCGAGAAAATTATCGTAGAATCTTGTGCAAAAAAGCAATAGAAAGAGCGTTTCTTTCTCTTCGAGGCACTCCTTTTGTTTTTTCAATTTCATTAACATTTCGATATACCAGGTGTTCCTGAAAATATGCTTAAAAAATGCACAATTTCCATTTTTCCTTTAATTCGCTGTATCTCGGCGAGAAATGATCGCAATACCATGATCCGAACATCAGATTGAAGCAGAGATTCTGCCGATTGGATTGAGTACCCTATGAACTCGCTGCGACAATTTTTCACCTATGGTAGCTGTGTTTGAAGTTAGTGCTTCGCAGAAATTAGCGCGCCACGTACAGCGGCTGCCTGACATCTCTGAATATGCCGGCGCACAGTGGAAAATTTGGACCAAACTCGATTCAAAATCAAAGAACTTTCGATAGAAATGAGGTAGAGCGATGAAATTTTTTTAAATTAAAGCTGAAACTTTGCAGAATATGGAAAAACTAGGGAGATTATGGTACGAACGTTTTTTAACGTTGAGAAAATTCGTTAAACATGTAGAATTTCAAGAAAATGTAGTTTCTTCAGTACCACGCGCGGAAAATTTTGTTTTAATATGCTATATATCATTTCCCGTAGATTTTTTCATGCCGATTTCAAAACTGGTCTCAAAATTTGTCTACGACCGCAGGATTTTGCAAGAAATCGAATCTTGTGAACAAAACTAATGTAATCATTTTTTCGTTGAACAGATTTGATAACCCACTTCGACAACCAGATTTGAAATCAGTTATGATCACGTAAAGTGGGAGCAATTTTTCGGGTTCGCAGAAGTGATCCCTTAATTCTTTTGAGGAGTGTACGTATTTGGTTCCCTCTTCTTAAACATCGTTTCGAAAAATTGCAAATAGCATAAACTTCCGCGGTCTATTAATAAGTTTGTTGAAGCCGAAATATTGTGAGATTAAGTGAAGTCACCGGGAAACAATTAGGATCGCAGACTTTCGACAAGAAACGCGAGGATTACGCGACCTCGCGCTAGACATCGAAGCGCACGGTGTCCAAATCCTCTTTTTACGGTCACCGCAGCAGCACTTTGCACTTTAAATGTTAAGTTTCATTCAGATTAACTGGCAGCGAAATGCAACAGCAAACGAGATATAATTGATGTACGCTTTGGGTCGATCACGTACAGTTCGATATTATCGATTTTGAAATATCGAAATATTTCTTTTTTTCGATTCACGATACGAGAAATCATATTTCACTATTGTCCCGTTCGTACTGAATAAAAATTGCTTTTACAACGATATTATATTTTTTGAACGTTCATGGTGCTCTAACCCCCAGCCCCCAGCCACCATTCCGGTAAATTTACATTGTTGTGAGAAACAATATTTTACACGCAGATTGTTGCTCGTATTTCAATGGAATGATTTCTCTTTGAATAAAAAACATTTCTACGCTGATCATGTTATTTAACTGTATATGTATGTATTTCCTTCTTTTAATGTTCACAATGGTTGATCAAATTATAGAAACGCAACAGCGGAGAAACGTTTTACCGCTTTTTCATAGATCTTGCAATTTACAATCTATTCTCGAGAACTTGCAGGAAGAATAAGTTGGCAATATCCAAAGTATTAGGTCGTTCAGAATTTTATTTATTTTATTTATGACACAAAAGGGGAGGTAGCTGTGATTTAAAACAGTGAAAACATGTTAAACGCATTCAGGAAGAAAATAAATTTACATTTCACTCCAGTTTCTCGCGATTCAGGTAGAAAACTTTTATTTTGCATAACGATCCGCTGTCTAGTTATTACTGGACTGCGGATTTTATGCATTTATGACAAAAATGGGTACGTATAATTTAAAACAGTGGAGATATTAAAAAGGTTTAAGGCCACCAGTGTATTAGTTTCACCTTAATAAAATAATTAAAAGAAGAATGGAATCTTTATTTGACTCCTGTGTCTTACAATCAATGCAAACATTTTTTATGTTGAAATAAGATTTTATTCGGAACCACTTTCTTCAAATTCGCAGTATGGTAATAAAAAATGGAAGCAATGCGGTCTCTACACGGAGAACTAATTTACTTTCCGAACAACCTAACAATTTCAGGATTGTTTGGTTTGATATCCGAGGAACGGACGCATATATATAGCGAGTAAGATTCATTAAACACGGTCCGGTGACGTGGCGAAGCGCTTAATTTCGGTGCTTATCAATTCTGGTTCTGGACACTAGGTAATTATAGTAATTATGGTAAAGCATTGATGTAGTTAGTGGATGTTGGCAGTATACAGGGGATACATGCGCACAGCGGCAATTCAGGTCCTCGGTGACAGTGGCCTACGCCAATATTAGGATGAACCTCTTAGTGAGGCTTGCAGCTATAACCATTGGCACAGCCACTTAAATTAATAGGCGGCAATTAAGCGGATAATAATGCCGGTCCTACGCGCCCTTCCGAATTCCGATGGCCGTTAATAAAAAGACAATCCTAGAATTTACGTGCAACGTCGTCGGTCTACCAACGAGGCAATTCCTTCGCCGATAATGCTGTCCAGTTCGCTCGGCTAGCCTAATTCAGTCTGGCGAAGAAAACACGGTAAAATTGATCCACCGCGCCCCGTCGTGTAAAGCCACGAAATATCGTTGTTCCCCGGTTATCGTACGCATGCATCTAGACTACAGATATTCTCACCGAATTTATACCGCAGTCTATCAAGTCGTTGCAATTGTCAACCGCCGGAAATCGTAGGGTACAATGAACGGCGCGGACAAGGCTTTATGGAAATCGATACCAGTGCACCGGTAGAACTTGCGTTATTTTAACTGTCGCTTCTTGCCGCGTTCATCTCCACCGTTTCGTTCGATTGGCGCAGTTCTGTCGATCAATGATATACATATCTCTCGGTAATGGTCTATGTCTACATCGCCGAGGAAATTAAGACTAAATGGTTATCATTCGACTGCGGATGTTTATCAATTTTTAATTTTTGAGAAGGTGGAATGAAATAGAATCTTATTTTCCGTGGTAGTAGCCTTTTTAGATCTGAGATCAATTAAAATCGTATTGAATTCGATCATCTTTTATATCCCAGCATTTTTTTTAGTTTTCAAGAGCATACAGATCCGCAGTCTAGTTATCATTGAGTACGTACACATCGCAGCAAAGTATTTAACTGCCTGTGAATAAACCTTAAGAAATAACATATTTTGTACTTTGAAGTAAATAATAATTAGACAGCGGATCTTTATGCAAAATAAAAATGTTTCACCTGAATTATAACAAACTGGACCGTTTATATCCTAGCTTTTTTTTAATTTTCAAGAGCATTAAGATCCGCAGTCTAGTTATCATTGAGTACGTACACATCGCAGCAAAGTATTTAACTGCCTGTGAATAAACCTTAAGAAATAACATATTTTGTACATTGAAATAAATAATAATTAGACAGCGGATCTTCATGCAAAATAAAAATGTTTCATCTGAATTATAACAAACTGGAGTGAAACAAAAATTTATTTTCTTTGACAATATACATAGATAAAAGGTTGAAAATAATATAACAGAATTCTAAATCTCTTCTAATGTTTTCACTGTTTTAAATTTTAAATTACACCACATTTTATTATAAATGCATAAAGTCTAATAATAATATTTAATTTAATATATCAGACATTCGTAATCGATATATTCACAGCTGAATTTCATTGAAAAACTAACAAATTTATTTGGACATCAACCTATAATGCCGTTAACGTCTTGTATTTGGAGAGTCTATAAACGTGCAAAGAATCACAGAGTGATTAGTATGCGAGTTTGAATTCGGCTCTGTCAACAAGTGACTTTTGGCTAGGCAGATATGTATGTATGTATGTATGTCGATGAATTCTGTCGAAGTAATATGCGACTTTCCGTTCCAGTAATGCAACTTGACTTACCGTCGTCGGAAGTGATATAGTGAATTCGGAGCAAACTCAAGCGGTATGTTAATTTAATAGCCTGCTGGGTCAAACACACGAAAATATTCGTCTCTATTAGTTACAGAACCACAGTTATTCGATTACTTGTAGGTTTTATCGAATTCTGATATTTGCCAAACTCACCTGGCTAGAACTATGTATATATACCTCTTACTATAATCTAATTCCGTATTTACCTTACACGCTGTCCACCGCATCGCTTACCGTTTATTCAATTTACACGTTTTACTTGTTAATCCCGTGGGAAATGTGAAAACTATGACGCACATTCGGGACGTATAATAAATCGCTTCTTATTCAAATCTATTCGTTTCTTCAATTTATACCGTAACCTTATTGATTCAATTATGATATATACAGGGTGACAAGAAATAACGGAGTTAAACATTTCTTATCATAATTCTGTCAAATCGACGAATTTTGAGAAACCAAATGATAACAACTATAACATAGACCTTTAGTATTCATATATTTAAGAAGTTTCGAAGTGGCCACCCTTTGAGCCGATTTAGAGGCTCAAACGTGTCTTGAAATTTTCGGCTATGGACCGCAGCTCTTCTGGCGTCATTCGTTCCCACACCCGGCGCAGAGATTTTTTCAGCGACTCGAAACTTTTATGGGGCTGAGCACAGGCCCTGGCCTCCAAAATCGACCAAACGCTGGAGTTCATAGAGTTGAGATACGGTGAGTACGGCGGCCATTCCGCAGATGTGATGAAACCTGGAAAATGGGATTTGCTACGGTTTTCGTGGATCAAGGGGTCAAAATCAACCAAGAAGTGTATCGACGGGACATTCTCGAAGCCGTCGTACTTCTGTGGGCCCAACAGCACCTCGGCGACCCGGAATGGACGTTACAGTAAGATTCCGCGCCGGCCCACAGGGCGAAAACGACTCAGGAGTGGTGCAAAGCCCATTTTCCAGGTTTCATCACATCTGTGGAATGGTCGCCGTACTCACCGAATCTCAACCCGATGGACTACAGCGTGTGGTCGATTTTGGGGGCCAGGGCCTGTGCTCGGCCCCATAAAAATTTGGAGTCATTGAAAAAATCTTTGTACCAGGAGTGGAACCGAATGACGCCAGAAGAGCTGCGGCCCATTGCCGAAATTTTCAAGACACGTTTGAGCCTCTGTATCGGCGCAAAGGGTGGCCATTTCGAAACTTCTTAAATATATGAATACTAAAGGTCCTTCTTATGGTTTTTCAAAATTCGTCAATTTGACAGAATTATAATAAGAAATAATTAACTCCGTTATTTCTTGTCACCCTGTAATACAGTTTTCTAAACGTCTTTAATCCCAGTTCAATTGGCTCGCAAATATCTTTCGGGTAGGTACGCTGAGCATACATTTTCCTTCAAGCGAATTCAACTTTGCAGCATTGTAAAAATTGAATTTCTCGTCATTCGTGTTCTTCATTCTTGTATATCAACGAATAGTACGTTGATCGATCACTGCACCTCGACCAAAATTCGCATAATACTGTCGCCAATAAGTTGTTCTTCACCGAATATGAAAAGAATGCACGTCAATCGCAATTAGACATCTGAATTAAAAGCTTTGTAGCTGAAAATCATCTATAATCTATGAAATAAATAGACCGCGGATCTTTAAACAAAATAAAAATTGTCTGCATCGATTACAAGAAATAGAAACTAAATTGATTGGTTACGTTGTTTTCACTGCAAAAAGACTATTGAGGGATGAAGTGAATTTTGATTGATCCCACAGAATATTTTTATTTTGCATAAAGATCCGCGTAGCGATAAGGAAGATTAGCACGAGGAGAAATTGAACCGCGGCTTCTGCGACAGGTAGATATTTGAAAAAGTCAAAACCCGATTGACCATGACAGAATGAGCCGAGTTTCAAGCCTCTAAGTATACGTAATCCTTTGACACTTTACAAATGAGAGCTCACGTGGTCACCGGTCTTCTTCCTTTTTCCAAATCTTTGCCGACGTGATTATCGATTCTCGATATTCGCTCGTGCGTGGTCGCTTTCTGTGCAGAATTACGGAATCCTGCATTCGCTATTTGACCGTAGGATTGACTCGGCAGCAGTGACGTGGCACTAAAAGAGCTCCACGGTAAATCACTTGAGCAAATTGTAAAGCAGCAAGTGCGGCGTGATATTTGAAGGGATTACACGTAAATGACGAACAATGGACAAGAAGGATTATGTGATCGCCGTTCGATACGATTTTTTTGTCCACTATCGAGCTGATCAACTAGTAATCTCTCGACAGATTCATGGAAACAAACATTCGTGGAAGGAAATCTCGCCGAAATGTTTTAAACGCTGTGTGACAGACATTCGATTGTAGTCGAACATTTCGTATCGATAACCTTTTCCTCTCACGTTTTTCCCCGGCGCTGTACGCCACTCCGCGCCGCGTTGCGCCGTTTCCGTGCAAACCGGGCCCGTTCTCCCCTGAGAAATTTGAACGCGATCGATTTATCGGACGTGGTTTTTTCAGTCTTCCTCCTCGAAGCTTTCTGAAGTGGCATTAGGAAGGTTTAATGCGATGCCTGCAAAAAGGGAAACAGAGTGTAGAGCCACGGCGAGTAGGTGCCGAGTGCCATTGACTGCAGAATAAAATAGACGGTGGCATTTCTATCGCGGCTCAGCCTTGGCAAAATTCCATTTCTTTTCCATGAGATCCGTGCCCTGAGCAAAAACTGATATTTCCGCTGCACCCTCCCCGCTCCCCACACCATCATCGCCATTTTTCTTTTGCCCCGAGACCGCATCGACGAGTTTTGGCATACGTATATTTGCCGGGACACAATTTTCATCGCTTTGTACTCCCGCTTTTCCCCGATAATACAGAGAACCGAGGAATCCGAGCGACGCGACTCGTCGAGTGTCGCATGCGGCTTAGATCACCGCGTTTATTGTAGAATCCTGAATTAACTCCTTCTACTGAATCCACCAGTGCAGCTTCCTGCAGTCGATCCAAAAAGTATTGCGCTCATACGAAATGTCCGATTTTAGAATGCGAATGTCGTAACGCGTTTCCGTCCAGAAATACTATCACGGTACACAGCTTTGTTATTAGACTGCGGATATTTATGCAGTTATAGCGAAATTGGGTAGACGAGATTCGAAATTGTTGGAAAATTTTCAAAATTGAAGATGTCTCCTCTGTTAACACTTTACCTACCGGAAACCTATTAATAGGATTTTCAATAATTGTGCTGTACCGGAAGAAGACATAGAAATTTTCTTTTGCATTGCAATCTGTAATGAAACTATTAAATGACGTTATTGAAGGTGACTTGTTAGTTCACAATGAAAATTCCTGTTGCTATTGAAGGTTCCATTAAAAAGCGTTTAGCCATATTCCATCGATCTTTCAAAATTACGCAATAATCACCGGTCGGTAATGTGTTAAAATCGTTAATGAAATAAATAACATCTAATTTGGTTTCTATTATATTTCTTGCAATTTTTATTTTGCATAAAGATCCGCAGTCTATTGATCAATATAATGGAAATTAATTCTGGTTCAATCGAAAATATTCAATCGTCGACAAGTTGCATACTTGGTTTTTGAAGGATAATATTTACATCCTGTTTCCCAATTTAGCTAGCCAAGTCTCCAGCATACATAGACGTTTCCAGCGCGGTTGTCCGATATCCCTGTTGTCGATTCGTATTGACACATAGGAAACGTTAAAACCAATTGAAGTCGATCTAATTCCTGAGTTGACGTATGATATAACTCGACACATAGAGATCCGCAGGTTTCGCTATTCAAGAAAAGTCTTTGACAGACAATGACAAGACAATGGCGTCTTATTGAATTCTGAAAATCGTTCACGCTCGTCACGGATCGAAATTGTGGATTTACTTTTGTAATTGAAACGAAGCCATTAAGGTTTTCATTATCTTGGAAATCTTCCGAATGAGTTCTTGTTCTACCAGCAGCAATTTCACTCGTTTCATCTTTATAAATTTCCGAGTAGGCTGATACTGTTTAACAACCGAGAAATATTATATATCGTACCCTGCGTTGTCGACTGTTTTCAATTAACGCAGACATATCGCTGTCATTAATCTTAATTGACCTTTCCGTTTCCATCTTTATCTTCCAGGCCGAGATCGCCACTTCTGAACTTCTTAAAAACCGTTTTGCTCTAACGCGGCCATTAATCACATCGCCGTGTGACACGCCACGCATTTTTTTCATACTTTCACGATACCGCTATTCTATCTGTAAGTGATAGTAACCTGCAAAAAAACTTGGGAATTCACTATTAGGTTCCCTATGATGGATATTGTTATATTGTATTAGGGATTTTGCTGTAATCTGGTGGTTATTCAGACTCTTTGATATTTTCCATAACAATGCTCGAATTCTAGAAAATAAATGATAAATAGACGGATTTTATTTATAGCGGATTTTATGCATTCGTGACAAAAATGAGCAGGTGCAATTTAAAACAGTAAAAATATTAGTTATAACCAAACTGTTATAACCAAAAAAAAAAGTCATGGAATAACGAGTATTTCATCGACTAAAATTGTATTGGTTACAAATAAGGATTATAAGTAACCGAAGATTTTTTCTCTGGATGGTAAATGTTATCGTTGAGAGAAATTCATTTCGATCACTTATAACTAGACAGCGGATTTTATACATTTATTACAGAAATGAGTAGGTGTGTAATTTAAAAGAGGAAAAACATTAGACGAATGTAAAAAGACTGTTACATTATTTTCAACCTATCAGCCATATTAAGAGAGAAATTATTTCTTCGAATTCTTTTCTTTATATATTGTGTAGAGTATCTTAAATTTAAATAATGATCCACTTTTTATTAATGCCTTTTATCGTAGAAAATTTTAGAAAAACTGTTATTTTTGGTCCCTGAAAAATACTGTTATATTATTTTCAGCTTATTAAATATCAATAGAGCCATGAGTTGCCAATTTGTTCGCAAGAAAAAGTTGGAGATGTTCCAAGTGTTCGAATGAAAAATCTGTGTTTTGTTACAGGTCCAGTCCAAGATGACAGCGACGAGAGATTCCTCGTCGTATACCCTAGAAGGGACTTTGAGAAATCCCTACCAACTGATCCGTTCGAGAACGATCCACTAGATTCTTTCTCCTGGGCGTGGCCTAACTGGTACACTAGAATGAGCGGTACGTAAAACAGAAGTGTTTTTCGATTCCTGTACAAGCTTTCTTGGTAATTAATGTTATTTCGTTGGTTGATCCGCTAGAAAATACAATAAACTATATGTGCGTAAAATTTCAGATCGATTGGTCCATTCAAATTAAACAATAGTTTCGAGAAAAACGCGTTTAAGTAAAGAATTTTATCATAATTTAGGAAAATGGAAAAGTCTAGCAAACAATGCTTTTAGGTTGCAAGATAATACCCCAAAATTTTTAATTTTCAACATTTGTAAACACCCTAAACTTTATCTTTTGTCTCAGTTGTTAATTAAGATATTAAGATGAAAAAAACCTCTTTCACACTTGTAAGCAAATTATAAAGGATAGAAATTTCTTCTTCTCCCTTTTTTTGGTAGAAAGATAATACCCAAAATTTTAAATTTTTTAAATTCGTAAACACCCTAAACTTTATCTTTTTTCCCAGTTGCTAATGAAGATATTAAGATGAAAAAAGACTTTTTTCATACTTGCAAGCAAATTATAAAGGATAGAAATTTCTTCTTCTCTCTTTTTTTGGTAGAAAGATAATCCCTAAAATTTTAATTTTTTTAATTTCGTAAACACCCTAAATTTTATCTTTTTTTCCGGTTGCTAATTAATTGAGATGGAAAAAGACTCTTTTCACACTTGTAAGCAAATTATAAAGGATAGAAATTTCTTTTTTTCTTTCATTTACGCCTCCGCTCGCAGAAAACGTACGAAAGATTCTCGTAGCAAGTAATTCTGCGATATAATTTTTGTTACCGAGTCGAATTGTATATAGTTGACATTTCGCGGCATTATTACAAGCAACGAGGTTATTGAAGGTGAATTTTACCGTCCCACGATGTGTATGTATGTATATGTAATATGTATGCGGCCGAACACTGGGAATACAATTGGAAAGAACGTACTACGCGTGTCGGAATATCTACACATACGCGAAAATCAATTTGAAGAACCAGTTCCATTAATCGAAACGAATGGATCTGAATACCAAATTTGTAACTGAAAATGGCGCCTGGAAGGCACCAAATTATTCAACCGGCGACAACAGTACCGGTTCTGGCGGATTTCTTGTTCGTTCGGTCAAATTTTGCGGCTGTTCATCACGGGCGAAACGATTCTGTCGATGTTTCAACGGTGTGCAGAAAATTCGTGACATTTCCATGTAACGATACCTGGCGTCCGACATTATACGCCTGAATTCATTCGTCAAATATCATGGCTACGGACCCGATCATAAGTGAGCTCGATCAACGGTATCCCGCACTACAGAATAATGGGATTTTTCTGCGCCGTGAATAATACTCGCGAACGAACCATCGGAAAAATGACATAAACACGGACAATAGCTTCCAGATTTCTCTCTCCGTTCGCCCGTTAACTACATCATTGTTGTTAACACACTTTAACCCTTTACGCGCCAGGATTATTTCACATGTTCGAAATACATTGAAGTCGTCGATTCTCGGATAAAATAGAAATACACTTTATATAATATACAGGGTGTCCCGAATTTAAATGGTAAAACTTCAGGAGCGTGTAGGGGACCGAAAATCTAAGACAAAAAGTCTTTTACAGATTTGATTCTCGTGTTTGATTCGTTTTGGAGAAAATCGCAGAAAAAGAAACAAAACAAGTTTTCATTTTGGTACTTATTTATTTATATTTTATTTACGTTTTCATCTATCTATCTTCGTATGGGGAACCTTGAAGCAGAAAGTTTATTCGGTGCCAATCGATTCAAGAGAGCAATTAAGAGACCGAATCATAGATGCAGTGCACCAAATATCACCAGAACAATGTTTAGCTGCAATTTATCAAGTCAGGGCTGGATGTAATGCTTGCATTGCTGCAAGAGGGCAACATTTTGAACAATATCTACATTAAATAGATGATAACGTAAATAAAATGTAAATAAATAAGTACAAAAATGAAAACTTGTTTTGTTTCTTTTTTTGCGATTTTCTCCAAAACGAAGCAAAAACGAGCAAATCTCTAAAAGACTTTTTGTATTAGTTTTTCGGTCCACTACACGCTCCTGAAGTTTTGCCATTTAAATTCGGGACATCCTGTATACAGGATGTGGCCGGACGGGTGGTACAACCGGCAGGGGGTGATACTACATGTAGAAATAAGTCGAGAAAAAGGAATTACATTTTTTCGTTTGACGCCTCGTTTTCGAGAAGATAAACTTCGAAGATTGGTCGGGTTCGCGTGCTTCAGTACATACAGGAAGTAGAATCGGTTGGTCATGATCAGACGCGCGTCAGCCGATTCCTATGCAATAGCACGTGTACTCGCTGCATTTTCAAACTCGGCTGTCTCGAGAACGAAGCGTCAAACAATAAAATGTTTTTTCGACTTATTTTTACATGTAGTATCCCCCCTGCTCGGTTGTACCACCCATCCAGCCACATCCTGTATATTTGTCTATTTATTTATTATTGCTTTAAACCGAATGGTTTATTCAGCAAGTATAGTATTGTTACATGTAGCTTACATTGCATAGGTGTTACATTGTTTTTATATCCTTACGGAACACGAAACATCTCAATCTCTATCTCTATATACAGTGAGGGACGAAAGTATTCGTACACCCTTTAAAACGGAATAACTTTTTTATAATCAAGTATACCAAATGACCTGATGTTTTCGAAGCAATTGGATTGGATAAAAGCATTGGTTTACTGAATGATGTGCAAAAAATATTTTTTAAAAATTACAATTTACAAGGTTGCATGTAAAAATAAAAAAGGCATTTTTTAAAACTTTTTATTTGGGCCCTAAATGAAAATTTAAAATATAACTTTTGTAGATCTATGTTAGTTATACGCATGCTGAAAATTTCATCGAAATCGAATTACGTGCGACAAGCGGTTTTGAGCAGTTTCTGCTTAAAATCCACAGAATCGTACATCTTTCGATGCGTGTCGTTTTTTCCTGCGTCAACCGATTACGATAAAATTTTCAGCACGAGTATAACTAACACAGATCTGCGAAACACATATTTTAAATTTTCATTAAGGGCCCAAATAAAAAGTTTTAAAAAGTGTCTCTTTTATTTTTGCATGTAATCTTGTAAATTATAATTTTTGGAAAATCTTTTTTGCACGTCATTTCGTAAACCAATGCTTCTAATTGATTATAAAAAATCAGGTCGTTTGGAACAATTATGAAAAAGTTATTCTGTTTTAAAGGGTGTACGAATACTTTCGTCCCTCACTGTATAATAAAATCGTGTCTGCTTGTGACGGCATCAACTGAGCACGCCTGAACGTAGAAAGCTGGGGTTTGAGCCATTAGACGCAGCGTTTCTTCGGGAATGTTTAGAAGAAATCCGCATTTGAAAAAGTCCATTCGTTCAAAAGTTGTGACTTCATTAATGACCAAAGACGACCTTTTCGCCCTATTCTGGGCACGTTTCTGCTTATAACTTTTGGATTTGTTATTGCACATGGACAAAGTCGCGTGTACAGCTAGACTGCGTGTAGACTGCGGATTTTTATGCAATTATGTCTTTTGAACAATTTTAAGAATGCTAGGATATAAAATACGGCAGAATTTCGTACGATTTTCATTTATTTCAGATCTCAAAAGTCTAGTACCACGAAAAATAAGATTCTACTTTATTCCACCTTCTTAACACATTACCGACCGGTGATTATTGCATAATTTTGAAAAATCTATGGTACATAGCTAAACGCTTTTTAATGGAACATTCAATAGCAACAGCAATTTTTATTGTGAACTAACAAGTCACCCTCAACAACGTCATCTAATAGTTTCATTGAAGATTGCAATGTAAAAGAAAATTTCTATGCTTTCTTTTGGTACAGCACAATTATTGAAAATCCTATTAATAGGCTTCCGGTAGGTAAAGTGTTAAAAGTCGTCTACAAAAATTGAAAATTGCATAAACATCCGCAGTCTACTTATTTGTTACTCGCAACTTTAATAAGTCGAATGGAATATGAAATAATACGTGATCGGTCCTGAAAGGGTTAGCGGCGTGGCGCGTCGCGACCAACGCAAGAGGAGATTTTGTTACGTGTCCTCGACGGCGGCGGCGATTGCGTAAACCTTCGGAAAATGCAACCGCGCGGCCAGCACCGTGAAGTTTTGCTTTCAAAGGTCGATTCTGGTAACCGGTACCAAGGTCGGTACATAATGAATTTTATCCGAGCGACGCGACGCATACTTTCACCGCCGAAAGGCCTTTAAAACCGGCGAACCACGCCGCGCCGCGCCGACGTTAATCAGGACAAAGAACAGGAGAAAGAAAAAAACCGTATAATTGCGCGGGTCGATCGTGTACTTCATTATCTGGAGCAAGCAGAATCGTGGGGAATGGGCGGCAATTTTCGGTAATCGTCGATTGCACGATTCGACGAGTAGTTATTCAAATCCTGCGTTACGTATCGGCTCGCTGCCAGAATAGAAGAGGAGCTCTCTCGTCGGGGATTAAAAAGTTGTCTGGCTGCAGAGAAAAGAAACAGGACCCGCTTTTAAAGAGGAGCGAAATTCTACGTTTCAGAAAGAAGAAAAAAGAAGAAATTGCTTCGGCGAAGGGGCTACGTGCGATACGCTCTATACAAAACAGGAAATAAACGTACGCTCTCTATAAGAAAGAATAAAATAAACGTTCAGTAGGTTGGCTCGCGTTCGCTGGCTCCGGAAAGTATTTATAACACTAAATTTTCTGTTCTTCTTCGAACCCCGCAATAATTAGCCGAACTTACGCATTCCTTGAAGAATTTAAACAATATACTCGGTCTATTAAGAGAGAAAATTTTCTATTTGACTTTAGTTTGTTGCAATTGCATTAGAATTTGTACAAAAGACTCGTTTCCGGGCCGCGACAAGTTGAATCGTCTCTGAAAATGTTAGAAAATTTTGTCATGATCTTATTCACCATGTACAAAGTTTTTTTAGCTGTTTCACCGACCGTGTAGTTAGTTATGCCTCTGTGAATAACTACCACGGAGGTTAACGCTTGCATGTTAATTTGTAATATGTTGGTTTTAGAAGGAGTACTGAATAATAATTTGCCAGCTACAGTTCGTTTCAGTAATAAATCCGTGCAAGGCTCGCATGTAGTGTACTGTAGAGCCCTTGCTTTCGAATGCCCATTATTCGAGTATCCTAATTTGCAAATGTTCTACTGTTCGCCCGTTCCATTACATTCGAATCAGAATAGTACTAGTGACTTTCTCGTAGCAATAATTTAGGGTGCAATGTTATACGTATATATGGACGTGCATAATTTACAAGTCGGAAATGTGGAATTGGATATTTATTAGGTCGGAATGAAAGTTCTTACGGTTTTTGTTATTTTGATTTTATAATAAAAACCGCAAGAACTTTCTTTCCAACCTGATAGTTTAGAGAAGAACCAAGTCGCTGAAATTACCGTCTGATCAGGTGTTTTAAAAATTAAGTTTTGAGTATATTAATAACTGTAAATAGTAATATTTATTTCATGTTTGTTTTGTCGCTTCCTAATATTCAGAATAAACACAGGACAAATCGGTGGTGTTTCGAATGAAAATTTACTCTCATTTTGTTTATACAAGGATAATTCTTTTCTCTGTCAGACGCGCTAATGTTAAATAACTTTAAGAAAGACGCTATCGATTCACGAGAGCCCTATGCACATAAACGAAATTTCTGTCTGAAACTTCGCCAACTACCGATTACATAAAAAGATTAATTTTCCGAAATTGTTAACATTTTCCGGCGAGCGATTTCTACGCGATTTAGGACCAGCTATCCGGCTAATTGCACAGGTGATAACCTCCGCAATTGTGACCGGAGGAATCGATACTTGGCTCCACATTTCTACGCGAATACGATGCGTAGAAAGGGTGTAATTAGCGCCGAGGTTTTTATTTTTGCTCCGTTAGCACCGAATGAAACAGTTAGAGCAACGAAAAAATTTCATTCGCGGACTGGAGGAGAGAGGGAGGCAAAAAGGAAAAGAAAAATACCACATTCGGAATGCGTGAAATTTCAGCTGCACACGGGGAGGGATGTGCGCGCTGCACTCGTCCCGGCCTGTTATTCACTTTATTCATTTTCTGCCGGGAGTCGATAATATTAAACGAGATATCCGACGACCTTTAGCCGCTGCTGCACCATCGCGAAAAGACCATGAAACATTCAGAGAGCGAATTTTTATTTTAGATCCGTGCGTTTCTGAGAACGCGACTCCATTTAAACTCTGCTGCATTGCAAATTCCACGCGATAACGTCATCAATCTTTTCTCCCATCGACCAGTTTTTCTGTATTTCTTCTTCGACTCTGTTTCTCCCTCCCTTTCTCTCTCTCTCTCTCTTTTCTCTGTTCGTAGTTTCCTTCTGCTCCTTTCTTTTCCGCTCCTTCTTCCCCTTTGTTTTCATCCTTCTCTCAAAACTCATCGTAACAATATGCAGATGTATTCATGAAATTGCTCCGTGAACGTGAGCAGATGCGCGTGCAACTGGCAACAAATTGTAGATGCTCGTCTTGAAGACTATAAAATCAATTTTCCGCTACAGAAGCAACAGAACGGAAGAAAAGAAAGAAAGAAGAGGGCTGGCTAGGGGGTTGGAGGAGAAAACGAAGAGGTCCTCTGTTCCAACGGAGCCGTAGTAATCACGACCGGTTAATTAGGACGATAATTTCTGCTAATTACTTTCGTTCGTGTACCCCCGAACTGCCTTCTTCTTTGTCGCCGATATAATTCTACAATTGTTTACATCGATTTTACGTATGAATCATGTTCCTCGTTGTACAGATCTTTAATTACGTACGACTTGATAGGAGGTTATCAACCATTTATTGTACCGATAATCGCGACGGCATTGTTTCTCGCGCTAGAGCATTGTTTAACCTTTAGTTTACACGCACTCCATTGTTCTACATAAATGGTCACATGGAACTTTATCCGACTCCAACATAAATAAATTTTTATTCAATAAAATTACTGCTTCAATGCGAAATAAACAATTGCTAGTGTATATGACAGCGCTGCTTGAGCTTGAAGCACTAAATTTCACCCTGTGCACTCGGAGCTATTTTAACGGAAAATTAAACATTTCTTCCGACCTAAAATATTTCCATTCGCAATTATTTCTGAAACTTTGTGGATACGAAATTGATATAAAACCTCATACAATACTTAAATGTTCAGTAATTGCAATATTTTAAATAATGGTAAGGTGGAGTGGGGTAAGTCCGCCCTAGTTTTAGCAAAGTTGAACTTTAAACTGATGTATTTTCAATCTGGTATGTAAAAACTTAACGTTCTTGGTATCAAACTCTTGCCACAGTTATTACTGATGAATTAGAATTATGTAGGATTGTAATTTTGCTTGAAAATTATCATTTTGATAGGATATTGTACAAAGTGTCAACTGAGAGTTAAACATGCTTTCGAACCTTGTTTCAAGTGCTACGGGGCAAGAAAAGAATGATTAACAAGCCTGCTATAAAATACTTCTTATTGCATTAAATTATATTGTTTAGTTTTATAGTTATCCATTTTTAAACAAACAAGTACTTTCATGCTGAAGTATGAAAAGGGATACAGTGATATTAAAACAAAGTGTAAAATGCTTTCGAGCCTTGTTTCAAGTGCTACGGGGCAAGAAAAGAATGATTAACAAGCCTGCTATAAAATACTTCTTATTGCATTAAATTATATTGTTTAGTTTTATAGTTATCCATTTTTAAACAAACAAGTACTTTCATGCTGAAGTATGAAAGGGGATACAGTGATATTAGAACAAAGTTTAAAAATGCTTTCGAACCTTGTTTCAGTACGGACTTACCCCACCGTGATAGTACGGGCTTGCCCCGTGTAGTAATATTTACGGGGCAAGAGCATCTTAGTGTTTTTCTCAATAAAATTTAAAAAATACAATATAAACGGTTTATTTAATGTAAACCTACATCAATATTTGTTGTACTTACCTAAAATAACAACACAGAATATATTAATACATAACTTGTAAACTATTGCACGTTCAGGGTAACCTCAAAGTTGTACGTGTACCTCGCACGTGACTGTTTGGCATTGGTTGATTTAAGCGAAGAAAACACCTTTATTCTTGGACGACATCTATGTAGAATAGTTCATACTAACTTATGCTACATTAATAAATACAAAGCTAGAGAAATTTCGTTCATATTATAATAAAAATAACCAATTAACGGACTTGCCCCATAGACGGACTTACCCCACTCCACGTTATAGCAATTTTTAGTGGCGCCTCAGAGTCACCACTCGAGTTAAGAATATTTTAATTAATTTTATATTTTTATAATATAATTTTATACTGGATGGACAACATTCAAGATAAGCGATTATATTTATTTTTACTCGAGAATGAACACTTCTTCCGATTTAGAAAGAAGGGTTAAAATGTCGAGATTGCACGTACTATGTGCGAGTAATTAAAGGTTAATCAAATATCGGCTTACGAGAAGAGCTTAAACCTATTTCAAGACATGAAAATGTTCCGATGAATTCCATCTATTCCATAGAAACGGGCCACTGTGCGTCGATCGAGTCTAAAAGTACTCGGATATAAGAGATTGTTCGGTGGTTCGTGTGTCGAAACTGATCCCATCATTACTTACATCGGGCCATCGTTATTACCCATTTAGGTAACTTTCACTTCACGACCGAGTGATTTTCCTCTGACGGTAATTTTGTCCTCCGACGAACGACGACCTTATTTTCGTGTGACGGGTGCATGGTGCATACGCACGCGTGCATACGGGTTACGATAAAACCGTCGGAAATTCGAGAAATTTCAACGACGGACACGGGTGCTTTCACGATCGCAACAAACGCAGGCAGACAGGCAAGCAGCAACGAACGAACTCACGCACGCATGCACGCAGACAGACGTTCAAATGTATCGTCATGAGAAACAATAATCGGCCGACTGTGTGCATGTACGTGCACCGATTGCTCGCGGGTATCACAGACACACAGTGTACCGGAAGTTACACACCACGAGTAAGCGGAATACGTACACAGTTGCGCGCGAGTCCGTGTAATTTTATGTTTGTGATTGTTGAACCGTGATTGCGTATCCACAGTGTTCCGAACAGGGAAGGGGCGAGGGGGAGAGCGATCACGTTCCGTTACGCACCGATTTCGATGAACCTTTGTGCAAAGCCAGCGCTGCTACGTTCTAATTAATTCGAAGGTCAGTCGAATATCAACCGAATTCTGCATTGTACGACAGCATAGTTTCCCTTATCTACCACTTTGCAATTCGGAGCTACTTTAACTCTTTAGTAATTGATTAGATGACGATGTATTTAAAACTGTAAACAATATTTTGAATAATAGCTCAGCAATTTTTAGTGGTCACTCTGAGTCACCACTTGACTGCTAAGGGTTGAAAATAATTGATTAATTTAACTCGTCTAATTTTTATTGAATAGTGATTTGATCTTTTAACTAATTTTATACTGGATGGACGATTATATTTATGAGTTCACCCTTTGCAGTCGGAGCTATTTTAACTCGAAAATTCAACATTTCTTCCGAACTAAAATAACTCACTGGTAGTTGATGAACGCACAGTGGTCTATTTGGCCAGAAAAAGTGGAAAAAACTATTTTAGCGTTATTTGTAGGCTCAATGTTATAATATTATATATCGTTGGATTCGTCTTAAGATCAGCTACAGCATTATGAAATCCAAAATACATTTTAGCATTTAAAAAATCAAATTCACCTCGCTTTTTTGTAAAAAAAACTATTTTTCCAACTTTCATATACATTGAAATTTGCAGACGTCTGAATACTGTTCCTCTTTTGTTGGAAACATTTTTTCCTCAGATTATCGAGAACCCGTGGAAAAGCGTGGCGATAGTGGAATATTTTAACTGTCACTTTCATTTTTAATTAATCTATTTTTTCATGCAGAATTCATTGCCAATATATTGATGGATTTCGAATTTCTTGTACTTTTGTCTCCCATTGTACCTCCAGAACATCCTTAAAACACTTGAAAATCGCCAATAAACGGACGCTGTTTCAAAGACTGTTTAAGAACGCAAAGCGTGCCTTAAAATCACTCGACTTTCGATGAAGTTTACTACTTCACGGGTGTACAAATAGAAAAAACAACATTGATGCCTTATTTCTTCAGACCTTTAACTACGACGGACAACAAACATTTTATGACATACGGAAAAATTTAGAGACCGACTTTTTTCCACTTTTTCAGGCCAAATAGACCACTGTGAAACGTTCGTAACAAGTGTAGACTGCGGATTTTTATGCAAAATAAAAAACGTTTGCATTGATTGCAAGACACAGGAGCGAAATAAAAATTTCTTTCTTCTTTTAATTATCTGATTAAGCTGAAACCAATACGTTGATGTCTTTAAATCTTTTTAATATGTTCACTGTTTTAAATTGTGCTTACCCATTTTTGTCGTAAATGTATAAAATCCGCAATCTAAACAAGGCTAATAAAGTTCCTGAAAGCGGTGTCAAGGTGTTGTTCCACTGGTTTTCGGATACGCTTCGGTAGCTGCTACATCATTTAATGCGTGCAATTGTTGTGGGAACCGGGTGAAACTATTATACTGTTGCCGCAGTCATTGTTTCTAATCCGAACTAAACATTATCGGAGTAATTAATGGCTCACGGGAAAGAACACGCCAATTTCTTTTGCCAGATTGTTCACATGAACGAACCTTGAAACACTGTCATTCTATAAAATAAATTATTACATCTGTGCCACTTGAGGATTTCTAATTCAATTTTGAGAGCATATAATAACACTGTCCAACAAATTTCAACGTTTTTTATGTTCCCTAATTACTGTTGGGTCCTTCTTATAGAGTTTTTTGCGCTGATTCCGAATTTGTCCTTAATTTTGTGATATAGTTCGATTTTCCGCTGGACCCTTATTTTTTGAGATAAATTGAAAAATATCCTCAAAAATTGCTGCAAAAGTGGTGTCTCTCCATCTGTAACGATTCTTTAAACATGTTTAAACATTCATAATATATTAATATTGGATATCGCTGTATTCGGGAAAGTCTACAGAATCTTTTGCTATAAAGAACAATTCAATATTTTTTATAATACCACCACAATATTTGTATAAAGTTGAAAAATATGTTTTTTTTCAAAGTCATGTTTCTCAAAAACTTTGCGTATAGGAAAAAAATTAAGGACAGATTTGGAATCAGCGCGAAAAACTCTATAACAGTGTAATTAAATAATTTAATACTTTGAACGAGTTGAAAGTAATGATGTTCTTTTGAATTTATGCTGAATAAATATTTTCTATACATATAGCATGTATTCAATCTGAGAGACAGAAATGAAATAATAATTTGTTTCTTCTTTTAATAATATAATTTTAATAAGTATGACATAAATTTTTTTAATGTCGTACAGTTTCGTTTTCCTCATAAATAAATTCCACAGTCTATGTACAGTAGTGGACAAAAGTTTAAGGACGCTCTAAAAGAGACTATACATAACTATTTTAATATTGTACTATACGATCTGAACTTTTTTGGGAAGCTAGAGCAATTAGTTCACTACAGGATGTGAAAAGAAATTTTTTCAAAAATTGCAATTGATCGAAATTGTTGAAAAAATATTGAAAGTTACATTTTCAACTTTTTAATATGGGCCTGTATCAAAAATTTTAAAAATACGTTTTGTTGATCTGTGTCGATTATATGTACTGTAAAAGTTTCATTGAAATCGGTTGATTCGGGAAGAAGGCATTGAAAGATCTAAGAATCCTTAGATTTATTGCAATTAGAGACCGAAAATCGTGAAGATCTCCAATTTTTAACATCCTTAAACGTTTGTAGCTCATTGCAATGTCGACCGATTTTGACGAAATTTTCAGAATATGTTTAATTCACACAGATCAACAAAACGTATTTTTAAAATTTTCAATATAGGCCCACATAAAAAAATTGAAAATGCAACTTTTAGTACTTTTTCAACAATTCCGATAAATTGAAATTATTTCAAAAATTTCTTTTCACATCCTGTAGTAAACTAATTGCTCTAGCTTTCCAAAAAAGTTCAAATCGTGTAGTACAATATTGAAAAAGTTATTGTCTTTTTTAGACCGTCCGAATATTAATTCGAGGAACTGTATGTACATATTATGTCCACCTCGAATCGGGCCACTATTGTGCGATTAGTGCAACGCGCTATAGTCATATCGTAGTAACAGAAAAGTGAAATCGCGGTCGCTAGTAAATATAGCAAAGCCTTGGAGTAGATCTGGTCTGATCCAAATGAAATATTATCAATGTTATTCAAAGGGCACGTTTCATTGAAAACAGCTAACGTAAATAACGATGATCGGGTAATTGCTGAAATATAATTAACGAATAAATTTAGTAGAGACGCCGGCTGGAACCGAATTTCATAATTTCATACAACGAATAAATGATTTCGAAGGCACTTACTAAACGATTTGGCTGAATACCATAAAACGAATGCTTTTTAATAACAATCGAAAGAAGATCCAAATAAAAGAGTAAAATAAATATTGTCCACCATCGCTTTCACTAACAGGATTATTTTTTATTTTCGTGTGAATAAATATTCATCGGTTTTATTTGTCCATGGGTGGTTTATACATATATATTTATATGTAGAACGATAAACCGTCCAAATATTGATGTTTGCACGTGGAGAATTAGAATTTCGCATGGGCCGTTCAAGATTTCGTCACGTTAAAAGCACGATAAAAATTCGAACTGAAATTTTCTTGTTAAAACGTCGCGTTCGAATTGAGCATCGTTGCCTCGCCACTTGAAATCTGAACGGCAACGCTCGCCTAATTGAGATAGGCTTTACCGGTACTCTGATTACTTCGTTACGGCGCGGCGTGTTCGAGTTTTCGAACACTGGAACGCTTTCTGAATGGAAACGTTCCCTGAAAAACAGTCCATCGCATCGATCGAAGACATAAGGGAAATCCTATTTTGGTTTGCTGAACAACTTTGTTTAAAGCTAACCATGCCGCGGCTTATAGGATCAGGTCGGATTAGGTTTGCGTAATTTATATAGGGTGGTCCCGTCCATTACGAACCATTTTTCTGTAGGATGTTCGCCCTCGAAATATGTCGCTTTTCTCACGCACTGAATAATATATCGTCGAGTAAGCGTCTTCAAGTAGTACTCGTTTCTTCGAATATTAAAAAACCAATTAGAATTAACGCTTTACTTCTGAAACCAACCGCTTGAGAAGTTCTCAACTTATTTTATACACATAATTCAACAAACTTTTCGGATTAGCTTAATGCAGCAACTTCTTCTGACGTTAGAGTTTTAGAAGAAAATTATCGATCTTTTAATAAAGTCGTCCGAGTGATTTTAAAAATTACTGTCGAAAATGCACACGTTTGTCGATTTACTATAATCGAATTGTTAATTGTTAATAATTACAATTGAATTACTTCACGAATTATGATTACAAAGTAATTCAATGATTTCGTAATTCGAAGTTCATTCAATTAAATTAGAATGTAATTTGTAATTCTGGTCATTCGATGGTAATCCGATTGGTAATTCGATTTTATAATTGAAATACAATTACAAAGTATGTACAATGTAATTATGAATTATTTATAAGAAGAATAAGAGGTGGAACAAGAGAAAGAATGTGATCAGTGATGAACATTATTCATAAATTCCTACTGTGTGATAAAAGATAAACTCGTTTATTACGTTCGTTTCAGGAAAGGAATATAAATTGTAGAAAGACAATTAGCACAAGATTCTTAAAAATCTTCACACCGTAGACATTTGTGCCGCGGCATAATTACAAACGAATGGTGTTGCGTTGCACGACAAGGAAGTTGATAATCATCAGTAAAGCGTCGGTGTAAATGGTTCGAAGAAAATATAAATAATGATTCTAAGGAATTATGAAGCTTCCTAGCTATCAGGCTTGTCCAGGCCACCTTGCCGCTAGTAGAATTGCATAAATGGGCCACCTTCGATTTACGAACACCTGCATGATTTCGTATGCACGACGAGTTATATAGTTCTCCGTGTAAAGATGATCGAAATAAGGGCCACGATAATGTACGAGAAACTGATACATACGGCCTTGGGAGTGACATAGAAAAATCACGTTGTTAGGGACAGTTATTGAGCCATCATGTTTCTCCGCTAATAAAGCGGTTGATCGTAACTTTCTATAGTAATGCTATAGAAATAATTACACCGTCTATTTTCGCCCGAGTCTTGAATTATGCCTAATGTTCTTACGGGTCGATGGATGCCTGTCGCTGTGCAAGGGTTTCTCAATATCGCTTTCCGTCATTGTCCACGGAACTTGCGGCGTAACTCATTGTCGGTTATGCTACTTGTATCGTCGATCCTTCCAGATGCCCGCATTAAAGTAAAGTCGCGATCTAGCTCCCTGAGGATCTCCGCGATCTCTGTCCCTTCGCCTACCCCTTCCACTGGGGGCCATTTCCACAAGAAGCGCCTTTGGTCGCGCGGTCCGTGTTTACGTGCTGTCCTTTTCTACGTTCGGCATCCTTTGTACTTTCTCTTCCTTATAAAATAGTTTCCCTACGCGATCTCTGTCCCTGGTCGGAACAGGCGATGGAGCTAGATCGCGACTTATTGTATTTTGCACGGTACAGACACAACGATAACATCAAAAATCTTATTCGAATATTTGTGCTTCCCTAAATGTTCGATCTTGTTCTTTTAACATCGGAAACGTAATTATGCATAAGTGAATCGATCTGTAAACGAAGCGACTTTACTGTATTTTGCGCGGTACAGACACTGAACGCTAACATCAAGAGTGACTAACATTAGACTGAGGATTTTTATGCAAAATAAAAACTTTCTACCTGAACTGCAACCAGCTGGGGTGAAATAAATATTGAATTTCTCGTTGAATATGTTTAATAGGTTGAAAATAATATAGTAGTATATTTAAATTCTTCAAATTTTTTTACTGTCAGAAATTAACCCATTTTTATCATAAATGCATAAAATCCGCAGTCTGGTATGATGCATAAGTGACTGTCCACTACATTCGTGTCAAAACTTCGAAATTTTCATTGCTATTATGTTTTCCAGATTTAATCAAGAATCTGATGCCATGGCCCGAGAGTCCTAAAGGAACGAACACCACCTCTACTACCAACGTGAGTAGCACATTATTAGTGGGTCATTTTGAATACGTTGGACATAGTCTTTAGTGATCTATGAACGAATCTGAAAGGGTTTTTCGATATCTTAAAAATTGTTGATTTTACAGACGTGCAAAGAAAAGTTTCTCGCCCTGTTTTCATTAAATCATAAGACTAGAACTAACAAACCGATGAAAATGAGTTTTTAGGAGCTTATAGTGAAAACAGAGTTACTAGAAGTGTTGTCATTTGGAAAAAAATGTTTTCAAGACGTCTGAATGTCTTACAACAGACGTATTAAAGACATCTACGCGAAAGCTTGAAAGCTCCGAAACAAACATTTGTGAAGATATACATTTAAGAAGAAGTTCTTGACCGAAATAAGAATGTTGAATCCTTTTTCCAGATCATCAATGGACACGTAGTGACCGTCAACGAGTCTACGTATTCGGACGGTGATGACGAATTCGGAATTCGGATTCGTGTTCGTGTGGTGGAGATTCAGCCCCAGAACGAAACGATCCCGGAAACCGAGAGAGGACCAAATACTGAAGGAACCACTGGACCCACGAAAGTTGCAACCGAAGCGACTCCCAGTACCAGTCAGGAGGAACGCACCACACCTGCGAGAAGCGTGGAAACCCTCGAAGAGTTCGACAACGACATACCGAAGAACCAAGTGGAAACCCTCACCGCTTGAACCACTTAAATTATCGAAAGAAAGCGAACGAAAATAATCGTCAAATTGAATCCGAAACATTAGCTGCTTCAACACGTTGGCCACCGAGTTCAGATAAACTCGATGCAACTAATTTGATGAACCTGTTGACACTACACCTACCATCGCCGATCAAATAATCGGTTTCTGGTTTTTTATATCTAGATTGCGGATCTTTTTATGCATTTATGGGTTCCGGAAATTTAAAAAAAATGCTGGAATATAAAATTCCACGAAATTTAATGCGATTTTTATTAATCCCAGAACTACAAAGACTACTATCAGTGAAAATAAGATTTTACGTGATCCCACCTTCTTAAAATTTGGCTAGAAAAATTGAAAATTGCATAAACATCCGCAGTCTATTTATATCTTACAATTATGGTGTAGCCAACAGCTAAAGTTCAAATAAACTGCAAATAAATAAATCATTGTTGCCGGATTAAAATCGAACTTGTATTTTAAAATCACCATATTTTCGTTCAGAAATCGGCCATGTTAAAAGTATTGTAACTTTATGCTATAGGCCTTTTTGCAAATTACATGTCAAATACATTATAACCAAATGTAAACTGCAAATAAATAATAAATAAATACTGTGTCATAAATGGAGGGTTGGGCCAGAAGACAATCATGAATTCGGATTCAATTTCGACGATATACCGTTAACTGATTAACTATCGCGTGTTAACAGAGCGTTGACTATCGTAGAATATTAGAAATGATACGTTATATATATAAATATATATACATAGATACGTTACCTAATAGTTCTATGGAATACTATGACGAAGCAACGTTGTTATAACTTTTAAAAGGGATACTTAATTTTAAGCATCACTGCATCGATTGTATTTTGATCTTTCGTATGTTAGAAAGAAGAATTCCCTTAACAAAGTTTTTTCTCCTAAATGCATATACCATGATTTTTTTTATGAATAAGCGAATTAGATTGCAGAACATAAGATACATCGTTTTGCCAAACGATCGCAGATATAGTTGCAGATTGTACTATTTTTAATATTCGACAGTGATATGTATTTATAAAATGAAGTGAGAAGCTCTTCCTACCGTGCGAAAAAATAGCAACAAGTGCTATCACATGTTTAACTCTTTGCACTCATTTTAACTGGAAAATTAAACATTTCTTCTGACCTAAAATAATTTCATTCTATATGATTTTTTTTATTGGATGCCAACATATTTAATAATACAAACAATATTTTGAATAATAAGTACAGCAACTTTTCGTGGTGACTCTGAGTCACCCCTCGAGTGCTAAGAGGACTAAGATTTCTCTTCCACTGTCCTCTGTCCGGAGCCTGTTCCTTTTTTCAACTCCTGGAGAATCCCGACAAGATTGTAGTGTATAACGAAAATTTTATACGAATAGTTTATATCGTTTCGTATCGTCGACGTATTTCGTTTATATTAATCAATCCTCGAAAGGCATTTAGAAGCGCGTAAAAATAGTTTTCGAATTTGTAACAACCGTAAAATAAAGTTTAATATCGATCAACCTAAACGGTAGATGAACCGATCGTAGCTTCCGACTGAAAGAGGATTAAACTGAAAAATAGATTCTATTTTTGTATAATGCACGATGTATTTTTTCGCCTAAAAATTTTCGATGAGAAATTTTAATATATTGTATTATAAATAAATTACTGTTGACATAAAAAAAACTGCTGTCTTTGTTTTTCAACTTCGTTTCACATGTTCGCTATCATTAAGCTTCCGGTAGGTAAAGTGTTAACTATTAATAATTAAAAGTATTTTTGATCAAATTAGAGAAAGAATGGATTAGTATGTATTACTCTTTTCTGTTATTTTCGTTTTATATTTGCACGTAGAGTCATCTGTTAATTGTTTATCTATATATTTGACTTTATTATATTTATACCTAACTTAATAATTCTGAGTGTCATCAATATAAACTGTAAAGATTTATCAGTTATGTACATATATGGGACAGAGTAGAGCGTGCCTAAATAATCTGATAACGATAACACATTTTGTCAGAGATTAAAAGTACAAAGGTATCTCTAGTTCTCAGCCAAGTTCTCGCACTACCTCCTTTTACACGAAACAACTTAGCCGTTTTTTAGAGGGTTATAACTCGGCACTGGAGGCAGATGGAGACATGTAATTTCGTACACTTGTTAAATGCTATCCCAACAAAAACATCCTGTAAACAGGAGCCAAGTTCTTATGGCCGTAAAAAGTTGCGAGATCAAACAAAATACGGCCAAGTTCGTTAGCTTAGAAATACCTCTTGCAATACTGAAAAAAGCGTTTGTGAAAATTAGTTTAAAAGAACGCTATTTAATTTCTAAAGAGTTACATGGAGGGCTAAATTATTCAAACTTGGCCGCTACCTAACACCTTTTATGGCCATTAGTTTAAAAAGTAACGGCCAAGTTTGAATAATTTAGCCCTCCATGTAACTCTTTAAAAATTAAATAGCGTTCTTTTAAACTAATTGTTACAAACGCTTTTTTCAGTATTGCAAGAGGTATTTCTAAGCTAACGAACTTGACCGTATTTTGTTTGATCTCACAACTTTTTACGGCCATAAGAACTTGGCTCCTGTTTACAGAATGTTTTTGTTGGGTCACTTCTACAATACACATGAAACATTTCGATTTGAATAATCTTTTTATTGGTGACTTTTTTTTTATAGAAAATGATGCTTCGTTGTCGATACAACCTCGATATATTTCCCTTGCATTATGATGACTGATGCAATCGAAAAGATATCGGTCACTGCATTCTTCCGTTTCACGTTTAATAATCAACTTGAACGTATAATAATATGGATTAAATCTATCGGTTTATTGTACACAGTAGCAACAGACCACTAAGAAGGAAGAATAACGTCTGCTAACGAACGAATTAATCTACATATGAAATCGTTATGGTTTTTGCCAAAAAGAGTACAAATTCACGTTACGTCAAAATAGTGGTGGTACGTTCCAAATAGAGAGTTCCGAAAAATGTAATAATTAATTACAACGTTGTCATTGAAATTAACATCGAACAAAACCTAAAAGCAGTCATTGCACGTTACATTCGTGCGCATTTATAAATATATTTCCGTGCGCCGAACGATTCGAATGACCGTTCCTCTAGACACGACAGAGTCGTCTCTCGTGAAATCTCTCGGGAAGTTGTATATTTCATATGTAAATTCACTCTTACAAAAAGGTATATATATATGCATTTAACAGTGACAATGTACGTTTCACGTGTCTCGCCAGTTGTCTTCACCTGAGTGCAGCGTTCATTCGCTTTCACTACCGCCTCCGCCTCTGCCTTCGCCTCCGCCACCACGGTCCGAGCTAGAATGACGAGAGCCAACGTCGCTTCCCGACACGGATTTCCTAGATTCCGGAGTTGCGGATCTGAAACAAAAAGAAATCACCATTTTCAATTACAAATCCTGGTTTTGTACGTGTATTCAAAAACACGTATATTAATACATTCTCATTTTAATTCGTATAATTCTTAGAACATTGATATTCATTTATGTATCGAAGCTATGGTCTCACGAATTCCGCGGTTGTTGGTACAACAATAAAAATTTAAACATCATTCTTCTCTAATACACTGGAGGTTTAGTTGATTACATTTCTTTGAAATGGGAGTGGTTTTCAAATTAATTTCTCTATCTGTTTTATATATACCCATATTTTGCTTTCGAAAATTGGTAACAGTACAAGAAATGTGTAATGTGTAATCATCATTTTCGAATTTTTCAAATTCCAAAGCATTTTCCAATGTTTGTAGACAAATTTTAAGAAAGTGGAATGAAATAATATTTTATTTTTAATGGAAAGAGCCTTTGTAGGAGAAAAGTAATTAATTATAAAAGAAAAATGCAATCCCCTAAACAATTACCTTGCAGATCCGCTGGGGCTCCGGCTTCGAGAGCCAGACTTCGACCTTGAACCCGATCGTGATCGCGATCGTGATCGTGATATTGATCGTGATCTAGACTTCGAAACAGATTTGGATTTCGATCGACTTCTAGATCTGCGTTCATCCGGTGAGCCGCTCCTCGACCTTGACCTCGACATCGCTTTCCTAGAATTGCTGGGTGACCTTGATCTTGATTCGCTACGCCTAGATCCCGACCTCGATCTTGCCGGTGATCCACTTTTCCTTGAACCACTGCGCGATCGCGATCTACTTTTCCTTGAACCAGACCTTGATCTGGAACCTGACCTTGAACGTGATCTACTCTTCGCTGAGCCTGACCTCGATCTCGATCGGCTCTTGGATCGAGAAGGACTCCTAGACTTCGATCCAGATCGAGATCGGGATCGTGATCGGGATCGGGATCGTGATCGTGATCGTGATCGTGATCGTGATCGTGATCCAGATCGAGATCGTGATCGCGAACTACTTCTGGATCGACTTCTAGATCGAGATCGCGATGCTCGAGATCCTTCGGAGTCCGATGCGATTCTTCTGCTTCCTCGTGGGCGACCCTCGTTTCCGCTCTCACCCCTGAAAAGCAATTTATTGGTAAAACAAATCCACTTCATTTCGTTGATCGCTAGACAGCGGATCTTTATGCAAAATAAAAATGTTCTGCCTGATTTTCAACAACCTGGAGCGAAACAGAAATTTCTTTTCGTTCAAGGCATGTTAACAAACAGAAGACATGATAAACAACTTTTCTAAAATGCCCTACGATATGTTTAATAGGCTAGAAATAATATAACAGTATTTTTAACCTTCAATTAGTCGCACTCCACTTTCGACATAACTGATGGTTACATGGAACTTTACATCACTCCAACATAAATCAATTTTTATTCAATGAAATCACTACTCTAATTCGAAATGAGTGTTTGCTAGTGTGGTCGACACGTTTGTGTTTATGTTTGAAACACTAAATTTAAATTTTGAGTAATGTTTTCGCTGTTCTAAATTACACCTACTCTCTATTTTGTCATAAACGCATAAAATCTGCTGTCTTTGATCAAACTCTCTTAGAATCTTTCTTACCCGCTAGCAATTTTAAGACCTCCCGAGTCACTGTCGGATTCGCTCGTCGATATTGTTTCCTTCGATAAGGGCATCTTACCCTTCGAAGTCTCGGCAGTGCTTTTCCGAAACTTATCCTTCTTACCAACTCCGACTTTTCTGCCACGTTTCGGCTTGGGTCGATCACTGTCTGAACCTGAACACGAAAGTCAGAAAATATTCTTGCTTATTAAATGAAAGATTTGGTATGTTTACAGTTGTTCGTTCAAGCGAATGTCTCACCAGTTCCGCCGCTACCCTTGCGTCGTTTGCCTTTGCTTTTCTTCTCTTTACGTTCGCTACTACTTTTCCTTTTCCGCGATTTCTTTTCTCTCGGAGCTTCTTCCCTACCTTCTTCCCTTCCAGAACCACTGCTATCGCTGACGTACTGATCAGCGCGTACTTTCTTCCCTTTCCTACCAGACTTCTCCGATGGCATTTCTCCGAACACCAACACATTTTTCGTTTTTTCAACATACTCCTGTCGTTTCTGCAGCATCTCTTCTTCTTTCTGTCTGCGCAGTTCTTCGAGCTTCCGTTGCTCTTCTGTCTGGCGCATTTTAAATGCTTGTCTGAAAATATTTATTCAAATTACAATCAAGTTTCAATTACTATTCGAGATATTTGACGTCGTTGTTATTACCGTTCTTCTTCTTGTTTTCTTCTCAGCATCTTCTCTTCCTCGTCCAACCTTCTAGCCCGAGCAACGTGATATTGTGCTTGAGACAACAAGTCCTGACATCTCCTAGCTTCTGCCTCTGCAAGCTGTTCCATTCTGTCTCCGTGTGTCGATAGATACTGAAAATATTTATGCGAAAGTCCTAATTCGTGAACCGCTTGCAGCACAGTGGTCAAAGTAGATTTTTCATCTTTCAATATCTGCGTTGCCAAACGCTGAAGCACGAGCGCGATATTGTATAACAAAACTGTATCTTGCGGGGCTACTCTTCGTGCCTGAAAGAAATATGATTTGTTCGTTTATACTTTAACGAGGTAGACTCGTTTACAGGATTGCAATGGTGCGAGATGCGCCCTCTCATTTTTCGATAATGCTCAATAAATAAATAAACGCCTCAATTACGAGGTGTAATTTGTATTATTCAACAGCATGTAACTGTCACAGCTCTAGTAGGACTTTTGAAGGCGATTGTGGCCTAGATTGATCTTTTATCTACGATCTTGTAAGATAAGAAGCATCCCGCACCCTTGCAACCCTATAAACGAGACTACCCCTTCAAATAAATCCGGAGCACTGATAAATTGTTTTGCGCTTACCTTCAACAGTGTCAACTTTGCTTCCTTCAATTTACCTGCTTTGAAGTAAGCTCTGCCGAGGTACTGAAGGACTTCAACATGATGGTATTTGTAAAATTTACGCAGGCAATTCTCGTACTGTAACATTATTTATAAAGTAGAAAATTATTGTTGGAGTGATTTTTAATATTGAGCATATATCGTTACCATCTGAATGGCGCTGACAAATTGTTTCTGCTCCACATAGATGTGCGCGATGTTCAACCAAACGTCGCAAAAGTCTGCGGTCGCCTCTCGCACCTGAGCGAAAATATCTCTGGCTTCGTTTACACAGCCTTTATGTGCTAATACTGCCCCAATCCCGTTCGCCGCCCAAATATTCTTTGGATCGTTTCGCAAAACCTAGAAGTTTCGTATACAAATCGTTAGAATTACGGAAATCCTATCGAAAACAAATATTTCCGATATTAATACCTGTTTATACATAGCCAGCGCTCTATCTTGATGACGCTTCTCTCGATCCTTATCCTTTCCACTTTGATGCAAAGTTTGTAGCCAAATGTTGCCCAGAGCAATCAGTGAATAAGCATCTGTACTGGTTGTGGGGTTTTTCAAAATTCTTTCGAATTTCTTCTGACCAGGACCCCATTCCATTTTTGCCAAATGCAAATTACCCAAAAGTGACCACGCGTCTGGATGCTCGTTATTAATTCTCAAAGCATCCTTGAACCAATCGGATGCTTCATAAATTTGTCCTTTGTCCCGCGCCATACAGCCAAGACGTAAATAACAATCTACATAATTCGGATGCTCCTTTAAAATGTCTTTGTACAACTTCTCCGCTTTGTCGAACACGCATAAAGCTTCGTTCAGTCGTGCTAAATTATACGTGGTCGTAACCGCGATAGAATTATAATATACAGAATCGTGTAAGGCATCGGCTTTCGAACGCGCCAGTGATTCTTCTAAATTCTTTCTAGCCTCCTCCAAATTTCCAAGTCTGAAACGTAAATCATTATTTTCTTTATCCATCAATATCAACCATATATGCAAGATTGTATACGAGTGATGTACAAGACAGAGATTGCAATCCCGCAGAATCCCGAAGAATCCCGCAGTCTACTCATAAGTTATTTGTTGTAGGAAAAAATGTTTCGAACAAAAGTTGCATGGTTTCCTGGGGGACGTACAGTGCTGTAATCTGTTTTTTATTACTCTGTGTTAAAAGGTATTATTAAAGTATTATACAAAGTGAGACTTAAAATGAATAATCTATCCGGTAGGATTGAAAATGGCGCAGGATTGCAAACCCTGCAAGATACAAAGTTACGGTAAAACGTGGATCGCACACCTGTAATGCAGAGCTCCAACATTATTTAAAATTTCAGGTGGTATGTCTGCTTGGACCTTCTCTTTTAAAATTCTAGTTGCAGTACCGTATGCGTTTAAGGCTGCATTAAGGTCGCTTTGTTCTAATATTTGAGCCAGCTCGATCCATGCTTCCACGTCATCAGGAAACTGTTCCGTTACTTTGCGAAGATGATTCTTGGCGATGTCGCGTTTCGATTGCGAACTCGAATTTGCGTACAGCGATCCAAGAATTTTCATTGTCTCATAGTTGCCTGGCTGAGCTTTCAACACTTTTTCAAAACATTGCGCAGCCTGCAATTACAAAACGCAACTATTCAAGTTTCTTCTATTGATACGATTATAACTTCTAATATAATGAATACAATAAAATAATAAATAACTAATATAATATACGAACATTTTCTGCGTCTCCTCGGTAAACGTACATCTGACCTAAACCGAAGTGAGGTAAAACGAACACTGGAGGTGCGAATTGTGTGGCTTGATAATAGTATTGAAATGCTTGGTCGTAGTCACCCTGCAGCATTTTAATCAATTAATAAGGGAATCGTCAAAACTGATTGGAGTTCCTATTACGTCGAATAAAATTTACCTGAACGTGAAAAGCTCTAGCCAATTGGTAACAACTTTCTGCGCGCATAGCTTCGTTCTCCGTGTTGTGGAAAGCATGAAGCGCTAAGTGTTGCACTTTATTATAATCCTTCTTAAAGAAAAAATGATTCGCCAAGTGGTTCAACACCATGGGATTTGTTGAATCTATTGTATACGCTTTCGATAACATCTGTACTCCAGTTCTGATACTATCGGGTTGTTGTTGATTCAATTTTAAGACAGATAGTCCGACTAGCGCTCCGACACATTGTCCATCTAATTGTAAAGCTCTTTCGAAGGCCAAACGTGCTTTTTCTTGGTTACTTAGTTTCATAAAACAATGACCCATTCCAAGTCTCACAGCAGCCGGACAATTGGGATTTGTTCTCAAAGCTTTTTTATAGAAGGCAAGTGCACCACGGTAATCCTTTTTGTTGAATGCTATACATGCTTTACCAAGCAGAGAGGGGATATTATTCGGAGATTGATTTAGTACAAAATTGAACTGCGCATCGGCTTGGTCCATCTTATCCCCTTCCAAGAGGCAAAAGTAAGCTCGGCCAAGTAAGTGATTCTTTAACATAAATTATATTCGTATGACAACTGTAGATATTTCTTTAGCTCTTCCGACCCAATGGAGATGCACATCTTGACGCATGTTTACTCATTGGAGCTATGACTGCTAAGAGTGAACCGATCGTGGCAGCAAAAACATTTCGAGCACCAAGCATCGTCGTCTACACATAGATCTCTTACGCTTTGTAAAATAAACAAACCCACATCTGAGCAAGTTCAGAAAGAAAGAGCGGAAACTCTGCGACATATCAAATTGAAGAGACAAACCTACGTGCGACACGATTACTTTCGTATCTTTATATTCATAAAAAAATTAAGATTTATGCAATCTCCAATTTTTGTAGACTAATTTTAAGACAGTGGTACCAAATTAAATCCTGTTTATAGATAAAGATTAAAGATTCATAGATAAAAATCAAGAAATGATCGAGTAAGATATGAAATATATACTAACTAGACTGCGGATGTTTACATAGACAAATTTTAAGACAGCTGTACACATACAAGATAAATAAAAATCATACTAAATGCTGTCGAATTTGATACTACAGTAAAAACACGACGTACACATTGTTTAGGTCGGAAGGGTAATTAGCATCTGATATCGATAAAAAAGATATATACCTGGTCATACATAATGATCTTATCGGCAGTCGTATACAGTAACGTAGCTTTTGTAAACAGATCTCTCTTTTTATCCTTATTTTTCTCTCTGTTGGCTTCTTGGACATAGTATGCCGCCAACATGTCCAACGCACGCATTTGATCTTTTTCATAGTCACGATAATCAATGTTCGCATCGATCCGAGAAGATTCGAGTATTTTAATAAAATCTTCGATTTTCTGTTGCTTATAATATTCGAGCTATAATCAAAAATAATACATTTGAAATCTGACAACATTCGTGTCATAGTTGTCGTAACTATATTTTAGATACATACGGCCAAATTGACCCAGATATTAAGTTGAGCATGTTCTTGCCGTAAGATTCCAAGAACTTCATCTCCGTCTGGTAATTGATCAAGGTAGAGTTCTATTACCTAACAAAATGCAATGTTCAAATTAAAAAGAATACTATACTTTTACAGCGAAGTTGTGAAATAACACTATGGCATGGTTGAGGCATTTAATTAGACAGATGGTAGGTAAAAATTCAATTTATTGAAGAATTAACAAACGGCTAAAAGACCAAACATTTTAATGTGTATGTTACAAATATGACACATACACTGAAAATAATTTCAACAGAGTAACGATAGAATAAGATTTTTTAACGATAAGGTAGGTTTTTCAATTGGATCGAATCAATAGTTATTGAGATACGATATTGTAAAATAAATTTTAATATACGCATAATCGAGCAACAATTGTGTACAGTTACATCGTATGAACGACGCTTTATTGCTCACAAAATTTCACGTTCAGGTTAGGTTCACTAAAACATCTTTTTATCACGATTGACGGAAAAATTTCAAGTTTCACCGAACGTAAATACAACAGAACTAGTATTACTTTTTTCTAGTATCTTAGAAATAAACAATCTGAGGGTTAGAAACGGTAATATTCACCTCATCTGTGTCACGAAGCGGAATCTCTATGGAACCCGCCATTGCGGCATCGTCACTGATTTTCATGAAGCATGGCCAACAGATGTTCCATAAACACGCTGTACAGCGCGGTTCTTTTGAAAGATATCTGTTTTTTTAATAAGTTTGAAATAATCATAGATATTCATTCGTAAGATCTTTATTAAAAATTTTTCAACACATTTGTTCTTACAACAACAACTTACAGTCTTAATTCTACTATATATACATATATAGACACCAATAGACACTCTAAATTCAACCTTTTGCAAATCAATTTCGTCCAAAGAATATTTAAAATTAATTATTTCTTTCTTTAGATTCAATTATACATACATATTTATAGACACACGCGCGAACGGTGTCATTACTGCGAGGTAAACGTAAGATTCAATACTCAATAAATACGCTTCAATAAATATATACGTACTTCCATTTTAAAAACGCTACAATTAAAATATACATATATATTCTTGCATCCCTCGTTTTTATATCGCTATCCACCATTTAGAATTATCTTATAACGCGACGACTTGTGGGTACATGTACTCCGTTATCTTGGAACACTGCATCCTATGCTTACCCTATGCCGGGTCTATAAGTATTGTATACATATGTCATGCTCTTACTTATATCAGAGAGGTGCACTAGGTGCAGAGAAGATTGGAGAGGATATCTGCATGTATAGAGCCTGATAGAGCCCCCCGGAGCATTGACAAAAAAGTCCATAAGATGCAATTGGATGCAATGTCTGTAGAGTCTGTGACATCATCAATTACTAAACATTTAGATATTGCACGAGCTATTATACCGATTTCATATCCATAAAATTTTTAAAAAATCATACAGAATGGAAATATTCTACATATGTCCGAAGAAATGTTCAATTTTCGAAAGTTCAAAGGGTTAATTATCGCGTCGAAAACGATACTAATTTCTCTCTCGTACGTCTCCAGATAAGAAACATGACTGTTCGTGAATCTGTGTCTTGAAATGACGAGTACGTGCACGTTCGAACTGTAATTTTTCAGTGATGAATCGCAGATTTTATGCGACAAACAATAAATAATGTGCAGTTTACCAGGAGAAGTCAATGAAAATAGAACTCGTATACAGATGGCGGACTCATCGATGTTTGTCAACTGAGACGACGCAAGATTTATTTTGGTTTAGAAATTAGTCTATAGCAGTAAAGAGTTGAGGTGCACGGCCGTGCTTTTTCGCGGTACTCTCTCGGGGACAAAATTTTTAAGTACTTGCTCATTGCAGATCAAGAACTGAAAGAATGACCCGTAAGTGTTTGCCAATATCGCCGTAATATCCCGCGTGAAGTAATCGCAGTGTGCCGATGAAAATTTCGAGCAACGTATATTTTACGTCTGCCATTTGTCCGATGAGTACTTCAACATTGAAGATACACTGTTTAAATAGAAATTTCCCATACGAATTACACTTTTATCGATTGCACACACTATTTATAACATTCTATTTGCTTTTCCATGTAGAACACGCAACGATATCCCTCACTATTTACTTCCACGACAATTACATTTTTTCCACTCCGTTTCGCTTTCGTTTACAGAGTTTATGTTTTTCTCTTGAATTTCTATACATACGGCTTTCATGTATCGTGCTCCATTATATTTTACGCTCCTGATTTACATTCCACATCTAAATTCTAGTTCAACCACGTTTTTTCCTCTGAAGATGTACTTCTAGAAAATTCGCAAAATGGCTCTTTATTATCTATGGTTTAATTTCGACTGTTTGTTTTGATTTAGTTTATTTATCATCTACTATTTTCAATCGTTTAGCTGTTATTCTTTAATATCTGAAGACGTTTCATCTGTACATATGTATACCTGGAAATTGTAAATTTAATCTGTTTATTTAGACACTTTAAATAGATCAATGAACAAAATTTTATTGGTTAGAACACGTTCGGTTTTTGATTTTACGTGTAGTAAAGACACTTTTCTATTTATGTAGTAGAATTGTTGATATCTTGTGTTAATCCTTTGGACTCGAAGCGATTTTAACTCGAAAATGAAGATATTTCTTTCAATCTAGATCATTTTTATTCCATGTAATCTTTTATGAATTGAACCTGTTTTCTTATACAACAGTCGGGTTTTTTACAATTTATAGAATACAGACGAATTGAATAATTGCATGAATATATTATACCTGCATAAATGCACCATTCGAGTGCAAAGGGTTCGGATGTTTATGCAAAATAAAAAGTTTGTGCATCAATTGCAAGATGCAGGAGCTAAATATAAATTTATATTCTTTATTAATAATTTTAATGTGATGAAAATAATATATTAATACCCTCAGAAATCTTTCAATATTTTCACTGTTTTAAATTGCACTTGCTCATTTTTGTTATAAATGCATAATATCCGGAGTTTAATTATAATGCACAGTATTGTTCTATGAGATAAGCGGATTACGTATTTTTCTTATTGGTTTAGGTGGAAACCAGCGCGAATTAGCACGTGCCAAAAATATGAAAAAAACTGTAAAGAAAGCAGCTTCTGAACAAGATAGCAACAAAGGTCTCTCGTTGGAACAGCGTAAAGCAAGGTAATGATTTCATGTGATTTATTTATATATTTTTACGTAATAAGTAATTATTCATTTCAAGTCCAACACTTTGTAGTGATACTTTTCTACGTAGAATTTCATAATTAGACTGTGGATTCAATGCATTTATAACAAAAATGGATGAGTCCAATTTAAAAAAGATTAGAGGCAAAGAGAATTTAGATACACCAATGTATTATTTTTAACCCACTATAATTATTAAAGAAGGAAAGAACTTTTTCCTCGGCCTGTGTTTTTTAAAATTGATGCAGAAAATTTTTATTTTTCATGAAGATCCACAGTCTATTCATAATTTATCTGAATTGAGAAAAAATAGTAGACATTCCATTTAAAAAACTGAAGGCGACCCTCTCGATGAAAAAGCAAAGTAATGAAAAACAGATTAGAGCGCTGTATGTCCCCCAGGAAACCACGCAACTTTTGTTCGAAACATTCTGTTGTAGTTCGTAGCGTTTGTAAATTAAAATTGAAAGCTAAAATTCAGATATTTATTCATAGATTTATTCAATAACATATTTTCCATCCTGTTCTATTACATTTTGCCATTTTCGAGATAACTTCTCGTGTTATTGAATACACATATGAATAAATACTTTAATTTTATCTTTGATTCTTAATTTGAAAATGCTACGAACTTTTTTCCAACCCAATAACTTACGAGTTATTTGAGATCGTCACGTTGCAAGGCTCACCCTGTGTAAATTCTCGGAAAATGTGTATAAACGCAGTTTTGATTCTATAATTATTATTAACACTCTTTAAAGTTGAATTTTATACAACGCGTTTTCAGATGTTACGCTATCTTCGGCTAAATTACCTTTGTAATTTTAGAGATGCAGAGCGAATGAGAGAAAAACAGCTTAAGAAACAGCAAGATCAAGAAAAACCGAAACAAGCTGTAAGATAGTCCTGTTCGACAAGGCGTACAAACTCTTTGGCTGAATTCATTATCAAACGTTCACAGCTATGTTTTTTCAAATTTCTGATGATAAATTCTTGATCGTAAAGCACCGAAGTAATGCTTAACAGAAGTGCATGAAAGATTTAATAGTGTTTCTGATCATAGAAAGTAACTTCAGACTGTGTACTACGGAACGGGGTACACTGCAGGACTTAGTTAAAATAATCATGTTATTTACGTGCTACTCACAGAAACAATAATAGTCAGTGTGTATAAAAAGAAAAAATTATTGTTACCTAACGCCAGAATGGTTAAAGGAAATTGTGCATTTGAGTGGTTCATCTAGAATATAAGGATTTTAATTAAATGCAAGAATGTTTGTAGTACTAATTTCTTGAATTTGTAAATTTAATGTTTTCAGTTATTTAATATATCGTGTAAGAAGTGACTTTAAGCAAGTACAATATAATAGCAAAGGTATTATGTACCTTTGTTATCCTGTTCGGTTCGTAATAAATTGTTCAATTTTAAAGTAGATATTGAATTTTCCTGCTTCTATTATGTACTTCGACATTTACGAGAGATTACAGAATGTTATAGATAATGTAATTAATCTTTACACGGATGAGAGATACTCGTCGGATAAAGTAAAAGAATTACGTCTTATTTTTAATTCTTTTACTGTACAGATCTTTAGAATCTGTTGTTTGCTGTTGAGAATCTTTTGCAATAAAAGTAAAGTGATTGTTCCTCAGAGTGCCTATTCTTATAGTGAAATAAGTATCGATTTAATAACAACAAAACTTTCAGTTTCTTCTTCTTAAAAGCATCCGCTGAATTTGTTATCGCTACATCACCTTACGTTAATACAAAAAGTGCAGCTACAACGTAGTAGAAGATTAATCGTTGATCTCTTTAAAGCTACGCACCCTTCTCGAGTATTTCAGATTTGGTAGTTGGAACTGAATAAAGTTCAAAGGAACAAAAACCCGTTTTTCTTTTGAATCTGTTGTCTGGCTCTTTCTCTTTAAAAACGAAACATTTGTATCCGGTATTAGGTGTTTTCATAAACTTGTTCGATTAGTTGTTTTCTTTATTAAACATTTAGATTCTACTCGCAGCTGTCGATATTTTCAACAAATTTGACTTTACTTTTATGCAGTAATAGTTCCATAATTTTCCACTTGTGCCTAGTATCGATCTTCTACATAATTATTAATCACTTTACACGGTAATTATTTTACAAGAAAGTGAAAACGAAAGATAATCAGTATGTAAATTGTAAATTATAGTCATACGCATATACATCTTGCATTTCTACATGTTTCTTGTAAGTTTCTCATTTCACACGTGAATTAAAAGACTGCTTTACTCCGAAATTTTTTTAGCGGCAATGTATTTCGGTGATACTATTGTTGTTGCTCTTTCTTAATGCCTTCAATCTGTCGATTTGTTTATCTGAGATTATAAACATGGTGTATATGGTACTAGTGCAGAGTATGTTTTATCATAATTTATCTGTTCTTTGTTCACGTTTCTCTGTGAACATAACAAATGTATTATAGTGTATTAAAATATAAGACGATAAGCATTATAAAATTTGTAAAGACAATGTAAAGTATTTTCTTAAAAAAGGGCTTGCTTCATATTTATTTCCCATATTTTATTGCACTTTCCCAGAAAGAGTACATTTTTTAACATATCGTTTAATTAAAAATTGGAAATACTCGTACAAATTACAGATATCTGGAATATATCAATGTCAAGGCAATACAAAATGTGATTTTTGCTCCATATGTATCACTTGTTATGGAAGACCAAATCTTATTGCTAACATGGGAAAAAACGTAATATGCCATGTTCTATATGACAAATATACTGTCTAGCCTCTAAAGACCGAAAACCCTTACAAAGTAGTCTCTTCGAGATTTAAAACAATTTCACTTATTTCTAATTTGTTAAAGCATTCCCATTGTCATTTCTTTTCGTTTTCTCTGGGTTTCGCTTTAATTTTCTAGCACGTCTAGAAGGACAATTATTTCCCCTGATTATAATTACAGATCTTTGAATTTTCAACATGTAAGGAACGACATTCTATATTGAGCATTTGTGTTATGTTATCATGAAACATTCAAGTGCTGCATATACAGACAGAATAAAAAAGAAATTGATGACACAACTTTCGCATAGAGCAGAATTAACATGAAAATCGAGTAACGCTTCTATTTATGAAAAATATTCAACTCCATTGCGTATAAAAAATATTCTGGTTTTTTAGATATAAAACAGTGTATATTTGACATTTTTAATCTGTGACGCATTCTTTGTCTAGCAAGTGAAATAACAATATTGTGGCATAAATCTGTATTTAGTATTTGGACAAATGTAATAAAAATATGAAAAATGTGCTATGTACCACTGTCTCTAGAATTAATATTCGAGTGTTCCTTCGATGAAAGATTAAACATAATTTACGCTTATTCTATAGTTAAATAAGTTTAAATTAATTTAATGTGGAACGAATAGCACTCTAATGAGACGAGCGGAATAGGATTTAAAAAGAAATAAGTCTAATGAAATTTAGATAAAAATCTCATTCTTTTGGAGCATCTATAAATATTTTAAACCTACCATAAAAATATATCATATAATTAATATATATGTATCAATTATTTTCTTAGGTTTAGAGATTTTCGAAAAACTTCAAGAAAATTTGTTCGTTTCTTTAAGTATAAGAAGCAAATGTAATTTCGCATTTGAATGATTCAATAATCGAATTCTTTTATGCAGTCGAATATCGCTAAAAAATTATTAGTGAAATCTGAGAAATGTTAAATTTTCAAAGTCATTGGGAAAGAAAAAATCTTCGAAGAACATATTGTTTTATAATGACTGGCCTAGTTGCTAAATTTCAGTCTTACTTCCTTTGGATAAAAATCTTATTTGTAAAATGATCATTGATCGATTTCCCATTAGTAATAGATCGATATTTAGCGGTATCAGCGAATAATAAAAGTTTGCGTTTAAATTGTAAAATGTACAATTTAAATTAACGCCATATCTGCTAGAGATTTATGATCTTTTTCAGCTCCGAATTATGATTATGATTGATAAATATTGCGTTTCGATTCCTTAAAAAGTCTAAGTTCATGCATGTGGTAGAATATTTCTTTTCCACTGACTTAAAAAATTATGTAATTTCTATCATTCGTTATACAAAGATATTAGTCAATTTCACAATTGTAATTCTCATTAGACACTTATCGATTACTCTTGTATATTTACGTGCTTATGACAAAAAATAACAAATATATAATATATATACACGAGGAATGTATATCGTTCAGATAAGAGAGGTACAATTATATCCAATAGTTATTGATAGGATCAATGAAAGTAATAGTTCTTGTTTAGTATATCATTGTATGAGAGGTGGGTTTGTGTATCTCGTTCCTTACACTTGGAAGCCTTGATTAAAAATTCCAGTATATCGTTGCTATCTGCATGGAATAACTCAATAATGTAATGCAGAACTTAACAATCAGAATTACAATTCTGAATCGAATTGTCAAGGCATACGGTTAATCTGTAATAGCTACGAGGCTAAGTCTACTCTAATATTCTTTCTAGGGAATGTGTTACCGTCTCAGTTGATATTTTACGAATTCACACGCTAAATTACGCGTAATGGTATTATTAATTCGTTGGCGGACATGAAACACTTCGCATGCGAAAATATGAAAGTGCGTTTGCTTTTCGATTATCAAAAATATCAACCCTTAGCACTCGAATGGTGAGGCGCCACTAAAAATTGTTGTGCTTATTAAATATGCCGGTATCTAATCAATTACTATACATTACGGTATTGTACGAGGTATTATACCAATTTCAGATCCAGAAAATCAAAAAAGTCGTATACAATGGAATAATTATTCTAGGTCGAGAGAAATGTTTAGTTTTCTAGTTAAATTAGCTTCGACTGCAAAGAGTTAACTCATAAATATAATCGCCCATCTTGAATATTGTCCATCCAGCATAAAATTAGTTAAAAAATCAAATACTATTCAATAAAAATTAGACGAGTTAAATCAATCAATTATTTTCAACCCTTAGCAGTCAAGTGGTGACTCAGAGTGACCACTAAACATTGCTGAGCTATTATTCAAAATATATCGTCATCTAATCAATTACTAACCATTTAGGTAAATTAAAACAGCTTCGAGTGCAAAGGGTTAAAAGAAGTTATAATCGCAGTAACTGGAACTATAGTATCCTATAAAAATGATATTCTATCTCCGAGACGAAACATAAATATATTCTAAGTTTTGCACTAAATTATCGAGACATCCCTTCTATAATATAGCGCTTAACGATGATCGAAGTGTTAATGACTGAATGACAAAGTGTTAGTATGTTCTCGAAGTCGTTTCTCGCCACTAGAAAGTTCTAATTAATGGATAAAACGTGGACGAGATAATATTTTTTACAAATGTTTTCGCACACACATGAAATTCTTTTGTTTCTTTTACGCTATAGTATCATAATAATGTACGGTATAAATATTTTGTCTTACGTCTATTTCGATGATATAATTGTTACTGTATGCTTTCGTCCTTCTGCGCAAGGTAAGACAGAGGATAAGAACGTGTACTTGAAAAATCTGATAAAAGTTTCTTTTCTTTTTTTTCCAGCTGCTAACACTACAACAATAATAAAGAATGCTGATCGAGCTTAATCATTGTAACTATCTATCATTACAATATTATACCTGTAACATTAGCACCATATCTGAATCGCTTTGTCAGTGTGTTGCACCATTATTGTAAATGCTTAATGCAATTAAATTCTCTACTTATGCATCAAAGTATATACCTATATAGTTGTGTTTCTAAAACTCCGCCTTACGCGTTGCTTTACGAATTAAAAAAAGGAAAAAAACAAAAGCGAAGATTACTATCGGTTGACGAATATTGCGCTGAGCATAACGCAGCCCCGATTCTGTTTTCTGTATTAGAACAATTGTAAATATAGTGCGTGGAATGTACTAAAAAAATATACACATCATTCGCGTTGACAAACAAAAATTTGAACAACTTTCTCGACAACGTGTAACAAGAGCAGCACTTAAAATTTCTATTTTGTTGCATCGATCATTGTACGCTACCGTATGAATACTCATTGTAGAACTGATCGAAGAAAGGAATTGTGAATTGCTATATATCTCGTTTTAAATATTGCTATACTAGAAAGATATCGTAGACTCTGAATTAGAAAAGGAACTGTACGAGAGGCAGTGAGAATTACTTCTCTCAGAGAATAAAATATTTATAAACAAGAATGATACTTTTCTTTCGAAACCATCGTTACTAAATTTATTGTTCGAACAATATTGTAGAGCATGTGCTCAAAGGTAGGGTGTTCAGCTTTAAGAATTAAAACATTTCGTCTGATTAAACCAATATAGGTGAACAAACGTATCTGTAACTCAACTAGCTATAAATAACAACAATAAACGTACTAAAATCTGCTTGTCAAAGCAAGAGAAATTGCGAAATCAAGAGTACACAAATGTTAGCAGAACAATTCTCAAGTGTTGTTAATGCATTTACTTGGATCCAATTCAACCAAACGACATAAAGCTGTTCAAACCATATATCGGCGATGATACTTTACAAAATTCCAATGATTTGAAACATCTTATAGCGATCTTGTTCAGTATAAAATACGAGTGTCTACGCGGTGTCTAATTCTTTTGTACAGTAACAAATGTATACGGTTCTAAGAAACAGAATAGAATATTGCCACAATAACCGAGAATCGTCTGGCTTGTTGTTCGTCGAATTGAAGATTCGATCGACATGAAGATTCAAAGATTCAGAGAACATATAGTGCAAGTCTGAGCGATACAATGCGCATGAAGGTGCGACTGATGTGTCGAGGACGTTGGCGGCGGTGGAAGCGGGGGTGGAGGTGGTGGCATGTAAAGCCACCCAGCACCGGTTCGCCAAACGGTACCTGGTGCAGAGGAGACCGGATGCAATGGATTGGAATTACTTCCGGTTGTTACGTGCGAAGTCGGTCCACCCTCTACTCACATTACCTGAAATGCACACAAATCACGTGTTATCTGATTCCTTATCTATCGAGATAAGGCTCTGCTGAGCTCGAGATACTAATAGGTATACATAACAGGTATACATAATTGTAAATGTGTGATGGTATCGGCGCACAGGTTCGATCAGTGATATAAACACAAGTAATTTTGCAAATTAATTCAGAAACTCAACGTTTCGATCCCGATGTGGATCATTCTCAAGAGTAAATTTTGCGAAATCGGGATCGAAACGTTGAGTTTTTGAATTAATTTGCAAAATTGCTTGTGTTTATATCACTGATCGAACCTGTGCGCCGATACCATCACACGTTTATTATCAAAATTACGATCGAAAAACATATTGAATTTATTCATAATTGTGGTGGAAAAGATTATGCTTGTTTCACCTGTAAAATCTGACTGGCTTCGAAAGCTGTTCCAGGTAATAATATCACTGGGCTACTGACGTGACCGCTCTCCACGCATATCATATTTGGAAATTCGTCGTCACCGAAGTCGGGGATGTCACGGGCTTTCTCTTGCCACGGATTCCACACCACCGTGTCCGGAAAATTGTACTTTTGCACGCGCATTTTCCTGCCGGACACAACGTTGGTAATAATGTGTTCCGGTTGCGTGTTCTGGTAGATTCTATCCGTCCATTCGCACACCGTCACCACGTCGCGACCCTCTTGAAAGATTTGGTTGTCCCTCGTCTGAAAAACGAAACAGCGAAATGAAATTCAGGAAGTTCCTAAGGAAAACAGTTCCAAAGCGGTAAATATTAAATGTATAAATTAATTCGTAGAGCTACAGTGAGGGACGAAAGTATTCGTACACCCTTGAAAACAGAATAACATTTTTATAATTGTACCAAACGACCTGCTTTTTTATAATCAATTAAAAGCATTGGTTTACGAAATGATATGCAAAAAAGATTTTCCAGGAATTATAATTTCCAAGGTTACATGCAAAAATAAAAAAGGCATTTTTTAAAACTTTTTATTCGGGCCCTTAATGAAAATTTGATATATGTTTTGTAGATCTATGTTAGCTATACACATGCTGAAAATTTCATCGAAATCGGTTGACGCAGAAAAAAACAACACGCATCGAAAGATGTAAGAATTTGTGGATTTTAAGCAGAAACTGACCAAAAGTCACGAAAAACTATGATTTTAACATAGATCTACAAAACATATATTTTAAATTTTCATTAAGGGCCCAAATAAAAAGTTTTAAAAAATGTCTTTTTTATTTTTGCATGTAACCTTGGAAATTATAATTTCTGGAAAATCTTTTTTGCATATCATTTCGTAAACCAATGCTTCTAATTGATTATAAAAAATCAGGTCGCGTTTGGTACAATTATAAAAAAGTTATTCTGTTTTAAAGGGTGTACGAATACTTTCGTCCCTCACTTGTACAGGGTGGAAATTATAAAGCGTTACAGACGAATATCTCAAAAAATATTGATAATACGCAAAAATGTTTCAGATGAAAGTTGTTCAGTACCGAGGGGGGCATCATGTGGTAGGATTTTTATTTTTCCAGATGAACACTCCAAGGTGAGGAGAAGGCCGACTTTCTTTTTTTAAATGGAATGTTTTATTTTTTATACCATATATCGATAGAGTGTCAAATTCTAAGTATAAAAGTGTTGGGCCTCATATGTCCTAAACCTAATAGTTAACGAGATATTATTCAAAGAAGAAAGAAAATTGTTTCAATGATATCTCGTTAACTATTAGATTTAGGACATATGAAGGTCAACACTTTTATACTCAGAATTTGATACTCTATCGATATATGGTATAAAAAATAGGACATTCCATTAAAACAAAGGAAGTTGACCATCAGCTCACCTTGGAGTGTCCACCGGGAAAAATAAAAGTCCCACCACATGATGTTCCCCTCGGTACTGAACAACTTTCATCTGAAACATTTTTGCGTATAATCAATATTTTTTGAGATATTCGTCTGTAACGCTTTATAATTGCCAACCTGTATATCTTCATAAATTTGTTGTTTACGCGCGCACTATACAGTTAAAATATACTCAAATCTTAAAAACAATACCCATAATTTTTCATACATTTATACCATCCTGCTAACGACCAATCGCGAGGATCACGAATTAATTTGTACCACGATATTAATTTGGAAAACGCGGAAAGATGTGAGATGCTGTGAGACAGTTAGAAAGTGAGGAAGTTAGGAAGATATTGCGTGATGGGAGGGTGCCGTGCCAATTGTATACCTTGTCGATGAAAGTGCATCCGTGAAGACCCGTGATTTGACATCTCCTGACGTCCGGCACTTTAAAGTAGGTGTGTAACAGCAGGTTAAAGCTAAACGTGTGATCTTTGCTGGGGTTGTACACGCCGATGTTAAAGTGTAGTTCCTTTTCCCGGAGAATTAGTCTGTACGTTAACCTAAAGGGGTAATTCCACATTGAACGGGTGAATTCGCTATCCATTATGGAGAATATTGCCTCAACGTCACCGCTGGGTAATCGTTCGGGTTGCTTTTCCACGATCCAACGAATGATTCTTGCGAATCCATGGGGTGGTCCGAACGTCCATGCTCCAAATTGCGCTGGATTCCACAAGAAAATGATTGATACAATTAATACTTCCACAACAAGAATATTTTCTGCTTCGAAACGATTTCGATCAAATAACAACTCTTTCATGAAATCCTTCGGAAAGTCATTTCGTTTTCTCGAGGGAAAATGAAAGCTAATTTTCCCAGGCTACTTAAAGATGTTTTTTTATTAGCTTATACCCGAATTTTGCGATTTAAAATAAGATTAATTCAATAACGAAATTACTTTCCGAACGACCTAATTGTTATAAATCGCAAAATACATGATCTACAGTTTAAATACATGAACTACAGCCTAGTTTAATTTATAGAAGCTAGAATTAATGATTTCATCGTTGTCATTCAATGTTTATCGAAATTATTTCACCGAGCTGTTTTCAGTGTCGCGTACTTACGGAAGACAAATGGTATGCCCCCTCTAATAGCCTTCTTTCCGTCGAATACAGCTTGCTTACTGAAACGCAGACATAATTGATCGTTGATTTAAATGTAAGAGAAAATGTGATTCAACATTCTAATTATTTATTTGGCGAACGTTGTTCACGATTAAATTTTGTCGGTAACATCGGAAATAATAAAAAAATATTCTGTTCGACGCGTTCTCTCCGGGATTCAATTCTTTTAGTTCAATTCACTTCTATTTCAGGCTATTAGTTGCAACATCTATTCACGTTCTGTCATCGAAAAAAACCATGTTTATTATTGACCAATGCTGCTCAGTTAGCTGCTGTTATATTTATAGTTCAATGATGATTAGATCACGACTTGTGTGTTTTTATTAGAACGTGGAACATCATTGGATAGCGCACTAACATTCTGAGTCTCGACCGATGTGTTCTCCGTAAAAGCATTGGCAATTTATGTATAATAGCTTTTAGTAAAAATGTATGAATGGTTTTAGCATTTCCAGAAATAATCTAGAAAGAAACCGAAATTGAATCCAGTCTCTTCAGAGAATCAAAAAGATAATGAAATCGTTTGTATATAACCCTATTAACTTTTACAATATTATTCTTTTTCCAGTCTTGGTTTATCGTCCCTTTAGACGTTTAATTTCGACATTGACTTAATTCTTGATATTCACGTTGTTCATTTAATATTGTATCTGAGCGTTCCATTGTTCTTCTGTATCTCATCATTCTTTCTTTCTCTCCCCTCTTTTTCATTCCAAATGCCCTCCGCGTTTCTCCTTTTCTGCTCTGCTCTTTCTCGTCTTTTTTTAAAGATCTACTTTCTTTCGTCTTTTACTTTCTTCATGTATGTGCAAAGAGAAAGTATAAAGTTCGGGGGCGGGCACGCGGTAACCATTAGTCAATGTTGTCAGGGGCCGGGAAGACGACTCTCAAACCAAATACCAACGGGGAACTGTGTTCGCGAGGAAAATGCGCGAAATTAGGATTCGCGTGTGATTCTCGAACCTAAAATATTCCATCGAACTGACAAAACCGGACAGCAATTATATATTACACGATACTCTAATCAATATGTTAGGTTGAGTCTCTTGATCCGCGAAAATCAAGAAAGTGGTCGGAAAAAGTCGATATTCTTGGTAAGTAAGCTCTTTTTATTTTGTTCAATTTATACAGACAATGTTTATTTCGCATCAAGATCCGCACGACGCTGATTAAAGAATAGTGTTAGGTACTTATACGTGCCGATAATTATGAAAATAGTCCAAATCATGTATTTCTTGTTTCGAGATATAATGGAAATTTATTGTGAACGTGAAATTTTCTGTGAATCTCATACACAAAAATGTTGTTTCTAAAGTTTGAATTGACTTGGACCATAATTTAATTACATTGCATTGATTAATTATTGATAATTATTAACGATAAGCTCATGTCTCTCAAATTTTTACTTAGAGCACTGCCATAATTATGTGCACACATGTCTGTTGACTAGCGAGTGGGAAGCTGAGGAGCTGCTGGCGGTGTAATTATCGAACATAAGATCGCGTCTTGACTCTCTGGACGCGACATATTCGTTATCAATGCGTCGCGCGCAACGATATCGTCGCATCCTTCGAGTCAACAATGTAATCTATTTTCCTGGATGCGTAAACTGTAGAAGGTGGAGGTAATCCCATCCGTTTGCACGATCTTTCGAGGCGAATGGAATATATGTATAGGAAGGGCTCGAGGGAGGAAAGGAGTGAGCGAGGAGAGAAGGCGAATGAGAGATAGAGAGAGAGACAGGGATGGAGAGAGATAAAGAGGCAGAGAGAGAGAGAGAGAGAGAGGGAGAGAGAGATGATGATAAAGAGGGAGAAGGAAAGGGAGGATGAAGAGAGGGAGCGATGTACCACCACGAAGTACAACGCGGTGGTAGGAACGCGGCTGACGCCAAGCAAAAACGATCGGCGCTGTCTGCCGTGCTTTTTGCAGGCATCACAGTTTCCAACCTCTCCTCCTGCTCGTTTCTAGCTGCTGTTATCCCCCGTTGCTACTGCTGCTCCCTCCGCTGCTGCTCGTGAACGGCACCCAATTCTCAACGCGGTTACGCCTGGTATATGCTACAGAATACCCTTTGCCTCGAGTAAATCAAACAAATTTTTACGGAAAACCGCGCCTGTCGATCGAAAACTGTCGCGATCAATCATCGTACAACGGACTTGGGTCCATTTTTGAACCTGGAGTTACAAAAGTCCCGTCAGAACTCTAATTTACTAGTAGCAGTTGTGTTCTCTTTTCCAGGATTGCAAGGGTGCAGGATGCGCCTTCTCATTTTTCTCATTCTCGATAATGCAAAGATGGACTCAAAAGTCCTATTATCGAGTTTACTAGAGCTGCGACGTAAAAGTAGGATTTTTGAAGGAGCGGTATAAGATTGATCTTTTATCTAGCGCTTTTGACTACTGAAAAAGCTGTGCATTATCGAGAAATGAGAAGGCGCATCCCGCACCCTTGAAATCCTGGAAACGAGAACACCCCCTTAAAAGAAAGTTTCGATGAATCTAGCCCCCAGTCGCGATTCTTACCCATCTGCTCTAATTGTAAGTTCAAGATTTAGATTGATCTCTAGAATATTACTAGAATAATTTCCCTACGTTAAAAAGTATGTAAAAGAATAAATTGATGCACGAGAATATCGTTATCTATTTGTATTAGATCCAAGTAGATCTACGTTGATCTTAAAGAAGCAGATTCCGAAATAAGCGAAAAACATCGATGCATGTGCGTTCGAATGAATCGAGCGATCAATTTTCTACAAGTTCTACAACTTCAAGAAAATCCATGTTGATCTCGGAGGAACAGGTTCTCGAATATGTAAAAGAGACTCATGCGTTTTATTTTAATGAATCTAGTCTACATTGTCTAGTATCCAGTCGAGATCGTTTCATGGTGTGCTACATAATATTGCGATACGTAAGTATCACTTTTATTTCATATTATAGGTCCTTCAACCCTTTGCGCTCGAGTGGCGACTCGGAAGCGCCGCTAGTAATTCTTGTACCATTATTAAAAATATTTGTTGCATTATTAAATTTGTATTCAGTAAATTACTAAACGTATTCAATATTTTAAGACACTGCTGAAAGTATTGTACGAGGTATTATGGCAGTTTTATATCGATCAAATTAGGAAAGTCATGTAAAATGAAAATATTTCAGGGCGAAAGAAAAATTCGGTTTTCGAATTAGAATAGCTCCGAGTGCAAAGGGTTAATAAGGGTAGGTAGCACCTTGTGTTGAGTAAGTCAAGAAAACATCGCGATAAATGATCGTTCAACCCTCCCACAATTGTTCAACTTGCTTCCCAGAAAAATCGCCAACAAAATTGAATGCTCATCTCCTTTCAACACCCCCACAGATCAAGCTTGATCAATGTTAGTTTCCTAGATTTGAACACAACAAATGTTGCAACATTATATATGATTGAACGGTATATTGTACAATCAAGTAACGCAGACCATTTTCCGCAATGAATTTATTCAGACCGCTAATCTTGATTTATTAATAACGCATTGCGTAAAAGGTAATAGCTCGACGTAAATAGACATATGTAATTATTCATATGAACGATACCGGAGAAGATGGACATTACACAACAATACGGTTCTACGTAGAATTGAAAACTGGAACAGTCGGAATTGAATTACGTGAATTTCTAGTGCTGCGCATAATGATGCTATGTAATGGGATGCTTTTACATCTCGTGATATCATACGATCTTACAGACGAACAACTTTTAACATCGAACCAGTACAAAATGTCGGTAAAAACGATCATATATATCGTTAATTGACTGCGAGCGATTTATTAAAAAAAAAAGCTAATAACGTATGAATCCATAATTTACGAGTAGATTCGCGCAAGGTTAGTACGGCTGCTGCCACCGTTATGACGTACGATTAAACGGTTTATTTTACAACGCAATGTTCGCGAATATGCGAGGTACAACAGAAATGTTGTAATTGAAAAATGTTACGAGACATGTTGTAATTTAATCTATTTAATTAAAATGCGAATTATCGGAAAAGTCCAAGACGAGGACTGTCTGTTCCGGTTTTAAATAACCAAATCAGACGTTCTACAATTTATCCTTTTCAAACAACTCTAAGTAGATGAGACGTTTTACAATTTACATTAGCTTTTTTACCAGCTGACCTAACAGTTCTCATTTCTTATGAATGATGTAAACACTGGAAACATCAATTAACAGTTTAGTGTAAAAAATATGCGTGTAATTGCTAGACGTACCGTCGGCTAGGTCATGTAAACAGATTTAAACAGAACGCGGCATTTTCAAAACACTCATCTCGAGAACCGGGTTAAGTCTTCCAGGTAGAAGAACGTAGAATGTAAAATCTCTCATAAATTCACTGGCTGGGAAACGTTAATGCTGTAATTGCACATACACGTGGATTCGTGTGGAAGATTTTATCAACAATTTCAGTAATACTATAAGTAAACTCTTCTTAAATAGCGTATTCGTTTATTCGGGTTATTTTAACGCTTGTTTGCAATTTATACATCAAATGATACATCAAATATTACTGCTGCAATTTTAGTGTAAATCGTACCAGGAAATATTTACTTTGCAGTTTAGCCACAAGTAAATATTTCAAACTAGAATTAATCGATGCAATTTCAAAGTACGAATTTGGATAAATATTCATACGGAAACTAATGTATGTACATTTTTCAAGTTGATCGTAATTCACTAACGAGAAATCTGATCTAACCGAACACCTTGATGACAACCTCGTTATGCACAATATTCCTTCAGCCTTTTTGAATATTTCACTCCCGTCATTTCAGTATCCTATTGTTCAGCACACGGTTTATTTAAAATGGCACCCGGTGCATGTATACCGAGGTTCTCTACCTGAAGCGTGTGCTGCAATAGAGTTTTTGCGTTGCTCCTAGTCGGAACGGCTACGACGACGAACTACCAAATGATGTCCACCGTACGGAAAATGTACTGAGAGAATTAACAATATTCCTGTTCAAAATTTCATTAGCCGATCGAAAAAAGTCTCGCTTCCCCAAATTTTAGTTGTCCGGGTACACTTTTCTCGATTGTGACACGGCGAACGTTGAATCTCTCGGTAAATAATAATTTAAATTTTCGTAGACATAAAAATAGAACTTTTTTGAGGGCGACTGCGGCCTTGATCTTTTATCTAGCGTTTCTGACTACTGAAAAACCCCCATCTTTGCATTATCGAGAAATGAGAAGATGCATCCCGCACCCTCGCAATCCTGGAAACGAGACCAACCCCTTAAGACCACATAAACCAAATGTTTTGAAGAAGTTAAAGAATAAAGCAGGAAAATTGAGTGCGCGTAATCCAAATATTTAGAAGAAGTTAAAGAATAATGTTGTTTGGGTGGTGAGAGACCATAGGATACCGTTCACAAGAGATTGATCATTTTCTGTGAAAGTTTCTGGAACGTCCCTCGTATACGTTTCATCGGGAGACACGTGAAATAGAGAGCTCTAGTTTCTACGGTTCGACAAGGCCACCCGGTGAATATATCGATGGCGGTAGAGCCTCGAAGTTTCGACGAAGCTGACAGTTTTTGCGTTTTCCTCTTTTCAATGGTAACAGGAGCGGCGCGCTGGAGCAGCAACATCGGCGTGGTAGAAGCAACAGCAGCAATAGCAGTGCCAGAAGAGGAGAGGCAGCAGGATTAGCAAACGCTACTACTCCTCCCGAACTTCTCTCCTACCCTGCGAATGGTTCCTGGCTCGGGTGGAACTTTGTTTAACTAAGGCGAGCAAGAAGCAAACCTATTTATACTAGGTCGGACACGTTTACACCGGGGTGCCTGCCTGCATCGCTGCTACGACGGTTCTACGGCCACGAAGTTACCCTTACTGCGAGAACGTTCGACGCGAAAACTCGAACCACGCTCCTAACAGCTGCTGATAAACGAAAACCGTTCCGCAGGCAAAAAATTGTATTGCCTCACGAATTTTCCGACGTCATCGAGCCCATAAATTCGACCAATAAAACGACCGATATCGACGGACGACCCTACCTTCCACAAAAAACGCACGTGACAGGCTATTTCCTGCACTAAAATAATCCTCCGCTCATTTCGTACCCGATCCACTACAGTTCACTGCATTTATCCGGATGAATTGAGAAATATTTTTTAAATTGCCAGTCCTAGAGCACGTGATCGATCATAGAGTATTTCTCAGTGCATTTATGCAATCGTTATGATAAAGATCGAAGCATTCGAATGAATCTAGTGATCAATTTTCTCGTAGTCGGCTGAGATCGTTTCATATTTGACCTAGGTCCAAAAAAATCCACATTACTCTCGAAGAAACAGGTTCTTGAATATGTAAAAAATTGTAAAATGCAACTCATAGTATTTTCCCTACGATTACGGCCAATAGCAATTTTTGAAAAAATTTCTTCTTGCATCATGTGGTAAACTAATTGCTCCAACTTCTCAACAAAGTTCAGATTCAAGAGGAGGATCACTGTACATTAATTGCAAGAAACAGAAACCAAATAGAAACTTCTTTCTTTCTTGAATAACTTTAACAATGTGACAATATGTAGTTAAATTCTTTTAACCATCTCGTAGTTGTTAGAGATTCTACAGGAAAGATGTAGGAGTTTGTTGGTGCATGCCTCTTATTTTTAAGCAATTTATTTAGAGAAAGGCCGACCGCTGACAAATTCTCCAGCAGGGAGAAGAATTCACGTAACGCACAAAGGAGCTCGGTTTATTGCGAGATCGTGATAACGAGCGATTTGGCGGCTTTCTTTGGGACACGCGCCGCTGCATAATCAGCGGGCCTAAGTGGACGAGTGGGCCGTGAACGAGCGAATTCTTCGCGAATGATAGTGTTAGAGCTCCGCTGTTCGCCGTCCTCGTTGCCCGGATTTCAAATCTTGTCGCGACAGCTGACCGGTCGCATGAATTTTGTTAAACGACAATCCGTCGTGCGCCTCTAATGAGCACGCCGATGGGAAAAATTAGGTTAACGGCGCTTATTCACGCCGGCCGGGCCGTACACCCCGTCTCATTCACCGGTTTCGAGCCGAGCTACTTCGATCCGCGGAAACACAGAGAAAAGGAAGTTCTTCTTTTGCATAGAGTGCAACGCGATAGAAAAATCTTCATTGTACGCCGGTGTTTCAAGAAATTTCTCTCTCTCTCTTCGTCTCGGGAGAAACAGAGTATTCTGTTTCTAGAGTCGCGACACGCTCCGTAGCGTAAAAAGTGAAGCGTGTGTGCGCGGAATTATTAAAATCAGTACAAAGTGCACAAAAGTCAACGGAATTCTGCGTGACTCAACACTTGACAGCGGCGAAACGCATAGGCGAATGCAGAAATTCCGCGCGCAAAGTTTCCACCTAAAAGAATGCTGATTTCCTTCGAGCGTCGCCGTCTCCATTGTTACGTTATCTCCAATTTTCGCGTAAACTGCGCATCTTTGTGGCACTTGCCGGTTCATAAAAAATACATACCAATCACCATACCGAGGACATTTACGAAAATTCCAATTTTCGCAGCTTCCTTCGTGAAACTTTCAATTTCACTAGAATATTTCTTACAGTCAAAGTAAAAGAAATTCGGAGTCTCTCACGACCCCAACAAAATGCCTGTACGTTAACTTTCGCTACTGAAGGTATCCGAGAAAATTTATACAGAATTTTAGGGAGGTCCTACCATGATATTTCCGTACATATAATCTGAGTAAAACCTGTACCACTTAAGCTTAAGTTAACACGATGGAATCTGATCTTCGCGGGCTTGAAACACTAACAAAATAGATTTTCCGCGACACGGGGGTTTCCCTTTTGTTTACCGATAAATCTGTCTCGAACAAAGATCACTTGCCGAGGTTTCACCCGGTATAATACCGCGATGGGTTATAGGCTCGGCCATAGACTAATGATCCCCAGGGCCTGCGGTTTTTGCCGGCATTCTACAACATTCCCATTCAACTGGATTCTGCTCTGAACGCTCCACAGCATTATTTTCCGTCTACAGAGCACTGTCAGCCATATATACACATGCGTTGCTCGCTTTTCGAAATTCAAGCGTGTCTCATCCCCATACGCGCGCGCGCTACTCGTCAAAATCAAATTCGCGCTTCTTGCTCGGCTCGACTAGCACGAACCGCCTACTTTCTTGGACAACGAACAAAAATGTAGCTTGAAAAGTACAGCGGGTGTACAAAGTATTCGTACACCTTTTAAAAACTAATAACCTTTTTATAATTGTACCAAACAACCTGATTCTTTATAATCAATTAGAAGCATTGGTTTACGAAATGATACGCAAAAAAGATTTTCCAAAAATTATCATTTACAAGGTTTCATGCAAAAATAAAAAAGGCATTTTCTTCAACTTTTTTATTTGGGCCCTTAATGAAAATTTAAAATATATGTTTTGTAGATTTATGTTAGTTATACACATGCTGATAATTTCATCGAAATCGGTTGACGCAGGAAAAAACGATACGTATCGAAAGATGTACGATTCTGTGGATTTTAAGCAGAAATTGATCAAAAGTCGTTTTACCATTCTTAACCGCTTATCGATCGTGTGTATATTTTAAAAATTTCATTGAGGGCCCAAATAAGTTTTTATTTTTGCATGTAACCATGTAAATTATAATTTTTGGACAATCTTTTTTGCATATCATTTCGTAAACTAATGCTTCAATTGATTATAAAAAGAGTCAGGTCGTTTGGTACAATTTTAAAAAAGTTATTATATTTTGAAAGGTGTACGAATACTTTGTACACCCACTGTATATGGATGATCGTGAATTCTCCTAAAATATAATATCGAATGAAAATGAAATAAAACCTTGATATAACCGACTTCCGAGTGTATCTTGGTTGCCAAAGTCAAAGTTCGCGTACTTTCTGTTTCGCGTTTCTTGCACTGCCTAATTAGAACCGGAGTCGAACACACAGTCTCGCCGGACCGATGAAAAACGTCTCATCGTTCGGATGTTTAAGCAATTAATCCGATTAAACGGGTTGTGCGTCGTATATCGCGAAACTATCGAATCGCTGCCGCGAGCATGCGATTATTCACGTGTATGATTTTCCCTGGAAACTCGTCGAGGTACTCGCCTGGAGCAAGACTATCTGTTTGGTTTTGTGCGGTTCTCTTTAACGTAAAAGCGACTGATTGCACATTGTTAATTTTATGTGGTGTTGACGTCTTAATGTTTCAGTGTGATCCAATTTATCCGAATCAGTTCCTGAATTTTCAAAATAATATCTGATTGAAATGGAGAGAACGTGACACACAAAATCGAATAAAATGATAAGAGGATTAATGGTGTAGTATTGACATCTTAATGTTTTAGTGTGATCCAATTTATCCGGATCAGTTCCTGAATTTTCAAAATAATATCCGATTGAAATGGATAGAACGTGACACACAAAATCGAATAAAATGATACGAGGATTAATGGTGTAGTATTGACATCTTAATGTTTTAGTGTGATCTAATTTATCTGAATCAGTTCCTAAATGTACAAAATAATGTATGATCGAAATAGATAGAGCGTGACACACAAAATCGAATGAAATAATGAAAGGACTACAGAGTGAATTAGATTCGAACGATTTAATGGTTCGAACGAAATCCATTATGCGAACTGGCTTCTCGTAGAGGTTTCGAATTTCACGGTTTCATTTCTCCGTTCGGTTCCTGCCTTAAAATTCACAGATGTTCAACATAGATGAAACTACCATATGAGTACTTCCTGCGGTGGTGAAATCGTAAGAACGGAAACATCTGTCTTCTCCTCTGACTCTAAGACAGTCGGCTCATTTCTACTTGTACCGTTTGACAAATTTTAGCATGGTCTCAAACACGTTCATAATATTTATTCGAAAAATCAGGGACATGTTTAAACTCTGTTTCGAATGGATAACGTTAACATCTCGCATAATCGTGGATGCAACATATGCATCAAATCCGCGGTCTCAATGATGACAATAGCCTGTTTCGGTGACGCGTCACGGATGCAGAGATCCATATCACGTCAGACATACCGACGTAACTTTTATAACCGTTTCTACGGAAATTGGAGTAAATTACAAGCCAGCTTGTCCACCGTTTTCGCCGCGATGCACGGCGTCACGATTATGATTGAAAATAAAAAATTTCGTTTCGGACCTCTCAGCATCTGCATTCAAATCATCCACATAACAAAAAGTGAAGATTAATAGAAACGCTTTGACAAACTATTCTCTGAAAATTAAAGCGAAGAGGAGGATTTATAATATATAATAACAGTAACTATTGCATGGGAGACGATCTCGATAACTCTATGGCGTTCATAGGTAGATCCCAATCGATTTTCTTAACCGTTTGTCGATCTTATTTCTCCAGATCAGCGTGGATCCTCTATCGGATCCAGCCCAGACATGTACCGATTGAAAGAGCTGTAAAATTCGGATTTCGGTGAAATCGTGGATCAAAATGGACCCGAGCCCCTCCGATTCTTTGGGTCCTTGTTTTCCCAGGATTTATTTGGCTGTCTCGACGCGTCGCGCGTTGGGAGCGAGAATATCGGCGCGTGTATCCGGAGGAACGGCGAAAGAGACAGACAGATGGTCTCAACAGCGCCTTTAAGTGTCGGAAGAACCGATGACTGGCAACTGGCAAGGGGCCCTGAACCTCGTGTAAAAGGTATGTACTGGTCCAGAGCGCCCTTGCCTTCGCTCCGTCAGTTTTTTCACCGTCTGCTCCCGGACTGCCGCTTTTAAAACGATCGTCACGGGCACCGCGCTTTTACGCGATTCTTTCTCGGGCAGGTGTGCACACTTGTCTTATACTCGTCGCTGGTATATCTTGGATCTTATTACCGTGGCCAATAGCGACCGCATTCTGGCCGGCACAATACGCCTGTCGATGAAAATCGAAATTCGTTCGAAATTATTTCGTCACTGCATGATCGCCGTGTATTATTTTCAGGGACGAATATTCACGATAAAAATTAAGTAAAAATATGATGTAATTCGATTCGTGTGGATGTTCCATTCTATTTAAGTAAAATCATTTTACGAATATGTAATGCGAACACGCACAGGGCAGTATTACACATTCATCACGATGACAAAGAGATGTAAATGCGATTGGATCGAAAAGATCCAAAGAACGCAGGATTAATTCGCGGAAAATGCGTATATCTGAAATGTACATCTGCATAAATTCTATCGGGAATGAAATGTACGCGTGTTGGTATGCAGGTTTCGAAGTAACGCATACCGTGTAATTTAATATTATTTGCAAAAATACCGTCGAAATGCAATGTATCCGGTGATTAACGAATCTGATTTTAATAAAATACGAGTGGATCGTAAACTTCGAATGCTACGCAAACTAATTACAATTCTTTTCTTTTTATTAAATACGAACGAGCATCTAATAATTGTATTTTTTTTTTAAATTGTTCGGAAACATCGAAAGTTTTGTTCGTTTACCGTCAAATTATCAATTAAATTAGCAAACTCCGTATCGATCTATACAGAGTGAAAAGAAAGCTGCCGATGACAAAAGTAAAGCGTAAATCGAGTGAAGCGGCAGTTTTCAATTATATTGTCACTTTCTCCGCTGCTCGTTCCACCATTTTATTGTGACAACAAAATTCTACCCGCTATGGCAAGGGTTTACAGTTTACAGTGCTGTAAAATCTCGGATTGGATACTTTCATGTTATTTGTTTCATTCGAAATTATTTCGCAACTGACATGAAAATTAATGGCACATGTAAGTACGTCGACCGCGATATTTATTTTAAAAAAGTCAAATCGGTACGAGACGCCTTTTAATTCAGACGCATTGTTACGTTAGGATGAGATCTCAAGATATTCTGAAAATAATCCTGCAATGATTCGATTTGTCACATTTACTTGCGCATACAAAATAATAAGAAATTTCGGAGCAAACTACCGCTTTCGACAATTAATGTATAAGAATTTGTATTAAAACGATCGCAAACGCGAAACTTTTATTAAATAGATCATTCGAATTCGAATTCAGAAGCGCGTCCGCGACGACGTTAATTTTCCCAACGATACAAGTCAGCTTTAACATTTTCTTCGAGAAACAGTGTTTGTTATGTAACCGGCGAATATTCATAAGACGATTATCACGTGAGAGAGACTGGGTAAATAAAAATACAAACTCACCTTACGAACAGTTGTTCCTGGTTATTTACTCGCCAGGATACCACCGTAGCACCTGGAAAAAAAACAAAAGAAGTTTCATCAGTACCTGAAATCCGGCTCGTATATCGCTCGAACTTTTGAGCGTGACAATGAGCTCTTTTTTATTAAGCATTAATTCACATCCGATATGTAACTACCACCGCCGCGCACGCTTGTCACGTAACTGTCATTCATAGATGAAAATTTGAAAAAAATCTGAGGCCTGTTTACAACGAAAATATCGCGGTGATTTCTCAAGAAGACAAATCGAACGAAACCGCGTGTAAAACACTTCCTAGTGGAATATCGTGGAAACAACACATCTTATGTACGTGAAATTCGAAGCTCGACAATCTATATCTATGTGTGTGTGTAAACTCGCAAATGCACGTAGAACTGCACAAAAACTAGAGGTTAGGCTCCGGAGTAAAGGCGCGCACACACTTCGGTATTCCCGGGATAAATTCGTGAAAACGCGAACCAGATCTGGGAGCGGCACGTTGTCGACGCGGTTAGAACGTGTAAAATCGAGTCCCGACGTTAATCTACCACTGTGATCAGTTTGACAGAATTTTTTAACGACAACCGATGATGTGGAATTGTACCCTGTCGGGATAAAAACGATTCGCGCAAAAAAAAAAAAACAAACGCGGCTGCGTCGCCGCGCAACGTTTCGAGGGAACGCTGAGAAAGTTTAACAGTGAACTCGCAGATCTGTTCGTGTCAGGTTCGGGTAATCTGTTCGCGCGCACACACCGTGTAAATTAATCGTGCAGGTGGTATTGTTGCCCCTGTCGAGCACGACAACGCTAGTAGCCGCTGCCATGTTTGAATCGTGAATGCGCCGCCGGCTCCACGACCGACGCAGCCAACCTTTGTTCAATGCCCCGGCTTCATCCCCACCAGAGACCACTTTCACACTTTTTCTGCATCCTGCTCGTTAACGAGCGTCATCTACCTATAGTTTTCGAAACAGTGGGACGTGTACCTGGCGTCGGTAAGGTCGGTCCAACCCTTATCGCGATACCCTTTGCCACCGACGAGATACTATTAAAGACTGCCAGCCCCTGTGTTATTCAGCGGGACCGGTAACCGGGCGCGACGGGCGCGGAGATAACGTGGAACATACAGTGATCTGAAATACCACATCGCTAAAAGTTCTACCAACGACGAGATACTCGTCAAGTAGAAGAAGAATGATATAGTATTTACCCATTCTGTAATTGCCTTATAATACTATCACCGACGAAATACTATCCCGTCTCTTTACCTAAATAGAACCAGACGATATATGACATTGTTCAAGCCCGGGGCAAATCAGCTTGGATAATACATATATTTTGATCTGAAGGAAGGTAACATTACAAAATGTTGTGAAAGATAATAGGTATAGGAATAGAATTTATTGACAAATCAACATATTTATTAAATGTGCAGCTATTAGCTCGATATTATCCTTTATTCATAAGACACTAAAAGTTCTTACAGATAAAGGAAAATAACGATTGCCCAGGTCTCACCACGAGGAGGTTGCTGCACGAGAGACCCGAAAGGGAGTCAGAACGAATGCAATATTCCTTCTGGCTCCCTTTCTTACAACGACAGACTTAATACTAAATTACGCAAGTATGTCGAGTAATTATCGCGGGGCAAAAGGTGTGAATCGGAGAAGAAGTCTCCGATCCAGGGGGGGATCGAAGGCGAATCAGGCAGAAGGCTCTGATTCTTTCAAAGTAAAAAATAAGAGCGAACCAGAGCAGAAGGCTCTGGTTCGAAGGTGACGCGGCGCGTACAATGCTTGCAGTGCAGCTCCGGTCAGAGCCGATACCTGACGTGTCCTCACCAAGAGGAATGGACAGTGAGAAGTGTTCAAACGTAACACCATCTCTCTGCCAACTACCTGCCACCAGGCAACGCAATGCATTGAGATGACGTGGGTAGGATGACGAACAGAGAATTTCTCTGCCAACTACCTGCCACCAGGCAACGCAAAGCATTGAGGTAACGTGGGTAGGATTACGAACAGAGAGAATGGCAATACGAGTGAACAGGTCTCAATGAACCACCCCTCTCAATGTATCGACGCCGAATACCGGCTCCAATCGGTCTGGTACATACAAGCAAGGTCCGACACAGCAGAAGGCTGTGTCGGAGTCAAAAATACGAGTCGAGTAAAGTGACGTTACGGCAATAATTACTCGACATATTTAGAACGACGATATACAATCTTAATAACTAACGCACGCAAGTCGATGGAATTATAATAAATTACGCACGCAAGTCGAGCAATTATCGCGGAGCAAAAGGTGTGAATCGGAGAAGAAGTCTCCGATCCACGGGGGTTCAAAGGCAAATCAGGCAGAAGGCTCTGATTCTTTCAAAGTAAAAAATAAGAGCGAACCAGAGCAGAAGGCTCTGGTTCGAAGGTGACGCGGCGCGTACAATGCTTGCAGTGCAGCTCCGGTCAGAGCCGATACCCGACGTGTCCTCACCAAGAGGAATGGACAGTGAGAAGTGTTCAAACGTAACACCATCTCTCTGCCAACTACCTGCCACCAGGCAACGCAATCCATTGAGATGACGTGGGTAGGATGACGAACAGAGAATTTCTCTGCCAACTACCTGCCACCAGGCAACGCAATCCATTGAGATGACGTGGGTAGGATGACGAACAGAGAGAATGGCAATACGAGTGAACAGGTCTCAATGAACCACCCCTCTCAATGTATCGACGCCGAATACCGGCTCCAATCGGTCTGGTACATACAAGCAAGGTCCGACACAGCAGAAGGCTGTGTCGGAGTCAAAAATACGAGTCGAGTAAAGTGACGTTACGGCAATAATTACTCGACATATTTAGAACGACGATATACAATCTTAATAACTAACGCACGCAAGTCGATGGAATTATATTAAATTACGCACGCAAGTCGATGGAATTATACTAAATTACGCACGCAAGTCGAGCAATTATCACGGAGCAAAAGGTGTGAATCGGAGAAGAAGTCTCCGATCCACGGGGGTTCAAAGGCAAATCAGGCAGAAGGCTCTGATTCTTTCAAAGTAAAAAATAAGAGCGAACCAGAGCAGAAGGCTCTGGTTCGAAGGTGACGCGGCGCGTACAATGCTTGCAGTGCAGCTCCGGTCAGAGCCGATACCCGTCGTGTCCTCACCAAGAGGAATGGACAGTGAGAAGTGTTCAAACGTAACACCATCTCTCTGCCAACTACCTGCCACCAGGCAACGCAATCCATTGAGATGACGTGGGTAGGATGACAAACAGAGAATTTCTCTGCCAACTACCTGCCACCAGGCAACGCAATCCATTGAGATGACGTGGGTAGGATGACGAACAGAGAGAATGGCAATACGAGTGAACAGGTCTCAATGAACCACCCCTCTCAATGTATCGACGCCGAATACCGGCTCCAATCGGTCTGGTACATACAAGCAAGGTCCGTCACAGCAGAAGGCTGTGTCGGAATCAAGAAAACGAGTAACGTGAATTTAAGACAATAATTACTCGACTTACTCGGGTGCGGCCTATCGGCGATTCGGGTACCCCGGGGACGCGACACCCCGTACTCACTCACGGCACCATCCGTGAGTGAGCCCCTGGGGGAGCTCCCTCGGCGAATAAAACTACAACTTCGTGGTACGTCCTCTTCTTGGTGTGTCCTCTTCTTGGTGTGTCCTCTTCTCGGTGTGTCCTCTTCTTGGTGTGTCCTCTTCTTGGTATGTCTTCTTCTTGGTATGACTTCTTCTTGGTGTATTCTAGCTGAAACAGACTAATAATATAGTTAGACATAACAATACATAACCCTGCACACGAGAGCAAACCTAACACCAGCTCACGAGAGCCAAACAAACCCCGCACACGAGTGCGAATCTAACCAGCTCACGAGAGCCAACCTAACACCAGCTCACGAGAGCCAAAATGACCCCGCACACGGGTGCGGCCTATAGGCGATTCGGGTACCCCGGGGACGCGACACCCCGTACTCACTCACGGCACCATCCGTGAGTGAGCCCCTGGGGGACCTCCGATCGGAGGAATACCAATTTCAGACAAGATATGAAAATGTTTCGAAGCGGGACTTGTGAAAGTTCCGATGAAAACAATTGGAAATTCAATTCAACAGTCAGAAGATCAATCATAATTCTGCACACGAGTGCGAATCTAACCAGCTCACGAGAGCCAAACTAACCCCGCACACAAGTGCGAATCTAACCAGCTCATGAGAGCCAACCTAATACCAGCTCACAAGAGCCAACCTAATACCAGCTCACGAGAGCCAAACAAACCCCGCACACGAGTGCGAATCTAACCAGCTCACGAGAGCCAACCTAACACCAGCTCACGAGAGCCAAACTAACCCCGCACACGGGTGCGGCCTATAAGCGATTCGGGTACCCCGGGGACGCGACACCCCGTACTCACTCACGGCACCATCCGTGAGTGAGCCCCTGGGGGACCTCCGATCGGAGGAATACCAATTTCAGACAAGATATGAAAATGTATCGAAGCGGGACTTGTGAAAGTCCCGATGCAAACAATTGGAAATACAGAAATACAAATTGTCAAGATCACTGATTGAAATAACGAACTCAAGGCGGGCCAAGGGTAAACGCAGAAAGCATTAATGTACCCTTGGCCGACAGCAAGCTACCTCAAAGTAAATTCAGATACAATTTAATGAAATACATATGTTTCTATATCTCGCAAGTCTTAAATTCTAGTACACAATCTTATCGAAAATTGTACATGTGCAATGTGCAGCTATTAGCTCGGTATTATCCTTTATTCATAAGAGACTAGAAGTTCTTACAAATACAAGATAATACCGATTGCCCAGGTCTCACCACGAGGAGGTTGCTGCACGAGAGACCCGAAAGGGAGTCAGAACGAATGCAATATTCCTTCTGGCTCCCTTTCTTACAACGACAGACTTAATATTAATTACGCAAGTATGTCGAGTAATTATCGCGGGGCAAAAGGTGTGAATCGGAGAAGAAGTCTCCGATCCACGGGGGATTAAAGGCAAATCAGGCAGAAGGCTCTGATTCTTTCAAAGTGAGAAAAAAGAGCGAACCAGAGCAGAAGGCTCTGGTTCGAAGGTGACGCGGCGCGTACAATGCTTGCAGTGCAGCTCCGGTCAGGGCCGATACCCGACGTGTCCTTACCAAGAGGAATGGACAGTGAGAAGTGTTCAAACGTACAACCATCTCTCTGCCAACTACCTGCCACCAGGCAACGCAATGCATTGAGGTAACGTGGGTAGGATGACGAACAGAGAATTTCTCTGCCAACTACCTGCCACCAGGCAACGCAAAGCGTTGAGGTAACGTGGGTAGGATTACGAACAGAGAGAATGGCAATACGAGTGGACAGGTCTCAATGAACCACCCCTCTCAATGTATCGACGCCGAATACCGGCTCCAATCGGTCTGGTACATACAAGCAAGGTCCGACACAGCAGAAGGCTGTGTCGGAGTCAAAAATACGAGTCGAGTAAAGTGACGTTACGGCAATAATTACTCGACATATTTAGAACGACGATATACAATCTTAATAACTAACGCACGCAAGTCGATGGAATTATATTAAATTACGCACGCAAGTCGATGGAATTATACTAAATTACGCACGCAAGTCGAGCAATTATCGCGGAGCAAAAGGTGTGAATCGGAGAAGAAGTCTCCGATCCACGGGGGTTCAAAGGCAAATCAGGCAGAAGGCTCTGATTCTTTCAAAGTAAAAAATAAGAGCGAACCAGAGCAGAAGGCTCTGGTTCGAAGGTGACGCGGCGCGTACAATGCTTGCAGTGCAGCTCCGGTCAGAGCCGATACCCGACGTGTCCTCACCAAGAGGAATGGACAGTGAGAAGTGTTCAAACGTAACACCATCTCTCTGCCAACTACCTGCCACCAGGCAACGCAATCCATTGAGATGACGTGGGTAGGATGACGAACAGAGAATTTCTCTGCCAACTACCTGCCACCAGGCAACGCAATCCATTGAGATGACGTGGGTAGGATGACGAACAGAGAGAATGGCAATACGAGTGAACAGGTCTCAATGAACCACCCCTCTCAATGTATCGACGCCGAATACCGGCTCCAATCGGTCTGGTACATACAAGCAAGGTCCGTCACAGCAGAAGGCTGTGTCGGAATCAAGAAAACGAGTAACGTGAATTTAAGACAATAATTACTCGACTTACTCGGGTGCGGCCTATCGGCGATTCGGGTACCCCGGGGACGCGACACCCCGTACTCACTCACGGCACCATCCGTGAGTGAGCCCCTGGGGGAGCTCCCTCGGCGAATAAAACTACAACTTCGTGGTACGTCCTCTTCTTGGTGTGTCCTCTTCTTGGTGTGTCCTCTTCTCGGTGTGTCCTCTTCTTGGTGTGTCCTCTTCTTGGTATGTCTTCTTCTTGGTATGACTTCTTCTTGGTGTATTCTAGCTGAAACAGACTAATAATATAGTTAGACATAACAATACATAACCCTGCACACGAGAGCAAACCTAACACCAGCTCACGAGAGCCAAACAAACCCCGCACACGAGTGCGAATCTAACCAGCTCACGAGAGCCAACCTAACACCAGCTCACGAGAGCCAAAATGACCCCGCACACGGGTGCGGCCTATAGGCGATTCGGGTACCCCGGGGACGCGACACCCCGTACTCACTCACGGCACCATCCGTGAGTGAGCCCCTGGGGGACCTCCGATCGGAGGAATACCAATTTCAGACAAGATATGAAAATGTTTCGAAGCGGGACTTGTGAAAGTTCCGATGAAAACAATTGGAAATTCAATTCAACAGTCAGAAGATCAATCATAATTCTGCACACGAGTGCGAATCTAACCAGCTCACGAGAGCCAAACTAACCCCGCACACAAGTGCGAATCTAACCAGCTCATGAGAGCCAACCTAATACCAGCTCACAAGAGCCAACCTAATACCAGCTCACGAGAGCCAAACAAACCCCGCACACGAGTGCGAATCTAACCAGCTCACGAGAGCCAACCTAACACCAGCTCACGAGAGCCAAACTAACCCCGCACACGGGTGCGGCCTATAAGCGATTCGGGTACCCCGGGGACGCGACACCCCGTACTCACTCACGGCACCATCCGTGAGTGAGCCCCTGGGGGACCTCCGATCGGAGGAATACCAATTTCAGACAAGATATGAAAATGTATCGAAGCGGGACTTGTGAAAGTCCCGATGCAAACAATTGGAAATACAGAAATACAAATTGTCAAGATCACTGATTGAAATAACGAACTCAAGGCGGGCCAAGGGTAAACGCAGAAAGCATTAATGTACCCTTGGCCGACAGCAAGCTACCTCAAAGTAAATTCAGATACAATTTAATGAAATACATATGTTTCTATATCTCGCAAGTCTTAAATTCTAGTACACAATCTTATCGAAAATTGTACATGTGCAATGTGCAGCTATTAGCTCGGTATTATCCTTTATTCATAAGAGACTAGAAGTTCTTACAAATACAAGATAATACCGATTGCCCAGGTCTCACCACGAGGAGGTTGCTGCACGAGAGACCCGAAAGGGAGTCAGAACGAATGCAATATTCCTTCTGGCTCCCTTTCTTACAACGACAGACTTAATATTAATTACGCAAGTATGTCGAGTAATTATCGCGGGGCAAAAGGTGTGAATCGGAGAAGAAGTCTCCGATCCACGGGGGATTAAAGGCAAATCAGGCAGAAGGCTCTGATTCTTTCAAAGTGAGAAAAAAGAGCGAACCAGAGCAGAAGGCTCTGGTTCGAAGGTGACGCGGCGCGTACAATGCTTGCAGTGCAGCTCCGGTCAGGGCCGATACCCGACGTGTCCTTACCAAGAGGAATGGACAGTGAGAAGTGTTCAAACGTACAACCATCTCTCTGCCAACTACCTGCCACCAGGCAACGCAATGCATTGAGGTAACGTGGGTAGGATGACGAACAGAGAATTTCTCTGCCAACTACCTGCCACCAGGCAACGCAAAGCGTTGAGGTAACGTGGGTAGGATTACGAACAGAGAGAATGGCAATACGAGTGGACAGGTCTCAATGAACCACCCCTCTCAATGTATCGACGCCGAATACCGGCTCCAATCGGTCTGGTACATACAAGCAAGGTCCGACACAGCAGAAGGCTGTGTCGGAGTCAAAAATACGAGTCGAGTAAAGTGACGTTACGGCAATAATTACTCGACATATTTAGAACGACGATATACAATCTTAATAACTAACGCACGCAAGTCGATGGAATTATATTAAATTACGCACGCAAGTCGATGGAATTATACTAAATTACGCACGCAAGTCGAGCAATTATCGCGGAGCAAAAGGTGTGAATCGGAGAAGAAGTCTCCGATCCACGGGGGTTCAAAGGCAAATCAGGCAGAAGGCTCTGATTCTTTCAAAGTAAAAAATAAGAGCGAACCAGAGCAGAAGGCTCTGGTTCGAAGGTGACGCGGCGCGTACAATGCTTGCAGTGCAGCTCCGGTCAGAGCCGATACCCGACGTGTCCTCACCAAGAGGAATGGACAGTGAGAAGTGTTCAAACGTAACACCATCTCTCTGCCAACTACCTGCCACCAGGCAACGCAATCCATTGAGATGACGTGGGTAGGATGACGAACAGAGAATTTCTCTGCCAACTACCTGCCACCAGGCAACGCAATCCATTGAGATGACGTGGGTAGGATGACGAACAGAGAGAATGGCAATACGAGTGAACAGGTCTCAATGAACCACCCCTCTCAATGTATCGACGCCGAATACCGGCTCCAATCGGTCTGGTACATACAAGCAAGGTCCGACACAGCAGAAGGCTGTGTCGGAGTCAAAAATACGAGTCGAGTAAAGTGACGTTACGGCAATAATTACTCGACATATTTAGAACGACGATATACAATCTTAATAACTAACGCACGCAAGTCGATGGAATTATAATAAATTACGCACGCAAGTCGAGCAATTATCGCGGAGCAAAAGGTGTGAATCGGAGAAGAAGTCTCCGATCCACGGGGGTTCAAAGGCAAATCAGGCAGAAGGCTCTGATTCTTTCAAAGTAAAAAATAAGAGCGAACCAGAGCAGAAGGCTCTGGTTCGAAGGTGACGCGGCGCGTACAATGCTTGCAGTGCAGCTCCGGTCAGAGCCGATACCCGACGTGTCCTCACCAAGAGGAATGGACAGTGAGAAGTGTTCAAACGTAACACCATCTCTCTGCCAACTACCTGCCACCAGGCAACGCAATCCATTGAGATGACGTGGGTAGGATGACGAACAGAGAATTTCTCTGCCAACTACCTGCCACCAGGCAACGCAATCCATTGAGATGACGTGGGTAGGATGACGAACAGAGAGAATGGCAATACGAGTGAACAGGTCTCAATGAACCACCCCTCTCAATGTATCGACGCCGAATACCGGCTCCAATCGGTCTGGTACATACAAGCAAGGTCCGACACAGCAGAAGGCTGTGTCGGAATCAAGAAAACGAGTAACGTGAATTTAAGACAATAATTACTCGACTTACTCGGGTGCGGCCTATCGGCGATTCGGGTACCCCGGGGACGCGACACCCCGTACTCACTCACGGCACAATCCGTGAGTGAGCCCCTGGGGGAGCTCCCTCGGCGAATAAAACTACAACTTCGTGGTACGTCCTCTTCTTGGTGTGTCCTCTTCTTGGTGTGTCCTCTTCTCGGTGTGTCCTCTTCTTGGTGTGTCCTCTTCTTGGTATGTCTTCTTCTTGGTATGACTTCTTCTTGGTGTATTCTAGCTGAAACAGACTAATAATATAGTTAGACATAACAATACATAACCCTGCACACGAGAGCAAACCTAACACCAGCTCACGAGAGCCAAACAAACCCCGCACACGAGTGCGAATCTAACCAGCTCACGAGAGCCAACCTAACACCAGCTCACGAGAGCCAAACAAACCCCGCACACGAGTGCAAATCTAACCAGCTCACGAGAGCCAACCTAACACCAGCTCACGAGAGCCAAAATGACCCCGCACACGGGTGCGGCCTATAGGCGATTCGGGTACCCCGGGGACGCGACACCCCGTACTCACTCACGGCACCATCCGTGAGTGAGCCCCTGGGGGACCTCCCTCGGCGAATAAAACTACAACTTCGTGGTACGTCCTCTTCTTGGTGTGTCCTCTTCTTGGTGTGTCCTCTTCTTGGTATGTCTTCTTCTTGGTATGACTTCTTCTTGGTGTATTCTAGCTGAAACAGACTAATAATATAGTTAGACATAACAATACATAACCCTGCACACGAGTGCAAACCTAATACCCGCTCACGAGAGCAAACCTAACACCAGCTCACGAGAGCCAAACTAACCCCGCACACGGGTGCGGCCTATAAGCGATTCGGGTACCCCGGGGACGCGACACCCCGTACTCACTCACGGCACCATCCGTGAGTGAGCCCCTGGGGGACCTCCGATCGGAGGAATACCAATTTCAGACAAGATATGAAAATGTTTCGAAGCGGGACTTGTGAAAGTTCCGATGCAAACAATTGGAAATTCAATTCAACAGTCACAAGACCAATCATAATTCTGCACATGAGTGCGAAAACAACCAACGAAGCAGCTCACAAGAGCAATTATAATCCTGCATACGAGTGGGACGCTCAAAATGTAATTTTTATAAAGAATAAAATTGGTAAATTTGAAGAAGACTCAATAGTCTTCAGTGAAAGTCTCGATAAAAATTTCAAAAGTATGAAGGACGAGTTTAAATGACAAAAGAAGTTTTGAAAAATATTAGTAATCAAACTTACCGTTGTTCCTTGAATTGACAGTTGAAGGTAGGCCAGGGTAACTGTAGATGACCTCTAGTCCACCTCTGGTCCACCTCTGGTCCCTCCGGTTCTCCTAGCGCTCCTGGTCACGCAGCACGTCCGCTCACCCCACTTCCCACGCCCCGACTGACTGACCACCGGTGAGCTGTCGCCGATCTGCCGAGCTCGAGCGGCGCCCCCCACTCCGCCGAATATCGATCGATGTCGATCGCCGTGACAATTATTGAAAAATTTATTATTTCCATCTGGTTAATGTTTATGACAATTCTATTTGACAGCGATGTCCACAAGCAAACCCTTGGCTATCTGACCACCTAATTTTTTAGTCCAAGTGGCTAATAGTTTTCGTGATACGTAATAACTTTTAAACCAGAACATTCGCACGCATTAATTTATTCGATACAATTGACAGATAAATTTATTATATCTGGCTGTTTAATGTTTATAACAATTCCTTTTTCTAACGATGTTAACGAGCACTCCCTTGACCACCTTGCCATCTAAATTTTTCGTAAAAATAGACAATAAAACTCGAAATATAGAATAACTTTTAAACCATGAACATTCGCACGCATTAATTTATTCGATACAATTCACAGATAAATTTATTATATCTGACTGTTTAATGTTTATAACAATTCCTTTTTCTAACGATGTTAACGAGCACTCCCTTGACCACCTTGCCATCTAAATTTTTCGTAAAAATAGACAATAAAACTCGAAATATAGAATAACTTTTGAACCATGAACATTCGCACGCACTAATTTATTCGATACAATTCACAGATAAATTTATTATATCTGACTGTTTAATGTTTATAACAATTCCTTTTTATAACGATGTTAACGAGCACTCCCTTGACCACCTCGCCATCTAAATTTTTCGTAAATATAGACAATAAAACTCGAAATATAGAATAACTTTTAAACCATGAACATTCGCACGCACTAATTTATTCGATACAATTCACAGATAAATTTATTATATCTGACTGTTTAATGTTTATAACAATTCCTTTTTATAACGATGTTAACGAGCACTCCCTTGACCACCTTGCCATCTAAATTTTTCGTAAAAATAGACAATAAAACTCGAAATATAGAATAACTTTTAAACCATGAACATTCGCACGCATTAATTTATTCGATACAATTCACAGATAAATTTATTATATCTGACTGTTTAATGTTTATAACAATTCCTTTTTCTAACGATGTTAACGAGCACTCCCTTGACCACCTTGCCATCTAAATTTTTCGTAAAAATAGACAATAAAACTCGAAGTATAGAATAACTTTTAAACCATGAACATTCGCACGCACTAATTTATTCGATACAATTGACAGATAAATTTATTATATCTGGCTGTTTAATGTTTATAACAATTCCTTTTTCTAACGATGTTAACGAGCACTCCCTTGACCACCTTGCCATCTAAATTTTTCGTAAAAATAGACAATAAAACTCGAAATATAGAATAACTTTTAAACCATGAACATTCGCACGCATTAATTTATTCGATACAATTCACAGATAAATTTATTATATCTGACTGTTTAATGTTTATAACAATTCCTTTTTATAACGATGTTAACGAGCACTCCCTTGACCACCTTGCCATCTAAATTTTTCGTAAAAATAGACAATAAAACTCGAAATATAGAATAACTTTTAAACCATGAACATTCGCACGCATTAATTTATTCAAAATTGATTTTTACTATATAGAAGATAATGCCATGAGACATTTATTAATTCTAGCTACATAATTAATGTTTATAATAATTCCTTTTGCCAACGACGTGGACAAGTACTCTTATCTTAAGAGAATAACTATAACCCCGCACACGAGTGCGAAAACAACCAACGAAGCAGCTCACAAGAGCAATTATAATCCTGCATACGAGTGGGACGCTCAAAATGTAATTTTTATAAAGAATAAAATTGATAAATTTGAAGAAGGCTCAATAGTCTTCAGTGAAAGTCTCGATAAAAATTTCAAAAGTATGAAGGACGAGTTTAAATGACAAAAGAAGTTTTGAAAAATATTAGTAATCAAACTTACCGTTGTTCCTTGAATTGACAGTTGAAGGTAGGCCAGGGTAACTGTAGATGACCTCTAGTCCACCTCTGGTCCACCTCTGGTCCCTCCGGTTCTCCTGGCGCTCCTGGTCACGCAGCACGTCCGCTCACCCCGCTTCCCACGCCCCGACTGACTGACCACCGGTGAGCTGTCGCCGATCTGCCGAGCTCGAGCGGCGCCCCCCACTCCGCCGAATATCGATCGATATCGATCGCCGTGACAATTATTGAAAAATTTATTATTTCCATCTGGTTAATGTTTATAACAATTCTATTTGACAGCGATGTCCACAAGCAAACCCTTGGCTATCTGACCACCTAATTTTTTAGTCCAAGTGGCTAATAGTTTTCGTGATACGTAATAACTTTTAAACCAGAACATTCGCACGCATTAATTTATTCGATACAATTGACAGATAAATTTATTATATCTGGCTGTTTAATGTTTATAACAATTCCTTTTTCTAACGATGTTAACGAGCACTCCCTTGACCACCTTGCCTTCTAAATTTTTCGTAAAAATACACAATAAAACTCGAAATATAGAATAACTTTTAAACCATGAACATCCGCACGCATTAATTTATTCGATACAATTCACAGATAAATTTATTATATCTGACTGTTTAATGTTTATAACAATTCCTTTTTCTAACGATGTTAACGAGCACTCCCTTGACCACCTTGCCATCTAAATTTTTCGTAAAAATAGACAATAAAACTCGAAGTATAGAATAACTTTTAAACCATGAACATTCGCACGCACTAATTTATTCGATACAATTGACAGATAAATTTATTATATCTGGCTGTTTAATGTTTATAACAATTCCTTTTTCTAACGATGTTAACGAGCACTCCCTTGACCACCTTGCCATCTAAATTTTTCGTAAAAATAGACAATAAAACTCGAAATATAGAATAACTTTTAAACCATGAACATTCGCACGCATTAATTTATTCAAAATTGATTTTTACTATATAGAAGATAATGCCATGAGACATTTATTAATTCTAGCTACATAATTAATGTTTATAATAATTCCTTTTGCCAACGACGTGGACAAGTACTCTTATCTTAAGAGAATAACTATAACCCCGCACACGAGTGCGAAAACAACCAACGAAGCAGCTCACAAGAGCAATTATAATCCTGCATACGAGTGGGACGCTCAAAATGTAATTTTTATAAAGAATAAAATTGATAAATTTGAAGAAGGCTCAATAGTCTTCAGTGAAAGTCTCGATAAAAATTTCAAAAGTATGAAGGACGAGTTTAAATGACAAAAGAAGTTTTGAAAAATATTAGTAATCAAACTTACCGTTGTTCCTTGAATTGACAGTTGAAGGTAGGCCAGGGTAACTGTAGATGACCTCTAGTCCACCTCTGGTCCACCTCTGGTCCCTCCGGTTCTCCTGGCGCTCCTGGTCACGCAGCACGTCCGCTCACCCCGCTTCCCACGCCCCGACTGACTGACCACCGGTGAGCTGTCGCCGATCTGCCGAGCTCGAGCGGCGCCCCCCACTCCGCCGAATATCGATCGATGTCGATCGCCGTGACAATTATTGAAAAATTTATTATTTCCATCTGGTTAATGTTTATAACAATTCTATTTGACAGCGATGTCCACAAGCAAACCCTTGGCTATCTGACCACCTAATTTTTTAGTCCAAGTGGCTAATAGTTTTCGTGATACGTAATAACTTTTAAACCAGAACATTCGCACGCATTAATTTATTCGATACAATTGACAGATAAATTTATTATATCTGGCTGTTTAATGTTTATAACAATTCCTTTTTCTAACGATGTTAACGAGCATTCCCTTGACCACCTTGCCTTCTAAATTTTTCGTAAAAATACACAATAAAACTCGAAATATAGAATAACTTTTAAACCATGAACATTCGCACGCATTAATTTATTCGATACAATTCACAGATAAATTTATTATATCTGACTGTTTAATGTTTATAACAATTCCTTTTTCTAACGATGTTAACGAGCACTCCCTTGACCACCTTGCCATCTAAATTTTTCGTAAAAATAGACAATAAAACTCGAAATATAGAATAACTTTTAAACCATGAACATTCGCACGCACTAATTTATTCGATACAATTCACAGATAAATTTATTATATCTGACTGTTTAATGTTTATAACAATTCCTTTTTCTAACGATGTTAACGAGCACTCCCTTGACCACCTTGCCATCTAAATTTTTCGTAAAAATAGACAATAAAACTCGAAGTATAGAATAACTTTTAAACCATGAACATTCGCACGCACTAATTTATTCGATACAATTGACAGATAAATTTATTATATCTGGCTGTTTAATGTTTATAACAATTCCTTTTTCTAACGATGTTAACGAGCACTCCCTTGACCACCTTGCCATCTAAATTTTTCGTAAAAATAGACAATAAAACTCGAAATATAGAATAACTTTTAAACCATGAACATTCGCACGCATTAATTTATTCGATACAATTCACAGATAAATTTATTATATCTGACTGTTTAATGTTTATAACAATTCCTTTTTATAACGATGTTAACGAGCACTCCCTTGACCACCTTGCCATCTAAATTTTTCGTAAAAATAGACAATAAAACTCGAAATATAGAATAACTTTTAAACCATGAACATTCGCACGCATTAATTTATTCAAAATTGATTTTTACTATATAGAAGATAATGCCATGAGACATTTATTAATTCTAGCTACATAATTAATGTTTATAATAATTCCTTTTGCCAACGACGTGGACAAGTACTCTTATCTTAAGAGAATAACTATAACCCCGCACACGAGTGCGAAAACAACCAACGAAGCAGCTCACAAGAGCAATTATAATCCTGCATACGAGTGGGACGCTCAAAATGTAATTTTTATAAAGAATAAAATTGATAAATTTGAAGAAGGCTCAATAGTCTTCAGTGAAAGTCTCGATAAAAATTTCAAAAGTATGAAGGACGAGTTTAAATGACAAAAGAAGTTTTGAAAAATATTAGTAATCAAACTTACCGTTGTTCCTTGAATTGACAGTTGAAGGTAGGCCAGGGTAACTGTAGATGACCTCTAGTCCACCTCTGGTCCACCTCTGGTCCCTCCGGTTCTCCTGGCGCTCCTGGTCACGCAGCACGTCCGCTCACCCCGCTTCCCACGCCCCGACTGACTGACCACCGGTGAGCTGTCGCCGATCTGCCGAGCTCGAGCGGCGCCCCCCACTCCGCCGAATATCGATCGATGTCGATCGCCGTGACAATTATTGAAAAATTTATTATTTCCATCTGGTTAATGTTTATAACAATTCTATTTGACAGCGATGTCCACAAGCAAACCCTTGGCTATCTGACCACCTAATTTTTTAGTCCAAGTGGCTAATAGTTTTCGTGATACGTAATAACTTTTAAACCAGAACATTCGCACGCATTAATTTATTCGATACAATTGACAGATAAATTTATTATATCTGGCTGTTTAATGTTTATAACAATTCCTTTTTCTAACGATGTTAACGAGCATTCCCTTGACCACCTTGCCTTCTAAATTTTTCGTAAAAATACACAATAAAACTCGAAATATAGAATAACTTTTAAACCATGAACATTCGCACGCATTAATTTATTCGATACAATTCACAGATAAATTTATTATATCTGACTGTTTAATGTTTATAACAATTCCTTTTTCTAACGATGTTAACGAGCACTCCCTTGACCACCTTGCCATCTAAATTTTTCGTAAAAATAGACAATAAAACTCGAAATATAGAATAACTTTTAAACCATGAACATTCGCACGCACTAATTTATTCGATACAATTCACAGATAAATTTATTATATCTGACTGTTTAATGTTTATAACAATTCCTTTTTATAACGATGTTAACGAGCACTCCCTTGACCACCTTGCCATCTAAATTTTTCGTAAAAATAGACAATAAAACTCGAAATATAGAATAACTTTTAAACCATGAACATTCGCACGCATTAATTTATTCAAAATTGATTTTTACTATATAGAAGATAATGCCATGAGACATTTATTAATTCTAGCTACATAATTAATGTTTATAATAATTCCTTTTGCCAACGACGTGGACAAGTACTCTTATCTTAAGAGAATAACTATAACCCCGCACACGAGTGCGAAAACAACCAACGAAGCAGCTCACAAGAGCAATTATAATCCTGCATACGAGTGGGACGCTCAAAATGTAATTTTTATAAAGAATAAAATTGATAAATTTGAAGAAGGCTCAATAGTCTTCAGTGAAAGTCTCGATAAAAATTTCAAAAGTATGAAGGACGAGTTTAAATGATAAAAGAAGTTTTGAAAAATATTAGTAATCAAACTTACCGTTGTTCCTTGAATTGACAGTTGAAGGTAGGCCAGGGTAACTGTAGATGACCTCTAGTCCACCTCTGGTCCCTCCGGTTCTCCTGGCGCTCCTGGTCACGCAGCACGTCCGCTCACCCCGCTTCCCACGCCCCGACTGACTGACCACCGGTGAGCTGTCGCCGATCTGCCGAGCTCGAGCGGCGCCCCCCACTCCGCCGAATATCGATCGATGTCGATCGCCGTGACAATTATTGAAAAATTTATTATTTCCATCTGGTTAATGTTTATAACAATTCTATTTGACAGCGATGTCCACAAGCAAACCCTTGGCTATCTGACCACCTAATTTTTTAGTCCAAGTGGCTAATAGTTTTCGTGATACGTAATAACTTTTAAACCAGAACATTCGCACGCATTAATTTATTCGATACAATTGACAGATAAATTTATTATATCTGGCTGTTTAATGTTTATAACAATTCCTTTTTCTAACGATGTTAACGAGCACTCCCTTGACCACCTTGCCTTCTAAATTTTTCGTAAAAATACACAATAAAACTCGAAATATAGAATAACTTTTAAACCATGAACATCCGCACGCATTAATTTATTCGATACAATTCACAGATAAATTTATTATATCTGACTGTTTAATGTTTATAACAATTCCTTTTTCTAACGATGTTAACGAGCACTCCCTTGACCACCTTGCCATCTAAATTTTTCGTAAAAATAGACAATAAAACTCGAAGTATAGAATAACTTTTAAACCATGAACATTCGCACGCACTAATTTATTCGATACAATTGACAGATAAATTTATTATATCTGGCTGTTTAATGTTTATAACAATTCCTTTTTCTAACGATGTTAACGAGCACTCCCTTGACCACCTTGCCATCTAAATTTTTCGTAAAAATAGACAATAAAACTCGAAATATAGAATAACTTTTAAACCATGAACATTCGCACGCATTAATTTATTCGATACAATTCACAGATAAATTTATTATATCTGACTGTTTAATGTTTATAACAATTCCTTTTTATAACGATGTTAACGAGCACTCCCTTGACCACCTTGCCATCTAAATTTTTCGTAAAAATAGACAATAAAACTCGAAATATAGAATAACTTTTAAACCATGAACATTCGCACGCATTAATTTATTCAAAAAAGTAGTCTTTTCAAAATATTTCTGTCCAGATAGATTCTTGGAACATTTATGTATTAAAAAGTGAAAGGTAATAATTCTCGTTTATGAAATGTTTTGAAATTACAAACTGAGGTGTCTCGTATACAATTTGAAATAGGAATTGTTGATTTTCCTAAAAAATTATTCTTCAATAATATATTTCTAGGAATTCTTTGTCCTTGAGTTTTGCTTTTAATATTGAAACCAACATCGTCTGAAATATCTGCTCGGTACAGAATGTAACAATTCATGATGATCAATATGGTTCCGTGACGATTTGCCTTCTCACCGACGAGAATCTCCTCAGTAGCCTTCTGTATCGACGAGATCATGTCGATGGCCTTCTGTTTCTCACTCCAGTCAGAATATATCTTAGAGGGCGTAAGAGAACACCGAAATATTCGAGTGACACGAACTCCCATAAGGCTGGCAGTCTTTAATAGTATCTGGTCGGTGCCTTTGCACTTGGAACTATTTTAACTCGAAAATTACACATTTCTTCCGACCTAGAATAATTAATTTCTTTCTTTGTATGAATACGAAATTGATATAATAGCTCATTCAACATATTTAATAATGGCACTGCAATTTTTAGTGGTAACCCTCCACTCGAGTGCTAAGGGTTGAGAATATATAATTTATTGATTTAACTCATCCAATTTTTATTCAATTATTTGATCTTTTAACTAATTTTATACTGGATGGACGACATTCAAAATGAGCGATTATATTAGGTTGTCCCAAAAGTTCCTTCCGCAATGCCTTTCTTTAATATTGCTAAATAAATATTAGGTTGTCCCAAAAGTTGTTTTTCGATGCATGCACATAATGCAAATTCATATTAAGAAGTACTAAAATATTAACATAAAGATTATCGTATTGTTTGTATTTATTTAGCTACATTAAAGGAACACAATGCGGAAGAAACTTTTGGGACAACGTCTACTCGTTTCATCTCTAGGGGTGCGCGGGTATCAGAACCCCCGCGGTGCACCGGTCAGGTCGGGAGACCGAAAGTTCATAATGTTCCTGTATTCACAATTTCAGGTACCCAAAATTATAGTCGGGTCAATCGGCATCCCGGAAGTTTGTAATATTCGGGTACCCAAATACATTCTGATTGTTAGATCCTGACAACCCGTCATATTCATGTGATCAGAAATTTTGTGGGATCCCCAAACTTGACTCTACCCGCAAACTTTTAGGATCCCGTCCCGACGATCTGACTCGATTATAATTTCGCGTATCCGGATTTTATAAATTTTTGGGAACCCGACCAGATCCTGTGCAAACTTTCCCAACCCCATTTTGACTATTGCAACAATGGTCCCCCATTGTAATACTATTTCGATCACGTTCATCACTAATGTCACAATTACACGGTACATAAAAATTAAGGTTGCACGAAAAATTGCCGATCTTCGAGCGCTTGCAACTTAATTGCACGATAGAAAGTCGTAGAGCATTCTGTCTGGCCTTATTTTCAGGCCTGAAGCTTCTACTTTAGCCTGCTACAAGTTGTTTTTAATTTATGTAGCGGATGAAAAAGTAAACATACTTTTTCTTTCTGAAACTTTTTGTTCTATTCCTATAATTTATCTGCAGTCTGCGGTACCTCTAGCTCCGATCGATACAGCAGGATCCTACATGGAATTGGTAATGAGCCTCTAAAGCCCCAGGAGTATGTGACACAACATACATCAGAACTCTCTGCATACATCCATACCGATACATCGCTCTCTGATCGCGTTTACTATGGTTTTAAAAGTAATCTGTCTGTCCTTCTTTGGACGAAACCAGTTGTAAACTATAAAAGGACAAACTAGTGAATACTTTACTTCTATATCTTTGCAGACCATGTTTCGTAAGACTTTCTAAAAGAAGAAATAAATTTCTCTCTCTCTCTCTCAAGCAGATATTTCTCAATTATTTTATAAAAATACAGATACAATATAAATTTATATTGTACGGTTTTGTTGCATTCGGTGTACTCACATAATACAACTGCTCCAATTCATCATCTATGGTGGTAGGATAGTAAGACAACCCGTTCTAATGCTAACGTACCCCATGCACGTCTGTGCTGCCAAACGTCGTACCTGCTCCTGTGGGCAATAAAAATATATTATTAACGCATATGTACATTGATTTTCCGTTTAGCTAAAAGGAAACATCAATGTTAAGTTTAAGTTAGATCAGGGTTTCCTAAACTATGTTCCGCTGAACCTGAATAGGTGTTCCGCGACAATTTGGAAAGGTCTGATAAATGAATGTATAACAAGTGTATTTGTGTATATTTCGTAACTCGTAGGAATTCCCCAACCCAAAAAATAAGCTGTGTTCCGTTAAAATTTCCGGGTTTGCGAAGTGTTCCATTGCAGAAAAAGTTTGGGAAACCCCAAGTTAGATTAGGCTTTTAGATTAAGTTTTTTAATGAGTCTGACATGATATGCTATGCTAATTTATTTGTAACATATTTGTATATCTCTTAAAAAATTAACGTAAATACTTCGAAAGTCAATGTTAATAAACATCACATTTTAAATTAAAGCAAACAGACGTGTAATTAGTAGATATTGCCGCGCACTAAGCGTATTAAATCCAGTCGATTCAAATTTCCCGCGCGCCGGTACAATTTAAAGGGACAGTCGAACGACCGACACGAAAGGTACCGCCTGGAGTGTCCCCTCTCATTGCATCCCTACTCTTTGCCCCAGGTGTCCGGTAGCGGCAACGTTGCGTTCGACGGGGTTTCGTAAACGTGGCATCGTCGGAGGATCGAGCCAGTGGATGGGACCGGTTGACAGAGTTCAGAGTTCCTTTACGGTGATGTCTCGTCGTTCATTTTACTGTGCTGTCGTGCGTAGTGTCAGCCCGTCGGAAAATTCGCAAGAGGTTCACGCGTCTCTGACAATCCCATCGTTCACGGGGAAAGCAACGGCGACGTAAATTTCGCGTGTAATCAGCGGGCAGTGTGTGGTGCTGTGGAGCAGGAGACGATGAGGGCCGGAGGGATAATTCGGGTGGCGACTTGAGGGCAGAAATGTTGAAGTTTGGCAGCAAGAACGACGTTACGGTGGTGCATCGCGCCACTATTCGACTCTTGGACGACGCCGAAATTATCCACTGTGACTTTCAGGTGAGAGAGACACGCTCATTGACCAGTCGCCGCACGCGACCAACCTATTGATAACGCTTAGTACACGCGCTACTTCTACCCCTTTTTTCTCCTCAGCCTACGACCGGTAACGATCGCACGGCGAAACAACCCGATGGTTCACCAGCTCCGTGAACTTGAAAACACGGCTTTGCGAACGAAATTTTTCCACTAAACCGATCGAAAGAGTAAACGGTAGACCACCGTCTAACGCGATCAAATTTGCCGTTTAAAAATGACTGTTTATTGTGGTAGCTAGTGCACAGTCTCATTAAACAATTCTCTACTGATTCACTGTTGTATAAAACATTTTTCATCGCGTTCCTCCAATGATTGCATGTGCTTTCGTGTATTCCTCCCTCGGACAATTTATGTGTATAATATACATATGCTTCACGTGATAGTAAGTGCACAGCGGATGTCCCATAAATTGTTTAAAAAGACTGCACACTTTCTGCCACCGCAGGTACATACCCAAAATCTTTTCAACCCCTTCTTAAAATTCTATTTCTTTGCAGGCAATAGTTAAGCATTCGAGTGAATATAGATGTACAATAAATATTTTAATCGTTGTGCTCGTAAAAAGAAAATACAGTGCGGCAACCAGTTAAAGACCTCTTTAGGTGTATTCGACTATTTTTTCGTTTGTATTCGAGTATTTTGTCCAGGATGTCCAAAAGTTGCTTCGGTCTCACGCCTGTCTCTGTATTCGTGCGTGTGCGAAATGATCATTGATCGAAAGTTGTGTTTCCTGCTAGTAGTATTGCTCTGTCTGTGATGCAGCTCTTTTTTCATAGCAATGACGTACCCCGTGATTTTTCATTTCCGATCGGTTATGTCATTTCGAGATTGAGTCGGATGGACCGATTTGGATTTGTTGATAAATGACAGGTCTCGGTCGCACCATGACCAATAGGGGTACATGTTTCATACGTGTACGTGTACACGTTCGACCGTCACGGAAGCTTCCTCACGTCACCCACCAGACCACGTGCACTCACTGACATGGATGACGAGTTTTTTCCAGCGATGTCAACGTCGACTCGCAACCGTCTATATTATTCAACAATACGCTATAATTTTGTTTCTGTTTCTACGTTTTCGTTTTTTCGAATTCTTTCATTCGCTAGGTATGCGTTTATCGCACATTTAATTGAATCCCATAAGTTTAATAAAAATACATTTAACAAATGTATCGTACGTACATGAATATTAAATTAATTTTCTTTTTAACGTTATCGATAATATCGTTATGGAATGGAGGTATTTCGAGAATCGTTCATTACGACAACGCATTCTCCGTTTACCATTAAGAAACTTTTAATCAAAATAGTTCCGGAAACTATAGATCCAGAGAAGTAGTTCGATTATCGCGATGATCGATTTATTAACCGCCCACTAGACCAGCCGAAGTTTTGTTCGGAGTATTAGCGAATTCGATGACAATGCGTGAACACTGGCGAGCAAAAGATACAGCACGGAGAGATGTCAAAACACGTTGGTAACAGACTCGGCGAAATATATTTGAAAATTTCTCTTTTTTTGGTCGCTATTCTAAATTTTGAAATTAAAATTTTCAAAAAGGTATGAATGTCGATACATTATCAGATTAAATTATTCCGGAGTCGCCTGATGAGGGGAGGGAGCACAAATCCAGGGGAAAAAGTTACCCCCTCTCTGACGGCACCGGACAACAGTGACGAAAAGCGTCACGTGACCGAGCCGCGGCGGAAGGGGAAGCTAGAGTGGGGATACAAGTTTCAATCTGGCGACTTTGGGTGCGACTCGGTTTTCCTGTGCGAGCTACACCATGTTTCGCGGGATCTACGTTATCACTTTCGCTCGGCGCATCGATTTTCAAGAAATATTTCCTGCCATAGAATTCGAACATTTTGTACTACGTTTATCAGTGACATTTCCAAGACAAGTTTCCGAATTAACTTGCACACGAATTAATATGAAACAGTCTACACATTCGTAATGAATTGTTGATTATCGTTCAATGATTTTCAATAAACAGGGAAGCTGATTATTATTTGAGGGACGAACAATAGAACCTCGATTATTAGAACATTGATCAACGAAACGTTTAATTATTGGGGCATCAATTAAGAGGAAATTCGATTGATGGAACATCGATGCTCGGAATATAGATACAATTGAGTGCACACGCAGAATGCTTTTATTTCGACCACGGTCACTCTTTTGAATATTTAGTGCACGGCGAAATTATGGCAACTAGCCGATAGGTATGACATACCTACTCGACAACTACTGATAACGAATCAACATTGCGAAGAGGAAAAAAGGAGATTAACGCTTTATCTGCTGATAATTAGGTGATATGCACTTTTGGAAAATTAGATGTTCTTTTTTTAATAAATTGTTGAGCAGTGATAACAATTTTATCGGTACTACAACGAACTAACTTGTGCGATACAGTTAATATAGCTAAATATTGATACTATATTTCACTTCGTCTCTATACAGTTTCAAGAATCGTTTAACATTTATATGTACCTTCAGGATTTATACTTCCGGAAAATAAATTGCTCTCCGAAGGCTAAATCTGTGTAAGTTTTATAAAATGATTTCCTTTCACGTGAAAACAGTCACCTATATAAAATAATAATCGAATAATCGATGAACTCGATTGTCCGAACAATATCTGATTAATTCATTCATAAGCGCAGTGCTTTCGAGGCTGAAAGCTGTTGTCGAAATTGTTCCATTGTTTGCAAAAGAGCTAGTCGCGCCACAAAGAAATATCTGAGGCATTAATAACAATAACACATCTCCGTAGGAGCGAGGAAAAGAGCTCTCCCATAGTAATCCGTGGTTGTCGCAAAAGCCTCCTAAAAGGTAAGGCCAACACAATAGGTAAAGAATCCCGAAGATCTGAAAGTAGTTCGCAGAGTAGTTAACTTGTGACCTGTGAGATCTCTAGCTTGAAAACCGTGATAACGTTGATTCCGGTGTTCGAAACAGTTTAACACAATGTTTATTCCGTCATCGCAAAACCGAAATTAGTATAACCAGTGTGTCCGGTCGCTGTTCTAGAGCCTGTTCCATCGGTCGCCACATTAAATTGATTCTGTGCAAACATTTTCGCTGTAGGTGTCTGCTATAATTGCATTCCAATTCATTTCAAGAGGAGAAAACTTATCAATTTCCTTAATTAACCGCGACGGGGATTAATCGTCCAAGAATACACTGTTATAAATAATTGTTCATACGCTGGATCTTTCATTCGCCGCGGTACGAGCATGATGACACATGTCCCAGAATGTTTGGTGTTCGCGAGTGCCTTTATTTTGATGCGATCCTCAATACTTTATGGCTCATATAGAATTCAATTTCGCCAATGTGCAATAATACCCGGCGAAATATTTCCCGTCAGGATAACTTTTCCACTTTTTCGATTGCACTCTGACCCACACACCGAAGAGCACAACACGTCGGAATTCATATACTTTTAATTCCACTTTCCAATTGGACGTTTCTTGCGATTGGCTCGGTCCTAAAGTGATTAGGTTGCACATCTTGTAATCATTTTTACGTCCTTCTTATATCAATAATATAGCGAGTAAATAATGGTTATTTTGTCTTGTCGCTGCGCCAGGCAACAAACTCATAATAAGGTTGTTCTGTAACTGCTTCCCTTCAATTTGCCAGTACTATTGCGGAGAGAGATTTCATACTAGTTGCGTTCTTGTTAAGAATGTTTCCGTGCAAACTGTGCTCCTTCTTCAACTCCTCCAATAAAATGTTCTGCAAGTTCTTCGGCAGCTTTCGCATCTGCTCTTTCCGTGTGTACCGAGAATTAGGCAGTGTGCCATGGTTGTTCTGATTTTTAAATTTCTTTAATCTTATCGCATGGTCGAACTGCGGGTTTTATGCGCTTGCGAAGATAAATATACAGGGTAAGTCACCTAACGTTGCCACCTCAAATATCTTTGTTCTTTTTAAAGATACGTCAAATGTCTGAACGACAAAGAGATATCAAGGTCACCTTCATTTTTTTAAATGGAAGCACCCTTTTTTAAACACCTACAGTGATAGTCCCTTTCATTAGGAATTCAGTGACTATAATTACCCATGCACGTATACACTTTCTAAGTAGCTCTTAGTCCATATAACAGACACAGAACATTATTATTTTGCATTAACCATTAAAAATTCGCAGTCCACTCGTTAAACACTCAATTTTCGAAGACCCTTATTTGTAGACTTCATACTTAGGCTTTAAAGACAACAATAGATATTGGAGGTGGCAACGTTAGGTGACTAAACATGATTTATCATAGTGATCGCAGATTCACGATCACGATCCTGATTTTAATCCTAATGCTTAATTACAATTATCTATTAAGTTGTCCAAAAAGTTCGTTTCGTTCTCGATCAATGTGCTCAGTGCTAATTCAGAGTAATTTTTAACAGAATCAATGGCATGGTTAAGAAAGGGTTAAGGAATAATAAAACATGAACGAACATAAGATTGTGTTTGTTTGTGTATGCTGATGTATCTAACAATATGGAATGTGCACGTAGTGAAAGAAACTTTTAGGACAACTTAATGTAATTACGATCTTAACAATTATAGGAAACGCAAATGATACTTCGAGAAACGTATTTTGTTTTGATTGGGCCGTGGCGGACGCGTGGGGGATAGCGTCGTGGAAGGGGAAGCTAGAGTGGGGACACAAGTCTCAATCTGCCAAGTCTGCAGACAACAGGGAAAAAAGTGCACACTTGTTATGTAGATCGAGTGGCCTTTTATACTTATGTAAATGTTATGCAAACTTTTTATATCTTGAGGAATGTTGTCTCTGACGTGGTTGTATGAGAAGACCATTGACTAGGACTTTACTTTGCACAACGATTATGTAGTACTCTGGTTGTAATAATACTTGAAACACAATTGTTCTCGTAAACGCATAAAATCCTCAGTCTAGTCATCGACAGTTAATGTAACACGAAATAGTACTGGGTGTTTCGTTTATCTGATAACGGAAATATCTTGTGACGCACTGACGTTACGAAAAAACTTGTTCTGTATGAAGGGTACAATCATATAGTCTAATTTTTTGAGGACTAGAATGGTGGGGAGGGGGGATATGAAGGTCAACACTATTATACTCATTTTTCAATTTGATACTCTTATCGATCATGGTATAACAAACAGACAGACGAGAAAGCGAGCTAATAGAAACGTGGTAAAAAATAGGACATTCTTAAAAACTTAATTTGACTTTAAAATCCTCCCTCCTCACCATTTCAGTCCTCAAAAAAATTGGACTATATCGGTACCTGAATGTAAGAAGTAGGTAACTTGGACATTTTGAGTTATCTACTTCGTATTAAAGAAGAAATCAAGTAGAATTTAATGTAAAAACTGCTGGGTAACATATCAAAGTAATCTACGACATCTAGTGAGCAGTGTTCAAAGTAGATAAAAAATAAATACAGATTTCTATTTATGTTATAACTGGGCAATTCGACTTTTTAAAAATTTTTTTAAATCCAAGGTGATGTGTTTTCATGTATTGTTCCACTTAAAACAAAGAAATATAAGCAGATATTGGCAGTATGTTGAAAATAACGGTCCTCCTACCATAATCTTAAAACCTTAAAATACAGTTTCATCAGTTTCTCTAATTGTAAAATCAGGAATTGTAAGTTACCTAGTTCTTACATTCAGGCGGCGATATGATTGTACCCTTCGTACGGAACAATTTTTGTAAACAAATTTTTTTCGTAACTTCAGTGCGTCACAAGATGTTTCCGTTATCAGATAAACGAAACACCCTGTATATGGAGAGCGAAGAGAAGTTGACTTTTTCGAATAATAGTCCCGGCGAAATCAGCGACGTCTTTTCGAAGTTTGGCTCCCGATATCGGAGAAAGGGGCGTGCTTTCGAATTGAAATTTTCATTTGTGGCTTTCCGAAAGTTCTTCCGTTGATACAGCTGCATACAGCTGCATAGTGCACGGATATTCCCTTTCGGCGATTCTGTCGAACGATAGAAACATGAATACAATATCCATCGGTTTCCCTAGTCATACGGGCACCGCACTCGAATTCCCGCGTGATGTAAAATGTTTTGCTCCATCGAGGCTTGTAAATTTGTGGAAGAAAATGGAGTATACGCGGAACGTTGCTACGCAAACATTGACTCCGAACTACCATAATGGGCTGCCACGGTACCTAGTTATGTTTGTTTCTAACGGGGAGAATCAAGCCGGTAATACTTGTCGATTTTGTTACATTTTTTAGCACAGCAATGGCTATTGTACTACATCAAGAAATATACATAAATTAATAACTCGAACATCTTGTATAAAGAAGTTCGTGTCACAGTGACGTTCAGTCTTGTTCATTACGGGGGAACGAAACAGCGTTGCGTTGAATTAGCATGTTAACTGTCGAATTACAGAATTATTAACTTTGATAACTTGACCAAGCCAATTTCGCGAAACAATCACGTTGCACCCGATTATATCATATTTTATGGATTTACGTGTTATGATACATCGACTGTTGGTCACTGGAGGATCTCGCAATGCGACAGTCATTAAACACACAAACAGCACAAATTAACTAGCACACAATTATCTGTTTCTACGGAATAGAGAGGCTTTTTAACCTTGCGATCGGATGCCATAACGAAAGCGGCTCGTACATCCACTCGAACATTTTGTTGTTTAAGAATAAAATGATTAACATTAAGTGATCAATGTGTATAATAAATTAAGAAAATATACTGTAACAAAACGCGGATTGAGAACCACATTAGAAGGCGTGAAGTAGAACTGTGGGGAAGGTCTTATGGCAGTACACTATTACGCATAAGCAGGCTGCAGATTTTTATGCACTCGTTGCACATTCATTTCTACGATATAAGGAACGTGCTTTTTAAAACGCGTAGATTTATTTCATTTTTATTGCTAGCCATCACCCGACCTACGAAAGTTCTTCAGGTTTTTCACATTTATGGCTTCTGAAAATGTTACAAAAAAAGGCTAGGATATCAAATTCGATAGAAAATTCATAGATTCCACTTTTGTGGAATTTGTCAACAAAAATTAGAAAATGCATAAACATCCGCAGTGTAGTAATTAATCTATAGAAACGAGAATTCGTATAAAAATCCACAGGACATTCGCCAACTTTTAAAGAATATTTACAGCGTGGTTGTCACGTTTATTTCAAGTTTCACCGAAAAGATAGCACCTGGCAGATGTAATAAACAACCACGCTGCACACAAAGGAATGATTAGTACAAACTTTTGAGCGATACTGTAGCTGTTACAAGCGGACATTGCGCAAAATGCATAACTTGATATGCATTTCCCTGTTGTTGCGTTATCTCAAGGTCCTGTTGCGAGGCATCGGTGAATCTTTATCGAAGAAAACGTAGGAATGAAATGTAGGCTTCTGTGTAAATGTTAATACACATATGTACAATTTATTGCGTCATTCGCCAGTGAAAGTAGCATAAGTTGCACGGTGTATCATGTACATACAAGATTTCATATACTAAACACATCTAATTTATGTACATTCTGTACATTATGTACATTCATAACTTTTTCCAGAAAAGGATTCCTTGGTTAAATAATAATAGCGAAAACGCATTCCGTTATCGTATGTCATTCACGCTACTTTATTCTAACATTCAATAAAGTTGGCCGATATTGAATAACAAGTATTAAAACGTCAGCAATGTGCTAATTAGCCCGATAGCAGTGAGCTATCATCAGTTCCAAGTTCTTGAGCAAACGTAAACTAGATTATTCTACGAAATCACGACTACGAGACGTTTCGAAACTCTAAACCAACAATCTATAGAGCGATTGAGAAAAAAAAACAATTATGCGCATGCAGTTTGTTATTAGCAATCGCACATTAAAAAACCATCAGATGGTTTGTCCATGATCTCTGTGACTTCGGGCAGTGACGCTGCAATTGTATTACTTATACAGTAGCAATTACTTCAAAAACAGGAAACTGGCAATCACGTGGAACAAAGATAGCGAAGAACCTGCTCCGTTCGAAATTTTGACACAGGGAACGTGATTTGAATCATGACAATTCATTTTTGGCCTACCATCTTCTGTTATATAAATTGAAGGTTTCCAAATTGTTAGGTGCAGACTTTTTTGACAAGATAATGTCGACAAAAATAATCGGTTTGAACGGTCTTGTTGGAAATGTACAAGAGCCAATCGCCAACTTCACATTTTTAATGTCTATGTTTGCAATTGGAACACATCGTTCCCAATAAAAGTTATTAAGCTGCAAAGTAAATACAGTGTTAGCTGTTTTCCTTTGAACCACAGCAAACATCGACTTCATCTTCTCTAAATTAAACGGAAGAGGTTGGGGAAAAAATGCTTCGAGCAAACATTAATCAGTTCGTTAAGAACGATCCAAATAAGAGAAAAGCAATACTTTAATTTCTTAGCAATCAACCTGAGACAAACCATTGCACATTCTGAATGATATGGTAGACTGCAGATTTTATGCATTTGTGACTAAAAATTTAAGAATGTTGGATTATTTTCATTTTGTTGACACTGAAGACAGATGAATAATTTTATTTGACTTCTGTTTCTGAATTGATCAATCTTTTATCCCCGCGATTTGATTAACTTTCCATTGAATTGAATTTCCGGCGCATTCTTTTATGTAGAATAAAGTATTAATTTTGTCAATGATAAAGTGCGAATAATCGGGGACCTCTCTCTGAATCGCAATGTTTAGGGGTGCGTTATCGTGCGCTAGGTATTACGAGGTTATAGTCTTCGGCTCGATGTTGTAGTCTATCATTGCAGCGATGGTAGTTGGCATTCAAGTCACTCGTCACGTTAAAAACTGTCTGCTTTCGCCAAGAATATTCTTTTTATATCATTCTTGGGGGTGTCCAACGACCAATCGATATATTCCTTGCGTCGTATACCGGCTTTTATTGCCTCTTACAACTGCGTTTCCCGAGATGTATCATTTTTATTAACTAAATTATGCCGTCTGTTCCGCTTGCATCATTCGTGCCCCGTCGACACGGTTTTTCCCCTCGCGCGATGCAACCACCGGCCCATCGAAATGCAAGGGAACGTAACACTGCGATGACACACGCTAGATTCATCAATAGGAAGTCGCAGCCCCTATTGCAGGTTGCAGCTTGAATCGAGTAAACCGACCGCTCATATATCAGTCTTACGTCGAGTGTTTCGATTCGAAAGCGTTTCTGCTGCAGGAAGATTTCGCGTAGCCACACGGTGACGCAAGAAATGCATTCATGCACCTCGGAGCTTGCGCTATCAATGGGCTTATTCACGGAACAACATTGCAGTCGAACGTTCCTGTTCCTTTTAATTGTCCCGCGATGCGACGATCCAGCTCGGCTAACGTTCTTTGACGTTAACGACCCCTGAAATTATACTTTTAATGCTTAATTTTCATTGCAAATGCGAAAGTCTGTACACAAAGATAGGCGAACTGGTCCGCCGCGAGAAAGTCTTTCAACAATAATTTCGTTAATAAATGAAAAAAAACTTTTTAATACCACGCTTATATTAAAATGCTCTAAAAAGGAGAAAATCATTTTTTGCAGACATTAGTGACTATAAATAAAAGCGTGGAGCGCTAAACTATATTGACGTAATCTTCGTGGGCGGTCCACGCTTTTATTTATAGTCATTAATGTCTAAAATAATTATTTTCTCCTTTTCAGAGCATTTTAATATAAGCATGGTTATTAAAAAGTTTTTTTTATACATTTTTTATTTTCTACTTTTTAGTCTTCTTTAAATGGAACGCAAGATATAGTAATATTGAATACTATAATAAAATAGTAAGATATAGAAACGCAAGATATGGGAATACGCGAGATACATAGAATGAGGGGATGACTCCGAGAGACGACGTCTCTTGATGGAGTCCGAAATTGTCCGAAATGGAACTGAATGAACGGAACGCCACACTGACTGAGCTCCTTCGGTGCGAAATGGGTCAGTGGAGTGGGAATGAGTCGGAGTCGAAACGCGTAGTGGAGTAGGGAGCGCTGGCGCGCGGAGTAGGGATCGTTGAACGCGATCACTTACTACTATGCGTCGCGTGGCGAGGTGTGACGGTTAATATTTAAAATATTTTTTTCTCCTAGACGCACAGTTCTTTTTTAAATTTATTTTTTAAATTGCATTGTCATCCAGTTCTGAGCAATGTTTAAAGTTTCAAGTCTCTAGCTCATCGGGAAATGGTTTAAACTTCGATTACGAGATTTGACGCATACAACAACGACGCGGCAAGCTAATATAAGCGTGGTAAAATAGTACGGCAACAAACTCGGACTCGTTTTAATCCCCAACCCATCGCTCATTTTCTCCTAGAAAAATCTCGCGCGACATAGCTGGTGAAAAACCGAGGACACGTTCATCTGTGAAAACATTAGAGAATTTTTTTCGGCGTTGGACCCACCACGGATTTGAAGACTGAACTTTCCTCTCTTCGCAACGAGATTTTAAAACCTGATGTACGATTATTTTTTACTATTTTATGGAACAAAAATGAGCAACAAGTTACAACTTTCCCTAACCTGGATTTATAATACTCGGCTTGTTAAGACAGATTGAATACGTATTCAGACTATCGCGGTACACAATAATGAACGTCTACGTATGTATGGAGTCGTATTTGTGCCGAACAGTTCCGCGTCGGACACTATGCATTCTATTTGGCTAAGCCATAGATGATTATGCGCTCGTCAAAAGTAGCCGGTCCAATAGTTCATCAACGAATATCTCGTAGCCTGGTATTAAAGCTTCGAATTCACGGGTTCGCAGCGTTGCGTTGCGCACAATGTGGATTGCTTCTACCCCGATAATCCATATTGCGACGACCGTGCATGTGCATTTGCTTTTAAATGTAGCATCCTGATCGCTGGATATAGTATAGTGATAAAATCGCTCGTGCGAGCTTCTTCGAGTTACGCTGAATTTAACTGTGCAAACGTGTCTCGCAATTCGCCAGAACGAATTAAGAGGAAAATTATTCTTCTTTCGAGACGAAAGAGATTGAAAAACATGTTGTTATTGTTGGCGGATGGAATTTTCATGGGTTGTTTGCCGCACTGTTCTCTGTTGTTCGATGCTGCTGTTTACGTATCTTATCGATCGGTTTGATAGGGACACTTTGTCACATACATAACCATACGTTTTACCTTGCCGAGTTGATCAACGTCTCCTCAGACTCACGAGCATCTTAAGAGAACTCACTGCAGTTATCTTTCTATTGCAGCCTCAGGACAAGGGAAGCTACATCCTCGAATATGTGTGCAAGCAACTCAAGATCAAGGAAACGGATTATTTCGGACTTCGATACGTAGATCACTGCAGACAAAGAGTAAGCTCGTTTACCATCAACGTTTATTTTCGCTAGAAGACATTATTAGACCTTTCAGATTAGAAGTATTAGATTTATTTTCGCTAGAAGACATTATTAGTGCTTTCAGATTAGAAGCATTAGATGATTGTATAATTTCTGATTGATTAATAAAACTGTATTCTTTAAAATTTAACCATAGAATTTTATTCTCGAATCGGGCACGAACTTACGCAATTATCTGATAAATATCAAATTTTATTAAGTGACGCAGTATTAATTGCATTTGTCATTAATATTTGAACCACCGCAATCACATTTTCTATTTCATACCGAATTCTTCTGTTCCAGCATTGGTTAGACGTGGCTAAAACGGCAATTAAGCAAGTAAAAGGTCAGTTCACAGTTTCGTTAGCTGTAAGCAGCATCGAATAGTATAAATATTCTGCGCTGAATTTTTATACATTTCTATCTTTGAACGTCACGCGAATGAAAATTTATTATGGAAAGGAGAAATTGACGAGGAAACATTTCGAACCATTTACAATCGGAGTTTCTACTGATCACGATTCGTGATTCACCCTGTATATTTGATTCGTTACTGTTGCATTATCTCATCACGGCTCATCCGGCGATAATTATTTCGCAATAATGCTGATTCTTCATTAAACAATATAATAAAAATTCATTCGACACTGGCATTCGGCGCATAGTGGATCAAAGGAGCGAACGTGAATTCGATTGCATGTAACAATGAACAGCTGTGACCAAGGCTTCGATTGCAATTTCTATTCTATAGTCGCTCATTGTGGGTCGATGTCACATAAAACTTTTAGACTGTAAGAGACACGTTGTACTATTCTCATAGATGAGTAAACATAGTAGTGTTTATTTCGGCGAGGATCGAGAAGAAAACAGTAGCTCGCGAAACGTACACAAGACCACGTACAAAATCGCTGAAAATTCGAATGATTAAAAAATCCAACGATAATCAGCTATAAAAGTGACGTACTGTAGTTTGTTTAACTTTGAATTACTCGCATATGATACTTACAGTCTCGAAACTTAAAATTTAGCGTTTCAAGCATAGACAAAGGTGTCGAGTACGCTAGCAAATATCTATTTTGCATTGAAGTAGTTTATTCAATAGAAATTTATTTAAGTTGATTATCACAGTTTCTTCATGGTTGTGTTTCAGATATGGACCCGATTTTGTTCACTTTCCGCGTGAAATTTTACCCGCCAGATCCTCTAAGGCTACACGAAGAGATATCTAGGTATCAGATTTATCAGCAGCTGAAAAGGGACCTTCTTCATGGACGACTGTACTGCAGTCCAGGTGAAGCAGCGCTGCTGGCGGCGTGCATTGTGCAAAGTAAGCAGAGTTTCTTTTCCAAAGAAACATACCTATGCCATCGGGTTATACCGCTCTGATTTACCTACTCCAATATTTATACAAATGTTGGTGTATCTCGGCAAATATTCTACAGGTTCTAGCAACTATGCTGCCGGAGATTCGAAGTTGCATAAAAGGATTGCGGGAGACCGCAAATCCCGATGAAATTACGTGACTATCATGAGATTACTTCGTTCAAGAAATTGTTTGGTATTTTTCGAGATACCCCAGCATAGTTTGTACAAAGGTCCGACGAACGATAGTGCAGTCAACGAAAAGTTGTAGAGGGAAATGGAAGGAACACAATTTTTAACTTTGGGTCTGTGTTTGGACTAATTAGGAGGTAAACATACTAAAAGTCCCCACTCCCAGGAGGTGAGCGGGGTGCAGGGGGCACATAGAACACACATAGGTCCCCTTTTTCGGTTTTCCGCGTATATCTCGGAAACTATGCGTCCTAGCGATAAGACCATTCCATACAAAATTAAAGCTGACAAAATGTACCACGCGATTGATTGGATTCAGCTTTTCGCGATCTCGCATAGTTACCGAGATATCCGCGCTTAAAGTTCACTAATTGTGCTGAAGCTAGTCAAGTAAAGCAAAAAACGTGAAGCAAAAAGTTCTTTTTCACAATTAGTCAACTTTGAGCCGGATATCTCGGAAACTATGCGTCCTAGCGATAAGACCATTCTACACAAAATTAAAGCTGACAAAATATGCCAAAAGATAGATTGGATTCAGTTTTTCGCTATCTCGCATAGTTACCGAGATATTCGCGCTCAAAGTTCACTAATTGTGCTGAAGAGTTAGCTAGTCGAATAAGGCAAAAATTCCTTTTTCACAATTAGCGAACTTTGAGCGCGGATATCTCGGAAACTATGCGAGATAGCGAAAAATTGAATGCAATCAATCTCATAGCACATTTTGTCAGCTTTAATTTTGTATGGAATGGTATTATCGCTAGGACACATAGTTTTCGAGATATAAGTGGAAAACCGAAAAAGGTGACTTCTTTTAGGAATAGGGACTTTTAGTATGTTTACCTCCTAACTAGTCCAAACAAAGTCCCAAAGTTAAAAATTGTGATCCTTCCATTTCCCTCTACGCCCCCCTTATGAGCATTCATTGACTGGACTACGAATGTATCAACGCTCGATTGTTTCTCGTTTTAGGTGAACTGGGAGACTATGATCCCGAGATTCACGAAGGAAATTATATTTCTCCGCACAAACTGCTGCTCAATCAGACGGAGACCATCGAGGAGAAAGCAATGGAACTTCATCAAACACAGTTAAAAGGATTCACGCCAGAACAAGCAGTAACTCACTTCCTTAGGTTAGCTTCTCAGTTGGAGGCATACGCTGTTGACCCGCATCCCGTTAAGGTAAGATCTCGATATTGAATCTTTTGCCTCTCCTGATTTCTTTAACAAGAAACGTGCCATTGCCGAATACTCTGTTCGACCAGTCTCGTTGCGAAGGAAACCAGAATATTATAGTTTGCACTGATAAATGTGCCCTTAATTATGAAAGTGGTCCAAGTCAAAATTAAAAGAAATTCGTCCGGTGGAACCCACGTCTTGAATTTTATTTATCTTTCAACGAAACTTGCTGAATGTATACACGAAAGTGTACAGTTAAAAATACGTGTATAATGGTTTTAAGATAATCAGCAATGTTTTCCAAGAAGGATTGTTGAAGTTGATCCTGCTTTCTCGTGTCTTAGGTGTATGAGACCCCTTAAATATCAAAGACAGAAACATTAGGCGAGTATCCTCAAAGTTTCTTTGAAATTATAAATCCTTGACTGCGACAGAAATCCTACGTAGCGTCGAGCGCTAACTATTTGTTTAACTAACCACGGTAAACATTGTGGCAAGCGTAGTCCGTCGAAATTGAGTTCGTCGCGGAGAACTCGCGCGGTTTTCCCGGAAACGTGTAGGCTTAGCTGCTGAATCTGAATAGTCGTGAACATTACAAGCTGTATAAACAATTGTATGGCCCATAGAAGATTTTCCATAAATTAGTTTCTCGAATTTCGATCAAGAAATCAATATTCTATTATGTGAACTATTTCATATTCTGTATTTCATACTATTATTTCGACTCGTAAGCTGCATCTGTTAGTTTAATCCGATTCGATATGAAATATTGAAAGTAATGTTGCCTAATGCTTGTAGTTATAAACTTGAAGTCCGTGCTTATAGACAGTTAATCATACGAATCAAGTTTATTCATAGAATCGTAGTAGGCGACGTATTTAGTCAACCTTGTTACAAGACCGTGATTTCTCTGTACATTGATGTTATCATTTTTCTGTTAACAGGACCAGAAAGGTGTGCAGCTCTATCTTGCTATAAATCACTGTGGCATCCTAACGTTTCAAGGATCTCGAAAAACACATCATTTCCGCTGGCCGGAGGTTCAGAAGATCAACTACGAAGGAAAAATGTTTATCGTGCATTTAACAATTAGCGAGGTAAACGCTCTTCTGATTCTATATGTTAACTTCCTCGTTATTTCGTTCGTTAGCTCGACAATTTAGCTGAAAGACTAGAAAGACAGCTCGATCAAACGTGTCAGCTGTTAGGTTCACATCAGTATGCTAATTTGTAAATGTCACTTCCGATTAACAGCTTTTTGATGTTTATCGTTTCCAACTGGATAGAAAATGTACAATAGCCAAATGATCAAATGTATTCTCTTGTCACACGATAGAGAGACGTCGATAAGCAGAATAAAGTATTATCAAATAGCCAGCAAGTTTAGAGTAATCTTTCAGCAAGAAACTTGTTTAACGTAATTGTATGTGCAACGAATTGACACGTCGGCTAGATTAGTGTCGTTTCTTTTACCAGACAACTTCTTATTCACTCAGTTAGTCGATTTTACCTGCTCCATAGCAATGTGTTCATCGAGGATATTGTTATTTATTACGTGCTATTAGTTTTTATCGCTTGAAGTATAAATAGGTAATCAGAAATGTATTAATAGTCTTCGCAAGGAAGTTGAGTGTTTAACATGTTGTGTGCTAGACAGGAAGGTCTCAATGGTAATTAACCTTCCGTCGGGCACAACTGATCTGAGAGGCACAGCGCGATCATTTAGGTACTTCTTAGGTACCTCGAAAACAGTCACCTCCACCCTTGGGGGGACCAAAAGGGCGGCCCTACGAGTATAGACCTCACCAAGTGCACTATTTCCCTAACAGAAGTTGTATAAATGAACTTAATTAGGTGTTTATCATGTTTTTTGAATGTGGGCCCGTCAAGCACATTGCGCCCGACGGAAGGTTAAAGGAGTCTTTTCCAACAGACGTTCGCGCGTGAACACTCACACAGCGGTAGACCACGAATACGTACGCGAGGATGGCAAGGGTCCGGGATTCCACTTCTGATTTCTCGATAATGCAAAGACGGGGTTTTTTAGTAGTCAAAATTGGTAGATGAAAGATCAATCTAGGGCGCTGTTTGCCTCAAAAAAGTCCTTCTTTTAAGTTCCCGAGCAAGGATTTGGAATATTCGGCTGCATGCTGCCCGTCGGAGAGGCTAGTATGCCGGTGTGACTGCAGCGTCATCTGACGGGCAACATGCGACGGGCAACATCCAGCCAAATATTGCGAAACCATTGCTCGGAAACGCAAAAGAAGGACTTTTGTGGCAAACAGCGCCCTAGATTGATCTTTCATCTAGCGATTTTGACTACTAAAAAACCCCGTCTTTGCATTACCGAGAAATCAGAAGTGAAATCCCGGACCCTTGCAATCCTCGCGTACGTATACGTGGTCTAGCGGTATGTGAGTATTCACGCGCGAGCGTCGTCTGTTGAAAAAGACTACCTGCGGTCAGCCGGCTAGGGTGATAGATAATGAAACCCTCGAATTGTCAAACCCTGTTTCTTCAAACTATTAAGTATCACAATTTTTCCAAAAATTCTGGAGATGAGCAATGAGAGAAAAATATATACTAATAATAAGAATATCATGATAGAAATTTTACAGTTATCTTATAATAATGAAGCGAGCTAGGCGGGTGAATCGAAACTTTATGCGACATTCACATTTAGCAAATCGTGGTTCTCGGACACGATGTGGCCGAAAAGCCGTGAACTCGACGATTATGGTCGTATTCGTGTCGAGCTGCAGCCATTCGCGTTTATCACCGCACGCGAGCTTCCGAGTTAACTGGTTAACTATAGTATTCGACGCACGACACCTGTGCTACAATGTTATTACATACTTGCCAGGAACAAATACCTGCTTGCCCGCGATGCAATCATTCTTATGCTTTTTAGACGAATGCGAATCTAAAAATTGCTGTACCATTCTTCAGAATATAGTTTAAATTATTAAATGCGTTGGTATCTAATCGATTACTAAACATTTAAGTATTGTACGAGGTATTGTATCAATTTTTAAAACCTCCTCTTTTAGGAGATGAATCAGTCACCTTATCTAAAGAAACGTAAAGCTAATCAACAAGAAAACGCTGATGGCAAATGCATTCGTTCAGTGTATATTTAATTGCAGTAAAAGCAGTGAATGTTCATTCACGATCCTGTTTCACTTTTACTTACTCAGAATTCACACAAAGTTTAATATTTTTGTTCATTCGCAAGAACGTAGAAAATTCAATTTTACATAATGATCACACACTTATCGCTAGAACTGTTTCCTCCATATGGGACAACAACCATGACCCAGTGACTGAACTGGTAGTTTATAGGATTATTCACTCGACAAGTCTTCCACTCGTCTGAAATATAACAATTCCATAAAAGCTCCGCGGTTATCGAAAACTTGACTCTCTACTACTTCAACTCTCTCTTTGCAATTTATTTCATCGCTTAATAGAGTTTTTACATTGAAAATATTACAACAATATTCTTAGATTTCTCTGATCTTTTACTGTTTCATATTTCACCCAGCTAATGTCTTGATAAATGCAGCAAAATCCGCAGTATAGTCATCACTGAAATTAATACAAGCGAGCGATTATTTCAACATCTATTTCTGACTTGGTTCTCCACCGTTTCATTTTCTAAAAATGTTTTAAAAATGTTTTTGAAAATGTTGCTAGATATTGCTTGAACGTGGTCATAACTTTACATTCGTCTTGAAAATTCGTGGAAGTTGCAACGCTTTCCGATCGCGAGCATGAGCGAAACTGGAGCACGCATCATTTTCTTCCCCTTTAAAATATTCCGTATGAGAGAGAAAGAGAGAGTGCCTCGCGTCGGTTCGTAGATGTATATTGCCCGCTCGATATTGTTACGGGTTCAACTAATCTTATTATTTTCCACTGCTGGGCCTATTCAGGACGTGAGGACGAAGGTGAGTCGTTTCGTAGCAGTTGCACGGGTTATACATGTTTTCTTAACATAGTTTTTTCGAAGTATATATTAGTCTGATTGTTGTCACGTATCACGATCGAATTGTTCGTATCCGAAATAATTCGGTCATTAGTGTGCGAATGGACAAGGCTATTGTGTTATTACCGCTAGAAGCTCCGACTAAAGCTGTTGTGGCCAGATATATCAATGAAACCACGCCGTTGTTTGAAGTCGTTTAAATCGGTAATTTGCTTTCGTCTCCTGGATCTCTTTTTAACCCCTTGTGCCGGAAACCTGTCCACGATCGTTTCGAACCGAGGAGACCCGCCGAACACGTATCCACCGTTCACTGAAATCGTGTCCTATCAATTCTCCTTTATGCTATCGAAACGTATAAAACGAAAAACTTCGATATCGTTTATTGTTTCCGCGCACGACAGAAACGTTTTAAAGAATCACACGGCGGTGGTCGCTTGTGCAATCGCGCGATTTCATTGCGCACGGTTCGCCACATAAATTGTTACAAGCCATTTACCCTGAAAATATACTTTTTCAGTTCATTTATAACCGTGTCCAAGAAACCATCGACTTAATTTCCCACTAAATTAAAAGGTACACTTGTCGGAACGTTACTTCCTCACGGATTTTCATGAAATTCAAATATGTTATAAATCTCTTTTAGCTTTTATTTACGAAAAAGCTGTTTTAATCATTTCTGTGGCGCGCCTGTACTATCTACGATTTTCTAACATCAATTTCGGATCCCCGCAGAATATTCTCCGTTTTTTAAAGAAATATTTGAAGTGTGACTCGCGTGAAAACTCGTGCAAACGTGGTTTACGTAACGCGTTAATTCTCGTTATAATCTGTCACGCATTCGTGACACTTTGCAGGTTTGTAGAAACAGTGAAATCCCATTTCCAATTATTCTAGAACGTGGAGAGATCCGACGGGAACTTATTGCTTGCAAATATTTATTGTTCGTGGTCGTGCGCAGTGTAAAATACGAATTTTAATATAATAATCATATTTACATCTTGCATGGTATGGTTTCTGCAGCTCTCCTCGAACACGGAAAAGATTTTGCGATGCTTCGTTTTCGAGAAAGTCGACTTTCAAAGTTTCATATTGTACGTGTGTTTACTGTAAATTTCAATTTTCTACATTTTAAATGAAAAGTATTTTTTGTTCCACACAATGTTTGGTTATCTGCTTGTTGATTTATATTATTTTATTTGTACCAATATGGTCGACTTTTAATCAATCTGTTGTTACTGTCGTTGCAGAATCGGAACAGTTTGAACAATTTTCGAAATAAACTTGTTGTACATTCTTCAAATAGTTCATGCATACACGAGTGATAAATAGACTGCGGTTCTTGATGCATTTATATGGCTTCTGAAAATTTTCAAAAAATGCTGGAGTATTAAATTCAACAGAATTTACTACGATTTTTATTTATTTTGGATCTACAAATGCTATTACCAAGGAAGATAGAATTTCGTTTCGTACCGCTTTCTTAAAATTTGTTTACAAAAATTGAAAATTGCATAAACATCCGCAGTCTAGTGATGAGAATCACTGCAGGATGCAACGCGTTTATGCTTACAGTAAGTAGATTATGCGAGTTTTGCCCAGACGCATCAGCGAAACAGTAGTCGAGCCAGAGTCGTCAGATTAAGTAAGACTTGTGTCCCCACTCCACGATACTGGCAGAGAGGGGGTAACTTTTTCCCCTTATCCTGTTCCCTCCCCTCATCTGACGACTCTGAGTCGAACATGAAATTCTCGAAAACGAAGCTTCCTATTCGAGCTTCTACTCAATTATATCCATTATCGAACTGATTCTTCCGCTTCAAGGGGTTAAACACTAAGTGAAAACTCTACGAAATCACGTAGTGATTGTTACTATCTATAACTAATATTCACTTCTTAAATGTTGTACCGTTGATATTACGATATCAGTACAAATGTGTGTAAGTAACAAACAATTACGAAATTATTACATTTGTAGTGACAATGTTTCAGTGGTGTGTATTATAGTACACTTAAGTTTCAAGTAGTACTCGTGTAATACTAATCGTTAAGAATTTTCGTGGAAACAGTTTGTTGTTAACTTTTGCCATTTCCCTTGGATATTCTTTTCTGTTGTTGTCAAGTTGTTGCGCGTCAAACTGGCCAATCTTGTTACTTGAGAATTGGACACGTCGTTACAGTTTTGTGAAAAATATTCTTTCTTGTTTATAGAAATATTTGTTCGGTTTCATAATTACACGTGCAGCAACCTGATCGGACGACGATCAGCAAGATCGATCGGAATTTTTGTCCGTTAACTAAACAATTTTCCTAAGGCCTCGTACAGACTAGAACATTTCGACGAATACCGTTGCGAACCTCGTGGCGAACCGCGCATTTCGACGTACATTTCGACGAACGGCGATCTTTACGGATTTGTACTATTTCCAGATTTTCTTGCGAACAACTATGGGAGCTGCAGCGGCGTATACTACACAAAGAAATACAGAAAATGTTGGCAGTTTATCGAGTTGAAATGTTCAGGTCTGTACGAAGCATTTTAAGGACATCAGATTCGAGATTAAATGACTTGAATTTTTGGAGATGTTATGACATTTCGACGAACTTTTCGACGAACGGTGCCACGAACGCCGCGCGCACGAACGCGAACGGGTGGCACTTACAAATCTGTTTGCAGGATAGATAGCATATCCTAAATATTCATAATATAAAGAATAAATGTGAAGAAATATACAGAAATTTTTATTAACAAAGACATCGGTGATTTAAATTATCTGAAAAAATTACATTTCTACTTCATAATTTGCCTCAAATTATTAAAGAGGCCCTTGCTATGAAAACATTGCAACGACGTAATCCGAAACTTAGCCTGAGATTATAATGAAGACTCTTCTAGCATAGATAAAGACTAAAAAACAATATTAAAAGAAAGAATTTCGGAATCCCGAAAATTCTCGGGAATCTCGGATATTATCGGGAATTCCGAACATTTTCGGGAATCTCGCACACCCCTGCAGAAATCCCGAAAAAATTCACGGGAAACCCGAACACCACCGGGAATCCCGAATATTCTCGGGAAAAACTCAAGATTTTTGGGATCCCGTCCCGACATGATACGAAGCTTCCCATCCCGTTCCCGACATCGGGATTCGGGAATTCCCGGGTTCCCGCACACCTCTAGTATTTACATATCAAGACGTGTGTGATTTTCACAACTTGGAACGCTCATCCAAACCGAAAAGGGCTTGATGTGTGACCAACCTTGTTGTTTACGGAACGCGCTCTCGGAACTTAACCCTTCCGTTTTTATTCAGAATATGTATCGTAGAATCATATAAAGACAGAAATTCATCATGTTGCAACATCTCCAAAAATTCAAGTCATTTAATCTCGAATCTGATGTCTTTAATGCTTCGTACAGACCTGAACATTTCACTTTGAATTTTTAATTCACTCAATAAACTGCCAACATTTTCTGTATTTCTTTCTGTAGTATACGCCGCTGCAGCTCCCATAGTTGTTCGCAAAAAAATCTGGAAATAGCACAAATCCGTAAAGATCGCCGTTCGTCGAAATGCGCGGTTCGCGGCGCTGCTCGCCGAAATGTTCTAGTCTGTACGAGGCCTAAAGCTCCGTGTGTTGTTTCAGTGTCGGCTTGAATCGATTCGTTTTGAAAGATACGTTTAAAGCGGAGTGATTAGTGTCCGAGTGCTAGTGATGATTCGGAAACGATTTTTAATGTGTTGACACAGTTTATACATGTAGTTTGTAGTCCATTGAATCCAGCGTACGATAGTGTAGAGGTTTCTTAGTGCAACGTTTTTTCCCCGCAATTTTCAGAAAAAGCACACTGTTGGGTTTAAGTGTCCCACGGGGCCTAACTGTCGCCACATATGGAGATGCGCCATCGAGCAAATGTTATTTTTCACGTATGTATTCTTTTATTCAGCTGAATCGCTTTCAATGTCTACGCACGGACGATCGCAGCTTCAAGCACTCTATTCCCCGGCGCGGCGTTTAGTATGCGGACGAAATTATGGTACTCGGTAGTAGCGCGTAATACACCACCCTCTAGAACCCTGTATGCTTTTTGAATCATGGAAGTAACAATTGTGTCTTAATACTATCTAATCCCCTAAACGATTTTACCACATCCTCGATGCAACTTCGATCATTTATCCTCTGCACACCTAGCATACTAGAAATCTTCTGCTTCTGAATTAAGCTACGGACGGCGGCGCGGCGGCTGGGTCCATCTCGACCCAACCTCCTTCATCCAACTTTTATCGAACTCGATTTGTTTGTTGTACAGGGTGGTTCGCCTAAATATCTCCTACCTAATCAGGTTTATAATGTCTATATAGTTTCTAATAATCATGAGATTTTTCAAAATGTCCGCTCGCCGAAGATTAATCGAGAATCACAACGATATGTCTTCTGTATAACGGAACACTTTTCTCGTACCGATTCTCATGCATTTTGAGAAAACAGGATACATTTAGCTAAACCGTGGATGTTCATACAACATTTGTTTTATTAAAGGTCAGACACGTTTTTCGATGCGATTGAAATGTGAATGAAATGATAATTTATCTTTCTTCGTTTACATTTAGCAGAATTGCATAAAATCTGCAGTCTGTTTACAACGAAAATAGGGAATAACCTTCTGTTAGACACGATTCGATTAAAAAACGAGCGAGATTTATATTTAATTGCGATACGAGCTGGTCGATGTAACGTTTGAACAACAGTGTTCGGTTAAAGAGCTTAACGCAACATTATACGTATTAATATAATTTTCTGGAAATTCGTACAGAAGGAAAATTAAATTCCTCTATTCGCTGACTTTGTAATTAATGTTACCTGCTGTTCTTGGTTCAATTAACATCGAAATAGATTAAACACGTCCTAGATGTTCACATTACTGTGAATTATTCAAACATTTATACGTTTTACTTGCGGTGTCGAGTTACAGAGGTGCGAAATGCATATTATTCGTTTATTTCTAAAGGAAATACGATCTTTTTCTTCTCACCTAAATAAAATTATAATTCACGGAATGAACACGTAATAATACCGTCGCGAGGATGTCTGGCGGATGAAAAAGCTTAATTAAAAATTTCTCTTTCTCTGGCTGTTCCTTGATAATGAATTTCACGCATTTTTCAGACCACGAAGATGAGATTATAATCTCTATAATTTATGATATAAATTAAACGCGCTTTGTTACTCAAAAGTTCGCTGTAGGTTTCGCTAAATTACGTAACCGAACATTTGCGTATAATCAAGAATACATGAAGTTATAGGTAATAGGTTACGGTGATCATAACATCGTAATACTTCTTACAAGCGACAGTACGACACTGTTTCGGTTTCACGATAATAAAAGCACATGCGTCTATAAAACTAACATTCGCCATATTTATCATCCATGCCTCGCGCGACCTTAGCCTGAAGCATTGCCGCGAAACAAAATATTAGGGGTGTGCGGGTACCCGAAATTTTGGGTTTGGCTCGAGTCGGAAAAATTTGCTCGGGATTGGAACGTAATCCCGAAAGTTTATAAAGCTAGGGATTAAACTTCACACGAGGGAACCAGAAATTCTTAACTTTTTTTACGCAGCCCTGTAGATTTCGACGAGAAAATGCCGAAAATCCAAGATCTAATCTTAGTAATCTACTGGTTCAGCTTTTGCTAAAAAAAATCTGACACTTTTCTGTTACACCCGAACTTTCTAAACTGTTGGAATTTCGACCCGACCGTATCCGATCCGAGGCTCGGGTACTCGCACACCTCTGCAAAATATGTTAGATTGAAACTGTTATTACGGAGACGTGTAGCACAATTGCACATTTGATATGTCACAGTTGGCCACGAGGCGGCTGAATTATCCGTACGAATATCTCTTTATTCTTAGATTGCCAAGTGCTGCGGACGCGCCCGTCGTAAGCGGAGGATCCATATTCTCCTGGGGCACGAAGTTTAAATACACAGGGCGAACGGAGAGAGAAGTGTTGGAAGAGATGAGTCCACGTCGGAAAGAAGATTCACCGACGGAACGATGCCAAACTTCCCGTGTCAGAAGAAAAGCCAGCAGCGTACCAGTCACGCCGAGTACTCCTAGTCAAGACCCCGTCGAAATAAGTCAGTATATGCGAACGTATTCCTCTGCCAACAAACTCGAACAAATCTTTTTACACGACCAATTTCTTTCCCCTTTCAAGAAACACCTCCCTAGCATTATTTTCATAGAGAAAACAAATGAAATCAGTGTAAAACTTTGCATATGCTTTCGTTATACAGTCTTCCCTCGCATAGTGCGACTTTCGTCTCTACGGATAGCGTTACTCTTTTAAATAAGTTAATATGGTCCAAATTATGCCGTATTTAGACTCATTTTAATTAGAAAAATCTCCCAAATACGTTGGTAAAAGTTCCGTAAAAAAGAATGCAAAATAAAAAATTTTTTTATCTAGAAAAAAATAAAGAATGTAGTACTGTGGCCGAAATAATGATAGGTTCACTTCAATTTGTTGACATAATGTTGCGTTTGATGCAGTATTTTTGATTTTACTTATTATTATTTATTCATTCTATTATAATTAACAAAATACACAGCTCAATTGAATAACACAACGTTAATTAATGTCAATTACAAATTATTTATTACAACACTTGAATTTTAGTTACGAAATAAACATAGGTTCATTATGTATTTTTACATAAAAAATTAAAATATATAGATATATAGATAGACTATCGAATTCTGAGTAAAAATGTATTGACCTCCATATGTCTTAAATCTAATAATTAACGAGATATTATCGAAATAATTTTCTTTCATCTTTTGATAATATCTCGTTAACTATTAGGTTTAGGACATTACGAAGGTTAACACTTTTATACTCAGAATTTGATACTCTATCGATCTATGGTATAAAAAAAAGGACATTCTGTTTAAAAAAATCAAGGTGACCTTGAAATCTCCTCTATGCCTCCACCCACGCAGAAAATGTTTATGTCACAACATGTCCCCCTCTGAACCGTGCAAATTTTGTTCATAACATTTTTCCATACTATTATAAATAACGGAGATTATTCTTTGTAATAACTATTTTAAAAAGATATTTTAATTGTAAATCATTACACTTTTCGATAGTGTACATAAAATCCACGAATAACGTTAACATATTGATTATAATCCGCAGTACTTGATTGAAAAATAGCTACGAACTTTACAATCTAATACGCTCCTTATGGACAAATTTTGCACACAAAACATCCGTTTCAGCAAAAACAGTATACAGTACAAAACATAGAAATCTCAAGCTTTAAAATGGTTGTTTTTTCATCAAATTTGAATAAATTGTAGCAAAGTTACAGCAGTTTCAATATTGAGCGAATTTTGAACTAGCTGTGGTTGCTGAAATCGGGCATACAGCCCACTGTGCGCAGCCATAAATCAAAAGTGGTGTCCGGGCACGATCGTTGTCCGTGCAAACCACGGCTTTTGGACAACGAAGGGGCATTTACTGTAAAAACAAATGCCGCAGTACACTTCCGAAACCGAAAATAAAAGTAGAAGCAGTAAACCAGCCGACGCGACTAGAGTGAATCTAACAAGTCACTCTAGGTACTCTGGTCATGTTTACAAAATCTTCACTACCACAGGGTGTACCTCTTCAGAGGAAATTTACCTTATCAAAAAGCTTTATTAAGTGAACCCAGTCTTGTAATTTTTATAGGACAAACTACCAGCCACTTTCAACGATGCCTTTCATGTTAAATACGAAACGGAAAGCTTAGATTCGTTATGTTTGCATTGCAGGATATTCGAGTCTGCCTCGAAGCGGCCATTGCACAGGCTTAGACGATGCTGGAATGTCAGAAGGCGGTTCCGGAATTCCGTTTAGCACGCCTTACTGTCCAGACAACACTTTGCCACTTCTGGAAACAGTTTCGGAGGACCAAGAGATTCATGCCAGGAGAAACAATGGTTAGTTCCTTGAACGTTTAGTCGTCTTGTTTTTCTTCCACTTTTTATCCCTTTCTTTCGACTCGAGACGCATGGCTTTTAACAATATCTACTTATTTCATGTATATATATATATATAATATATAAATGTTACGTTAATCTGATATCGTATAATGAGAACCGTAAGTAACTAAAACGTCTGTAAACGATAAAACAAGCTTCCCTCTGAATACGCTTCTTCCGAAGAGAAACATTGAACTTGTTTATGCGTGCAGTAGTGTTCCGAAAGGCGTCGCGAATCTTGAAATTTTTGGATTACTATCGCCCTTGACTATCGATATTGTAATCGATACAATCTATAGACAATTACGATTGAAATTGATTTATTATTTATTAGTGTTTTACCAATCCCTGTGAGCATTCACGTTGTTGCGTAAACATGATTAACGTGTGCTAGATGGAATACAAGAGTTCAGGTTCGTCTGTAAGTACAAAGCTCCACGCTGCTTATTTTTACTTTGTGTGCTTCTCGCTTCAAGCTGCAGATACTAGAACAATGGGAAAAGTCATAAAACAGGAAAACAGATTATTCTGAAGGGATAGGTGCATTAACGTTTCTCTCTTTTAAAAGATACATATTGAGTTTCAGCATTGATCGGAACACTACTGTACTTATTTACAAAGAGACATAAATTGTGGATTACAATAATTTAGAGTTATATATAATAAGTTAGAGACCTGATGGAAAGATTTTTTAATTAGGAAGCAGAACACATGTTCGAGTCTAATTTTGTTAAATAATATTTACTACGATATCTAGAGCTTGGAATAAATGAATTTCTTATTTGTAGAAGGTAGAGCTGGATTGCATACGCAGCTTGAGAACATTTATTGTTTTCTATAAATACTCCGTTTTATTTCTGCAAATGTATCTAATCATTTTGTACAGCCAAAGTTCAATATCATCTGCCATATGCATGTACCCGATACATAAATATATATACATACATTCGCATGTATTTTTCAGTTTGATTTGGTGGAAAACCATGCGTCACGATACGTTGCACTTATACACGCATGTATAAGGCTATACGAAGTTATACGATTGCTATACCTGATAGTCTTTGACAGTACTCCAGTTCTAAAATTCTGGGGCTGCTATATGTTTTCTTCGTTTCTGTTTTCTGTTCGAGAAGAAAGGAATAGTCACGAGAAACTAACTAAACGATTACACTGTAACATGAATGAGCAACAAACTAACAAATCTAACAAACGATTACACTTTCTAAATTACTAATTTAGAAAATTTTAATGAAACGGTTTATTTCATAAGCAACGTACAGTAATGGTTTTCATAGTGCGCCATATTAGCATCAAGTTCTAGGTTTCATTAACCCTTAATTGGCACCCAGTACCAAATTCCTGTACAAATACCAAGTATCTTTAACTTCTTTAGAACATTCAGATTGTTAGCATAGAATTTTAGAGAGGCTTTTTAGCGTCCACTCTTAATCAGCTTGTATGACATAGAAATTCGTTAGATTGTGAATATAATAGATTAGACATAGTACTTGAAGACACGTTTTGTAATTACATCATTATCTCCGCCACGTTATGCACACGATTAATTGATAGTACAGGTCTACCGAGTATTAGAAGAACTCTGCCGCTAGTCGCCCAAGTCCGACCCACTTAATAAGATTCTACCAGGATTACATAAGTTTAATCAATATGTCTGGTTATTTAATTGCACTGTCACTTCCACTATCCCTCGTGTTTATGAAGATCTCTCTGCAGCGTTCCAGAGAAAATCTTTCTGAAGTAGCCATTAGATCCACTCGGTCTCTCACCTTCTTCCCAAACTCACACAGTTAGAATCGAGCTTCCTAACAAACTTTAGTAACACGGACATTCGAATCTTTCAACTTTCCAAGTGAGGAGCTCCAATGGAATGATCAAACAACTTTTACCACGTTTGCACTTATTTCTTTGGGACGAGAACATCCCTCAGACAATAATACTTGTTTGCGCTCGCTGTAATGTACCTGGGAAAAATTGTAGAGTGAAAATTTCGTAGGTTTCTTAGGAAAACTTTCCGGAAAAGTAGTGAGAAGGAATTTCTGAACACGGAAGAATATTTTGTACCGCAGTATAAGGTAATAATGATTCAAAGTTGAATTTGAATTTAGATTTAAATATTTGCCGATAATTATTAAAGTGGTGTAAGTTTTTTTAATTATGCAAAAAATGAGAAATTTCGGGTTACCAAAATTCCCCCTATCAGTAGATACATAATCAAACCTTCTTGTAGTTTGCCAAGAGAGAAAGAGAGTAAAACGAACAGTTTGACAAAATAAGAAAATTGTGGACCGATGAAACGATGACAATATCTCGTCCAATGGTGTCGTGAAAGGGCGGGAACATTATTTTACCACTTATCTTGCAGCCTTATCTTACAGCCACGATTGGAAGAAACGAAGACGAGAGAAACAAAGGAGTTAATCCTTTTACTTGTCATATTTTATGGCAGCGACATTATCGACTTAGATCGCACTGATTTGCGTTCAGAAAACGCGTAACAGTACAATCGTCAAGCATCGAAATCTCCGAGCTGTGCGCACTACGGGACCCACTACTATGATCGAATAGCGATAGAGTTCGATATTACCTCAAGCGACACTTTTCAAGAGATAACGAAAATCTTCCTAGTCGGAGCACCGCGGAGGGACTAAAAAAAAAATACAAAAAACCCAAAAAAAGAAAAAACGGAGAGAAAGAGAGACAAAAGTGTACCGAATCTCGCCGCTTCTTTGGCTTCTTAGATCGTTGATTTGTCTTTTCCTTTTCTTTCTGTTTGTTTAGCCGTAGACGAAAATGATACGCATGCGAGTGCCACCCACAACACCACCGCCACCACCACCACTACCACCACCTCCAACACCACCACAAACCGTGCGAAAGTTAGACTGAAATTTCCCAAGAGCACGCTGAATCGACCGCAACCGTTGTACAGTCAAAAGATAGTGATAGGCTCCGAGGAATTAGTCGGCCGTGACATCGATAACGTCGTTCGGGAGCGTATCAACGCTCTCGAAAAGAGTCCGAAGGTGGTCAGGTCGACTGTCCTGATAATAAAGAGCTCGAAGGTGTCGGCGAGGTCGTCGATGAGGTCCGGTAAGGGGCCCGAGTCCGACACATATGTGTACCCGGCCGCTGATTCCGGTACGATCATTACAACGGTGATTAACGGTTTGCTCGACCCTAACACCGGTAAGACGGTCCTGCGCAGGTCCAACGAGCAGGTAAGCATGCTCGGCCGACGTGAGAACGAGACGATCTCTTCGCGCGGAAAGCCTGCCACCACGAAAACGGCTAACGGTTGCGTCGCGTCGACGAGAATTGACGTCGAGGACGTTAGAAACGGAGTCGAAGCGACCAGGCGACACGAGAGGACAGGTAAATTCGATAATGGGTTGTCCTTATTCAACGAACCCACACATATACACCAGATACTCCATACTTCCCAAGTGCTATGTCTCGGATTCACCATTGTGCAGAGGTGAACCAGTTGGCTGAAACACCGGACATTCGCAGGGACACGTGTATACGTATCACCTTCTTCGGTTCCTCTAAGTCCCTCCAAGGGATCACATGACGTCACGTGCCGAGAATTACCCCACCAATGTACTCTCCGTGCCTCACAAGAAGTCCTCAGGGCAGGAATCCGGCAGAAATTCGTCCGATTCTGTCATTCCACATGTATTTTCGGTTCTAGCCGAATTTTATTGGATAAAGCGGTCACCCGTGCTACGTAACATTAACACGTTCCTGGCCGAGCCGTTTTTGCTCGACAATTAAGCAAACTCATGTGCTTTGCCACCGTCTTTTGGTGGAAATATAATCTACAGGGTTAAACTTGTTATGAAATACACTCCTCAAAACAATTAAGAGATCACTTGTGCGAACCCGAAAAATCGGTCCCACTTTACGTGATCATAACTCCGTCAAAACTTGCTGTATCGATATCGTTAAACAATGGTTTGAAAGCCTGAAACCTCTAGTTTCAGATGCTCTGTTTCAAATTGTTGCTATGTTGGTTTTTTACAAAGTTATGGCGAGATGAAGACAACATTGACGGTTAACAAAGATTTTGTGCAACTTTGGAACATCACAAGGGGAGCAACAAATTTTTTTTATAAATCCCGTTAATATCATTTCGAAGGGCTATCTTTTCTGTGTAAATTGTGTGGTTGTTGAATATTGTGAGATTTTTTTTATTCGAGTTATTCAACATTGAAGTAAATATGGGCTTTTTAACTTTAACTGGCTCCAGAAAGTGAAAAAATTATCGTAGAATCTTGTGCAAAAAGCAATAGAAAGAGCACTTCTTTCTCTTCAAGGTACTCCTTTTGTTTTTTCAATTTCATTAACATTTCGATATAGCAAGTGTTTCTGAAAATATGCTTAAAAAATGCACAATTTCCATTTTTCCTTTAAGTCGCTGTATCTCGGCGAGAAATGATCGCAATACCATGATCCGAATATCAGATTGAAGCAGAGATTCTGCCGATTCGATTGAGTACCCTATGAACTCGCTGCGACAATTTTTTACCTATGGCAGCTGTGTTTGAAGTTAGTGCTTCGCAGAAATTAGCGCGCCGCGCCGCGCCGGTCCACAGTGGCAAATGTGGACCAAACTCGATTCAAAATCAAAGAACTTTCGATAGAAATGAGGTAGAGCGATGAAATTTTTTTAAAATTAAAGCTGAAACTTTGCAGAATATGGGAAAAATAGGGAGATTATGGTACGAACGTTTTTTAACGTTAAGAAAATTCGTTAAACATGTAGAATTTCAAGAAAATGTGGTTTCTCCAGTACCACGCGCGGAGAATTTTTTTTTAACATGCTATATATCATTTCCCGTAGATTTTTTCACGCTGATTTCAAATTTTGAGACCAGATTCTTCTTTTTTTATTCGAGAATAACTCGAATAAAAAAAATCGTACAATATTCAACAACCACACAATTTACACAGGAAAGATGGCCCTTTCAAATGGTATTAACGCGATTTATCAAAAAAATTTGTTGCTCCCCGTATGACGTTCCAAAGTTGCACAAAATCTTTGTTAACCGTCAATGTTGTCTTTATCTCACTATAACTTTGTAAAAAACCAACATAGCAACAATTTGAAACTAGAGGATCTGAAACTAGAGGTTTCAGGCTTTCAAACCATTGTTTAATGATATCGATGCGGCAATTTTTGACGGAGTTATGATCACGTAAAGTGGGACCAATTTTTCGGATTCGCACAAGTGATCCCTTAATTGTTTTGAGGAGTGTATATGTTTCTAGCGCATTAAATAAATACGTCAGTGGTACACGCGGCACGGAACGTGTTAATTATGAAAACAGATAATTAGACTGCGGATCTTTATGCAAAATAAAAATGTTCTGCATTGATTGTAGGAGGCAGGAATAAAATAAAAATTCATTTCATCCCTTAATGACTTTGTTACATTAAACACAACATTACGATATTCTGAAATTTGTCTAATCCTTTACTGTTTTATATTTCACCCAACCAGTTGCTTCATAAATGCATACAGATCCGCAGTCTACAGATAATTAAATGAAAAGAAAAAGGTTTCAAGTATTCCCGAGCGTCGCACGAGTTGCGCGAAGCTGCAGAGGGAATATTGTATGTATAATAGTGGGCGAACAGTGGTGGGGATATCGGTGACAAATCAGAACCCTGCCTGGCCAACTAGTCACTTCTGCACAGTACTTTCTTTGTCTTTGTCCTTTTTTCCATCGTAGCGAATGTTCCTTGCACGGATATATCGACGATTGTTCATCGCATATTACTGTTCTGTCTACATTTCATTGTTACCCTCAGTTCCATTCGTTCGCATAACAGACTGATCAGCATGAGCTTGCGCCTATCAACTAGAATACTACATACTCTGCAAAACTTTAAACGTGGATTTAGGCAGGGATCTCATCTGGAGGTGGGTAAAACGTATTTGTTAACGAACGGTGTACTTTTTTTAAGGAATCTATTGGCATGTGAAAGAATTGTCCCGCACGTATATACTTGACGAACTGTCGCTCTGTTATCTGTGGGATTTGCTTTACCCAACTCCAATGTTTTTCGCCGTGATCCTTGGTTATTAACGATTTTAGATCTATAAAAATGATGTGTGCGTTTGCGTGTGTAAGTGAAACATCCATCATTTTGTAAGTGTTCAGTTCAGTAAAAAGATCGGCGAATCTTTTCTCATTTTTGTGGACGTGTGTTACACAACTTTAGAGTTTTGATTATTTTTTGATACCGGTGGAATTTATTTTAACGTTACTGTTGTTTTATATTCTCTTTAAGATTAATTGGTTTGGAAGCCAAAGAGGGGAGTTATAGATTAGTCCTTTCATGTTGATATTGAATTGTTCGTAATTTTGAAATGATAATGCGATTTGGAAAGAATGTAGTGTTAATGTATAACGAGTTAGTGGATAATCGTGTGTTGCAAAAGTCCAGTAGACTATCGATAATTTAATTCGTCACAGTTTCGGGAAGTAATGAGATTCATAAAATTACGTGCAAGCACGTTTCGTGTCACTTACGCCCCGCGTTTCTGTGCTCGTATTTTGCAAAGTGACACGCGTGACCTTTTCGTTAGCCCTTGACATTGTCTTCCAATGTTAGACGAAACGGAAGTGTTTAGGTATTCTGTTTCTCGTGGCTCGGCTGGTATAACAGAAAATCTATATTCCAAAGAGCCGAATAAGGGTGTCAAAAGTGCCCTTGAGCCAAATTAAACAGCGATGACCCGTTCAATAGTCTGCAAACTGAAAATGTTTTCTGAAGATGTTTGCCGAGTTTCCACCCTTCGTCCTCGCAGAAAGGGTCTTAGAAAGTATATTTCTTTAGAAAGACGCAAGAAAGACTTTCTTCACATGAAATCACACTTTTACTGTTGTACCATGAGTTACAGTATTCGTCAACATCTCTTACATTCAGAACACATTTGTCTCCGTGAAACCTCGACAAGAACTAGCCAAAGGAACTTTTTCTAGTGTGGAGAACATGTAATACTTTCGATTTATGTCTTGTCCAATTATTCCGTCGCGTCGTCCCGCACTTCTTGAAAGAAAAATGTCCAATTGGAAAAAGTGTAGTACAGATTTCGGCAGCTGCAGCGCCCTCGACCTTTCCACCCTTGGACTCGATACCCAAAAATAGGGCAAAATGAACGAGATCTGATCCGAACGATCTTCGTAGCAGCCGTACTGGCCATGAAACACGACGGAGAATTCTCTGGTAGCAATCTATCAAACGATCCGCTTTAATTGGGCTCAAGGTCAGTTTTGCTTCCCTTGTCCGGCGTATACCCCGTGTTCACGTTTCATTCATACAACCCAAATCCGCATCGTGTGTGTAGAGTGGCATATCTCGGCATTGTCTACGACACGGAAAAGAAAAGCGAAAATCTACTTGGACCGTGGAAGACCTGTCAGTGAAAACACCAGTTTATTTCTGTTTCAGTCGGTCAACACGAAGGGGACATGAACGACTACTACTTCAGGGATTCGTTCGACCATTCCATGTCCGACAGCCAGCTTCTGGACCCGTCTGGGAAAACGCATAGTCGTTCGGTGACACCTGCACCGAAGATGCTTCAAAACCCAAAATCCTGCACCCAGCAACACCTGCATCATCAATCGCAGTTCGGTCGCCGGTTGGACAAGTCCAGGCACAAAAGTCTGCGAATAGTGAAGCTGTTCATACCGGCGTTTGTGCTCACGGTCACGGTTCTGTTCATTGTGATCGTTCTGGTGTTCGAAACAGACACGATGCTTTTCAACAGCCTACGCAAGACGCCAGAAATGGTGGCCTTAAGGAACCAATATTATATCCCCATCAAGGAGTTCCTGAGGACAAATCTCGGCCTATTTTGATGCGACCCGTCAATGACCGGGCTGAGGTCGTCCCTTCTTGCTAAGTAGCTCCCTTCAGTGCCAAGTCGAGAAAACGATCTTGCCTGGACCCGAGGGGCGGGAATCTGTATTCACGCCGTTTCTCTGTCACGTGTCCTGTCTACTATCTTTTCCATCCTTGCCATCAGTCGGCCAACCGCTTCGACTTTCATCTCTCTTTTGTACTAATTCGAATTCGCTAACTTACCAAGTGACCCGAGTCGCCAAGTCGCAACTCTTGGTGCCTGAACTCTGAAGTCGGAACGATCGAGTAGCCTCGTTGGATTCTGTTGAATTTTTCAAATGTTTTCCTCAATCTAGCGATTGCGAAGTTGCTACTTCTCGCTTCGGTTAATCGGAGACCACTCAAGATCGCGGATTGAAATGCAAATTTCTCAATACGATGCAGGCAGAGTAGTAATTGACCAAGATTTTGCCTTGCTAGCTGACCATGGGTCGATCGTTATCTCGCTGGAAACATACTTGAACTTTATAGAACGCTACCTAGTTTGGTAGTCGGTCATTTATGGCGGCACTGCTGCATTTGGTGTGCCGCAGTTATGTTACAGAAGGCATCAAGAGGCTAATTAACGTGTTACATTAATTTTGGTCGTGATGATTCGAACGATCTGTCTGTTTTATCTGTTTTCGCAAAGTTTACTTAAAAAACATTTGACTTTGAGCAAGCCTCTACAGAGTATCGATTGTATCATTTACATAATTTAGGTCACTTTGTAATTAGCAGTACATATGTTTGACGAAAATATTCTTCATCCTGTCCACGTCTTAACTGTATTCATAGTTACAGATATTTAACACGTTCACGTCGGCTTCAATTAAATATTCTAACTTTCCAAGTTTAACTTCGTTGATCGGACCTCGATTATACGAACTTCTTAGGCAATCGTACACTTGACGGCAAAAGTTAAAACAACGAATTGAGTGTTTCGAATTCATTGCGTGTGATTTACGAAGTAAATGCTCCAACAAAAAGTGACGTACATAAACACAGTATTTGTTAACTTCCGCCAGCAAGTGTATTAACAAACATCTAATCCTAACGAACTAACATTCACATAACTTTCAATCTTTGTTCCACACCATCGAAAAAGCGTTTCCAGAGCATATACAGATGGTGCTGTTCGCATAATCGGAGTTTCATTCCAGTCTTTATTTTTGCGAGGACACTTCAACCCTCGTTCGAACTAAAAACAACAGAACGACAAACAGACTGCGGACTTTATGCATTCACGGCATACTACGTTGTCTACGATTTAACACAGTAAACAGGATAAAAAAGTATAATGTTATTTTTTCTTTATTTAGGACCCAATAGAATCCTTATGTTTCGTTTCTGAATGATTAAAATCGTCGTAGTCAACGTGTTAAATATTAGTAATTACCATACCGCATCTCTGAAAAACAAATTGAAGCTGTACAACATTTCTCATGGAGCTTCGTTATCAAGAAAATCGTATTTAATTAAACACGTTGTTCCCAATGGTTTCGTTACGCTTTCGCTTATTGTTTTGTATCAAATGATAGCTAAAATACCAACCACCATTGCAAACAATCGGTAATCGATATCGAACTTATTGTTTAACTTGAAATACGACTTTTCGAGAACAAGGATGCACACGAGAACCTCGATTCCAGACGTTCAATTCGTTTTTCACCAGAAAAATTACCTTATCAGTTTGTTCGCCGATCACATCAAGTTTAAGGTGAATTTACACTTCCTCGCTTTGGATGTACATCCCCGATGAATCATTAATGAAACGGGTTTCTACGTATTTCGTTGCGCGCAGCTATCGAGGGTGTTCAATGGGACTTTGTTGCGAGTTTCGATCGAGTCGCAATTTTTACGGACTCGGGATGGAAATCGATTTCCGCGTGTCGACTTGGATTTCATTATGCAGGATTAGATCGTGTACACCAGTATGTTTTTGGGGCTAGCGATAGAGCGGTCAGAAGTCTTAGGTAGTTCATTGCACAATATACTTTCACACTCCATTTGACGACGAACGTGTATTGTAACGTGTATAGATGTTACTGTATTTTCTGATAAAACGAAGTTCGATACTCGTCAAGGGACACTAATCAACTGCCAGAAACGGATGTTTTCCATTCTCGTTGCTGCGCGTGCATTCGAAAATCAACTCGCTTCCAAAGTGAGCAAATTCAACAGTGAAAGCTAAGGGTGTGCGGCTACCTGAAATTTTGGGCAAAAGCTTGCAATGTTCCGGTACCCGAAAAGTTAAAACCAAGTGGAGTGAGTTTCGAAGATCCCAAAAATTTGTAATCACTAGACTGCGGATCTTTATGCATCTATGACATTTGTGAAACAGTGAAAACATTAGAAGAATTTAATCATATTGTTATATCATTTTCAATTTATTAAACATATTAACCCTTTGCACTCGGAGCTATTTTAACTCGCAAACTAAACATTTCTTTCGACCTAAAATATTGCCATTTTTTATGAGATTTTAAATTTGGTGGATATGAAATTGATATTACACTTTATGGAATAATTAAATGTTCAGTAATTGATTAGATACCTACATATCTAATAATGTAAATAATATTTTCAATAATGGTACAGTAACTTTTAATGGCGCCTCAGAGTCGCCACTCGAGTGCTAAGGGTTAAGGAAGAAAATAATTATCTATTTCATTCCAGTATGTTGCAATTCAGATAAAACATTTTTATTTTACATAAAGATCCGCTGTCTACGCTCCGAATCGAATTTTGCATTTCAACTTTTCGAGTACTCGAACGCTGCAAATCTTCGGAATCCCGAGGTTCGAGTACCCGCGCACGCCTAATCAAAATGAATTCGGTTGATCCGCTTCGGAAGTTTGTTTCGCTAGGGTAACACTGTACCGATTACTGCGGTGTCATGCTTCGATCGTACTTTGTTTGAATGTCATTCCTAATTTATCATGAAATAATATGTGTAAGCGTTTTATGGAAGAATTATGTGTTCTGAATACAAAACAAAATTGGCGGCCCTCGAAGCCTAATATAACATGAGGAAATATCAAAAAATAAAATCGATAACATTTTGTACATATTATTGTATCTTCACCTTTTCTGAAGAATGTTTTTTGAAATCCTAGGATTATAAAAATATCAGTTTTACAAAATATTTATTTCGACGTATTTGAATCTGGGAAAAAATACCGCAGTAATAGGTATAAATTTACGCTACAGCGTATCGCTATTGGAAAATACAGTGATTCGACGAACTCATTGTGAAAGTAAATCCAAAGAAGCACTTAACGTTCAGTTGACTAGTGGCATGTAGATAAGATATTCAGTATGTCGATTATGTTGCCGGTTTTACCAATGGCGTGACCTATAGACTTTTGGAGTATTACTTCTGTAGAAGTTGTTCGTTTCTTTTTCTGTTTTAAGGAGTACTGAACGAGGTATGTACAAAATAGGTTTATGGGATTAAGATACAATCGGACGATATGTATAAACGATATGTGTACATTCATTTGATACAATTTCTATTGAATTGCTAACACTGTCAGTATTCTGATCGAACCGTGGGGAGCGCGATAAATGACAAAACAAGTCTCTCGTTGCAAAGACGATTTCGATCGATCTTGGAATAAATCTAATTCAATGACAACACATTTCTATTTCATCAATGTTTAATCATCTCTTATATTTGATATATCATGCATTTGCAAAAGAAACAAAGAACAACGTTAAAATATTGACATTCCGCGGATGCGTCAGAGAGCTGACGTTTCGCGAGATCAATCTAAGATAACGAATTGCTTCCAAAAAATGATTAACTCGATTAGATAAAATCGTGATGAATATTTTTTATCGAAATATTCGTGGAAAAAACGCGACCGAATGGAAAAGCGGAGAATGCGATTTTAGGTTTCTCGGTGTTCCGGTGAAGACTATGTCGTAGACAATGTCTCGTTTATTTCTACGGTATGATCGACGTTTACAGTACCTGCGCCACCTGACCATGTCGAGTGCATTCGTAACAATCATTTAATGATCTCATTTTTCAATTGTTTTATTCGATATCTTGCCATTTCACCATGCGAGGATGACGAATCCACCTGGAAGTGAATGTTAGAATATCTTTCTCTGAATCGTTGCTTTTGTAGTTCGCTATTTTGTCGGTTATTGTTTCTAGAATAAGATTATCGACTTTAGTTGATTCAATTCGTTGCTTTCGATTAGCGAGTTTTCCGAGTCTGTTTTGAGAAGCGCGTCTTCGCGGAAAGACCAACATCTATCGGGGAAACTGTGGCTCGTTTTTACAATATCGTCACAGTAGGGAAATCAAATAAACGGTAGTTGACGAGATTTAGGCGACAACTTAGTTGATTTCTCAAACGTTTGCTGTTCAATCTACTCGAATGGTTGGCTCGATACATTCTTGCCAATGCTAATGCAACGCGTGGGGACGTTCTAAGATGAAGTACAGAACGATCGGATGGAAGACCATAATCACAGATTTTTTCGAGCGGCGCACAGTGGGGTGTTTGGACAGTTTAGCGCGTCAAAACTATTGCAAACGTTATTAAAGAGGAGTTATGCGGAGAAAAAGATATATATTAATTTTCCGAATAAAAATATATTACTTTCGATTATTCATTCTATCAAAACCACCGAATCGTATAAAAAACGCCGCAATATTACTCTGTTTATATTAGGGCTGTAACTTTTCCGAAGCTTTGAAGACTTCGAAGGATTCGAAGGAACGAAGGGAACTTCGAAGCTTCGAAGTCTTCCAAGTGCTCGAAATTTCAAAGTCTTCGAAACGTATGAAGTTGTAACTCATATGAGTTTCATACCATGTCACGATTTTTGATAAATAAAAATATTAACTTTCAGTCACCGGTGACTGACACTGAACTTTCCGTTTGGACTTTTCGTAATTCGATTGAATTTAAAAGATTGCATTCTATTAATAAATTTCGGTACTTAAAAAATAATAATTTGCAAACAAAACTTTAATGAGTTATTAAATTCGGTGAAATCGGATATCGCGGACTAAATGAACAGAAAGGCAAGACAGGCTTGGCGCTTGACAAAACTCACGTATTCTTCGACCTTCGAAGGAAAGTTACAGCCCTAGTTTATATTACAATGTTTTTATCGCCATTGTAAACGCTAAACTTGTCAAAAAATCACTTCTTCAACGCAAGTTTTCCGACACGTCTCTTGGTCACGAGAATTGGCTACTTTCAAGTATCTATTTGCTACTAAATAGTATTGTTTATGGCAAAATATTATTGTAGATTACTCGCATATACATCCAGGTACATGCAGTCACTTTGAACAAATTAAAAATTTCAAATTACACTGACCAAATACCCGAGTGTGCGGCGCGTGATCGTCGCAGAAGATTAAACGTATTCTTGGTTTCGAACGTATCTTCCTGAATTGAATCGAGAAATAGGAGAATGTGGAAGGAGTAACGATCCGTGTCGAATGGCCTATCGTACTGCTAACATAAGCGAAACACATGAACAAAAGACATAAAAGAGAAAAGTCTACTCTCGACGCGTCATCTCGTTCTCGAGTCGCGAGCGCGACACGCTCATGTACAAGCGCACGTGAATAATACAAAAACATGTACGTGGGTGTACGCTGTTAACGTGAAACAAACAAACAAAACAAAAATATTACATATTTTATCATTAAAGATAACAGAGAAAAAGAACATAGGCGAATATGTAATATATTATACATACATCTTAATTAGCGAGCTAATCGGTTCAACATTATTTATAGAGATATTAGGTACAATTTTAAACGGTCAACGAAAAGCAATTATTTGATAATTAAATGTAGCTTGTAAGCCATTTTAATGCGTAAGAACGTTAGAGGAATCTCTGGGGGAAATTATGGGAGCAAACTCGGTAGTGAGGTGAGCTTTTTTATTCATTTGAACATCTTCGTTTCTCAATGATACCTTGCTCAAATCAGTTTTCTGCTGTTTCATATAAATTTAAACGTTATCGTTGATTTATTAAAAGAACAGGGAGAATAATAAAAAGTTTGCTCAGACAAGATTCATTGTTTAACGAAGGTCTTTGCAAACGAACCAGCTTCTACATTATTTCCTAATGCAACAGGCAATCGTTTTGTGTTACAATTTATCAGTACTTTTGATTTCTATTCATTTTGTTATTTAATTCTGTTTTAATGTTTATAGTTTACCTAGATGAGTCTAGATAGCATCTGTTCATGACATCATCGTATATTTCATAACTGGAATTGCTACAAAATAAAGTGTCGCCAATAATCAGCTGAGCTGCCATAAATTGGTAACATAGGATCGTAACAATTAGACAGCGGATTTTATGCATTTATTACGAAAATGGGCAGGTGTAATTTAAAGTATTAAAAACATTAGATGAACTTAAAAATTCTGTTATATTATTCTCAACCTATCAAACATATTAAGAAAGAAAATCAATTTCTATTTCACTCCAGTTTCTTTCAATTGAGGTAGAAAGTTTTTATTTTACATAAAGATCCGCTGTCTAGTAATATTTGTTAGGATCAAGCATGATTCTTATCGAACAATCACGCGATTTCTGTACACGATGACAGTGTGCAAGGTGAGCCGGATGCTGACAGCCAAATTTTTGTGTAGCTGAAATCAAAATGCGAGAGAAAGAATTTGTACAATTACAAATTATTTGCAATTATTATCTTACGTCGCTTATGCGACGGAAAAATACAAAGACCATTTGAACGCTTCATATTTGAGTGTAGACGGTGTGTCTGTCATTGTACTCATTGTATTCGTAACTTTTATCATGAAAATTAGATTGCCGTTTGACTTTTATGTTCACGAGCGGATTCAGAAGAAGTACAGAAAATATTCGATGGACGCAAGGGCCTCGGGGAGGTTCGTTTGCATAATTCGTAGAGAGACACTATTTTTTTGTGCTTCAAAGACCGAGCCGAACCAGAGTTGGGCATTAATCGATTAAAATTTTACTCATGATTGATTGATTAACATGTACGATTAAAAAAAGAAATCGTCGGAAAATTGACGACTGATTCAATCGATTGATGAAGTTAATCGTTAATCGTTGATTGGATGAAGAAATAGTCGAAAAATCGGCGATTTATTCAATCGATTGATGAAGTTAATCGTCAATCGTTGATTAAATGAAGAAATCGTCGAAAAATCGGCGATGGATTCAATCGATTGATTTAATCGTCAATCGTTGATTAAAAAAAGGAATCATCAAAAATTCTTATGATTTAATCAGTTGTTGAAGTTAATCGCCTCACGGTCTATCCATAAATTGTAATAAGGAGGGAGAGAGAGAGACAGAGAGAGGGAGCAGAGAGCGGATGGAGAATTGACAGAAATAATAATATATTTCCACAAAAACATGGTCGTAGCTTTCCAGGAATAATAACTTTAAACATAAAAGCACGTAAATAGAGTTTGTATTATAGACCAAATGACAATACACCTAAACTCAGTTTACATTTTTGGTTTAGTATTTGTACAGTCCTGTACCAAATTTCAGCAGTTAATCATTAATCAATTATCCGATTGACGATTAATAATCGTTAATCGCAATTAACGACTAAAGTAGAAATTTAGTCGTCAATCGTTGATTAAATTTTTGCTCAACTCTGAGCCGAGCGTAGAAAAAAATAGCGTACCGATGAGACCGCTTCGTGCAATAAATGAAACTTGTTTGTCTTTACGATTGGATTAGTAGTGGTTCACACCGATATACCCAACCCAGGATCAGACTGCTCGGCGTTGCCCCGCAGTGAAGGGGATATTTTTTGCGTCCAACGTGTAACACCTTCTTGCGATCATAGAATATTTACTGTATCATGAAATAACGCTGCAATGTTCACGCGTATCGTCAGTTTACTAAGTTGACTAGAACCTGGAACACTTTGTACGACGAAATAGTTGATTTGCTTGTGGCATGATCTACAATTGTGTATTGTGATTCCCTCAGGATCGAATAACGTTTCTAGTTTAATCCATTACAATTAAATGTCAACTAGATGTTCCAGCACAAATCGAGCGACGGTAACATAAGAAACCAAATTGAATTTTATAAAAACGAACAAAAAAAAAAATGAATGAATCAAAATACTTCGCGACTCTTCGTAATAGTAAGGGTTCCCTTTCGCTGCAATGATCAAATGTGTATCTCTTGAGCCCCGTGACGGCGAGCGTTGTTTCTTCGAGTGCGGGAACAATGACGAAGAATATCGTTGCTCCAGGGAAGATCTCGATAGATCTTCACTAGTAGAGATCGATCTTCGTTGTTCTCGCGGCTTTCAATCTCTCACCCGTTTTCCTGAAAGTGCCTACGCTATTCTAAACTCTTTTTGGAAGTTGCTGTTCGCTGAGTTTTCGAAAGAAAAGAAAATTGTATTCGTCTTCTAACATTTACTCGATACCCATCATCAATTACACGAACTCGGGCTTGTCTAATCACACCCGACACTTGTAGCAGAGAAACACACTGTCCAACTCTCCAGCTCTGATAAACAATAGGAAATCGTTAGAATTTTCGTGAAATTAAAGAAATTTTGGCTGCCTTTTCGGTAGAATTATGAAAATTTCGAATCTGCCGATTTATCTCGAGAAACGAGTGCGCAACACGATCCTTTTTATACACTTATACACGGTATAAAATCCACTGTACAGCGTGGTGTAGTTAAGCTGCGCCTTATTTTTCTGAATAGATCTGGAAATTTGTAAAAAGTCGAGTCAACATTTTACGAACATTTATAAAAGAAAATGCAACGTTCTCCTCGGAATAACCGAAAGTGGCGCGGGAAAGCAATTTGAAAGTTTAAAGATAATATAAGGTCACCTATTAATTATCAGAACGCGAAGAAAAATTTGAAATTCGTTGGACAGTGTAATTAAACTGCGGATGTTTATGCGCGTTGTTGCTTGAAGTTGAATAAAATTTCATTATCGGAGTGACGCTATTCAAGTTATAAGAATGAGTTCGTCGAATTTTGTAAACCTCTGTTTTCTTCGTTCGTGCAACGTTGAGATTTTCATAAACATTCGCAGTCTATAATAAAACCGATGTTTGTGTTAAGCTACGAGTGCAACGTCCCTTCGATGCAAGAGAGTCAATCATCGAACGAAGATGCTTTGTTCTTTTTCAAACAAGAGACCGAATGATTTCGGGCAATAGCTACCGATATAATGTAGAACATCCAGGAAACTGTTACGGAAAATTCTTTCCCGAGGAAAGAAAGGTTGTTCGATGCAGGAACAATTCTAAGAGATTAGAACGGTATCCGTGCAACTGTTTTATTAATTAATTAGACTGTGGATATTTCCGCGATGCTCGATTTTAATACCATTCAAGATTATTGCCAGTGCGTTCGAAATGAAATAATAGCTTTACGTAATGGGAGATTACGATCTCCGAGTATTAATTCATAATTCTCGAATTTCTTATCATTTCGAAACAATCGAGGTACATTCTATTAATAAAATAGTTCCCATCGCTTTCTGTGTATTTCCTCCGCCTTATAATCGAAAATGACGTGGTTCAATAAATTCTTTATTTATTAAATTCAACATTTCCATAATCGCCGAGGTTACTATTACATTGCCATTGGTGCGTTCGAATATGTATTAAAACTGCGTGAAATCCACAGTCTATCGATTAGCCGTGGCTTGTTTCGAAGGACAAAGCACCGTCTGAACACGAATTGTATAAACAAACGGATGTCAATTGCAATATAATAACTTTAGATATTTAAAAGTAAGGGCGCCGAGACCATTCGACGTAGAATCGAGTGGGAAAATTAAACGCGTTCGAATAAACAAAGAAATTTCGGAAGCGAGCAACACAAATTCGATTACACGACGAATTTAATAACCGCTTCGTGTTCTCAAAGTCGGAAATGTACTCTACCGTGTTTTTTTGGAAATTAACGAACCGATTCCCGTTTAGCAGAGACATCCCCAAAAAATTATCGGAGACGATTTTCAAGAATTGATTGGTAATCAATTTCTTTTAAAAATAGCAAAATCATGGGCCCCTTTAAGTCACGAGTAGACAGCGGATTTTATGCATTTTATGACAAAAATGAGTAGCTGTAATTTAAAACAGTAAATACATTAAAGAAATGTAAGAATACTGTTATATGATTTTGAACCCATTAAACATATTAAGAATGAAAATCAATTTCTACGTCGCTCCAGTTTCGTGGAAATCAGGTAACAAATTTTTTATTTGGCTAGTACGTTTAGGTGGAACACCCTGTACCATTTACATTGCATTAAAAACATTTGTTAAACTAGCAGAAATATTAGAAAATCCGCTGTCTGCTTACGAGAGCCAAGTACAATTGGTTGCAAAAACGGTAGCTCGGTTAAATTGTGGACGAATTTTAAAAGAATCGAGTGTCCATAAAATGTTTAAAAGCTGTTTTTAAAAGTCTGCGAATAGATTATGCGACACTTTCGTACATTGCTGAGCAGAGTCGCCAGATGAGGGAATGGAGGAGCACGAATTAAGGGGAAAAAAGTTACTCTCTCTCCCTCTGCAGGTACCGCAAACGCGTCACGTGACCGGGTCGCGGTGGAAGGGGAAGCTAGCGTGGGGACACAAGTCCTAACCTGGCGACTCTGTTGCGACTTGTCTGCGAAAAACGAGGAATCGGCAGAGAAGATTGCATTTTGCACCGACACAAAGACACACGAGGGCTTGTAGAAAGGAAGTGGTTCCATCCCTCTATCCCGCAACCCGATTCGCATAATTGTTTACCCGGTTTCGTTGGCATGTTATGTACATACGTATATAGCGAAAGTTACGAAATGTAATTGAACATGTAACTGATAACTTCTACGTGTCATAATCATTTACGATTACAATCATTCGCCAATAAGAGAAATACTAATGTTAAGTCGAATAAGTTCAACTGTGCCATATTTGTGATCTAAATTACACAAACATACATACATACACACTAACACACACAGAGCATACATAATACACGCAGCGACATACATACGACCATACGTACACACTGTCGTTGAAATTATCTCGGTGATGAATGAACATTGTTTAGAGAAATAGAGGAATTAATTCTAGAGCGTGGACAAAGTAACACGGTACATTGTATTATTAGAGAATGTTTTAAGGCAACTTAACACAGTTGTAGCAACCATACCAGTCTTCACCGTAATTCTACCATAATCTTCTGTTTGTTCATTTCGTTCGGTTGAACGTCGGATCTCGCGCGTTATTCCTTTGTATTGTTAATTTCCCGTTGATACTCGCAAATGTGAACAGTGTGTATTGTTACACTTTCGATAAACTGCGGATCTGTATGCAAAGAATTTGTTTGAAATGAAAATATTACTATGATTAATATCGATACAGGTGTTTCACGAAGATCCGCAGTGTATTTATCATTATCTATTATTGTTGTACGTATTAGGCAATTCCAAAAACAATGCCGTTCATTCACGACGATTTACTCATACGTTCACCTGCGATACTTAACGAAACTAGCTTCGTTGGAATCGAGTTTCAATCTGTAAGAGCCCGTTCAAACACGACGGAAACCGCGCGGACCTTATTTACATTGGCGTAAATGGATGCGTTCACACGTGACCGCGCGGCAGCCGCCTCTGAACCGCAGGAAATCAAATCCGCGCTGTTTCCGCGCGATTTTCATCTTCGTACTGAGCGAAAACTTAATAAACTTACCGCCTCATCCTGAACGACTGTCAATTTTGACGCGGTTCAAATCGCGCGGTTTCCGCCGTGTCTGAACGGGCCCTAAAGGAGCATTAACGAAACTCGAGGGTGTTGAATTGATGTTTGCGTTACTCTAGAGTCGAAACGAATCGATAGACGATGTTTAAGGTGTTGAAAAACAAACATGCCAAAATTTGCCAGACCAAAAGAACTGTTCGAATCACGTGATAGACGTTCGTTCGAATAATAATCCCGTGTGTAGGTGTTCCGTTTTCTGGTGTAACAGTCTGTGTGATAAGTAGACGTTCACGGATATGTTCACGCAGGTTTTACGTTTCGTCAGATTGATCAACGGGAATAGAGATTAGCGGTGTCTCTGTCGATCGACGAACATTTTATTCTAGTAACAACATAGGAATGTTAGCAAATTTTTATCTGAAGCGAAACAGAAACTACGAGGATGCATAGTTGTCGATTACAAACGTGTGGTTTTCAGTTCTGTGGACCATTCCCCGCCTGCAGTAAGTTGATTAAGTGAGATATGTTAAGGCTTGTTGAATATATTCCTTTTATTTGTTAATCGAAGCTGCAGATTACAATGGCATTATTTATGGAATCACCTGATATACAGCGGTGTCTCTGTCGATCGACGAACATTTTATTCTAGTAAAAACGACGTAGGAATGTTAGCAAATTTTTATCAGAAGGGAAACAGAAACGTATGGTTTTCAGTTGTGTGGACCATTCCGCTGCAATAAGTTAATTAATGTTACAGCTTGTTGAATATATTCCTTTTATTTGTTAATAGAAGCTGCAGATTACAATGGCATTATTTATGGAATCACCTGATATATGTATGGAAGTTTAGAGAATTGACAGGAAAGAGTACCGGTGACTCGAGAACAAAGTGGAAATAGAATATACGTTCACATGAATTGTTTTATGTTCGCGCGTATCCACGGCCGTCGCTGGTACATGCCGGAACATATGATGTGGCAACACCGCGTACAAAAAGAAAAGTGATGGCATTCTAATTCTCAATGACTTTATTCATTATTCGTTATTGTTCCCCATTATACCTTTACTTTGTGCGATGTAACTCGCAATTTTGTTTTGATATCGTTAATATAAAACATACAGTTTGTCTCTGTCACTTGCGCGAAGAACAGTTATGCTCTCTGTCAATCAGAAGCGATCACGAATATCACGAATCACTGTGAAAAATCAATGTGATTGGGAACGAATGTGATCGAATCACGAGTGATCCAAAGGTAGCAGTTCACGCCATTCTTACTGCATATACTATATGTATACGAACAACTTCTAGTCGGACTGATACAGCGTTGCCAAATTGACCATGTTCCCCTGTAGCAGAGACGACCGTATCCCGATACGTTTCAACGCAGCCAGTCTATGTGTATATGTACATTAGAGTTGATTTATCGATACGATTATTTGAAATTTTCAATATCTCCACAAGGGTATAAATTAGGGCTGTTACTTTCCTTCGAAGGTCGAAGATTTTGAAGGTGATGAGAATCGAAGTTTCGAAGCTTCGAAGCTTCGAATTTCGAACCCGTAGTAAATTATTAGAAGATTAAAAGATCTATTATTTTGTTTTATCCTATGTTCCTCCGTTTTCGTGAAATCTTGTTTACAATTTATTTGTACAATAAATATATTTTTTATATAACTGGTTGTATTTATATTCTGTGAAAATTCTGTCCAGTTTTTGTTTATATTTTTATTTGTCAAGAATCATGACGTAACATGAAACTGGTAAGTTACAACTTCATACGGTTTAAGGAGTTCGCAACTTCGTACACTTCGAAGTTCCCTTCGTTCCTTCGAATCTTCGAAGAGTCGAAGCTTCGGAAAAGTAACAGCCCTAGTATACATTGATCTTTGCAAGTGCTCCAACTCATGCCTTCCAGATTTGTAAATTGTTTCCATTGATAGCGCCGACGTACATACGTTTCGAATATCTCGACGATAGCGAACGGAGTGTGAAGAATGCGTACTGATCGAAGAGATTGAGTGAGTCGATCGAACTTGTAATAATTAGACGCGAAAATTTTGTTTGTTACTCGGTACATGGGTATATATATATATATATATATATATATATATATATATATATATATTATATATCATTTCGAGCAATATGCGTTCACGATTGTCATTCGTTGAGGGATACTTAATCTTGTAACGTTATATTGTACAACGTTCAGTTTCATTCGTTCATCGTTCTACTACGAACTCATACTAGAACATGTAGAATTCCAGATACAGTATAAAAGAAGTACTTCTTTTTCAATTTTTCACGTCATAATAAAATGTTGATAGCGCGATATGTATGAAATAGATTTATACATGACAAGTTTCTCTTTATATGGAATAAAGATGAAATTCATATGACTCCGGTGTTTTTATTCTGCGGACAACACGACGATTTTAATTAAATTTTCCTATGACATAGAACTGAAAAAAATATTTCACACGTATTTTTTTATACACTCCTCAAAAGAAGGGATCATTTGGGAAAAATTGCTCCCACTTTACGTGATCATAACTCCGTCAAAAATTGCTGTATCGATATCGTTAAACAATGGTTTGAAAGCCTGAAACCTCTAGTTTCAGATGCTCTAGTTTTAAATTGTTGCTATGTTGGTTTTTTACAAAGTTATACATAGTGAGATAAAGACAACATTGACGGTTAACAAAGATTTTGTGCAACTTTGGAACGTCATACGGGGAGCAACAAATTTTTTTGATAAATCGCGTTAATACCATTTGAAAGGGCCATCTTTCCTGTGTAAATTGTGTGGTTATTGAATATTGTACGATTTTTTTTATTCGAGTTATTCAACATTGAAGTAAATATGGGCTTTTTAACTTTAACTGGCTCCAGAAAGTGAAAAAATTATCGTAGAATCTTGTGCAAAAAGCAATAGAAAGAGCACTTCTTTCTCTTCAAGGCACTCCTTTTGTTTTTTCAATTTTATTAACATTCCGATATACCAGGTGTTTCTGAAAATATGCCCAAAAAATGCACAATTTCCATTTTTCCTTTAACTCGCTGTATCTCGGCGAGAAATGATCGCAATACCATGATCCGAACGTCAGATTGTAGTAGAGATTCTGCCGATTCAATTGAGTACCCCATAAACTCGCTGCGATAATTTTTTACCTATGGCAGCTGTGTTTGAAGTTTCTTGCTTCGCAGAAATTAGCGCGCCACGTACAGCGGCTGCCTGACATCTCTGAATACGCTCAAAATCAAAGAACTTTCGATAAAAATGATCCAATCCATTTTGTGCGTCTTTGAAATTCAAATTCAAATTCTTTGGCAATTCAAACTTTGAATAACGAATCTGTATACACAGTCTACACACCTTGATAAAAATATGAGAAAAAAATTTTCCTGAAATGAATGTCGGCAGCTATAAAAAATACGTATGAAATATTGTTTTCAGTTCTATATTCTATATTCTAGCTATGGATCTTGGGTAAGGAGTAGAAGAAACGGTGTGACAATATGTGAGTAACAAAAACAGAATATATTTAACACAATGAGCAGATATACACCGAAAAGAAATGAACAATGAATGATCACGATCGGAATGAAGTGCGAGTATCGCGGATCGAAGCCGAACGTGTCTATGTATGAGTGAATATATATAATAACTGTGTGTCAGTGTGACAAGAAGCGCAGAGAAGTCGTTGAATCGATAGTACGATAATACGATAAGAGACGAGAAGCAGTCGTAGCTCTCTTTTGTCCATCGTTGGGCCATCGTTTTCGGAAGGAATAAGGAGAGAGGGGACTTTGAAATTAAAAGTCTAGGATCGCAGCAACGTTCGTGAGGGCAATGGCCTGATAACCGGAGGTGCGAGGGAAACGAAGGAATTAGGTAACGGGAGCATTATAAGGAAAACACAGGCGACGATGGCCCACGAGACATTATGACGAGTTCGACAACCTTTCGAAGCGGCGAGGTTTACATAGGCGGTCGATCACCTCGTCGCTTGTTGTCGAACGCGTACAGCTGATCGTTGGTGAGGCATAAGAAACGGCCGCGCGAGATAGTTTTTGCCTCGCCAGTGTCGCGGGTACGAATCGGATATAAATTTAAAACTCCCCTGAATTATGAAGTAACGATATTCAAAAACCGGACAGGAGGTTTTTGAACAACCACCCTTGTAAGACTAAACATTTACAAAAGTAAACTGCAACCGTCAACAGACACTAAAGAACTCGCAAAAATACTTTATTCTTTTCCAGACAGAAGGGAAACGATGAAATCCCGCCGCAAAAAAACTGCAAAGCTGCCGAGTGCCATTCGTGAAACTGATCTTCCAACGTACGTCATTACGCTTTCAATATTTAATAGCAACAGAGAACTTTCGAACTGATCGAATATGTAAATGAATCTTCGGTATCGAGTCACGTCGCGTCGTCCGCGCGGTAAATAATTTGTAGGTTTGTCCACGCACAGTCACAAATGCAAACGAAACAGAGGGGACACATAATCGTCGACTCTGACTATAACAGTCTCCCATTTTCCCGGCCTGACATAATGATAGGTAATAGCGTATGCTAGACGATCGAGTCTGATCGATGAAATCTCATGTCACTTCCATCCTCCGAGAAATTCAAATTATGTTTCTTTCATCCACTATTAGTCCGCTCGAGAAGCTTATGCCAAGAGCAAGTTCGAAACCTTCGCAAGCCAAAATACAATAGTAGTTTTCGATGTCGTCTAACAACAAGACAGTCATTACCAATGCCATCGTGTTCAGTCTTCACATGATCGGCGCCGAGCCGAGATCATCGCGCAGGATTCTGCAGCGGATCATTTGCTCGTTCCTAATGATGTCCAGCTTGTCCATGCAGTTTTGGTACGTTGCCTCTTACAGTAAGAATGAAGAGTTAACCGACCTGTTGGACGGTCTAAGCGTAATCTTATCGAACGGCGGTACGTTTGTTAAAATGGTGATTATTTGGTGGAACCATCGGTAAGCAGCCAACGTGTAAATTATTCTTTGCTGCACCGAGTATAATATTGTCGACAATAATGGGAGTAGACTCGTTTCTCGTTTCTCGATCACGCAAAGTAGGGCTGTTACTGTATGAAGTTGTAAAAACTTCGTAAAAACTTTGTAGAAACTCCGTTTTTCTTTAAATCCTCTAATACAGGCGTGGGCACGGGTGGAGCCCCTCAAACGCCTGCTCCCCCCACCAAGCTTCCTTTCGGTGGCGCTCCTCGTGGCTCCGATGCACGAGGCCTGCGCACTGCTTGCGACAAGCGGAACGCGTCCTTCCTACATAGTAACGACGGATGCTGGTGGGGGACAGTGGGCGCTACGGTGGGGACACAGTTTTGCCTCAATTGAGGCAAAATTGCCCACGCCTGCTCTAATAACACTGTAACGATTACGTCTTACAATTAGGCGCGAGACTTCACTCCTGCTCGCGAGCACACATGCCGCGCGACGGTAGTACCGAAGCGGCCGCGAGGTAGCCGCCGCGACACCGTCGCGCGTCGGTTTCTCGCGTATAAAACTAGAGCAGGATAAGGATAAATAGGCTAGCGCGTAGATGTAAAGTCGAGCCGGGTTGGAGTCGGAGTTTCCGAGCGAACCGGTGGGGCATATAGCCAACCGTAATGCACCGATACCGAGACTTCTCTCCGCTCCATTTCCGTTCCTTTACCGAAACTTCTGATTACCGATTCCAAGGCCTACGCGGCAAACAACCGTAGGAATCCCTTCCAGCGGGGGGCAAACGACACCGCACCTCCCGATCTTACACCTCCCGACTCCTTCAATAACCGATCCCGCTGAATCGAACCGAATACCGCCGAACGGCGACCGATCTCGCCGAACCGAATACCGCCGAACCGCGATCGATCTCGCTGAACCGGATACCGCCGGACCGCGACCGATCTCGCCGAACCGAATACCGCCGAACCGAATGCCGCCGGTTCGCGACCGATCTCGCTGAATCGGATACCGCCGAACCGAATACCGCCGGACCGCGACCGATCTCGCCGAACCGAATACCGCCGAACCGGATACCGTCGGACCACGACCGATCTCGCTGAATCGGATACCGCCGAACTACGACCGATCTCGCTGAACCGGATACCGCCGAACCGCGACCGATCTCGCGGAACCGAATACCGCCGAACCGCGATCGATCTCGCTGAACCGGATACCGCCGAACCGCGACCGATCTCGCGGAACCGAATACCGCCGAACCGCGATCGATCTCGCTGAACCGGATACCGCCGGACCGCGACCGATCTCGCCGAACCGCAACCGATCTCGCCGAACCGCAACCGATCTCGCTGAACCGGATACCGCCGAACCGCAGTTGACCGCCGGGTTACCAATACAACCTTTGGCTACGACGCCTCGCCTCGCCGCGCCATTCTTGTACATATGTTTATACACTCCCATTGTAAATATATATCGGGTATATATATACATATATATATATACATAGTTACCACAACACTGTGTAACAGCCAAAAAGTATTTCGATTCCCACTATACGATTCATATAGAGTTTTTCGCGCTGATTCCAAATCTGTTCTTAATTTTTCTTCTAGACGTACAGTTTTTAACAGTTTTTAACATGTTTAAACATGTTTAAACAATCATAATGTCTTAATATTGGATATCACTGTGTTCGGGAAAGTCTACAGAATCTTTTTCTGTAAAGGACAATTCAATATCTTTTATAATAACATCACAATATTTGTTCAAGGTTGAAAAATATGTCTTTTTTTTAAACTCAATTTTCTGAAAAACTGTGCGTTTAGGAGAAAAATTATGGACAGATTCGGAATCAGCGCGAAAAACACCATATTCCCTGTCAAAGACGGACAAGATCGTTGAACTTTAAACACTCATAACGTTTGAACCAGCGGATTCCTAACATTAAGACTTATGTGGTAAAATAGAACTTTTGAGAGCGATTGTGGCCTAGATTGATCTTTTATCTAGCACTTTTCACCATACTGAAAAATCCCATCTTTGCATTATCGAGAAATGAGAAGGCGCATCTCGTACCCTTGCAATCCTGGAAACGCGAGTCCACCCCCTTAACGACCTCTATTTGCTCCACGTTGCTCCTCTGTTATAGAAGTTTTGCACTCAAAAATTCACCCTTTTGCACTCCAAATTCATCCTTTTGCAAATCAATTTCGCACACTAAGAATATTTAATATGTGTGTTGAAAGTATGTTAAAATATGTAAAATGAGTGTTGAGTCTCTTATGTCTAAATAAATATATATGTAGTTTAAAATATAAATAAATAAATAATTTTAAATATTCTTAGTGGGTGAAATTGACTTGCAAAGGGGTGAATTTGGAGTGTAAATCCTACAGCAAACTATAATAATTGTTCAATTACTTTACACAGAATGTTTTTCAATGCCCTGACGATTATTTTCGAAGATTGGAAGAATCTCGATTCAATCGGTCGGAATAAACGTTTTATGGTGGACAAGGCCCTAATGTCCCTACGAATATCGAATTTGTTGATAGTCGCTTACTCGATGACGGTAATTTGCTATACAATTAGTAGCTTGTTCATTTCCAACGACAGTGGCGAAGGACTTCTTGTAAGCAAAAAGAAATTGTTGCTCAGAATGAGGTTTCCCTTCGAAGTGATGTTTTCTCCAGTTTACGAAATTGTTATAGTTGCACAGTTTCTGCTCGAATATTTAATTGCTTTCGTTGCGGGGATGTTCATGGCACTGCTCGCAGCATTAGTGAGTTCTTATTGTTATTATTAAACTGCGGATCTTTATGCATTTATGCTTTAATACATTCTTTTTTAAAATTCTAGAATATAAAATTCCACAGAATTTAATACGATTTTTATTCATTTCAGATCTATAAAGGCTACTACCACTGAAAATAAGGTTTTTTTGTTCCCACTTTCTTGTTTGCCTGCAAAATTTCAAAATTCCATAAACATCCGCAGAGATTCTAGTTATTATAGTTTCAGTATCCTTTCAAAGTTTCGCTCTTTATCCAATCCTCATAGAAGATTTCACGATGATTCGAGAAATGAATCCTATATATTGGGAATATTGTTACATTTCTTCTTTTGATATTATGTTACATTCTAAACATGTTCTTCACACTTACTAGACGTGCAATGTCTCGACAAAATCATTCTGAACATTCTTTCATTTACGTAGGTGTTACACGTAGGTAGTCAGGTAGACATAATGTGCCAAGAACTAATCGACCTGCCTAATCATCAGCAAGAAAAACGACTGTCCATGTTCAAAAGTCTCGTTGCACAGCATCAAAAGATCATATATCTGGGAGAATGTATCAGAGATCTATTTATTCACATAGCATTGGTGCAATTTTTATCAAACATTCTGGTCATCTGCTGCTTGGGCTTCTTGCTTGTTAATGTGAGTTACTCTTTCTTTGAAAGAGCAAAATAAAAATTTCTCCGTCGGAATCCCAACAAACTGGAGTAATATACAAATTTATTTTCTCTCTCAATATGTCTAACAGGTTCAATATAATATAACAGTATTTTTAAAAATTCTACTAATGTCGTTGCTGTTTCAAATTATCTTCCAATTTTTGTCATAAATGACCTCACGCATTTGTTACGAATTTCTAAAGAAACGAAGAAAGAGCCACGAATTAATTTGTACATCTAATACACGGAATCGCGATTAATATGAATTATCATATTGTAGTCTTTAGGCACAGAAGAAGGACCTTCCATAATATTAAAATTTCTACCTTTCTACGTGGCTGCCAATAGTGAAGCATTTGTTCTCTGTTACACCGGCGAATACCTTATTTCAAAGGTAAGCTATTCACGTCTCCAAAGTCATTGTTTCGAAAATTCCAAAATCAACGTTTTCAAAATCATGTTTCCAGAGTGATGATGTCCGTCGAGCAGTATGTGATATGGATTGGTACAAGCTAAACAATCGAGATATGCAATTACTGTTGCTAATACTGGTGAGATCGCAAAAAGAGTTGACGCTTTCAGCCGGAAGATTTGTTGTCCTTTCTGTGGAAGCGTTCGCCACTGTAAGATTAAAAAATAGTAAAAATAACAAACCGCAACGTGAAATATGTTTTCCTCAATACGAAAACTATATTTTCGTTGAGTTAAATATTATTTCAATTTCTAGGTACTGGAAGCTTCGGCTTCGTATATTTCGTTATTACTGGCTATGTCATAGTTTTGCAAACAATATCGTTGATTACTTACGACGAAATGTACAGAGTGGCGATTATGGTATTGTATAATGATTAAATGTATTGTGAGTACGGTACATTGTTAGTGGCAGAAATAGAAAAGAATTCTGCAATAATCACTTTAATTTAGAATTTAATGAAAGTGTTGAAAAAATATATTTTCGACGTTGTTGCTTCAACTCGATCTTCATTCAAACCTTCCTTTCAATCGTTCTCGGATATTAGTAGTTCTCGGATATTCTCCTATATTCTCAGGTTTAATATGTTAACATGTACAGTAAGGAGCATAACTGATTGCACACACTTTACATCAGAATAACTTTTATATGAATGGACCAAACGACTTCAATTTCTCTGTAAGGCTAGAAAGAATTAGTTTCGTAAATGACGTTTAATAAATAAGTTGAAAAAATGCATTTGGTCGGAATTGTGAAAAACAATACTGAAAATTGATTTTTACAACTTTTTTAGCTGGCCCAATAACGAAAATTTAAAAAATGCGTTTTGTCAACTGGTATAAATTGTATACGCTCTGAAAATTTCATTGAAATTGGTTAATTGGTTTACGAATTATAAACGATCAAAAGTGGTAAAAAAGCCGAAAATCTTGAAAAATTGCAATTTTTATCACTTTTGATCGTTTATAATTCGCAAACCAATTAACTAATTTCAATGAAATTTTCAGAGCGAATCAGTTATGCTCCTTACTGTATGTATATACCTGTAAATACATACCTCTTCTAAGCGCCATTTAAAAACATGTACAGCTTGCAAAACCTATCCTTATCGCAACACGTTTAATCTACATTGTTAATGCATCTGACGATGCCCTCTGCTTCCAATGTAATTAATGGCTGTCAATAAACGCCGCAATCTAATCAGTACCGTCGATAACGAATAGTCATGGCTACACATTGGTGAATCACGGAGAATCACTATCGGTTTTCGAATAAACACAAGGGTGATACAGAATAAATGTACACGCGAATACAATTTCGTACAGACTTTTACAAGATTTTATGAATTTATGAGAAAAATGAGTAGGTGCAATTTAAAACAGTGAATACATTTAAATAAAAAGAAAATAGCGAATCATGGACCTCGTTAAGACACTTACGAGTAGACAGAGGATTTTATGAATTTATGACGAAAATGGGTAGGTGTAATTTAAAACAGTAAAAAAATTACAGGAATTTAAAAATACTGTTTTATGATTTTCAACCTGTTAAACATATTAAGAATGAAATTCAATTTCTATGTACACTCAGTAAAATAAGTCTCCGTACACCCTCCAAAAACTTTTTTATAATTATACCAAATGTGTGAACTGATGTTTTGTAAGCAATTAGAAGCATTGGTTTACTGAATGATGTGCAAAAAAATATTTTCTAAAAATTACAATTTACAAGGTTGCACGCAAAAATAAAAAAAGCACTTCTTAAAACTTTTTTATTTGGGCCCTTAATAAAAATTTAAAATATATGTTTTGTAGATCTATAGTAGTTACACACTTGCTGAAACTTTCATCGAAATCAATTGACATATGTACACACGAGCTACAAACGGTTAAAAATTGTGAAAATCGTAGTTTTACACGACTTTTGATCGGTTCTGCTTAAAATCCACAGAATCGTACATCTTTCGATGCGTGCCGTTTTTTCCTGCGTCAACCGATTTCGATGAAATTTTCATTGGGGACATTGGGGACCCAAATTAAAAAGTTTAAAAAAATGCTTTTATTACTTTTGCATGTAACCGAATCAATTGTAATTTTTGGAAAATCTTTTTTGCACATCATCTGGTAAACCTTACAAATAATATTAATCAGATCGTATACGTAAAACTTACAAATAATCAGACAGTTTGGTACAATTATAAAAAAGTTATGCTATTTTAAAGGGTGTACGGAGACTTATTTTACTGAGTGTAAGAAGAATTTGTCCTTGACCAGACTCACGTTGGATCATACCGATATATTGCGACGTGTACGATTATAGGCGTAACAGGTGTTACCGGTGCTATATAACTGAACAGTATTTTTATAATGTACCGTTGTACAGAGACGTTATGAATTTATGAGAACAATGAATACTTTGGTGCAATTGAAAACAGTAAATACAACATTAGAAGAATTTGTCCTTGACCAAACTCGCGTTGGATCATACCGATATATTGCGACGTGTACGATTATAGGCGTAACAGGTGTTACCGGTGCTATATAACTGAAAATTATTTTTAGAATGTATATACCGTTGTACCGAGAGAGCAACGGCACACGAAAGTGCTACCTGTTATCGGCGCAGCTGCAATTAGGAACAATGACACTGGCCACCGTTGTGTGCCTTTTATGTATCGACTGGTTCAAACTCCTTTGTCTGGTCTTTCTGTCTCTTTCGCGCCGCTGCTCTAATTGTCTCCCACATATTTTTACATAACATCACGATCCAACAATCTTCTTGTATAGTAAATAAGGACTTGGTTTAACACCAAACCTACCACTGCCGGTCAGATGATCGGTTTTTATTTTCATTTTACAATTACTGAAATTACAAAGTTATTTGGACAAACATATTCGTATAAAAATTGTACACAATCGAAATAAATAGAGCTTTGTTATTATTATAAGCTAGAACATTTTAATTTCTTTTAGTGCTCGGTAGGTTTAGCGTTAAATGAATTCTTAACAAACGGTAACTTCCTTTTGACGTTGAGTCTTTGTGTTTAACTAGATTGTGTTCGCAGTTATCACTTCGGAATGGTCTATTTGCTAGGAGTCGTAATTGCAAACAGATAATAAAGAGGTTCACTCAAAAGTAAAGTACAAAGTAAGATATTATTGAGTGTATGTCAAAAGTACGATTAACAAGAAATTGTAATTGTTATTTTATTTTTAATATTTTCTTGTTTTTTTTTAAAAAGGATGCAAAGAAAAAAATGAAGCAGCTTAGTTTAACACAGATAAATAGAAAAGAACAGAAAACTCGACATTTGTAGTGAAAAACGAAAGCTCGTAAAGTAAATGTACTATTTTTTATCCGACAATTACGTACAATCTTTTTCCAAATAAATTATCTCGCAAATCTAGTGCGTTGGTGAACGATGTGATGCTCTGTTTCGTGGTGGTCTCCTAGTGTCTAGTACACTCCGTTAAACAATTTTTCAACACAGATTAACGGCCTTTTCGCAATTACATCCTGTTACAAAGATTCTTCTCTAAATTCATTTCCATGGAGTTTGCTCTTACAAGTGCACAATTATTTTTAATCATAGAATATGATTGTGTATCATTATAAAAGAGGAATAAAGTTGTTTCAAATTACCACCTTGACAACATACAGTGACCAGAAATAATATGCGGACGCTCTAAAAAAGACGATAACTTTTTTAATATTGTACTATACGATTTGAACTTTTTTTGGAATCTAGAGCAATTAGTTTACTACAGAATGCGAAAAGAAATTTTTTCAAAAATTGCAATAGATCGGAATTGTAGAAAAAATACTAAAAGTTGCATTTTAAAAATACGTTTTGTAGATCTGTGTCAATTAAACATATTCTTAAAATTTCGTCAAAATCGGTCGATGAGCTACAAACGTTTAAAGATGATAAAAATTGCAGATTTCCACGATTGTCGGTCTTCTAACTGCAAATAAATCTGATAGGGATTCTCACATCATTCAATGCCTGTCATTTTTCCCGCATCAACCGATTTCGATAAAACTTCCACAGTGCATATAATTGACACAGATCTACAAAACGTATTTTTTGATTTTTCAATATAGGCCCGCATAAAATAGTTATAAAATACAACTTTCAGTATTTTTTGTACAACTCCGAATAATTGCATTTTCTGGAAAATTTCTTTTCACATTCTATAGTAAGCTAATTGCTCTAGCTTCCCAAAAAGGTTCAAATCGTATAGTACAATATTTAAAAAGTTATCGTCTTTTTTAGAGGGCCCGAATATTAATTCGTTTCACTATACATAAGAATATTAATCCTGGGCTATAAAATACTAATGTCAAGTATAGGTACTTACAAATTTCTGCCATTTGCGCGAATACGTGTTATTAACGATGAAGCACAAAACACCACACTTCTATTTACACAATCACTGGACACTGCACAACACACTTTCCGAAATCGTGACAGCGAACGGGAAAAAATTACTCCGACCACACGGTCAAAATAGTACTGCGGTTGTCACCTCGGTTTTTCAGGTGGATTTAGGCGGGGAAATGTTGCGTTTGTTAATTGGACGGGGCTGCGTCGGAAGAACTTCAGGTTGAAAAGTGGGGAAACTGTCACAGAAATCCCTTTTAGATGGGCCCGTCGCATGTGTTGTCCATCTGTCGGGGTATAGTTGTTGAAGCGCGGTGGTTGTAAAATAATATAATTGGCCGGTTCGGAACCGATTCGCATGCGTTTTTTGCTTGCCGTAACGTCCTTTACAGGTGACAACCACAGAACTATTTATATTTTGATCGAGGTCGAAGTAACCTCTTCCCGCTTGCTGTCATGATATCGGAAGTGTGTTGTGTATACATGTAGTGTCCGTGTCCAGTGATTGCGGATGACCATTACTCCTTATACATCCTGTACATACAATTTTAACCTCATTTTTAAATTAATTTTGCTCATTTTTAACCTCCAGTTACTCGCACTACATTTTCTACGTAACTGTTTAACTGTTACTAGATCTCATCTAGATCAGAAAGTCACTAGATCAGAAAGAGTTAAACCCATTTTCAGCCAATAGCAAATCGATTTTTTCCCGCGCACGAAACACCGCCCAGTGTACCGGTAACCGATAAGGAAGGGCTTATCGGGTGTTCAAATCGGCAACCGACTTTCCCGCTAATCTATGTTTGCATATCGGTGAGAGAATGACGGAGCGTCGGATATCGCTTGCGACGCGAAGGACGTGCAAAAAAAAGTGTGTATACAACACATAAGTACTATATATTCTCGTTGAGCAAACGAGGTATAACACGAGTGCGTACTTGCTTTACGTCGCGTATATACGTGAGCGAGATTCTTAAGTAATTACGAAGGTAGAAGTACGGTTTTCAGAATGACGTTCCGCGACATGACGACAGTGTCTGTGACCGGCGCGGCGCACTGACTCATCGATCAGTACACGTCGAGCCGCAGCACGGCGAGCACGGTTTGGTTCGCGTCTCTTTCCTTTCGTTCCACGAACGTCAAATGTTCAACGAAGTGCTGCTCTGTGATTGTTTACCGTGCTACGTGTGCCACGATTCCCGTGACCACACGCGGAACGTCAACAAAGTGTCAACGACTCCTATTTTGCGAGTCAATTGTTCTTGTGACCCTACGTTTTTCGGATAAATAGCCCTCGACGCTGCTGACGACTCGCCGGATCGGAAACGTCGACATGGTAAGTGTATGTAAACATCTGATTGGTTGTTGGTAGACTAAGCACTTTTATCCGTTACTGCTGATACTTACATAGTCCGTGGGCGAGGTTTTCGGACTGTACGAAGATTGGACGAATTTACGTCCATGAACGTCTTTTCTTTTCTTTTTACCACGTTTTTATTAATGCAATTTGAATCTCAAGGAAGAGATTATTTTACAGTTCTCTACAGACGTTTCAATACGTCATGATACTTTATATAATACAATACAAATTATAAACAATCGTAGCCCACTCCACAAGACGTTTAAAGATGTACTGTTTTCTTATTGAACAGAGACATTTCTGTTTAGTTCGGGATTTCTATCCGTTAACCCTTTCCACTCGTTTGTCGAGTGTGACTCGACATCCGAGAAAGAAAAATGTAAATGAAACGAGTTTTTTTTACGTATTCGGTTCTTCCTTTATTTATTTAATTTCTTATTTTTAAGTTCCACAAATATAAATTACAACAAAGTTTGAGAGATATACATTTAATTCAATTAGTAAACAAAATTGTGTGTGAAGTAAGTTGCAGTTAAGGAACTGTTCTTTGAAGCCAATTTGAAATGAAACACTTCGAATAGTAGGGAGTTGTTGGCAACAAAATTCCAAAATAATTCAGAGTGCAAAGGGTTAATGCAGAACATTTCGATTTTGCATGAACATACACGATCTAGGTGTGTATAGGCAGATTTTATATAGGTTTTGCATTAGAAATTCATCCTTTTGCAAGTCGAATTTAATCTTATGCAATTTCACCCATTAAGAATGTTTAAAACTAATTATTTTAGACACACGTGAACGGTGTCGTATAAATGCGAGGGAGAGAAACATGAGACTCATCGGGGGGGGGGCTATAAGGTACAAGTTATAACAATAAAAGCAAATAAATAAGAATGTCAACGAATTTAAAAATAAAAATACATAACATGCTTGGCGACGTTGTATGAAATTACAAGAACTGCAAGAAATTAAGGAAGGAGTTTGCTCTGTCAGGGGGGTGGGGGAAGGTAGCAAATTTCTTGGTAAAATTAAATAGAAAGTTTGACAGAATTTAAGAATGTTGATGTATTTTTCTCGATTCATTAACATTGTTAGAGGAAGAATTTTGATTTTGAATGAACATCCCCCCCCCCAATCTAGTTATAAACAGATACTGAATAAGAATGGCTCACGTGATTTAATTGCGTTCATACTAAATGATTTATAAAACAAATTCACACACATACACACAGAGTGTTCGAATAAATATCGCGTTTTAATCTGACTCGCATTGTTACTTCCCAGACCTTAAACGACGATGAAATACAATTTCATACGTAGATATTTACTTAACAAACTTATCATGTATGATAATCTTACGATGATAACATCTAGTGTGGCGCGTAGTATCGGAAATTGATAAAGAACATTTCAGCACTTCGAACAGAAATAGTTTCCTATCGAATTGTACTATAATACTACACGAGTGTAACGACAACTAATACTTGTTTCGTTAATTAGGCAACAGTCTGGCAATACCCCGGTCAGTAGTGCGTTAATTAATAAATGCAACGGAATTGATAATCGATCGAGTATTTTACAAAAAAGTAGAAAGTGACTTTCTTTGTTGATTTCATCGATTAATTTAGTTTTCTCTTAGAAAGTCGAAGCATCCAATAAGACTCATTTTTATAATGATAAACAGCTCGTATGCTGTGAACGTTATGTATGTATTGCTAGAATCTTTATCTTGCAGAATATGATAATGAGGAGATAGTTGAGCGACCTTCGAATAAAAAGAAATACATACAAGTTTCAAAAGAGTACAGTGCCTTTTTACTATTTTTTCTATCATAGTATAAGAAAAAATATTCTATTGTTTGTACATATCTCGTTTTAGTATTGTAATAATTCTGCGAATGAATTAAAGAACAGTATAAATAAATACAAGTTGAAGCTATAATTAAACATTTTATGAAAAGTACTATCTTCGACTCGCGAAACAATCGATCATGCGATGCGATTTCGCATTTACAATGTATTTACTAGTGGTGTGCGAGACAGGGACGGGGGACGGGAGTACGGGACGTATTCCGTACAGTACAGTATCAGAAATCCCGAAAAAATTCACGGGAAATCCGAACACCCCCGGGAATCCCGAAAAAATCTGGGAATTCCCGCATATTCTCGCACACCTCTAACAGTGTTGGGAAAATTTTATTTTGAATAATAAATAAACGTGTGATTTGAATTGCAAATGATAACTAAACTTTTTATTTAAATAAAAGTTATTTTTCAAATAAATAGTTTTTGGTCTTCTGTTGTTTCTTGTACTTTGTATGTATATATGTACACAATGAACACGTGCGCGTTTTGTGTCTAACCTTTTCAGGTATACCGCCGGTTAATACAAATAATAATTGCAAATTGTATTTGTAAATAACAATTAACTTTATTATTTTAAATAAATTCATTTAGACTTGCTGAAATAATAAATGATTATTTTTGCGTTTTATTTGAATATCCAAATAACAAATAACTAATTATTTAAATTTTTATTTAAATAATTATTTATTTAACACTGACCTCTAGTATTTACATAATATTTTCCTTTTAGCTTCTGTCGAAAGAATTCGCTGACGCAATTTCGTTGGAAAATCCTGCCGCGTATATTTATACCTGATGGAGCTCGGCAAAAATGTTGATACTAAAAATATGGTATCGTTTCTCATTCGTCATGTTTGATTTTGAACAGGATTCCAAAGAAATTGCATTCTTTGGTGAAAGTGCAGCGAACACTCGTTGACACGTTTCCTCTCGTATTTTTCGAAACGCATCGATTCTAAATGAAATCTGATTCATAAAGCGACTTAGGAGCGCCTTCTGTTGACTAAGTAGATTAGTCATCCGCGAGCTGTGATTATGTATCCGAAGTTGAATCTCTACAATTTCCATAAGATCACTTTCTCGCATGTTCAAGGAAACTGGATATTTCTACGACGGCGATTATTCTAATTCTAATCGATCCGAACCGAAACAAACTGTAAATCAACTTCCACAAAGATCAGCTTCCTCTTGTCTCTCATTAGTTTGCATGCTCTGTAAACACATTGAACACGATCGAGTCATCACTGTATTTGATGACTAATTGCATTGCGTGCGCGTTCACGTTCAACGTTCTTTATGTTTTACTATCGATACGAATCAAGATTTTCTATTGTGGCGATCTAAAAGAGGATTTTTCGATTTGGATTTTGCAACTTTTTACGTGGGCTTATATGAATTAGAAAACACGTTTCGTAGATCTGTATCAATTAAACATATTCTGAAAATTTCATCAAAATCGTTTAAAGATGGTAAAAATTGCTGGTTTTCACGAGTTTCGGCCTCCAACTGCAATAAATCTAAGGATTCCTACATCTTTCAATGTCTGTCGTTTTCCCCGCGCAATTAACACAGATCTACAAAACGTGTTTTTAAAATTTTCAACATACTTTTAGTATTTTCTCTACAATTCCGACCAATTGCAATTTTTGAAAAAATTTCTTTTCACATCCTGTAGTAAACTAATTGTACTTCCCAGATACATTAAAGAGTGCTATTTTTCCAGAGGTTTATATTGGAGGAATTTTTAATCGGTAATAAATAAGCAAAGGTCAGTGGCACACGCACACAGTTTTATTGTACATACCTTCTGTTACCGTCACTGTAACCGACGTTCAACATGCAGATTATGATAGTCGACCTACTCTAACCATTGTCACTATTGTAGCAAAGTGAAATTCACAGAAGCAATTGTGTTGAAACGGTAATAAACGTCTTTATTTTGTCTTGTCATTGAACCGAGGAAAAATGAATCACTTCCCGTTCGTGGAGAAACAAAGGAACGTGTAATAGACAGTTTGAACGCGGTGTTGCACGAAATGATCGGAAAGTGGAGCCAATCTTGTTATTTAATGATTCTTTCCCAATGCGCTGCGGCGTAACAGTTGTGGAAATTATGAAAATCCGCGACGCACGATTTCAATAAAAAATCTTTCCTACTTATAATATATTTCTCTTAAAAAATTGTCTGGCATCTAAAATCATGTCATTGAGTACCTTTTAAAGATGTTATTTTATTATTAGGTCAATCGGAAAGTTCCGTCAGTTTTTTTACAAAAAGTAGTGCTTTATTTAAGAAACAAAATGAAAAAGTACATTAATCAAAATATTGTCCATCGTTAGCGATGACTTCTCCCCATCTTTCGGGCAGCAAGCGAATTCCGCGGTGAAAGAATGAGTCATCTTTGGAGGTTATCCAGTCAGAGATCCATTGTTCGACATCATCGTAAGAATTAAATCGTTCCTCAGCAAGTGCGTGTGCCATCGACCAAAACAAGTGATAGTCAGAAGGGGCACAGTCTGGCTAATAAGCCGCATGGGGTAGCACTTCCCAGCGAAGTGCTTCTAACGTCTCTTTGACAACTTTTGTGACGTTTCACAAGCAGAATTTCGCAGATGGTTTTTCGCTTTTCAATGTTTCTTGGCTTGAGTTTATATGGAACCCACTTTCCTTCCTCGTAGACCTTCCCCAAGGTTTTTAAACGATCGATTTAACGCTTCTGCAATTTGTTTTTGCGTTTGACATGGATCTTCATCCACCAATGCCTGCAATTCTTCGTCTTCGAATACTCGTGGCTGTCCAGAACGCTCTTTGTCTTCCACAGTAAAATCACCATTTTTAAAGCGTCGAAACCATTCTCTACATGTTTTATCGGAAACAGCATTATCGCCATAAACGGCTACAATCATTCGATGAGCTTCAGTTGCAGTTTTCTTCCAATTGAAGCAGAAGATTAACACTTCGCGCAAATGACGCTTATTCGGCTCAAATTCCGACATTTTCAATGTAGAAAAAAACGATGTTATTGATGCAAGCGTGTATTGTTATGTATTGAATTTTATTGAAAGATGTCCAAACGTCCAAACTAAAAAGTTAACATTACTTTAGACGTTATAGTTAACGACAGTTCGAGCTACAGCTACTCGACGCTAAACGGACGGAACTTTCCGATTGACCTAATAATATCAAAACTGAGTACAGTGAAAATAAATTGAAACCCCCTATTTTTTCATCGTGGTCATTTGATCTGAAAATAAGATTTTTTTTTCAGCTATCCCTCATTTTTAAAATAAACCTTCTCAGCTTCTCTTTAAAATTATAACATCACGATTTTTCTGCCAGATTAACCCTTTCCACTCGGAGCTATTTTAACTGGAAAATTAAATATTTCTTCCGATATAGAATATTTCCATTGCCTATAATTTTTTAAATTTTATGCATATGAAATTAGTATAATACCTCATACAATACCTAACTGTTTAGTAATTGATTAAGTACCGATATATTTAATAATGTAAACAATATTTTGAATAATGGTACAGCAATTTTTAGTGGTGCCTTAGAGAGGACAACCGAGTGCAAAGGGTTAAAAATGAAATGCTTCGAACTGCAAAGCATTTCTTAACACTTTACCTACCGAAAGCCTATATATTCATAGGATTTTCAATACTTGTGCTGTACCAAAAGAAAGCATAGAAATTTTCTTTTACATTGCAATCTGAAATGAAACTATTAGATCACCGGTCGGTAATTAGCTAAGCATGCGAAAAAATGAGATTCCTTTTGAGAATGAGAAATTTTTGCGTGTAGAGCATAATTTTGGAAAATTTCTCAATTGAAAACCGATCGAATTTTGTGAGCTACGCGTTTAATGCGTCTATCTACCATTGGCCGTTTCTACTTTGAAACAGACGGACGATAACACAGTGTAAAGTATGTATAGCCTGTCATCCATCGGCGATATTGTCTTGTCTATCAGTTCACAAAGTGTAGTATGCAATACATATGGTCAACGTTTATGATAAACATTAACGCTGCTATCGAATAATCAGTAACAGATAGGCTATAACTACATGTAAATGATTCTCGCTATATTATACGTGGTCAAGGTAGTTGATTCACTCGTAAACCTATCTTATTAACACTCTATCGACTATGTTTTGCCTTAATGAGAATTGCAATTAGAGCATGTACAGAAACACTTAACGTATTCGAAACTAATATTAACACGATCAAAATAACCAGGTCACTGGTCAAATTAATTCGAACTTATACAATTAGCGTATTTAAATTCGCGTTTAATAGTCCGCAAGTGATCATAGGAAGTCCGCTTGTAATTGCAATTATGCAGAGAACGCACGATAGAGCGCATTACATGTGCGGAATTAACACTGCGAATCGTTTAGATCCAGATTACACGGAGGAGTCTCAGAACAATTACAATTAATTAATTGCTTCAATAAATTGTTGGTTGATGTTCTACCATGGGTATTATACGTGTTATTCAATTAATTCGTTTCTTATGAACGTGCTCAGTCATAATCCGGATGAAGTTATCAAATTTTTGTTTCCTGATGATTGGACTGCGGATATGTATATGATTAATCAGAAAATGACTACAATGAATATACATATGTAGGTACATATCTGCACACAGTTTTCATACATTACAAAGTTAACGAATTTGTAATTACTTTTAGATAAGTATTTGATGTGCATCTTCGCAATAAATAAAATTTTGAATTTCTTAACGATTAATTTACATTAGATTTGATTTTTTTTACAAAAACTTACGTAAAAGTGCTTTATTTGTAAAAGGTTGAAATTGTGATTTGTTGAACCTGTATATTTACATTGAAATACTAAACTTTCGGTGCTTCAAATGCCATAATTGCAATGTAATGTCAACTCTTTATCTAGTGCAGATAGCAATGAAGCACAAAAAGTCACATAAATCCAATTATGATTTCTGTGTCGCAGATCTGCAATGCATTCCCCATTCGATACGTTGCGGACTATTGACCGTAGAAGAAGTGTGTTGCCCTCAAATACAGAGTATAATGCGACTCCCAGCTCACTACAAAAATATGAATTTGTTTAAAAATCCCTCTGTCCAAAAGATCGCTGACAATAAATATCTAAATAGTTCTCCGACGAAATGCGATTACACTCTTGTCGAACGACAAAACTTACGCAATATGTATAATAGAAGTTACATAAAACTTTCGAAACGGTATCAGATTGTCGTTCGGACATGTCGACTGATTGTTGTGGTCGAACCACAAACTGTGGTTTCCGATATTGACTTCGGTAAAAGTCAAATCGGCGTTGGTGTTGTGACACTGTCGACGCATCGTAGATCGGAATGTTGTGACACTGCGATTCTCTCTGCTACCAACGATGACAAACGCGGTGACATTGAATGTCACGGCAATAAGACTGGTAACATTTAGTCAGTCGGCCGATAAAGATCTGGCAGGACTGTCTATATGTATATGACAATCACTGACAGTCGCAACGATAAACGAGGAACGTGGCACGATTTGCTTATTGACAATAGGAGACATTTAGGATGCGGCGTTACTTGGAGATTGTGCGACAGCTCAATTAGCTTATTAAATGTGCCCATAATTATAAACGTGGTCTAATTGATATAAATACACTCCTCAAAAGAATTAAGGGATCACTTGTGCGAACCCGAAAAATTGGTCCCACTTTACGTGATAACTCCGTCAAAAATTGCCGTATCGATATCATTAAACAATGGTTTGAAAGCCTGAAACCTTTAGTTTCAGATCCTCTGGTTCAAATGGTTGCTATGTTGGCTTTTTACAAAGTTATAGCGAGATGAAGACAACATTGACGGTTAACAAAGATTTTGTGCAACTTTGGAACATCACACGGGGAGCAACAAATTTTTTTGATAAATCGCGTTAATATCATTTGGAAGGACTATCTTTCCTGTGTAAAGTGTGTGGTTGTTGATTATTGTGCGATTTTTATATTCGAGTTATTCAACATTGAAATAAATGTTGGCTTTTTAACTTTATCTGGCTCTAGAAAGCGAGAAAATTATCGTAGAATCTTGTGCAAGAAAGCAATAGAAAGAGCGTTTCTTTCTCTTCCAGGCATTCTTTTTGTTTTTTCAATTTCATTAACATTTCGATATACCAGGTGTTTCTGAAAATATGCCCAAAAAATGCACAATTTCCATTTTTCCTTTAACTCGCTATATCTCGGCGAGGAATGATCGCAATACCATGATCCCAACGTCAGATTGAAGCAGAGATTCTGCCGATTTGATTGAGTACCCCATGAACTCGCTGCGACAATTTTTTTAGCTATGGCAGCTGTGTTTGAAGTTGGTGCTTCGCAGAAATTAGCGCGCCACGTACAGCGGCTGCCTGACATCAAATTTGGACCAAACTCCATTCAAAATCAAAGAATTTTCGATAGAAATGAGGTAGAGCGATGAAATTTTTTAAAATTAATGCTGAAACTTTGCAGAATATGGGAAAAGTAGGGAGATTATGGTACGAACGTTTTTTAACGTTGAGAAAATTCGTTAAACATGTAGAATTTCAAGAAAATGTGGTTTCTCCAGTACCACACGCGGAAAAATTTCTTTTTAACATGCTATATATCATTTCCCGTAGATTTTTTCACGCTGATTTCAAATCTGGTCTCAAAACTTGTCTACGACCTCAGGATTTTGCAAGAAATCGATTTCTTGATTTCCAATTTTTCGGGTTCGCAAAAGTGATCCTTTAATTCTTTTGAGGAGTGTATTTCTTGGTTTGAGATATTTCAAGGGAAAGGATATGAATTCCGGAAAAGTTGAATTTGAATTTAGATTTAAATATGTGCACCTATAAAAACATAGCGACACAAATTATTTATCGAACTTAAACGAATATCGCGATCAACTGCTCTTATCGTTTACGCGGAGATCATGGCAAAAAACGCACCGTACACCGTATATGTACATTCTCATTATGTACACACAGGTGTTAGTCACGATATAATGTTCCTGTCGACAAGCGGTTCGAGTACCGTTTCCTACAATCCTGATATTAACTATCGTGCAGACGAGCCAAGTTCGCTGCTTAACAATGATTATAGTCTTTAATAGGATGATGTAAATGGATCTACGCCCACGTCGTGACTTCGTCGTCGGAATTCTTAACGACAACGGCTAAAAAGCTTCGGGGCAATCATAACGCAGGATGTACATACGTGTAATGCATCATGGTCAATAGCGGCAATCATTTCTCTCAAGGCACCTTCCTTCCAGTTCGGTTTATTGAGCTCAAGGCAGCAACGCAACGGCGCGGCGCGGCGCGACGCGGAGGCGGCTCGATGCAAATTCGGTCTCAAAGAACGCACGAACACTGACACGGCTCAGGAACAATTTTCTCCCGAGGTTTCTCGACAAGAACCAAGTATAACACCCGTTATGGAATCGTAATTCACTCATTCCTTTTTCTTCTTACTTTCACTCCGCGCCCGCGAAATTTTGCTGGAACGTCTTCGAATCCTCGCGAACCAGAGAGTTCTGGGTAATAAAATAAATAAAATAAACTTGATAAAAACCATGCTTATATTAAAATGCACTAAAAAGGAGAAAATAATGTTTTTCAATTAGTTCAAAATTTCTTGTTATACAATTAGTGTCGGAATAGATAGAAAAATTTAATACAAATTGAAATAAAATCATGACATTAGCGACTATAATAATAAAAGCGTGGAGCGCCCACGAAGATTATTTTTATAGTCAGTAATGTCATGATTTTATTTAAATTTATATTTTATCTATTCCGACACTAATTTTATAACAAAAGAAACTTTGAACTAATTGCTTAAAGTTTTGGGGAAAAATATTATTAATCATTTCACTGGATTCGGTATTTTATGGAGAACCAGGAAAATTATCATTTTCTCCTTTTTAGTGCATTTTAATATAAGCGTGGTTTTTAACAAGTCTTTTTTTATATATTAGATTGGGGAAAAAGAAATCCATTATTTTTACGTTATCTCAAGCGGAGAAATGATGGATTTCTTTTTCCCCAACCTAATATTTTATTTTCTACTTATATTGTCATCGGAAGCAAGTGTGTATACAAAATTTCAGCAAGATTGGACTATGGGAAGGGGTTTAAAATTCCATTACAATATTTGACGCATACGACAACAACACGGCGAGTTAATATAAGCGTGGTAATAAAATACTATTTATTTGAAAATATGCGTACGACTTTAACAACTTGATATTTCAATTGATGCAGTGATTTTTGGAAAGGTAGTATTCTGTTTTAAGAATATTGAGAATATTCCAATCTCAAAAATTGCAATCCTTTTGATTCCATCGATATTACAAGAGTTCTCATCTTTATCTAATTTTCAATTTTTAAATAAAATGGTAATTTTTTAATGGTAATAATTAGACAGCGTATCTTGATGCAAAATAAAAATTTTCTGCCTGAATTTTCACCCTTAAAATGTCTGTTAAGACACATGATCCTTATATTGATGTTAAAAATACTGATTACTCGGTGATGATACTAATCTGATGATCATTTTTGTTTCAGGTGTACCATTGGCAGAGTCAAAATGTCAAAGTTTCCGGCGTGGACGACATGGTTCTACTTCCGAAAATATCGGAGGAAGCCATAATCGACAACCTTCGGAAGAGATACATGGACGACTACATATTCGTATCCTTTTCAAACGAATGCGACCTTGATCTCAAAAATATAGGAATCCCTCGAAATACATAGTACCAAAGTACTTTTCCATTTACATTTCAAATGTTTGCAAAAATCACCGAGTCTATCTTCAATTTCACGACCACTGATCTGAATTCGTTACCTTAAAGGGTTTCTTCCCGCCGACCCTCGAACATTCGTAAGACATCGCGACATTAGATGGCATCGATTAGGCGCAGAGAAACTTATTCTTTTATTAATGTACGTTAAAACTGCATTTAACATTAGCAGTTGAAGTGTAATGCGAGTTAATGTTCTGCAATAAAATATGTAGAAATTATGAATGTGCAAAGTTAATTTTCTTAATGAGCAACAGACATGTATCGGTCCCGTATTAGTGTCAATTAATCCTTTCAAGCAGATGCCTTATTTTGGAGAGAGGGAGATAGAAATTTACCAAGGCGCGGTAAGTTCAAACAAAACAAAAAACGATCGAACCGTTGCGCCGAAAACATTTAAAAATTTATTATCAGCAAATACGATCGATAGAAGAAAGATATTTAAAACAAAAAACTGTTTAGAAAGACTCCATATTTATGTGTTTTTGATGCGACGTATACAAATTAATTACGTACACAATTAATACAGTAAATTTACAGTAAATATACATTGCATGTATACAGTACTTTTAAACAATTTTGTGATCGCGGTATACGGGGGAGTCTACCGTAGTTGCAAATTCGTATGACTCTAGCTCAGGCTTGGCCAACCCAAATGGTTTCACGGGCCACTTTGATGACGCGTAACGTGATACAAAAAATGTGATACAAATACAAAATGAATAAAACTTTATTGGTATACGTCGCATTATAACAATGACACATGCAAATTTTCATTTACTTAATATTTTTGTATACATACCACGAGAAACAAAAGTTTCAATAGAAATATCAAATCGCCCGGCGGGTCGCACAATTTAACGTTGCGGGCCGCGTGTTGGCCAGGCCTGCTCTAGCTATTCATATTCCGTTTCTAATATATTTTTATTATATTTTTATCTTAGGCACCGTATGAAAATCCTCCTCATGTATACGGATTGGCTGACGAGATGTATAGGAACATGTTAATTGACAACGAAAGCCAGTGTGTTATCATCAGGTATTACATTTATTATTCTTGTTATCTCTGTATCTTACTCCCGCGTATTAGCACGCGCTCTTCAATACGATTTACAACGTGTACGAAAAATAAAAACATGTTGTATTTATCAGTGTTAGTGTACATTAAATTATCAGTAGACAGCGAATCTTTATGCAAAATAAAAATTTTCTAACTGAATTGCAACAATCTGGAGTGAAATGGAAATTCATCTTCCTTACTAATATTTGTACTATTTTAAATTACACGTAGGATAAATTAAAAAATATTTATTTGAATAAATATATGTTGTTCGCAGTGGAGAATCCGGTGCTGGTAAAACCGTGACTGCCAAATATATAATGTCCTACATTGCGAGGGTCAGCGGTGGTGGTGAGCGAGTTCAAAAAGTGAAAGACGTAATTTTGGAATCTAATCCGCTGTTAGAAGCGTTTGGAAATGCGAAGACAGTGCGAAACAATAACAGTAGCAGATTCGTAAGTTGTATTTTAAACTAGTGGAAAGTCGACGTCCATATATATTTACGTAATTAAGGAAATAATAAAACTATCTGAAACACGTTTCTTTCTTTTAGGGCAAGTACGTGCAAATGCAGTTTGGCCGAGGCGGTCAGCCAAGCGGAGGAAAAATTTCGAATTTCCTTTTGGAAAAGTCAAGAGTCGTTTGCCATAATCATGACGAGAGAAACTTTCATGTGTTCTATCAATTGGTCACAGGCGCGGACCAACAAATGAAATGTAAATATCAATTACGGTAATTTTATTAGACGGCAAATCTTTATGCAAAATAAGTGACTTCTGAGAGAAGTCATTTCCGAGCTGTTCGTTCGTTGTACAATCAAAGTTTCTTTTCATAAACTACTTGTTCGCGTTATTTAATCTAACAATTTATCGTTTACTTTGTTTTATAGCCGAATTTGGATTGACTGATCTCGATTACTACCAGTACCTCAGCTATGGTGGAAACCACAGAGTTGAGGGTGTGTCTGATGCTCGTGATTTTCAGGAAACGTTAAAAGGTATTGCTGCAATTATTACAAAGACCAATTACTATAACCTGGATCTCAATCTTTGTAATAAACATTTGTATTTTAACATAATTTTTCTTTCTAGGATTAAGTGTGATGGGAATAAGCAATTCAGAAGTGAATGACATCTTCCGAATAGTTGCCGGAGTACTTCATCTAGGAAACATTAAATTCATGGAAAAGGAAAATTATTCACAGATTGCCAGCAAACAATGTAAATATTGTTGCCTATAAGAATTCTGGACATTCTTCTGACATTCTGGTTTGATTCTTAATTATCTTCAAAAGTGAACAAACCTTTTTCGAGAATACCCGTGCAAAGAATATTTTATTAATGCTTTAAACAATTTATATTATCCAGAGACAAAAGATGTATAATTTGGCACAGGAAACGTAAGACTTTGCCAATCCTTGCTTCCGTGGTTTCAATCTGGAGAGTCCCGCATCGTCGTGTATGCTGAAACGGTGTAAAATCCGCAATCTAATCGTGTCGTTTACACGCGTGTATATTTTGTTCGTTCTATTTCTTTCTCAATCGTCTTGTCCTCCCATTCTTCTCTCGGGACATGAGTAAGCCGATGAGAAACCGTGGGAGCGAGCCTCTTGATACCACCACAATTATGAAGAAGGCCGACTCCTAGAAACTAAAATGTTCTGCACAGACCAAGCCGAAACGCATACTGTTTGCACGCCGTTGCATAATTCTCTTTTGTAACTCCCGTAGCCTTTCTCTGTAGAAAGAAAAAGTTCTTTATTAAATCTCTGGCTACCTATTTTTTACACGTCCTTCAATTTTCATTAGAATTCGGATTAAATCGCCATCCTCTCCTACTGCATCATTTTTATCCGAGACATTAAACATCAAAATATAAAATTGTATGTTTCAGTTCTCGACTTCCCAGCTTTCCTATTCGAGGTCTCGACGCAGCAATTAGCTCACAAATTGACATCTCGCCAATTTGAATCGAAATGGGGAGGTCAGGCTGAAAGTGTCGACGTTACTTTAAACGTGGAACAAGCTCTTTATACTCGAGATGCGTTGGCAAAAGATATTTACGCTAAACTGTTCGATTATTTAGTTAAAGTAAGTATTATATATATATATACTCATCTTTCAACAATATATTATGCAGGCCAATCGCGAATTATTTGGTTGTTGACATATTTAAAACAAATATAAGAATATACAGTTTAGTGTTTGCAATTAAAATATAAATTACGCACTTGTTGATCGATTATTGACATTTCGATTAAAATCAATTAGAAAGGACTTGTGTGACAGCTTATATTATTGTATTACTTCGTTGCAGAAAATTAACGCAGCCATGGAAACCACTTCTGACGGCTTCGAGATAGGAATTTTGGATATTTATGGTTTCGAAATTTTCGAGAAGAATGGCTTCGAGCAATTCTGCATTAATTTCGTGAACGAGAAGTTGCAGCAAATTTTTATAGAGCTCACCTTGAAAGCTGAACAGGTATGTCTATCCTCTAATTTTCTCAATTTTGGTTCGATAAAGAGAACTGCGTCTCCAATAAAGATTACGAAACCGACTCACATTTATTCAATTGCAATTTACATCGAAGTTGGAGTAGTAAAAATGTGTTTGTTCGTTTCAAACGTTTGTACTTTTTATTATAAATTAAACGCTAGTATCTTAAATTATATTTCCATCGGATCTTAAGAACGCTGTAATCATCGTACAATTTAATCTCGACGATTATAAAGTGGCAATTCTGATCGCAGAATTGTGGACAAACAGACTCGACTTCGATCGTATATTATCATTTAAGTTTCTTCTTTTGAAAAACAGACTATAATACATACAGGTTGCAATAACAAATGTGTTCTACGAGCATCATCGAATTTTATTTGGTGTAAATTAACTAACATCGCAGGGGTGCGTGCCGTTTACAATTCTAAAAACATCAGCTCAAAAATAAAGAAAATAAAATGTCTGTGGCATAGTTTCCGACACAGAAGTCAGCTGAAACATCCCCACGATCAAAATAAGTCCACCCACCTCTATGTTTACAAGTATGATCTGATATAAGTGGAATGGACACTTATTATGACAATCAATGTACGTCAGGTTTGTTCCCGAAATAATATATTGTACACGGTGTCTCATTTGAAATGAACCACTCCATTGTCTCCTCAACTGCTCGTTACAGACGACAATATTCCAAAACTTCGTTTCGGGAGAAACATCTAAGAATCACAAATCTGGTCTCGATAGACGTGCCTCCGAAATATCAAAGTGATCTTAGCCTTTTCTAAACAAAATTATGTATTTTTTCAGATGGATGTGTGTAGTCTGTTCCAGGACGAATTCATTGATCTATAATATGTTGATCTTCGAAGGTCATTCAAGGTTATACATATATTGCTGTTTGAAGAATTCTTTTCGTTGACTGTTCTTGAAGTTGTTCTGTACTTGAAGGAACAATTTATAGAGATAATTACAGAGATAATTACATGGTCCAGTTCAAAGGGGACCAGTCCGTTTCAGGACGAACTCATTGATCTATAATATGTCGATCTTCGAAGGTCATTCAAGGTTATATATTGCTGTTTGAAGAATTCTTTTCGTTGAACGTTTTTGAAGTTGTTTTGTATTCGAAGGAACAATTTATGGAGATAATTACATTGTCTAGTTCAAACGGGACCAGTCCGTTTCAGGACGAACTCATTGATCTATAATATGTCGATCTTCGAAGGTCATTCAACGTTATATATTGCTGTTTGAAGAATTCTTTTCGTTGAACGTTCTTGAAGTTGTTTTGTATTCGAAGGAACAATCTACGGACATAATTACAGAGATAATTACACGGTCCAATTCAAACGGAAGACCTTGTGCAAATTTCAAAGGCCCCTGGACCTCATCGATAGCCTCCCCGGTAGGAAACTTGCTGCGAACAGATCACGCAGTCTCGAGGTGAACCTTAGGGGCAAAGTTCCACTTCGAGGATCGAATCCATCGATGTTCACAGCAGATAGAACCCTGTCGGATGATTCCTCGTGTCTGCTAACTCTTCGAACCTCATAGAACTGAGGTTAATCCTGAAGTATCCTCGTGGTTTAAAAATCCTCCGCATCAAGCATCGGGGAAACTGTATCCTGGCAATATGTCCGTTCTCCTCAACGCGTATCTCTGAACTGGCGTGGTCTGGGTCATCAGACTTCTGCTCGGTACCTTCGATGGTGGTGCAGGTATCTGCTTCGGCAACTCGCTGGAAGTCACCATGGAATTCTCCGTGGTGGAATCGTCAGCCCCATAAACCGAAGCTAGTCTGCTCAGCTTCTTCTTCTCCGTAGTCCTTGAGAGATTCTTTCGACTGACATGATCCAAGACGATTCTACGATCGAATTTCTTCGGCGATCGACTCTTCTTGTTGTTGTGAGGTCTCCAATCGACTATCTGTCTCTGCAAGTATGGCGTCACTCGCAGAAATTCCATGGATTCGTCACCGGAAGTCGTTCTCGTGGTAGGATCCTTTCGGAACGAACCACTGTGGCCTCTCACGTTCACGTACACCTTCGGCCTACTGTTCTTCAGGTAGTACAACTTCTCGTTGTAGTTCTGAAGTTTTGGTGGCTCCATTAGAACGTGTTTGTCTTCGTCGAACATTTTCAGTTTAAAACTAGGCGACAAGCCGAAGTCGCGAACCCCGAAGATAGAATGAGGTATCACTTCAGGGTTAGGGTAACTGTCGTTGCGCACCTGCTCGGCCGGCTTCAGCATCGCGTGCACGATGTTCTGCAGGTTTGAGGGGTCCAGGTCGTCTCTGCTTTGCAGCTCGATCTCGAGGAAACTGGAAGAAGGGTCGTTATTGGTGATAGGATCAAGAAGTTGTGCATTGTATAGTTTGCACTCCAAATTCACCCTTTTGCAAGTGGAGTACACCCTTTTGAAATCAAATTGAACCTTTTGCAAATCAATTTCACCCATTAGGAATATTTATAATTAATAGACTGCGGGTCTTTATGCATTTATAGGAAAATTGAGAAGACGAAATTCAACATTGTAGGAAAGTTTTGACCATTGAAGATGTCGATATATGATTTCTCCTCTATTAAAATTATTAAGGGAAGAAAGAACATTTTGTTTGGCTTCTACTTCTTGCAATCAACACAGATTATTTTTATTTTGCATAAAGATCCGCAGTCTAATAATTAATTATGTATTACTAGACTGCGGATTTTATTCATTTATAGGAAAATTGAGAAGACGAAATTCAACATTGTAGGAAAGTTTTGAACATTGAAGATGTCGATATATGATTTCTCCTCTATTAAAATTATCAAGGGAAGAAAGAACATTCCATTTGGTTTCTATTTCTTGCAGTCGACGCAGATTATTTTTATTTTGCATAAAGATCCGCAGTCTAATAATTAATTATGTATTAATAGACTGCGGATCTTTATGCATTTATAGGAAAATTGAGTAGACGAAATTCAACATTGTAGGAAAGTTTTGAACATTGAAGATGTCGATATATGATTTCTCCTCTATTGAAATTATTAAGGGAAGAAAAAACATTTTATTTGGTTTCTACTTCTTGCAATCAACGCAGATAATTTTTATTTTGCATAAAGATCCGCAGTCTAATAATTAATTATGTATTACTAGACTGCAGATTTTATGCATTTATGACAAAAATGGATCAGCACTATTTAAAGCAGTGGACATATTAAAAAGATTTAAAGACATCAGCGTATTGGTTTCAGTTTAATTAGATAATTAAACGAAGAAAGAAATGTTTATTTCGCTCTTGTGTCTTGCAATCAATGCAAACAATTTTTATTTTGCATAAAGATCCGCAGTATATTTATTATACACAGACGGTGTCATTACTGCGAGGAAAACATTTGCAAAATTTGAATTTAACTTTTAAACGGGTGAATTTCGAGTGTAAAACCTGTAGAATATTAAAAAATGAATGTACTCACAAGAAAAAATTTAAAAACCGCGCAAAATCGGTTCTACAGTGTGAAAAATTTAGGGATCGAGCGAGAAAGAGAAAATGCATGTTCAAGAAACACGAACGAACAGTTTCATTTTATAGTGAATACTGAAAGGACTACATTTTGAAATAAATGGACTGAGATTATGAACAATAATGAATACCTGTAGTCGTTAGTATTCGGTCGTTCGACATTCGAGCTTTGTAGATAACTTTGAAGGGATTTTCCCTCGTAGATTTTTCTGTCGCTTAATCCTTGGTCCAGCGGTATATGATTCGGTGAAGATGGCGGCCTTGGAAGAACCATCGCCGAGAATGACGGATACGTAAGTACAAACAGTACGATCGTTGCGTAATAGTTTTCGGCTGCTGACATCCTGGAAGTTCATATCAGTACGTTAATAAAGAAGTTGAACCAAAAAGACTCCCACTAATATTCGGACACTCTTAAAAAGACGGTAACTTTTTTAATATTGGACAATACGATTTGAACTTTTTTGAGAAGTTAGAATAATTGGTTTGCTACGCAACGTGAGACAAATTTTTGATAAAAATTGCAAGCTGTCCGAATTGCAGAGAAAATACTAAAAACTGTATTTCGCAACTTTTTTTATAAGTTTCGTAGAACTACAAAACGTACTTTTTAAATTTTCAATATAGGCCTACATAAAAAAGTGGTAAAATACAACTTTTAGTGTTTTCTCTACAATTCCGAACAGTTGCAATTTTTGGAGAAATTTAATTTCACATCCTGTAGCAAACCAAGTCTAATATTAAAAAAGTTATCGATTATTTGAGAGCGTCCGAATATTAACGGGAGTCAGTGAGTCACTGAAAACTTCAAAGAGGTTCGTGAAAGTTGTTGAAACGTGAATTTAAATGTGACAAAATCGCGCGAGTCCGAAATAATGTATTTTATTGTCCGCCGGATATTCGCGTGTCATTAATGAATTCGTTATAAAACCGGTGCCGGAATTGCATGTGAAGTTTCGTCATCGAGGACAATATGGCGCAGAGAATCGAAATCTCCGGACCTGTTTCGCGGAAACGAATAATTTTTTCCCGGTCCGACAAAAATGCAAGGTGTAGACAACGGGCTCGAAAGAAATATTGTGTTCCTTTCACAAAAGGAAGTGAGCGAGCAATGTAAAAACAGGATAAATCCAACGTCCCTGGTCAGCCACATAGAACAGCATGTAACGAGCGCGTTATAATAAACGCAGTGAAAGTTTTGCCTGCTCGCACGACCAGCCTGAAGGAACAAAATGATACAATTTCTCTTGTTTCACTTATATAAGCCGCAACGGCGAATTAGTATGCATACCTCTTATGATCGGAGGAGGCAACGTGACTAATAACAATTAACTATAATTACAAACGAATGCGATGAAACTATCAGCCGTCGTTTTAGGTTCCTTTTACAACATCGGCTCGCGATTACGTAGTCCTCGACTGAATTGCGAAGCTGCGATCATAATATTCGATGAATAGCAAACGCTTCGCGAGGTTTTACTAGGTTATTCTTCTGTAAGATTGTTTCTGAAATTTCTGCCGTTCATTTTCGATTACGTTCGACACACAACTCTTCGGAAATACATACTCTTATTATTGGACAACGGATTTAATGTATTTATGGCAAAAATGAGTAGGTGTAAATTAAAATAGATACATTAGAAGAGAGAATTTTAAAATACTGTTATATTCTTTTCGATTAATTAAACATATTAAGAAAGAAAACAAATTTCTATTTCACTCCAGATTGTTGCAATTCATGAAAAAAAATTTTTATTTTGCATAAAGGTCCGCTCTGTCTACTTATTATTCTTTGAATTATCGTTTAATCTGTGCCTGCATATAATATGTAGGATCGTAAATTGAATTTGTGCAAATGTGAACCGAATAGATAATTGTAACCAATTTTTTTCTAACATTCTATGTAACAATGCAGTCGAAGCAATTACGAGTAAATAGATGCAAGTTACGAAGACAAAAGGCAGTAATATAAACAGTCAATTAGTTGCTTGCCTATTACTGTGTTCTAGTTCTCTTGAAAACGGATACTGCGCATTTTATGCGTTTTGTGGTAATCAGGAATGGGTGAAGGTTCATTTAAAGATTGAAGTTAGTCTTTGAAGTTACGATCTAAATTGTGACGTAAATATTTGAACTTCAAAGAAGTAAAATCGAGTTCAATGTTGAATCTGGAATATAATTTGGAATATGTAAAGTTTCATTTAAAGATTGAAGTTACTCTGTGAGGTTACAATCTAAATAGTGACGTGAATTTTTGAACTGCGAATAAATAAAATCAAGTTGAATGGTGAATCAAGAGAAATTGATCTATTCGAGATACTAATCTTTTCGGTTTGCACAGTCGCAGAAGAAAGAGTCGGCTATTCGGTAAAATATCTCAGAGTAATTTCCGTAATTACGGGTCGCCGTTCAACCCCGCAAAACTAACGGAAAGGTCCTCCTTTCCAAAGAGATCTATGGTCTGGAGTCCCAGTAGGTGTGGTTCACTCAATGTAGGTTCGCGTTGTAACGGAAACAGGTTCTCTTAAAAAGTGCAAGTGCATTCGTTGCCCTGGTGAACGTACTCGACTACACTCGGTGAACGTAAGAGTCCACGTGGAGTCGGTTTGTCAAGTGGGTTTGGTTTCTAGTGACTGTAACGCACGGATTTGTCCGCTATCGAGTTTCGCATACGATACCGAGCGAAGCCTTGCTTTTCAATTCTTTTCAACGGATCCTTTCGTAACAGACACAATGGTAATAACCAGACCAAGGATCGCTGTGCGAATTCTCATCCGCGCGAACCGTTTCGCAAAAATGGCAATAAAAAAAAGTGTTTTTACGGTCTCACAAAACAGTCTTCGTACACCTTTAAATCTCTTTTAATTACCAATTTATTCTTGAATTTCCTAAGAACTTGGAGGGATTAGTTTGCACTCCAAATTCACCTTTTTCGAAATCAATTTCATCCTCTTACAACTAAAGTATTTTTAAGCAAGTTTTTGTAAAAAAGAAACAAATCGAGTGTAAACTAATTGGTAAGAAATTCAAAATTTTATTCATTACAAAGATGTATATCAAATGCTTATTTAAAAGTACAAGGAACAATTCCGGAGAAATAATAAATACTGATTTTACTAGCCAAGGAGAACAAAACGCTGTAAAATCAGAAGTGATTTGGCAAAATTATATCCTGACATTGAAACAGCATTTTAGCATTGACTCATCGTTGGAAAAAGATTATTGTCTTTTCTGTATTGGAAACGTAATTATCTGTGCATGATTACTTCAAGGCCTGGAAAATAATAACGCGATTATTAGGAAAGAATGCTGAACAATTATGATGATTTAAGCTTGTTTGTCCTTAGACGTGTATCTGTAGACAAAGCCTGTCAAAATGTGATATATTTGTCAATGAATATTTCAATTAAAATTCAATGCATCCAGTTCAGAATTTGTTAAATCGGATAAATTGAACATTTAGAAATAAATGAAAATTATTCGAAAATGAAGGGATACTTCTAGTAATCGTAAATCCAATTTTTTCATCCGCGAAGAAATGCATAAATTGACAATGCACTTAATTTCCGTGAAAGTTGGAAACTCGACTGAAGTATTCTTTGCGGTTAGGCGATAATCAAAACATCGTGGTTCTCATTATTCGGTTCTTTCCATCTTTCGCAAATGGCATACCGATTTATTCGTTCTCAAGCGAAAATTCTCGAGCCGATTGAATCTATTATCCATAAACTATTACCTGGCTTATCATTAGACAGCATTGAATTAACGTTCCATCGAGGACATAGTTTTCTATTTTGTATTCTAGCTTTTTCATTAAAACGTGTTTCAAAATTAAAATTTGTAAAGTTGACGATTTAAGAATCTGAAGAGCAACGTGTGCTTTCTTGCAATACAAGCTAATTGCAACAGGTGCACTCGCAAGTATTTAAAGGAAAGTTCATTTGTATTGATTTCACTTGCAATTAACTTTTACAAGACTCGAATGGCATCGAACCTTGAAAATAGAACTATTTTCTCCTCCCGAGTACATCCTTTTTGTAATCGTGTTGGCAAATAACTTATTATAAAATTACAAATGTAACGATCTCGTGGACATTTGCACAAATTCTCAGTTTCCACTAACCAGATTAACTATAAAAATTAAACGGTAAATTCTTATGGTTCTTGACAATTTTCAAAAAACGCTAGGATATAAAATATAACAACATTTAGCACGATTTTAATTCATTTATGGAAGATAAGATTTCTTTTGATTCGAGTTTCTTAAAATTCGTCTACAAAAATTGCAAATTACATAAACATTCGCAGCCTAATCGGAAGTTTCTTTTTAAACAGGAACAAGTAAATATTGCTGAACTTTTTATTCAATACGGCTGCGGTATTGTGCTATGCGAAGCCATTTAAGTATGGCTTTATTTTCTTTTAATGTCCGTGTCCTTCCGTTTCCGTTCAGTGTGTTCTCATGTCCCGCGGCACAATTGGTCATGTAAACTATATTAGTAATCATATCCACGCCACGTGCGAAGCAATATTTAAACAAAACGGGATTGTTTCTCAAGTTGGAAAACTATAACGACGTTCCCTAAGAGGAATAACACATGAACGTTATCAGAATTCGTTCAATTTTTTAATTCCATTGTGATTTACTTCGGTAAGAAATGTTCCCAGAAACGTTTACGATCTAATTATTATATATCAGAGATCTCTTGTAGATATTAAAATTGTTACAAAGAATCATTAGTATTTTCTGTTAACGATATTAACAGTCATGGCCATTGTTGATGGAACAATGGAAAATTTAATGAGTCGACACGTCGACTAATTATTTTCCGGAATAATTGAAGCGTAAACTCTCACTTTCCATTATTTTACGTTTTCTCTATCCGACACTAGTTGGTTTTCCTGTAGACACATTTACGTTCGTGCCTCATCACTTTTTATAGTTCGAAACAGTTTTATAGTGTGCTCGTTCCACAATATACCAGATTAAATAATAATGTATTGTAATTAAGAATGTTAACTCTCCTTGCGAGTCACGCTCGTGATGAAGATTTTAAACAAAGTCTAACAAAATTGTCTTTTTTCTTCTACGACATTTTTGAGGATAAAGACGTTTTAGTCGCTGTAACTGTAAAGAAAATGTTACGCGTTTCTTTTTAGGTGAAATCAAATTTGTTACGAAATATAATTGATTCAAAAGAGCAAAAATTGTGAAAATCCTAAATTCAAAGATTTATACATCTTACAATGCCCATAGCTTCTTTACGCGTAAACCAATTTCAATGAAATCTTCAATTTTCACTACAAACAAGATAAAAAATTAAAAAATCGTCATCTTCACTGTTTTCTTCGCAACTGCGACCAATAACAATTTGAAAACAAAATCATTTACACATTAGCTAGTAAACTAATCCTTCTAACGTCTCAAAAAAAAACTCAAGCTGTGGGGTCCAATTTTGAAAAACTTATTCGTTTTTAAAAGGTGTGCGGAATACATGTACTCGACGCGGAGGAGAATGAAAATTAGCGCAAAGATCCTTGATCTAGTGCGATCGGAGTGATCCTACCTGAAGCGTAAATTCGAAATAGGTTAACGCGAACACGATCCTCCCGGGTGAATTGATCTCGTGGGTGTAGGCTGCGGTCGATCGATTGCGATTGTCTCGGATGCGAGAGATTCACGTTACTCGGTCCCAGTTTTCTCGAACAGCGGCGTTGTTTCTTTCGTGTGGGATCGGGATCGACTCGAACCGAGAAAATCCATTTATATAACGATCAACGTCCGCTAGATCGTGCACTATCTATCGTTTGACACCCATGACAGGAGCCAACAACAGTCATGTTTCGCGCGCAAATTCACCGGTTCACTGGTCGGACGGGGATCGGTGTACACCTTGCACATACGGCGGCTCTGTTTGCACTGTGGCTAAGGCTCGACTGAAGGTAATGAAATGGTTAAGTGAAACGTTGATTCTCTCTCTCTCTCTCGTTCTCGCTCTCTCGCTCTCGCTCTCTCTCTCTCCCTCTCGGTCCCTTCCCCACCTTTCTTTCCACCTACCTCCCTCCGCACTTTATTCACCACTGTCCGCGTAACCGGCGCAATTAGTATTGTACACTTCCTTCCGTTTCGCACCGTGAAATCTTCCGATACGATTATTCTCCTTCGGTTTTCCCGATCTTCGATCCCGCCCGCGTTCTCTGCCGGATAATATCAACTTCCGTGCAGCGGCTTTGCAAACGAATGTCGAAAAAATATCGGATGTTTATGTTTTCTGATCCACAACTGCGAAATGCATTGTCGAAGGCCGTCTCTTCGGAACATACAGGTTTTGCAAATTCAACGTATTGCAAGTCAAATACACCCTTTGCAAATCAATTTATTGTTTTACAAATCAATTTCATCGTTTTGCAAATCAAATTCAACTTTTTACAAATCAAATTCAACTTTTTACAAATCAGTTTCACTCTTTTATATTCGCTATACAGTTAGAAGCAAAACTGATCACACACACTTTAAAACAGAATAACTTTTTTATGGATGGACCAAATGACTTCAATTTCTCTGTAAGGCTAGAAAAGAATTAGTTTAGTCATTGAAGTCTAAAAAATATGTTGAAAAAATGCATCTGATCGGAATTGTGAAAGACAACAGTAAAAATTGATTTATACGACTTTTTTAGCTGGGCCAATAACGAAAATTTAAAAGATGTGTTTGGTCAACTTGTATAAATTATTATTAGACTGCGGATTTTATGCATTTATGAAACCTCTAATTTCAGATGCTCTGTTTCAAATTGTTGCTATGTTGGTTTTTTACAAAGTTATAGCGAGATGAAGACAACATTGACGGTTAACAAAAATTTTGTGCAACTTTGGAACATCACACGGGGAGCAACAAATTTTTTTGATAAATCGCGTTAATATCATTTCGAAGGGTTATCTTTCCTGTGTAAATTGTGTGGTTGTTGAATATTGTGCGATTTTTTTTATTCAAGTTATTCAACATTGAAGTAAACATGAGCTTCTTAACTTTAACTGGCTTCAGAAAGCGAGAAAATTATCGATGAATCTTGTGCAAAAAGGCAATAGAAAGAGCGTTTCTTTCTCTTCAAGGCACTCCTTTTGTTTTTTCAATTTCATTAACATTTCGATATACCAGGTGTTTCTGAAAATATGCCCAAAAAATGCACAATTTCCATTTTTCCTTTAACTCGCTATATCTAGGCGAGGAATAAACGTAACACCATGATCCGAACGACAGATTGGAGCAGAGATTCTGCCAATTCGATTGAGTATCCCATGAACTCGCTGCGACCATTTTTTACCTATGGCAGCTGTGTTTGAAGTTAGTGCTTCGCAGAAATTAGCGCGCCACGTACAGCGGCTGCCTGACATCTCTGAATGCGCTCAAAATCAAAGAATTTTCGATAGAAATGAGGTAGAGCGATGAAATTTTTTTAAATTAAAGCTGAAACTTTGCAGAATATGGGAAAAATAGAGAGATTATGATACGAACGTTTTTTAACGTTGAGAAAATTCGTTGAACATGTAGTGTTTTAAGAAACTTGTGGTTTCTCCAGTACCACGCGCGGAAAAATTTCTTTTTAACATGCTATATATCATTTCCCGTAGATTTTTTCACGCTGATTTCAAAGCTGGTCTCAAAATTTATCTACGACCTCAGGATTTTGCAAAATCCTTAATTCTTTTGAGGAGTGTATATTCATTGTAGAAAGTACATACATATGTATTTATTGAAGCGTATTGTGTAATGATAGTGATGACACCGTTCGCGTGTGTCCAAATAAACATATAACCGAAATGTTCTGCATTAACGATGGAAATCATGAGTTAAACAAAAATGTCCCTGTTCAATAATGTTCATGGACGTAAATTCTTGCAAACAGAAATTAGAATAAGAGAAAATGTATAACATTCCTCGGGGTGAAAATAAGATAAAATGCAATTTATTTTTATTAATATATGTATACGTTCTCGCGTATCTTACTGAACCGCATGCTATAAACGCATAAAGATCCCGCGATCTATTTATCAGCTTTAATTGAACTGTGGCAAAAAAAGGAAACTTCTTTAGAAATTTCGCACTTTCTTCCGTTTCGCACCATGAAATCTTTCAACACAATGGACAAAACCAAAAGAAACATGAAAATTTGATGGAACTTGTACGATAGCGAGGAACCGTACTAACTACTTACAATTAACGCATTTTGTGAGTATTGGGACTAGAAAGATAACGGTTTCGTTATCCGACGAAATCTCGTGGCGGGGACGTCGTACAGTTGCAGCGTAATTGTGGAAGTTTGTTTTATTTTCGGCGACGTGGATGTCACAGGAAATCCTGCTATTCAAGGCTGAGAAAATGGGTTGAAGCGGTTCATTAAGAATTCAATCTAAAGCATTCACATATACCGGAAGACGTTGTCAAAGAAACACGGAATATTAGGGTTAACTTAGATAGTAACTTAGATAAAGCCGATATTACCGATACGTTGTTAAGAGCGTGTTCACCAAAACACGGGATCCTACATTAACAATATCTATAATCATTAATGAACATTCTTTCCGTACTTCCGCGAAATTTTCTCTTCCCTCGAATACTAAACGAGTAGTATGAATAGTAAATGGATCGGAAAGACGTTGTCGATTTACTACACGCGAACGTGTGATTTCGTTGCAATAGGATGCAGCTGCTACCGTTTTCGTATTAAGATGTAGATTTTTTGCGGTTAGCTTTCACAAAATGTTAATTATCCAACGAAATCGGTAAAACCAGCTGTTAGCACTCTTCCTAGGTAGGAAGATTGTACGAACCAGAACCGATAGATGAGCAACGTGTTATTATCTTGTTGGAATCTTGACGTTGTGTTATCAACGGAAAGTCGTTTCGCCAGGCTCTAATTAGTCAGCGAAACTTTGTTGTTGTACGTCTGTCTAACTATCATAACAGTCCGTGTGGGAATAGCGAGCACGCTTATTTACTTGTCACTCTCGGAAGATACATTGAGATGTGCAGTATCTTTTCACGGAGCGGAGGATAGGCGAATGTTTACACGAGTTAAAAACTATTAGAATCTTCAATTTGTACAACTATTTGTATGCATTCGTGTGTGTGAAATGTACATATTCATTTATTTGTAGTTCACGGTGAAGACATCAGAGAACGATTGACCAAGAAGCAAGTTTTTGACCTCGATTTCTCGAGATTATATTTAAAATAATTTTGTTCACGTTGAAACTCGTGCATCAAAGATAGTGATCTAGTTTATCGTCACCGTCAAGGAGATCATCTCTCCAAGAATCCCAATTCAAACTGGATTTCCTTAATTTTGGCCTTTTTCGTGCTTTACGCACAATGGGAATTCGCATTGTCGTAAGATTAAGAATTTTGTTCAAGTTGAAACTCGTGCATCAAAGATAGTGATCTAGTTTTCTAGTTTATCGTCAGATTCACAGATGACGATTGTGTCAAGGAGATTATTTCTCCAAGAATCCCAATTGAAACTGGATTTCCTTAATTTTGGTCTTTTTCGTGCTTCATGTTTAATAGAAATTCGCATTGTCGTAAGATTAAGGCTACACCGAAAGGAACATTAATTACACTATCCCGAACCGCATTGTATATTAATTCGTTGCATAAAACTGTGGTAATTACGTTGTTCGAAATTATGTGAATGAAGAAGCGGCCGTACGTTTCCAGCCATTAGGAAATTACGATCTCTATCTTTGTTCTTAATGTACTGGCAGAGCAGAGCGTGTTAAATCGCAACAATAAAGAGATATGCTTATTGAGAGATGATTTAATGGAGACAGATCGCCAGAAAATTTTCACCGCAGTTAACCCAGAATGCAAGCTTATCTACCGTATTATCTTTCTTCCTTAATTCTCTTGTTTCGTAACGACAGAGCCACCGTTTCCCATAGACCTTTCAGCCTTTTGACCTAATTAACTTATACGCGTAGACACAATTATGCGTTAACCGCATAAAAGCACACGAAAGCAACGCGTACACGCCGAGCTGCAATTCGAGCAGAGACGAAAAATTCGTTTATCATGGAAATTTCGCGTAACTGCAGTTCCCAGTGTCCGAACCTCTCGCACTCGGATGAAAACAATGAATCTGATAAAAACATTTTCGATCGCATTGCTAATAACTAGACTGCAGATTTTATGCATTTATAACAAACTGGGTTGCGTACAATTTAAAACAGTGGGCATATTTAAAAGATTTAACGCCACCAGTGTATTAGTTTCACCTTGATAAGATAATTAAAAGAAGAAAGACATTTTTATATTTGACTCCTGTGTCTTGCAATCAATGCAAACATTTTTTATTTTGCACAAAGATCCGCAGTCTACTAATAACAGAGTAATCTGTTTCTGGTCGCGTATTTTCGCAAATGCAACTATCAAATTTCAGAAGTATATTTTCGGAGTGCTGCGTACCTAACCGTTATTAGACTGCGAATATTTCTGCAGTTTGCAATGTTCGTAGAAGAATTTGAAGAAACTCGAATCGAATGAAATCTTATTTTATATCCCGGCATTTTGTTGGACATTTTCAAAAGCCAATAATTGCTCGAAGATCCACAGTCTGTTGATGAATTTTCTGGAGTTGTTAAACCAGAATGAGCCTCGAATCGATCGAGTGGGGAAGCGAAGGTTTTCAGAGTCAAAGGTTCCGGCGTTGTCGTTGGCAAAGGTTTCGTGTCGCGTTGTTGCCCAGGGCTTTCTTGCCGGGGAAACAGAGGAACCAGCGAGAAAGGTAGGTTCGTGCCATTAACGGGGGCCGAGATCCCGGTAAGGAGGTCGTCGGTAACGTGAAGTAGAATCGTTACCTCGGGCACGGGCTAAGACGAAAAGAATCGTACCACTTTTGCCGTCACCTCTCGATGCTCGCCGCAACTAGACCGCGCAGAAAAAAACCGCGAGAGAGCTATGGCTATGAAGACGACGAAATTGCCTGGCTCCGGAGCCGCCTTTTGTCAAGCCGCGACGCGGGTTCTCTTGATCGTCTAGCCACGATTCGGAGCGGAACCGCGGAGCTTTATCGATGTGGATCGTGAGAGATTCGAACAAAGATACTCTCCGCAACAGATGTTAACAAAGCCACTCGTGCGAAAATAAATAACGCGGATCATCGGACAACAATGACGTTTTATCGCCCTTTCAAACCGTTCCGCGGAATACGCTCGCGAATTTCACATGTCGCGGGATCTACGACGACTGAAATCCTCTACACGCTCGCAAACATTTTGCGACGCGTGCATTTTGCACTGTTTTACTAGTTCGATTGATATCTTTCTTTTTCATCGAGCAAATCTCGTGAGAAATTTATTGCAACGTTAGGTGCTAACAAAACACGGAGCAAGTAACCTATACAAAGTAAAAGTAAAGGTATATGAACGACAGTACAGTAAAGTCGCGATCTAAGTAAGCGCGACGGAGCTTCCTGATCTAATTGTAAGCCAGTTCGCCTACTCCTTCCACGAACAAATTTTTTTCACGAACAGCAGGAACCCAGAAAAATTTTATAAAATACTCATTAAAATTGTTCCGAATAAATTGATTTTGAAATACAATGAGCTGTCATTGTTTCTTTATACTATCAAGTGTCTCGCTTGAAGTGCGCCATCCAATCGTATCCCAACACGTGGAATACGTTTTTCTGATAGTTACACGTATCTTACTTGTTTTACATTTCGTCTTATTTAGTTCTATATGCCCGGTACTTTTGCCGATGGCTGTATTAGATGAGACACGTTCGTTCACGCTACTTTTCCTTATCACCAGTTTATGGTAGGACTCCATTCATTCAAACCTGTCGGCGGACAAGATGATTTAGATAATTGGTTCGTTGAGAGTTCACCAATCCCGCCTTTCACTACTTGTTTATTACCCCATTAGAAGCTGATGTTCGCATACCTGGATTTCTACATAGTTACGCACATTGCACTTGGGATTGTTATTTTCGAAAAATGAGTTAACCTTATTCTTGGGTCCTTTTGACCCGGAGCTACAAAACGAAGACAAAAACTTTGTCCAAAAAGTAATAAGCATAAACTTGATATAAATGGCCACGTTCGCAAAAAGTACATGTCGAAAGAAAAGGGAAATTTGGAAAACGACTTCTCACAGAGGAATTCGTTCGCGATTCTCTCCCCATACACGTACACGGCACGAATCTCCATATGGTTTTCATAGCATTGTTGCCTTTATGGAAATGAAACAGCGCGATGTACTAAGAAAACTCATTACGGCTCTCCATTTTCGAGCCAAACTAACCAAGCAATTGTAATTATTAAATCTCTAAAATTACTTCGGAACGCGAACACAATGGAGTCTATGGGATTTAGCGAACTGTCTATTTTCGGTAATAACGACAGCCGAGTACGCAAACACCCGCACACAGTGATTCAATCTGCAGGTGTACAAGCATACGCAATAAAGATGATTGATCGTTTATGGCGTTTATGGTTTGCAGAAGAAAACAGAAGCCTCCGCGGTCGATTGTATTATAATTGTGCATTTATCTGTCTTCAATTACACACTGTCATCCGAATCTAGACTCTGTGAAACGATGGAAATGGAGATATGTTTGTTCCCGATAGAATTTTACTGTAAATCGTCACGTGATTCTGATCGTAAAAAACCCCTACAGCCAGTTTCTTCGTTAAAATATTGAATCTTTATCTTCCTTTGTATTTTCACTTTCTTTCAATATTTTATTATGCCACTGAATTATTTTTCATTTTACTGAAGTCTTTATATATTCGTTATATTATCTCAACAAGCTTCAAATTCAAATGGCTCGCTTACTGTAAATTGAATAATTTGTTCAATCTTGTTTTGTGTACATACACTGCCGGAAATTACCATAAAGCCATCTGATTTTTTGGTGAAATCTTATAATTATGTCATAGTAACGAGAAGCCGATGCACATTCGATGATTACATTCATAGATATATTATTTATTTACAGAAAAACGTAAAGTTATATAGTTTAACAAAAAAACGGACTGCGAAATTTCCATATAGCCTCACGTTTTTTAAGTAGATAACACCAAGATTATCGAAGAAGGCGTGTGCAGCAAATTTTAAAAAGTTCAAGGCGATTTAAATGGACCAAAATGCTGCAGAAACCAGCACTCAAAGAACGATACAAACAAACTCGTCTCGAATTTGCACAAAGACATATATATCCTAGACACAAGATTGGGAAAATATCATTTTCTCCGATGAGAAAACGTTGAACTTGGATGGGCCAGATGGTTACAAATACTACTGGCACGATTTAAGAAAAGGAAGTAATGTTGCAATGAGTCGTAACTTCGGTGGTGGCTCACTAATGATTTGGGCAGCATTCAGAGCCAATAAAAAAACACCAATCTGTCGAATTAATGATAAGATGAATAAGAAGATAAACGTGTGGTTTCATGTATAACTCTACGTTTTTCTGTAAATAAATAATATATCTATGAATGTAATCTCCTGTAAATGGTTTCTTGTATTAATCCTAAAATGCTAACGTGCATCAGCTTCTCATTACTATGACATAATTATAAGATTTCACCAAAAAATCAGGTGGCTTTATGGTAATTTCCGGCAGTGTATACGATTATTTTCTCCGCTTGTTTATCGTTAAAGACTAGGCCGACACAGCAAGCGGAGAACATAAACTAAATAATGTTGTACGAAACGACAAGGTAACGTCGTAAAAATTGTTCACACGCTCGTAGTTTTCAGGTTTTCGACGGTACACGGTTCTTCACACATTTCACGAACCCGTGCGCCGCACTGAAATGCCTTTAAGAAGCATGCTTCGTTCGTGTTTGTGTAACATCAACCGGTTTCTAAATTGTTCGAGCCACCTAAAATGGAAAGCCATTTTAAAAGTGGCTAAGCATCGCGTTAGTACGCTTTTCCTTTCTATTGCGGCGATATAGAAATTGTTTCCGCGTGAGCGATGCGCTCCCGGTGGCACGCAATTAGCCATCTTTCTGCAGAGTTTACATAATCGTTGCGTTACGATGCGCTAATTCGTTGGAGATTGTTTACACGAAAACGACGAGCCTCGTGAGACGGTGAGAAACAGCTCTAATATTCGCCAGTCAATATTTACATATTTATCCGTGTAATTAATACTCGCGTGCTAATTAAACTTGACATTAGATCCGCGCGGCACAGAAGTGTCTCGCTTCGTGGAAATGCATAATAAGAATGTGTTTATCCAGATCGACATTCTTTTTGCTGTTTTCAGCGGTGACCGTGTTGAGTTACTATTAGATCATGTTCTAAAATGAACCGCACTTTATATAAATTAATTCAAACATGTCTTTACGGTTCGAAAGGAACTCGTGAAAAGCCAGAAAAATTCAACGATCCCGTGAACAAGCAAACAACGGTTTCATAAACGAATTGAAATTGAGCCGATTGTTTCTTGTGTAAAATAATAGATTCATCTTGTTTCTCAAGAAACAAAAGACGATGGCCTTTCTTTTTAAATTAATATTTACACGCGGATTCTAACAAAAGAATTCGATTATTCTTTCAGGAGGAGTACGTAGCAGAAAATATAACATGGACTCCGATAGAGTACTTCAACAACGCGATCGTCGTCGAACTTCTCGAAAGCAAGCGTCCTCCAGGACTCTTCTTGGTTCTTGATGACGTCTGCGCCACTCTTCATGGCGGTAGCACCGGAGCAGACGCAGATTTGCAAAAGGTGGAGGAAGCGCATTGTTCTTTGTCCTGTTCCGACAGAATTTTACATCGTCGTTAATCTGTTACACGCGCTACATAACTGCTAGAGAGCGATTATTTATTTAGAAGTCCGTCGACCCAGGAAACGCGTGCTTCCATGGAAAGAAAATTCGCGCGCCACTTTGCCAGATTTATTTTATATTAATTCCACGTTATTACTACTAATTGGCAACAGCGAATCACTAGAACCCGTATGCCGTCGTATCTCATTCCCCACGGTCGTTCAATTAATGTTGCTAACGTTTACAGAAACTTGCAGTGGCAGCGAACAAGCACGAACACTTTCAAACCACAAGCGATGGATTCTCCGTGTTCCATTACGCTGGAGCGGTTTCCTATTCCGTAGACGGATTCTGCGACAAAAACCGGGATGTGCTGTTTTTGGACGTGGTGGAACTGTTGCAGACAAGTTCGAAGTAAGATATTCTTATCAATCTTGCCGATAATAAATAGTTTACGCGTTCCATATTCAGAGCTCGTTAAGGAGAGAGATATTCTCGTCGCGATTCGCTCTTTTCTTCAGCTTTTTGCAATCTTAATAATCATACAAATTTTGGAACCTAGACATTTTTATCTCGCTTAATAAACATAGCAATTGAAGATGCGACGTAAAACAATCAAATAAAAAAAGACATTTTCATTAAATTTAAATTCAAATATTGACACCTTCAATTTTTAAAATTTTCCAACAATTTTGCTATAAATGCATAAAGATCTGATAAATACAATTTTTAATTTCTTAACAATTAATTTACATTTGATTTGATTTTTTACAAAAACGTACTTGAATGTGCTTTATTTGCAAAAGGTTCAAATTGATTTGCAAAAGGGTGAATTTAGAGTGCGAAATCTGTATCTAAAAAAAGAATAGCTAGATATTCTCGATTGTACTATGCTGTAAATGTATTTTTACTGTAACAATAACATTATAGTTCTCTGATTCGAAAACTGTATCCACAAGAGAGCCAAGTGCAGAGAACGAAGACGCTAAAATCGAGGCCGACCACTGCCGGCAACAAAATTCGAAGTCAGGCTAGTCAGTTGGTCAGTCAGCTGATGAGATGCACTCCGCATTACATTCGATGCATCAAACCGAACGAAACCAAGAAGCCCAGAGACTGGGATGCAGTCAGAGTGAAGCATCAGGTACACTTTGCCAAATGGAAAATATTATATCGACCTAATCTTTAATCCTTAAGTGAACTATTTGAGCCAATGTGGCGTTGCTCAAATTGGGTCTAGGACCCACAATTTTTATTGATATTGTGTGGAAAACAATGGTTTTAATCCGATCATCTTGAAACTTTTGTATATTATGTATTAGACAGGTAACAGAACATTGTTCTTAAATTGTTGGAAGTGGTCACTCGAAGGGTTGCTTGCAATTCCAACCCTAAAAAATTAAATGATTTTTTTCTACCCTTAATAATTTGATCACAATTGTGAAAAAAATATATGATATGAAGGAGGTAAGTACGAGTATTTTCGTTTTTTTTTATCGGAATATCTTAATTATCAACCGAGAAAAAAAATGATACAGTTACGGGTATTTATCCTCATATCATCCGTATATAAAAGGTTACCGACTTAAAATATTAGGGGGTTATCTTTCAACCTAAAACCATAGTTTTCCACACAATATCAATAAAAATTGTGGATGGGGCCGCTGGACCATGCTTATCCTCCTAGACCCAAAGTACGAATAATTATTAAATGCGTGACTGTGAATAATTTTACTATTTGTCCATTTGAATGAAATTTTACTATATGTTTGTAGGTGGAATATTTAGGTTTAAAAGAGAACATCAGAGTACGCAGAGCTGGCTTTGCGTACAGGAGACCGTTCTCGAAATTTCTGCATAGATATGCAATTCTGACGAAGCAAACGTGGCCACGTTGGTCTGGAGACGACAAGCAAGGTGTAGAATGGATATTAGGAAGTCTTCATATCGATCGTTCGCAATATCAACTTGGAAGGACGAAGCTGTTCATCAAACTTCCCGAATGCGTGAGTATATCTATAGTTTCATACACAAAAAGAAACGTAGACTGTGTCTAATTAATTAAATAGTTAAATTGAAATGTGTCCGAACGAAGGAAATGTTCAACGAACTCCTGCTTGATTCCTGTTTCATTTTTGTACGCAGCTCTTCATGTTGGAGGAAGCAAGAGATCGGAAATACAATATGTACGCCAGAGTGATCCAAAAAGCGTTCAAAAAATACTTCGCTTGGAAACGGCAAGCTCAGCAGAAACAGGAAGCGGCAGACTTGCTTTTTGGTCACAAGGAACGTAGACGAGCCAGTTTGAATAGAAACTTCATGGGCGATTATATCGGATTAGAAGGCAAACCGCAGATAATGCAATTAATCGGAAGAAGAGAGAAAGTCTGTTTCGCGGAAGTGGTGAAAAAGTATGACAGGAGATTTAAGGTATTGTTTCATTCTTGAATGATCGGGAAGATTCTGTACATTTTGATTTGACACGTGGTGCAATGAAGAATAATGTGAGTTACAGATGAGCAGGAGGGATCTTATTCTCACCAATAAATCGCTGTACCTAATCGGCCGCGAGCGAATTAAAAAGGGCCCGGAGAAAGGGAGATTAATGGAAGTTATAAAACGGAAGTTAGCGTTCAATCAAATTAGTCATATCTCGTTAAGTACTCTTCAGGTAAACGAATGATCACCATCGTTATTCGTACCACTGCTCTAAACATCAATTAACATTTTAATAATGATCGCAGGACGATTTTCTTATTATTCACACGAAAGAAGATTACGCAAGTTTATTGGAGTCAACGTTCAAGACAGAATTTTTGATTGCGCTCAGCAAGAGATACGTGGAAGAAACCGGGCACATTTTAAACAGAAAATTTAGCAACAAGTATGAAATTCACCCTTTTGCAAATCAATTTCACCCATTAAGAATATTTAAAATTAATTATTTAGTTATTCTTTACTTTATTTGTAAAAGGCTTAAATTGATTTGCAAAAGGGTAAACTTGGAGTGCAAAACCTGTGCACGATGCAATTTTAATGATGAGTTACCTAAATTCTACGTTAACTGAATGCGCAATCTTTTTATAGTTTAGAATTCAAAGTGAAGAAGGAAGGTTGGGGCGGTGGAGGAACGAGGCAGGTAATATTCACGCAGATTGATTATGGCAACAAGGAAATCTTGAAACCCAGCGGGAAGACTTTGAATGTGTGGATTGGCCCAGGATTGCCCAGTACTACAAGTACGTTATTTTTGCTTGTATTGATATTCAGAAATAATTGTCAGTTTCGATCGGTTAATCAGTGTGCGTTTGTTAATATTTCAGAGCCAAATGTTCAACGTACTAACGTGCATCAGCATCAAAAGTATCCATCGTCGACTCCGAAAATGCCAGCGAACAGGCCAACGCGACCAGCTCCAAGACCTGCGAATACAGAACGGATTCAGAATTTGCACAAAACAGTTAGCAATGATCAGACGATAGCTTCGAAACCATCTGTGGCGACCGAAAGACCCACTTTGCACATGCCCAGGCCGACAAGACCAACACCAATCACTCGTTCCATTGTACCAACCACAGAAGTACAAAAGAAAGCCTACACAGCTAAACAACCAAATAAGATAGAGAGCAATCTGCCACTGATGGGCATGTTCACCAATCCAAAGGGAACAGCCAGAGGTAAGTTCTGAAAAAGAAAAATCGTTAAAGAAATGAAGAAAGAATGAATAAAGAATGAATTAATTTCAAATGAAACAGGTTACTTGAGATTTCCTCCGCCGCCAACGGAACCACCTCCGCCAGGTACTCCAACGATGTCACCTGCGTTCAAACTTCCTCCGCTGAACACTGCCAGCAATGGTGCAGCATGCAACAAAGAAATGCAAACGGGGAACGAGTGGAACACCAAGTCAGTATTAAAGAAACCACCTCGTGCTACCTCGATCACGAAACCGCCACCGCAAAAGCCAGCTGTGCCTAGCCTACCCAAAGGGGAAGCTTTGTACGATTACAATCCGCAGGATCTTGACGAATTGGAGTTGAAGGAGGGCGACATCGTTGAAATACTCAAAGAAAGTGAGTTTCCACAATTTAAGTTTAATTATGCACGAACGATTGATACAGTATTAAAACTTTTGCTTTGAAGTTATAAATTAAACGTTCGATGATATTATAACGATAAATTTAATTCATTTATGGCTTCTGAAAATTTTCAAGAAATGCCAGAAAATATCCAAAGGCTACTGCCACTGAAAATAATATTTGTTTTAGTTCCCCTCCTTTTAAAAATCGTCTCGAAAAATTGCATAAATTTCCTTAATCTAATGATGAATAATTAATATCCGTTTCAGATGAAGGCGGTTGGTGGCAGGGAAGATTAAAAGGAAAAACGGGACTCTTCCCAGCCAACTATATAAAGAAGCTATGAAGTGTGGCATATTGAAAAACCATCGCATCCAATCAATTCTTAGCAGTATATATCTTTCATACCGAAGACAATATTTCGATCACGATAGGAAGAAATCCATTTCACACGGAAGAAAGTAAACTGTGGTTGAGCAAGCAGCATTAAGTAATCGTTTTTAAAACTGCACTGAAAACTTTTATACGATCATCGTTTCTAAAATAATCGCAGTGCAGTTGTAAAAATCGACGATTCAAATCCGCATAGTCAATAGAAGTTACCAAACATTAATTTAAGTAGCCTTATTACCTTTTGTACTGTTGAATCTGATCGACTGTTACGCCCGTTGTGTTTTCGAATCGCGAAAGATTTTGTAAAAAGTGTTCATCGTTCGAAAAGTTTATATATTAATTTCTCTAGTTGCGAAACTCGCCTTCTAGGGACACGAGAATGTTATAACGATTAGAAAGAAAGTTTATAATGTTATTTATAATTAAAGAACGAAGTCCGACAATATATTGGTACAACGCTTTTATTTAAGAATCGCATTTTATTTAAGCTGCGCTTCATCGTTTCGAATGTGTCGATACGATCCTCAAATTATGTTATTATTAGACCGCGAACCTTTATGCAATTATTGCTTTTGAAAATTTTCAAAAAATGCTACGACGATTTCAATTTATTTCAGATCTAAAAAGGAATTTCTCAAAATTCCGCTACAAAAATTGTCTAATTATCATAAATAGATTACGGTTTTTTATGCATGATAAAATTTTCCACATTAAGTGCCAGATAATCAAGCTAACTAATAATATTTTTAACTTCCGCAAATGTTTTCATCGTTCTGCATTTGACCTGTACATTTCCGTGATAAGTGCATAAAGAACCGCGGTGTAATCATGAAGTACCTAAGATTAACGTTAAGTTTACGAAGTATTAAATCGCGGACACTTATATTTGTTTTCTATTTATTCAATAAACGTAAGAAGTAATACTGCCACGTTGAAGCACTGTTATACGGGACTATGTGAATGAAAGTTGTAAACATTTTAGAGTATAAGCGAATGAGAAACATTCTGTAGAAGAGAAACAAGGAAGACTTGTAGGAATGGTTACACTTACGAGAACAAATCTACTGCGGTATATGTATCTGCAAATTATATTAATCCTAGCTTTTATTTACATCGTTGTCGAAAGCAGGAAAAATAGATTTCTATTGATTACTCCATTACTCAGCATCGACGAGCGTTACCAATAAGAAATAGTAGGATATGGTCCTATTCATGATCTGAAAGTACACGTTCCCAGCTATTAAATCTAAGAACTAAAATAGAAATGGAGTTTCCAGTACCTTGGCGAAGAGATCAACAGTAACCGTCATTAATTTGCACGCCCTCAGGATCACCGGTTTCTGCATCAGTATCGTGAGGGTCAGTTTCCCGGTTTTAGTATTGAGATCCTCGTACCAGTTGTTGCAATAGACCTCCTGACGGAAAATGTCGCACTTCCCGAAGAGAAACAATTGAACTCGTTCTTCAAGCTCAGAGATAAAATAGGTAAGGCCTCGTACAGACTAGAACATTTCGACAAACAGCGCCGCAAACCGCGCATTTCGGCGTGCAATTCGGCGTGCAATTCGGCGCGCAATTCGGCGTGCAATTCGGCGCGCAATTCGGCGCGCAATTCGGCGCGCAATTCGGCGCGCATTCGCGCGAATGGTCGATCCATCAGCTCTGGACACGACGCACAGTGGTCTGGAGGCCCTGTTTTCATGGCCAAAATTCAATTTTTCAACTTTAATACATTGAAAAGAAATTTTTTCCTATAAAGTAACAACCTTTTAAAGCTCTCAAATCCAAAATATAATTCATTTTAGACAATTCGGTGATGAGATACAGCGTTCTAAAGACAAAGTCAGAAGATTCAAAGTAAAATAAAACGTTTTGATTTCAATCACCGAATATCAGAAAATAGATTTTAATGGTGGTTTTATATATGTTAGTTAGCGCATTTCTAATATTTAATCCATTTTTAAGCATTGTTTAGTCCATACACAAATAGCGTAAATTAATAGCATTTCAAACTTTGAAAAGAATTATACAAAAACGCTTAAGACCGCTAAGCATCGGACTTATTTTATATGAAAGCTTGAACATTTACTAAGAAGATCATGTAAATTTTAACTGCAATCTCCCGCAATCTTGAACTATAAACGGATTTTAACAAATACGGGCCAGCGGTTATTCAACGCCTGGATACGCAGGCCCACTTGAATCTTACATAGCAGCTTGGAATTACAATGTATGTATATGTTTTCTCTGCGCCAGTCAGAGACCCCGAAAGTCTCTCATTACTAGATTTCGTATAATTCCTATGAAGAATTCAATCTTAGCTACTTTTCCGCGATTTCTAGACAATAGTATGCATTGTGATAATTGTTAACAAGATTTTTCAAATATTTCCGATGATCTGACAAAAAATGTCTCCAACCAAAGTTAATCAGTATTCACTTTTCTAAAAACTTCAATACAAAAAGTTAAAGAAAAATCTCTTTTTTTATAAAAAATGAAGGCCACCTCAATGTTTTAAATATTAACATATATTTTTTACTTCATAGTATTCTAACTGGTATCAAGACGAATCCAACGACCTATAATAATATAACATTAAACGTTGAAATAACGCTACAATAGTTTTGGCCACAAAAACCGAGCTACCAGACCACTGTGCGACGCGACGCGACAGCGCGCATTTCGGCGAACATTTCGACGAACATTTCGACGAACGGTGCCACGAACGCCGCCGCGCGCATTTCGGCGCGCACGAACGTGAACGGGTGGCACTTACAAATCTGTTTGCAGGATAGATAGCATATCCTAAATATTCATAATATGAAGAATAAATGTCAAGAAATAGACAGAAACAAAGACCGCTGCAGCTCCTATAGTTGTTCGCAAGAAAATCTGAAAATACCACAAATCCGTTCCGATCGCCGTTCGTCGAAATGTTCGTCGAAATGTTCTAGTCTGTACGAGGCCTACGGAAAACGTATGATGAGACACTACCTCGTTGGTAACCACGTCGCCTGGCCAGGTGTACGTGAATGTTTGAAGGACCTTCCCGGTTAGGTATAGTGTTATTGCAACTGCTTTCTCAACTGCTATTGCGGCGCTGGCCTATTACAGAGGAAATATATTTAAATATCTAAATTCAAGTTCAACTTTGCACCATTACGGGCACAAATGTACTCACCTTGGAGACGTCGAAGATTAACGCGCACATGCCCAAACAATTCGTCATCATTATGGTGAAGATGATAGGTCCATAAATCTCTTGGATGGTGTCACGACATTTGATCAAAGTGACATGCCTGTCGATACACCTTCGCAATACTTGTTCGTTGCTCTCCCCGTTGTTCTGTCGTTTTGGGAACTCTTCAAGTTCGACGGCCATCGCCCGGAACACGGAGCTCATGCGGAACGCGCACAGAGTGAAAAACGCGTCAACCCCAGAAGTTATGATCCAAAACGAGTAACAGATGCTCACCTCGAGCAGATACTGCGCCACGAAAAACGCGGTTGAGTCGATTGGCAATGGATAATCCGCTGGTAACGGTGTCGAACGATTCGCGTGCCGGATCGTGACACCTATCAGTGGTTTGGTCGTGTACAGGAACGCTGTACTGACCATGCATACGTAGTGGTAGTAGCCTAATCGGTAGAAGGATAACATGAACTGGAAAGCGGGCGAACTCGAGGGTTGTTGCATCGAAGTCTCCTCGAACAGAGCCTCCAGTGTGTCGGTCACTTGCACTAGCTTCTCTTTGCAAATCACGAATCGGGAAGCCTGGGAAGATGACGAGTGGATTGCAGATTTGATCCATTATGAGTTCCGGTGCCGTTTACAATGATGGAATGATCAAGAATTGCCGACCTACTGTTTCCAACCTGTTAGGATTATTGAAGGGAAGCAGGAACTTTTAAGTGAGTATTGGATCTTGAATTTAATGCAGGCGATTTGCGTAAACATCCGCGGTCTGCTACAGGTTTTGCACTCCAAAACCCTTTTGCAAGAAAATATATGTATACAGCATTTTGCAAATCAATTTCAACCTTTTACAATTTGGCTTTGTACCACATTCCCCATAAATGCGTCGTTAGAATTTCAACAATCATATACAAACGGTACCTAGACATTTGGAGACCTAGACTTTGAGACTTATTAGACCTAAAGGTATTGCACTCCAAATTCACCATTTTGCAAATCAAATTTGCGAAATCTATAACAGGAACATTCCTAAGTAACTGTTACGAGCCAGGGCCGCGAGCAGCACGAGTAGCCGGCGAAGGGTTGTTACCCTAGGAATATGGTCTCAAGGTACGCGGACGAACCCAATGGGTAATTGGGGAGCCGCTAGGATTATAGACAGCGAGGACAAACCTGACGCGAAGTCAGGGAGCCTCTAGGAATGGAGTCAAACGCAGACGAACCTGATGCGTAATCAGGGAGTAGCTAGGATGAGGATGGTATAGTTTTCGTGGACGAACCCAATGCGAAATTGGGGACCCGCTAGGTAGGATAAATCTCTGTTTGGACGATTGGAATGTCGCGAACGAACCTGATGCGAAATCAGAGAGTCGCTAGGATTGTTAGTGGTCCTCTCGTAACAAGCATAATTTAATTGATACAATCCGAGCGGTAAGATTGTATCATGTGGGAACCTTCGAACTATATTATTAGGATTTTGGAACATTAATAATGGGTTGAGTAATTTGCACGAATTTGCCGATAAACACAAATATTTTCTGATCACAAGAGAATAAGTTACAATTGTGTAATTGTCGCGACTGAATAAGATGGAATGAAAGAAAGTATTATTACCTACGTTGACGCACTGGCAATGCGGGGTCTCCGAGCAACTTTACGAATAGCTAATAGATTTTAAACCGAACTCGCGAAACCCCTACACTTAGGGCCACAGACTCTCATTTTTTGTCACTTCCAATTAAATCGGGCCAGAGCTCGGTCTTCGTTAAAGGGTTCAACAATTATACGAAAGGTTATTTAGCACGCTTCCTGCCAGAGACGAGCTTGAAGAGATTCCAGTGAGAAAGTCGAACGAAATCTGTTCTCTATCCGTAACATAACAGATGCTCGAAACAGATGAAGAATTTAAAAATCACACTTTCAACACCAGATCCGTCGATCCAATGAAACTATCTAGGTTCCTAAAGTATGGTTATTGAAATTATTGTAACAACACCCGGTTCCCTTCGTTATCTTCCTCCTGGCGTAGTAGACTTCCTCTCGATCTTGATAGCTTGCCGATCCAGAGTTCGATGTAGACGAGAGGAAAAATGTCGATGGGGAATTGGACGTAATACGCGGGTATAGAAATCACGATACGAGTAGTTTCACTGACGGTTCTACGGCGACGAGTGATGGTTCATCGTGCTCGTCGATTGTTCTCGTTGACGGTACGCCTTGACGAGATAGCTGGTGGTACACCTTGGCCTTCAGAGTGGCGGTACGCCGTGTTATGCTTCCGTGGAACGTAATTCGTCACCGGCGAAGTGCTCTCATGGAACAGGAATAGAGGTTAACAGAATCGCGGTACGCCGTGTTCTGTCCGGTGGAACGTAGTTCGTCACCGGTAGGAATACTTACAGAGGATCGTATCAGGATCGATGTGCTCCGAGTCACGTCTCAGATTAGAAGAGCCCTGGCGGTTGCGTGGCAGCTTTTATAGCTGTTCGATCGTTGGCTCGGGTGGTGGTGCGGTGCGGTAATTCGCGAATATTCACACGATGTTTCTCACGCGCGTGGGAAAATCCGTCGACTGGTTCCCATCGGTGTTCGTTTCGTGGCGCGTGGCGCGCGTCGGTGATGCGCGACGACTCGGTTCGGTTCTATTGGGCGCGACTTGATACGCGGTTCTTCTAGTGACAGGCCTGCCCGGTGCAGGTCTGTTACATTATAACGACGCATTTATGGGGAATGTGATACAAAGCCGAATTGTAAAAAGTGATTCTTTTGCAAAAGGAATTTGACTTGGATGAAATTGATTTACAAAAAGGTGGAACCGATTTGCATAAAGTTGAATTTGAGAGGGTGAATTTGGAGAGCAAAAACTACCCATACAGCAAAGCGTGCCGAAAGCCACATCTCGAGCACAGCTGACCGAGGCCACCTAACGGGCACTACAGTGGCCGAACGTCGCTCGCAGCTGTTCTAAACACACGATTACTAGATTGTGGCCACGCCACAAATGCGCGTGAGGGCTCGTAGTTTTGCCTCGACACGATCTCGGCACAAGTCGTTCTCGCCACGTTTTCGCCACAATCCTGGCCGAATGATTTCATTCAAATAACCCAGCGACTAAAAATTACGAATAAATTTTTATTCGCTGGTTTATTCGAATAAATTTTTATTCGAATGAATTTTTATTTGCATAACCCAGCGAATAAAAATTGGGAATAAATTTTTATTCGCTGGGTTATTCGAATAAATTTTTATTCGGCCAGGATTGTGGCGAAAACGTGGCGAGAACGACTTGTGCCGAGATCGTGTCGAGACAAAACTACGAGCCCTCACGCGCATTTGTGGCCTGGACAGAATCAAGGATTTTTGCTGTCTGGATAGAAAAATTAAAATGTGACGTTACGAATGGAATAAAACTTGTCGATTTAAAGTTCAGAACAAAAACAAGCAAATATATCATGCCAGTCTCTTTTAAACAAATGATATTTAAATAATGTGCACAACCATGAAGGAAATGTAATTAACAAAAAACATGATACCAGTGCTGCGACGCGCGACGTACCTTTATAGTCATGTTGACGATACTGCTGAGAACGCTGAGGCACGCGGTGATGGCGCTGATTTCGGTGATGTGTAGCCGGGCAAAGTTGATCAAAGCGCAGGATTCAAGACAATAGCCCAGTATCCAGAAGATCAGCAAATACTTGCTAGCGACACTCTGTTGATACGGATACAATCCGCACATGAGAAGACATCGTTTCACGAAGTCAGTGTACTCCTGGTACAACGGCAACTCCTTCGGCATCGTTCAACTTGTACGAACAATACAATCGCATTCGATAAACACCCATCGGCGAACTTTCTTCAAATGGACCTAATTCCTGTTCGCGTAACCACCAGTATCTCGTCGTCAGAGTCTTTAATTATCCTTCAACCTTCAATTTCGATCAACTGCTGCAGACTCGAATAATTCATTAGCCTCGATGCGTTCTTCTACTTTGCAAATTAGACGTTGCAGAACATTACTGCACATGCACGTGGCAAGGTTGAACGGTTAAACGATTGTGAACTTGATGATTTTTTATTAAACAGATAGTAGACGATGCGCTCTTAACAATACTTCGCAGATTAGATGTTGTACAACGTTCAGTGTAGTTACACGGGGAACTTGAACGGTGAAACGATTTGAAATCCATGGAATTTATTATTCAACTATCAGATGACACGCTCTTGACGATTCCTCGCAGTGCAAGGGAAAGTTGCGCGTAATGTGCATAGCCAAGCATGGGGTCGCTTGAAATGATTCTCAAGGATCGGTGAATTACTTGTGAAGCCTACAACACAGTCTTCTAACCGTTCCATTCGAGCAAGTCGTTTTCCACGGTGAATTCAGTACAGTAATGCCTCGATGCGTGCGGAAACTTCGGGACTGGGAAGATATATCGTGTACGTACGCTATTCTTTGATCTGTTGTGGCGACGAAAGTAGAAAAGGATAGCCAGTGAACAGACATCGACACCAGCGTTGTTAGTCCAGTCAATGAATGCTCATAAGGGGGGCGTAGAGGGAAATGGAAGGCACAATTTTTAACATTGGGACTTTGTTTAGACTAGTTAGGAGGCAAACATACTAAAAGTCCCTACTCCTAGGAGGTGAGCGGCTACAGGGGGGCACGTAGAAGTCACCTTTTTCGGTTTTCCGCTTATATCACGGAAACTATGTGTCCTAGCGATAATACCATTCCATACAAAATTAAAGCTGACAAAATGTGCTATAAGAACTTTGAGCGCGGATATCTCGGAAACTATGCGAGATAGCGAAAAACTGAATCGAATCAATCCTGTGGCACATTTTGTCAGCTTTAATTTTGTATGGAATGGTCTTATCGCTAGGACGCATAGTTTCCGAGATACACGCGGAAACCGAAAAAGGGGACCTTCTACGTGCCCGCTGCACCCCGCTCACCTTCTAGGAGTGGGAACTTTTAGTATGTTTACCTCCTCACTAGTCCAAACAAAGACCCAAAGTTAAAAATTATGTTCCTTCCATTTTCCTCTACAACTTTTCCTTGACTGGACTATGTCGGCGAGGCAATTATACTGATCCAATGGTATACACATGTAACTCTACGAGACTATGTGAATGAAAGTTGTAAACATTTTAGAGTATAAGCGAATGAGAAACATTCTGTAGAAGAGAAACAAGGAAGACTTGTAGGAATGGTTACACTTACGAGAACAAATCTACTGCGGTATATGTATCTGCAAATTATATTAATCCTAGCTTTTATTTACATCGTTGTCGAAAGCAGGAAAAATAGATTTCTATTGATTACTCCATTACTCAGCATCGTCGAGCGTTACCAATAAGAAATAGTAGGATATGGTCCTATTCATGATCTGAAAGTACACGTTCCCAGCTATTAAATCTAAGAACTAAAATAGAAATGGAGTTTCCAGTACCTTGGCGAAGAGATCGACAGTAACCGCCATTAATTTGCACGCCCTCAGGATCACCGATTTCTGCATCAGTATCGTGAGAGTCAGTTTCCCGGTTTTAGTATTGAGATCCTCGTACCAGTTGTTGCAATAGACCTCCTGACGGAAAATGTCGCACTTCCCGAAGAGAAACAATTGAACTACTTCTTCAAGCTCAGAGATAAAATAGGTAAGGCCTCGTGCAGACTAGAACATTTCGATGAACAGCGCCGCGAACCGCGCATTTCGACGAACATTTCGACATAGTTGTTCGCAAGAAAATCTGGAAATAGCACAAATCCGTTCCGATAGCCGTTCGTCGAAATGTTCGTCGAAATGAGCGGTTCGCCCACGGTTCGCGGCGCTGTTCGTCGAAATGTTCTAATCTGTACGAGGCCTAAGGAAAACGTATGATGAGACACTACCTCGCTGGTAACCACGTCGCCTGGCCAGGTGTACATGAATGTTTGAAGTATCTTCCCGGTTAGGTATAGTGTTATTGCAACTGCTTTCTCAACTGCTATTGCGGCGCTGGCCTATTACCGAGGAAATATATTTAAATATCTAAATTCAAGTTCAACTTTGCACCATTACGGGCACAAATGTACTCACCTTGGAGACGTCGAAGATTAACGCGCACATGCCCAAACAATTCGTCATCATTACGGAGAAGATGATAGGTCCATAAATCTCTTGGATGGTGTCACGACACTTGATCAAAGTGACATGCCTGTCGATACACCTTCGCAATACTTGTTCGTTGCTCTCCCCGTTGTCCCTTCGTTTTGGGAACTCTTCAAGTTCGACAGCCATCGCCCGGAACACGGAGCTCATGCGGAACGCGCACAGAGTGAAAAACGCGTCAACCCCAGAAGTTATGATACAAAACGAGTAACAGATGCTCACCTCGAGCAGATACTGCGCCACGAAAAATGCGGTTGAGTCGATTGGCAATGGATAAACCGCTGGAAACGGTGTCGAACGATTCGCGTGCCGGATCGTGACACCTATCAGTGGTTTGGTCGAGTACAGGAACGCTGTACTGACCATGCATACGTAGTGGTAGTAGCCTAATCGGTAGAAGGATAACATGAAGTGGAAAGCGGGCGAACTCGAGGGTTGTTGCATCGAAGTCTCCTCGAACAGAGCCTCCAGTGTGTCGGTCACTTGCACTAGCTTCTCTTTGCAAATCACAAATCGGGAAGCCTGGGAAGATGACGAGTGGATTGCAGATTTGATCCATTATGAGTTCCGGTGCTGTTTACAATGATGGAATGATCAAGAATTGCCGACCTACTGTTTCCAACTTGTTAGGATTATTGAAGGGAAGCAGGAACTTTTAAGTGAGTATTGGATCTTGAATTTAATGCAGGCGATTTGCGTAAACATCCGCGGTCTGCTACAGGTTTTGCACTCCAAAACCCTTTTGCAAGAAAATATATGTATACAGCATTTTGCAAATCAATTTCAACCTTTTACAATTTGGCTTTGTACCACATTCCCCATAAATGCGTCGTTAGAATTTCATCAATCATATACAAACGGTACCTAGACATTTGGAGACCTAGACTTTGAGACTTATTAGACCTAAAGGTTTTGCACTCCAAATTCACCATTTTGCAAATCAAATTTGCGAAATCTATAACAGGAACATTCCTAAGTAACTGTTACGAGCCAGGGCCGCGAGCAGCACGAGCAGCCGGCGAAGGGTTGTTACCCTAGGAATATGGTCTCAAGGTACGCGGACGAACCCAATGCGTAATTGGGGAGCCGCTAGGATTATAGACAGCGAGGACAAACCTGACGCGAAGTCAGGGAGCCTCTAGGAATGGAGTCAAACGCAGACGAACCTGATGCGTAATCAGGGAGTCGCTAGGATGAGGATGGTATAGTTTTCGTGGACGAACCCAATGCGAAATTGGGGACCCGCTAGGTAGGATAAATCTCTGTTTGGACGATTGGAATGTCGCGAACGAACCTGATGCGAAATCAGGGAGTCGCTAGGATTGTTAGTGGTCCTCTCGTAACAAGCATAATTTAATTGATACAATCCGAACGGTAAGATTGTATCATGTGGGAACGTTCAAACTATATTAGGATTTTGGAACAATAATAATGGGTGGAGTAATTTGCACGAATTTACCGATAAACACAAATATATTCTGAATTATAAGTGAATAAGTTACAATTGTGTAATTGTGTGTGTCGCGACCGAATAAGATGGAATGAAAGAAAGTATTATTACCCATGTTGACGCACTGGCAATGCGGGGTCTCCGAGTAACTTTACGAATAGCTAATAGATTTTAAACCGAACTCGCGAAATCTATATAGTTGACTTTGATACGACGGCGAACTTTAGCCCGATCTCACCAACAAGTTGACTCTACGAGATGCAGCACGACGTGACGCGATTCGTGTCTACGAAAGTACTATTCCCCGAGAGTAAAAATCTAAGGGTTTATACACCCCTACACTTAGGGCCACAGACTCTCATTTTTTGTCACTTCCAATTAAATCGGGCCAGAGCTCGGTCTTCGTTAAAGGGTTCAACAATTATACGAAAGGTTATTTAGCACGCTTCCTGCCAGAGACGATCTTGAAGAGATTCCAGTGAGAAAGTCGAACGGAATCTGTTCTTTATCCGTAACATAACAGATGCTCGAAACAGATGAAGAATTTAAAAATCACACTTTCAACACCAGATCCGTCGATCCAATGAAACTATCTAGGTTCCAAAAGTATGGTTATTGAAATTATAACAACGCATTTATGGGGAATATGATACAAAGCCGAATTATTATAGAAGGTAATTCTTTTGCAAAAGGAATTTGACTTGGATGAAATTGATTTACAAAAAGGCGAAACCGATTTGCATAAGGTTGAATTTGAGGGGGTAAATTTGGAGTGCAAAAACTAGAAAAATTAAAATGTGACGATACGAATGGAATAGAATTTGTCGATTTAAAGTTCAGAACAAAAACAAGCAAATATATCATGCCAGTCTCTTTTAAACAAATGATATTTAAATAATGTGCACAACCATGAAGGAAATGTAATTAACAAAAAACATGATGCCAGTGCTGCTACGCGCGACGTACCCTTATGGTCATGTTGACGATACCGCTGAGAACGCTCAGGCACGCGGTGATGGCGCTGATTTCGGTGATGTGTAGCCGGAAAAAGTTGATCAAAGCGCAGAAGTCAAGACAATAGCCCAGTATCCAGAAGATCGGCAAATACTTGCTAGCGACACTCTGTTGATACGGATACAATCCGCACATGAGAAGACATCGTTTCACGAAGTCAGCGTACTCCTGGTACAACGGCAACTCCTTCGGCATCGTTCAACTTGTACGAACAATACAATCGCAATCGATAAACACCCATCGGCGAACTTTCTTCAAATGGACCTAATTCCAGTTCGCGTAACCACCAGTATCTCTTCGTCAAAGTCCTTGATTATCCTTCACCCTTCAATTTCGATCAACTGCTGCAGACTCGAATAATTCATTAGCCTCGATGCGTTCTTCTACTTTGCAAATTAGACGTTGCAGAACATTACTGCACATGCACATGGCAAGGTTGAACGGTTAAACGATGTGAACTTCATGGGAGTTTTATTAAATAGACGATCAGATGCTGCGCCCTTAACGATGCTTTGCAAATTAGACGTTGTACAGCGTGTATATCTGCATGGGGAACTCTTAAACGGTTAAGCGATTTGAACTTGATGATTTTTTATTAAACAGATAGTAGACGATGCGCTCTTAACAATACTTCGCAGATTAGATGTTGTACAACGTTCAGTGTAGTTACACGGGGAACTTGAACGGTGGAACGATTTGAAATCCATGGAATTTATTATTCAACTATCAGATGACACGCTCTTGACGATTCCTCGTAGTGCAAGGGAAAGTTGCGCGTAATGTGCATAGCCAAGCATGGGGTCGCTTGAAATGATTCTCAAGGATCGGTGAATTACTTGTGAAGCCTACAACACAGTGTTCTAACCGTTCCATTCGATCAAGTCGTTTTCCACGGTGAATTCAGTACAGTGATGCCTCGGTGCGTGCGGTAACTTCGGGACTGGGAAGTTACTTATATCGTGTACGTACGCTATTCTTTGATCTGTTGTGGCGACGAAAGCAGAAAAGGATAGCCAGTGAACAGACATCGACAACAGCGTTGTTAGTCCAGTCAATGAATGCTTATAAGGGGGGCGTAGAGGGAAATGGAAGGCACCCCGCTCACCTTCTAGTAGTGGGGACTTTTAGTATGTTTACCTCCTCACTAGTCCAAACAAAGACCCAAAGTTAAAAATTGTGTTCCTTCCATTTCCCTCTACAACTTTTCGTTGACTGGACTATGTCGGCGAGGCAATTATACTAATCCAATGGTATACACATGTAACTCTTCTAATGATTATTTACAACTAGACTGCGGATCTTTATGCAAAATAAAAAATTGTCGCATTGATTGCGGGACACAGGAACCAAATAAAGATGGTATTCTTCTTTGAATTATCCTATCAAGCTGAAGCTAATCCATTGACGTCCTTAAATATTTTTATCAGGTCCACTGCTTTAAATTGTGCGTGCCCATTTTTGTCATAAGTGCATGAGATCCGCAGTCTAGTTTAATAACTATCAGAAAAACATCACAAATATATGTCGGTAAAAGTTTCACAAATTCACAACCGATAGTATTCGCAGGATCTCCGCTTTTCCTCGAGGAAAGGACGTAAAACAATCTCGGGCTCAACTATACCGTGAGTACCCAATTAAGGATTTTCTTTGATCACTCTCAAATGTCAGATCAGTTCAGCAAGGATAACGTTACGCGTATCTGGATTTATTTACAACATCGTCGAGAACGAAAAACTAATGTTCTACACTGTTCTCCTACCTATACTATTCAGCATCGTCAAGTGTTACCAATAAGAAGTAGTATGATAAGGTTTTATTCATAATCTGAAAGTATATTTGCAACGTTAAGCGGACGTGGAAATATAATAATAAAATTGCTTTACCTTGGCAAAGAGGTCCAACGAGATTACTAGCAAGTTGTACGCTTTTAGGACCATCAGTCTCTGCGTGAGTATCGTGATAGAGAGCTTCGTGACTCTAATGTTCGAATGCTCGTACCAATCGCTGCAGTAAACTTCGCGACGAAAAACTTCATTCTGTCCGAAGAAAAACAGTTTGAACATTTGATTAGATGCAAATACGATAGTGCACAACGGTAGTTGCTTAAGTATGCAAAAGAGAGGACGCTCAAGTCCACTGTGTTTGGTCTGCATTTTAAACACGAAACAGAACAAAAATGATGAACAAACCTCAGAAGTGATCATGTCTCCGGGCCAGGCGTAAGTGAGTGTCTGGATTATCTTCCCGAAAAGATAAAGACTTAAAGCAGTGGCTTTCTGGAGTGGTATATCTTCTGCCTGACACAAAGATGACAATCATAAAAGTATAATAATGTACAGGGTGTAGCTGGACGGGTGGTACAACGGAGCAGGGGGTAATGCTACATGTAAGCATAAGTCGACAACAAGAAATAACATTTCTTTAAGTTTAAAAGTTCCGCCAGGTTCGCGTGTTTTAGTACAGTATTGTCACCATAAACGCATAAGCCTCGGAGGGATCTGTAATATCTGTATGCGTTTATCTAAGACGGGTAGCTGCTATTTTTTTAGCTTCAAAGGCCGAGAAGATCGTAAAAAAGGACAGCGCGTGTAAAGAGAGGCCACGCGCGGGCCTTTTAACTATGCCGGTGACATTTTAATCTATATGATAATTACAAATTAATAATTATGTTTGTAATTTTATCATATAGAATATTGAAGCGCAAACAATAAAAATCGTTTAGTTTATAAATACATATAAAAAAAAGGAAAAAAACACGAAGAGAAAGTTGAGTTGAGGGAGGATTCGAACTCGAGCCCTCCGTAGCATTGTGAGAAGTTTCTTCTTTCTCTTACTTGACAGCAACAAACTAGCTTTACACGTATTTTTATTCTTCAATGTAAGCTATTTCCTAAAATATAATTGTTTAGACTTCCAACTGTAATTATATATTAGAAGATTTAGTCGCATTTTTACATGTATCAGCTTCCCCGTACACGCGCCGACTTCTCGTTCGTTCCCGTCACTAGCCACCGCAAGGGGCCTCGGCCGCTGCGCCGTTACTGATCAAACCGAGCGTTCGCCGGCATACTTTATTTTTTTTGACACTGTTCCACCAAACGGACACTTTTGAAATTTTTTTACAAAATAGGTTAAAATCATAGCAATATTTTAGAATTTTTTGGTAGGTGTCAACCCAGGGGAAGATAGATAAGAAGATAGATAAGGGGAAGAAGATAAATAAAATTCCCAAAAAATTAATTAATTATTTTCAACTATAAATAATTAGCAAAAAATTCTGAAGAAAATCTGAAATATAGAGTGTATCTATGTCTTTTGTTTGCCGTTTATCCCATGTCGATATCTTTTCTCGTTTTAGAGCAAATTGCAATTAAGTGCGGGGGAGTTTACCTCAATATCACCCCTATCGGTAGGGGTAGACATTTGAAATTTTACACAATGTTTTTTTAGACATAAAGCGACGTTTTAAGACAGGAATCAGGAAAATCGGAGCGAGGGCCGCTGGCCCATGCTTATCCGGCTAGACCCTTTTTATGGGGCCGAGCACAGGCCCTGGCCTCCAAAATCGACCACACGCTGTAGTCCATCAGGTTGAGATTCGGTGAGTACGGCGGCCATTCCACAGACGTGATGAAACCTGGGAAATGGGCTTTGCACCACTCCTGAGTCGTTTTCGCCCTGTGGGCTGGCGCGGAATCCTGCTGTAACGTCCATTCCGGATCGCCAAAGAGCTGTTGGGCCCACACAAGTACGACGGCTTCGAGAATGTCCCGTCGATACACTTCTTGGTTGATTTTGACCCCTTGATCCACGAAAACCGTAGCAAATCCCATTTTCCAGGTTTCATCACATCTGCGGAATGGCCGCCGTACTCACCGGATCTCAACTCTATGAACTCCAGCGTTTGGTCGATTTTGGAGGCCAGGGCCTGTGCTCGGCCCCATAAAAGTTTCGAGTCGCTGAAAAAATCTCTGCGCCGGGTGTGGGACCGAATGACGTCAGAAGAGCTGCGACCCATAGCCGAAAATTTCAAAACATGTTTGAGCCTCTGAATCGGCTCAAAGGGTGGCCACTTCGAAACTTCTTAAATATACATATGAATACTAAAGGTCTATGTCATGGTTGTTATCATTTGGTTTTTCAAAATTCGTCGATTTGACTGAATCATAATAAGAAATGTTTAACTCCGTTATTTCTTGTCACCCTGTAAGTGTACAGCAGAACTTTATGAAAAATAAAAAATGTTCGCATTGATTGCAGAACACAGGAGTCAAATAAAAATTGTATTCTTCTTTCAAGTATCCTATTCAGCTGAAACTAACACATTGATGCCGTTAAGGATGTTCTGGAGTACAATGAGAGACAAAAGTACAAGAAATTCGGAATCCATCAATATATTGGCAATGAAAGCCATTCCCATGAGTATATTTTGCATACTTTTGTATACTTTTTTTACACTGTTGCCGCGTTTCCATGCTAGTGAGATGACAACACGATAAAGACGTTTTGTAACAGTTTATAATTTTTTGCTCTGTAACTGTTTAGTGAATCCTAATAAATTTTAAACATAATTAGATACATAATTTTTACTATATATGTATAAAAAAACTGGAGTTTCTAGTTGCGTTTTTTCAAGGTTTAAATAGGGTGTGAAGTGGAATTTTATGAATTCTCCATAAGAAGACGTGTCAAACTTTGGTAATTGCACTAATTTAGTAAGAATTATATCTTGTCAAATTTTCAAATTTTTGTTGCGTTTTTATATACCTCCAGAACATCCTTAAATATTTTCAACGTGTCCACGGCGTTAAATTGTACTAGTATGTACCCACGTTTATAATAAATGCACAAAATCCGCAGTCTAGTGATCGGCAAAAGGGTGAAGTTGTGTATTTCACTTGCAAAAGGATGAATTTCGAGCGCAAAACCTGTATACAACCATACTCACCCGAAGGACCTCGAATATCAACGCGCACATGCCCAAACCGTTCGTCAGCGTTATCATTAGAACGACAGGCCCATAAATCTCCTGCATACCGTCCCGACACTCGATCAGAGTGGTATGTCGTTCGATACACTTCCGTAAAAGTTGTTCCCGATTTTCCGTGTGATATTTAGGCGATTCTTTCAGTTCAAGGGCCATCGCCCTGAACACGGCGCACACGCGGAACGAGCATAGGGTGAAGAACGCGTCCACCGCGGTCGTAATTATGGAAAATGATACTGACATGGATACCTCGTAGAGATAATGCACTGCAAAACTTGCCGTCGACACGATCGGCCATGGGTAAACTGACGGAAACGGTGTCGAGGGTTTCGCGTTCCTTATTGCGATATCTAGCAGCGGTTTGGACGTGTATAAAATCGCGGTGAGGAACATGCAGGTGAACTGGTAGCACACTAAACGATAACATGGCTGCAGATACTGGAAAACCGGTGAGCTGGAGGGTTGGTTCAACGACGTCTTCTCGAACAACGTCTCCAGGGTGTCGCCTATGCGCGCCAACTTCTCGCGATGACGGAGGAATTGCACAATCTGAAAATGTATCAAGCGATCATGTTCGTAAATCTTTTTAAGCCCTTTCTTTACTATGTTCGTTGACAGGCAGCAAGATTATTGCAGACTTCTAAGTTTTTCGATGATCACAGATTAGTAGACAGCGGATTTTATGCATTTATGACCAAAATCTATAGATGTAATTTAAAACAGTAGAAATATTGGAAGAATTTAACAATATTGTTCATCATGTTGATCATTTCTCGCCGAGATATACAGTAATTCTTCAATCGAAGTCCTGGGTCGCCTATCTAATCGAAGTCCAGTGCCTACTCACTCCACTGCCGGCCAACGCTGAGCCGCGCCGCACCGTAGGGCGGCGATGATTGGTCTCGGCTGGGGTATACCGGTGAGAACACCACACATTTACTCGAGTGAATCGAATTCTCAAACTTCTTAATTTTCATTATTGTTTTATGGGACTTTGACTAGCTTATTCCTGGCATTTCTCTGATTAAAATGACACCAAACACGATATAATTTCAACTGTATTTAGTGGTTTAATCGACGGTGAAAGTTTCGGGAGCAAAGAAGGACAGCGACAACGCGGGCCTTTGAACTGTGCCGGCGACGTCGACTGTCTGCGTCTCTTTCTTTTCTATACGCTCTTCTTCGTTGCGTTCGAAACTTTCATCGTCGATTAAACCACTAAATATAGTTGAAATTATATAATGTTTAGTATCATTTTGCATTAGAAAAATGCCACGAATATGTTGGTGAAAGTTCCATTAAAAAATAATGGAAAATAAAGAAGATACAACTTTTTGGTGATGACGCACGGGCCGGCGACGGCGACATGCTTCGGCAACGCGATCCTATTTCATTCTGTCCTTCTCTATGTTCGGATCGTCGATTGAAGTCTCGGTGCGGCCGACGCGGTAGACGCAGTCATTAAAAAATAGTCTCTCTACGCTACTGAAGTCCGTTCAAAACACGGGTGTTGGGACTTGGATTGAAGAATTACTGTAGCGAGTTTTCCTTTAGGAAAAATGGAAATTGTGCATTTTTTAAAGATATTTTCAGAAACACCTGATCTATCGAAATGTTAATGAAATTGAAAAAGCAAAAGGAGTGCCTTGAAGAGAAAGAAACGCTCATTCTATTGCTTTTTCGCACAAGATTCTTCGATAATTTTTTCGCTTTCTGGAGCCAGTTAAAGTTACGAAGCCCATATTTACTTCAATGTTCAATAACTCGAATAAAAAAAATCGCACAATATTCAACAACCATACAATTTACACAGGAAAGATAGTCCTTCCAAATGATATTAACGCGATTTATCAAAAAAATTTGTTGCTCCCCGTGTGATGTTCCAAAGTTGCACAAAATTTTTGTTAACTGTCGATGTTGTCTTCATATCGCTATAACTTTGTAAAAAACCAACATAGCAACAATTTGAAACAAAGCATCTGCAACTAGAGGTTTCAGGCTTTCAAACCATTGTTTAACGATATCGATACGACAATTTTTGACGGAGTTATGATCACGTAAAGTGGGTCTAATTTTTCGGGTTCGCACAAATGATCCCTTAATTCTTTTGACGAGTGTATAATACAAATGCGACGAGGACGAACGTATGTACCTTCATCGCTACGTTTATAGTAGTAGTGAGCAGGCTGAAACACGCGATAATCGCACTGATGTTGGCGATATGAATCCGGAAAAAATTAGATATCACATAAAAGAGAAGGCAGTACGACACTAGCACCAGGATCGACAGATACTTGACGATGCCCTGCTGATGCGGGAACAGTCCGTAAACCGCCAGAAGACGTTCCACATTATTTGTAAATCGCCGGTAATTCAACGTTTCCTTTGACATCGTCGAGAACGTTGAAAAAAACCCTATCGGCGCCGATCTAGAACCATCGACGATCTACTCTAAAATGGGCCTAATGCTCGCCCGACTATAACAGCTGGTATCCCCACCGGTCTAGGTCCGCGATTATAGATCGATCGATCATCCAGCAATCTTTTCACCCTCCAATTTTCGTTGAATTGCACGAAGAAAATCAGAGACGTTGAACAATTCATCGCGCACGATACGCTCGGCACTTTCTGAAATTAGACGTTGCACGGTAAATCGGTTCGTGGGACTTTCAAAAACCTATCGAATACCGTATTCGACGAAGATTCGCTACTATGGAACAAGGAATTTATGAAAATGCGTAATGCACGGAGCTATGAATAGTAAACGACTCGGAATGGTCGCAGGACAGTTCGGTTCGAGAAACGACAGGTGTTGCGTTAACGCATTGCTGTATCAAATTGTAAAATACGCGGAAAATCGTGCGAATTCAACAATTTTGTGTAAAATGAAGTCATCTACTTGTAACTAATAGTTCAGAGAGTTCAACGAAATAATACGAAGATCTTTTAATTTGAAGAAAAATAATATATATATGTATTTCACTTGTACACAGGGGGTGAACGAATCGTGATCAGTAGAGATCACTCTGTTATGATATAACAGTCCGATCGAAAATGTTTTTATCAGATGTAGCATGGTTTCAAGAGAGCTTTCACGTGATTATAGCTTTGTCAACTCTTTTTCTCATGCTTTTCAAGGTCGCCTTCAATCTTTTGCAAATACACCCATGATCTTTTTACGCCTATCTGTTCGGAGGATTTCAAGACGAATTTGGTAAGTATCGTAACATAAAAAGAAATTGCTTTTTCATATTTTCTTACAACAAATTTGCTATAACCACGTGAAAGTTCTCTTGAAACCATGCTATGAATATTGAAAAAAACCAGCATCGTTTTAAGAACACATTCAACAACATGTGAACAACACAGATGCGTCAATAATATTGTAAAGCCTCCGTTTGGATGTTTTCTTACAGTGCTTTATTTGCATTTATTTATTTAATAACTACGGTGTGATACGTTCCGACACATTATACATTATTTCTTCCACGTGAAGTGATTTACAGTTAAACACCATTTCTAGGAAAGAAAACCGTGTCCACCTTGAGACTAAAGCATTGGCAAGAATGTTCATTGCTTTTTTTTTGTTGTTTAGTTTAGTTACGATATATCAGAGTCGATACGTTTAGTAATCATAAATAAAAAGAAATTAAGATTACTTTAGCGCAACGCTACGAAAGCAGACAGATATGATAGCATTTTCTTCTCTTTTTTTTTTGTTTTTTACATAGAAATACGCATACAGAGTATCTCGTAATGAAAAAAAAAGAAAAGCAACGAGAATAGCTTTTTTAACCGCCTGAGAAACCCAACTTGTATTTCGCTTAGTTAGTCGGTAAACATACTTAAATCTTAAAGTAACTTTTTCGTACGTCAGTCTTTGTGATTCCAGCTCGCCGCGTACTTATATTTTTGAATTTGCACACTTCATCGTCTTTTGAGTTTCAATGATTGTTCGAATAATTGCCACGAGATACACTGCATCATTACAAGCAATGGGTTGAAGCGAAAGTTCGTAGCGTTTTTAATTCGAAACTCAAAGGTAAAATTAAGATATTTATACATAGAGATTTGTTCAATAACATATTTTCCATTCTGTTCTATTACTTTTTGCCATCTTTTTAGGTGACTTATCATGCTATTCGATAAACCTATGAATAAATATTTCATTTTTATCTTTGAATTTTGATTGAAAAACGCTACGAACTTTCGTTCCAACCCAATATAAAGACATCGCGTGTCTCATATTCGTCGCAGATAAGTTTTGCACTCTTACATACGAATGTATACATACATATAATGTATATACATACATAGGCACTAAGATGACAAATTATTGCTAAAATTAATCGTAAAAATTCAATATTCTCATTTACAGTATTCGCGTCCCATCGACTAACATTAAGGAAGATAATGGTAACCGAAGAGAAATCTAACAATTTACAATCCTATCAATTTTCGAACGCGCTAAAAAAATTCACACAATCCATCCTCATCTCAAGCTTACGTCTTCATCCCTCGCGGTACTATGATTAAAATCAAATGACATACTTCGTTCGTGAAGAGAACGGAAACATGATCGAATGTAGACTCTCTAAAGCTAGATTCTGTAGGAAGCGAAGGATATCTGCTTTTCAATGTCTCATCATCTGGTAAAAGTTGTACACCTCTTATACCTTTAACGATCGGTTATGGCAGTTTTTATCAGTTATGATATGCCTGCACTACTTCCACTATATTACACCACCCCGAAGTTCGACTACGAAGAAGTAAACGTTCTCTCGTTATCTTTAAGTTTAAAAAATGTCTTGTATATTGCGAAAACATATTTTAAAAGACAGCCTCTCCCAAGGGGAACGCTCGATACGTTCCTCGTCTCTCGACATTGTATAAGTAGTTTTACAAGTGCATTTATACATCAGTTACAAGCGCGAATGAATATTCTATATTACACGAAGAAATGTGCAGACTTTAGACTTCACAGTTCGTTCCTTTTTCTTCTTGCGATACATACAATGTATCTACACTTTTTTACGGTTTACCTCCTTAGTCGAATACCACTTCGCTAAAAGTTATCGAGTAAAACATCGGGAATATATAAAATCATACAATTCGTAGAGCGCAGAAGATGATAGGGGACATTTCATACAGGAAAGATAATGTTTAACTTAAGTATCGATCTTCCCTGACCACCCCCCTCCGTCGAATCTTAAGACGTATAGTATAAAATAATATATTAAAATATTCCTTCCCATATTCTGAAACTAGTATAAACGTACCAAGTCGCTAATATTACACTTCGAAGTACTGCGACTACGACTTCGAAGCGAGCAGGCGATGCGGAGAAGTAGAAATTAAACTAAAAAGACATTTACTAATCTGTCGATATTCGATAACTCTGAATCAGAGCTGGGCAATTGACTATTTCTATTTTTACAGGAGGCTCGCACTTTTACAACAATAATTAACCACTAGACTGCGGATCTTTATGCAAAATAAAAAATGTTTGCATTAATTGCAAGACACAGCAGCCAAATAGAAATTTCTTTCTTCTTTTAATCGTCTTATGAAGCCGATATTAATACACAGATGTCCTTAAATCTTCTTTTTGTCATAAATGCATAAAATCCGCAGTCTATTAATCACAAACTATGTTGTTGAAACGAATACATTTCACCAATGACGCAAGGGAAACATTGCTTTCGCTGGTTAGATTAACTGTGGTAAGATTAAAATGAAAATACTGATTTTTCGAAATTAATCTATACAAAGGTATAAAGATGTACGTCTATTGATAACTTATGGTTGTGTGCTCACCTCCATGGTTTAGCTACAACCCACAGTGGCAGCCCACGCAAGCCTGACACCATGGGCTGCCCGCAAGGGTCATTCGTGGGCACGAACTATTATAGGGCCATACTATAATGAAATTTGAGCAACTGCCTGTGAGCATTGGGTTGCCCAACTCTGCTCTAGGTAAATTATTGTTCGAATGTCTAAATCACTTCTGCAATAATCGTCTTTCTACGAATTTTAAGAGAATGGTACGAATTATTATAAGGTAAGAGGAGAAAGAGAACGAAGGAGAAATGGGGGAGAAAAAAGGATGTACAAAGACGATTAGGCCTCCTGCATCTTGACACTAAACTGAATAATAAATAATTAATATATTATAGGAAAAATTGTATATATATCACCTCCCTAAAATGGCAAATATTTTACAAACGGAGTAAATGAGTATAACGGTTACAAACAAATTAGTATGTTCATATGGCACAAACAAGAGAACTTTCCACGATTGTATCATAAATGAAAGAATGAGTACCGTATCGAATTGGATGGAGTACCGATACCATTTTACCAAAAATTTGTTTCCCTCTGTGAATGATATTTTTTCGAGTGCCTCTAATGCGTATGTATATCGCGATGTGGTAAATATAAATATAATGAACAATGTGAAAGAATTGCAGAAGTAATATAGTATATATGCATATGTATATATCGTAACATTCCTTCCTACATTATTTTTCTTTAATCCGCAATAATGCTTTCGAGAGAGCAACGGAGAGAACCTGTTCTCCCGAACGATTCTCAAAGTTGGAAGTGATAGCGAACCGATTCCGCTATCATACTTTCTTAAAAGCATTATAGTACATATATATTCTAGCACCATACTTGAATCAGAAAACTTTCAGTATTTCCCTGAAGAGGCGACATTTGAAGCGAGGGACATAATTACACCGAGTCAGTACCGTCCTCCTTCGCTATTGCTTTCCCCACGAAAGTTTTCGAACGTGCACGAATATATTTCTGCAGAAGCAAAATCAATGTTTCTGTAACCGAACGTAACAATTTTTTCGTTTTTTTTTCTCATAAAATTCCTAACACTATAACAGATTCTTTACTTGCTTATAGGTTTTCTTGCTTTGATAGGGCGGTTGTCAATTGAAATTTGATCCTACCATGCGAAGTAGCAGTACGGCGATGCATACTTAATAATGAATTTATATAAATATGGAACACTGATTATACAATTGGGATATATAGTTCATTGTAAAAAATAAGTTTCTAAACGTTACTGTCTCTCAGATTACGAAATCCTTGGCTTTCTTGACCGTCATGAAAAATTTTCTGGTTTCTTTGGCAACTCCGCAGCAAAAGGGGCAACACCTGCAATTACTAAATTCAATGTCAGAATCAATTTGTGTAAAGAAAACATTTCTCTTGGTTGATTTTAATGAAATATGGAATCAGCGAAGGTGTACCTGTTTGCTGTCGCAACAATGGTACAATGAAGTTCTTCATTGTATCACACAATTTTTATTTCGTTGAGCTAAACCAGCTCTGGATAGATCACGCTCTATTTCGTCATCGTCCTCTATACTGTAACAAAAACACAGGAATTAAAATAAGTCGTTTTATTTCAGATGAAAATCATTATCGATGATAGAAAAGCGAAGAGCTATTTGTAGCCTCGAAGTAGAAGCAATCAATATTAGTCTATGCGTATGTACATTGCAAAGTATACTTACGCCCTTTCTTGCGTGTCCAGATGGTGGACTAATTCGTCTCTCTTGTTCACAATAGAAACTAGTTCTTCTAGAAGTAAATTCTCGCGCATTTTTTGTTCGGATGTCTTTCTGGAATCTTCTACCGCAAGTATACTTCTCAGTTCACGATTCAGAAGTTCGAATCGGCGTTCCAAATCGTCTTCTTTCTCCCTGAATCAGTGAAAACAATAGCATTAAATTAACACGCTTTGTCGAAGAATTATTGTTAAAACGGATACAAAAATAATAGCTTACAGTATATTCAATTGCATTTGTCTTCTCAGAAGCGCATTCTTTTTATTGACAAGAGTGAACCACAGAGACATCAGTCTTTCAGTTTCTTCTTCATTGTCACTTTCCATAGCAGCTCGCAGCTGTTTCTCAAGTTTTCCTGCTTGAATATCTATTTGAGTTTGTTCTCTTTCTAACGCTTCTAGTTCATTCTGAATGTACGATGTCATGTCCTTTCCTAACTGCTTAAAACATTATAATTATTAAGTTTGATTTGCAATTCTTATTGCAATAAATAAATGTGACACATACTCCTCTTAGTGTGTACGATGTACCATCAGGACTAGTTTTGTCCGGTGAAATTCTCTCTATTATTTTCGAGAATGAGTACAAGGGAGAACCGGTCTTTTTGTCACTGTCGATTACACTCGGAGTTCCCAGGATATTTCCATTGTACTCGGACTAGAATAGTCATTTCATGTTATAAATTATACAGGGTGGTCCATCTAAATATGTAGCCACATATCTCTTTTATTTTCGATGACGGAACAAATGTTACTTTTTTTTCAAGGTCATTTTCCAGAGTTTTCAAGGTCATCGATATTTTATTTTCTTGTAAACGTATATTTTTTATTCCTTGCATATTCTAGTTGACATTAAAACGCATTCGGAGATAATATAAAAAATAACATTTGCAAAGCATCCACCTTGTGATATCATTTGCATTGCATTAGAAACATTTGTTGTGTCATCTTTTATGATGATGTTTTACATTCACCTTTGTACTAAATCTGTCCTGGGGAGTAGACGGTGTAATGCTTCGTCGCGGACTATTATTTTGATCATCTATCGATCGTCTGTCGCTGTTATTGTCATCGTTCGTTTGATTCGACGAAACATTAACACCCATCTTCACCTCTGCTATTAAACGTCTTGCTCTTTCGCGTAATTGTTGTTGCCTTTCATCGTCGTTTTGACTCTAAAAATCATCAAGTATCATTTGCTTTGGGTGAATGATGTGATATAAAGGATATAAATGAAAGGTAAACTGATTGTGTACGTTCATTCAATAGAAAAAATATAAAATTGAGGAAACAAAACCTCGATAGGACTAGCAGCGGAAGAAACAAGACCAGCTGAAATCTTTGTCTGATTCCTGGCCTGTTCTAACAGTTGTCTTGCACGTTCTCTTAATTCATCATGCCGACTGACTAATGGCTAATATTAAAAAATGGCAAATTAGTTGCAAGCAATGAACAACTTAAAAAGTGTACAAAGACTAATTACATGTTGAGAACGCTGCTCTCTGTGAGGTGATGATACACTCTGATATTCGGTATAATCACGACTTCCTTTGTCAGTTGCATCCTATAACAAGATGCATTCGCTACGTAATTATAACGATATTACTTGCTATATTAAAATTCGAGAAAGAAATGAATTATTTCATAAAAGAATAAAGATTTTACAGCACTGTTATACAGCTACGAACATGTGTATTAGACAGAAGAAATATAAAACAAGTTGTAGAATTAGTAAATGTTATGAAAATGGTAATGTTAAAATGTAAGCATGATAGGAACGAGTTCACATATTTTATCGACATTAGTAATTTCTGTTATTTAAGACTGTATAGCACATATAATGATTTATATTCTTAATTGTGTGAGGTTAATTATTATATTTCTTCCACCTACAGTTAGCATAAACACTAGACAATGCGTTGATGCATCATGTGCGCATGCAAATGAACATAACATGTAAGGGATAGTCCCGAATGTTTTAAAAATTTTCCGTCTACACTTCAAGTAAATTATTAGCAAATTTATTAGTTCAGGATTATCTCTTGTCAGTAAAAATCGTCTACTCATTTTTGAGAAACTATTGAGAACGTTTCTTTTTAAAAATAAAATATCTAATGACAGCAAAAGTACTACTTAAATAAAAATATTTCATGTATTCAATAAAAAAGAATTAGCATATTTCTTAAATGTGCAGTAAGTGGCATTTAATTACAGTAATATCGAAAATTGTAAGCTCGAAAGTTATATCAATTAATCAAAATAAAATTAATTAAATTAAGAAATGTTAATGTGCAATAATATATTTTTGAGCAATCTAGATATACTGACATCTCGTACAGGCGATTGTAATTTGTTAACTGAAACTGATTGAGACCATTTCTCGTCGACTATCTGCATATTTTCCTCTTCCTCGTCCGATCCGAAAGGATCTGTTAATTGTCGACGAGTCATTAAGATAGGACGTTGCTGTACTTGTGGTACTCTCGGAGGTGATTTGTTCTGTAGTGAATTTAGTTCAACACCTTGTATTACCATTTTGTACAACAATTTTTACAGTGATACGTAATCAAACAGATAAATGATTTCACAGTGATTATGCGAACATACGATACGTATAGCGAATGAGCATACACACATACCTTTTCTTTAGATAAATATTTTTCTTTAGTCGGTGACAACACTTTCTCTAGAATACTCTTCGAACTAGCCAATATGATATCCTTGACATCCTTTACACTAGATGGTGATTTATCTTTATTGCATTGATCGTGATCTTGATTCTCAGTATTCAAACTCAAATGTAATCTATTCTTTAATGAATCAATATTGGCGTCCTCTTTTTTGTTATCAAATGGATTCGACCTGTGAAATAAATACATTTATAATCACTGGATTAATTATATGGATTACACAGTCAACGTACCGTCTGATGTTATCTATTTTATTGCTTTTAAGCTCCATTTGATCTTTCTTATGCAAATTGATTATTTCTTGACTAAATAATTGTACACTCACATCCGAATTATTGTCTGTATTAAATCTACCAATCATGTAAGAAGACTCATCTGTGGTTTTACCTATCTGATGTACCTGCAAACATTGGATTAAATTTCTTAATAAGGAGAACGATGTGTGAAAGAATTAAATAAGATTACTTCGTGTAATCTTTCACATATTTTCGACATATAATGTATATTGTATGTGTATACATTATGTTACATGATAACAAGCTGTATTGTTATTGATTACCTCTAACTCATGACCAGTGAAATGTGCTCTCAACTGATATAAATATGTCATCACAGCTAACTTGTCAGGTACAGTTAATATATCCATATCTGCTGGTTCTATAACTCTAGGTATACCAAGGGCTTCACCAGCGTCAAATGCTTTCTTACAGTTACCTTTCACATCATGTGGTAATAGCGAGTCTATGTCTCTGCAATGTTTTATTTAAGAGAAACAAGTGAATATACGTCGACAATTTATAAATAGAACAAATAAATAAGATATTTGACAAGCTGCCAGACTGATTAACTGCAACCTTAGTGTACCTTTGTTTTCTATAGGAAATATAGAAATAGTTCGTTCACCAATTTTTACTATCAAACATATCAATTATATATACTATATATATATTTATATAGAGAATATTGCTATAACTCTACGTACATAAGATCCGGTCTAAAATGATGTATGATTGCACAAAATGCCATTCCATTTCTCCACGATGTCGTAAGATTAGTAACTTTGACACCAGGATAATCTTTAGTTACATCCTTACACCATTCCAATAAATCCTGGCCTGGTGTAATCTCTTTTAATCTAGGAATAGTAACATCGTTCCTTGTTAGTTCTAATGGTTGTAACGGTAATCTCAGTGTAATGTGTTCAATGTTTTTACTACAAACAAATGACAGGTTTGTTAGAAACTGTATCGGAAAATGTTGATGGTATTAACATTAGTGTTAGTTGTACAGTCCACACGATCGAAACATAGGATTTTCAACATACTCATTTTCAACGGCAACACTATCTTTCAACAATGATTTATCTTTAAAGGAATCAACAATGCCTGTTAGACTAATATCACGAATGAAGTGGTCATTGTCATTCACAGGTGTAGTATTGTCCTTCGATAAACTTGCCACTGTTAAACGGACAACAATATTATTATATTAGCCTCCACATGTGCGAACATACTCTTACTACAGCCTTACCACTTATTGGAGTGCTAGGTAATTCGCTTTCAGTAAGACTACTAGTCATTAAATCGAGTTGCGCTGAAATATCTAGAATCTCGTCGAGATTTTTCACAGATACTTCCTCGACGTCCTCAGGTATATCCTCGTTATCAAAATCGTCTAACGGTGCTATGTCGCTATTATTATTCACTGACATTAAACTAGCCATACTCTGCATGTCCTCGTCTCTGATAAAAGAAATCATGATATTAAATGTAAAGTATACCTCGTCGATCCTACATCAAATTTCAAATTTTGAGATCATCTTACGTCGCTTTGCCTTCTCTCAAAAAGACACAAGATAAAGTACATTCTAATGAAGCACTGACAATCTTTTTCGACGTCGGCTTCAAATCTAATTTAAGTTGTTGTTGACTAGATTCCAAAGTCGCATACTTTTTCATATTAATATTCGTGGCAGCCACGTGCCGCCTTTTACCAGTCGGGGAAACCTATTGCATATAATATTGATGTGAGTGTTATTCAAATACTTTGTGCATCTAAAATCCAGGGCTTGGAAACAGTTATGATATCGGTTTCAGTCTTTGTTTCAGTTCTAGGACTGTTATTCTTTCGGTCCAATATTTTCAAGCCCTGCTAAAATCTCATACAAGCCCTGTCTCTTACATCCTCGATTACGAATGTCCAATCTTTATCTTCTAACTCGTGAGTTCTCGGATCTTTGAACAAAGTTACAGACACTGCATGATTGTCAGGAACAGCCCAACTAATGATACCTTTTAGCGGGTCACTTAAATTCGGTTCCCAATCTAAAGGTTCTGAAGTTACTCTTCGACTACGTCTTGTCCACACGACACTTAGTTTATTCGGTTTCCTAAATGTAGAAATTATTACAAGTGACATACGCACTGTTGTACCACAATCATATAAACTTATTTGTTGTGATACAACAAACAGAGAAGCTTGAATATTTTATAGGGCACCCTGTACTTGATCATATTTGAGTTTGATCAAATTCGAATATGCTACAGATCTCGATATTTTGAACAAATTTTTCCTGTACATATAATAGGCGGTCTATTTTTGTTTTATAGATATTTGCAAAAAACTGTTAATTCCAGTGAATTCGGCCATTTTAAACGAATTTTGGTTAGGTCCGGATTAGGTTGGGGTGGTGGCGGGTGCAGGGAGAGGGGTTCCGTCCCTCCCCGCCCTAAAACACGTGTTCCGTCGATTAAAGAGGGTAGGAATCGCTATAGTGAGTGTCCGTAGTTTAACCCTTTAGAAAAATAAACATTTCTTCCGACCTAGAATATTTCCATTCTAAATGATTCTTTAAATTTGGTGAATACGAAATTGATAAAATACCTCATGCAATACTGAAATGTTTAATAATTGATTGGATACAAACATATCCGATAATGTAAACAATATTTTAAATAATGGCACAGCAATTTTTAGTAGCGCCTCAGAGTCACCGCTCTTGATTTCGACAACAATACCACTTTACAAGAATTTACAAGGATTTTCAAGAAATATTTTTTCAAACATCTAAAACAAACTAAAACAGACCGCTTATTATGTGTACAGGAAGAAATTCGACAAATTTACCATATTAAAAATTAATAACACTTTTTGTATTGTTTTGTATTATATGTTTTAATAATTGTTTGCACTAAATTGTACTATACTGCAAATAGTAAATAGATGAGAAAGATTTCTGTTCGACAATAATTGACTGTCACGTAAATTAGAACATTATCTTCGAACGTGTTAAAAGACTTGTATGTATATAAGCGTTTCGCTTATTTTATTATGACATACCTCCATTTTGTATAAAATTAAGAAGGAAAATACTGAGGGAAAACATACCATTTTGTTGTTGTTTCTAAAGTGACTTCGTGATATGACACAGTGAACTGAAACTTTGCAGCTCTCTTGTTTACACGCTGCAGTCGTTTCCAAACAGAACTCATTTTTCAGCCGTAGTTTCCTCAAGAATTTGTTAAACGACGTTCAGCTTTATAATTACTTGTAGACGCTACTAATGTTATGCAACATTTTGTATAGAAATTACGCACACTAGGAGAGATCAGCTGTTTACGTCGAGGAATAATACAGATACTTCTTTTTGTCGTGCACGATTTAAGAACTAGAAGTCCAAGGTCCTTCAATCATTCATGCATCTGACATTTCTGGCTGCACCAATACATATAATGTAACCGAGAATCTGTCTTTTTATAGAATCGCAGGATTTTTTTCTTATTGACAATATATCACAAGTTCCATTATCATTTTTATCGTTGCGGTGTCACCTACACAAAATACACCATCCCCGATATCACACCGAAAATATTACGGCCACGAGATCAAAAAGTTTTACAATGAACTCGGACTCGTACCGTGACGAAACCTTTTCTATTTAGTTATTGATCTTGTATCACATGATTACAAGATAGGAAACTCGCTTCAAGTTATAGTCGCTGAATTTGACGAAACGGCGCATGCGAAACACCGCGCAATGGAAACCTTAGACTATATAAATTCATAGACACGGCATGTGTATATATAATCCATATAATCAGTATATAATATATATAGCAGAGAGAGAGAGAGAGAGATAACATGTTTTGTTCGAAGATTACAATGTAATCATTACGTGTCATTACATCGTTTACCAGATGACGGTTGTGGGCAAAGTGCTATAGTCTAAGACTTATAGTCAGGTCAGAACACGAATGACGTCACGTAGCTATAATGTAGTCTGTCCCAGACCAGATAGTGACGTCACGATTCGGGCTGAGGTGGGGGTGGGGATCCTATCATTGCCTATCATTGAATTGGTTTGAACAGAGAGGATATGAAATGTTTGAATCTATATTGTCATTTTATTGCTTCCAGGGCATCAATCTTTTTTGTGAAAGACATTACAGACTTTCAATATTATTTATATACACCAGTCATATCATAACTATATAATATCAATTAACGAACTTATTATAATAAATTGATCAGTATTTATTTACAAATATATACAGTATAAATATATATACACATCAATTTTGAATGAGGAAGTTTTCAGTCAGTCTTATATAATAAAACTACATAATATAAATAAATATATTTCAGATAAATAAAAGTATGATATTAAGTTTATCTTTATAAAGAAGTAAAGAGACTTGTAAGAAGCCTCTTTTGTCGCCTTTAACGCATCCATAAAAAATTAATTAAAAACTTCCTCTTGTTAAAATTCATAGTTTCAACGCATTAGCTTTAATCGATATAAAATTAGTTGTTTTATTTTAAAAAAACACAATAATCAATATACTTTAACGAATTTTCTACAAAGTTCCTAAGTATTATTTCATCTATCAGATTTTCTCGACTTCTCCATATCGCGTATACACTGTTTCAAGGTAATATAACTGGTATTTATAATCTGTGTAAATGAAATATATATCGCATTGTTTTATAAAATTTAATCATCCGTTTTTGTCATAGTTCGTTTTTACATTTCGAGTGTCAAAACTAACAATTTAAGTAAAATGAACTGAACATTATTTGCATGTAACATTAAACTTCGCAACTTACATTCGTGTTGCAAAATGTTTTATGAAATTTAAAGAAGTTTAGAAGGTGATCTAATAAAGAAATTATCGTATGCATTTTGCAATGAGAAATATTCGACAATGTAAATCTTCTAAACCAATTTTCTTAAGTATTAACATATATCAAATGTCTTATTATGTGCTAACTTTCCCTTTATAAAAATTGTGTATCATACATACATGTATACAGATGTAAAAAAATCTTAGTTGTAAAGCTTGTTAGTCTACATATGTTTGTGTTGCACATGATAAACATTCTAATATACATATATATATGAACTAAATTAGGTATATTAAACAATTACAAAACATAAAGCTAATTACACTCTTAGTAATTAAAAATATTTGTACCTGCATAAATATATATAAGTATAATATACATATAATCTGCACAATTCGATGAACACTATTCTCTATAAACTAGCACTAATGAAAATATGTATCGAAGTATATAACAGTTGTTTAAATTCTAACATTTACGACTACTATACACATGTATACATCGAAATAAAGTACTAGAATATGAGCACTTTTAAGCAGTAGAAAATATTAAAAATTATCAAATATACTACTTCTGAACTAATTTGAACAAAATATCTGTTATCGTTGATAGGATAGATATAAAAATATAAAAATTTACAGCTGTCTAAGCATATACATATAATAAGACTATTCGATTAATGTAAATTACACAATTCTAATGTGCCCATGATAGTCTAAATGAAAATTCGTATTTATCGAGTGAACGCATGTACAACTGTTTTACATTTAATGATATATGAAAATTTCTGTCCCTAATGTTACTAACACAGTAACTATGTGTCGTAATCTTCGTCAAGATTGGCAGTATGAGCAAAATTTGATGTTGGCGGATTGCTTGCACTGACACTGGATGTGTTTGTACTCAAATTCATAGGATTCACTTCGGTATAAAAATTTGGTTGACTAATTTGAAACGATGTAGGCACAGATATCTGAAATTCTGGAACCTGAGAAACAGATGTATTCGTAACGATTTGGTCCACAGTGCCAGAATTATGCATTCCTGTTCCTCCGTTATCATTTGAGTATTTCTGTTCAACTTTTACTTCAGCTGTTAAACCCATGTGTTGCTTTTGAAATCTATAAAAATACGATGATGCATTTAAAATGTCAACTGACTTAATTATTCTAATCAATACCTACTCTACTTCGTAATGTCTCAACATTGGATTAGAAGCAGATGTATTCGATGTATTTGAAATTATTGGAGCGGGTGTTAATGGCGGCGTAGGTACTTCGTCGTCAGGCCCTGAAATATCTGGCAATGACTTCACTAAGTCTTTTAAAAAATCAAAGCGGCTTTCCGACAGGATGCATTGTTTCCTATAAATAAATATAAGCGTAAATGTATAATGTTGCAGTTAAAGTTTCTTATATCGTTATACGTACATGTGAGACGGGCTCAAAGTTTTGGCATTCTTGGCATTAGTAATTTGCATAGTTTTGGTAAGTAATGAATGTACAAACAACTCTAATGTCCTAGGTATATATGCATAGTTAAGGAATTTTGAACTGAAAGCTAATATGCAGTGGGTGTATAAAGTATTCGTCACCTTTTAAAAACGAATAACTGTTTCAAAATTGGACCCAACGGTTTGAGTTTTTTTTGGAAATAGCAAAACTTTTAAGAATCTCCAATTTTCTCATTTCTTGATAATGCAAAGACAGGGTTCTCCTTCTCATTCCTCAATAATGCAAACATGAAGTATAAAGCTGTGCATGTAGCTATTTTCATAAAGCTGCGTCCTTCTAACGTCTCAGAAAGGTGTACCAATACTTTTTACACCCCCTGTATATACTTCTGAAAGCATATGAATCGAAATCATCTCTTCTTAATTAATTTTAAAAGGATATAGATTATAATTGGCACCGCCTGTGCAACTTTTCCAACTTCTTCATCGGTCTGCATAATTTTCTTAATTCGTCCCTAATGAAGGAATACAGATTTAGGTTAACCATGTACATTCAAAGCTTTTCGCATAAATACTGATTTATATTCTTTTACTCTTTCATGGTATAAAAAAGCTTGATTGTCAATTGCAGTATTGTTCTCATTAAAATCATAATCGTGTAATGTACGTGAAATTTTCAATATCTTCGTTGAAACACTGTTTCCAAAATATACATGTTATTTTGATACTCACAGCTGGAAAACGGGCATTGTATTTTTTCTTTTTACTTGGCATTGTCACACGAATATTACTACTTCACACCGCGAATAATATATATAAATAAAATGATAAATGAAACTGCGAAAAAAACGCGTTTATGTTGTATTTGCTGCAATTTAAGTGTTCCAAAACTTGACAGACATCTGTAAACTGTATTTTCAATCATTCATAAAACAACGATGTTATGTGTAAAAAAAGTATGGTAAACCGAGTAAAGCCTCCTCGAGAAACATTTATGAAAACAATTTTTACTTTTTATTTATTATATTATCGATGGTGATGATTCCACCGATGTTGAAATTTTTCTCTTCCACTGTTCATAGGTGAAGTTGTTACATACATAGTGGCAGCAATGACTAAAGATGTCTCTGATTATTATGTCGTGTTATGTGTATAAATTAATTTTGCACAATAAAATCATTTTAGGAACAGCAAAGTAGCAAACTAGTCAAAAGTCAGAAGTCAGACTGAGTCAGACTTCGTGACCTCTTGAAGCATCTTGGAAGGAAGTGTCGTCTCGTTTCTGTTTGTTTACTAACAGTATTACAGTCAGTATTAGTTCCTCATGAATAAATGTTATGTTTTGTAACAGTTGGTGACAGTGTTTTCAGTATATATAAAATATAAATAATGTTTTTACAAATACGGACAGAGAAAACTTATTTTATTCTTAAAACATTCGTGTAAACAGAATTGGAAGAACACCAGAAATATTTCTAACCTATCGCACCGGATTTTAGTACTGTTTACGTATACATAATAATTTGTTTTATAATGGCGAGCACAATTAACAACAGAATCATCGTTTTAATTGATATGGACTGTTTCTTCTGTCAAGTGGAAACGAAACTTCAGCCAGAATACGATGGGAAACCACTTGCTGTTGTACAATATAATCAGTGGCAGTCGGGAGGGTAAAATTCTATAATTATTATTTTTTTATTTTAATATATTATTATTTTATTTTAATCAAAACTGTGATATGGTTTTAATTAGGATAATTGCAGTTAACTACGAAGCAAGAGAATACGGTGTTACACGACACATGAGGGGCGAAGAAGCAAAGGAAAAATGTCCAGGTTTAATTTTAGCTAGTGTACCATGTCTTCGTGGGAAAGCAGATACTTCAAGGTTCGCCAAAGAATTACAAAAACTTATGTAAACTTATCATTTAAAAATCCATGTCAAAGTGTAGTACCAATTTACAGTCGCACTGTTTTCTGCAAAGTTGTGTTACATTATAATTTAATTACTTCACGACTTCGAAATTTGTTCATTTCGTTCAATTAAATTACAATGTAATTTATAATTCTGCTCTTTTATTCGATTAAATTATAATTTCTACAAATGCAATTACAAGGTAATTGTGAATTACATGTAAGGATAAGAACCGGAAAAAGAAAAAGATTAGTATCAGTGATGAATAGATTGCGGATATTGATGCAATTTTTAATTTTTGTAGATGAATTTCAAGAAAGCGGTATTTAAAGTAGCACAACTCTGATTTTCTGAATTTTCGCACTACCAATTGAACAATGTTTTGAAATTGTTGCATTTTTCTAACTTTACTACTTAAACAGGTATAGAACCGCTGGTCGTGACGTTATCGAAGTTATGAAGAAACATTGCAGCTTAATCGAACGAGCTAGCGTAGATGAAGCATATTTAGATATTACCAATATCGTTGAGCAAAGAATATCTACAAATTTTCCTACCCCAGAAGAATTAGCAATTCAACTTTCTAATACATTTGTTGTGGGATTTTCAGAAGTTGGAAAGAATGACGAGGGTAAGAGAAAGATTTAAATACAGTAAAATTTATATTTAATTTAATCTTACTATTGTAATCTTAGAAGAAAGAAGCAGAGGTCTAAAAAGTTGGATGTCAAATGTTTTTAAAGAACTTGACGACATACAAGCTCAGAAACTTGCTGTAGCTGGTGTAATAGTTGAAGATTTGAGAGCTGATATACTTGCGAAGACAGGATTTAAATGCTCTGCTGGCATAGCACAAAATAAAGTAAGATGATTCATTAATTTTCTTAATAGATTTTTGAATACATGTATTAAACATACATTGTCTTTAGATATTAGCTAAATTAGCATGCGGATTACATAAACCGAATCGCCAAACAATATTACCACCGAGTACTGTATCAACACTTTATTCTACATTGCCAGTGAAAAAAGTTAGAAATCTTGGTGGAAAATTTGGAGATGTTGTCATCGAATCGCTTAATTGTAATGTTATGGGTGACTTATTGCAATACTCATTGCAATATTTACAAAAACGTTTTGACGAAAAAACAGGGTACGTTATATCGTTCTTTTCAATATTTTCAAATACATTACGAAAGTATATATTTTTGTTTAGATTGTGGTTATATAATATTGCACGAGGTATAGACAACGAACCTGTTACTATGCGTCTTCTAACAAAATCAATTGGGGCATGTAAAAAATTTCCAGGAAGACAAGCCATCACTTCGTTAGATGTTGTAAGTTAAGCGTTAAATTGTGAATAATTTATAAGAAACACACGTATATGTGTATATGAACGGTATTTTGTTACAGTTAACACATTGGGCGAATGAATTATCAGCCGAAGTTTGCGAACGTCTTGAGAAAGATGAAGAAGAGAACGAGCGACGAGCGACATTGCTCACAGTATGCTATCATTATTATCAAAACAGAACTACTATATCCCAGTCTCGTTCATGCACTTTAAATTCGTACAAACCAGAAAACATGGCAGCTCGTTGCGTAAATATTATAACCAAATCTACACAATGTCCGATCGCGTATTTAGGAATTTCGACTGGCAAATTTGTTCAAGCTAAAGGTACCGAAAGCTTCAAGAACTTTTTTAAAGTGAAAGACTCTGAACCTCAAGAGAAGATACGTGTACAAACGAAATCTGTAAAAGTGGACAACAGTCGGTCGTTAAAAAGAACCATTGAAATAGAAAATGAACGGAGTAACAAAGTAAAGAGTGTTACGCATAATGTTAAAACTAACGCAATATTAAACGAACAAATGCCTAACAGAAAAACAGATTCATCACCTACTTCAAGAAGATTAAATAATTTAATCAGTTCATTGAATGAAAAAAACAATAAAAGAGCTCTTCTCGAAATGACAAAAATGAATTCAGAAGCGGACAAGTCTATAGATCAGAGCGAATTTAAGAAATCTTTTTTTATGAATGTCCTTAATCCAAAAGATGATAAACAGATGATAATCGAGTTAAACGACAAAAAGAACATCAGTATTGTACATGAGAATTTAAATAGAAACGGTACGCAGGAAATCGAATTTGAAAATGATCGTAATGATTACGAAAAGGAAGTACATGCGAACAATAAGAATTACTACGATAAGGTAGAACGTATTAACGTAGTTGAGACGGAGCAACCTTCATCTAGCGCAGACACACGACAGAATAATAAAACTAGTAATGTGCAAAATCTTACTAAATTGCAAGAAATATTTCCTGATTTAAATGACATTGACCCTAGCGTAGTTAGTTTGCTACCTATAGAGTTGCAAGAGGAAGCAAAATTATATATGAAAGCACAAACTAAAAAAGATATTAAAGAAAGTTCAATAAAAAATTCAAGAACAAAAAGCAAGTCCAAATGTAATACGTCTAAAGTAAAAAGTAACAATGCTATGTATAATTTCTTAGTAAAACGAGATCCGACTAGTATTGTAGGAGTTCCTTCAAAACAATGTTTACAGTGTTATCAAATGATTGCTCTATCGAGATACAACGAACATTGCGATTTTCATATGGCTGAAAATTTGCAAAGGGAATTAAATACTCCAACATTAGAAACCGTGAGTGTAGAAACATAACATTGTTTTAATAAGTTATGAAGAATTTAGAAATTGTTGTATATACGTGTAATTAGAGAAAATATGACACTGACAATATTCGTACTTAAAATATAATTTTCATTACTTAGAATAATTTTTTATAAATATTTTTACTGTAATTTGTATTGCAATTTTCACTGCAATGCAAATAATAAAGTATTACGCACTCTGTTTTATTGTGAAATAAAGTTTTAAATCGAATCTCAACTCTACGCTTTCAATTTATTATCATTTTCATAAAATTTTTTAGTTATATAATGTTAATAACACCTGTAAGTTATATACACGTATAATTAATTGTTAAAAGTCGATCTGTATTCAAGCTATCCAGTTTTGCAATTTCTGATCTTACGCTTTCCTTATATACTTTCATTGAATCTTGCAATTTAGATATTGTTTCCTTCATCAAATCATTTGATACCTTGAGTATTTCAAATGCTACAACGCAAGCAGAAGAATGAAGATTTTACATGATACTTAAAATATTCACGGGTTCATACCTTGCTGTTTATTTTTCTCCTCTTTCTCGATAGAGTCGATTAACTCTTGCATCAGTCCTATTAACTTGATCCGTTCCTCTGGTAAAACATTTAACGATGATATTTTTCCAAACTTCTTTTCGTACTTTTTAATATACGCATCTAATTTAGAAACTGACACTTTATCGGATTTTCTATGCGAGCTGTTTCTCTTAAATCGTGCGTTTTTGTATGTCATAATTCTTGCTGGAAATCTGTTACTCCATTGCGCTCGAGGCACAAGATATAGATTCTCTTTTTAAATAAATGAATATTTATATTATGCGTGTCATGGCATTGAATATACAGAGTGTTCAATTTGTATATGGTCAATAGTGAATAATTTGATTTTCACTTTGTTCGACTTTGTAGAATAAACTCTTGGAATATTGATCATGTACAGTCGGACGCTCTGTGTATTTTATGTAAATTCACATCAGAGATTATGTACAATATAGAAAGATTTATTTATATAAAAATAAAAAACCATACACTTGTACGAAAGTTATCGAAGAAACTTCCTAGCATGTGTGTATTAGTAAAATTTATTTAAATTCTATATAAAAGGTATATAATTGTAGGAATACGGAATATTCACATCATACTATAGCCTTTCTTCCAGACAGTATCTTTGAGATACGCAACTATCATAGGAGTGTTGAGCATCGATTCAACGATAGTTTTAAATCCTAATTGACTTGCTAACATGTATTTACATTCTATATCCGATAATTCAGATATCAGCATTTTCATATTATCCGTCATTGTGTGCGTAATACCTTTCTCCAGTCGGTACCTGTATTAAATTCGAATTAGTTGACAATGTAGTATGTTCGTTAATTTATTTGAAAAACGATCACAATACCTGCGTGCGCAATCTTGTACCAGACTGGTAGTTAATTTCTCCACAGTCATGAAATCTTTTAAATATTTTGTTTCTCCGTTCAATATACAGTGATTGTATATTAGATTAGTCCAATCCACGGGAAAATTATACGCGTGTATGACAATAAGGGCTTGAGAGAAATTTAAAGTATGACATAGTATTCTGTCAATGTCCTCAGATTTTAAATTAAGAATACAAATTACTTCTTGATTATTGGACACTGTGTTAAACAGTGAAAGTTGGAAGCCCACCAATTGCGCTTGGTTCGAACACCAATTAGCAAGATTTAATGTTTTCTCCTGTGTTAATATACAAACATATATGATAACCGTTGACATTAAAAATTATTTCGTCTACTATTCAATGTAAATTTACCCGCAAATAGTATTGCGTCGCATAAGTGAAGTTTGAAACGGCTAGCTGTAGCTGCTGTTGAATATGATCTGTTTTAGCTAACTTTATTTCTTGTTGAGCAGAGTTCGGCAGTTTTCCTTGATCTTTCGCTGCAGATGATACTAATGCGTTGATTATATCTCTCGCTTCACTCTCCCACGTAACAGCCATTTCATGATATAGTTGGAAATGCAATGCCACAAGAGTAAAAAGATCTTTGTTTTGAGGACTTGAACGTTTTAAAAACTCCAGGAGTGCTATTTTCAAGCCGGGTACCTATAATAGATTTCATGATTTATTTTCTGAAACATATGTACGGTAGATTATAATGTTAGCATGTTAGGAACCTTATCCAATCCTTTTCCAAGTAAACATTCGAACTGATGATTCTCCTTTAAAATTTGAAATATGTAGTTCATTTCTGTGAAACGGCCAACGCCTGTTACAAGTCGCACCTAGAGACAGATAATATATATATATATATTACCTATATTAATATATTATAAGATAATTATTATAATTAACTTTGTGTTAGGTATAATAATGACTAGATTGCGGATTTTCTGCATTTGAAAGAATTAAAAAATACTGTTGTATTATTTTCGACTTGTTAAAACTCCTCAAAGCTGCATCTTGCGATAAATGTAGACGTAGACAATGCTTCTCCTGCATAAAGTCTGGAGTCTATTAACGACGTACCAATAATGTCCACAGTTTCAGATTTTGCAGAGCGTTAGCAACATTCTGGCATTTACGCAATATCGATGCGATTCCTTCCATGTTGCAAGAAGTTGTAAAACAATCGTGAGATCGTATTAACAGTTCAACGATCATCTTCAGAGTGGACACTGGAATAATAAAAATAATATTTATGTAACAGATATAATACTTTGGCTTTGCAATTATGTTTCATCGTAATGTCATTACGCTTTTCGCAAGGGGAATGTCCAAGCAATCTATTTGCTCTTTTCAAAAGTTGATAACCAAGAAGCGGAACATCATTGCCTAATTCCATAATTACTCGGAAATTCGAATTTAAACAATACCCCCAAAGGTAAATGTTACCTTCTTCGCCATCTGTAAAATTTAGAAATTCACAGTTGCCTTTTGTAGAATTCTACGCTTATGCTCTTGTTAGACTGCGGATCTTTATGCATTTATAGCAAAATTGATTGGTTTCTATTTCTTGCAATCGATGCAGACAATTTTTATTTTGCATAAAGATCCACAGTCTAGTCCTCATATACCTTCTATGGCGCGTCCAATATTCGCAGTAATATTTTCCGCCAGAAATGTTGCAACAGTGTCATTATTTATGTTGTATGCTGTAATTATATCAGCAAATACGTCCAATTTGTTCTCGATATTACTTTCCGCAATTTCTTGTAAAAATTGCGTAGGATCGTTTAACGTTAACAGGAAACCATAACTTTTCTCTAGTTGCATCGCTAGTTTATAATATAATACGATTTTTAAACATACATCTTGTCCATGCTCTAGACTTTTAAGTAATGTTTGCAAGGTTGTTAAACAATCCATTTGCATATTCTGAAAATTTACATCTTTATGCTTGCTTGTTTCAGATAAGCTCGTCGAGGTGGTCACTAGAATAAACAAACACATTAAATCAATATTTGTTAATTAATTATTATTACGACAAGAATATCAAACTTACAAGACGAAGAGGACGAAAATCTTTGCAAACCACGATGTTTAAAGGCACCATATTTTTGTTGTTTAGTCTTATTTAGATCTTTCAAAAGATTCTTTTGGTCAACAGTTAAATTATTTGGCGTTATTTCACCTTCTACCAAGCTCAAGCATAACATTAAAATTTCTAGATCCTACATGTAAAAAAATAATTTTGGTATTATTAATTCAACAATTTCTGAAATTATGTAACACTATTGTTTAATATAACCAACCTTGTGTTTATAATTAAAAATAGTACTAATTCTTAACGCGATGTCTATTTTATTTAAATCAATTAATTTATTAATTAGTTTCTCGGCAGCACTTTTTTCGTATGGTTCATTTAAAGTATAAATGAATTCTAATTTATCCAATCCCGACAACAATTCCGTTTTTAATTTATTGAAAACACGTGGTCCACTCCCTAATTGTATATTCTCGAGATCCGCTAACATACATGATTTCCACATCGCCATTTCTAACGTGTTGATATTTTGTTGTTCTGTGTCAACGCTTTTTAATGTTTCGAAAGCCAGACGTAGTATTTCGTATCTGTAAAATATACTTATTTAACTTATTGAACTTATTAAAAGATTTAAAATGATTCAAAGAATATATTTATACCTTTCTTGATGAGAAGCAACCTTTTCGGCATGTTCAATAAAAAATTCAACACTTTTCGCATACGGGACATTGTGCTTCTCAAAATTTTGTGCGCACTCAACCCAAAATTCATTCTCAACCACACGTTTCCTTTGTATGCAATGTTCAAATTTATGTCGATACTAGAAATATTATTCTGTTAAAAGCAGGAAGTTAGAAATACGTAACGTATAATATTAATATGGTACCTGGGCTAATATTATGTTTGACGAATTCAGATTCGCAGCAGTTGATAGTTCCAACGCACTATCGTAACTTTCTGCTCGTAATAAATCGTCAATGTATCTCTGAATTTCTGGATTAAAGTCAAATACATCGCCTGATATCGTACAATTAAACACAATGTTCGTCTTTTGCAGAATTTTCACAATTTGCAACAAACGTTGTAAATTTGGAGTGCAAACTGTAATGTACGGAAAATTAATGCTTTCTGTTGGCTAGTATGTTCACATGTAGAATTTTATAGTACCTTGAGAATCTGCGTGAAAATCACATTTTATCAACGTATTAAGAAATTCGATTTGTAAATGCGTGCTTCTAAGACTGTACACAAGCGTTGCAAGAATACATTTAACAGCAACCATTGTTACCCAATCTAAATTGTTCAAATATGAGCCATCTGAACAATTCCAGTCTATAGCTCTCTGTAATTTTAATGTTTCGTTATTCTACAATAACATACAATAACATTAATAATTGAAACGTACATTGCTCCGAAGATTTAAGCACTGGTTCTTGAATTTTAATAAATATTGTTCAGACTCTTCGAAATCTCCGTATAGTGTACATTGTGCAAGAAATTCAAAATATGCATTGAAAGCACTTTCCTATAATATAAAATTCATTAAATATTTTGCAATCTTCTATAAATATTACGTGAAATATATACATACAGGCATAAATATTTTATACGCTCTACTGAGCGTACTAATGTATCCATGTGTCACCATTTTGTTCAATAAATTAAAAACATGATTTGCCGTCCATATTTGTTGTTCTAAACAATTTTTATATTCAGAAATAATATTTTCATCAGCGGTTGATATAATCATCCACGAATAAGAATATGTTGCTGTCGATGATGGCTGTAACAGATTTTTAGTTTAGTACAGTAATATACAGTAATGTTAATGATAGAAAATCCATAATACCTCGTAACAGGTTGCTAGAACTGTGAGAAATGGTTTCAATGTCAAAAGTGATGCACTTATCAATGCACCAGGAGGATCTGGGCTTTGATGACATTTTAAAATAATCAGCCACAGATCATCATCAACTGTACAAACACTATCGTTTATAGTGTATTCATATGTGCTACAAGAATCGGAAATGCTCGATGAGTCTGTGGACGTCGATGAACCAGAAGCAAGAGATCCCTGTTTTCGATATGGTACGTTATAATTCTTTAGAATGTTTACACATCATATGCATGTATTGTTTATTACTCACAGTTTGTTTAACACCAACTTTATGATACAGTGACTGTCTAACATCCCGTGACTTTAACTTCTGATCTATGTGAATAGCTGTTTGTTCTTTCGTAAGTCGTGTGTTATTTAAACAAGTTAACAAGTGCTCCCTTAAAACTGCATCTTCGAAATATTTAGCATTATCTAGCACCTGAAAAGGGAGTGTACTCTCATTCATTCATTATATTCATTACATTATTCGTATTTAGTACCTGATCCATGGGATAAGAAAAAAGTTGACAAACTAAGAGAAACTCGAACCAGTGATTTTTACTCGCTAAAAATTTCAAGAAGGACACAGGCGAAGAAGTACTGTGTGATCTGGCAAATCGCACAACAATATCCCATATTTTTAGCATGTTTACAAATTCCTGACTATTCTCAACTAAATCATCACAGATATCCTTTTGGAAGCTACTTTCAAAATAGGATATCACAGCCTTCAGATCATTTTCATTTTCGTATAATGTATTCTCTAACAGATTTCCTGCAAGCAAAAAGATAAGATTCGTTAACAAAATTTATATAATTTGTGCTTGTTGAAAGAAATTACTGAAATTACCAATAGGTACGTTCATTTTTTTTTGTATATAGTTCGCCGCTGTTACGTGAAGTCTCAGATTTTCGGAATTGAGACTTAACATTTCAATAAAAGAGATACAACTGCAGACTATTTCCGGCTTTTCTAAATTCCGCAGAGCGAGAATGTGTGCGTAAAGACTTGCTTTACATTTTCTGAAATCAAACTATATTAAGTAAACACTGTTGGAAGATAAAAATATCAATTGTAACTTTACCTTCTAGAAAATACACTTTTTACTCGCTTCCTTTGGCACTGTTTTAAACTAAGAATAGCCATGCTTGGACGAGCTTCTTTCAAGTAATATTCATACGTTAATGAATCTGTGTGCCCATATTTTTTTACAAGAGTTTCGTTAGAGAAGCGAGGCATTGGCTCGTTACTGAATCGCCACTTAAATAAGTGCTCCACATTTAAATTTTTATAACCATCTAATAGTTCGTACATTGTGGCTTCCTTTTTTGGTTTATTCTCAATAATATATTGCAAAGTTGGTATTTGCTTCAACGTGCTTTGGAGGACTTCATTGGAAATATTATAATCACCTACTTGCAAATCATCTTTTCTCGTAAATATATCTTTCAGTATACTTCCTTTCATTGCAGTACAATTACTTTGATTGTTTGCTCGATTTTCTTTCAATAAGTATACAAATATTAATAGTAAGACTATTAAATAATTCTGTTTTAAAAATTCGTTTACATCATCGCATAGATAATGAATCGTTTCGAAGAGGGCTTCCATTAAAGTGTCTTCAAACTGTTCTTGATCGTTACACATTTTTGTCAATACACTAAAGAGTTTTACTATCTTTTCTTCATCCTGTTCAGTGTGAATTTCATTTAAGCAACGTGCAAAGCGCAATTCTTTATCAACAGTTTCGAAAAATTCCTTCCTATCGATATTGGACGTTTTACAAGACAGTGCTGCGTCAAATTGTGATAACGTCATCGCGCTGCCAAAGATGCGTGCTAGCATTAATTTTATATTCTCTTTTTCTTTTTGTACAAATATTCCGTACCTGATACATTTATATAATATATTTTATTATTTGTTATATATACCGCATTTGATTAAATTCTGATTATCTACAGGGTGTCCTATAATTACAGCTGGAAAAGGATGGTTTATACTAGGGCTAGATAGATCTTTTAATCTTCTAATAATTTACTATGGAGGTTCAAAATTCGAAGCTTCGAAACTTCGATTCTCATTACCTCCGAAGTTTCAGAAATTAAAGCTCCGTAATACTAGGTAACAGACGTAGTATATGCAAGAATAAGTAAAAAATGTAAAATTACACAATTTTACAATTGAAATTTCCCTCTTGAACAAATTGCAATGGGTCACCCTGTACACATTTATGTAATCTAGATAAAGACGTACCTACACAAGTGATTCTTAACCAAATCTTTTACAAGATCACTGGCATTCGACGAATCAATGTGTTCATGCATATCCGATCCAATGTTCATAGTAGCGAACAAAGATCTGTACTCTTCGGCGATATCATCAGACTGTTTTATCGAACTACCATTATATTGAATATCAATCCAACACTTGATCATCTCAACCTTATCATTCGACAACAAATAGTCCCATAGCACAGTGTTAGTTACATTCGTTAAAAGATTATGTTCTTTTATAGAAAAATACAATTCTGTGCACAATGCTCGTTTTATATGTTCTGGTAGTTTTATCATATTTTCTATACAGAGGTTCGAGCTTACTCCATCTTGTATCCTGAAAAAATCACTTATTAATAAATAAAGTATAATAAATAAAGAATAAAGGAACTTACATATGTTTCTCTTCAAACTTTTCGAGGTATTTTATTATATTCCACGAATCGATATGCTCAGCTTCGAAACGTGCAACGCTTATTAGATATTCTGCTAAATAGTTTCTTAAAGCTAAATCTTTACAATGTATACAGACTTCGAATATGTATTCCACTGGATCCTTTTTCTACAATAAGGAAAGATGCATTAATGTCAACGATAATAGATGTTGTAAATTTGTAATTTGATTTTTAATATACCATATTTTGCAATATATGAGAAGCTCTATAAATTTGACGTTTCTGTAAGAGTTCTGTAATCCATATTTCCACTTCTTTATTAAAGTAACGTTGAGCATCTTCAATGGAACAGATTTGTCTAAAAGCTATACACTTGTGAGCAAGATTGATGTGAGTGCCTTTCGCAGATGCTTCTCTGACTAATTCCTTGTCTCCCAATGTACGCCAACCGGTCCAAATTGCTGCTGGTTCTCCAGTCAAACATTCGACTGGGATGCCTCCCACAACTGTTTTCTCGCCCATTTTATTAGGCTTTTCTTAAAACAAGGTACAATATGTCGTTAATTTATAATAAATATATAAATAAGTATATAGAGAAAAGTAACACAAATACAATAGTTTACAGAAATCACAATTTGTACTTACCGTATTTATACTCTTACATCTCGTTGTTTCTTAATTCAATTATTTTTCATGTGTCGCGCTACATAACATTATATCATTACTTTTGTTAGGTAACTTAATATATAATGTTGTCTTTAAAAAATGAAATCGAGAAGTTTTACACCCGACACAGTACGCACGAACAGTATTTACGACGCATAAAAATGCAAGTTTCAAGTGTTTCATACAAATGAGATACACATTTTATCTTTTGACGTCTCGTTAGTGATTCAATTGATTCAAATGCGCTCGAACGTCAGGTTAACGTCAAGTTCAAATAATGGTCATGATTGGTCATCATCCTTTCTTTGCTACTTCCAGAGTCTCTGCTATTTGTTAGAGATTTTGTAAGGCGTACAAAATATTTTCAAAAATGTTAAGAAATCGCTATGTAAACTTTGTTCGACTTTTCGAATAGCATCAAATTGTTCGTGTTTGTGGGGAACTATAATAGTACCAAATAGTACCAAATAGTACCAATTGAGCAATTGAGGAGCAGTGGTGAAGTATCGATGGTTATCGATAGTTCTCACTATCGAAAACTATTTGAATTTGAATTGGATGACATGACAAATGATCTATCGATGTTTTCATCATCCATATTTGAAGATCGATATGTATACAAATGATCTAATGAATTTTGATATTGTTGGTTAGTCGAGGATAAAAAACATTTTTCAAGTTCGATCTTCTATTAGTTTTATCGGATTTTAACAATATTTGTCGAGTAAAATAATTACAAGAATAATGACAGAGAGCTATCGATAGTTCTCACTACATACACGTGTATTACAACATTTGTGGAGCTTGCATAAATATCTGTAAATAATTTCTAACCGTAATAATTTTCAGTAAATTCTGCCAGAAATTAATTGGTTATTATTCTTTCCTTGACACATTATATTTACATTTATTCATGAAAAATCAAGAGTATTGGATATTCATTCCGGCAGCAAATGATTCGTGCCGCTTTGCGAGATTTTTTACCAAATTTAGTTAGAAATCCACCGCTAGATGGCGTTGTCACATACTTCTCTGTCGGTAACATTTGGCTAACAGTTTGAGCGTTTTGCCGCTGCATGAAATGGCGCTGTACGGACGTTTATAATTCATGCCGGAATTAACATTGCGTCTTATGGGAAAAACGGTACGAATCATTTGCTGCTGTAATGAATATTAAATATTTTTCATTTTGCATGAATAAATTATCTTTATTGTGCAATACAGAGACACAGAGGATTCTCCAGTATACATCCACCAATTTTTTTAGCCCGTGAACAGCCCGTGAATAACAATTTCATTGAATATGTCACCTGTCAATATCGTGATTATCGCGTGCCTATCGATAACCATCGATAGTACCCAATAGTACCTCGATGTCCTCGATATCGATAGTTCTCCACTAGTGTGCACCGTGTTTATTCGAATTAACCTACAAATTTTATAAATAAATAAATAAATAGTATGCACACGCAATATAAGTGACAATGGGGAAAACGTCAAAAGATAAACGGGATATATATTATCGTCGAGCGAAAGAAGAGGGTTGGAGAGCAAGAAGTGCATTTAAATTACTCCAAATAGACAACGAATGCCAAATATTGGATGGTTTGTATTTTTAGGAATAACGATCCAGTACATATTTATAAATTTAAATTCAATGATTTTCTAATTTTATTTCTTTTTGTAGGAGTGAACAAAGCAGTAGACTTGTGTGCAGCACCTGGCAGTTGGAGTCAGGTGTTATCACGTAGATTAAAGTGAGTGTATTATAAGTAAGTAGCCTGCGGATCTTTATGCAAAATACAAATTGTCTACATTAATAGCAAGACATAGGAGCTAGATAGATGTTTATTTCTTTCTCCAATAATTTTATTGAGCTGGAAGTAATACGGTACAAGTTTTAAATTCTCTAAACATTTTCATAGTATTGTCATAAATCCATAAAGATCTGCAGTCTAATTATAAGATTCAAGAATTTCTGAATACTGCAAATTTTACTTGATTCTTCATGTAGTAGCAATTGACATACTTTAGTAATTGATACTTAATATATTTCTGAATATGCACAGTGAGAATTATAAGAAAGCTTTGGAAAATGGAGATGCGAAAATTCCAAAAATCGTTGCCGTCGACTTACAAGCGATGGCTCCCCTGGAGGGAGTTATACAAATTCAAGGCGATATTACAAATACTAATACAGCAGAGCAAATCATTGCACATTTTGACAATGAACAGGCTGATTTGGTAGTGTGCGATGGAGCACCCGATGGTAATTTATAACACCAATACCTAGAGAACAGTAAATTTATAAATGGACTAGCAAAGACTAAACTATTTTAATAATCAACTATAGTTACAGGCCTTCATGACATGGACATTTACATTCAATCGCAACTGCTGCTAGCTGCTTTAAATATTACATCTCATATACTCCGAAAAGGAGGCACATTTGTGGCAAAAATATTTAGAGCAAAAGATGTTTCGTTACTTTACTCTCAGTTGAAAATATTTTTCCCATATGTTTACTGTACGAAACCTAGCAGTTCGCGGAACTCGAGCATAGAAGCTTTCGTAGTGTGCAAAGATTATTCACCCCCCGAGGGTTATACACCTCATATGCTAAATCCTCTTTTGACTCACAAACCATGTGATTTTAATGAGCTGACAGGGGTCAATAGGGTTGTTGTACCGTTTATCGTTTGCGGTGATCTTAATCAGCCGGATTCCGACACCTGCTATCCTCTAGATGTAAGATATCTATATATATATATATATATATATACAATGTTGTAATGTTGTAATGTTTATACAAGTTTTGTAAATGCATATGTAACTCATTCCAGTATGGAGGGAAGGAGTACGAGTACCTTGAGCCAGTACAGATGCCAATCGCGCCACCATACGAACAAGCCTTATCGTTATTAGAAAACAGAGACACTGATTTCAGGAAGCCTGATGTTAGTGTTGTAATAGAGAATATAGACTCGATGTCTCTTTCAGATTTTAAGAAGTTAGCGAAGCAGAAACGCAAAGCAACCAATGAAAAAGTAGTACAGCCAGTTAACGAAAAAACTGATGAACTGGCGTCTGTCTCATTATCGGATAGTAAAACTGAGAATACTGAATGAAAGATATTTTATATTATAACGTGTATAAAAATAAAATGAAAAATGTCATTGTTTTTTTTTGGAAATACATTACTATTTTCAGATTTCTGGCCATTATTTTACACACCTCTCCTTTTACAAATACATAACGAATAATTTGATTAGGGCATTCATAATTTTTAGTTTCGTTTATTCGATATATAAATCGATTTCAAATTCTGCCTCCTGCTGGAATCGATTTCTTCTATTGTTGTTAGTAGATGTGCACGTCGGTGTGTACAGCGCGTCGCCTAATATGAAACAGTAAACATTGAATCGTCTCAGTCGTGATGACCTAGTCGGAACATGACATTAGCCGAGGTATTTATCGAAAGAATTATGATATATTAAAATTTCGTACGTACAAGAACTGTAATGTAGTGAAAATTACATGTTCAGCAGCCGAGTCGGACTTGTTGCGTGTGCAAGAAATTATTCTGTTGTGCCCAGTGCCGGGAACGACACGAGAAGAAGAAACATTCGGACCTGCAGTTGAAATGTCCATTGTGTACGATCCAGAAGTTTCCGTTACAATTGCTCGAAGATAAATCGCTGTTATGTCACATAGCGACCGATCATCTGCCTCTGCATTGTACTCTTTGCGGGGACCTCTTTAAAACGTTAAACGATTTGCAGTCGTTTGGTAATTTTTTTTTCATACTAGCATAATTCCAATTGAAAAATCAACGGTTGGCTAATAAGCCAGAATTATCTGGAGGCATGACACTAACTTATTTTTAGCACTTAACCCTGTAGGATTTTCGGGATAAAAACATATTCGTGCACCCCTTTGGGCTAACGGCTACCTGTGTACCAAATTTTTTACGTCTTCCGTGTTTCGAGATTTTTTTACCTTTGCGGAGGACAGAGAAATAGGTAATTTAATTTTAGCATTTAATCCTGAAGGATCTCCGGGATAAAAACATATTGGTGTATCCCTTTGGGCTAACGGCTACCTGTGTATCAAATTTCAGTCTTCTGTGTTTCGAGATTTTTTTATCGTTATACATAGAGGACAGAGGAACTGGAAATTATCGTACATATAGATATACTCCTCGAAAGAATTAAGGAATCACTTGTGCGAACCCGAAAAATTGGTCCCACTTTACAATGGTTTGAAAGCCTGAAACCTCTAGTTTCAGATGCTTTGTTTCAAATTGTTGCTATGTTGGTTTTTTACAAAGTTATAGCGACATGAAGACAACATTGACGGTTAACAAAAATTTTGTGCAACTTTGGAACATCGCACGGGGAGCAACAAATTTTTTTGATAAATCGCGTTAATATCATTTGGAAGGGCTATCTGTCATGTGTATAAACTGTGTGGTTGTTTAACATTGTGCGATTTTTTTTATTCGAGTTGTTGAACATTGATGTAAATATGGGCATTTAACTTTAACTGTCTCTAGAAAGCGAAAAAATTATCGTAGAATCTTGTGCAAAAAGCAATAGAAAGAGCGTTTCTTTCTCTTTAAGGCACTCCTTTTGTTTTTTCGATTTCATTAACATTTCGATATACCAGGTGTTTCTGAAAATCACGTAAAGTGGGAGCAATTTTTCGGGTTCGCAGAAGTGATCCCTTAATTCTTTTGAGGAGTGTAGATAGTTTAATTGATTGATCTGTTGCATTTCTCAGAAGTAGAGTTCCACATTGATTCATCATTTAAAATACTTCATCAGGATTATCATATTTTTCTGATTTGTGTACCAATAATAAAGGCACCTGCAGGTGGTGGAAGTCTCGTCATGGCAATTCGCGTATTTCCGACCAACAGCTCGTCCTGGGAAGGTCGCCATCACTAGACGCGAACGAAAATGTCTACAACCACAACTTCGTTTCCTTGACTTCGCCCCCGGAGCTCCAGAGGAATACCAGCACCCCGATGGTGGTCAGTCAGAAGAGCAATCTAGATTTGAAGACTCCAACAGTCCCGAACTTCTCATTGAAAACGCCGAAGACCAACTCGCCGTCATTACCTAGCGAAATCCACAGCGACTTCCGGGACAGTGGATCAATAAGCCACTACGTGAGCTTCCCTTCTTCCGTTTCACAGAAGGAAACGCCGTTCCGTTCTGCGTGTTCGAATCGTGGAAACGCGGACAGTCTTCCTAGAAGCAATTCCAGACAGCTGGGGATCATGAAGGAGCAAGAAGAACAAGATACCAGCGTCAACAACGAAATGGATAACATGGAACTGACCTGTGTCGAAGATGAAGTGCTATCCGACTCCAAAGACATATGCGTCCAGAATTTCCGTAGACGATCGGATTCCCTGAAGAGAGTTCGATTCTCTGATCAACACGATTCTGCTGCGGAGTCTGATGCGCCCAAAAACTACAACGCCACGGAGAACGAAGAGTTCTTCGAGGCTTGCGACACTATGCCCAACGCGAAAGAATCCCTGGAGAATTCACGGATACAGATTTACGAGAACGCAGAAAATATAGAGAAAGACAAATGCAGCCCGAATAAATCTAGCGTGGAAGTTAATCAATCTTCCAGTTTGACGAGGTTCGTGATGATGATGGTCATGGAGAGTGGATCAAACCTTTCCACAGGCGACCTTATAAGCTCTAGCTTGAAGAAGTTCGACAGCATCACATCGAGTACCAATAATATGTTGAAGAGCAGCCACAGCTGCTCCAGCTGCAGCTGTTTATCGAAGGCTGTCGATAGACGTTGCAGTGTTTCGAGTCACGAATGCTATTCTTCCTCGACCCAAATGATCAACGCTGTCCGAAGAGACTCAAGCTCGTCGAACAGCAGCGGTGGCAGCAGCAGTTCCGGTGGACTCTTCTCCACGGTAGCTAACGCTGTGAAGTCTGTGGTAAAAAGCATTTCTGGTGGGTACAGAATTATTAAATATTATTGTTTAGAAATTTCCAGAGGAATTCTTTCGATATAATTTTGCGTTCTCTGCGCGCAGGTATGACGATGTCCGGCAGTATCGAGAGAGAAGAAGTTTCCCAGAGGGAAGACATCGTTGCAAGACCCTCTACGTCGACCACGTTCATTCCGCTGTCACAGTATGCTTCCTCGCTTATGCAGAGACCCGGAAAACGTTCCAGAGATACTCTAGATAACTCGCCCTCGTCGCAGAGACAACTCAGTTTAGAAATGCCACAATTCGAGTCTATGAGTCCACTTCGGAAACGCCATCGCGGGTGGACTAGGATCAAGGGTCGGGAACCGATTGCCAGGATGCGAAATAATCAACTTACTTCTCCTAGAGGAGTGTCCTCGGAAACTCAAGTTTTCCATCAAGGAGCGTTATCTGTCGGCGACACGATTCTCCCTCTTCCTAATAGAGCACACCAATCTACTCAGACTGATTGACACTAGATTGAAATTAATTTCTAGATATTTTTTTATGTACTCATATATGTATAGCTTTAATCTCTTTATTCGATGAAACCCTCCGGTCTCCAGTTTTGAATTGAAGACGGGATCGATAATCGAGTTATTTTAATTCAGTCAGAACCTAGAATAGAAAACTGTTGGACGTTGTTGGCATTTTTAAAGTTTTTTATATACGTTTATGTAGCTAAATTGTTAATATAGATCATGAATATTATGCGCGCGGCACTACTACGCAGGATTTCAAGAAAATATAACGTGTTTGTAAATATGTACAATACCAAATACCAGTGGCGCACCCAGGGGGGGGCCAGGGGGCCAAGTCCCCCACCCAAGAAAAAATGTTTAGCTTCCAAAAATAAAATCGCGGAATAGCTCTCGACAGATATGTTCGCTAAAAAAAAGAGGTCATCACGCAAAACCGAGGGCTGGTTCAACTCGCCCCCCCAAGATTGTATCCTGGGTGCGCGCCACTGCCAAATACGCGGAGAAACGGGGACAATCGTTGTTTCCTAAAGTTTTGTATTTTAATAATTAAATACTGTAGTACTTAAGACGTCCCCTCATATGTATAGGGAGATTTAAGGACATCAGTGTAGTAGTTTCAGTTTAATAAGATAATTAAAAGAAGAAAAACGTTCTTTTATTCCGTGTCCTGTATAAGCCTCATTAATCTCCAAGCTATTATTTTTCAATTAGAAAATTCTATCTGTTGTACGTAACTGGCCTAACGTTCCCTTTACTTTGTATATCATACATGTAACCGCAATTATCGATAATGAGAAATGCTGTATTACTGTTACCTAATGAAATGTTATTGCCATCGTGAAACCGTTTACGAAACTGTAGCCTTCGTAAATAAGATTCTATAAAAAAGAAATGGTACAGTCATGTGATCGATGAATTATTAATTAGAAATCATTTACGTTGCACATTGCTACATTGTTTATAGTTACAGCAAATTACAGTAAATTACGACCGACAACAATTAAAAAATAATTATTCGTTTTTAAAAGGTGTACGAATACTTTGTACTTATACTTGTTTCGACTGAGGTCTTTACCAGATTGCGGATCATTATGTAAAATAAAAATGCTTTCTCCAACAATTTAAAAAAGTTCAGAATTACATACATCGATATCTTCTAATATTTCCGCTTCCCAGTATTTTGAACAAAATCTAAATGACAATCCGCAGTCTAGTCATTACTATTTAATCACTGCTCTGTAAATGTTTCCTGCGAGACAAAGAACGTAGATTTATAGCCGCTTAAATCGCTCGTTGGCGATGATCTTGCGTAATTCCCTGTTTGCCGGAAATATCTACGATTCCAATGTGATTCCGGGGTCGTGGATCGGATATCTTATATATACACGTACAAAATCTATACGATCCGTTTCAAAACGAATGAAAATGTTTATTTCCATCACGAATTAATATAATCTTTATCGAAGTACATGTTCCGAGAATACATACGTATCGTTCCCAACGATTCTATTGATCATTATCAACATTTCTAGGAATTTACATCCGTTTAGAGTTTCCGCTGCTTCCTCGTGGATTACGTCTGTTTTGGAATGTTCACGTCGTAACCGATTTCTTATCTTTGAAAGAAGAACAACGTTAAGTAGCTTCAACCCGAGTTTTACGGACTATACGTGGGAGTATCAGATTCTTATTTTTCATCGAATAGATCGTTACAGGTTGAGAAGCGTTGACGTGGTGCATTCTTAGCATACAGAGTACTCAAATATATGACACCGTAACGAATGCTAGCATTAACTCTGCAACTCTGAATCCGTTAATAATAGATTCTCCCGGCAAGCAGATTTTTCATAAATTAGCTTCGGAATGATGATTATAAAATATTTTTACGTAGACCGTCACGATACTTCACGAATGCCCATTGTAAATCATTTTCTTGACTGTGATATGATCAGACTGCGGTTTTCATGCGTTCATAACAAATATGAGTAGTTGAATTACATTCCTGTAAACACATTGGAAGAATTCAAAAGCATGTACAAATATTATTTTAGAAACTTGTTGCGCGCAACTTGTGTTGCAAAATTTATTTTCCGACGATTTTTCTGGATAGATCGACGATCAACGTTCTCGCTTGTTGTTGGACGTGTTGCACACGTTTCAAAAGAAAAAATTAGATAAGGGAAGTGCCGATCAGCATCTTCGTCATTGTGACGGTCGCGATGCGATCGTCACGATGCACACTGTGTTCGCACGCGCTCTCGTTCTCTACGTTCGGCGCGGTCACGAAAAATAGTAGAACTGCACGATCTAAGAAACAGGTGTTCTCCAATAACTGCGAAACTATGCACTTTATGAAAATGTTCAAACGTGGGATTTAAATGTCAAAACAGCCGCTATAGTTATGCGCCGCAGTGTAGACGCGTTGTTCGTACGCCCGACAAAACGTTTTCCGGCCCGATAACATGCAGATGTGCGGCGGATAAAGTTGCGGGGGGTGAGGGGGGCACGCGGGCAGAGTTCTTTGCATAATGCACGAGGATCCTTGCAATAAAGGAAACAGGGTTTTCTAATGAGCCCACGGTCCGTGAATTTCAAACGAGGCGTGGCCGTTTTTTAGCTCCTCGAGATCCGTCGTTCGACGCGCGGCCATGATGCAACATCGATACACATATTTAACAAAACATCAGCCGCGTCTCGCCGTACATTTTCTAATGAACCTATTTGATCGTCGGTTCACGAAGACCTTTGGTATTCAGCGAATGCGATAACTCGGGATCTACAGGAATGTAAATAATTTCAGTAGGAGGAACAACTATTTTAATAACTTTTTTTCCTCTTTATCGAGGTTCGTTATCACGGCTGACGCGTCTCCGCACTTGAATCCGGCTCTGAACCGTCGCTCTATTATTCTAATTGCTATTTGATAATTCGACGTGCTATGGAATGTCGTTCTTTTTTTTTTGCCGATCGTGTGCGAGTCGTTTGACGCGCGGTTTCACAGAGTTCTCAGAGTGTTCCACTAGCCTAGTTCACCTCGGATCTCGTTAGTCCGCGGGAACTTCTGATTACGAACGGTCTTTTTTCTGTGTTTCGTGAAATGATCGGAATGCTCGCGGAGATTACAACCTGTTGACGAATGATCCAGGGAATAGGGGTTCCCGAGCTAATTCGTGTTCCGTTTCACAAAGTTTTCTAGTCAGCCTTGATGCGCAAGGTCTGGTGTCATCATGCAGCAAAAATCGAATATAAGATAATTAGTCAACGCAATAGCTTGCTGTATTTAATTACAGTGACTCCCACTAATGTTCGGACACTTTTAAAAAGACGATAACTTTTTAATATTGGACCATACTATTTGAACATTTTTGAGAAGTTAGAATAATTGGTTTGCTAAGTACGTAGAACTGTGTGTGGCGTAAATCCTAGCTCCAATCGTCGACGAGACTTTGTTATGCAAAGTAATTCGTTCTGCAACTAAATGACTCAAATCATCATCAAACATCGCTCGGTTTGTACGAAGACTTAATTATCTCTGTCTACCTCTTATTGACTAGCTCCGGTAACAATAAGTAACAGCCAGTCGTAAAATGACTAGCATTTGCATTCAACGTTAACTTGTAAACAAATTGACGTTAACTATACCGCGGATTATCGGCGAGAGACTCCCTCCCCCAACGATATGGTGCATAATAATCTGCGAATCTGGTTCTATTTGCTAACGCGGAGAATGGAGAATTCATAAAAACAGCATTCCGTATGCATATCTGGCTCAGTACCCTATAATAAGATTGGAAAAACACCAGGTTCTTTTACGTTTCCGGCGCGAAAGAAAAATAGGAAACGGATAATCGGTTTGTCGGTTCTTGATCGCGTCGACGATAATTCTTTGCCGGATTTACGAGCTCTGTTAATTATACATTATTAATTACTAGATACCGAATTTCATGCATCTGAAAGAAAAGAAGGGAACTTTTAAATGACTGCTGCATCTTGGAAATGATGCAGACAGTTTTTACTTTGCACAAAAATCCGCAATCTAATAATTACAAACAGAAACTGTCCTTACAAAACTACCCTTACAGGAGTGTCTCAATATGAAGGTTGCGATTTTTACCGATCGTCGCGGTAAAACGCTGAAATGAGAACCCCCGAGGGGTTATCGCGTCGCGACGCCAGAAATACGCTGGCCCGCGTTAACAATAGTTGCCCCCTGTAACAGATACGCGCCTTGAAATTTTGAAGAGCTCCAACAGAATGGTTCCGGTTCGGCGAGTTTGCCGTTCGCGGGAATTGCATAATGTCTTCGGCAAATATGACGCGTCCATATGCACGTCGCCGACAAAAAGTTTAAAGTCTGTTTCCTGCTTGCGCGGAGGACGCGTAAAATTCCGACCATACGACCGCATATTATAATTCCGTTCTCTGTGTGAAGTATAATTAACCCCTTGTCTTACGATCTTTCTCAGGATTCTACTAGTCGGAGTTACTCTGTCCTACTAATGCGGAAGAAAAATAATCTAGTCACGTCGTTGGAATGTGTCTCACTTCGTGGAGACAAAGCGACGCTAATTATAAAATAATATTGTACTTTAGGCAAGGGGAGGTCTCTCGCTCGACACGCCTACTGTCGACGTTTTCGTAGCCCTAACATTTCGCTAGAGCCTTTTTAAAGACAACAAGAATGCGTCTATCAAAATTTGTAGCCGTTTTTTAAATGTATACCCAAAGATATAAGTTTGTTGTATAATATCCAAACTACCGAGGAGGTTTCGAAACGAACAAGCGTTGAAATGGCGTCTCTGGACCAGTCATCTTGTAGCGATCTTCTCGACTGGAATGATGGCAGTGGTCCGGGGTGGCTGTTCGAAATTCTAAAATGGACCAGATATTTCTTATTGGTCGCATAGGATTTTCTGCAACGTGATGTCACTCAACTCGCGCCTTTATCTGCTGATAACGCGCTTGTCCACGGTCGCTGGTTTCTTCAAAAGATATTGGCTTAATGCATTTCATCAGAGGTGACCTTAATCGAGACAGTTTTGCAACAAGCGCCTTCCCGTGCTAGGACACAGCGCGACGCGCTCTCGGACCAACGATGAAAGAATTAATTCCGTGGTTTTACATACGCATCCTGGTTCCGTCGCTAAAACGCCAGTAGTACGTACCACTGACGACGTTGTCTACAAGGCATAGGAATCTGGGAAACCTGGGCTAAATTCTTCTTCTTAACACAACTACGATAACAATCTTACATTCCGAGACGACTGTATCTCTTTGCATTCCGAGACTACCTCTAATCAGCAATTTGAACAGCATTTTCATTGGAAACATATGGACTGTTCTGAACGGCCGTCACCTAGAGAAGCTATAAATATTCATTCCGCTTGCACGGAACAATCGGTCACTCGCTGTCGGCTAACAATGGGCCCAGCAGACGCACCTTCGGCAGCTAGAGGTCGTAGGCAGCGATCCGTCACCGGTAGTTCGTGGTACCGCGAAATATGCCGAACGAGGTCCATTTATACTAGTACGTTTTTCACTTTTCTGATTATTCCATATTGAGGTGGAGTGGGGTAAGTCTGCCCTAGTTTCTGCAAAGTTTGACTTAAACTGATGTATTTTCAGTCTGGTACGTAAAAACTTAACGTTCTTGGTATCAGACTCTTGCCACAGTTATTACTAGTCTGCGGATTTTATGCATTTATGACAAAAATGGGTACGTACAATTTAAAGCAGCGGACATATTAAAAAGATTTAAGGACATCAATGTATTATTTTCAGCTCAACCAGAAAATTAAGCTTCACGAAAATGTTCTATTTGGCACCTGTGTCTTGCAATCAATGCAAACATTTTTCATTTTGCATAAAGATCCGCAGTCTCGTTATTACTGGTGAATTAGTATTATGTAGGATTCTAATTTTGCTTGAAAATTATCATTTTAATAGGATATTGTACAGTATCAACTAGGACGCACTTGCCCCGAAAATAGGGCAAGAGCGTCTCTGAAAGTTAAAAATGCTTTCGAACCTTATTTCAAGTGCTACGGGGCAAGAAAAGAAAGATTAACAAGCCTGCTATAAAATGCTTTTTATTGCATTAAATATATTGTTTAGTTTTATAGTCACCCATACAGTACGTGATTTCTCAAGGTAAAAGTCTGCTCTATCGCGTGGTATAGTTCGATTTTCTGCTGAACCCTTATTTTTTGAGATAAATTCAAAAATATCCTGAAAAGTTGGAAAAAATTTTTGCCCTATTTGACTAGCTAACTCTTCAGCGCAATTAGTGAACTTTGGGCGCGGATATCTCGGAAACTATGCGAGATGGCGAAAAACTGAATCTAATCAATCTAGTGGCGCATTTTGTTAACTTTAATTTTGTATAGGATGCTTTTATCGCTAGGACGCATAGATCGCACCCCGCTCACCTTCTAGGAGTGGGGACTTTTAGTATGTTTACCTCCTAACTAGTCCAAACAAATACCCAAAGTTAAAAATTGTGTTCCTTCCATTTCTCTCTACAACTTTTCGTTGACTGGACTATTTGTGCATTTATGAAGGAATTGGTTGGGTGAAGTATGAAACAGTAGAGGATTAGATAAATTTAATAGAAAAAAAAATAGATAAATTTAATAATTTACTCCTGCTGCTCACAATCGATGCAGAACATTTCTATTTTGCATAAAGATCCGCAGTCTACGTATTACAGGATGCTTCCATACTGTAAACATACGTTGTTGTACATATTACAAAAATACCACAGTAAAAATACATTTTTAAACGTATTCAGAATTAGTGTCACTCATGGATGACTGATGTGGCAGTGGTCGTGCAGTCGGATGAAGGATGGCAGGAAAGATGTTTTCAGGGGATCTCCCGTGTTGTGCGAAATGCACGGAATATTATTATGCACGGTGGAAAGAAGGTCTCCGGCCAGCCCTGACACTGTTTTCACTAGGAAGCACGCCGCTCTGAATTAATATCGTTTGACATTGTCTGACCAATAAAGTCGAACTATAGGAAACGCAACTTACGCGACCTTCCGTAATGACCGAAGAACCTCGACGGACGACCTATCCTTCCATTTGTGAACGCGGGTTCAACCGACTCATGATGAATGGCTACGGCCAACAATGCCGTTTGTCAGGCGACATGTATGACGGACCTCGTCGTTACGTAGCGCCTAAATTACTTTATCCATTGTCGGAGGAGTCACTGTCGAAATGTTTACGTGTGATGTTCGAGGAAGCACTGTGTCATAGAATTCGTGCCCGTATAATCATGAAAGTGGTCTAATGAAAATGTAAAACGAAATCAGTTTATCAGTTATTTCACGTCACATTAATTTCAACTAAATTAATTCAATTTAAATCGAAATTCAACTTTCAGTCATTACATTTAAATCACAAAATCTAAACTCAACTCTCGATCTCTATATTTAAATCGAAATTCAAATTGAACTGTCTATTCGTTCTGAAGTGAACTAAATCATTGTGCGAGGTTGACACTCCATTGTCAAGTATCCGACAATAATTATTCATAACTCTGAGATATAGGCAAAACGTCTTGTGTGAAAGACATAAAATTCACGCGACGCGACAGTCGGCGTGTTAATGGCCCGCTTACAAAAGGCACCGACTACGACACAGTTTGCCCGGTGTCCGTGGCGCGACCTTTACCAATCGCGCGCGAAACTTGCGCGAAGTTAAATACCGTGTCCACGTCCACGTGTCTGTCACGAAAACCCCACGCTAGTTGAATACTTACCATAGTCGCGGAACGGAATTAAGAGAGAGACATTACCGGTGTCGTCTTGAGTTGCGTTTCCTGTTCTCCATTGCGAGATCCATCCTAAAATGAATTCCAGCCCAAGGGCATTGCATTCAGGCTCATTCAGCGTGTCGTACAGTTCTCGAAAAAGATGACGGTTCCTCTACATTTCCTGTATATGTTACGAGCAAAGTGTCATTCTATAGAATGCCTGATCTTTCGGGCAGTGTGTGTATAATGGGTAGGTATTTCACAAAAAGCCTGGACATTTTGTATAATATCCACGGTTCGTTGAGCACTGTGTTAAATCCATTTTCTTATGTCTATCTCTTATAGATTATATCTATAATTTATCCATACATTGTCCCCGTAGCACATACATATAACGTTACGATCTTGAATTTTTGACCTTCACAAACTTACAAGGAGAATGCATGGTCGATGAAATCAGATTTGATTGAAACTTTGTACGCTTATAGATCTCGTTCTCCTGTTAACGTGTATACCCCATTATAGGCGCAGACACTGAATAGTTTTTAAGATATTTATAATTAAAGGTTTTCGTTACCATGAATATACAGGGTGAAGCGTTATAGCATTATATCATTATAAAGCGTTACAGACGAATATCTCCAAAAATATTGATTGTACGCAAAAATGTTTGAGATGGAAGTTGTTCAGTACCGAGGGGGACATCATGTGGTGGTATGTTTATTTTTTCCGATGGACACTCCAAGGTGAAGAGAAGGTCACCTTGATTTTTTAAAATGGAAAGACCTACTTTCTGTATCATGAATCGATAGACTATGGAATTCTGAGTAAAAATGTATTGACCTCCATATGTCCTAAATCTAATAGTTAACAAGATATTATCGAAATAATTTTCTTTCTTCTTTGGATAATATCTCGTTAATTATTAGGTGTAGGATATATGAAGGTCAACACTTTTATACTCAGAATTTGATACTCTACTGATATGTGGTATAAAAAATAGGACATTCCATTTAAAAAAAGATAGTTGACCTTCACCTCACCTTGGAGTGTCCACTGGTGAAATTAGAAGCCCCACCGCATGATGTCCCCCTTGATACTGAACAACTTCCATCTGAAACATTTTTGCTTATAATCAATATTTTTGGAGATATTCGTCTGTAACGCTTTATAATGCCCACCCTGTATACAGGGTGCCCCACGCAACTGGAACAAGCTGTACCTCCTAAACGGTTGGGAAAAGAGGAAAATGTTATAAGAAAAAGTTGAATAGCATCTCAGACGGTGCATACTACGCAACTAATTTTATGCACTTTTGTGCATCGGTGCATCAGAAAAATGCAACTGCACTTTTTCTTAAAATGGAAACCTACATTTTTGACTGCACCAATCGATGCAGTTTGTTGTGCTCTATATAAAAGTACTAACATACTTATGACCTAAACTTATTCGTTAAGAAGTTGTCGAAGCTAAAAGTTCACTGAATTATTTCGGTCTCGAAATGTGTTCCGGAGTACCTACATTATGTTCCATTATAAATCAGAGAACTTTTAGCTTCGATAACTTCCTAACGAATAAGTTTAGATAAATCTGCCAAATAAGATAAACATAAATCACGAGAAGTCGAAAGTATAGATGATAGTAAAACTTTTTTAAAAAAAATTGAACCGACTTTGAAAAAACGCACTAAAAAGTATGAAGTAATTTCCATTTAATTTATGTGAATACACACGAACTTAAATACAATACAATCTTTTCGGAGGCGGCGCAAAATTGAAAATTTTCGACACTGGAAATTACGAAAATCCTTAAATTCTTCTAAATACTAATATATTTATATTTAAATAATATATTTGCGCCGCCTCTCCGAAAAGATTGTATTGTATTTAAGTTCGTGTGTATTCACATAAATTAAATGAAAATTATTTCATACTTTTTATTGCGTTTTTTCGAAGTCGGTTTAATTTTTTTTTTATAAAGTTTTTTTTTATTTCACACTTTGTTATCTCTGTCAGCCTTCACATTCCAAATTGTAATTTATAAATATCTGAAAGCGGCAATCGATAACGGTAACGACGTCGCGTCGTTACTGTTCCTAATGTCTAACATTCAGCGGAGTTCACGACGGTATCACCACCCTACATTTTCGCAAATAAAATTGTAATTAATAAAGAAATGTAAAATTATTTTTGCACGGGACCATCCCGGGAACATACTCTACAAGATGCAAAAGGTTTCGTTCCGATTGGTCCATCCATCTCGACGTAATCGGTGAACATACATAGAAAAAAAAGCGAAAAAAAGCACGTACAGATCGAATTGAGTAACCTCCTCCTTTTTCGAAGTCGGTTAAAAAGAGTCGATCTCAAAATGATTGGAAGCTAAAATTGTTATTTACGATTCTGCTCTTGTTTCAATTTGACTAATAGTCGGACTGATAATCTGTCCAACGAGAGGTGAAGCAGCAGTGGGCGTCCTCTGCTAACTATCTGGGAAGGGTTAATTCTCATTGCCTTCCGACTAATGTTGCAAAATAGTGTGAGAATGGATGGAATCGGAGGAGAGTGGAGAGAATCAGCCGACTCGGTGGTCGAGAACCGACTGTCCGATTCTACTGTCGTAGAAGAGCGTTTTGGGGGCATAGTGCGCGAGCGGAATGTTTATTCCCGAGCTGAGCCGAGGCGAGCGCGGTGAGCGGAGACGTATGAGGCGCTCGGGCCAGCGACGCCGAACAGTATAACTCGGTGATTTCGCCTGGAACTTATTTATTTCAAACTTGAAACTCGCCGCGGCAACCGCGTGCTACGATCGCAGCCGCAAGTTGGTCAGTCAGTCAGTCTTTCCTCTGCTATAGAATCAGCCGCGTGGCGAAAAGAAAGAAAGACGAAACAGACAGAAATAGAACGCGCGATTAGCCGTGTATCATCGAACAGCAAACAAGCTAATCAAGAATAAAGACATATTGTGTAAAGACATATTACAGCGTTGCACCGGTGCATCAACTAGATTACCGTAATCGTCGACGCTCCGTTAGCGACTTTTCCTCCAGCACGTGTTCGGAACACGCCACGTTACGGTGTTACGGTGTTCCTCGTTTCAACCCTCGGCAACCAGCGTCTGTGATACCGTTCGCTAGGACCACTTGCTGTGACCTGTGCTTTTTGTGATAGTAATATTAATTAGCAATTTTCACCAAAGACATTTCGTTCCAGCACTGTCCGACGGCCTAGCTCATCTTCTCAGAGAGCGACTACGATGACATAGGTGAGCGTTTCGAAAATAAGTCCTATGTGCACCGCTATTCTCTCGTCATTTCTCCACTATAAACATTGGTTTGACTTTGCCGCGATGTTCACCTCGCCGCTATCCTCGATTCCCTCCGCTCCACTATATCTGTACCCTAAGTATGGATTTATAGTGGTGCAGCGAGGTGAGCGCTGTGCGGTGAAAAAAAAGAAAAACAAAGAAAATACATATGTACTTTCTCATTAGTATGTGTCGAAATGTTGTCACGAATGTTGGTATCTTTTCACCGCGCCGCTATCATCGATGCTCGCAGCTCCACTATAAATCCACCCTAAGTCGACAGCTGCTTCCAGAACAACTCCGTTCCTCGCTCCGCGATCGTTACCTGTCACCCGCGCGTTTGACAGTGGCTCGGCTCTTATAGTATCGTATCGTTCGGTTTCCCTTTCCTCCCGCGACTATCTCGCAATGTTTACAACCGCTGTCACCTCGACGCTGAAGCGACAGTCACGTCTCTGTACGATTTCATGAATAGAAACTTTGCAAACGTCAAATTCACAGGACTTTCGGAGCTGACAGATCCATCCACTGGCAGGTTATGTCTAAATATATCGCAGAATATCACCGGTTCCTCTTTCTGTGTTTGTCGAAGTTACCGATCTATCGATCGATCTCTTCCGGTCATTGATCTCTACGAGAGTTCTATGTAGCTTCTCCTGATTCGTTTTCGTCGCGACCGCCGAACGACTTCAAAAACGAACTTCCGCAAATCGACCGGCTGAGTCAACACACGAATCTCATTCACGATTCTTCGCGTCGCTGACTCCAAAGGCTGTGTGACCGCGAAACGGCTTGAACATGATCGTATCAACAGATCGCGAGACCGTCCAACTTTCCGACAATAGCATTTTCCGCGGAGGCAACGAACGCCTCGTGTCCAGAATCGGTCTAGTAACTATCACCGGAAGCTGTACCGAGATAGGCGGAATGTTATAACGACTTAAAATAGTTAGGGTGCCGAACGCGATAACGACGCGACGATAATTGCTGACGTTGCATGAAAGACGAGCAGCCGGATCAAACACTATGTAGGCGAGAGATTGTGATATCCTCAAAGGTCTTCTAATCGCCAGTGACGCGTCTCTTCGTAGAGAAGTTGCTAACCGTTATTGTATAGATAAATTGTAAATCTTCCTCGGGGAGATAACGCGGATCCATCTGTCGATCGGACGATAGTTGATACGCGTTGTTAATTGCAAAACCGAATGACAACGATCGAGGTTACTGAAATGATTCCTTGTCATAGAACGTGCCGCGGGAAATGGCAATGTCCATCGCGGCCCTAGTGGAACGTGTCTCAAGGACACTGCTTTAATACAATTAACGCCTGATTCGCTACCGTGAACGCGATATCTCGGTCTTTCCTGCTTAGCCTTCGGGGACGAATTTTCTAAAGTAGAAAGAAGAGATTAATCTCGTTTGATTAAAATATTATCGGTGCTTTCATTTTCTTCGCAAATATGTTTAATAGGCTGAAAATTCTTTTTTTTTATCGTTGAGAGATTCCGTTGTGTTCCGCGAGAAATCATGATCTCGTTTTACCTCGGAACAATGTTCATTTAGAAAGAAAATAAACGTACGCACACGTGCCAGTTACGCTAATGATTTCGATTGTCCAACGTTCTGTAATTTTCATAATGCCATTTCACTTATTTCATAAAGAGATGTAACGTCATTAGCGTTCGGAGTACGGACTTCGCGTGTCACCGTTACGATTCAATTATACGTGGGTTTGAAACAATACACCCTATCATTTCAACGTTTAATGCGTGAATCAGATATGCAGCTCTGCGCTTGTCCAACATGCGCGCTGTACATTATAATCAGTGACCCTAACATTATTAATTCGATGCAATCAGACCTCGTACCTCGGTGAATAGTTCAGTAAGAAGAATTAAGAAATATTATTCGCTCTAAACTCTTTCAATCCGTTTCCGGTTCCGGAAAGAACACCAGCGAAGTTACTCGATGCTTTTTCTCGTCAAAACTCTCGTTTTCGAGACTGTAACTCTAATCGATTCTGGCGCGTGTTTGCTTTCCAGTGTCAAGAGCGTCAGCTGCCGAACCGCCATTCGATTTCCCAAGGAAGCCTACGGCAGCGAAGCCCGCGCGACTTCGTTCCAATCGAGACAGAAGCTCCAACGAGGCGATGCGTCTTGGGCAAAAACACCTAAGGCCTTATTCTTCATCGGTGTTCCCTATACCGCGGGCGATCCCATGAAATCTCACTGATAAAGGTGGAATCAGATAAGAGCGGTCGTCGAACAGGTGGGGTGCCACGACAGAAAACAGTGTGAAATCGTTTGTACCTGGCCATACGGTGATTCGACGCGTCCACGCACGGTTATTCCATCGAGGAAAGAAGTTTTCCGAAGCTTAGTAACCGCTTGCGGCGGTTTACTCTCGAGACGTTCTACGGAGGAGTTACCCAGTGAAAGAGGGAACCTAGTTTTAGGTTTATCTGCCACTTCGAAAGCGCTGGTGAGAGAAAGAAAGAACAAATAAATCATAGCGGAGCTGGTGGAATCATAAATAGACGACCTTGATTTTGAACTGCGACAAGAAACGCCGCCGAGGGAACAAACTCGGTCGGAGGCGAGAAAAACGTGGAAAGAACGCGCGTTCGAGCGGCAGCGATCGGCGCAAGAAACCGCGAACTAGTTTCTTCGCTAGAAATCGCTGATCGAACCTTTCGCGTTCGTGGATTTGCGTTAGCCTCGCGAGGTAACGTCGCAACAAAAGAAACAGACATCGCAACAAAACGAACCCATTGAAGATCCGCTCAAAAAGGAGGATCGACGAGCCAGCTCTGCGGACGAGAGGGAGGACGCGGGGGTGCGGGAGCAACCGAGTGCGTTATCCTTGAGAAGGAGGAAAGGAGAGAAGAGCTTCGACCAGGTTGTCGTCGGGGAACGGATTTAGAAAGTCCCTTTGCTTTATTTAGGGCTGACCTGGCCGAGATATCTCGGGAGGGAGGACGCTGAACCGTTTGGGGGAAGCAGAGCCAAGAAAGGACAAGGTTACAGGGGCGAGAAGAATATAGATCTCATTCTTAGTTAAGGGACAAACCAGCTCGCAACATGACGAAGAGCAAGGCTTTGCCGATGCCCGACAAGCGCAACACCGATCTATTCGATGACGAATCGATCGCCGTTCGATCACGATGGCGGAATTTAGCCGCCTTCTGGATACTTGGACTTTGCAATAACTACGGATACGTGGTGATGCTCAGCGCCGCGCATGATATCCTTGAGAGCAAATTCGGCAAGGGGGTGAGTACATCGAACTGGTTTTCATTTTCATCGTTTTGGCCAGCTGTGTCTTCTAATTCTTTGTTTTGGTCTTTTTGTTGTTGTTTCGAATGGGAACCTCGAATAAGGATAGATTCAATTGTACGGTTTCGTCCGAGGAATTCCGTCGGTATTCATAGCTGCAAACGGAGAAGTGAAATTTAATATCCGCATGGACGAAACACTATTTTTAGAGCTCCATAGACCTTCGTGTAGTCACGGGGTTATAGTTAACGGTACCGCAATACTATTTCCGGTTGTGTCCAACTGATCAACGATTAACTAATTCGCTTTAGTTTCGTTCGGTTCTGAGCTGACTTTTACACAAGCTAAACAATGTAGTGTTTGCACAGATGACGATTGAACTTTAGCATCAACCTAAAATTAAGTGTATTTTGTGTTAGTTTCCTTGTCTTCTGGTAACTGTGCTTCAATGACAAGGCTCAAAACGACGCAAGGCAAATACATAACAAAAGATAATGCTCTGGCCTTCAATGCGTCGTTTTAGTTGCATTATATTCTTGTAGTTAAACTCTTTATCGCGTATCTACAAAACTTGTCTATCCGTCCACTGTATGGGCTGAGTGCGCAAGACACATGATCAATATTGCTACACAAAACTACAAAAATAATAGATTAATATTGATCATTCAGAAGAAGCGAAAGAATAGAGGAAAAGGCGATGGACAAAGAGTGGTATCTTCTGCATTCTATCCTTGCATTGGCGGAAGTTCTCATAGACGCGCACTTGAACTATTAACAATGTCCGACGATCGATGAGAACAGCTGCGACGAAAAGAAATGAAAACAGTCCATTTGAAGATAAATGGTGCAATTAGTTGTTCGTGATCAGACTCGTTATCGTCAATATGGTGTTTGCGTTTTCAACGAAGTCATCGGTTAGTTTTCGGTCTGCGACGAATCGTATTATGTGTTAGCTAGTTTCTCGTCCGCTGATCGTTCCCGATCGACAGTCACGAATTCAGCGATTACGAGACCGGCGCGCAATCAACAGAGAAATCGGTCGCCTAGAAACCTTTCCAATATTTTCGTGTGTACGATTACAATTACGACATCGCGGTAGCCGCGAGACAAGTGGATAAACTCATAATGCGATAAAGGTGCGTTGCACGGTTTACTCCGAATCAACGAACTCGTTGAAACGTGATTAGTACACGCGCGCTTCTAAATCCTATGCGCGGTCCGATGAATCACCGACTTATCCGGCCGTATTACAAAACCAGCGATTAGGGCCTTCTATCGATTGAATTCTTGCCGTCGACCGACGATTTTCCGGTTACTGATCGCATGGAGCAATAGAACAATTCGGTTAAACGTGATCCACCCTGACGTTCATGGCTCCGAGTGCTGGCAGTGGCGCGTTATAACTAGTTGGGGCCTTGGGCAAAGTAGAAATTCGGGGCCCCCAACCCCAACTAAATAACTTTCACGTTGGAAAATATAAAACAATTGTGAAAACATCTACATATTTATTATTGCATAAAAAGTAAAATAAATTCTCCTTCATACATGAAAACCTTTCACATAAAAATACAAAATATTTGGTAAAAAATTTTGGCACATATTGATATATAAAGAGCATTATAAATTTAATGCATACATGATTGCGATATTTATCTAAATATCTACTTTTCGGGCTTCTTTTGCCGCAAAATTATTAATTAGTTCGTTAAAATCAACACAATTGGTTACATCACTTTCAATAAATAATATGGATTTTGACAGTTTATCCTGCCCCAAAGTATTTCTTAAATTCTTTTAAGGACATTGAAAGTACGTTCTGCCGATGCATGGGAAGCTGGAATTGTTAGAAATATTGTTAAAATTACCTGAACATTTGGAACTGTTGAAGTAAGTGCTCTTTGTATGTTTTCATACATGTCTAATGGTCATTTCTGGCAAATTCCAAGAAGTGGGCTAGTTCTTCATTAAAAACTTTTTCATCAATGTCACTTGAATATGTTTTCATTAAATTTTTAAGACATTCGTCATATTAACTTGATGAAGTTTCTTTCAAGTTAACATTTAGAAGAACAACAAAATAATTTAAAATATTTTGATAAGCTACAATACGCCTTTGAATTTCCGACACCAATTGGTCGCAAGTCGCAAGTTACATTTAAATAATTTACAATAAAACCTTGCTTGCCACTTAATTGCACGTTTTCAGCATCATCTCTATTTTCGTCATAGTGTAAGTTTCTTTTAATTTTTTCCTCTCCTTGTGACTCATAGTTCATATTGTTTGTCAAAGAGAAGCATTCGATTTCAACATTATTCAAGAAACCCTTGTTGTTTCGAATATCTTTGGAAATATAAAGCGATAGTGCTTCTGAAAGATTTACAGCAGTTTGCAAATCACAATTTCTATTTTCCAAACTTTTGCTGGTTCAAAGTTCTCGAATTGTTCATGCAGCTTTTAAGCTTCAAACTTTGTTAAGGGTTTTTCATTAGTATCATTAGAAACTGTGAATAAAGTCACTTTAATTGACAAAAAATTAATCTCAACAGCTAAAATTGCATCTGCTCTTGAGGACCATCTTGTTGTCGGCGCAGTAGACGCAGTCATAAAAAAAATAATGTCGGTATGCAATCACTGTCCGTGCTGAACATAGGCTGTTTGACAAAAATCGCAACTTTACTGTATTATAAATTTTCCCAAATTAGAGTTTGCGTTTGAAATTTTGTTATGAGAAAAACGTAGAATTTGGATCTTGGATCGTGTGTGTTCGGGGACCCCTTTGCTTGGGGCTACGGGCACTTGCCCAAGTTGTCCATAGGGTAACGCGCCACTGAGTGCTGGAATTATAATAGTCCTAGAACTTACAAAATTTTATTAACCCTCGAGTGAAACTGTTTCCAGAGCTCCGCAATATGCTAATAATCGCTGAAGCATTGGAACGTGTGTGCACTGATAAGTTTCTGGTTCATCGCTTCTTCGCTTATATTAAACAATAAAGAATGAACCGCAGTTCATTAACCCTGAAAAACGATATCAACTCTTCTGACGACGATCCATACGTTCTCTTTGTCCGCGGTGCTGTCTAAAAATTACATTCTGAATCTAGGAGCTTCTAGCTTTAAAACGAGGCCAAATTGATTGTCGTACGATCATCTTTTACGAAATCGTCACTTTTTAAACAGAGGCACCTTTTCGAAGAATTTAGTGTTCAAATATTTGTTGGGTCCACCGTATATATTCGGTTTGATTTTTCAAAAATAACATACCGTTCGAGGCGCACGCGGTAAAAGCAAGCTGGATATAACGCAGAAAATGTCGATCCACGTTCAGTCATTAAATCCTTGTCGCTGGATATGAGTTAATTAAACATAATTTCGAAACGCGCGGTCGTCTCGTGTAATCGGCATCCGATATACAATTATATCGAATTCTTTGCGGTGGCGGATCTATATTGATTAATTAGCCGGCGCGTTGTACTCCCAACAGCAATCCTTTAAGCACGGAGCTGGGGAGTCGTTAGTACAACGAGCAATTACGCTTGAATTACGTCTCCGAAGCAGAACAGATTCTGTCGTGCAGGAATTTCTGTTATGTCATCGACAAATCCATACGATTCACATTGTGTAATCGAGATCCTCCTCCGCTGTCTCCTTCTCCTCCCCGTCTATCCTTCCTCACCGTTGCTCGACACAACTCTTTAATCCACGCGAACTTCTTATGTAAGCCACGAGCAACCATGGAAATTAATATTCTTCGCGTTCAAGGCGGTAATGTCTGTGAAAAGAGATACCGGCACCGATAACTTCCGCGACGAGCCGAATTATGTGAATCGTATTGGCGAAGTCGATTTTCCGGTTTACGTAAACACACATCAGCTGTGAGAATGTTCGTTTACATCAGGTCTGGCCAACTTGCGGCTCGCGAGCTAGGAGGACTCCTGGGTCCTCCCCATCAAACTCCTGTCGAGTATAGAAGAATGAGAGACTAGGGGTCAGAGTAAGGCAATAATCAACTAATATTTAAAAATGACTAATAATCTTTCTGAATATTAGTCATAGCAAACTAGTCAGTAGTCAAAACTTTTTGGTTAGTTAGTGATAACTAAATGGCAAATAATATTAGTCATAGCTCTAAGTAATCGTTAGCTATTGCTTATTTAGTCCAGTCAATGAATGCTCATAAGGGGGGTGTAGAGGGAAATGGAAGGAACACAATTTTTAACTTTGGGACTTTGTTTGGACTAGTTAGGAGGTAAACATACTGAAAGTCCAACTCCTAGGAGGTGAGCGAGGTGCAAGGGGCACGTAGAAGGTCCCCTTTTTCGGTTCTCCGCTTATATCTCGACACATAGTTTCTGTCCTAGCGATAAGACCATTCTATACAAAATTAAAGCTGACAAAATGTGCCATAAGATTGACTTCATTCAGTTTTTCGCTATCTCACATAGTTTCAGAGATATCCGCGCTCAATGTTCACTAATTGTGAAAAAGAAATTTTTGCCTTATTTGACTAGGTAATTCTTCAGCAGAATTAGTGAACTTTGAGCGCGGATATCTCGGAAACTATGCGAGATAGCGAAAAACTGAATCTAATCAATCTTGTGGCACATTTTGTCAGCTTTACTTTTGTATGCAATGGTCTTATCGCTAAGACGCATAGTTGTCGAGATATACGCGGAAAACCGAAAGAGGGGACCTTCTACGTGCCCCCTGCACCCCGCTCACCTCCTAGGAATGGGGATTTTTAGTATGTTTACCTCCTAACTAGTCCAAACAAAGACCCAAAGTTAAAAATTGTGTTCCTCCCATTTCCCTCTACAACTTTTCGTTGACTGGACTAATTAGTAAATTAGTAGTTGATGATCAGTCATCAATCTTTAGTCATCAGTCACTATTGTGCGATTAACATACATTAATATTATTAATTAGTTATCACCAAGTAATCAAAAAGTTTTGACTAATGACTATTTTGCTATGATTAACATTCAAAAAGACAATTAGTAATTTTTAAATATTAGTTGATTACACTGTCCAACAGCCAAAAAGTATTTCGATTCCCACTATACGATTTTTATAGTGTTTTTCAATTTTTTGAGAAAATTGAGTTTTAAAAAAAGACATATTTTTCAACTTTGAACAAATATTCTGATGTTATTATAAAAGATATTGAATTGTTCTTTACAGCAAAAGATTCTGTAGACTTTCCCGAATACAGTGATATCCAATATTAATACATTATGATTGTTTAGACATGTTGGATTGTTTAAATTTGTTGGACTGTGTTATTGCTCTACTCTGCACAGCAGTATGAAATAACTGATAGTGCGGGAACCGGTACACTGGCAGTGGAACTCATTTTCTTCTGTGTATCCGTATGATTTCAGGACGCCGACATTATTACACCCACCAATGCAACGACCAACACCACTGGACTTCGTGCCTGCAACACGCTGTCCACCGGCGCCATTTTGCTGGCGGATATTTTACCCTCGCTGGCGGTCAAGGTCATAACACCGTTCTTACCGTTTTACATCCAGTGAGTATTCGCTCTCTATCTATTTTTTATGCACTCATCACCCATGGGATACTCGTAAACATAATTCGCGCGAAATGCTTGTCAAATCGAGCCAGCGAGCACCGCAAAATTAATTAGGGAATTGAAAGAAGAAACAGAAAAAAGAAGAATAACCAAATCAGGCTGTCTTGAAAGAAAACGTAGTCTGAAATTGCAAAGTTAGAGGAACCATAAGATGTTTTTATTTTTGCGTGATTAGTCTGAACGAGAACATTCGAACAAACGAAGCAGAGAAATAATTCTTCTTCATTTCTTGTCCGACTTTCGCGTCACCTTTTCTAGATTCCTTCTTCAGATACGATGAACATTGAACAATCGATCGTCACGTCATTCATTCAGACAGTCTAGTTCCCGTTACCGTGAAGTCATTCGCTTACGCGTTCCATGACGTTCTGTTATCCTTGTTGGAGCATCGTATGCCTTTGATGTGATCAACAATTAATGCAAACGGGACTTGAAACAACACGAGACTCCGAAGCCTGTGATCGTTGCAAAATGCCGACAAACGGTCGACGCAAAGGGTGACGGAATAGACAGCTAACTGCGCGGATTACTTTTCTGCTTTGTTTTTTAACACATTGGTCATTGAATACTGTTTTCCGAAGCGTCATTTTCGCCGGAGTGTTATATACACGCGCAGGTGACGACGGAGGAGAAACAGAAGTCTTATTCATGAATGATGGAGAACAGAGCGAACGTGTTAAAATATTCCTGTTGAAATGAAAATTACGATCTCGAAGGTGTAACATTTCGCGTGGTCGTTCGTCATCTACTAAGATAGTTGGGACATATCGCATCACGCATTCGAACGATCCCCTAAATCGTATCGTTGTCATTGCGGGGGACAACATCATCGCAACCGGAAGACGTGCCCCGCCACGCCGCGGGCACGTCGCCATGCTGTCCCATGAACGAAAAACGCTAATCGATTAATCGAATCGTTAATTACAGTGCTCGACTGGCTACCTGTGTGTTATTTTCCGCTGCAGGATTCCTTGTGGTGTCGTTAAGCACTACTGAATGGCTCGCCATTTTGGGCGTCGTCGTAACGTCACTCTCTTCCGGTTTGGGAGAAGTTACGCTGCTGAGCTATAGTCACCAATATCCCAAGTAAGTGTCATCGTTCTTTCGTTCTCTCGTCTGTCGTCCCCGCTACGCTATACTCGTCATTTTCCAACATATTTCAGTTGAATTATTATACTAAAGTGGAGTGGGGTAAGTGTGTCCTAGTTCTTGCAAAGTTGGACATTAAACTGATGTATTTTCAGACTGGTATGTAAAAAAGTAAAAACTTAACGTTCTTGGTATCAAACCCTTGCCACAGTTATTACTGATGAATTAGTATTATGTAGGATTCTAATTTTGCTTGAAAATTGCCCCGAAAATGGGGCAAGAGCGTCTCTGAGAGTTAAAAATGCTTTCAAACCTTGTTTTAAGTACTACGGGGCAAGAAAAGTTTGTTCAGTTTTATAGTTATCTATCTTTAAACAAACGTGTACTTTTATGCTGAAATATTAAAGGGGATACAGTGATATAAAACAAAGTTTTAGTTTTTTCTAACGTAGTTTCGAACAATGTTATGGCTGAAAAAAGTAAAAAAAAACGAATTATCTACTTACCCTTCATTAAGAATTATAGTATAAAAAGTAGACTGACATAGTGAACATGAACTGTCTAGTACGCACTTACCCCACCGTGATAGTACGCACTTGCCCCGTGTAGTAATATTTACGGGGCAAGATCATCTTAGTGTTTTTCTCAATAAATTTTAAAAAATACAATAAAAACGGTTTATTTAATGTAAACCTACATCAATATTTGTTGTACTTACCTAAAATAACAACACAGAATATATTAATAACTTGTAAACTATTGCACACGTTCAGGGTAACTTCAAAGTTGTACATACGTGTACCTCGCACGTGACTGTTTGGCATTGGTTGATTTAAGCGAGGAAAACATCTTTATTCTTGGTATACTTATACTTCATTAATAAATACAAGCTAGAGAGAGAAATTTCGTTCATATTATAATAAAAATAACCAATTAACGCACTTGCCCCATCGACGCACTTACCCCACTTCACCTTATTACAGTATAGTGTATACTATGTATTCCTAAAAACGCTTGTTTCGTATTAATAATTGCGTTAGTGTAAAAGAAAACTCCAAAGAAAGCAAAATTTTATGTCACAAAAATATTGGGACACGTTATCGGTTCAAGTTATAAAATGAAAGTCATACCTTCCGTATAATTACTTAATACTTTGTTGGGTATCCTTAATTTTTTATAACATGTGTATATTTTTGTCTTCTGAATAACATTGATCAACGATTAATCGATTCACTGTCTGATCCTAGCGGTCCTCGGGAATCGCTGGTACGACTGTATGTAAGTGAGTAATGTATGCAAGATTCGTTTACGATGTGTAAAGTTTGTTGACACAGATACTCCGATAAGTATCGCTGTCAGCAGTGCATAAATCACAGTATTGACAGTGTAGACAGTTGCTCCAGAAACGTAGCGATAAGGTAATGGCGGTCGGTATTGTGGACCGCCCGATGATTAACTGTAGAAAAACATTTTCACTATTTTAGAAACTGGTAGAAAATAAGATTTGGGATAGGAAAAAATGATACAGTAGAGCACAGTGCGGGCTACTGTAAAAATTATAGCAAATAACACTAAACAACAATAAAATTATGTAATAGCTAGACAGTGGACTTGTATGCAAATTCATATTTTTCATACTAGAAACAAGATAAAGACGTGTGGGAGTTGGATTGAAATTTATAACGTCATTTCCATATTTTAAAAATGTAGTTTTTATTTTGCATATATGCTTTGCATATCTATGCCCATAATTATGAAAGTGGTCTAAGTCACATATTTCTTGTTTCGAGAGATAACTAAAGAATTACATTTAAATAAATTAAAAAATATTTTTACAACATGTAACATTTTAATTTTGAATTTTATTAGTCTTGATTGTGTTTTGAGATTTTTCAAATGTTCCTGAAAAGCTGGAGGGACGGTAGTCCTTCGTTATTTACGTTTTTTCTATTATTTTCGTTGCCTGTTGATCGATAGCCTCATAGATTGTACGTCGGAACTTTGCACCCATTGCGACCACCAATTGAACCGTGTGCCATCGTTACTCGATAATTGAGAGCGATTAATTGTTTCGCAGACAAGTAATCGCGACATGGTCTTCCGGTACTGGAGGCGCCGGAATAATTGGCGCGCTATCTTATGCCGCGCTTACCATGTGGCTGAGCAACGAAAACACATTGTTGCTTATGTTAATCGTACCGATTATACAAGCGATCACTTTCTGGTTGATTCTGGTTCATCCGCCCCAGGCCAGTATCCCGATCACGAAGAACGGTATCGACAGTCAGGAGAAGATCATCGAGGTCACTAAGAAGAGCTTCAAGGATAAGATCAACCTGTTACCGGGCCTGCTGAAATATATGATTCCGCTTGGGCTCGTATATCTCTTCGAATATTTCATTAACCAAGGACTGGTAATGCGTTTTCTTTCATTCTCATTCAAGTTTCCAGGATTGCAAGTGTGCAATCGTTGCAGGATTGCCGTTTCCACCCTTGCAATCCTGGAAACGAGACTACCCCCTTAAATATAATCTTCCGGAGCCATTTTAAACGAGACTTTCTAAGAATTTGTGTATTCTCAATTCCACGAGAGAACGGACTTGCATAACGACCAGTTTGCGTTCTTCGCTGCGCATCTTCGCTCTAATTGGTTCAAGAAAATGGGGAGTGGGTAGTGGAGTGAGAGATGATAGGCTCGCTACGCCCCCCACCATCTAGATCAGCACAGAAGGCTGCGCAGAACGAGTCCGTTCTCTTGTGGGTTCTACTGCAATCATTAGACTGCGGACCTTTATGCGAAATAAAAATATTCTACTTCAATTGCAATAAACTGGAGCAGAATATAAATTTATTTTTTTCCTTAATATATTAACCCTTTGCACTCTGTTGTCCCCTCTGAGGCACCATTAAAATTGCTGTACCATTACTCAAAATATTGTTTACATTATTAAATATATCGGTATCTAATCAATTACTAAACATTCAGTATAAAATTTCAGAAATCATAGGGAATGGAAATATTCTAGATCGGAAGAAATGTTTAATTTTCCAGTTAAAATAGCTCCGAGTGCAAAGGTCGGTTAATAGGTCGGAATAATAATGTAATAGTAGTCTTAAATTCTTCTAATGTTTTCACTGTTTGAAATTGCACTTCTCCATTTTTATCATAAATGCATAAAATCCGCAGTCTAGTAATCATTTCAAATCCGTCTGACATTTCTTTAAGCGAGTATCTATCAAACACGCGCTTCGATGTTATCCTTTCTTCAAGTTTATTAGTCTGTTGCAAAAAATGTCATTCGGAAAAAAGGACAGTAGCAGTGTATTGTCTAAAATGGCTTTATCTCGACTGCTCTTTATTTCTTTCTGTATGTACAATAACACTGGTTCAATCTAGACGTTCTTTATCGCGAGTATAATCGCAGTGCAAACGAACAATAGTGTCTCATCTCTCGTTTTATCGAAAAAATAATTTCCAGTACGAGCTAATCCAATTCGATGGGATTTGGTTGTCTCACGCCGAACAGTACCGTTGGCTTCAAGTGGATTATCAGATTGGAGTGTTTATATCAAGATCGTCCGTCAATCTCATCACAATCAACAAAATCTGGATCATGGCTGTTCTACAGGTAACACGTGCTTTGATTCAACTTACCGTTTTACTCAGTCAGGGACACTATCGACGCATCATCGATTTCGATCATGATTGCACCCAGTTTAATAACGTCTCGTGTTTGTTTCAGTTTATCAACGTGATAATTCTGTTATTCGAGACACTGTATTATTACATGCCGAGCATTTGGATTGTGTTCGCGTTCGTCTTATGGGAAGGTCTTCTCGGTGGTGGAGCGTATGTCAATACATTCTACCGAATGTCCACAGAGGTAATGTACCCATTGCTTTCAAAGATTATTTTCGCCTGAAGTCGCATCGAATTACGATAAGAGCAATAGCTGAACAAGCGTCGAGTCTAAACGATTCAACAAATCGAGTGTCTGTCATTGTAGTTATTCGTATTTTCAATGCGATCAAAGCACATAGAATGATCAAATTTCTCGAAGAAAATATTAATAGAAACATGAATACGTTTGTTTTTCCATAATGGAGAGCATGAGCAAATTAGACACTGACTTAAGGAAGAGTTTAATCACTCCCAAGCAGTCGGAACATTTCTGTAGCAATGTCGAATTATAATTATTTCACCTGCACGTTAACCCTTTGCACTCGAAGCAATTCTAATTCGAAAATCAAAATCATTTCTTTCGACCCAGAACATTTTTATTCTATGTAATCTTTTTACATTGTGCACATGAAATTTAACCAGTTTTCTCATGTAACAGTTGAGATTTTCACAATTTATAGAAAACAGACGAATTTAATAATATTGAAACTGTTTTGAATAATGGTGTGGCCATTTTTACTGACGCCTTACAATCGCCATTCGAGTGCAAACGGTTAATATATTATACTTTCTATACAATTTAAAATGAAATTTGTTCTTCTGGTGTCGCAGATTCCACGAGCAGATCGCAAAATCTCATTAGGAATCGCAACGATGGCCGATTCCATCGGCATCGCGTTAGCAGGATGGATGTCGATGCCGGTTCACAACGCAATTTGCAAACTGCCGCAGCCGACACGATTGGGCAGCTAGGAACAATCCTGAAGAATAGTATTTGACAACGATCGTACGACGAATTACAGCCGTACGCTCCGCCGTGGAATCGTTTGATATTTCCCATCGAATGGTTTTCGATGTTCCACGGATAGAGCTGCTAGCCGAGTACCTATAGGTTAACCATCGTTCCTAATCGTTTAGTACACTACACAATTTCGATTGCCCAGCACACAGGCTGTGACAATCCTCTCGTTCATACTAACTTCTACTTTAACGACGCCAGGACAGCACGATAAAGCACTTTTATCGTCGAGGAGACGAGAATTGCGTCGGAAGCTGGAAACATGAAGAGGACGACGTTGGAGACGGTGAAATGATTGCTCATAGTAACCGATTATAGTAGTGCACACTTGAGCGTTCGCCGCTATTCTCTCGAATTCCAAGAAATGGTACTTCGAGCGGGCCAATTGAAAATTGGTATTTATTAGGTCGTTCGGAAAGTAATTTGTTATTATTCATTTCCTGCCTCCTAGTGTTTTCGAGCATTGAATATGCTAAATAAAACTTTTTTATTACCGCAGTGGTAAAAATGCGGTGCACGAAAGAAAAAATTGTGTTTAAGGAGAGGATTTACCATCGAATTGCCATTGTTTTTCGCTTCTGTTCATTTTTTATGCGGTGCAAATTGCATTTCAAGTAGAGTCGGAGAAAGTCGTATCTTTAAGCTACCCAAAAAATTGCAAAAGATCATAGAACAACGAAATGACTTTCCGAACGACCTGGTATACGTCCCTCACATACATCCTCTGTCCTTCCTTCAATTGAATTCGCAGAAGCCATTTCCACCACTTAAGCGTCCGCGATCGGGACCAAATGCGGACGCTTAATTGTGCACTGCTGTAATCTTTGATCGAGTCGGTGCTTTGAGAGATCGTTAGCGAACGATTTGGTTCTCGCAGATGTTTCTGCCAATGAAATTCAACTCCTTAGGCTATAGGTTTCGATCGTTCCGAGATTTATTTCGTACAAATATTTAAGAGACTAGAAACAGGAATAGAATCGTACAAAATTGTTGCGTTCGTTCCGGCGTGGCGGCGTATTCGTAACAAAGCTCGAAGCACGCTCGTCAACGAACAATATCCGACACACACGTGGAGGTACGATCTTCTTGTCGAGTTTTGCGAGCTTGTTTGTGTGAATGTGAGTACACGCGTGTGAATGTGCATCCCCGTGCTATCGTCATGTATTTCTTAGCTGTTAGGTTCTACGTCGTTCCGTTACGAAAACGACACCAGTATTTCTAGATAGAACAGCGTCGATCTTTCGCCACATCGGCGGCAGGTGTTCTCGATGGAGCAATTCGATCTCGATACTGCGAACATTCTCGCGTAAAGTCCACAACTTCGTCTTTAGAGAATCAATAGAGACAAATCTGCCAACATTTCTGGACCAATCTGAAAAAATTCTCTATGGCCACTAGACTGTGGATGTTTATGCAATTTTCAATCTTTGTAGGCAAATTTTAACCCTTAACGAGTGGTGACTCAGAGCCAACACTAAAAATTGCTGTACAAATCGCTAAACATTTAGATATTGTATGAGGTACTATACCAATTTCATATCTACAAAATTATAGAAATATTCTAGATCGGAAGAAATGTTTAATTTTCGAGTTGAAATATGTCCGAGTGCAAAGGGAAAGTGCTATTAAATAAAATCTTATTTTCAGTGGTAGTAGCTTTTGTACATCTGGAATAAATTCTATATAATATAATTTTACATTCCAGTGTTTCTTGAAAATTTTCAGATGCCATAGATGCGTAAAGATCCTCGTCTAGTGATCACCGATAAATAAGTTCTCATTCGCCACGTTCGATGCCACAGTAGACCCTCGTTCATTTCCACCAGGAGTTGTTAAAAATTCTGGAACGAACGAGGTACTGCTGTATCTGTTCTAGTAGCGAAACATTCGATCTCCTTGTTTTCCGTGTAAAAGAAGTTGTGCATTCTGTTGGATTGTTTAGATCGATACTTCCCCCTCCATGTAAAACGTCGAACATTCCTCGCTGAGAAGTTACAGGAGCATGTGTAAAGTATTATGACCGAGTCGTGGAGAAACGAGAGGATCAAACAAGTCATTGCGATAACTACGTGATTACGTATGTGTTCGATTCGACACCTGGAGACATCTTGTTTATTATTTCTTTTCTATCAAAATAATTCGCCTTTACTTCTTCGAATGCGTATTGTGTAATTGTGATATACCGATAGTACTGTTTCCTACAATTATTGCAATATATACATATATATATATATTTATATGCGAGATATTATATATTGTTTACTACGCCATAATATATTTTTGTCGTTGTTGAATTGGAACTGTTTTTCATCGCATTCGGGAACGAACGTTGCGCGATTGCCGATTCTGCCAAGGTGGTTAGTTTTTGTTTAAATCTTTTTTTCAATTTTGCAGCGTGTGGACAGAACAAACGATCGAAACGTTGTGCACACCGAGTGCACGTTGAAAATGATATCGCTAATAACTTTTTCCGAAACGCACGCTCGCATTCTGCGCAGACCTGTCGCGGTCGTGACGTGCTGAATTGGCACTCAACATCGAAATCAAAGTTAACGAACAATCAACGGAATGTTCTTTGAGCAATTAGGAACTCTGTTGTCTTTTCTCATTCTTTTTAGAAGCGCGTCGCATGCGTTTAATTTTCTTTTCAACTATTCAACCGAAAGGTTTGCCACTTCGCGCTGTGAACGCCACGCACAAATTTTCCTTTCACACCTATCACTCGCGAATTTCCCTAGACACGCGCACACCCCTCTTCGTAATTATTAGGAAAAGTAAAAAGTATTCGTTCAGAACCCTCAACGAATTGGACTGATCCGATTAGGCCGTTAATCCTTACGCATACGATTATTCCTACAGGTTACTTTATATTCCCAGAACAAGATTAGCTTTGCTGATTAGAGATATCATTGAGGTGAAAATAAGATAACAGAAACTATTTGACGTATTGTTGATTTGTATGATTCGTTGTGTACTTGAAGTGTTGGCGTGCGTCACAAGTGCACGCGAACTCGTAATATAATCACGTTCTTGTCTCGCTTTCGCTCGAGCTTAGTGTCGCCAGATTAGGACTTGTCTCCCACTCTATCTGTCACAATGACACGTGACTAATCCGGTACTGGCAGAGAGAGGGCAACTGTACTCCCCTCGATTTGAGTGAATTGCCCGATTCTGGCGACACTGGTCGCGCTTTACAGTTTCCCTAATATTTACGGAGAGGAGCGTGAACAAAATGAATCTCCACTTTCCTCTGACGAATTTTTCTAAGTATCTACGAAATCGTTTGATATCAGTCGCTCATATATTGTCTCGCATCGACACCAACGTTCCGCAAAATCGTCTCAAAACTGAAATGATTGGACAGCCACTGTGCCTGCTGAGTAGGGGCACGAACTGGTTACGGTACGAATGGTGGACATCTTGTAAAAATAACTAAGTGTAATTTTGATTGACCTTACACAGGATCACGCGCATCGCTCGAGAATCAGTTTCCCGGACTCCTCGTATTCTTGCCGTGACAGCCACATCTGCTGGAAGGATCCAAGTGAACTGAGGATCGAACCCCCGATCCAGGCACCGTAGCGACGCTCGCTCGTGCTGTTCGCGCTAATTATTTTCAGTCTCATGCTCTGCGAAACGACGACAATCAGTGTCTCTATCGGGCAGCATCAGCATTTTTAAGGAGGTAGACTTGATTCTAGGATTGCAATGGTGCGGAATACGCCTTCTCATTTCTCGGTAATGCAAAGATGGGCTTTTTCATTGGTGAAAAGCGCTAGATAAAGTTCGATTTACATATGTAGCTGTCGCAGCTTAAGGGGATAGGATACCTTCAGATTGGATACAGCAAATAACTAGAATCTTACTAGAAAAGAATAATTATTTAAATAAAAATAAATTTTTAAAAAATACCACGTTTTTTTAAAATGGACTAAAAAGTATAAAATAATTTTTCCTAGCCCCGTACAGATTCCTAACCACGTACAGATAATCCTGAAAATTTGTGATTGTGAATTTTTAACAGCTACGCAAATACTTGTAAGATTTCAAACGAAAAACGTGGGGCGCAAGATAATAGTAAGGAGTGTAGAGAGTAGCAGCCGTTGAGAAATCTCACACAACAGTTCATATCATTTGCGAAGCAATAAAACTTTTAGTAATTTAGGTGAACTATTCATGCATCAATTATCTATTGCATGCGCCCCACGTTTTTCGTTTTAATCTTACAAGTATTTGCGTAGCTGTTAAATATTCACAATCACAAATTTTCAGGATTATCTGTACGTGGTTAGGAATCTGTACGGGGCTAGGAAAAATTATTTTATACTTTTTAGTCCATTTTAAAAAAACGTGGTATTTTTTAAAAATTTATTTTTATTTAAATAATGATTTTCTGCTATTTAGTCTTGTGTGTGTGAAATTTTTGAATCGATTTTAAACATTTTGATGAGATTATAACAGAGACATGTAGTAAATTTCAGACGGTATTGCAACCGCGTCCTATCGAAAACAAACGCCGTGGTAAAATGTCAAAGATAAAGGTTCGACGTTCAGTGGAGTGGGGATGCGTCAGAGTGGGAACGCGTAGTGGAGTAGGGAGCGCTGTCGCGCGGCGTGGCGATCGGTGAACGCGATGACGTATGTTTCGCGGGGAGGTGAACAGGTAAATATTTAATTGTTATTTCTCCGAAACGGATAGACTTTTAAAAAAATTTTTTTTTGAATAATGCATTGTCATCCAGTTCTGAGTCATGTAACCGATTTCAAGTCTCTAGCTCATCAGGAAGTTAGTTTAAAATCAATTGCAAAATTTGCCACCGAACAGACAAACAAACAGACAAACAAACAAATAAGAAAGCGGGCTAATAAAAACGTGGTAAAATGGGTTTGCGATTTTTCGCTTAATGTCCTTATACGAGCAAATTTTGGGCTGGGTGAGGGCTCATTCGAAAGAGGAAGGTTCACCGCAGGGTCATGAGGTTAACGAGATTATGTTTATATCTAAAATAATAATATGAGTGTCCAAAGTAGGGAAAAAATCGAGCAAAAATCCCGCAGATTTCAATGTATTTTTCTGTCTCTAAAAGCCTTTTTTGACTGATTTCCCCTGCGGTGAACCTTCCTCTTTCGAATGAGCCTTCACCGAGCCCAAAATTTGCTCGTATAAGGACTTTAAGCGAAAAATCGCAAACCCATTTTTTCTAGTAAGATTCTACTTATTTGCTAGTTACAATCTGAAGGTATCCTAGCTTTTATCTCGCAGTTTTTACTAGTGAAAAACCTCATCTTTGCATTATCAATCCTGGGAATGAGACTACCCCCTTAATCCTGAAACAAAACGCTTACCGGAGGAGTTTTGCTAGCTAGATCACGATTCAGTCTTTCGCTAAAACCTTGCAGGCAAGAGTTGCCGCCGGTCACCACTACGCTTCCGTACAGGCTCTGAAATGAATTAATTCCTCATTGTATTTTTTATTCAGAGTTACCCTATCCTTACCCTACCCCTGTTTGCCTGTAAATAGTGAACTCACTGGTCTGATGTCCATGTCACACATGCCTACGCTGGTCGTGACGAGTGGTCCGATGCCGAGGATGCTTGCTCCGACACCCTTCACGTTGCTAGGGTCGAACAAGGCTTCGGGAATCATTAGTCTGATCGAACCAAAGTCATCGTTGTAACCGCTCGGGAACTCGTAACGTTTCATTGGCAAGGTGTTGGCCACGTCTTCGTCGTACGGACTGTCCGAGACTTGGAGGACGTTCATTTGAAAATCTTGCAATAGTTCTCGGACCATGTAACTCAGCCAGGAGGACGACGGTTGAGGACCGGGTTTTCTCACCCAGCGGGGTGTCTCTCTTTCTCGGACAGCGTCTGGGGAATACATTCATCTGTTAGTTGTCTGTAACAAAAATGCTGCGATTTCTATATTCTTAAAAATCTCGATATTTTCCCCGAATTAATTCTATCGTTAGGGCGGCGCATAGTGGGACCTTTCGTCCAAATCGGAGACAAAATCAAAGAACATTCGATAGAAATGAGGTAGAGCGATGAAATTTCTTTTAAATTAAAGCTGAAACTTTGCAGAATATGGGAAAAATAGGGAGATTATGGTAAGAACGTTTTTTAACCTTGAGAAAATTCGTTAAACTTGCACAATTTCGAGAAAATTGTGGTTTGTCCAATACCACGCGCGAAAAAATTTTTTTTTGAACATGCTGTACTCCATTTCCCGTAGATTTTTTCACGCTGATTTCAAATCTGGTCTCAAAATTTTTCTACGACCTCAGGATATTGCAAAATCGATTTCTTGAAATTCTACATGTTTAACGAATTTTCTCAAGGTTAAAAAACGTTCGTACCATAATCTCCCTATTTTTCCCATATTCTGCAATGTTTCAGCTTTAATTTAAAAAAAATTCCATCGCTCTATCTCATTTCTATCGAAAGCTCTTTGATTTTGTCTCCGATTTGGACAAAAGGTCCCACTGTGCGGCGCACCACAACTTTTTCCGTGTGAGGCGATTTCGAAAGAAATGTTTTTGCGCTCCGGTCTGTTATACATACATGTCTGAATGCACTTTCGTTTAGTTACACGACGCAATAAGAAACAATGCATTTGTGTATTAGGAAACACCGATGTTAACTCAGAACAAATGAGCTCGGGGGAGAAAATGTTTCTTTCCAGATGTTGGTCCATTGACACCACTCACATTACGTAAGAAATAGTATTTAGGTAGATATTTAGGTGGCGTTGCTTAAATGGAACATCCTGTACAAGTCAGAGTGCAACAGAGTTACGGAACACAGGAAGCAAAGTAGTAGACCTGGAATGTCGGGATGATTGGTGTTTGCGGCTTTCGATAATACACGCGTGACCCCGCCGCAACAAACGTACAAAGCGTGTCTAAAAATAGCCGAAGCCTTTGATCAGAGGGTTTCAGTTTAGAAATCTGCTGGGACCTAAATACTTGCGGGGCCCATTCAGCTCCGTAAGTGCTCGTAAAAGCGTTCAATAAAAACGTGGTGCGCGTGCGACGAAGCCGCGCGGACGTTGAATGCTTGCAATCAACGTATTACGAGTCAAGTGCTCTGTACACATCGCTTGTTCATCGTACAAAATGCTCGCTGACAAGGACTAACTGCCGTCTTTGTATCTCAATGAACCGTCTTTCTCTCCGTTGCGCTAAACATTTCCTTTTGTGCCGCTTTTATCACTGTGGCGTCAATTCAAGTCAATATTTAACGTGTCTGTATCGACACCGTCGTCAATTGAAGCCAGCTGCTCACTGGGTCGTACCGAGGTTTGTTATGAAAAAACGGGAGACCGAATACGAGAGCAACGACTCGGCCGAGTTCAACGATAGTCGTCAAACAATCGATAGAGAATTAGACACGGTCGGCTGCAATAGCTCGAGAGAGATATACAGAATTATTTTCATTTATGTAAACGGGATTTACCACCTCGCGAAATTCGGTATCTCGGAATGCTTCAGAACGCGTTTGATCGAACAGCGATGAATTGCGATGAACCAGTGCGAAAATTAAGAATAAAGATTTGCCTTTGCTGGCGACAAGACAAGCAGGCGATAGCTCGACGTCCTTCTCCTCGAAAAATTGTCTGCATTGCATGGTGATAAAGTCGCCGCCCAAGGGACTCTTCACGATTCCTTGTGTAATCACGTAGCCGTCGTGCACCGGCACTGCACTCGTATGCGTCGCCCCGCTGTCGACCACCATGGCTGTCGATCTTCCGTTCGCGTAAGCTGCCAGTACAGCGTTCTTACAAATATACATCGCTGGGACGTTGAATTTCTCGAACATCAACTCTAGAAGTTTCTCTCGTTTCAACCTCGTGTTCCATGGACATTCGGTCATTAAAATAGGGTGGTGTTCCGGAAGAGCGTGCAGCTTTTGCTTGTAGGTGTACTCCGTTAGGCGCTCGAACATGTCCCAGCCTTCGATCATCCCATCTTGCATTAGGCTAATCAAATCCATATCTGAAAAACAGAGAATTAATATTCTTGCCGTAAATGCGCAAATACCCGCGGTCTACTAGCAGCTTTATAACATATGTTCCACCTACAGTTCTCTTTTTTCTTGTCTCAATAAAGGAACATTCTTGCATTCTAGTTAACTCCTAAAACACGTGCTAGAAAATTTCTTCGCAGTTCAAATGAAAATTTTTATCGAATCAAGTCTCTCCAGACTTATCTATAGTACGCGTTCGTTTAACTTCGGGCGATTTGTGTACACAACGAACGATTCCGTCTCGGATTGAATGGAAACCGGTCTTCGATCACGGTAACTATTGAGAAAAATCAATTGTATCGATTTCAGGGAAATAATGAATATCCATACCCTTTTTCCGCACTTGGATAGCTGTGACATCGATGTTGTAGTGTTTCCTGACGGCCTGATTGCCGTCCGGTGTTTCGATGGTGTCCTCCCATATTCCGAGGGTGGTCGGAATTTCAGCCTTCGGCGTGTCCTCACCGCCATAACCAACGCGAAGGCTCTGGTGTCCGACGTCGAAAATGATAGCACCGACCTCGTCTACGGGCAAACCGAATTATTTAACAGGCTTGCCAGCCAGAAGGCCACGTTTTTTCCATGAAAAACCCGGACCGTCTCGCACATACCTCCACCGTAAATACCACCGCTCATAGTATCTGAGAGGAGAGCCGCGGCGCGCATGCTCCGCAACCCTCTTCGACCTCACCGGTCCAAACCCCTTCTTCCTCCTTCCTAGCGTATATCGAGGATTCTGCGACCCTCCGACGTTTCTGTATTGCTCCTTTTGCATATCCGAATCGATGATCGGGAGGAGGACGAAACCGCGATCGATTCCCCCGTTGGCAGAGGCCACCCTATTGCACCGTTTGTTTCCAGGAATTTCTGCCGTTCTCAGACTATCCTTCTTTTGAGGGAACAAATAATATATCTGGTTTCAATTGAATGCAATCGATGCAGACAATTTTTATTTCGCATGACGATCTTATTTATTTAATGCGCTAGAAACGTGTATTTTATTACAAGTTTAACGCTATAGATTCATAAAGAATGCAGTATAGAACAGAGCACATAAGTTTGTTCAATTACTATACTATCCCTGTTCGAAAAACCTTTTCTCATATGAAATGAAATCATGAAATGTTCATATCACATTTCGCGAGGAGTCTCCAGTGTATAATATTTAAAATAACTAGTTCAGTTTGTTCAGTGCATAAAATATAGATCGTGGGAAAACATTAAGCGCGTCTGAAATGGAAAACGCTTTGAAACTGTTTCAAGAAAAGTTTTCTACAGTAATGTCTCTCACGGCGCAAAAGCCTCGGGGGGATTCGGTTGCGGCGTGCGTAGACGAATAGCTCTATTTTTTTGAGCTGCAAAGGCCGAGCCGAACGTAGAGAAGGCCTTTCAACTGTGCCGGCGACTGCGACTGTCCGCGTCTCTTTCTTCCCGATACGCTGTCTTTCCTTGCGCCCGAAACGTTCATCGTCAACTAAATACAGTTGAAATTATATCGTGTTTGGTCTTTTTCTAATCAGAAAAATGCCACGAATATATTGATGAAAGTTTCATAAAGAAATAAGTAATAATAAAAAAGAATAAATATTGGTGTTACATTGTGAGGACGCACGGGCCTTCCGACGGGCACCGACTCTCCGCGTCGCATTAGTAGTGGTTCACACCGGTATACCCGAGCCGAGATCAGATTACTACAGTGGAGGGGATCTTTTTTTGCGGCGTGAGAGACATTACTGTATTATCAAAATTGCTAGTCTTAAATCGAAATAGAAACGTAATCAGTAAATTTGTTAAAAATAGAAAAGCGTGCAACTTTAAGCTTGGCATCAAATTTGGAAATGTAATGTATATGTTACGGTAAATGTAATAAATTGGTGATTATATATTACGTTGAAAAGAAACTTCTTGCGGTTTTTATTATAAAATTAAAATAACAAAAGCCGTAAGAACTTTCTTTCCAACCTAATACATAACAACCGGCAAACTTACAATTAGTGGAGACTATATATAATAACCGGTTATTATGCATAATCACCGAATCAATCACATTTACCGTAACATATGTATACAGGGTGCGGCGCAAATTAGTCCCCACGATTTTCAGCCCCTTTGGGTGTTCGGACAGAAAAGTGTTTCGTACCAAAGTTAATCAGTATTTAACCAACAAGAAATTGCAATTTTTAAAATTTAAAAAAAGTCGATTTTCAACAAAAAAACAAGGTCGCTGTCATATCTTTTCTTGGAACTGGGTATTTTTAATTTCATAACATTGTAGGCGACATCGAAACGAATTCAACGACCTGCTATACAATGACTTTCAGATGACCTTGAAAGAAAATATCGCCATGAATCAATTGCCAGAATATTTGAAATATTTCGACGGTACGTAATAGCAACACCCTCGCATTTATAGAGGTAAACAAATGAACGTAACATTGCTTCAGAATTTAACTCACAAAAAACCAAATTTACACGTAGATAACGTTCAACATTACGAAATGTTTTCGGACATGGATGATTTACATCCGGATATTGTTCCGCATATAACATTGCAGCTTGTCGAGCATTTCCTCTGCACTCGTGAAATATTTTTAACATATTTATTTATTCACTATTAGCGTACCGGTTCATTGTTATAACGTATCTCACAATTTCATGTAATGAACTAACAGATCTTGCGACACAAACGGACAACAGTTGAGGAAATGAGCATCCACAATGTTTATTTATAATATAAATAATATTCTGGCAAATATCATGGCGATATTATCTTTCAAGGTCATCTGAAAGTCATTGTATAGCAGGTCGTTGAATTCGTTTCGATGTCGCCTACAATATTATGAAGTTAAAAATACCCAGTTCCATTAAAAGATATGACAGCGACCTTGATCTTTTGTTGAAAATCGATTTTTTCGTAATTTAAAAAATTGCAATTTCTTGTCGGTTAAATACGGATTAACTTTGGTACGAAACATTTTTCTGTCCGACCATCCGAAGGGGCTGAAAAATCGTGGGGACTAATTTGCGCCGCACCCTGTATAATGTATTATTATTATTAGCCTATGAAGTGTGTGTGTGGAGGAGAGAATAATCAGAAGACGGTGGGAGTTCCATTATGGAATTAGTGTTGTATATTTTACAAAGTAAATAGAATATAAACAATCTAAAGTCGTCTAAAACACAATAGTACGAATTTCGTGGTAAATCATTTTTCATATATTATAAAGTATACGATTTGTCAACAGATCGATATCTTTTTTCCATTTGTGTCCCGCGGTGTCGCCTTGGGCTGGACCCGGGTTTCGACATAACGAGAGAGAGAGAGAAAGAGAGAGAGAGAGAGATAGAGTGAGAGAGAGAGAGAGATAGAGTGAGAGTGAGAGTGAGAGAGAGTCACGAGACTCAAAAATCATCGTCACATTGCCGAGTGAACGTTGTGAACAGTGAACTGATTCGACGGCAACATATGCATAGGTGGGTGCGTGTGTTTCGCCTTTTATATTTTATTTTCTTTGAATTAACGTCGATCGAGTAGATCCGTTAGTACACTTTCTTGGGTTTCCTTAATCGCATCGCGTCGGATCGGTCCGTCGATCGTTAATCGAATCGCGTTCTTGCGGTTCGGGTGAGGTACACGTACGTACAAGTTTAGCATGTTATTACAGACACTTTTACAGACGATACGGTAGTTTTTATTTTTTTTATGTATATGCTTTTTTCGGTTTGTTTCACCAACGTTATAATCTTTACTTGTTTTTTTTTTTCTTAATCGCTTTACACTATACGCCTGTCTACTAAAACGTTTCAGTCTCTCTGTAATTGAAACGACACCGATGACAACGACGAACATCATGGCATTTTTTTTTTCCTTTTATCCTTCCGTTAATTCTTATTTAGTTATTGTTTAAGTCGCCTATCTCCTTTTCGTAGTTTTGCTTAATTTTATACACGTATAACACACGTTTCCGCGGAGACGAGAGAGAAGCCGCGCCGCCGCCGCGCCGGCTCGTGAGTAATGCCCGCGTTCTGAAAAAGGAACGACGCCGGAAATCAGCTGATAGAAACGATTCTACGGAACTGGAAGACCAAGGAAACTCGTAACAAACCGCGTAGTGTGTACTGATCACCGTGGGATATGCGTTCGATGCAATGAAAACCGCCTTTTATCTCGTGATCCTGCTGAAACGTAGTCTTTTAAGCATAGGACGATTCGCGTTAATCGACGTAGCCGCTCGTAACGAATCGAAAACCGAGCGTTTCGTTACGGTAATAAAGGTAATAGGAGGCCCTCCTCTTAGCGAGAGCGAACTCTTAAATCACTTACAGACAAACACCTTGTCGCAGTCTTTCCGTGAAACGGACTCAAAGGACGTCGTACTCTCACATTTACTTTAAACCAGTGCTGTCCGTACTTTGCTAACGAGTGAAATGGACTTTTCTTACTCCACCGCCCTCTTTGTACGCGCCGAGATGCACAGCGAAACGTTCCTTCTAACGGAAAATTTTATTTACATGGAACATTATATGCGAATAAGTTTTGTCGTAAATGCATAAAATCCGCAGTCTATAGTAATAAGATCTTGTCGGATGAATTGTCTTAACTTTATCACTGCGCGATAAAAGAATATGCACAGAATTGTTCGATTTGCAACAGCGTTAAACAAACAGAACTTGAATATTTTTACTTTTGTCTTTGGTCTAGTCATTTTTGCCATAAATGTATAAAATCTGCAATCTATTAGTAAGAAGATTTTATTGAATGAATTGGCGCAGTGAACATAAAGTTTTGATACATCTGTTCAACAAACTAAACTTGTTAAACAATGTAATGTAACGATAAAATGATTTCAGGCGGCCTATTCGAGGGTGTGGGCGAGCGAACGATGCCGTTGTCGGGCAGCACTGTTTCATAGGATAACATTAACGTGAATCCGCCAACTTCGTCAGGTTTGGGGCGAGTGTAGCCGCTTATAGAGTATAATTAGTTCCATCGAAACAAAATGGCAGTCAGTAAATTCGATCGATCAATTTTCTCTCGAGCGACGCGAGGAAACGTTGGTTGTGATCAGAGCCGTCAGATTCAGACTTGTGTCCCCGCTCTACCGTTCCCCTTCTACGACGCGATTCCCCCACGCTTCCGCTACAACTTCTATCACGTGACTAATCCGTTACTGGCAGAGAGGGGGTAATTCTGCTGTGATCCGGCGACTCTGGTTGTGATCGAATCCTCGCTCGACGGAAGTTATGGCGCGATTGTTTGCGTGTCGCGAGGTCCCTCGAACCGGGAAAACGGAAATGAAACGCGAACAATGGTCATGCGTTCGCGACGGAACGGTTCGAACGAGCTCGCAGTCCGAAGAACACATTAGTTGGGTCAGTACAATTTGTTTGTTTGGGAGTTGACACCGTCACTTATCGACGTAGGCCAGGAACACGAACAGTGGGACTACATGTCTTGAATTAGCCGTGCCGTCACGGCCGTACTATTAATTAATTAACGAAAGACGGACCATAGATTTGTTTTTTTCTTTTGTCGCTTCTCCTCCGTGTCTTTGTCGTTTTGCATTTCTTTTTTCTTTCTTCTTCTCGTTTTTGTCTGATGTTACTTTCTATTTGTTTTACATATCGAGATCAGTTTCGAACGGGGCTGTCGTTCGTTTGTGTTCTTGAATTTCGCGCAGCATCTTTTACGTGGAGGACAGGTTCACCGTAGGTTCTACATTTATTTACACCGCGATCACGAAGTCGCGGACATTTCGTTGGCTGCTGTGACCGCGATCGCACTCCGCCTCGCTTAGCTCAAACGCGTCGGAGAACCCCGAGGGTGGGTCCAGTTTGGGGATGAACAGGCTTCCCGATCCGTCACGCTCCTGGTCCCGATTGGAACAGGAATTGTGCGACTGGTGCTTGGAATTGCCAAACCCGGAGATTGGGCCGAAGTTGGAACGGGTCTCCTCGCCGGTATGACGCGCCAGCTGTAACATCCTAATCAAACACAACCGCGATTAACTTTCTTTCGCGTCCAACAAAATCTTTCTACTGTTACATGGCTTATTACACGGCAGTGTTGGGCAAAAAATTAATCAACGATTGACGACTAAATTTCGACTTCAATCGTTAATCGCAACTAACAATTAATCTCCTAGTTTAGTCGTTAAAATTGCGGTTAACGATTAAATACTTATTAATCGTTAATCGCGGTTAACGATTAAATTTCTACTTCAGTCGTTAATTGCGATTAACGATTATTAATCGTCAATCGGATAATTGATTAATGATTATTGCTGAAATTTCGAAATGAAATACGTAATCAGAACTGTATGAATACTGAAAAAAATGTAAACTGAGTTTAGGTGTATGTATTGTCATTTGGTCCATAATACAAATTCTGTTTACGTGCTTGTTTAAACATGTTTAAACAATCATAATGTATTAATATTGGATATCACAGTATGCGGGAAAGTCTACAGAATCTTTTACTGTAAAGAACATTTCAATATATTTTATAATAATATCACAATATTTGTTCAAAGTTGAAAAATGTCTTTTTTTAAAACTCAATTTACCCAAAAACTGTACGTCTAGGAGAAAAATTAAGGACAGATTTGGAATCAGCTCGAAAAACTTTATAAGAATCGCATAGTGAGAATCGAAATACTTTTTGGCTGTTGGACAGTGCTATTAGACTGCGGATCTTGATGCATTTATAGCAAAATTGAGTGGATGGAATGAAAAATTGTTGAAAATTTTTTAAAGAATTTAAGATGTCAATATATGATTTCTCCACTATTAAAATCATTAAGGGAAGAAATATCATTCAATTTAGTTTCTATTTCTTGCAATCGATGCAGACAATTTTTATTTTGCGTGAAGATCCGCAGTCTACTTATTATTTTCTATTAGAGTATTGTTTGTGAGAATTGCTGTTCTTTTCAATTAATTTGTATTGAGTCTTGTGTTTCCCTCGCAGTAGCAACGCCGTTATGTAAATATATAATTTAATCTAAATAAGTAGATTTAATGTGAGAAATTAATTTGCAAAAGGGTGAAATTGATTTGCAAAAGGTTGAATTTAAAAGATTCACAATTCTCAAAGATATGCAGGGTGTGGCCGGTACAACCGATTCTACATGTAAAAATAAGTCGAAAAGAAGGAATAACATTTTTTCGTTTGACGCTTCGTTTTCGAGAAAATCGAGTTTAAAATTGGTGAGAGCTCGAAGTTTTCGCTCATTAGTCGTACAGTAAGCGTGCTGTGAGGAACTGTGTGAAAGCTAAAATGGATGCTGTTCCTGGAAGTAACTAGAATGTCTCTGACTACTAGTATACCTGAAATACTTCATGGTTACGTTGTATAATTATAAACCTTATTAGAAGACATGAACAGAAAAGTTTTAAGTGCAAATTTTGAACATGTAGAGTAAAAGTTGTGCACTGGACAAAATTGCGCTAAAATTTTTGTTGGAACTTGTAGTTAACACTGTCATCTTTCTGTATTTGCAAAAACCGGCTGCTCGAAAGTGCTCTTTTTTTTGTAAGACCACTATGTAAATGCACAATGAAGCAACGTCATGCGTGCTTTCTTTTGATTTGTTTCAGGGTTGTGGCTAAATTTTACTGAACTTTCTATGTTTTTTTCGCTGTGTCATGTTATATCTAATTATGTATTATAGATTTTCATCCGTAAATAAATAAACTCATGATTTGTAAGTTGTACATTGAAATAAATTCGAATTTTTAAATATGAAAATTTTTTAGAGAAAAAAACAATTCTTTGGATTCGCTATTTTGTTTTTTAAACTTCTAAGTTCAGATTCGTAATCGACGAACCCAAAAACCCTCGTGTACCAATTTTTGTTCAATTTTGTCCAGATTGAAGCGAGTTTTGAGGTTTTGACCACGATTTCGCCGTTTGGACACACGGTGCGTCGCGAGTAAGTAAATCCGAGCGCTGCTTTAGTATATGCACAAAGTAGAATTGGTTGATCATGGTCAGACGCGACAGACGATTCCTACGCAATAGCACGTGTATTCGCTGCATTTTCAAACTCGATTTCCTCGAGAACGAAGCGTCAAACGAAAAACTATTATTCCTTTCTTTCGATTTATTCGTACACGTAGTTGCCCGGTTGTACCACGCGTCCGGCCACACCTTGTATATGTATGTGTGTATAGATGGATTGACTCTTACTTGGGTCTTCCCCGTCCAGGAAACGATTTTCTCTCAAAAATCGGTGAGGGTTCTGTAGACGTGCTAGATTCTGGTCCATGGTACAGGAAGTCTGTAAATAGAAAACCATCCGGTTTGCTTGAATGATCCGCCCCTATGCGTACTATCTCCTCGATTCCATTCGTTTCACGACAATAACAAGCTTTGTGAATGCTCGGTCATATTATCGGTGCACTCTAACGAATGTAGACAGGCAACAGGAACAGACTTCCGGTGGTACTGCGGTGCGTGGAAGAAGATCTCGTGCCTCTCCTCCTCTGATTTTTGTTCGAGATGCTGTCAATTATTCGTGACGCGGCTAAAAATCCATGTCCTTGACAGGTATCACGGCGAACCAGTGTCGCCAGATTAAGAATTCTCTCCCACCCTGCCCCTTCCCCTTCTACGAGTATTCTACGTGTATTGGCAGAGAGAGAAAGAGAGAGGGGGTAACTGTATTCCCCTGGTCTGGCGATACTGCGGCAGAGGCCAAGGCCTGCTAAAGACAGCATTCAAGCGACAGCACGAATAACTGATGAAGATTTTAGGTATGCACGGTTTTTGTACGAGATCCTAATGAATTTCTTATTATTTATTATGTTTGTTCAACGTTATGCAGGGTGTTCACATTTGAAAACTTTCCAGCCGAATATCTCGAAAAGTATGAAAGATATTAAAAAAGTGTAAAACACGTGTCCAAGGATTTCGAGGAGGAAAGAGGGGGGCAGTATCTTTATTTGGGTGGCGTTTTCAAGGTCAATTGAAGGTCAACTTTGTTTTTTCACATGGAAACCTAGATCTTTTATTATATGGGATCTTATTGTACGTAAAAAGACCAGCAATTTTCGTAGGATAATTTTTTTATAAAAAATAAAGTTGACCTTCAAATGATCTTGAAAACGCCATCCAAATCCTTGGTTTTACACTTTTTTAATATCTTCCATACATTTCGAGATACTCAGTTGGAAATTATTCAAATGAACACCCTGTATATTATTATATATAGCGAGAATTTTTCCAATATCAGAAAATCGCCAAAATCGGAGGTGGCTACCTTTCGCTGATCATTTCTGCCCTTTCGTAATGGTTCGGCGGCTAGTAATTTCAATAATTGTACAGCCATCCGAGAATTTCCGTGCAAGAGAGGCTGACAATGACAATGATCAAACTCCACGATGCTAGTTAGGCGAAACGGTGCGGTATATATCGAACAGTATACAATAGTCGCGGGTCGCAACAGTCCCGCAAGTCCCGAGAAGGAGAGGCTACGCGGATACAGAGAGAGAAGTGGCGGAGAGACAGACAGACAGATCCAGACAAATCGGAGAGATATCATGAAGAAAAAGAACAACCAAAAAAAAAAACAAACAAAAGAAATAGAAAGAGACAGAGTAGGCATAAACCGATTTAAAAGGATGAAAGACTGCATACTGTGGACTCGCGAGTCGGCCGCAGACACCGAGTGGTGCGAATCGACGAGGTGATTGGAAGACTCGGTTCGGCTGCTGGTCCCGACTTCCGTGTCGCTATCCGAACCCAGGGTGTCGTATTCCTCCGACTCGGACTTGCCCTGACTGACTTTCCGCGTTTTGTGCAACGGCGCAGAGGACGAACGGCCTCCGCGCACCTTAGTGTACCGGTTGCAATCCGACTGCAATCAGACGGAATTGTTTTTGTCGATGAATTGGCACATCGCACGAGGAAAAACGAGGAGACGCGCCACACCGATCTTTCGCTCAATCCTCCACTCCTTCTACTCATACAGTTAGGCTACAGCCTCTAGATCAGAGCCATCGTCGATTCAAACTGACGCGTAAGTATATGAGTTAACCTAGCCTTTGTTGATAGTTGTTACTTTTGATTTTTGAACTGAAACAATGCCTGACAAGCTGAACTGACAGCAACAAAGTATTAACGCATTTAATTACGAGTTTAATAGTATATCGAGAAACAAGTTTTTTAAATTCAAATAATGATCTTCAGTGTTTTTATTTGTGAATCGCTAACGATAGCACAGCAACGCGTAGTCATGGGACGTGATAAGAAACTGAAGCTATACTTTTGTTAGTCAGTTCTATTCCGTCTCTGTTACAACCTGATATTACTCGAGATGAACAAACTTCCTATCGATCGAAGAACTTTCGAACAATAGTGAATGGGCGACTTCTGGTTACAAAGCGAAATTATAGTTCTATTTAAGGGAGCAATGTTGATTCAGCCAGGAAACGCGCCGGTCAACGACTAATTGTTTGCTCAACGTTAACATTGGCTTAAATAGGCGAACGAATGTTTTCGTTACTTTTACGAAGTGATCATTTGCATTTTAAGACTACTTTATATTCTACCAATGCAATTATTGGTAAGGGTGGGCGAGCACCCGAAATTTCGGGTTCGGGTCGGGTTCCCGAAAGATTATAAAGTTTGGGTTCCCGAAAGTTTACAATATTCGGGTACTCGAAGTTAAAGTTGGGGCGAGTCTGTGATTAAAGCAGCGATAAATAACTCTGTGCATATTAATCCTTTGCGCTCCGTTTTCGCCGATAATGCGATATTTGAAATATGAACTTTAAAATCACTGTCGCTGCTACGGCGACGCGACTGTTTTGCTTACTACACTCCTCAAAAAAATTAGCTTTCTGATAGCTATGAAATAGTTATGAAAATGAATCTATCATCCCACACAAGGAACGAACGGTTCAATTTCAGTTTGTTTATAAAACCGCGTATAAAAATCCGTACAAAAGCAATTTTTCTGGCCCGAGTAATCCTTCACTTGACGAGTTCCTTTCAAACCGTGAAGACGTGTTTTGCCTTTATCGCTTCTGAATAAAGTTTGTCGATTCATTTCTACATATAAGGTGCAGTTTATTCTAGTTGATAATCTACTATACGCAATATCTTTCGAGAATTCTCGAGCCACAAAGAGTATCAATGGCACTGATCTAGCGACGATCCACACTACGTCTCTATACGCAATCGAATAACGAAAACATGATGTCGCATACGGGTGAATAAATTGATAGTTTGTTTCTTATGCTACAGCTAGACGAGCTATGACAAGAGTTGGCGAGAGATGTGTTGAATGGCGAAATATACATGTAAGAATATATCTTTTTGTTATCGGTGTTGCGGTTCCTCGATGGACTGATCAGGACAGATGCGAAACGAAGCAAGGTGGGACCAGCAGTCACAATGATCGAATTCTCTATGATGCACATCTGTTCTACTCGATCCGGACACGCGCGCCTCTCTACTAACATTGTTGCTAATATTTCTGTAAACGTTCCACGGCGTAACGTGTCTCTCGACATCCTGGATTGCTTCACGGATTAAACAAAAAAAAAAAAAAAATACGAAAAAAATTCAATAAAAACAATGTATCGTCTCGCTAGAGAATTATTTCAGAGAGCTCCCCGGCGAACTGGACGCGAATGTGCACGCGAAACTGTGATCGGGATTGTGCGATGACGCGAGTTAGAGCCAGAGACCGATGCAGCATGCTGATGCGAATTTGTACACCCTTCCTTTATCGTTACGTATCACAGGCTTCTTTTTTTTTATTATTCGTTCTACTTTCTCGGTCAGTCGGGAAACACTTCGGGAGAGGGAAGCGAAGCTTTAAACAGGAACGTTTCCATTCAGATGAGATAAAAGATCGTACGTGTTCTTCCTTTTAGCGTTGCGCAATAACTCGATGATGTACAGAATATTTCACCCGAGACGGTGTTACAAGTTGCCCGGTTTATGCGGAGTACTTCGCAGAAATCGCATATTCTTTGCCGAGCTGTTTTTATAGTAGCACAGACTATTTAATATAGATAGTTTCTAGAGAATGTTTGTTCGAGAGATTTAACGGCGGAATGTTTTTTCAAATATACTGAGTATAGATCTTATTGCAAATGAAATCTTAAGGAACAGAAAGATGAGATCTTTTTTAGAAGAGAGAGAGAGAGAGAGAGAGAGTGCACCTGTGAGCGGGCAACCCAATTTCTCCACTGTAAGTGGATATATAGTCTTCCCTTGCATAGTGTAACTTTTGTCTCTACGGATAGTGTTGCTTTTTTATCCTCCTTTAAGCCAGTAAATAATGCCGTATGTAGACTAATAAGTTAGAAAAATCTCACAAATACGTTGGTAAAAGTTCCGTTTTCTGAGCCTTCGTACTCCGGAGGTAGTAACACTATGCGAGGAAAGACTGTATACAGGGTGCGGCGTAAATTAGTCCCCACGATTTTTCAACCCCTTCGGATGGTCGGACAGAAAAATGTTTCTTACCAAAATTCAATCAGTATTTAACTGAAAAGAAATTGCAATATTTTAAATTGAAAAAAAATCGATATTCAACAAAAAATCACGGTCGCTGTCATATCTTTTAATGGAACTGGGTATTTTTAACTTCGTAATATTGTAGGCGACGTCGAAATGAATTCGACGATCTGCTATACAATGACTTCCAGATGACCTTGAAAAATAATATCGCCATGAATCAATTGCAAGAATATTTGAAATATTTCGACAAAGAGCAGAACTTTGCGTTACACAAGATGGGATGCAGTTCGAAAATTTAATTTAATTATTAATTAATTACATGTACACGTTTAACATTTGTATTTTCAATGTGGCTCCGTATAAATTTGGTTTTTTAACCGACTTCGAAAAAGGAGGAGGTTACTCAATTCGATCTGTACGTGTCTTTTTTTTCCGCTTTTTTTCTATGTATGTTCACCGATTACGTCGAGATGAATGGACCAATCGGAACGAAACCTTTTGCATCTTGTAGAGTATGTTCTCGGGATGGTCCCGTGCAAAAAAATTTTACATTTTTTTTATTAATTACGATTTTATTTGCGAAAATGTAGGGTGGTGATGCCGTTGTGAACTCCGCTGAATGTTAGATATTAGGAACAGTAACGACGCGACGTCGTTACCGTTATCGATTGCGGCTTTCAGATATTTATAAATTACGATTTGGAATGTGACGGCTGACAGAGATAAAAAGTGTCAAATAAAAAAAATTTTATAAAAAAAAAATAAAACCGACTTCGAAAAAACGCACTAAAAAGTATAAAATAATTTCCATTTAATTTATGTGAATACACACGAACTTAAATACAATACAATCTTTTCGGAGGCGGCGCAAAAATGAAAAATTTTCCAAATGACAGATGTTGCTGATTATGATTTCATTGGAATATGGTGGGCTTGGAAGTCAGTAGGTGGGAAGAGAAGATACATTAATATGTGAAAGCATGTAGAGGAATTTAAGGATTTTCGTAATTTCCAGTGTCGAAAATTTTCAATTTTGTGCCGCCTCCGAAAAGATTGTATTGTATTTAAGTTCGTGTGTATTCACATATATTAAATGGAAATTATTTTATACTTTTTAGTGCAGTTTTTCGAAGTCGGTTTAATCTTTTTGTGAGTTAAGTTCTCAAGCAATGTTTACGTTCATTTGTTTACCTCTAAATGCGAGGCGTTGCTACTACGTACCGTCGAAATATTTCAAATATTCTGGCAATTAATTATAGTATAGCAGGTCGTTGAATTCGTTTCGACGTCGCCTACAATATTATGAAATTCAAAATAGCCAGTTCCATTAAAAGATATGACAGCGACCTTGATTTTTTGTTGAAAATCGATTTTCTTTTAATTTAAAAAATTGCAATTTCTTGTCGGTTAAATACTGATTAACTTTGGTACGAAACACTTTTCTATCCGACCACCCGAAGGGGCTGAAAAATCGTGGGGGTTAATTTGCTCCGCACCCTGTATAGAGGCAATACTGCATCGTAGCTGGGACAATAACGAAAGTCGATCGCGTATGCCGAAGTTGGTCAATGTACGAACTTTTATCTCGGATATTTAAACATTTAGAGTTGAAGATAGTCTGCGTGCCTGGACGAAGGAAGGGCATGCGGTGTGCACAAGTGTGTTTTCTCAGTGGCTCGATGCTCGGGTGAATAGATACGATAGGTGAATGGTGGAAAAGCGATCGTGAATGACAAAAGCAAACTGAACGGTGGACGATACCTCTCGTAATTGAAGAGTGTCGGCGGTGGAGAGACGAGGATCGTGATAGACGAAGGTCTGAAGTGGCGCGGCAGAATTACATCGACTGTCGCCTCCTGGCGGGACACTCGCCTCCAGCTGGAACGTCGCGTACGGGTATATGTCCTCCGAGTATTCTGCAATCATTTTCCAATGTGAGTTCTTTATCGATCACCGATTCAGATTCTCCGTGCATCAAAACTCTCTCGCTGATTCGCTATACTATGACTAGACTACGGATCTTTATGCAAATTCTACATTCTGAGCACCGATTTCACACATGACAAATGAGACAATCTTTCATTTCAATGTCAAGTCAAAATCACCCGGACTTTTACAAACACTGCTACGTACGCTAATGCTCATAAGTGTTTAGGCACTCTCAATAAGAGCATAAATCAAATAAAAACTCAGGAAAAATGTGACAAAAAAATGAAAAACTAAAAAAATCAAGGTGACCTTGATATCTCCTCTATGGCTCCAGCCACGCAGAAAATGGGGTGGGCAATAACTATGTCCACCTTGAATATATCCGTTATTTGTAATAATATAGAAAAATGTTATGAACAAAATTCACCCTGTACACCCTGTATACAATTGAACTGCATTTTAGATAAGTATTTCATTTAATTCTAATGTTTTTCGGTAAACACAATTCTGTACCAATAATCAGTGTTGGACAATAAGTAAATTTATTTAAAAAAATAATTATTTAAATAAAAATTTAAATAACAATTTATTTGTTATTTGGATATTCAAATAAAAGGTAAAAATAATTATTTATTATTTGAGCAAGTCTAAATAGAATTATTTCAAACAATAAAGTTAATTGTTATTTACAAATAGAATTTCAATTATTATTTGTATTGACAAATAATAAATAAAATTGTATTTTTTTAATAGGCAGCTAGGCCCACCAGACAAAAAACGCGCATGTGTTCATTGTTCATTGTATATGTATACAAAATACAAGAAATAAGAGAAGACCAAAAACTGTTTATTTGATTTCCACCTCAATGCACAAATAATAAATAATCTTTTATTTGCAGATAAGAAATAATAGATAGATCACTTTTGGAATTATCTAAATTCATTTAATTTAAAGCACGTTTATTTATTATTTAAAATAAAATTTGCCCAACACCGCCTAATAATACATAAAAAGAGGAGTGCTTAAACACTTATGAGCGGTAGTGTATATCTGACTATTTCTGAAATCAGACGATTTCAAGGTAAATCCAATGACCTACTCGGTACTATGACTTCTAGTTGATCTAAGAAGTTTTTGGTGCGTGCGATCTAGCACGAGTAGAAATTAGTTTATGTTATCGGCGCACAGGTTTGATCCAAAATGAAGAGAAAGCAATTTTGCAATTTAAAAGATTTTTCTCAACGTTTCGATCCAGGTATGGATCATCTTCAAGAGAATTTTGCGTCTGAAAAATACTGAATATTGTACTGAGTGCTTCACAAGATCAATAATAACCACAACATAATTTTTCACCGTACTTCCTATGTGTAAATTGTTTATAAGTGTATAAATTTTCAACTGAATTCCATGCTGGCACGAACTAAACTGAAAAATTGAGAATAATCTTTTAAATTGCAAAATTGCTTTGTCTTGATTTTGGATCGAACCTGTGCGCCGATAACATAAACTAATTTCTATTAATTCGTTACGATCGACAAAACGGAATATTGATCTAAGTTAACGAAGTCGTCACACAAGACACCATCAGACTATAGGCATTTAAAAAAGTTACTTATTCCACCTAGAAGTATGCCTATCTATTTCGGAGAAAGCTCAGTCGGTCACTTTATAAGAATGACTCTGTATATTGTATAATATATGAACCGTTTTAGAATACGTTCGCTATCAAATAGTATTCGGTGTTATTCGACACGTTCGAATTTCGTGGGCAAAATCGAGTGTAGTTTCTATTTACCTGGGATCTTCTCGAGGGTAGCCATTTCGTGTATGGGCGATCGAAGCGGTTTGCGCACAGTGGCGTAGTACTGCTCACGCTGCTCCATGTTTTGTTTATTGTCTAAAGCGGCGGCGGTTTGGGCGTCATGGAGGCTCGCGATTTCCCCTATAAACGGACCTACGGTCATCGTCATTAACCGATTACGGCCGCGCAATACACACATGCGTGTCGCAAATGTAATACGAGTATGTAATAGGAGTTACGAGCCACGGAAATGGTGGGATCTACTAACGTTTCCGGAAACAGTAAAAGACGGCGCCTGCGGCGGTGATAATAGCCAGGGAGCACAGTATCAGCGGGATAATCAGTTTCAAATCCGAGTAGACCGAGTTATGCGGTGGAATTAACAGATCGATCTCCTCGGCCGGCACCGTGCTGCTGGTGTGAGATTGCAATGTCGTTATTCTGTACTCAGCAACCGAAAAGCCCGCGTTATTGTGCGCTCTTATTCGTATGTCGTAGGGCGTTCCAGATTGCAGCTCGCTCAGCGTGTAGGTCTTTTGTACCTGAACAACCAATAGTACATACTTATCACCAGGAATCACGTGGATTTGCTTGCGTCGGTTAATCGACCGTTATACATCATCTATTGACTTGGCCACGAACACCACCCATTCACTCACTCGCCCTGCATCGGCAAATTTATCTCTTCGAGGAGAGCCTGCTTAATAGACTTGGGATCAAAATCTCAAAGTTGTGCGATCATTCCGTCAGGTTGCGCATTCGGCCCAAAATTTGGAAATTCAGGCAAAATATTCTGAGACACCGAGCGACAAATATGAAAAAATTCAGCATAAAACATACAATAAAAATTTTTCAATAAAACTCCCATCGTTTTATTGTGCTCACGAGGCAATGCGAAACAATTTCTCGAAAAATTTATGGTATTCGAGTCGATTTCAATCTTTCTTTCATTTGTTTGAAAGCAGAACGTGGTTCTAGTGGAGCAGGAATGTTGATTCCGTTTTGAAAAAGTTAAAGTTGTAGCAAATTTTAAATTACAAATTTTAAATGCGCTTTCAATCTCTTGGATAATACAAATTAAGGGAACATTTTCCGTTGAACCACTGATGCTAAATCAAAAAAGAAAATCGATGTCCTTCGAATTGGACATTTTCCGGCGGTGTGATCGTGAAAAATATTACTACTATATCTCCCAGGGTACCTCGATGTTATTCGACACCAACGTCCAGATGTCTTCGCCGATTCTCCGGTACTCGAGCTCGAAATATGTGATCGGACAGCCGCCGTCGTTCCACATGCCCAGATGAAGAGTGATCCAGGACACGTTCACCGTCACGAATTTCTCGCTGTTGCTCGGCGAGTCGTCCGGCTTTGATCCCTTGGTAGTCGCTTTCACGATTTCGCTCGGCGATCCCATACCGATCCGATTGTACGCGGTCAAATACATCTGATAATCGTTCCCGCACCAGAGCGGCGACAACACGAAACTGTTGATTTTGTGGGAAACCTTCACCTCCTCCCATTCACCAGCCTCCCGTTTGTAGTGTAGAATGTAACCCCTGATTGGGGCTCCACCGTCGTCGCCGTTCTTCCACTGGACGTTGATCGAATCACTGGTAGCGCTAGTGGCATGGAGCAACGGGGATGCCGGCGGAACTGCAAAACGATTCGTGACGAAATTATCATTTTAACCACCTCGCCATTTCACCAGCAGCGCGACCTGTTCTCTCCCGCCCTACCTCCCGCGGCTCTCTCAATCGAATTAATACGTTTCCGTTTCCCCGACGAATTTTCCCGCAACTCGCAAAGGATTACGCGGACAAGCTTTATCGATTCGATCCTATACGCGACCGCACATTGCACCGAATGGCCATTTTAGCTGGAAAAAAGTCACGTCAGATAATAGATATATGTATTCTTCTTCGGGAATGTTTACTCACCCTAATTACATGTAATTATTCATTTAACAGCGATATGAGCATCGAAATCAATACGTGAAAACAGTCGTTACAGAGAAAATTGTGTCAGAGCAGTAAATAAGAATCTTTAAGCTTCTATGCACGATTTTCTATATTGGTATAAGTAAATGTCGACATTAATGTTCGCAAACTAGCAAGTCTCGATGAATTCCACCTTGAAATTACTTTTGCGTTAAGTTCAAATTATACAGAAGTGATTCCGATGAAGATCAGCTGCTAATATGTGCTATAATTTTTTCAAAAATGTTCTTCGCGATTCAAATTACAGTAATGCCACCATAATAAGTTTATCTGAGACGGGCAGCTATTTTTTTGAGCTTCAAAGGCCGAGCCGAACGTAGAGAAGAACAGCGCGTGTAAAGAGAGACCACACACACACGCTGCGACTCTCCGCATCTCTTTCTTTCCCATACGCTGTCCTTCCTTGCGCCCGAAACTTCCATCGTCAATTAAACCAGCAAATACAGTTGAAATGATATTGTGTTTCGTCTTCTTTTAATCAGAAAAATGCCACGAATATATTGATAAAAGTTTCATAAAAAAATAAGTAATAATATAAAATATTAAATATTGGTGTTACATTGTGAGGTCGCACGGACCTTTGAACTGTGCCGACGACTGCGATTCTCCGCATTACATTAGTAGTGGTTAGGGTTGCCAGAAATGTTTTATCCAAATATAGAAGAAGTAGTGAAAACTGCAATTATGTATATATGAGATAGGCTCAAAATATAGGAGTTGAAGTAAAAGAGGTGCACAGCACATTTTAAACTTTTTTATTTGAACAAAGATTTTTGAAAATTCCTATAGGTACGTAAAGGTCAAGTTCAGATATAGAAGACTCATATCAAATATAGAAGATCTGACAACCCTAGTAGTGGTTCACACCGATATACCCGAGCCGAGATCAGATTACTAAAGTGGGGAGAATATTTTTTCTGCGTTTATCTGCTACAGCTTTTATGCGTTTATAGAGGATTTACTGTACCTTGGTTCACGTATGTCATAGTTCAAGGGAAAGTAGAGAGCACGCAGTCTCAAAGTTTGCCATTTTGGCCAATTTCTACGAAAATTACCTTCGCTAAACAATTTATATCACGTTTGTTGCGGACAGAATGGCGTTTTTCGTGTTCTTTACAGTTTCGACGTCCATAAACGCATTTAGGAATTTCCTCTTGTAAAATGTTTATCGTAATGTTTCTTCGAGAAACTTCTAGCCACGATCTCGCGATTCGGACAACACTGTAGAATGTCTCAACAGTTCGAGGGATTCTATAAATATATTCACGATCGTACTTTCGTATTTTTTCTGATCTCGACTGGTTATTCTTCTCCATTCGAGAGAGTTCGCCGTTGGTAACAGTTCAAAGAGGAAACGGGTGAAAAGAAGAATTCCAGTTAATAAGATGATCTTCGTATTCCTGCCGTTTCTACTCCTGAGGGTATGATACTTCTTAATTGTGTAATTTCTTGGCTCGACTGTTTGAAGATATTTTACGTTCTTTGCTTGAACGAAGAGCAACGATAACGAAGACTGCGCGCGGTAGTGGGAATTGTTCTTACAGGTTAAAAGGTCCCTCGAGAAATACCGAAAGCGTTGAAACAGTGCGAATGCAAATGGCAGAGGCTCGGAAGGTTAATTCTCATTGAATTTTTCGACGTTGGAATTTCGACACGGATACCTTGCACGGTTAAACGATGCGTGATGTCGTCGGAACCATGACGGTTCTCCACGTAGCACGTGTAATTTCCGCTGTCGTCCCTGTGAAGATCCATGATCTGCAGCGAACCATTCTGTAACAAGGACACTCGCGCTGACGATTTCACCGTTTGGCCCCATTGTTTCCACGTCACCGACGGTTCTGGCTTCCCGACGCTTTGGCACGGCAACGTTACGTCCTGCTTCCATGGAACCACCAGCACCGTGCCGAAAGAGTATATCGCTGCTCGGACTGTAATAATCCTCAGCATTTGTTCATGTTTCGACGTGATATGGTTTTTCTTTCTTAACCCTGGAACGACACTGGTGGGGTCGCCGGCAACCCCACCGAATTTTTATTTTTATTTTAGAGTTAGAGTCGCGCGCGCGTTCAATATCGTCAGTTATTAGCGACTACTGTGCGGTTCGTTGGGTCTTCAAGTTCTAACTAGATTTCTCTTTGACCGTGGTTCCTCAGGTAGAAGATATTGATTAATCAGATTATTAATATTCAATTCCTTTTGGGCACAATTTCGTGTTAAATAGTTTAGGGGATGATGAAAATGATTCTTTTGGATATTTTGATTGCTTTCATAAGCGTTCGTGTCGCCGGTAACCCCACAGCGTCTTTAACGTAACGAGACTGTATCTTATCCGCTTATAGCATTTTGAGTAAATGATATATTATTTTTTTCAAATTTATAGATATATGACAGATTTATCATTCTCGTTCAAGATTTATCAGTGTCGTTCTAGGGTTAAATCTTTACTCGATTTTAATTGATTAAATTGTTTCCCATGAAAAGTTCGTCGTAATTTCAATAATTTGAAAATAATAATCTTTGAGAACATTTTTCTGGAAGATGGTCTACAGGGTGTTTCGTTTATCAGATAACGGAAATATCTTGTGACGCACCGAAGTTACAAAAAAAATTTGTTTACAAAAGTTGTTCGGTATGAAAGGTACAATCATATAGTTTAATTCTTTTGTGAACTAGAATTGCGGGGAGGCAGGATTTCAAAGTCAAATTAAGTTTTTTAAATGGTATGTCCTATTTTTTATACGATAGATCGATAGAGTATCAAATTCTGAGTATAAAAGTGTTAAACCTCATATGTCCTAAACCTAATAGTTAACGAGATATTATCCAAAGAAGAAAGAAAATTGTTTCGATAATATGTATCTGGTTAACTGTAGGGCATACGGAGGTCAACACTATTATACTCAGAACTTGATACTCTATCGATCTATGGTATAAAAAAAAAATAGGACATTTTATTTAAAAAAGTTAATTTGACTTCGAAATCCCCCCCTCTCCACCATACTAGACCACAAAAAATTAGATTAGATGATTGTACCCTTCATACCGAACAATTTTTGTAAAAAATTTTTTTCGCAACTTCAGTGCGTAGATATTTCCGTTATCAGATAAACGAAACACCCTGTATATGAAATGATGTACAGGGTGTGACCGGACGGGTGATACAACATGTAAAATGAAGTCGAGAAAAATTTTTTCAAATGACGCCTCGTTTTCGAGAATATAGACTTTTCGGGTTCGCGTGCTTCAGTATACACAGGAAGTAGAATCGGTTGGTCATGGTCAGACGCGTCAGACGATTCCACTGCAATAGCACGTGTATTCGCTGCATTTTCAAATTCGATTATCTCGAAAACGAAGCGTCAAACAAAAAAATATTACTCCTCTTTTTCGACTTATTTTTAAATGTATTACCCCCCGCTGCTCGGTTGGGCCACACGTCCGGCCACACCCTGTATTAGGTCGTTCGGAAAATCAGTTCGTTTTCTCACCGCTTTACATTGAAAACCACGTAACACCTTTGTCAGATTTTTCGAATATTTTAAATATTCCGTTTTGTCGATCCTGACGAATTAATAGAAATTAGTTTATGTTATCGGCGCACAGGATCGAACCTGTCTAACAAATGGAAGCAATGCCACTTGTACAAGAAAACCGACATGACTTTCCGAACGACGAAATAATGATCGAACGAATATAATATAAATAAATATTTTCGAGAGTATACTCACCCTCACTGGAAGGGGAGATGGTGATGGGCTGCGTTCGAGGTCCCTCGCCCACGGAGGTAACAGCGGCGATACTGAACTCGTACTGATTCCTCTTCTGCAAACTTTCGGCCTGATAGCTGGTCTGATGCGGTTGCAGCGAGCGTTTATACCATTCTCCCTCCGGGCCGACTCCGTGGATATGAACGTTGTACGTCGTGATGTTCCCATTGCTTCGGAGGGGTGGTTGCCAGGAGACAATAATTGATGTCGCTGAGCTGACGACAGCCTTGACGCCGGCCGGTACATCGGGCAGGTCTTCCTTGGTAACGCAATAGAGGGGCGAGGAGGCAACACCATCACCAGCTCTTGTCGAAGCCAACACTTGGACAGAGTAATTCGTGTACTTGCCCAACCCGTGGATCGCGACAGTCAACGCGTTCGTGATCGTCTCCGACTTGGTAGTCTCCGTGAGCGCGTCCATATTCTCCCATATCACCTTGTAACCGTTCAAGATCCCGTTCAGACTGTAGTCGGGTGGCGCCTCCCACGAGACCTGCAGTGATTGCGAGGAGAGCGCCGTGCACCGTATACCTTGGGGCGGGCTGCTCGGCACTAAGGACATTTCGATGGTGTCAGAAATCAATTACGTTTGTCTATCGAGCCAGGACCAGGTGGAACAGTTCAGCCCGGTACATGACGGAATCTTTAACGCGTGTATACAATCCGACCGCGAAATATTCTGACGCTTGCTCATCTTTAACGCGTGTATACAATCCGACCGCGAAATATTCTGACGCTTGCTCATCTTTAACGCGTGTATACAATCCGACCGCGAAATATTCTGACGCTTGCTCATCTTTAAAGCGTGTATACAATCCGACCGCGAAATATTCTGACGCTTGCTAATCTTTAACGCGTGTATACAATCCGACCGCGAAATATTCTGACGCTTGCTCATCTTTAACGCGTGTATACAATCCGACCGCGAAATATTCTGACGCTTGCTCATCTTTAAAGCGTGTATACAATCCGACCGCGAAATATTCTGACGCTTGCTAATCTTTAACGCGTGTATACAATCCGACCGCGAAATATTCTGACGCTTGCTCATCTTTAACGCGTGTATACAATCCGACCGCGAAATATTCTGTCGCTTGCTCATCTTTAACGCGTGTATACAATCCGACCGCGAAATATTCTGACGCTTGCTCATCTTCAACGGAATATCATTAGACAGTACCTTACGGTCTGCAATCCCGCGGGATAGATGAGGATAGATCTATTTGAATCCCGCGGGGTCCCGGAGATCCCAGGATTTAGTTCATCAATCTAATATATTGTATTTAAGCGGTTACGCCACCCTGAGGCGGCCGAAAGACATCAAAGTTTACGAATTTCTTTCTACGAAACTAGGAATGTGACAATTATTTTATCATTATATATGGTTAGGGCATACATTAAAGAATCTATTGTGTAGATTCCATAAAAAAATATTGAAAAATGGCCGAGTTATCCGTTGTCCTGCAGTACTCCTCCGTGTAACGGATTGTGATGCCCACGATCATCAGAAACTAAGAAACTCATGATTTTATTGTTCCTTCATAAAATATCTATCATGTAGCATAGGGATTTCAAGAAAAAATCATTTCTGTACAAATGCGACAAAAGTGAAAATGAACATTCAATTTTTACCAAAAAAATCAAACTTTAAACGATTGTTATAAACAATTGGGATATCGTATCAAGAAATCCTATGCTTCGCGATAGATAATGTTATTAGAATTATGTGTATCAAATTGGATCTAGCAGACTAAGATTGGTCCAGCGGCCCCACCCATAATTTTTATCGATATTGTGTGGAAAACAATGGTTTTAGGTTGAAACTAAACCCATTAAAACGAAAACGAAACCCCGTAAAATTTTAAATCGCTAACCCTTCGTGTAAGGATGATATGAGGGTGAATAATTTTAACTGTATCAGTTTTTAATTACCTCCTTCATATCATACATTTTTTTCACTATTGTGATCAAATTATTAAGGGTAGAAAAAATCATTTAATTTTTTAGGGAATTGCAAGCAACCCTTCGAGTGATCACTTCCAAAAAATTCAAGAACAATGTTCGATTGCTTATCTAACATATAAAAAAGTTTCAAAATGGTCGGATTGGTGGAACGTAGTTCAATATTGAAAAACAAACGAAATTACGTCATTATAATGGTGTAATGTACAGTGCAGCGTTTCTTACGACTCTAATTAATAATTCTTATCAGGATATTAAATCGGACGTATAGTTTCCGAGATATTTGTTACACCAGTCGTAAAAATGTAGTTTCGAGATAAACGCAAAAGAAGGAAAAGTGCGACTTGGAAACGCGACTACCTGCGCGGAAACGGCGACAGCCGCACGAACTCCTAAGCACTGTAACTTCGCTATTTTTGGGAGCAGTTGCATCTACCATGGCTTAAATTATTCCCTGAACTCTAAATTAAAGGAAAATTAAAAAAAAAATCGATTTTTTTCAATCTCAGGGTGGCGTAACCCCTTATCCCTTAGCACGCGAATGGTGACTCTGAGAGAGGCGCCACTAAAAATTACTCTACCATTCTTCAAAATATTGTTTAGATTATTAAATATGTATGAGGTAGTATATCAATATCATATTCATAAAATTTTAGAAATCATAGGGAAGAAATGTATAATTTTCGAGTTCAAATAGCTCCGAGTGCACAAAGGGTTAATAAAGAGACAAATTTTACTTAACGAGATGAGCATCTTTAATGATAGTAATGAAAATTTATTAAAAAATACAAAGGAAATCTAAATGCTGAAATTCAATTCTGAAATTAAGAACAAAATCCCCCAATTCTGAAAATTGCAAACTTTATGAAGAGATATGCCGGTACAAAAAAGAGCAATGAACGACCACCCCCCTGCTGTATTTCTACACGAAGAACGTGACATGCTGTGTGCTAATACCAGGTGAAATTGCTTGCAAAGCTTCTGTTGAAACTAATTTTAGAAATGTCCGTTGTGTGCTGCAGACGGGTGAGAATTTTATGCGACTGGAACTGAAATAAGCTTCGCCGTGACAACTTTGTAAAATACAGAAGAAAGAGTGACGAATAATTTTATATTTATGGACATGTGAAAAGATTCAATTTGGATGGTAGATACGGGTTCGATCATTACTGTCGTTGCGTATAAAACGAGAAATTGAGAAACGTGTAGCATCAAATACGTGAAGAGAGTACAATGGTTTGAACGGGTATTGACTACAATGGAAAGATTTACATTATATTCCATAAAAGCCGAATGAATAGCATACCGTAATTTCATACCAGAGCAACTTAGATGAAATGTATGGTTTCAATGCTGAAGTTGAAACTGTCCAATATGTTCGAATATTGTTCAATGATTATATAATATGTACCAAATACTGTGATTTTCAGAAGCTAGTTTATATTTGTAGCAAGCAAATACAGCAAGCAATGGTCAGAAATGTTATTGTAATCGAAAACACGCTGGTCCAACAAATGTTGAGATTCGATTTGCTTTGGAAAGTTCCCTATTTCCTTGTAGCGTTCTACATTTCCAATTTATTTCGCGGGTACACTCCGCGACAAAACTGCAAGATTGTATACAGGGTAAGTCGCCTAAGACTCAGTGTTAATGTTGAAACTATTCTTTTTTAAAAGCCATGAAGTAGGTCTAGAAGTAGGTATTTATTCACTTTGATGAATTTTATTATTAAAATCTGCATAGTTTGAACCCTTAGCACTTGAATGGTGACACAGAGTCACCAGTAAATACAGCGACCGAAATAATGGTAGGTTCACTAGCCGCGTCGGCTGGTTTACTGCTTCTACTTTTATTTTCGTTTTCGGAAGTGTACTGTGGCATTTGTTTTTATTTCGCAAGAATGTGTTCTACACGCTGTGTAAGCAGTTAGTCGACTATCAACAGTATTAGTGTAAAGATGTACCGGTTTCAATAATACTTTGAAAATTATCGAGTACAAGATACGAAATAATCTTAGGTTCACGAAGAAATATTTAAAAATTACTATATTGATAGTGCAATTTTTTGAATCTTTTTGTATGGCAAGTACACAGATTTATAAAGTTTAAAAACTATAAAAAATATTTTATGTACGTTTAATATTATTAAAGCACAATGTAATAAATAAAATGGGGAAATCGATAACTCAACAATATGAGTCTCTCTAACAGAGAAATTGCGAGAAGATTGAAAAGGTCATTAAATGTTACAAACAATTTTTTAAAATTAAAATAAAAATGCGGCAGTAAACAATCCACAGGTCAGCCAAAAAAATTAACACAGAGACAAAGATAAAATTGTTTAAGAAGCACAGCAAAATATGCTTAATGCCTCTAAAATAAATATGAAATTAGATTTGCCAGTTGGTGTTCGACGTGTACAGCAAATTGTGAAATTCGAGTGGGACACTTATATATTCTAAAAAAGCGAAAAAACCTCCGCTAACTAAATTCCGCAAGGAGGAGAGATAAAAGTTTGCAAAATATCATATGTCATGGATCGAAAAGTGGAAGACGGTGATTTTTTCTGATGAAAAAAAAATTAATTTGGACGGCCCAGATGGGTATTAATATTACTGGCACGATCTGCGTGATGAAAAAGTGTAAAAATGACAAAAGTATTATACATGGAGGAGGATGTGTAATGGTTTGGGCTGCATTCGGCTGGAACGGTACGACTCCGATAATGTGGTTCCCTCCAGAAACCAATGCTGAGAAATATCGGGAGCTATTGGAATACGTACTGGATGAATATGGCGACAAGATTGGTGGACCTAATTTAATATTCCAACACGATAATGCAGAAATACATCGTGCAAAAACAATAAAAAACTACTTTGAAAGGGTAAAAGTTGAATTTTTACCCTGGCCAACAAGAAGTCCGGACTTAAATGTAATTGAAAATCTTTGGGGAATATTAGCACGAAAGGTATACGACAATGGAAAACAGTATAGCACTGTTTCAGAATTGAAAAATGGGATTAGAGAGGCGTGGTCTGAAATTAAATTAGAAACATTACAAAAATTAATTGAATCAATTGCACGCAGAATATTTGAAGTTATAAAACACAATGGAGGTTCAACTAAATACTGAATTATTTTTATTTTTCTTCTTTTTAATTTTTTATGTAAAAATACATAATGAACCTATGTTTATTTTGCAGCTAAAATTCAAGTGTTGTAATAGAAGTAATTGTCATTAATTAACATTGTGTTATTCAATTGAGTTGAGTATTTTGTTAATTTTATTAGAATGAATAAATAATAATAAGTAAAATCAACAATACTGCATTAAACACAACATTATGTCAACAAATTGAAGTGAACCTATCATTATTTCGGCCACTGTATTACTGTGCCATTATTTACAATATTGTTGACATTATTAAATATGTTGGTTTTAAATTTAAAAAAAATATGTTGGTATCTAATCTGGCATCTAACTTAATATTTAAGAATTGTATGAGATGCTATATCAATTCCATATCCACAGAATGAAAGAAATATAGAATGGAATTATTCTAGGTCGGAAGAAATGTTTCATTTTCGAGTTGAATTAGCTCCGACTGCAAAGGGTTAAATTGCAGTGTGGCGGCAATTCATTTTTATAACATATAGTTGTATGGTATCGTGAACAGTATTGTCGAATAGTTTCGTCGTGGAGTGTAGACCTTCTCTCGGTTTGGTCGGGCCACCTGTCCAATGTGCGTCCTGCATATTTCCATAGAGTAAAACGTTCTACGATATCTCCGTGGTCAGCCGCTTCCGTTCCCCCTGGTACGTAATGTAATCGAGGGTGAAGAAGTTTTCGGAACAGACCGAAACTTTCTATTATTTCACTATCGTAAACAGTAAACTGCCGTCGCCGTGCCTGGTGCTGTGGCGGCTGCTTGAAAATCTGGGAGTAGATTCGGTTGGCGAGCTGGGTTCGGCTCCCGGAATCTGTTTATTTCGCGCAAGATATCCGTAAGAAACACTCCGTGGCGGAAGTTCGAGGCGTGGAAAGCACTTTGGAGTTTAACCGGGCTGCATTCACGATGCCCGGGATTAAAGAACTTATTTGCAAGCAGATCAGTTCCAGGCAGCCGTACTCGCCCCTCCCCCCGCTTTTGAATTTATTATTTATTCGAAACTCGACCGGATATACGGTGGTTGGTATTCATAGCGGAATCCACGATAGGCCCGCGAGCCTCCAGCATTATTCTGTTCATGAATTTTTGAACGCGGTTCAACCGCATTCGTTAAATCTGTGGCCCTGCTAATACCGCAACCGATCCTCTCCGTCGCGGCGACGCGTACGCTCGCGCTCGGTTCCCGAAACCATTGATCGAGAATCGAATATGCCGGTAATCAAGCCCAGAATATTTACTCGTTAGACATATAGCGTGGCGTAAGTCCATGTTAACGCATTACCGACCGGTGATTATTGCATAATTTTGAAAAATCTATGGTACATGGCTAAACACTTTTTAATGGAACCTTCGATAGCAACAGCAATTTTCATCGTGAACTAACAAGTCACCCTCAATAACGTCATCTGATAGTTTCATTTGAGATTGCAATGTAAAAGAAAATTTCTATACTTTCTTTTAGTACAGCGCACAGTGCGGCATGTAAATGGACATTCGAGACAAAAATCATAACTCCTAAACTAATCAATTTTTGACCTAAGTACCTTAATAATTTTTTAAAGGGAATACAAAGATGCATCGATTAATGCACCAAAAATATAAGGTTCCATTAGTAAAAAAGTTTATTCTTATTTTTTTTTTAATGAAGAGTTTTTTATGATTAGTTGTTATTGCAATTTGTTATCAACTGTATACTGTACAACTTTTGTTCGAAATATTTTTTAATTATATGGTTAAATTTAATTATATCTAACTATAATGCATAATTATTTGACAATACACAACACCGTATTTTTTACTAGTAAAAAAAATAATGGTAATCTTCTTTCTCTTTTCCACTTCATGTGATATAACGTTCACGTTTAATAGAGAACAGAGTTTTTGTCTAACTTTTGATAATTTCTGGGAATAAGTGTGTTCGGACATCCAAGCTTCAACCAAATCGCGATTACGAATGCATTTCTCCAAAAATTAAATAACATCGAGTCTTGCAATTTATCGCAGAAAAAAATTATATAGCAATATACTACAACATCTTGTTGATACAGAACAGCCAAAATTACAGGATGTTTTGAACCGTTTTTTTGTAAATTGCATTTTAAGGAAAAAACGCAATTCCTAAATTGTCAGTTAAAATTATGCATACCTCTGGTCAAATTCTCCATACCTAAGTTGTAACAAACAGTTTAAAACAAAAACGAACCTAAAAGAGCAATTAGGGCACGAGTAATCAAACTTTTTAGTATTTATACTACAATAAACTCTTTGCTGTTACTATTGATTTTCTTGGATACTACTTTTTACATACACATTCCTTACCGACTGATGATTTTGTTGGATAATTAGATTAGAATCGAACCATGATTAGTTTGATTTTTGTCCATTGCATGCCGCACTGTGCAGCGCATTAATTGAAAATTCTGTTAATAGGCTTCCGGTAGGTAAAGTGTTAATTGTTTTCCTTTGTAGATGGACGCGTAGAGGACATACGAAGGCCAACTCCGTTTTTTAAATTAAATTAGATTAGTTTTTAAATTAATTACTTGTGACATTTGGCGTCAGAAACGTACTTTGCTACAAAAAATTTATCCAAACTAATGCCGTGTTTACTCGGAAAGAAATAAAGTATTTTCATTTGAAAAAGAGCAGTAGCTTGTCCCAGTTCCCAGAATCACCCTGTACACTGTCTTCTAGGTTGGCGCTACCATACGAACAAGAATCGTCTACTTACCGTCCTCGAGAGTCGTGGCAACCACTTCCGGTGTCATGGGACCCTGGCCGAGGGCATTGTAAGCCTGGACGACCACGCTGTACTGCGTGAACTTCTTCAAGTTCGTCAGTTCGTATTGTCTTCCGGGCATCGCGGGCCTTGCTAATCCCAGAGCCACGCTGGCTGTAGAAATTGGTCTCTCGACAGTCCTGTAGGTATACTGGTCCGCTGCCAACCTGGAGATCGCGATAACGTTTAACTCTTTTCGCTGTGGAACTTTTAATAGTCGCTTATTACAATAGACCGACCGCGCGCGACCCGGAAATTCGTTAATAATTAACACACTCTCTGTTCCGTAATCGCCATTCCCGACCACGTTCTCGCGCTAAAGACTTCGCCAATATTAACGAAGTCCTCGTACTATTTATTGTACCACTCGAGCAATTTTGGGCTTGCGAATGTTCATGTTGTTGAAATTATTCGAGGAAGGACGACAATGATATTTGCCTCGCGTTTCTTACATTTTTATTTTACGTAAATATCCGCAGTCTGATCGTTTTCGTTATTACGGCGAACGGGTTATGGCGAGGAAATAAAACGCGGATGGACGTTGCGGATATATTTCAGTGTCAATGTTTTCCGAAGGAAACAAATGAGAAGGTCGGTGGCGCGATCCGGTTATTTATCACGGGTGCTGGAAAGTATAGAATATCAGCGTTATTCGAGGATACACGCGAGCCCGTCGCAATTTGGTATGCCGTGGCGCGACGGAACAGGAAACGTATTCGTAGCTATCGAGAACCGCATCGTTAAAGGGCGGCCGTTCCCTCCGGATCGTTACCGATGTTCCTTGTAGCCGACGTGATAACCGAGTATCCCGCCGTTCCATAAATCATGATCAGGTGGATCCCAGGTGACGTTAAACTCGGTCGAGCTGACAGGATCCACCTTGAGATGTCGCGGCGGCCCGCCGGGCTTCTCCCCCTCCGTGGTGGTTTCCAAAATCTGAAAAGAAAGTCGGATACGCATCGACCGATCTCATGTTAAATTACACGAACCGCCTTCCACTTTTCCTCAACCCCATTTCACGTTCTACTATTCGGTCGTTCACACCGCGCACAGCACAAGATTAATCCTTCCGACTCCGTGCAAAGTTTTTGTTTTTTATTCAGGAAATCTCGTAAGAGATTTATTACAACATTTGGAACGAACGAAACCAAAGTACGCGGAGCAAGGAACCTGTACAAACTAAAAATAAGAGTTTGCACCACTTTCCTCCCTTCTTGCTTTTTCTTACTTTGCTTCTGGTTTTTGCGTTCGAACCAAGGATGACGATTATCCCTATAGAAATGGAGAAAGTAGAATCTGCCTTTGTGCAACCCGAAGTTATCATTGCCGAGAAATACTATACAGGGTGTCTCGAACGAAGTGGTAATTATTAATGATATCGAAAAATGTTTCAAACCTTTTTCGAGGGAGACATAATGCTGTGTTAATGGTTTTTATCCAGGGTATACAAAGGCCGCTTTCGCTATTTCCAACGGAACCATGTATTTTCCAATACAGCAATCTTGTCGAGGCATCGCCAATGGACACCTGCTTTAAAAGCGATTACCAACGATCGTCCCGGATAAAGGGACCGCGTCGCGTCGCGTCGCGTCGTCCCATTCATTTTTAATCGGGCCGGATGTTTAGCGTTAAAAGCGGATCAGCAGAAATTCAGTGAGCAAGAAAATTGCTGGTTAATGCAGCGGCGACGATGCTTTTTCACGTAACGGATTGACGTAGCCCGGAATAAATCGACTTCCGTATACGTCAGTCAACGGTGTCAAGTAAAAATGGCCCGTCGCTGGAAAGAGGCTGCTGATCTGGCCAGCAACAAGTAGTAGGAGAAACGAAGATCGATAAGAAGCGTTACGGACGCGATACTTACGTCGCTCGGCTGGCTGCGACCCAGTTCGTTCTCCGCGTAAATTCGGAACTGATAAGCGACCGCCGGACGCAAGCCGCTCACGTGCGCGTGGGCCTGGGTGCCCGGTACCGTTGTGTGGAACGTGTGTTCGTGCCACACTTCTGTAAAACGAATTGCCTCGATTACCGGGAGAAACAGCCTGCAACTGGAATTATCCATTATCCGTAACCGGCGTTATCTGAATCCTGTACTATCCGAGAGCTTTACTGCTCGAACGTTTTATTAGACGGATAGAGTGTGCCGCCTGCGAGAGCGGCGAATTTCTCGACCGTTCTCTCTACACGAACCTATCGCGCCTGCGAACTGTTATGTACGAGATGTTAACGAACAAGTGTCGCCTTTACTTCACAACACTTTCGCCCGACCAAATAAACTGTTTTATTTGCCGTGTACGTGTGCATTGGACTCTTTTAAGGTATTAAATATTACATTCCGAGACAAAAAGATAGCACATCGTCTATTTTTCCTCGTTTGGTACATTAAACTGAAGAAAATGAATATTTTAATATGTCAACATAATCTGACATGCCTGTACGTAGAATGTACTGAATATCGTCCACCATATTTACTTCAACAGAATTTTCGAAACGGAAACGTAAATAACGTATATTAATGTTTTCAGCGCACTGGTTCGATCTGATGCTACTACTTAAGCAATTTTGCAAATTACCACAAAATTTTCAACATTTCGGTCAACTATTTAGACCATTCTCAAGAAAAGTTTTCATATAATTGCGAAACGTAAATATTGGGGCCCACAAACGGGACAAAATGATAGCACAAATAGCAGTTTTACATTTGTCAGTTGTGCAGAAGTTACTGAAGAGCAAACATTCATTGCAAAACGTAATTGATAAAGTGGGTACTAGCTTCTTTCGTGATTATTTAATAAAACAACACACTATAGCGTTAAGAATGGATCGTGGAAAAAGAAATACATATGATATTGAAGTTAAGGGAAGAACAAGATTGAATTACACGAATATCAAAAATTGTAAATTGATGCCGAAAAGTTATTATGAGCTTGTTAAAAAACCCTGAAAATTACGGGAAAGAGAAGAGTTCTGGGCGCCCGCACAGTTTAACTGCCCGTGAAAAATGTGCAACATTGAGAACAGCTGCGAGACAAATCGCTGAAAGTGTTGGCGTAAACACTAACGGAAAGAATGTACGTTGTGTTTCACAAAAATGCAAGCACTTAGCGTGAAGAGAATTGCAAAAGAAACCTTGTTTAAAGAAGGAGCATAAAGCGTTCCGCTTACAATTTGCCGAAAAGCATATAAATATGAGGACAAAGTGGCGAAGAGTCATATTTATTAACGAAAAAAGATTTAATTTGGACGGTCCAGATGACGCGACGTAGGCTATTATTATCGTAATTTGAATGAAGAACAGCAATGTGATAATTTGGGCCGATATTGGATATCGGGGTAAAACAGAAATAAAATTTATAAAAGGACGAATGAATAGTGAACGGTATATTGAAATGATAAATGAATAACTAAACACTTATGCTGTAATAATTGCTGCAAATAAACACATTTTACAATAAGATAATGTCGCAGTCCAAGCGGCGAAAGCGGTCAAGAAATACTTTTCTTCCAAAATTATTCGTGTTTTGGGGTGGCCTGCAAGATCTCCAACCTCAACATTGTTGAAAATTGTTGGGGACATCTTGCCAGAGCTGTGTACCAAAATGGCGGACAATTCCAAAATATTAACGATTTAAAATAGTGCATTTAGGACGAATGGGAGAATATTAGCCAAAACAGTATTAAAAAATTGTATAAATATTTACCAAACCGAATGGTTAAAGTCGTTAGCTGTAAAGGAGGTCCTACAAAATATCGATCATTGATTTTTATCGTTTAATTCTGTTATATTTCAAGTTTTTCGTTAACTGTGCTATCATTTTGTACCTCTATATCTATTTCGTTAATAACTCTACTTCATTCAATAAACATAGATAAGTTAATGGAGATTCGTTTCATTTCATTCATATATGCTAAGAAAAACACACTAAAAGTATCTATATAAAAGAACTTGAATTTCTAATGTTTAATAAACAGAAATTACATTAATTTCAAAGTGTGCTTTTCGTCCCGGAGTGTACATGTACTAATTCATTTCTTAAACCACAAAGGTTTCCGATTTCGGAAAACTGCTTTGATGAGAGCTGAAGAAAATCGATTAAGTGCGATGTTCCCATTAAAATGATGTTAGGCAGATGTTATATTTCAAGTTTTTCGTTAACTGTGCTATCATTTTGTACCTCCATATTTCGTTAATAATTCTACTTCACTCAATAAAAATAGATAAGTTAATGAAGCTCCGTTTCATTTCATTCATAAATGTTAAGAAAGACACACTAAAAATATTTAAAAAAACTTGAATTTCTAATGTATAATAAACAGAAATTACATTAATTTCAACGTGTGCTATCTTTTCGTCCCGGTGTGTATATGCACAGTATTTTCTCCGTAACTGTCGCAACCTGACAGTATCATTTCTGATAATCTGATCTTGCGTAATCAATTTTGATATATTTGTCAGAGTCAATCGGATGCAGGACAAAATGCAGAAGATAAAGGAAGAGAGAAACTTATTCATTAAGTGAACCCGTCCTTATCGAAAGTCAGAACATCGTTAAGCAATTGGATTCGCTGTCGAGTCTCCAATGCGAAGGCGAAAGCTCTGATAGAAAATAAATCCACAACGTTCAATGGAGATCCTATTCAGCGGATAAAAAGCTTTTGTCCTGCTGAGACTCTCTTAAATTACGCTACGATTTCCTCCTGCGTGTAGGACATTTCCTTGGATCCCTCCCGTGAAAGTAAATCAATGAATCATACATAGTACGTACTTTCATCAAACTTCCAAGGTATTATTATTAAAGTTAGTTATTATTATTAAAAGTGTCCGAATGATGTATTAAAATCATCTACTTGCCGGACTCGGTTTTGTACTGGATAATGTACTGCGTGATCGGGCTGTTGCCATCCTGGCTGGTCATCCAGCTGATGTTGATGTACCTGCTGCCTTTCTCGACGACCCGAAGACTCCGCGGGAAATCCGGAGGCTCTGTTCCGAAGCGAGATAAGATCGTTAGCGGTCACCGCGTCGTCGAGATCATCCGTGCTGTATAATTTCTGTATAGATGTTATTACGCGAGGCAAAGAGTCCGGTCGAAACGCATTTCATTCCGCGGGGAAACGTGCCTGTTTACGCGCCGCTTGTGTAGGAGCACATTATATTAAATGGACGAGTTGCCGAGTGCCAGCAGACATTACGATAATTACGCACCCGGAAACATTATCGGAATTGTTTCGTCGCTGCGACTCGCCGCATTATGTCGATAATATCGTTACCGAGAATTATCGGCTGCGATCGATGCGAAAAAAAGAAGAAGCAGAGAGAAATACTCCCCATACCCGGAATTTTTAAACAAACATCAATAAAAAATGTTAAAACATCAATAAACTGTTCGCTGCCGCTCATTGTTCACGTAAATTATGAAATAGGCGAATAAGATAGTTCTTATAAAATGACGAATACCTTGTATATACAGGTGGATCGTCATCTCGTCGTTGCCGTGCACGTTCGACGCGATGCAGACATATTTCCCGCTATCCTCGCGGCTGGTGCTGAAGAACTCGAGGATACTGATCATCCCGTCCGTTGTATTGTCCTCCTTCAGCATATAACGATAATCGGACAGTTTCTGCTCCAACTGCAGGCCGTTTTTCTTCCAAAGTATTTTTAAGGGATGATCGCCTTTCGCCTCGCATCGCAACGACGCGTTCGAACCCAATTTAGCTGTTTGATTGCGGTGCTTCTCCACGAACTTCGCCGGGACTGGATGCAAATAGTCCGGAATGTCAATCATTCGTACCGTTGGTTAACGCGAAGGATGATCAAAGGGATTGGGGGTTCGTCGTTCATATTTAAATCGAGCGTCTGGGGTAAATTAAATACTATTTTGCGCCTTTGGTAAATCGATTTGTTGCGTTTCTTTGGCAACACTTGTCTGTTGAAACGGTTGTATGTATGATAGTCGTGTTGTGTAATAGGACAAATTAATTTCCAGTTTTTGTGAGTATGTTGTTATTGTTGTTGCATATTAAGTGTTCGATTTTTAGGTAAAACTTATCGATCAAGATAAGTTTTGTCAACGAATTATAAGTTTCTGGATTATATTGAATGGTGCGTTCATTTACAGCATTCTGTGATCATTAGACAGCTGATTTTATGCATTTACGACAAAAATGAGTAGGTGCAATTTAAAACAGTAAAAAATTAGAAGGATGTAAAAGTATCGTTACATTATTTTCAAACTATTAAACATATTAAGGGAGACAATAATTTTGTATTTCACTCCAGTTTGTATCAGTTCAAGTAGAAAATGTTTGTTTTGCGTAAAGATCCACCGTCTGACTTATAGACAGCGGATTTTATGCAATTACGACAAAAACGAGTAGGTGCAATTTGAAACAGTAAAAATTAGAAGAATATAGAAGTACCGTTACATTATTTCCAAAGCAATTTTCCTATTTCACTTTAGTTTTTGTAGTACAGTCGAGGTAAAAAATTTTTATTTCGCGTAAAGATCTGTTTAGTAATCATCCATATCTAGGGAGTGAAAATAGCCCGCAAAAGTCGAGGGTACAAAAACCTATTTCGAAGATGTCTGTGATGAAAACTATTTCCCAAGATATACATATACCGGGTATTTCACCTAACTTGATCACCTTAAATATAAATATAAGGACCCAACAGTAATTAGGGAACAAACTTGGCGTTGGACAGTGTTATTGTGAACCTAAGATTATTTCGCTCTATTACCAGAATAATTTTTAGCACACAATCAATTACGTCCAAACACTTGCGCTGTCGAAACTAAACTAAATGCATCTACAGTAGTAAGAACACGACTTTTCTAAATATAAACAAACACCATAGGAGGTGTTCCGCGATGCAGATAAGAATGACAACAGTAAACACGCTAGTTCGGGCTATGAACCTATCATTATTTCGGCCACTGTACATAGGTTAGTACTTTTTTATAACGAATGTCCAGCTGCATCGATTGATGTATTAAAAAATACCTCATTCCATTCAAAAAAATGAAGGTGACCTTCATATCTCTAAAAAAATTACATAAAAACAAACATTTTTTGGTATCGTATATAAGCCCCATTTTACCATTCAACTTTGTCCTTCAGACATTTGACGTATCTTGAAAAACAACAAAGATATTTAAGGTGGTCAAGTTAGGTGAAATACCCGGTATATGTATATCTTAGGAAATAGTTTTCATCACAGACATCTTCGAAATAGGCTTGTCGCGTAGTTGGGGTCTGGCGCTCACCGTTCACGGTGAGGTGTACGACTTTGCTGAGGCCGGCGCCGATTCCGTTGACCGCCTCGCAGAGGTAGAAGCCTTCATGGTCCTCCTGCACCCTGCCGAAGACCAGCGAGCCGTTCGAGTGTATCCTGAGGTCCTGCGCGTGTTCGTGGGCAATGATGTCGCGATAATCTCCAGGTTGTTTGCCGCTCGCGCGCCGCCACGTGACCGCCGGCGGCGGAAACCCGTCCGCGTGGCAGTGGAGCACCAATCGCGACTTTCCCTCGGAGGCGTGAACATCTTGAGGTTCCATCACCCAACGGGGCGGCACTGTTTCATAACACTGATCGTTAGTTACCCCCGCGTCGAAGGGATTCGCACGGTAGCGACGCGGTGCCATCTGAAATTTCGTCGTCTCGTTTCCCCGAAGATTTAACTTGCAGATCTCGACGACTTTTAATCGACCCGACTATTCTACCCACCCCTCCCCCTTTTTTCTCCCTTGATTCTCTTACCACCGACGACGCAATTATCGCAGTCGGGGTCGTTAGCTCGTCGGCTCTCGCAGACGATTTTTTCCTCTTAATTGAACGATATATCGAGAATCGGAGACACCTCTATTCACGGCGGGATATGGCGATAGCGATGCACTGGGATTGTTTGGACCGGTGAAAACAATTTGATAAGGGGCAATGCTCATTTCCTAGAACCTTCAGTTACGAATCCCGTTAGAATTATTTTGTTGAATCCAGCAAACTGCTTCGACATGTGGAAAACGCAGGGTGCACATAATGGTAACAACACTGTCCAACAAAATCAAACTTTTCCCGAGTCTGTCATTCTACAAAAGCAAATCCGAAAAATATTAGTATGATTTTGATAAAACATTAGGTGTTGCGCGAATATTAAACATGCGAGACAGTTCAGGTTTGAGTGAAAAGATAGAGGGGACTCTCCTCTAGATATTCATATAGTTAATTACAGTTTATTGTACTTTTTCTAAATGCTTGTTAAACTTTGAAAAACTTGAAGCGTGTACACGAAGGTTCTAATTCAGTTTGAATCGTACGAACGAATTCGATTCATAACAGAATAAGCAGCTTCCTGCAAACAATTCTCGAGATAATGCCAGTTTATATAGGCAACAAGGCGGATTATCGGTGTCTCCCGAGCGAAACAAGATTCCAAATGGCATCGCGTCCGCGTGTAAGCTTATTGCGCCGAGGCAAGAGCGAAGTTCTCGAATTGGCCTACTGCAACTTCCTACTTCAGCGCAAAGTGAAACAAAAGACGTGATTAAAGGGCTCGCGCGCCCGAGACAAGGCGAGAAATCAGACGAGTTTCTTCGTCGCAGCCCGCGAGCGTTGGAGTGAAATATTCGATAAATATGTCGGACGATTCTTTTCATTCCTGTCTCGGACGCGAAAAGAAGGTGGAACAGTGAGTCAGGGAAAGAGAAAGAGGACAGAGAGTGAAGGAGTAGAATATGCGGTGCGGTTCGGTTTTCTCGATCAGTGACAGAAACAGGCCTAAATAACGTAAACGAGAAACACACGGGTGGTAGTGATGGTGAGACAGAGAGAGAGAGAGAGAGATAGAGAGAGAGCACAGTGAAAATAGAACAATGCAAATGTCAGTGCTGTGCGGTCATTTCATAGTGAGGAACAATGCTGTGATTGTGCATTTGCGTACATATATACGTGGTGGGAATGTGAGCAAGGCCTTTTGTCTCCCTCAAATATTTGCATCGGCCAATTATTTCCGCCGCGTGAATTATAGGGCAGTTAAACACGGCGAATAGTTCCCCTCATAATCTCGTTTTCGAGCGGTCATTTCCATATGCGATATTTCCGAGGTCTCTCTTTGTTGGAGTCGCGCGGTTTTCACCAAATCAAAACGATCGGAGAATTATTCGCCGCGCGCGCTCGCGACGTCGTCGTCGTCGATTCGACGACAACTTTATTCGGATCTCGTCGGCTAAGAGATCTCTGGGAAACAGTAAGAGGAATGTGTGTTCGCGCGGCAGGGATTGGTGCCAAGTGTTCCAGAATCGACTGAACGGAGCACGGTTAAGGAAAAGGGAAGAAAAAATCGGAAGAAAGGAGTGCGAGAGAAAGAATGTGTAAGAGAGAGAGAGAGATAGAGAGAGAAAGAAAGAGAGTGAGTGAGGAGAACGAAAACGAACGAACAGAAGGTGTCGGTGCATATATGCGTGTGCTGATTAAGTGAACGAGCCGAGAGTCGGTACTCCAACTTCAACTTCGAGGCGGCTGCTGCTGCTGCTGCTGGTGCTGGTACTCGTACAAAATTCAAGATGAAGTGGTGCTACGCCGAAGCCGAAATTCGCAAAAGTGGCTGGTGCCCTTTCATGCAGAATCCCTTTCTTTCGGAGAGTACCGCGATCATTGATTCCGGGTCATCGAACGCTTCAGATCATGTGCGAACTCGCCGGAATATCAATCGGTCGATTTAGAAAACATTCGTTCGGTAACTTTATTGATTTCGTTTCACCTCTGTCACATATGGCAGTTGACGGTGGTGCATTCTATTAGGTTGTCCCAAAAGTTTCTTTCGGAATGTTTTCCTTTAATATTGCTAAGTAGGTATCAGTAGTCCAGTCAACGAAAAGTTGTAGAGGGAAATGGAAGGAACACAATTTTTAACTTTCGGTCTTTGTTTGGGCTAGTTAGGAGGTAAATATACTAAAAGTCCCCACTTCTAGAAGGTGAGCGGGGTGCAGGGGGGCACGTAGAGAAGGTCCCCTTTTTCGGTTTTCCGCGTATATCTCGGAAACTATGCGTCTTAGCGATAAGACCATTCCATACAAAATTAAAGCTGACAAAATGTGCCACAAGATAGATTGAATTCAGTTTTTCGCTATCTTGTATAGTTAACGAGATATCCGCGTTCAAAGTTCACTAATTGTGAAAAAGAACACTTTAGCACAATTTGTGAACTTTGAGCTCGGATATCTCGGAAACTATGCGAGATAGCGAAAAACTGAATGCAATCAATCTTATGGCACATTTTGTCAGCTTTAATTTTGTATGGTATTATCGCTAGGACACATAGTTTCCGAGATATAAGCGGAAAACCGAAAAAGATGACTTCTACGTGCCTCCCTGTAGCCCGCTCACCTAGGAGTAGGGAATTTAGTATATTTACCTCCTAAATAGTCCAAACAAAGTTGCAAAGTTAAAAATTGTGTTCCTTCCATTTCCCTCTACGCCCCCCTTATGAGCATTCATTGACTGGACTACAGGTTGTCCGAAAAGTTGGTTTTCGATTCTATGCACATGATGCAAATTCATGTTAGGAAGTACTAAAACATAAAGATCGTTTGTACGTATTTAACAACATTAAAGGAACACGTTTTGAAAGAAACTTTTAGGACAACCTAATACTTTGTCCAGCGATCATCTGGTGAATAGACAGTAGTTGGAATGATCTACATATCGAGATCGCGGTATCTCCTTGTACAGGAAGATCGGGACTGGTGCGATTTGATAGTCGGTGCGCCTGCGAAATATACACAACTATACAAAGACAATGTGTATACGGTGATCGTGGTGAAAAAAACGCTATCATATACATATTGTGCGGTGCTGAAGTGCTTTGGTGCGTCGCGATGCTGGCTGGGCGGGCGGCTACGGCTGCGTTTATTCTTTTTTTTCGCGCGGATTGTCTCGATTACTGAATATCTAGAGCTGCGTTTCTCTGTTTTTATAATACAACGGAACCGGTGACATTCGTGTGTGTCTCTGTGTTTGTGTAAAGTATTTCGGTACGGGTGATATACGACCGCGAGAATTTCTACGCACACATTGCCGAACGTTTCCCTTTCTCGTGTGTACGTGTTTTCAACGATTTATTTATTCGTGATAGTGCTCGAACGAGAAGCAAACGCGCGGTTATTCTTCGTTACGGGGAAAATAAATAAAGATGAATTTGATTCTCAACGCTCCGTGTAATCGAGAGATGGAATTACACTCGATGAAATTCGCAGCCCTAGGTAGATTGAGACTGTCGTGCTGCTTGAAATACGCGCGGCGGTGGCTGCGGTTGCACGGCTGCTGTTACGCGTGATTACACAGTGATAACGCTAACAATATAGAATATAAATGTGCCCGGAGTCGGCCACCGCAAACAGACTGGTCGGGCTGCGCCACTAAAAATGCAAAATGAGCTTCGAAATTAAATCTTGCGTGTTCTTCAATACTTCGGGGACGTTTCAAACGTGTACGGCGATCTCGGAAAGTAAATTAACCCTTAGTACCATTATTCAAAATATTGTTTACGTTATTAAACACGTTACTATATCAATTTCACATATCTAACTAAGAATAGAATTATTCCACGTCTGAAGAAATGTTTAATTAAATATTATGTTTGATCAGATTATTTTAGAAAAGCAGAGACACGAATATTTATTATGTAGAGCAAATGAGAGAAAGTTTCATTAGTGATGAACCATTTAATTTAAAATTGGAATTTGAAATCTACGAATATACTGAGAGCACTTCGAAGAAGACCAAAAGTGCAGTGAATTGCATTAAATTATCCAAGTCCAATAATCACAGATGATAACAAGTTTGAGGAATCTTTAATTTACTTTCCGAGGTGATCGCGAAATTAACCACCCCCCTGTATAAATCAAAAGGCTGATTACACATTTAAGTTGGCAGTACTGGTTCAGTAACTTTGTAAATATTGATTTTTGCTCGGTTTTGAAAGATTGGTTCGAACGAACGTTTTACAAGTTAATGGGTGGCGTACAATTTGAGGAAAAGCGCGTTATCGATGAAAATATATAGCGCAGCTTTTAAACGTTAAATGGAACACGAAAAATATTAAAACGGGGTTACGTTTTGTTCTTTCTTCCAACGCTTCGGTCAAGAATGGCTTGTTGATTACGGAGTTAATTAAAAGTTATTGAACAAGTCTGACTAAAATAACACGTAAAAGTTATATTCAATAAAACATGTATTAATGAAAGAAAATCATGTGTGTTCAAAATGACTAGAAATTTTCACGTTGTACAAGTAACTATACCTGAACATATACTTTCTACACATACACTGTATGTACGAAGAAATAATTAAACAAAACATAATATTGTGTAAACCCCAATTGGTATTGCAGAGTGTTTAACTGTAATAAAAACGTGAGATAACGACATCATAAATATTTATAAACTGCGGAGCTTTATGTAAATTTACTTTTCCGCGGGAACATTTCATAAAACCAAAAATCTAGTAAAATTTTATTTTCTCCGCCAGAGTGGCTTGACACGCTGACTACCACGTTACGTATATTTGGGTGGCGGAATTATTTCTCGAGAATTAAAAATTCAATTCCGCGCTGATAGACAGAGCGCGGAAATTTCGTTTAATCTGTCAAATATAAGAGGATTGGAAAAGTAATTAATATCATAAATTTAAACCTCTCGGTTCCTGTATTATTATGACATACAAATTCAACAGAATCTTCGTTGTTTCGCATTCATCATTTTCCTGCATAGAAAGGCTACACAAAAATCCGCAGTTTGCGCTTCGATTTTGCATTTTCAGCAGCTCTTGCCGAGCGAAGTGAACCGTTTGTGTTGTGCATGAACCGCTCGTGATACAGCACAAATATATCGAGAATATCTAAAGAAAAAAAAAAAGAGAAAACAGAAAAGGTGCGCTGCAAAGTGCAATAACGAAACGTAACAGTGGTGAAGAAATTGCGTTTGAAGAGAGCTTGAACGAGTGCCTGGTTTGACCAGCTGTTACCGTTCGAGTGGTGCACGAAAAAACGGAAAGGAAACGAAAAGACTAGAGAACAAAAAAAACGAGAAACCAGACGAACATGAAGAACAAGAGAAGAACCAGGCAGCTCGGTTATTCATTCGGTCTACTTTACCACGAACGATCAATTCGGCCGTCCATAGGACCTCGGCCACGGAATTGCGCGCCAGGCAAGTATAGTTGCCGGTGTGCGCGGCGCTCACGCGCTCGATAACTATGGTACTGGAATGGGCATCAATGTTGGCAACGCGTAGACCGGCGGGTGTCTGCGTGTGTCTGTGACCGGTTAGCCCGGAGTTGCCAAATCCTGGCGGGCCGGCCATGGCGATCGGCTCGCCGTCCTTGGACCAGACGATCGTGAACGGCGGATCACCCTTCTCGACCATGCAAGTTACCTGAGCACGTACGCCCTCCGCGAGGTCCTTGTTAAAGCTAAAGGGGGCTATCGTGGGTGGAACTGCACAAAAAAAAGATATTCAAGCGGTGAGAATGTGGTAACGGTGTAGGTGTCGGTGTAAGTGTCGCGCGATTACGCGTCGCTCGAAGCACGCTGCCTGCCACTCATCCCTTGCTCTCGCAGACTCTTCGGCTGATGATGGTCCCTGTTGAGAAGCAGTCTTGCTGAATGATCGCTGACGTTCGTTGCCAGCGTGCTGTTCGACGTGCAACCTCGGGAGGATAATTCTTATTTGCTCTGTGTTATCGACAATCAACATCTCAAGATTACTTTCATAAGTGTTTATCCTTCTATTGTACAGGGTGTCACAAAATTATATGTCGTGGACATCACAGCGCGATTCTACACCCCCGATTTAGTCGAAAATGACGTAAGAAACCCCCCGCGCAAAATTGACCTTGAACGTGAAAAACAAGGTTAAAGAAAACAAAACTTAAACATCCCTGATTGTGATCTATACCTTACCCTAAGGATCACGGATACTATTGAGGATTAAGATTTTTTAAATTTTTATGCCAGTTTTCTTTTAAGATTTAAGATTTTTAATCTTAAAAACAAATTGTTTTTTCACCTTGTTTTTCTTGTTCAAGGTCAATTTTTCGGGGGGTTCCTTATGTCATTTTCTACTAAATCGGGGGTGTAGAATCGCGCTATGGTGTCCGCGACATATAATATAATCTTGTGACAACCTGTACATTATACCTCGCCACTGTCACAGCGGACTGAACTTCGCCCGAGGAAACCAGGAATTTTTCACTTTCTATCAATCCACATCTAAACAAGCTAAACATTTCTGGTTTCGTCGGACGAAGTTTAACTCGAATTTACATTACAACCCAATACTAGACTCTCTTCAGGCTAATAAATGTGAGGTAAGAAGCCAATTTATCACTGTCCAACTTTTTTATGTTCCCTAATTACGGTTGGGTCCTTCTTATACATACAGTTTTTTGCGCTGATTCCGAATATGTTTAAAATTTTTTTCCTATACGCACAATTTTTGAGGAACATGGTTTTGAAAAAAAAACATTTTTCAATTTTAAGCAAAGATTGTGATGTTATTATAAAAGATATTGAATTGTGTTTAAAACATGTTTAAACAATGATTAAAGACGGAGAGACACCATTTTTGCACCAATTTTTGAGGATATTTTTCAATTTATCTCAAAAAATAAGGCTCCAGCGGAAAACCGAACTATACCACGCGATAGAGCAGACATTTATCTTGAGAAACCACCCTGTCAAGCTTGGATTGTCGACGTTTTTTACGAACCAGAACGCAAAATATCCCGTGGAACGCCTTGTTCTAGCGGTAAGCGCAACTGGCGGCAACTCATGTCGGGCGAAGATATTTAGCTTTCTGGTTCGAAAAAAACGTCGACGTTCCAAACTTGAAAGGGTGGTTTCTCAAGATAAAAGTCTGCTCTATCGCGTGATATAGTTCGATTTTCCGCTGGACCCTTATTTTCTTGAGATAAATTGAAAAATATCCTCAAAAATTGGTGCAGAAGTGGTGTCTCTCTGCCTTCAATCATTCTTTAAACATGTTTAAACAATCATAATGTATTAATATTTGATATCACTGTATTCGGAAAAGTCTACAGAATATTTTCCTGCAAAGAACAATTCAATATCTTTTACAATAACATCACAAATATTTGTTTGAAGTTGAAAAATATGTTTTCTTTTCAAAATCATGTTTCTCAAAAAGTGTGCGTATAGGAAAAAAATTAAGAAAAGATTCGGAATCAGCGCGAAAAACTCTATAAGATTCACCCAACAGTAGTTGTGGAACAAATTTGGTGTTCGACAGTGTTATCGAACGAATGATAAAATATTTTTTACACGACAATGTACACACCCTAAGCATTTATGATTAAATATGTCAAGTTCAATAGGCATGCACGTGCGTATCTTACATCCACATTTAACGAGCAATTTTCTCGAAACTTTCCCGCGAACCGAGTGTCTGCAGCGAAATGGTTAATGTTACGGCAGCTCCGCGAACAGCGACAGCGACGTGGTAGTTTAAACTTGTATAAATTAGAGTACTCAATGATTAAAACGGTAATCCAACAAATGGAAGAGAGTTGTTTCCCATCTCCCTCTACAGGGCCAGGAACCTGTAATTTTTATTAACAGTCAGCGGATTTGATGCGTTAATGTCAAAACTAGGCGTAATTTAGAACACAAATGTTTACTTTGTCTACTGATTCGTTAGCTCTCAGAAGTACCGTCCCACGTCAGTTGCACGACAACCTCGCACACTGATAATATTTCACAATAACGAAAACGAGTACAATTATTCGGTGAATCCGCGAGAGTTTATTACAAATAAAGCGGATCAAAGTAATGAAACGTGCAGCATCGTAGACGAGAGAGATTTATTGTCTTCGTAGGAACCTGCTAAACGTGTCGCCAGGTGATGTTATGTTTGAGCGAAAGATACTTGCAGTCTGTGCTGCGAGAGTGTCGTCTCGACGACAGAAGCTTTTCGTTCTTTGCGCTAAGTGCATTAACTTTATCGGGACGTACGTATTAGGTAATACCATTCGGCGGTATTAGCTGAAAGTAGTCCTCGCATTACGGCCTCTATAATGGACGGCAGTTAAGCCTAAAGCGATGCCATCAACTCTGCTTATCAACTCGACCGTCCGTCATTACGCGTACGCCATTATTCGAATAGGATCGTGTTAACATTGACGAACTCACGGCGGCCGCTGCGTGCGGTTATCGCCGCGAATGAATGCTCGCCCTGCTAATAGAATGAAACGCCTATTTACGATAGCTAATCCTATTAAAAGGATTAATATTATTAACGTTATGAAAATTTCAAAGATATCGCCGGTCCAGCGACTGATATAATATGCGCCGTGTAATGAAGTCGATCTCTCCTCTCTTCATTCCACTCGCGTTACCGTATCTCTATCTCATTCATCCGCCTGTACTATTACGTGTCTTGCGGTGTACGCAAATTGTTTCACGATTTAAAATATAGTTCTGATGAAGTGTCTGATTAATTACAATATACTCGCTTCTCAGCCAATTAAAACAGAAAGTAGAACATTTTCAATTACATGACTCTCACTGAAGAAGCTCAAGTGTACGTATTAGGTCGTTGGATACGAAATGTCCAATTTATGAAGTGTTTTAATGAGGGAATACTATTATAATGTACGGGTGTATTGTACAGGGTGGTCCAGAAAAATTTTACTAACCAATGTTTTCCATTATAAAGAGGACTACAATACGGCAATAACAGTTTTTTTGTAGGTGAAACAGTTTCGGAGATTTCAAGGTCATTCTCTATAAAAAAAGAACAAACCAATACAGGGTCTGTCCGGAAAGTAATGCAATCACATTTAAAAAAAAAGTCTATTAAACATATGGGTACAAACCTTTAAATTTCTGCAAAGTAGGACCCTTGGGCGTCGACACATTTTTTCCAGCACGATTTCCATGCTTCGTATGCTCCCTGGAAGGTGTTATCTGGAGCCTCTCGTAGTAGCAACCAAAACTTTTCCGTAGATTACGAGGAAAACAGTAAACGGTACTTCTTAGTTGGATCACAACACTTCCTCAACCCCCGCGTACAGTCCTGACTTGTCTCCCGCCGACTTCTTCTTGTTTCCAAAAATTAAAAATGTGCTAAAAGGATGCCATTTTGAAAGCGTGGAACGCGTCAAAGAGGCTGTGACGAGGGTACTACGAGAGGTTCCAAAAAACGCCTTCCAGGGAGCATGCAAAGCATGGAAATCGCGCTGGAAAAAATGTGTCGACGCCCAAGGATCCTACTTTGAAGAAATTTAAAGGTTTGTACCCATATGTTTAATAGATTTTTTTTTTTAAATGTGGTTGCATTACTTTCCGGACAGACCCTGTATATGTCGAAAAGTTATTAATCTACAGAATTCAAGACAATTAAAGTCGAAATATCTTTGGCTGCTGCCACGAATCGGACATCTGGTAGGCAACGAGCTAATAACATTTTTTAAATGGAGAATTTAAAAAAGGCTGACGTATTTGCATTGCAATAAGCGAGAAGTAGTCGTATGTAAAGAATTATCACGGCGGTTAAATCTCTGTGTGCACGGTATGAAGGCTGAATTGCTTCGGGTATTATCAGATACTCCGCGTATAAATGTATATCCATATATTACAGAGGAAAAAGGTTCTATCGACGTACAAACGAAATTGTTGGCTCTATCTAACTTCTCCTTTTTTCTTTTTTGTTGACCGTAGACACGAGTCTTCTGCCGGCGAAATTCGTCGCGGCATGAAAACCGGACGTAATACCGGAGAACGACAATAATAACTCGCCTCGTTGGCCTCGGCGAGAGATACACACGGGGGCTGGGTATTTAATGCCCCGAAGGTATTAGAACAGAACCGTGGCGGTTGTTTGAGAATAATTGAGAAACCGTACGAAGGGTGGCAGATAGCGGCGACGCTGTATGAGTAATGCCGAAACATCCCGGCTTTCTGTGAGCTCGCGTTCCTGCGCCGCACCGCGCCGTGTTTATTAACATATCAGACACGAACGAAAGTTACGACACGGAGGCATGGAAAAAATTGCACAGATCATCTGGAATTTCAAAGTATGTACAGCGGCGTGCTACATGCTCCGTTCTACATGATTACTTTGAAAGTCAATGTGAAAGTCAATGTATGGCTATTCGACAACATACTGCAAAGATATTACAGTTTTCGTCGGCCACTTTTTGGTCAAACACATTGCACTTTTTTAGGAAGTTATTGAAGACAACGAAGTTCCGATGGACTGTGGTCAGAGTTATGCAGAATTTCAATTGAATTACTCCAGGAATTATAATTACGGAGTAATTGAATTACATTGTAATTCAGTCACATTGTAATTTATAATTCAGATGCTCATTCAATTAAATTACAATGTAATTCGTAATTGCAATTAGAGTACAATTATAAATTACAATGTAATTCGTAATTGCAATTGGAGTACAATTATAAATTACAATGTAATTCGTAATTGCAATTGGTACAATTATAAATTACAATGTAATTCGTAATTGCAATTGGTACAATTATAAATTACAATGTAATTCGTAATTGCAATTGGTACAATTATAAATTACAATGTAATTCGTAATTGCAATTGGAGTACAATTATAAAATACTTTGTAATTAGATTACAATATAATTCGTAATTGCATTTGGAGTACAATTATAAAATACTTTGTAATTAGATTATAATGTAATTCGTAATTGCAATTGGAGTACAATTATAAAATAGCGTTACGTATTATGAACGAGGACGAGGAATAGAAACTACGCCGCATAGACAGCAAACAAGTATATGAAAGAAAAACATAAAAATATATCGCACTTCTTCAAATTTCTTGGCTATAATTTGGAGAGCTGTAGTTTAATTATATTGTATTTCAATTATATTGTATTTCAATTACATATCTGATTAAAATACTTAGTGATTGAATTATTAGGTCAATCGGAAAGTTCCGTCCGTTTAGCGTCGAGTAGCTGTAGCTTGAACTGTCGTTAACTATAACGTCTAAAGTGTTTAGAAAACAACGGAGAGCATTTCTCGCAGTATAAGTATGACTCGCTCTACTTCTCTTTAAATATCTCCGAAACTAGTGCGCGTATCACTAGTATCCAACGAAAATTGCTAGTCTTTTTACGTAAAATAAGATCCCGTAATAAAAAAATATAGGATTCCATTTAAAAAAATAAAGTTGATCTTCAAATGACCTTGACAACGCCACCCAAATAAAAAAAACTGATACTGCTCCCCTCTTTCCCTGAATTGAAATACAATGTTGAATTACAATGTAATTGAATTAGCACAACTCTGACTGTGGTTTTGTTTTTCGACATCAATCGGTGCAGAACAAAATACATGGTTCCATTTCAAAAATCAAAGTTGACCTTCACAACTCCTTAACGCGTCCACCTACACAAAAAACTAATATCGGTTTCGCAGTCGAAATTCACGCTATTGCAAGTCAAATTCGACCTTATGCAAATCAATTCCACCCATTAAGAATATTTAAAACTAATTATATACACTTGAAAGCATCTCTTCCAGTTCAGAAGAAGTCGCCATACGCTTCAATAAATACATATGCACTTTCATTTCTAAAATTGATCAATCAGAAAATGACTGGAATGAATATACATATCTTGGACACTTCATCTGAACAATGACGTAAATCAAGACGGTAATATCTGGTGGCCCACCCTGTACAATATAAGTTCGTAAAACATCAGAGTCTGAAAGGAGACATATCGTACGAGGGTTGTACATACACTTCCGACGAAAAAGATCGAGACGTATAGAGCTCGCACGAATGCACAGACGCGTTCGTGGCCGCGTACATCCTGCTGCATGCCGGTGCGTGTAACCGAGGATTGCTGTTTCGGCTCGCCGCTTGTCACGGCACAACACGTTAAAATCGCCCTTAGGCTGTTCGTTCCGCAGGTTCTCGAGGCCAGGGGCTTGCGAGCAGGAGTTTCGTTCGTTCCGCCTGCACTGATTTGTTCGTCTCGAAAGGTGGGGGGGGGGCGGTAGAGGGGTTGGGGGTGGTTTTTAATGCCGACCGCCTCGTTGCGCGACAGTAGCGAAAAGCGGGGAAAAAAGTTCTGGCTGCCGGCGAAACGGCGCGGGCATAGAGCGAACGAGAGAAAGAGAGAGAGAGAGAGAGAGTTCGTCCTCTCTCTTTCTTACGGGAGCGCGTACGCAAACGAGCGTGGAAAGAGCAACGCCTGAGAGGGTGGGGGTGAAAAAGAAGAAAATAAAAGAAGGAAGCATCCGCGACGCGTAATCCTCGCCCGAGGATGAACACCGGCGACGATTGATCTTGCGTGCTTTACACCGGCAGTTTCAAACTGTCGAGGGAGAGGTCCTCGACGTGTGGCGATTAATATCGGCGATCCTTTGCGCGATCTCACCCGCTCCCGTCGTTTTTCCTGTCCGTTTCACGGCCGTTCTCGCGTCAACGGCGATACCTCGGCGCGCAGCGCGAATTTATTCGATTAACCCTATTTAGTTTCAAAACCCCCGCAGAGTGCGGAGTTAAAATCAAGCAATGACGAGTACATACGTCGACCACAGGCCAAATAGTCGTAATATAAATTTTACGAGAAACGAGGGAGGATTACATTTTTATTTAAAAATTAACAATTCATTCTTGAAAAGATTATTGTTGTTGCACCGCGATAGAGATTTGGATTGACGTGTATACACGTCGAACGCCGTTAACTGGTTAAAAGCGGACCGTGTCGTCGGCCGGAGAAAGGTACATATTCCGTTCGGTAGGTGGAGTTAATCGACGGCAAATAAACCGTGAAATTATGTGTTCAGGGGCATTTGTTTGGTTGTTCGAGTCGGGGATAGAAGAGGGGGTTCGTGAACCCCGAAGAAAATTGCCCGACCGAGCAATCTTGGTACATTAGGAATGAAAGATAGTCGTGGTAAAGATTGGTAGTCGTAAAGAAAACTCGTGGGGGTGAGTCGAGTGAATGATTCAGGTAGTTGAGGGATTATTCCAATCCCCGATAAAGCAGAACGTTTTCACGATTGCGTTCCGCGCGCACGGCACGAGAACTTCTCGTTCGGATGTGATTGCGGGTGTTCACGATACGATTTCAACGATGACGGTGGCCTTTTGAGATTCACGCGCGCTCCAACATCTCTCATCCCCGCTCCGTCATGAACGTCGAGAATTTAATGAGACAATCTCTTCCTCCGGATCCGAACGAATAGAAGACTGTCTCTGTCGCAATTAGTCAGCGCATCGCCTTTGTACCGATCAATTTTAGTTAATTATAGAGCAATTGGTCCATTAAACCATTAACGCGAGCATGGAATCATTCAATTTCAAGACTCCGATCTCTGGGAATTGTCTTTTCTTTAAAGATCTTGGTTTCGAACTTTTTTCCGCGTTTCGTTGTAATTGTGTTGGAAACAGTCTTCTAATTATTTCAACGAGATCACGTTCCGAATGAAATTCGTCCCGAGAGTTTTCCATGAGAAATCATCTACGTCTGTACCACGATTGTAACTGTTCTACTAATCCAACTACGGAGACGACTCTATATTCAATTTGTCTGACCAAGATTTCCTCCATTCTATTTGTCTAGTTCGGAACGCTTCCTGTGCACCGTATCTGACTAGCGGATCACCTGTTCCAGCAAGTTATACGAGAGTTGAACGGTATTAGAGGAATCTTACCGACATCCGGTCAAGATCTTACAAGGAATATGCGGAGTTCTTAGACAATCGCTGTACAGCAAGTCCTCTATTTACGCGATCATTTTGTAACAGCGCTTTCCGCGTAAGTCGAATAGTATGTACATACTATACAGGGTGTCCCAAAATTCCTTTGGGTGTCCCTGACGTCATTTGAAGCAACATTTTCTTTTGCAGAAATGTTATTCGCGGCTTTGTTTAGGAGTTATTAACGAACAACACGGACCAATCGGAGCGCGACCGGGCCGAGCGGGTACCCGAACTTTGTAGACTTTCGGGACTTTTCGAAATTTCGGGTACTCGCACACCCCTACTGAATGCCTACGCTGTACACAAGAAAACATTTATCTTCGCTGCTGTCACACACAAATGTATGTATCGACAAAGCTACCGTTCTGACAATCAAAAAACGAATTTCACAGTTCGGTATTGGTTTTCTGATTCGCTTCTAAGACTACGCGCAAGGGTACGAGTGCAGTAAATCAGTTTTCGTCCGATTTTGCCGACGTCCGACGCATCTGTCTCTTTTTTTGAACGTGCGAGAAGGAGAGACAACGTCGGACGTCGGCCGAATCGGACGAAAACGGATCCACTGTGCTCGTACCCTAAGTCGAGGGCTTGTGTACTGTGCATTGGAATCGTGATGATCCCCTTAGGCCTACCGCCATCGTTGTCATCGACACGCGAGAGAAAACGTTCTTAGAACCGGGGAGAATCAGCGGGATGAAGAAACAGATTGGTTGTAATCGCGGCCCTGCGTACCGTGAACCAATAGTGAGGCTGTGCGGGAGGTTTCGGCGGCATCGTTGCTCGCCACGCACGTATAGTTGCCGTTATGCGCCGTGGACGCGCTCTGTATCTTCAAAGCAAGATAGAAATCGCCGACGTGATGGGTGCTAGCTTCCTTAGGATCCACCGGTCTGCCGTCCTTCAGCCAGGTGATCTTCAACGGCGAGTCTCCCTCGTTGACGGCGCAGGTCACGTGCACTCGTTGCCCTTCTTGTATATTGCCAGGAAAGCTAAACGGATCGATTTTAGGCGGTACTGAAAATTACAGGAATCACGACATACTTTATTTCATTACCGCCCCTCTCCGGACAATCTCCTCGAATTAGTCTCTCTTTTTTCTTTCTTTTTTCTCTCCGTTTTTCAATATTTTTCTTTTTTGTTGTTTCGCGCATTTCGTTTTCTCTCTTTTCAATCCCCGTCCGGGTTTCCGTCGGTTTCGAGAGTCTCGAGCGCGCGCCGAAAGAAACTTTCTTTCGCCGGTCCCCCGATCGATATACACCCGGTTTCGAAGCTGCCAGACGACCGAAACGGAAACGATTCAAACGGAAACAAAAGCTGCACGCATCGATCGTTATCGTTCGAACGCGTCGCGTCGAGTCGAGCCAGACGAAACGAGAGTTTTGAACGCTCGTGTCCCTTTCTGTCACGCAGAATATGCCCACGGCATCTCTCTCTTTTTCTCTACTTCCTCGCGAGAATGGCTCGACTCGGAACCGAATAACGTTCTCCTGTCATGTGCCCTTAAACCGATTACTCGTTCTTTTTCCCTCTCCCACGGTGTTCGGCGAAATGTTCGCGCGTTATCCCCTCGACTCTCGAGCTGAATAGTCGTACGAAATCGTTCGCGTGCACAGACAGTTTTACAATCCCGACCAAAGAGTATGCAGGTTTTGATCAAGTCGAAGACACACTCTATGCGACCGAGCCCGTGGAAACGGCCTTGCGTGATTGCTGCAAGAAAAGGTTGTCGTCGATCTGAAACCGTTGTTAATCCAACAAACTATCGATCGGGTCGTCCCACGTGAAATCGAACTAATTTCGGAGTACTCTTTCGGGCTTTGTTCATATTCGAATATGAACGTGTCTGAAGGAAGTTTTCCAGATCTTGAAAATTATTAAAAACTATTCAATGTGTCTCTGCCATTATAAAATTGATAAATAAATAGTGAAAAGCAATTTCTTTCGACGGAAATCATTTTTATCAGATTTTCTTACGAGCACCCAGAAGCTCTTTTTCGCCGGTTTTTAGGTCAACTGTTACACAGGGTGAACCACGTTTTAAGGCAGCTTCCACACAATTATAGCAAATTTGTTTCACAAGAAATTAAAAAAGCTATATTTTATGTTACAAATAGGCGTAAAAAATTACAGCTGCATTTGCAAAACATTGAGGGCGACCCTGAAAAATCACAGAAGAAAAAAGTTAACAAACAATTAGCTATAATCACGCGAAAGCTCTCTTGAAACCATGCTATATCTGATGAAAAAATTCGCGGTTCACCCCGCAGTCTACACACTGCAACATATTCGAATTTGAAGTATCCGATTCCGCGTGGAATGCCCCTAATCCAACAAACGTTTCACCGTTAAATCGCTAGAATTGAGGTAATCAATGCACAGTAAATGTAAATTATTCGATGGTATCGCGCCAATTTTCGCTGAAATGGAACAACAGCGTGCGTGTGATGGAGTATATCGTGGGGTTGTCTAATCAATTGTCCATAGAACAATCGTCCACGATATTTTTGTAAACCACGCAGATATAGTCATTTGGGAGGAAACGAGAATTTTCTTTCTGGTCCCGCGGCTGCCGTTTCAATTTGCAAACATCGCGACGCCACCAATTCTCTATACCCGGCAGAAAGTCCACCCTGGGGGGGCGCGTAACGAATGTAAACACCTGCAATCCCCGCAAAAAATTCCGCCGATGTTTTTCCCGAAAACGGGGAAGAGAAAACGCCAGACAATTAGGGGATACGTCGTTGGGGACGTCGCGCGTCGCCGCGGAACACGATGGCGCGGTGTCTCTTCCGCGTGTTCATACATACGGGATCTTAACGGGAGCAAGAATTCTCTCCTATACATATAGACGACTTGACGTCATTGCGTTTCACCGTGAAAACTTCTCCGGTGTGAATTCGGATGGAGGGAAAGCCGCTCGGCGAGGCGTAGCGGTGCCCTCGCTGTCGAAACATGGAAAATCCTGACAGAGCGGATCAGCGACAGAGGCGAGGAGAGAGACTCGCCTGAGAACACGCTGTTATTCCAATTTAAGCGGGAGAAAACCCTGGGCGAAGAAGATCTTGGAAAAATTGAACATCGCCGCGCGACGGCAAGACATTACCTTTTACTTCGATATGGATCGTCTGCGAGTCCGAGAGACCCTGCGTGTTGTTCGCGGTGCAGGTGTACGCCCCGCGATCGGTGCTGCTATCGACGTCGAGAAGTATCAGCGTGCCGTTCTTCGTCACCTGCTGACGACGATTGCCTGGTAATTTTTTACCGTCTGCGACAGAAAAATATTTTACAGTGAACATACCTTACATCGATTAACCGGCTTGATCCTTGCACTTTATATTCCATAATAAATGTTTTCTTTTTGAACATTTGTTTCCCTTTATAATAGAATTTCATTTAAGAGCAATATTTGTGTATATTTTATCCAGGGTCCACAAATAACAGTTATTCTAAAATTTTGTACAATAAAAACCGTTAATGAAAAGTTGATTTTTATTGAAATTTAGATAATCTACACAAAATGTAAAGAAAAAATTCGAAGAGCAAAATGATGAAAACCTTACATCGTTTAATCGGCTTGATTCTTGTACTTTATATTCCATAATAAATGTTTTCTTTTTGAACATTGGTTTTCCTTTATATAATATAATCTCATTTAAAAGCAATATTTCTGTATATATATTTTATTCAGGGACCAAAAATAAAACAGTTATTCTAAAATTTTCTACAATAGGATTATATTATAATCGGAATGAATTTCTCTTATCAATAATTGTTATGAGCGATCGGAATGAACTTCTCCTATCGATAACTGTTATGAGCGCGAGATCGAAATAAATTTCTCTCATTTATAACTGTTATAAGTAAACTGCGGATCTGTGTGCAAAATAAAAATTGTCTGCACGGATTGTAAGAAACAGAAACCAAATTGAATGTTATTTCTTCCCGTAATGATTTTAATAGAAGAAAAATCGTATGTATTGACATCTTCACTTTTTTAAAGTTTCCAACAATTTTGAATTTCATCTACTCGATTTTGCTATAAATGCATAAAGATCCGCAGTCTAGTTATAAGTGATCGAAATGAATTTCTCTCGGCGATAACATTTACCAACAAGAGACAAAAATTTTCGTAATTAAAAATTACAAATCCTTATTTGTTAACAATACAATTTTAGTCGATGAAATACTTGTGATTCCATGACTTTTTTCTTTTTGGTTATAATAGTTAGGGCCCCTGATTTTATCTATTTCTTTAATGTTGTATCTATATAATGGCTATATTTCATCATAGTTTATATTACACCTTGTTCGAAATATTGATGAATACGATTTAAAAGTGAAGTGCCCTCAGAAAGCGGTGAATAACTGGAGAAAACCGTTTGCACAAACAAAAGGGACTCGCAGGATATATGTATATGTGCAATGTGCATACATGTATACAAACGATTGGTGTTAATTAAACAGAAGACTCTGGATAATGGAAAAGGCTAGAAGGATAATCGAGGCACATGCAGTCAGTCTCATAATCGATGACATACTTGAAATCGGAAGAACTTGCTCACAAGTGGACCAAACGGTGCATTTTTATTATACATATAGATATGCTCGTTTTTAAGGGATTTTAGCGTCGGGCGCTGTTCCAGCAGTGGATAGAATTATCAACGAATAACGAACAACCATATGTTTAACGAAACATACCTCATTTTCTTTATCTCGTTTAATCGAATCCACTTCGTACATTTTGCCTCTCGCTCATCGTGTTTCTTTCTGGTTCTCACGACACATATCCACACAGGTGCAAGCTACGTCAACTTGCTCGATGTAACTTATAATAAAGAAGCTTTGTCAGAAACGCGGAGGGGAATGAAATGAGTCGGGGGGAGCCTGTGAATTGTAGCTAACGTGAGAAATTTCGTTTACACAGGCGGGATGTTTGCGCGGAATCACAGCTTCCTCCCATCGCGTCGTGCTCTCGCGTCAAGTCGTCGGTGTCACGGTGTCGCGCGGCGTCGAGTTTTCAATCCGCTTTTCGTAGTCGCGGGTCGACTTTGAAAGTGTCACGGGAAAACGGTATTGCGCGCACGCTGTCATGCTACAACGCTCGTAAAAGGGAGAAAGTTACGGGACCGTTTGAAACTTTTCCAGTAGTTCGGTTCATCATTACCGGAAAAAGAAAACGCTCCAACTTCTCGCCGTTCCGGGGGGAAGAGAAGGGGCGAGTTAGAGAAAGAGAGAGAGAGAGAGAGAGAGAGAGAGAGAAGGAGACAGAGGTTGGATTCGGAGTTTTCCTCGACGGAGAAATAAAACCGACGATCTCCGGAGCCGCTCTTTTCCTCCTCCCCTAACCGGCGACGGTGGTTCTTTTCCCCACGTTGCGATGCCGCTCAGGGAAAAAATTCATTTAAACCGCTCGAAAAACCGACGGTACTTTCAGTTTCTCTGAAATTTCATTCGTTTCCTTGGCCGGAGAGATTTACGAGGGAAACTAGCCGCTGACGGTAACTTATTTACCGGCTCTTTATACCCCGCACATTTCTATTTAAGTCTCCTCTTTCTATGGAGCGAGAGGCGCTGACGAATCTAGATGTCCCCGGACGGCTATCAAAAAATTCGCGGTACTCGGGAGCTTGACAAGGAAAGGGGTCAACGAATAAACTGAATGCTCGGAAGAGAATGTTTGTTGCAGGAATACTACCCGACAGTAATGGAATCGGAAAGAACAGAAACCGGGAATGTTTTAATGAAACGACTGGGAAACCTTGTAATGACAATGCGATTGTTGCACCAAATAAATGTGAACAAGATACGGCTGCAAGAGAGAGATTACATTACTCCCCGTACTAGATCTTCAAATACATTAACGTCGGTCAAACCTTGTTAATGGCGTTTTTTAAACAAATTCTTTTCGCAGCCACAATCACATAATTTCTTTATATTTGCAAGTCTCCAGTGTCCGACCATTACCTGTTTTAATGTTTGGGTCTCTCATCAATTTTTTCGTTGAACACTCGAGCTTTTTCGCAGATAATTGGTCCACTTGCGGGTATTCTTTCATTTCCGCAGCGCAGAAACCATTAAAACACAGCAACTTTCAACGTGTTTTCCACCGCTATCGAGTTGTTGAAATATTTGCATTCGCTTTGCATGGTTTTCAATATCACGTTTCTGTATTGCTATATTGGTGATAGTTGATTTGCACTCCCCATTTTCGAGTTTTTTTTAATGATTTCACATTTCTTCTCAATTTTTAAAAGTACGCGTTTACTTCTTCACGAGTCTGGCTCGTTGTACATACAGTGGGTGCACAAAGAGTATTCGTCACTCTTTAAAAACTAATAACTTTTTTATAATTGTAACAAACGACCTGATTTTTTGTAATCAATTAGAAGTATTGGTTTACGAAATGATATGCAAAAAAGATTTTCCAAAAATTATAATTTACAAGGTTACATGCAAAAATAAAAAAGGCATTTTTTAAAACTGTTTTATTTGGGTCCTAAAATGAAAATTTAAAATATATGTTTAGTAGATCTATGTTAGTTATACACATGCTGAAAATTTCATTGGTTAGATTAACATACACCTACAAGCGAGCTACAAGCGATTAAAAATTGTGAAAATCGTAGGTTTACACGACTTTTGATCACAGTTTCTGCTTAAAATCCACAGAATGGTACATCCTTCGATGCGTGTCGTTTTTTCCTGCGTCAACCGATGTCGATTAAATTTTCAGTATGTGTATAACTAACACAGATCTACAAAACATATATTTTAAGTTTTCTTTAAGGGACCCAAATAAAAAAGATTTAAAAATGCCTTTTTTATTTTTGCATGTAACTTTGTAAATTATAATTTTTGGAAAATCTTTTTTGCATATCATTTCGCAAAACAATGCTTCTAATTGATTATAAACAGACAGATCGTTTGGTACAATTCTAACAAAGTTATTAGTTTTTAAAAAGTGTACGAATACTTTGTAAAAACAATTCCTAATACCACTATTACCAATCTTGTAAATTCAATGATCAATGGAATTTTCGCTTTAATACAAAGCAATGGCGGCCATACAAAATATTAAATTAATAATGTTCCTGTATTTTTAATTTTAAATTGTTTTCTTTACATTTAAACGAATTACGCACGTAAAATATGGTTTTGTTTGTAAAAATTCTTGCATAAATGTTTTGGTAAATATACATGTACAAATATTATGGTATATAAATATATTTATAATCCTCAGTGATTGTTAAACGTTTCTTATGAAAATTTTGAACCTTTAGCCCCAAAATCCTTATTTTTGTATGTGCGTATAAAACGAATTTCGGTCACTGTAACAAAAAGTTATATACAGGTTCTTTTCTTTGAACTTTCTTTCGTAAACTATTAGAAGCCTGTGTGTTCAACAGAAGATTCCTTTTTCGTGTCGAGACACACGGTGAAAGAAGCTAATGGCAGAGATTTTGACCGGATTCGAAGGAATTTGAGCCGGCGTAACATGTGAATTGCGACGTCAGCTATAGCGTCATCGGTCGTGCAACACGATCACTGACCTTTCATCCAGGTGATGCTCGCGATCGGGAAACCAGCGACCGGACATTTGATGACGGTGGTTTCGCCAGCCACTGCGGCGTAGTTTCCCATCGGCCGGACATGGGGATGGCCGTAAATGTTGAGACGAGCAGAATGGTGGACCTTCGCCACCCGATTCGACGCCGAACATCGGTACTCCCCGCCGTCGTCCACGTGCACCACGCTTATGTTCACATGCGATATTACCTCGCCGTGCACCGTCACATACTGCCCTATCATAAACCTGCGAGCAAGCAACCAAGCAAACGCTGGGACGGTTACCCTTATACGACCTTTTATACATCGCGTTGATATTTTCTATGAATACAGCAGAAACTCTGTAGAACGCGATCAAAAATTGTTTGCAAAGATTGTGTACATGCATCTTATGTGGCAGTGAATTTTCAAACAACTTTTTGATAGCATTATACGGAGACCCTCTTGTACTTTTTGTCTAATTTCTTCTTTCAATGGAATTTTTTAAAAAATTCCGCAGTTTCTTTAAATTAGGTACAACATAAATTGAGGTTAAGATTTGTTAGGTTGATTGTAAGATATTTCATTCTTCGAGGATCTTGTCGAAATGAAATTAATACCAGCAGTAAACAAACCCAACTCCCAATTAGGAGCGTCTTTACAATTTCTTGTTCCACAAGTCCCCAATGCTTTCAAGTAGGAAGTTGTTATTTTGCTTAAAGTGGAATATCTTCAAACAACGTTACAACATCTACGAAATAAAATAATTCAGCGTTTAAATTAGATATCTGAATCCATATTACGTTCGTAACAAAGTTGATAACTAGACTGCGGATCTTTATGCAAAATAGAAAATGTTTGCATTGATTGCAAGACACAGGAGCGAAATAGACAATTCTTTTGTCTTTTAATTGTCTTATTAAGCTGAAATTAATACACTGATGTCCTTAAATCTTCGTAGTTCGTCCACTGCTTTAAATTGCACCTGTCCATCTTTGTCATAATTGCATAAAATCCGCAGTCTATTGACAACGATTGCTCTTTCATCGTATAAAAGAAATAATATGAAATGTAATCATAAATAATTCACCACCTTCCAGTGAATAAATATTTCCTCTTTAACAGAAGAACATATATAATTTGCGTTATTTTACACCAATTACTAATTTGTGGATTTTTATTTATTTCTTTTCAGAATAATTGTAACGATAATCTGCAAACGGCGTATACATATGTCGGCCTGACAAATCTATCATTCTAAATCAAGCGGCTCTAAAAAGTTTAGACTGAGCCGGGTTGATTGGTAATTTTCCCCTCAATTGGTTCAGAGAATCGAAGCCTGCGGGGAGGAATCCGTTCCCACGAGGACCACGTTATAACAGGGAAGCCGGTCTGATTTTCTGACGACCGTAATACCCGCGGTTTAATAACCGAAAATAATTGTGTATACACCATCCATCGATTTTTGTAGGTGGTAACATTGCTCTGGAATTGAAGAGTCCTCGCATGACTGGGTATCCGTGTGGCGTTCATCTAATTCTTAACACCAACGAACCTGTTTGACGAGGGTTTCACACCTTCACTTTACAAGATTACTACGTTAAATATCAAATTTCTGTATCGAAAATTACTATTTTTCTCTTCCAGTTTAATAACTCGGCATTTCAATCTAGTATTTCCGTACGACGTTCGTTTAGCTTAATTGAATTTTTCTTTGTATAAACAAACCGTTGGTATTTTACATTTTACTAAAAATGGTTTCAATTGAGTTGTTCGATTTTAAACGTTTAACTGATTTCCGACCAGTTTGAACTTCATTGATTTTCTTATTTCCGTTCCCGCACATTCTTCTTTCTTTATGCGGACATTTATTTTTTATTTAAATCCCTGCTTTTTCGTGGGATCTGCAGATTATTTTCTGCACATAACGTGTTAACCCATTAGGCGTTTTTTAAAGATTCTTTTTAACCCAGATCTACCGGCCATCGAATATGGTATTATCATGATTTCTATTACAATATGTACTGCAATAAAAAAAATGTATTCAATCAATTCCCCTGGAAACACCTTTATAATTTCAATAATCATTTGATCGGCGGTGGTAGGTTTAGTGTTAAGCGACGACGTTAATTCTCTGCCAGTGTGTTAAGCGTGAACAAAGCTTGCCAGTGAAACAAGGGGTACAATGAGTCGTACCTGTCGTTCTGTGGTAGAGGAAATCCGTCCAGGGTCCAAAAGAAGTGCGGCGTCGGATTTCCTGTGGCGACGCACTTCAGGGAGACCGAGGGACCCTGCTGCATGGTGTGTTCGATGAATTTATGTAGAAGTTGCGGCGCTGCGTCTGCAAAGAGTACGTTCAATAATTAATATCTCACAATTATTCGACTACAGACGATAACTATTCTAGAATTATAAAAATAAAAATCCCAACAACATTCCAGCTGTATATGTTTGAACTCGTTTACTGTTTTCTGCCGATTAAAAGATTGTTTTCCTGGTTTCCTTGATATCTCGTCTGTGGTTCTCGATAGAAATCAGACAACGAGGAAGCATTGTGTAAGTATTTATGCATCGACTTCTCGCTGTTATCGAGTCTGATGAAATTTGTAATTCGAGAAACTTCGCAATTGTTTCTGCGGCACAGTCAACACACCGCACACTGGAAATGAAATAACGTATCTCTGGTAACATTACGGCGGACCGTCGTGTTTCAATTTCACCGGGGAAATCGATCGTGCCGGAATTCGCTCAGTACCCATCGAGATTTCGAAATAATTCAATGGTGCGTGGATACACACTATAAGCAGGTAAATGCATGCAGATTATTCGCATGGATTCGCCACCGAAAATTGTGCGCATTGCTTTCGCGATTAGGTGCTACCCATCTTGCGCATGGAAAAGCAGCTCAACACGATTGGAAATCTATTTGCAGTGCTCGCGAGAACTGTGAACATTTTCAATGTCCGTATTTCGACGTAACGCACGACGATCACGTGTAACTGAGTTGTCGCTGTAAAACTTCTGCTATAAAATAGTTCTAGTATCTCTTAAACAATTAGAAGAAATATTTATTTTATTCATATTTTATTCATAATATCTTATTCATAATCATATTATGTGTACTTTTCTATGAAAATACTATTTTTTCGTAAAATACTTAAAGCCGATTTGTCCACTATTTCCTCTGAAGGAGCAATGGTTAATAATGTACAGGGCATTGACCGTTAATATTAATGTACTCGATTTATTCTGAAACCTAGACCCACTTTCTCTTTTTATCTCAAGTGAATTTTTAGCCAATCGTGGCCACCTTAAAGGTCGGCACTCACTAGAACGCACCGCCGCACAGTGGGACAAACCGATGAATTCTGTGTCAAAATCAAAGAACTTTCGATAGAACTTTCGATAGAACTATGAAGTTTTTTTTAAAATAAAAGCTGAAACTGCAGAATATGGGATAATTATGTTGATTGTGGTACGAACGTTGTTCAACCTTGTAAAAATTCGTTAAACTTGCACAATTTCAAGAAAATTGTGGTTTTTCCAGTAGCACGCGCGGAAATAATTTTTTTTAAACATGCTATACATAATTTTCCGTGGATTTTTTCACGCTGATTTCAAATCTGTTCTTAAAATTTGCTTACGACCTCAGGATTTTGCAAGAAATCGATTTTTGTGAACACAACTTATGAAATCATTGTTCCGTCGAAATGAATTGGTAACCCACTAGCTTGAAGGAATATTGTATTCTCATATATGAAACGGTGCGTTCTAGTGTGCGACAACCTTTACAGTTAACGCTCGTCATAAAACCCCGTATGTTTACACTAAACTTTCAATTTGAATGTTGAATTAAAAATACGTTTGGCTTAAATGTCTCCCACTGGGATTGTCGGGTTTCGTCGAAAGTTCTGGATCAGCCCTTCGAATTTCTAATTTCGCTGGGCGCACGGCGGAACCACGGAATCCGTTCTGGCCAAGGTCATTCGAAGGCCGCGCTGAAGCGAGCCGAGACGCTGCCGCAAATTTGCAGGACGGGGCCGCGTGATGAGTTACCTGCGGGCTGAATTTGGAAATGGCGCGGCGTAGCGGTTCGGGTCCAGGTGCGTTCACGGTGTGGCGCACACAAGGAACTGGCCGGAGGTCCCGTGGAAATGACCCTGGCACGCCGCAAGGCGGGGTATTATGCACGCAGCATTTACATGACAAGCCCTACACGCGGGCGGAACTATCGATCTGCGGTTTGACGCCTGAACTCGAGTGCCGCCTAGTGAATTAACCCCAAATTATAGAGCCGACAATAACCGAGGCCCGGAGCTGCGCGGCTGTTTGCTCACGGCGTAAATCAGGATGCCGTACTGCCGAATGGCCACGCCCCGTTTTGCGGCACCCGGTGTTATTGTACGCAAGCCGAGCCGAGCTGAGCTGAGCTGAGCTGAGCCGAGCCGAGCCGAGCCAAGCCAAGCCGGCTAGGCTGCCTCGTTGTCGTCTTGTTCCTTGTTCCTCTCCGTGGCCGATTATCGGAAACCTCGCCCCGCGCTGCCGGATATATCGTTGATACCCACCACTTCGGCCACTCACCAGCCCACGGAATGCGGCCGTACATTTGCCGGCCTGCCCGATGCATTTCTTCTCTTACCCTTCCACCCAAGAAACGCTTTATTGGTGACCCAGTTGTCAAGTATGACGAACAGTTGAGGAGATTGCAGCCTCCCGGCTATGGCCTTGTTGCGGTCTCACTATTCAACATTGGCCTTACGCTGAACAGCACCGAAGAATCGCGTCCAACCCGCTCTCGGTCATCGATACACAATCGAACTCGTTATTATCGAAACATTTTCCCGGCGCAAACGCATTTCCTCTGTAATTCCGACCAATTGCCATTTCTGTCAAAATATTTAAGCAAAATATTTTATTTATTTTGTGAAAGTGGCCTAAGTCTATTTAAATTTAAATTGAGTTATTTAAGAGTTTGCGTTTCAATGAGATTAAAAATGTACGTATAGCATACTACAACTCCTGGCAGAATGTTTCCGAGCATTGATACGAATTTTAGAGAAAACATTCACAATTGAGAAGTATAAAATATTACTTTATGGAATTAAAACTGATGGGAAATGAAAAGGGACTAATTGAAGAATGAAAAACAACAAAATAACATGAGCTTCCATTTATCATAACAAAAAAACGAGAAAATAAACAAAATGTTACACGGAAAAAAGATTAATGGAACAGCTAGAAGAAAGTTTCCGATTCGATTACCACTGCCCATCACCAAATTTGTTTACCAATTACTGTTGGATGATTCTTATAGAGTTTTTTTGCGCTGATTCCGAGTCTGCCCTTAATTTTTCCCCTAGACGCACAGTTTTTGAGAAACTTGATTTTGAAAAAAAACATCTTTTTCATCTTTAAACAAATATTGTGATGTTATTATAAAAGATATTGGATTGTTCTTTGCAGAAAAAGATTCTGTAGACTTTCCCGAATACAGTGATATCCAATATTAATACATTATGAATGTTCAAACATGTTTAAACAATCGTTAAAGATGGAGAGACACCACTTTTGCCTCAATTGTTGAGGATATTTTTCAGTTTATCTTAAAAAATAAGGGTCCGGAGTAAAATCTAACTGTATCACGCGATAGAGCAGACTTTTATCTTGAGAAACCACTCTTTAAAGTTTGCAACGTCGACGTTTTTTCGAACCAAAAAAAGCAAAATATCTTCGCCCCTTTTCATTTCCCATCAGTTTTAACTCCATAAAGTAATATTTTATACTTCTAAATTGTGAATGTTTTCTCTAAAATCCGTATCAATGCCTCCGATCGGAAACATTCTGCCAGGGGTTGTAAAATATCACTCTCCTTAAATGTATCTACGAGAGTTAAATTTACAATTCCTATTAAAATAATAGCAATTATTAAGTGAATATATGTGTCTTCTTACCAAGAATGGACTTGAACCACTTTCAAAATTAACAACTAGATTTGTCATAAAATTTAAAACAGCCCAAGTCCATTCAATATAATTTAAAATGCTTCAAATTGCAAAAATAATATTCACTTTATTTTACATTCTATTACAAAACTTGAAAAGCACCATCTATGCAATTCACGAATTCTTCTAACTATATAAATTACATAACAATTTACTCCTCATTTACATTTTGTGTATGCGAGAGGGATTTGAAGAAGTCATGGTGCTCCGGTTGTATATTACATCATAGTAAGTCCATCCTTGTATTTCGCTGTTGTAATTTGTCTTATACATATATTTATAAAATGGTGTCAATACAATATTTTCGAATATTCTTGGTCTATCCCGACGTGGTAATAAATTCAGTATTTTAAACTCTGCATTCTCATTCATTGATATCTCATAGAAAATTTTATATGGTTCATCTCTCAAAAAACGCATCCAGCATATTTTTAACCAATTCTTTACCCTTTTAAAGCTACTACCTTAACACCAAACAACTGACAAATGGACTTGGGCCACTTTCAAAATAAAAATTTGTATCATTCTATTAACCAGCTAATTTCCTTGTCACAAAATCTTTTTGATTTTAAATATGTTAGTTACAATTTGCTTCAGCATGGAAAGATAACGTACAGATGTAAATATTAAACCTGCTAGCTCGATCTTTTTCGAAAATAGACTTGGGCCACTTTCGAAATAAACGGCACATATTTTGAACTACAGTTTTGTAAGAACCTGTTTTGCAAAATGTGAAAGCTGATAGAAAAAGCCGTTTAAAATTATTAATGCCCTATTAAAATGATCATCAATCTTCTGAATAATTGCAAACAAAGAAAGGACTTCTGAACGATCTGTTGTAATCAGCAACAAAGAATATTCTGAAGACTTTCGCGCAACTTCTAAAGGAGCTCACGTCTCGCGGCGCGGCGGACAAAGAACGAATTGACGAGCTGGCGTGCTTTTCCAAATAATATTTCTGGTCGGTTACGCGTTATATCGGACCGCGTATTGTGCAAGATTGTATTACACTCTTGATTGGTTACAACGTTCAATTTGTGGATCGCCAGCATGAGATTTTCTTCGTTTTCCTTCGGCCAGAGATCCAGTCGATGTAATATCGCGAGCTTGCGAAGCAGTCGCGTGAAAGGTGGGTCGAAAGAATCCGGGGTTCTTGCGAGAAACGACTTCTCCTTTTTGCCTGGCCTCTTTCCTTTTTTTTTAAACGGGCGATCGTCTTGTTGACCGTCACGAGCTTTCCCAGAATTGAACAGAATAACTTGACTTCGATGTCGTTCGACTTTTATACATTGTTTCTGCTGCGAAAAACATATGAAATGAAATTCGTGGAGCGGAAATAATGAAATATTTATATTATTTGAAAGTTCCAAATGGCTAATTGTTGCTATTACATATTCGTTGCGCGTTCACGCGCATAATCCTCAGTGCCGCTGTTACGCTATTGAAACATTTCGCTGCTAATGATATTCATAAATTTGACGCGCGCGTCCTGCTCGGCAAAAGTATGCGATAAACGTTCACCGTCGCGCTGAAAATTTTCGTATTTTCCGTAGATGTATACAGCGTGGCGGAAACCCGCCCGTCAATTCGTTGATACGAAACAGAGCGTGTCGCTTGTCTCGACACGATTTGTGACTCGGTAATTCGACAGGAAGACATTATTTACCGTGCCGTGATTGCTGGCCCTGCGCTCGCATATTTAGCAAGCGCGGTAAAACGGTATAAATAAAATGGAAGTGAGCCAGCAGTTCGCCGTTGGAAATCTCCCTACGAAAATGACAGCACGACATTACCGTTGAAGCCTATGTTCGAGCCTCTGGAATTGCCTTTCGCCATTAAAAAAATAAAGTATCGATGGACGGGGGCGCAATATTTACACGCAGCTACTAAATAACGCGAAAACACAGGAAAAACGCGACGCGTCGAGTCAGGATAGACGACTGCGTTGACAAATATTTCCTCGTTTCGTTAGCATGCAATGAAATTGTCCTTTTCCTGTAAACGAACGAAATTTTTTCGTCGAACCGTATAGCAGACCCAGCTATAAGCTACGGGAATCATTCATCCGTAGGAAAAACTCGAAAATTTGGACACTTTTGACACACTTGACCGAATAATTCAAGCGAAATTCAAAGCCAACTATTTCCTACTAATCCTCCCTCTCTTTCTATCTCTTTCCCTCTTTGTATCTCGCGTTCCATAAACGTTTTTTCGGTCGAATAAATTGACTAGGAAAGAGAAGAAGAGACAAAAATAAAAGGCCCGCCAGATGGAAGCGCTTTAACGTAACGCGCGCGTACATCTGCCACCCTTTTCAAAGTCGGTTTTTCATCGTTACAAAAGTTTGTCGCTTTGATTTCTTCCTTTTGTCGCGCCGTCCGATTAGCTTCTTTTCAATCATTTCGAGTTTCACAAAGCCGATGCCGATAGCCGTTCACAGTTCTCGATTTCTACTCGTTTTTCCATTTCAGACAGCCGTCTGCACCGGCAGGCGTATGATGTATTTTTTAAAAGTGCTAATAATAAACAATACCACGGCCGCGTCGCGTCGCGCTGCTCGTAAGTAGACCGCGGGTTTTTATGCGGACTAAATATTGTCTGCATTAATTGCGTGACGTAGGAGCTACAGTGGATGTAGAAAAAAAATTTTTTTTAATTGTTCTTTTATTTGCCGTGTACGCGTGCACTGGACTGTTAAGGTATTAACTATTACACTCCGGGACAAAAAGATAGCACATCATCTATATTTTTCCTCATTTGACACATTAAACTGAAGCAAATGAATATTTTAATATGAAAACATATGTATTGTGACATGGCTGTACGTACAATGTACTGAATATCATCCGCCATATTTACTTCAATAGAATTTTCAATATAAAAACGTAAATATTGTTAGCAGTTTTACATTCGTTAGTTATGCAGAAGTTACTGAAGAGCAAACATTCATTGCAAAACGTAATTGATAAAGTGTGTACTACCTTCTTTCGTGCTTATTTAATAAAACAACATACTAAAGTGTTAAAAATGGGTCGTGAAAAAAACTAAGCGTATGTGGAGTACATACGATATTGAAAAGTTAAGTGAAGAACAAGATTGAATTACAGGAATATCAAAAATTGTAAATTGATGCCGAAAAAAGTTATTATGAGCTTGTTAAAAAATTCTGAAAATGACGGGAAAAAGAAGAGTTCTGGACGTCCACAAAGTTTAACTGCCCGTGAAAAACGTGCAACATTGAGAACAGCATCAAATTCGAGGATGACTGCGAGACAAATCGCCGAAAGTGTTAGCGTAAACACTAACGGAAAGAATGTACGTTGTGTTTCACAAAAATGCAAGCACTTACCGCGAAGAGAATTGCAAAAGAAACCTTGGTTAAAGTAGGAGCATAAAGCGTTCCGCTTACAATTTGCCGAGAAGCATATAAATGTGAGGACAAAGTGGCGAAGTGTCATATTTACTGACAAAAAAAGATTTAATTTGGATGGTCCAGACGACGCGACATAGGCTATTATTATCGTAATTTGAATAAAGAACAGCAATGTGATAATTTGGGCCGATATTGGATATCGGGGTAAAACGGAAATAAAATTTATAAAAGGACGAATGAACGGTATATTGAAATGATAAATGAACAACTGAACACTTATGCTGTAAGAATTGCTGCAAATAAATACATTTTACAATAAGATAATGTCGCAGTCCAAGCGGCGAAAGCGGTCAAGAAATACTTTTCTTCAAAAATTATTCGTGTTTTGGAGTGGCCAGCAAGATCTCCAACCTCAACATTATTGAAAATTGTTGGGGACATCTTGCCAAAGCTGTGTACCAATATGGCAGACAATTCCAAAATATTAACGATTTAAAGTAGAGCATTTTGGACGAAGGGGAGAATATTAGCCAAAGCAGTATGAAAAAATTGTATAAATATTTACCACACCGCATGATTAAAGCCGTTAGCTGTAAAGGAGGTCCTACAAAATATTGAGCATTGATTTTTATCGTTTAATTCTGTTATATTTCAAGTTTTTCGTTAAGTGTGCTATCATTTTGTACCTCTATATTTCGTTAATAACTATTTCATTCAATAAACATAGATAAGTTAATGGAGATTCGTTTCATTTCATTCATATATGCTAAGAAAAGCACACTAAAAGTATCTATATAAAAAAACTTGAATTTCTAATGTTTAATAAACAGAAATTACATTAATTTCAAAGTGTGCTTTTCGTCCCGGAGTGTACATGTACTAATTCATTTCTTACATCACAAAGGTTTCCGATTTCGGAAAACCGCTTTGATGAGAGCTGAAGAAAATCGATTAAGTGTGATGTTCCCATTAAAATGATGTTAGGCAGATACCGTTCGCATTTCAATTCGCTAAAAGGTTAGGTAAACTGGTAAATCCTGAGGAGTCCGCAATATCTGTCCGTTTCGAGTCGAAGCGTTTCCGCGTGATTAATCGCCGTCGGAAAAAGAAACGTTATTAACCAGAACGAACGGCGTAACGATCGACGAGACGCAACCGCGCGGATCTTTTTTCGACGTTTAAAAATTTCCACGGAACGGCGCCTCGACTGAGAAATGGAGCCGGGCTGAGAGATAAACGGGTTCCGCCCGTCTATTCTCCGTTTCCCTAACGTTTCGAGAGCATCGCTCAATATTTGCGAGGAGTACTAACGCTCTTCAAATAAAACGGCTCTCCCCTTCTTCGTTAAAATCGTTCTAAGTAATTATCGGATCGGGATGTAAAGGTCTGAACGCGCGACTCGCCCGAGCCGTGCCGCGCCGCGCCGTGTGCAAAGTGATTCTGACCGCCGACTATCCCCTGTGATTAAACGCGAATGGCCGACCATAATGGCGAACAGCGTTGGTCGATGCGTCATAAACAACGCTCGAAAATTTCGGTCGACGGTAGCCTACGTGCTGCGTGCGATCATTCCTGTCAATGGCTCCCTAATAAACTACCTAGTTCTATCGAACGATTTATTATTGAATAGACCGAGGATCTTTATGTAAAATATGGTTCTCGTGAATTATTTTGTAGATAGATAAATGTGGATAAAATTTAATTCACCGACGAAAATATTAAGAATGTTAAACATTTATAAATTCCATACTTAGCACGCGAAAATATGCAGATAGATGATAGAAGACGAATATTTCGATGCAGAGCGTAGCGTTGATGTCTGACTAATGTCCGACTACTTCCCGCACATTCTACTTACTGCACACGTATGCATAAAAAATCGTTTCCACCGTCTGTGACCTTGAAAGTCGTTGGGTAATTATAGTCATTGAATGAGAGGAGCTTTCATCGCGGGTGTTTAGAAAAGGGTGGTCCAACCCTGAAGTTACTTCTAGCCCTGGAGCATTCTAAACATTCTCGAATATTTGCCATCGGCTGCTCAACAAATTCAACAGATCGTTCCAGAAAAATTGATTAAACCAGATTCGACCACGAAGCCAGTAGCTCCGCGACCATACAGAAATCAATATTATTCCCTTCATGGACGTCGTTCTACGGGACGAGAGTCAACAAGACCTAGTTTCTATGTGCCCGTCCATCTTGCAGTCCTTTTACGGTCAGAAAATTACACATGACCGCTCGAAACATTTCGGATTTTGAAATTTCGGGGCATGTAAGGTCACCTAAAAGGTAAAAGGCAGAAATCCGTGGAACAGGGACGGCTAGTTAACGAAGGTCATCCGGTGAGTGAGCAAATGTCGCTCTATGTTTCAGCAGAGCGTATTATGGTGATGAGGAAAATTGAACACGCTTGTAGAGACATGGTCGGACAAGAGTTTACACGCGTGAGTAAATGAACAAATTGATCTGATGTTTAGTCAAAATGCAAAAAATGTTAAAAGCGTGTTGGATTTCGCTCGTCACCGTACACATGTCGTCAAGATGGAAATGGCCGCCGCGTTTGTGTACTTAAGCCGGTGGACTGACAGCGTGGTTGAAGGTAATGGATTATGTCATACAGTGGGCGGCGCTGCCCGATTTTAAAGACGACGACGGAAGTATTCGTCGAAACCGGCGTTTGCTCGGCATCGCCGTTCGTTCGGAAGTTTTTGCGCGGGAGTTTCGAGCTCCGCCGACACATTCAAGGGAGTCTCAGCCGCGGCGTCGCGTTTCTTTCATTCGGCCAGCTTTCCCACCCCCGCGACTAAGACAAATGGTATATATTTATTTCACAGTACGCCAACCAGTGGATTTCGCCTTTCTCTATTATGCATCGCCCTCGTTAAGCATTTCTTTTTTATCTCGGCGCTCCTCCCCGTCTCTTTCTTCGACTTCTACTCGCACTCTCCCTCGCTTTCTCGCTCTTCTTCGTCTTCTCTTACGCGTTCCGTCTTCCACTCGGTCTCTTGTTTTCCTTCCCGCCAGGCTTTTTGTCGATCCTCCACCTTCTCGCCCCCTTCGTTCGCGCGAGAATGAACGAGAGAGTCGCGGAGAAATCGAGAGGCGCGAGTAATGAAAGAATTCAGTCCCACGTATTGAACGAGATTTCTCGAGGACAAGGATAAAGCGGTAAAGGAGGGTTTGGATCGAGATCTCGCTCGTAGGCGATCCGTGGTGGGAGTGTTTGATCGTGTTGTCGGGCTCGGTATAAATTCCGGGTGAAATTCTGAGCGAAAGGGGACGGAAATTTTTCCACTTCGCTCGATATTTCGTCGTGGCTTCGTCTCGTGTCCTTTGTCGCTCCAGCGAGAGTGAGAGAGAGAGAGAGAGAGAGAGAGAGAGAGAGAGAGAGAGAGAGAGAGAGAGAGAGAGAGAGAGAGAGAGAGAGAGAGAGAGAGAGATAGAGGAAGTTCTTCGAGGCGATCGGTCGTTGAATTAACGAACCACTGCGGAGGACCGGCGAACTTCGCCGTTAATTAAAAATATTCAACTCATCCGCGAGATAACGGGATAAAGCTTCGTTGTAATGCGTACATTTTTATCGCGTTTAACGGGCTTACTTTCACAACGACCGATAAAAACGGCAGCCTGTTTCGCCGAAAGTTTTGCAATAGACTAACCGGTTGCCCGGTTAACACCGCGCCCGGTAATAGCTTTAATTCACAGCCTTATTATTTCCAGCCGGAACTTTTATAGAGTTAGTGGGGAACTACCGCGAACTGATCACCACCGTTTAAACACGCACTAATCCGTCTTGATTCCGGCCGCGCCATTTTTAGTGCTTCTATTCTAGTCCACACTGCGAATAACTTGCATCACCGTCGACGCGGTGGCAATGGTCGACACGGGAAGTTTTTTTTTATTACCACGCTTATATTAGCTTGCCGAGTTGTCTGTTGTTGTTGTTGTTGTTGTATGCGACAAATCTTGTAATCGAATTTTAAACAACTTCCCGATGAGCTAGAGCAGTGGTCGGCAACGGCAGTGACTTTTCTCGCCACGCTTCATTTCGTCTCGCTCCCCGTGACGGCTCTCGAGACAGGTCAGGCGCGTACCTAACTGGGAACTATTGATACGGGTGTCGTTCTAATGCGTCACGTGCAGTTCATACGGTCTGGGATAGGTACGCGCCTGAGCTGCCTCGAGGACTATGACCGTCACGGGGAGCGAGACGATAGGAAGCGTAGCGAGCCGAAATCGGGCTGAAAAGTTACTGCCGTTGACGACCACTAATATTTTTGATTGAACTCGGATGAAGCACAAAATTCTGCGTAAAAAAGTATTGACCTTCATATATCATAAATCTAATAGTTAACGAATAATATTCGGAATATTATCGATATAATTTCCCATATGTACCTATTGAAATTGAGGGTATCAGTTCCAGCACCTACTATCTTCCAGGTAATAGCTATTGTACATATGCATGAATTTAATATACATATGAATTTTGTGCTTCATCCGAGTTCAATCAAAAATACCAGGCATTCTATTTAATAACCTGAAGATGACCTCTATATCTTGATAAAAAATCGAAGTAACAAAAATCTGATTGCAGCACTGTATGTCCCCCTAGGAACCATGCAACATTTGTTTGAACATTTTTTTTGTACAACAAATAACTCGGAAGTTATTTGAGATCGTCACGTTACGATACTCACCCAGTAGTTTAGTGTTCCACGCTTTTATTTATAGCCACACATCAATGTCTAAAAAAATTATTTTCTCCTGTTTACTGCATTTTAATATAAGCGTGGTTTTCAAAAAGTTTTTTTGTAAATGTTTTCTTATTATAGAAAATCTCATGTGAGAGATTTATTTCAATATAATGCAGTATACAATATAAGAATTGCAAACAAGAGACAAATTTTGCAGAATAGGAGAATACATAAACATTATTATGAAAACGTGTATACTAGACACAATGTAAACAAGGGAAGTTATCGAACCCGTAAATGCAAAAAATTATGAAAAATTATACCTGACACTACCCAGTGAAATCAGCCCTTGAAAAATATCAATATTTCCTTTTAGTAACAAATAGTAACAAATAGTATTATCCTGTCTACCGAACTGTGTAAAAAATTTGTTTAAATTGTTTTTTTTCCAGCAATAAAATCAACGTTTCTGCAAACAAAAAATGCTATTGTATTTTGATTTAATTTGATGAAATTCTACTAATATTGAATATCTTTTAATTTCTACGAAGCCACGGAAATGTACGAATTAGAAATCGGTGAACAAAAATCTCGCTGCTGCTCGAGGCATATTTATTTATTGTTAAATACCTCGATGCAATAAAAACAGAGTCCACTAGCCCGCGATCGTTGTTTGTTTCGCAGTTCTCGCACCGCAGAGCACACTAGATTTTCAATATTTTTATTCGATGTAGCAGCTGTATTTGTTTACACGCCGGAAATAAAATATAAGCCACGTGTTTTCAAATACGTATTCGGTACACAAGCGCTGTTTGCATTTTCGTGGTAATTGAAACCTTGTAATTATTATCACCGTGATCACTGGAAACAAACATAGTGAGCTCGAATGCGTACTGATAACACGATTGATGAATGTTTCGGGGCCATCATCGCATTCGCGATGTATCAATATTCGTGCTACATCTAAATGATTGCCAACGTGATAGACAATATTAACCATTTGCACACGGAATTATTTTAACTGGAAAATTAAACATTTTCTCCGATCTAGAATAATTCCATTCTATACCATTTTGTTTCATTTCATTATTTTATTTATTAAATGTTTAGTAATTGATTAGATATCAACATATTTAATAATCGAAGCAATATTTTGATTAATAGTTGCTCGCAATTGGAACGGCGCACAGTGGTCCCATTTGGCCTAAAAGCGGAAAAAATCTATAAAAATCAAACTATCCAACAAATCTGTTTGAAAATTTGTGGAAAGCACGCCACAGGTACAACGGTTATGTGGCGAAGAATTAAATATTTATTTATTTATTTAAAGTTTTTGAACCGAAACTTCTTTTGGCAGGGTGTAAGCGTCAAGTGGATAATTTCGCGTCATGGAATTCGCGACACGAAAATGCGTAACGGAAGTGACGTGGATGGTTAGCTGATCCGCTTTCAAGCGGAGCCGCGAGAACTGTCAAGGGACATACATTTTCTCAAATATCGAGAGATGTAGGGTTCTTATAGAAAAAGTTGGAGGCAACCCCGCTAGCAGGGACACATACAATGTTAATGCAACGTTTATTATGTTGAACCATACTTTTTTAAACACACAGTTTGTCAAATACAGAAATACAAAAGCGAGGGTTATGTGACGATACACTTCCGGTTCGAGCGCTGATGCCTGTTTTTCACATTCAGTCACCGCGAGTCGTCGGTCACTTTATCGGTAATCGGTAATCGGTAATCGGTAATAATTTATTAGGTTGGAACAAAAGATCTCGTCCTTTGTTTTACCGATTACAGTGACTGTCCTATATATCCCCACTACTCAGTGCTATGGCGAAAACACCGTGCTTTAATGTTTTAGATTCTTGTGGCTGCATTTATATGCCAAAATCATATTCCTAGAAATAAGCGATATTCATAAAAAATTTTGTATTGGTTTAAATAATCCAACTATCTAGTAAATGAAATTGCAATGAAAAATCTACGCATCTAACATTCGAAAAATTGGTATTTTTCCCCGTTCGAACCACTGTGCGGCGCGGCGTTGCGCGAGTCATGTAAGTTAATAAACATTTCATTTCGAACGCACGAATATCAGTTTAATCCGAGCCACTTTATCTTCCCTCGCTACTCGCAGCTGTAGCTTTTACAGAGAGGCGAGCGCAACGGTTCGTCAAAAATGATTTTGTTCCGTATCTTTCACCGGTAATTGTACACCGTCGCGTTCTAAGCTGAATCGTCGTGACAAATTGCATTTCCCCCTTGCGAAACTGTAAACCCTACCCACACCCCTCCTCCGTAGACCATTCATCTTCAGCAGCACCTTCGCCTGATCGCTGCCTACGCTTTTATTGGCCTTAAATTTTTAACTTTCAAGCCGGCTAATTTCACCGAAGCTTCTACCGAAGTTTCGCGCCAGTTTCCCCTCTCGTCCGCGTGTTCGCTGTTTTCGGATGAAAAATTAAGTATTCAAATAGATTAGGTTCGTGGGGAATAAAGGGATGATTTAAACCCCATCCAAAATACGAAGGAAGCCGGCCATCGTCTTATATCGAAATAAAACTATAGTTACGATAAAGTTTTTGATAGAAAGTAATTCAGTGGAGATTGCACCCCGCGGGCTAGTGCGCAAAGTTTTCTCGTTCGGAGAGTCCATTATAGCATTCTAATTTGATCGATGAAATTTGTTCGTTGCGAATTATGTCAAATATAATATGGCGGTTCAATTGTTTCCCATTGGATGGATACTCACCCCCGAGGCGTAACTCCGCAGTAGCTTGGACCATCTCATAATCGTTCTGTGCGAAACACTGATACATCCCTTTGTCGTCCCTGACGATCGAGGATATCTGCAGCGTGGATCCGTCAGTTCCCGTGATCTTGTTCCTGCCGGAGGCGCTCTCCCGGACCGGAAGTCCGTCTTTCGTCCACGTGATTACTGGTGTAGGCTGCCCGGTGACGGAACACTGGAATTCTGCGTCTTTGCCCAAGTCCACAGTGACCTGAAACAGTTATCGATTTCGGGGGTTATCCGGAGCACGTTCGCCCATAAACGTCACTTTTAATCCCCCAAACTGTCCCAGGAGCTTAATATTGTTACCCAGGGAAGTTAGCCAGTCGATTGTATCGGGGAAATCTGTTTTGCCAGGGACGGCTACGAATATAAGCCACGAGGTTTAGAGCGTATCTGCAGGACTACACATAATTTCGTTTCGAAACGTTGCCGCATGCTCTTTCTCTCCATTGCTTCAACTACACTACATAATTATTTACTTATTCGCAGCCAACATTCAAATGAAACCGCTAAACTTCATAAATGATGTTATTTATCGAACACCGGAAAATATTGAATTAATGACCACGAATCCAAGGTAAAACTTGATCTCGCACGTGTTCGTTGCATTGGGAGTACAAATAAGTCTCCGCCGCGCCGTTTGAAATCAGATAGCGCAACCAGTAAGACGTCATATCGTAAGGTTGCACATCTGTCAACAACATAACCTGGAAATATTAGCGATTTTGTATCAGCGTCCTATATTTTTTTCGTGCGAAAATGTCGAGATGGACAATACTTTGAATAAAACATAAGGTACCGTTCTTTCGCAATAAATGCCCAAAAAACGGCGGAGACTTATTTGTACTCTCAATATTTACCGGACACAGGCCTCGGATACGTAATCCACTCGAACAGAGTCGGATGAATTCCAAGCGGATAGAATACAGGCGTGCGCGCGCGCTCACGTCTCGAATGTCTCGGTAAGCAAGTCCAGCTCTTGGAGGCTTAATTGCTTCCGGATCACGCAAGCATCTCCCTTTGATCAGCTCGGTGGTCCCCCGACTGATTTATGATTAAGACTCGCTTTAGGTAAACGGGAATCGGCCGTCTCTTTTAATCCCTTAACGTTCTCGAATTTCATACAGGCCACTACAGTCGGTCTCTGTTTATACGAATCGTTATTGGTAGAATGCCTGATTTATACTATTATTCGAATCTTAGTGCACGCATTGAGCCTGCGGGATCCATGCATTCAATCTGTAATGTCTTAATTGTCTAAACCAGAAATTGTTAACTTTCTAAAATGTAATCCTGTAAATTTTGTCGAAAAAATGCCGACAATCCAAGTTTAAATCTTAGGAATCCACTGGTGCAAAAGTTATGCGTGTTTAAAGTTGAGAGATTTTAAGAGTTTTTGAGAGGTAAGGGTGCTGCCGTGTTGGTTATCTAGTGAGCGTCTCGCGTCGGCTAACGAGCGAAGCCGCTAGGTGGCATCACAAGCACGCGCTGAAGTCAATAACGTAGATTTCCAAGCGTAGTCGAGGTGGGACAGGATCAGAACTTGCGATCTGGATATACAGGGTGGTTCACGCAACTTGCACACCTGTATAATTTCCAAAGTATGCGTTGCACGAAAAAGTTTTGTATACAGAAGTTGCATGGTCTGAAGGGGTACATTATGTAAAGTATGTATATCCCACGAGAGAGTAGCCCCGTTTCGCACAGCTTAGAAGATGGTGGAGGCGCAGCGAGCCTATCATCTCCCACTCCACTACCCACTCCCCACTTTCTTGAACCAATTAGGGCGAAGATGCGCCAAGACGAACGAAAACTGGTCTTTCCGCAGGGTTACTCTCGCGTGGGATATACTTTAGTGTATTTATTTTTTTACAGGTGGAAGAGAGCGTTTCGGAGACTTGAAGGTCGACTTTGTTTCTTTAAATGGAAAACTATACTTTTTATACCAAAATATGGAAGAATGTCGAATTTTGAGTAACAAAGTATCGATCTTCATTAGCCCTAAACCTAATAATTAACGAGTAAAATTTTCAGGAAATAAAGTGAAGTTACTCGTTAATTATTAGGTTTAGGCCTAATTAAGGTCAATACTTTTTTACTCAGAATTCGACATTCTTCCATATTTTGGTATAAAAAATATAGTATTCCATTTAAAAAGCAAAGTCGACTTTCAAATCTCCGAAACGCTTCCACCTGTAAAAAATAAATACACTACATAACGTACCCCTTCAGACCATGCAACTTCCTGAACCACCCTGTATGTGCCCATGATTATGAAAGTGGTCTAAGTGAAAATTAAAAAAGAGATTTTATCAGTTATATCACATCGCATTACTTTGAACTAAATGTATTTAATGTAATTTTTACGATATTGTCAAAAATGAATATTCAACATTTCCACATATTACATAGAATTCATTCAGTGTTAATATCTTTTCCTCTCCTTTAAATATCTCGAAACAAGAAACATATCGCGTAGACCACGTTCATAATTATGAACACGTAAGGACTCACCGGCCAGTTCAATACAGTCCAGAAACACGGTGTTAGCTACGGCAAGTAGAAAAAGCTTGACCTAGTCAGACGCGACTGACCGCAGCCTGTCATACATATAGCAGGGGGCTCGAATCAAGTGACCTACTGCCATTTCCATGCCCGGTCTTAATTGATGTCCGATTGACAATATCGTCCTTTGATCCGGCCAGGATCTCGTCTTATGTATTATTAAAGACGCTCGTTTAGCAAGCACTGGAGTGGACAAAGGGAAGAGCGTGATATAGATGATTATGCGTTGGTATTACAAGCGATACGCTAATAAGGCACGCTATACAGCTGTCCATACACCGTGTGCTAACCTATAAGCATTTAGACTGTTGTCGAAATATGATCGAGATCTTGTTTGTGATCATTGGACTGTGGATGTATGTGCATTTATAGAAAAAGTTGAAAGAATTTCAGAGTATTCAGAGTCTGTTTATTTTCGAGGTAGATGGATATTTAGGAAGAAACACAAACCTTGTACATTTCAATACGAATTGTTCGTTTTACCACGTTTTTATTAACTCGCTTTCTTGTCTGTCTGTTTGTCTGTTCGGTACTTTGCAATTGATTTTAAACTGACTTCCCGATCAGCTAGAGACTTGAAACTTTAAACATAGCTCAGAACTGGATGGCAATGCAATATTAACTTGCTTTTTTGTCTGTCTGTTCGTTAGGGTTAGGGTTTCGTACGGAACCATATTATATATAGTCTTTATATATTTGAACCGTAAGGTTTATACATAACAATATTAATCCTGGGTTATAAAATACTAATGTCAAGTATAGGCAGAGTTGTGCAGAATTACAATTGAATTACTCCAGAATTATAATTACAAGGTAATTGAATTACATTGTAATTTATAATTCAGATCTTCATTCAATTAAATTACAATGTAATTCGTAATTGCAATGGAGTACAATTATAAAATACTTCGTAATTAAATTACCTAAAATAGCGTTACGTATTATGAACGAGGACGAGGAATAGGAACTATGCCGCACAGACACTAAACAAGTATATGAAAGAAAAATATAAAAATATATCGCACTTCTTCAAAGTTCTGGCCTATGATTTGGAAAGCTGTATTTCAATTATATTGTATTTCAATTACACATTATATTTCAATTATATTGTATTTCAATTACACATCTGATTAAAATACTTAATAATTGAATTGCATTGTATTTCAATTATATAGTAATTCAGTTGCGACGTAATTGAATTACTATTAATTGAAATACAATGTAATTCAATTTCGTAATTGAGTTGGCACAACTCTGAGTATAGGTACTTACAAATTTTTCAGAATCTTCTGTTCCTCCAGCGGTTTAGGCGATATACCTGTAAAAGTCGTTATAGCAAGCAAAAAAGCGAAGCGACGAGCGGACTACCCTTATAAATCACGTCATTGATGACCGTAAACAATGCCAAAAGGAATTTCCTCGACAGTTTCCCCACTTCTCAATCTAAAGTCCATCCGACACGCCACCGTCCAATTAACAAACGCAATATTTCCCCGCCTAAATCCACCCTTAACCATTCCCGAAAAACCGAGATCACAACCTCAGTACTATTTTGACCGTGGTCGGAGTAACTTATTCCCGTTCGCTGTCGCAATCTTGAATAATGTGCTGTGTTGTGCTTCGAACTTATTCACGCAAATGGCAGTGTCCTGTTCATCCGACGGAGGAACAGAAGATTCTGAAAAATTTATAAGTACCTATACCTGACATTAGTATTTTATAACACAGGATTAATATTCTTATGTGTAAAACATTATGGTTCAAAAGATACAGCCTTTTAAAGATAGGATAGACAGACGGACTGACAGAGATAGCGTGAGCTTAGTAATAGGGTTTCGTGCGGGACGAACAGACAGACAAGAAAGCGAGTTAACACTTTAACACATTACCGACCAGTGATTACTGCATAATTTTGAAAAACCTATGCTTCATGGTTAAACACTTTTTATTGGAACCTTCAACAGTGACAGCAATTTTCATTGCGTAGTAACAAGTCACCCACAATAACGTCATCTAATACTTTCATTTAAGATTGTAATGCGAAAGAAAAATTCTATGCTTTCTTTTGGTACAGCACAATTGTTGAAAATCCTATTAATAGCATTGTCATCCAGTTCTGAGCTATGTTTAAAGTTTCAAAACTCTAGCTAAAACGTGGTATATTAAAAATGTTTTTCCACAAAATATCACTCGATTTTTGAATCCGGACCATTGTACGTCAGTCAATTTTCATGAAATTTTCAGAATACGTTTAATCGATACGTATCTACGAAACCTGTTTTCTAAATTTTCCGTATAAACCCACATAAAAAAGTTGAAAAATAGAACTGTCAGTATTTTCTCTGCAATTCCGACAACTTGCAATTTTTCTCAATAATTCTTCTCACGTTGTGTAGCGAACGAATTGTTCCAACTATAAACGTCCAATATTAAAAAAGTTACGATCATTGTAAGGGTGTCCGAATATTAGTGTGAGTCACTGTAGCGTAGGCAGGCTTCGCGCGACAGCGATCCTGCCACAAATTCGAGAAGCGATCGAGGAGAATCAAAGGGTTTTGATGGCGAGTTCTCGAGTCGTGTGGGGCGTGCGCCGATCAGTGAAAGAGGGTAAGGGCTGAAGTTCTTACGCGGCTGAAAGCATCTCAATAAAACGGCCGAACCGCGAGATAAACGGGAGCCGAATACCGTACAGCAGGCGATTTAGTACACGGATTCGGGGATTGCTCGCGGTAGATTTTGCCAGCCAGCCAAAGAATTCGACGGTCGCGTCGCCACGTTGAATCGTATCCACGGCCATTAAACGTTGTCGAGAGAATTGCGCGTTGCCCCCCTCCCGGTTCCGCTTTTGTTCCGCGACCCTAAAGGAAACTTTCTTTTAAACCGAAGGCGGTTTTAAATATCCTTTGATACGGTATTCAACGGTAGAAGACGGAATGGGAAATAAGATGCGCTGGGATGGCGCCTTCGGGAGTGGTGGGGGTGTCAAGTGAAAAAAAAGAAGAAGGTGAGCCGAAGGCGTTGACGAGCTCTCATCTATCTGCCTTTGCTTATCATCCATTGTCTCCTTCTCCTCGTATCTTTTCTTTCTCTCTTTCCTCGCGCAACTGTCCTGTTCTCGTTGTTCCGTTCGTACGGACAAGTGCATTATTATGGTGAGCAGCGATGCGTTTATACGAAACATGCATGTACTCGCGACGTATGTGTACGCGCCCGCCTTTGTAGGACGACCCCCCTTTGATACGCTCCGCGAGCAAATCGTAACGGTGAATAAAAGAAATTATTGTAGGTATTTCGAGAAAAATAGAGGACAAGCAGTCGTAAATTCTGAGAAAAGCGCGCGAGATCGTGCCACGGCAAGCTCCGGAATGCGAAGACATTTTCTCAGTGCTCGCTGCGTGACGCTCCTCGAAAGCATTCCGGGGGATACGACAAATGAATTGCAAAGCGGTATGAATGAAACGACTGCGCAGTTAGGGAGGTTAAATAAATCAAACGCCGCGGTTGACGCAATTGAAGCGCGTCCCGTGGAACCGTCGGAAATATTTGCTAACGTTCGCGATCGTACAACCTTATTTCAACATTATTATGTAGAACATCGTGCGAACATTCCGGACGTGCAGCGCGGCTTTCATAGAACCGATTACATTCAATCAGACAATTAATTTTCTAAATTACGCAATGTTTCTAACTAGAAGCGGGTCTTTATGTAAAATAAAAATTGTCTGTATCGATTGCATGCAATTGAAACCAAACTGAATGTTATTTCTTCCCTTAATGATTCGACATCTTCGATTTTTAAAACTTTCCAACAATTTTGAATTTCATGTCTACTTCTAACATACCAATGGCTTCCTCATTTTTTATTCTCAGCAGTCAACATACTTTTTGAAAAATATATGTGTGATTGGAAGGAAAAGTTCTCACGACGAATTTTTTGACATAGGACATCATCGGTTAAATTGCTCGGTTCAACCAATGCATAAACTAAAATTTGTTGAAATCGTGACACGCGGCGTTGTTCCATAGAGCTACAGATAGAACTCTCGTGTAATTTTGATTGCACGAGAATTTTGAAAGCAACGCAGCGGCAAATTGATTCCTCGCAAATGCGTTTCCGCGCTATTAGGCAATCATGAGCCGAGTATAAAACATGACCGAGCAAGCCCCTAAACCGGAACTGCTGACGGAAGATTGATTGAATGGGATTCTTTGGAACCGGTGCGTAACGAAAAGCCGCGACGGTGCATTTAATAAAGCACGGACGAAAGTCGACGTCGTTAATGGAAGGAAATTGTAGGAGCGAATGGCAGCCAATATATGAGAGAATCCGGCTGCAATAAGCGTTTCTTTGCTGATGACTGCAAAAGTTATGCGAGAAGCTTCCGGTGAATGGATGCTATTTTCATCGACTCGGTTTCTCCATCCCCTGCATTCCATCCACGACACCTAACCCGATGGTATGGACCCTATTCCCTTCTTTTATACGGGGTGTCTCGCATACCGTGGACAGTTTTAACCGAGTTAAACGGTACTCGAACACGAACGAGTATTCCGGTATTTTCCTATCAAATCGATTCGTATTTGTTGCGTACAGTGTTTTCCAATCCACCATAAACGTGTAAACGTGCATCGTTGAAGATGTGAATAAATAGTTGTTACAAAAATGAAACGTTGTACAGCGTAAACAATTAACCCTTCGCACTCGAGGCTATTTTGACTCGAGAATTCGAACATTTCATCTCGACTAAAATATTTTTGTTGTATACACCATTTTTCATTTTGCCATGTATAATACCGAGTTTATTGCTTCGTTCACGTTTCCACGTTCAGCAATTTATTGATCCTCCGACGGCTGGGGCTGGGTCTATTTTCGCCCAGAGCATTGAAATTATTCTTTTTTACCTCGCTTATATCTGCGGTTGTCAGGAAGAACGCCGCGTGTCACATAATTTCACTTTCGAGATATTGCCGTTCAATGTTTTGGTCACTTTGCCGTAGGATATCGGTTTAATTGCATCATGTTTTTAAGCCTTTCGAATTTATTTTCATGACTTTTCTGACAAAGACGTAAATCCTATACTATAAATCTCAATTAATGCATAAACTGAAATTTTTTGAAATTGTGACATGCGGAGTTCTTCCTGGCAACCACAGATATTAGCTTGCCGAGTTATCGTTGTTGTTGTTGTATGCGTCAAAATTTGTAATCGAATTTTCAGTCACTTCCCGATGAGATAGAGACTTGAAACTTTAAAAATAGCTCAGAACTGGATGACAATGCAATATTAAAAAACAAATTTTAAAAAAAAAACTGTGCGTCTAGGAGAAAAACATTTTAATATTAACGCATATTTCCATATCTTGCGTTTCTATGATATATTTTACTATTTCATACCAGTGTTACTATATCTTTCGTTACATTAAAAAAAAACTAAAAAGTAGGTATAATAAAAAATATATAAAAACTTTAGAAACCACGATTATATTAAAATGCACTAAAAAGGCGAAAATAATTTTTTTTAGACATTAGTGACTATAAATAAAAGCGTGGAGCGCCCACGAAGATCACGTCGATATAGTTTAGCGCTCCGCGCTTTTATTTATAGTCACTAATGTCTACAAAAATTATTTTCTGCATTTTAAAACGTTTTTGTAATATATTTTTTTTATTACGAGTTAATTGACAAATTGGCGATTGCAAGCGATTTCGAAATCGTTCTTATCCTAAGTAAGTATCGCAATTAGTGCTTGTTTTAAGATCGAAACAGCTGGGAACAGGCTGCTAATTAACGAGAGTTAATACTAATTAATAGATTCGTTCAATCCTTGTTAGGCGTTATGCCTTGGACGATATTTGCGAAGCCTGGGGGAAATGTTTTCGGAACTCGTCGAAGCATCGCACGGAGGCAAGCCGCGCCGTTATTCGATGTTGCGTCGTGTTTATCTGTCCGCGTGATCCTTAATTATCCACGACGGCGGGAATTAGTCGGCGTTCTCGCAGTCGAAGGGAATTTATTCGCGGATCACAAGCCGCCCGTGCTCAAGGGATCGTTGCTTCGTCGACGGCAACAGGGACGAGGATATCTCTCGTCGACTTAACAAAGTCGCGGGGCAACGAACCGTTACGTTGCCCGGATAGTTTGCAGATCTGCTGGAAATAGAATCGAGGCTCATTCAGGAGTTCTGCTTTCCTGGGAGGACGCCGGGCTGCCTGGGCTGAGTTGCAGCGAGAAGAAAAAGTAACTGCTGAGGAGAGCCAGCCCTCGAGTTGTTTACCAAATGGAATAAAGGAAATACTAACAGCTAACCTGTTGAGGTATCAGATGGATGAAAAGAAGCTGCTTACTATCGACAACCACCATTTCTTCTCCCCCCACCTCCCGCCTCACCCGCTCGCAATCGCGTGGAAACGACTATGCGAGAACTTCTCCAGGAAACTGCTATTTATTGTTACAGTCACTGTCACTAAACTTTTTATTTAAATAAATGATTATTTCTTATTTGCAAATAAAAGATTATTTATTATTTCGATTGAGGTGGAAATCGAATAAATAGTTTTTGGGCTTCCCTTATTTCTTGTATTTTGTATATAAATCTAATGAACACGTGCTCGTTTCATTCGTCAATACAAATAATAATTGAAATTGTATTTGTAAATAACAATTAACTTTATTACTTCAAATAATTCCATTTAGAGTCTTGCTCAAATAATAAATAATTATTTTTGCTTTTTATTTGAATATCCAAATAATAAATAACTTATTTAAATGTTTATTTAAATCATTATTTATTTAAATAAATTTATTCATTGCCCAACACTGGCAGCGAGAAACGCGTTTGATGGAGATTCAACTATCATTTTTTAAATGGAATCGTATATTTTTTATGCACCAATCAGAGGAATGATATGAAAAATGATCAAAATTATTCAGATTACCAGAATTCGTGGTTAATAACCACGACGTACGCACACGGTTATTGGGATTATGGCGATTGAGGTGATTAAAAAATAGCGAGCTTACCAAAATTATTAAAATTACGAAGATTACGAAGATTACGAAGGCTATTAAGATTATAAAAACTCCGAGGATTATTAAAATGGATTATAAGAATTCTGAAAAAATGTTGCAAATATTATATAATTAAAAAAATTTTATATTAGCAATGAATTGGTAATGTGAATAGTTAAAATGATTAAACGTAAATGGAACTTTTGGTCCCCATCGCGTGTAGTTTTCTAAAATTCGGGGAACGTAAGTCTGGCAGAAGATCGGGCGACGCAATAAGGGAATCGGGAATAAGTAATCGAGAGTGACGGGGAGGGGAAGGAATCGAGATTCCTCGAAGCACCAGCACCCAGGATTATCGAGGGTGAAACCGACCGGGGAACCGAATCGCTTGATTCGCTGCCGAGATCCAATCGACGAGGAACAGGATACTAACCTGTTGAGGCGTCAAATGGATGGGGGAGGTGTAGAGTTTTTCAAGGAGACTCTAGGAGATCCCATCACCTGCTCGGTTACGGGCACAGAGAACGGTTATACATAGATTCTTCGAATCTTCCCGAGGATTTCGGAAATTTCCGGGACTGCGTGTTCGACGTCTCGCTCGAATGAAAGGGAATCGATTGGCGGATGAAATCTAATTGAGGAAACGGTGACGGTGGCCTGTTCAGACGGAAGGCGAACGGGGAAAATAGAATGCCGGCTGTAGATTAGTGGTAAAACGCTTCAATTCGATGGAAAGCCGGTATTGATCGCTTCTCTCGGATATTTCCGAATGATTAATTGTTATCTACGAGAACGACAAAATGCTAGCTACTAGAAAACAACATTTAAAAAATTGCAACATGAAATACAGTATAAAAGAGAATAACTGATAAAAAACATCAGGTGCATAAACTCATTCGTGGCCCTCGGAATGAATTGTAATTTTATTTGAAATTCAAATCCTTTAAGGTGAACATTGTAGAACACGGCACGATACAATCTTGTGAAATGGAGGACTTCTTCATTGAATTAAAAAGGAAATGAACAGTTTCTGAAAGGTGATAACGAACTCGAATGATGAATTAACTCGTTATCCACGGTTCAAAGGTTAAGCTGGTGAATTCATCTTCATGGTGCTTACTCGACGGGGATGTAGACTCTTAAAATCAACGTCTGTTGCGTTCTCTTCAACGTCATTCGCTGAATACGTATTTTAAAAGTCCCGAAACGGCGAAAACGGCATGTAATAAGTTTCGTGAAAGCCTCGTCTTGTTTTCGAGAGGGATTCATCAGTTAGCATAGAGAAGCGGAAGAAAATTCGTTAAAACCGTGTTCAGCTTATAACTACACTTGCTGTACTAAACTTGTCACACATTTGATTTGTAATTTGTAATAGTTTTAAATGAAAACACATCAGTTATACTCTGCAGCAATAGTGCATTATCATTTATATCTCGACAGAGGGCCTGCATTTGGTGATATCGCGTGCTGTCGAGCACCGGGCTGACTGAATTTGACAATACAGAGCGACATGGAACCTAGCATATCGTGCAATCGAATTCTACGGCAAAGGGAGCGAAACGACCGCGGCAATTCTTCTGTGGCGGAGTCAAAGACTTGTTAGAGTAACTGCCGACACAGCGAATAGTGAAGGAGGAAAGTGGCTGGATACGGGACACAAGGATCAAACGAATAGCAGAAACTAACCTGTTGAGGCGCTAGGTGGATCGAGAGGCTACTTATAATAGAGACCTCCAGTTCGACTCTCTCGGAGCCAGCTGTGCTGTTGGCGTGACAGACGTATCGGCCGGCGTCCTCGGCCCTCGCCGATTGTAGCACCAGCACGCCCGCCCTTGCATGGACCCTCTCCGAATTGAAAATCATCGCCGTGCCGGACACCGATTCGCGGAACCACAGGTACATCGGTGGTGGTATTCCTTGGGAGATGCAGGACAATACGATCGTCTCACCCGTCCGGATCGGTGCCGGGCTCACCCGTTCGTTGAACCGTGGTGGAACTGGATTTCGGTGTTCTGCAAAGGATAATGAGACAACCACTTCAATCTCGGGCTCGGCCAACGTTTCACGCGAACCTACAACACCACGACATTTCGAGCGCGACCAATTTTCTTACCAGGCACTTACAATCACATCCGTAAGTCGCCGGATACTTATTTAAATTGGGACGCAAACAATTTTTTGTCATAAAAGGATCTATGTTATGAAGCAAAAATGGTACTTATGCATTTTTTCTGATGTAGAGAACATGCAAATCAAATCTAACCGAAATACATTTTGTCAAAAAAGTACCGGGAATTGGCCAATGAAACACAAAATATGTATTATTCATCCAAATTTATTGTATCGGCTTCAAAGTAGGCCCGAAATAATACACTTATGCCAACGAGTAACCAATCATCAAAACATTTTTTAAACGCATTTTTTGGAAATGCAGGAAATGCATCTACAACTGGTAATTTTTTGGTCGGAAAAGAGCATTCTAAAATAATCAAAAAATGACATTGGGCAAGATGCTGATCTCGTTAGTCACATTAAGTCACATTATCCGCGAATTAATCGTATAAAATTAAGAATAAATACATATTTCTCTAATGTCTTTATTATTGTCTTTGTTCACAAACAACAAACAGATGTCTGTTTTCATCGCGTCCGACACTGGCCGACACAATCTACTTATCGCAGACAAAAAAGAAGATAGTTCTCTCAGATTTCAAGCCCGCGAGTATTACGCGGTATTCCTAAATTCTCTAAGCTGGTCGCAAAAAGTTTTCGAACGAGATTCCCCTCGAGGAAACGAGAGGAAACAGTATCCGTTGATTTTATTCCAGCTTGTTGGAGAACTACGCTCGATCAAAAAATGAGCGAACGTTTCGCTTTGATTCTCTGAACGATCGGCCCCCTTTTCCCTCCCGGCCGCTCTTCCCCCCTGAACAATTAGCTTCTCGCCGCGGAAACGACGAAAGTTCGCTATTGGAAAGTTGGAAATTGACGTGTTATTTCAAGCCGTGGTCCTGGGCGAGGTTTTACATCCTCGACTCGGTTTCGTCGGGCAAAAGGTAACCGGGTTGGGTCTCTGTTCGAACGAGCCCGGGCTCAAGTGGTCGATGAATCGCGAGCAGCAAAAAAAAACCGGCACCGCCGAGAATGGATTCTTTCTTTCGTCAATTTTTCATCCACCGTGGCCACCGGACGCCGCGAAATACATTTCGAATCTCCCGGACATTCCCGAGAATAAGAAATCGCCGGGGACCCGTTGAAACGGACAAAGATATCTCTTTATCAATTTTTCATGCCCGCGAAGAGGCTCCTTTTGTCTCTGTTACGTAGTATTATATGAGCTAGCATGCTCGGCAAATTTACATTTATTTCCTTGCCCATCCCTTCTTCCCCTGTTCCTCTTCCTCATCGAGTTTCGTTCATTTGCGCCACATTCCCGGGCCCGTACTTTCTTGATGTAATTACACGTTACGCCAGTTCCAGGTTACCTTTATTATTAATTTCGAGTTGAAGCAGCGACCGCGGTGCAAAATGTAAAACGACTGTTAGAAGTGACGTTCGAGGGTACTCGACAAACGCCACAACTTCACGTACCATTCCGGCATTCCATTGATCGTGTTACGGTTAAATTACTGACAGCTAATTGCACGCTAAAATAACAATCCTTTTCCCTCGGTGCACGTGCGTCACGATTGCTCGGTCGTCCGACGCGGGAGAAACGTTCCCAGTTACATGCAGTCACAATATTTGCTCATTCGTCGATTATGGAAACCTGTGTACGGCTGACAGTCGAATTCGCGCTCCTTCGAAATACGGAAACCTCGTATCAGCTGCTGGATGTATGGAGCAGAAATCGTGGAAATTCGATTTTCACAAAAATATCAGGTCGCTCGGAAAGTCATTTCGTTTTTCGCGTAGAGATAGCATTGCTTTACCGTACTTTAAATCGTAAAATCTTGGCATATCTTGACAGCTGACATTTGTTTATCATCGTCATTAAAAAAGAAATGTTGTGTGCTGTTCAAGGACAGGATGTACCATCGAATTACCATTTCCCTCGCTTGATTCAACATTTTTCATGCGGTGCAAATTGCATTTCAAATAATGTCGTAAAAAGTCATACGACTCGAGTTTTTGCTAATAAAAAACAGAAATAAAACTTATTCTGAAAACATTTGTGCCGAACCTGTTACCAACTTAATAAAATAACCATGTTATATGCACTTGGAATTATTAACATCGCGAGTTAAACATATCGATGAGTGCTCTGAAAATATTCAAGAAAAATAATTCGTCTGTTGAATTAAAATGAATGAAAGGAATGCTTTCGAACAACACGTAGCCAGATGAAAGAATACACTGCTTGAACTATTACTTCCCAAACAGTTTATTTGGATAATGTCCAAGTTTTTATAAATTGCCCCGTAGAGCACTATCATCGTTCTGTCAAAATCAGAAGCAGCGAGGCCACGCCTACTCGTAACGCTCTGCGCACAAAAAGCAAGATTCAGTGGTTTCTCGAGTCACCAATGCAATGTTTTTCGGAGGTCTGTAGCAGGGAAAAATTGCGATCGAGATTAATAAATCCATGCCCGCTCGGGGGGCGTTCAACAGAGAAGAAGTTTTTGCCTCTGTTATGGTCCACACCTTTGTATAGCTCTCTGATGTCATTTGCTCTGGACAATTAGCCGAGATGAAACGATCTGCCTATTGTTTATGCCTGGTGTAGAGGCGGGCTTTTCCAGGACGTGTGTAATTACCAAGCAGCCAATCACACGGTCGCTCCCCTCATCGCTCGTGTGTTTACCTTCTTGCTGTGGCCACATATACGAATAGTAAGGTAACTGTGTGCGGAGCGTATACGTGTGCGAATAACGTATGTGAGCATAGCGTTCATGACAAATAGTTACGTATAATAACCTACATTAATTTTCGGTCAGTCAACGAATCGCTCTTTCACTTCATATGCCATATTATTAGACAGCGGATCTTTATGCGTTTATGATGAAATTGCTGGGGTGAAATATAAAACAGTAAAAGTTTTTTAAAATTCGAGAATGTTGCAGTGTTGCTTTTAATGTAACAAAGTCGTTAAGAGATGAAATTAATTTTTATATTATTCCTGTTTCTCACAATCAATGCAAAACATTTTTATTAGGTGTGCAAATAGGTTCTTTCCCCTTTTTTCCATATTCAAGATTTTATTACATTTTAGGTAACGAAATCTTGTTTAGTGGCTCCCAATTTTTCGGCCAATTCTTCTTGCGTCTGGGTCGGATTTTCGTCAAGCAATTCCTCTAACTCACCATCATCGAACTTTCTCGGTGCACCTGAACGATCGTCGACTTACAAATTAAAATTTCCGGCTTTAATACAGCGTTCTCTCCCAGTGCCGCACAAACCATTTCAGTAGCTTCAACAGCCGCTACCTAACACCTTTTATGGCCATTGGTTTAAAAAGTAACGGCCAAGTTTGAATAATTTAACCCTCGATGTAACTCTTTAAAAATTAAATAGCGTTCTTTTACACTAATTTTTACAAACGCTTTTTTCAGTATTGCAAGAGGTATTTCTAAACTATCAAACTTGGCCGTATTTTGTTTGATCTCACAACTTTTTACGGCCATAGGAACTTGGCTCCTGTTTACGGGATGTTTTTGTTGGGATTTCATCAATTTTTGTTAAAATTTCATCAATTATCAAGTAGGTATCAAAGAAAAAAGATCCTTTTCTAATCTGCAAGATAAAATCCAAATTCAATGCATCGAAGATTAACGCTCTGCCGCACAGTGCGTCGGCCAAGAGGGCAAAAATAAAAAAATCAACATTTTTAAAATGTATATCTGTTTACATGAATCTATTTTAAAAATACCATTTATTCATGAACATTCGCCAGAAAAAAAACTGAACATCGATTGAAAGAAAAACATGTTCCTTCCGTCATAATCCGACACGCCAATTTTTCTTGTGTTATAACCTCAAGTACGCGCATCTTTAGAAAACGTTACACAACATATTGAAAAGCCAAAAATTGAATAATTTGCGATGGATCATTTAGTTCAAGGTGTGTACTAATTATTTTGGCTCCCTAGCGGTTTTTACAATTATTATTTATCGTATTTTATTGACTCAAAGTGATCCGTTTGTTAAAACGCGAAATCGAAAATTCTTATAACTTTAACTAAGTTTTTCTCAAAAAAGCTAAAACACGTCTTGTGATTTTTGCTAGAAAATATTCGTAGGACTATTCTTTACCGAATTCTATAAAAATTTTCTGCTCCTGCTTGCTCCCCTAATTTTAGAAAATATTTATTTAGGAAGACATCCAGAAACCACGTACGCAGAGATTTTCGAGAAATGGTTATTATTATCATTATTATTTATTATAAAATCGTACGAAAATAAACACGTTACTAAACAATCGATTTTGACTTTTGACTGTTGTTTCACTTGTAGTAATACATACAATCAATACCACTGTAGACGGTACACCAACTTTGGATGCATATATCTTGACAACGGTTTATGCAAAAATAATGTTTTTGTAGTGTTTTGAAAATGTTTTAACCTCACCTATTAGAATACATAATCAAAAATGTACATTACCGTATGAAATTTTAAAAGTGACCTTCATAGAGCTTCTCAAGGTTACAACAATACCAAACAAATACAATCATCATATAGTCCTCCTTATACCCTATAACTTTTATTTGAAACATTTTTTTATATGACTTATAGTTTTTAAGATATGGAATTTTGTCCAAAAAACGGGCATTCCGACGCACTGTGTGCCGGTGACACTCGGATCCGTTTGCCCCCCGCCGCTATAGACGATGCTCGATGCAGTTTCTTTTGTTTACGTTAGAACGATTGCTTTTTTCATCAGTATTTGTTGCGACTTCGAAGCTAATAAAACGTATACTTATGTATGTTATGCTGCTATGTTCTGTCCTATGTACCTATTTCGTAATGTTTTTTTCAATACAACCCGTTTAAGGCGTAAAATTTCAAAATTTGATAATTAGTCCTTTGAGTGTTTGTTATGGTGGACCTATTTACCAAATTTCAAGCTTGTATGTCAATGGGAGACAATCTGTCAGTCAGTCAGTCAGTGACAAATTTAGCGATTTTTGAGGTCCTATATCTCGGAACCTACTAATGTTGGAAGATTAATGTTCTGTCAATATTGAGACATGATAGCAATTTAACAAGTGTACGAAATTACATCTCTGCATCTGCCTTCAGTGCCGAGTTATAAGCCTTTAAAAAACGGCCAAGTTGTTTCGTGTAAAAGGAGGTAGTGCGAAACCTAGATAAGTGATCGAAATGAATTTCTCTCAACAATAACATTTACCAACAATAGAAAAAATGTTCGGTTACTTATAATCCTTATTAGGTATCCAATACAATTTTTCTTTTTGGTTATAACAGTTAGGGTCCCTGTTTTGTACACCCACTGTATATTTTATTCGCCGTCTCAATTTTACTTGTCTCTCGTTACGAGTTCCTAAATCAAGAGAACGTGTGAAATAGCGCACAGGTCGGACATTTATATACAACTTGTTGAAAGATGAGGATAATTATGGCAACAAAAAGAGTAATTAACGACCTCCACGGTTTTTGCTAGCGACGTAAAGTGCCATTTTGCGTACTGCGTCTTGTCTTATATCACGAGAAATGGTTCGCAAACCTGGAGTTGAAACTATTCCTAGAAACACACTAGTCGTATACTCCAGACGTGCCATAACTAAAAGAGGAACTCCGGTCGGGTGAGAATATCATGCGACTGAAACTGGAAGTTGGTTTATAGAAAAACTATGCCTCTATATGTATAATTTTCTATACGATCTCTACAGTTGTCCCACATAATATTACTAAAAGGTAACGTTTACATTTATTCACAGACGTCTGACAAGTTTTTACCTTTCATATTTTTATACTTTCTCTGTGTGCCAGCTTTCGTCGATACTTTTAGGTAGTCGATATCGAACTCTAAATGGAAAATCCCTTCTTTCTTTAGCATTATATGCCGTGAAGCTTTGCTCCGTGAGCGGTCCTCGGAAACAAAGAGCGACTGTTAGAGGTGTGCGAGAACCCGAAAATATCGGTTCAAGAATTTTTCTCGGTATCGGAACGTGTTCTCGGAAAATCTGAGATTCCCGAGAATGTTCGGAATTCTTGGTTACGTTGAGATTTTTCAATCTCTCCTTCCGTAAAATTTCGGAACCTCCAAAAATGATAACATAGTTCACGAAAATCACCATGATGGATTTTCGAGTCCTTAAAATTTCAAGGAAATCCAAAATTTCTTGCACGTTTCCAGTAATTGTGGTCTAAGCCTGTGCTGGTCAATATATCGCAAGGAGAGCACGATATTCCAATATTTTCTTGAACAACGTTGGCGGAAAAGGTAATATCTGCAATGGTAGTTTTCCGGGTGGTTTCCGCGATTTCCGCACGTCCAAATTGATCGTATCGATTCCTCGAGACACAAGCGCAAGGTCGCCCACGAACTTGCCTCGGAGTAGAGTGAGATTTACGATTCCATTGAGACGCAGGAAGAGCTCTGAACTCCCCATACCGATAATAAAGATAAATAATAGGGAGCAAGATAATAAGCAATATAAAACGCGTCTTGAAAGGTAGCTTTAAAGCACGGCAAAGTTACAGTGGTATCGTAAAATTTGCTCGAACTTCTGTATTTCCAACTGTTATTTTAGCATGGTAGATCGAAGGAACCGGTGATTCAATTTCCCAACATTTCCGCTAATGGCAGTCGAAAATAATGAACACTTTATTTCAGTTTTTAGGGACGCTTAAACAGCGGGACCGTGTTTGTGGAATAGATGGAGGCCGCAACGTCCGAGCTTTTTAAGGCTAGCACTATTTTATAATGGCGGGTTCTCTTTGTCTGGTCCCCGTTATTATTGTAATTTAAGCTGATGGTGTATTGATCGTCGCTTACCTCTATCCTCTTTCCACTGCTCCTGTTCTAGCTCTCTCGTTGCCTCTCGAACCGTCTCTTTCCCTCTTTCTCTCTCGCTCTCTCGGTACTCCCTCCCTCTCTCTCTCTCGCTCTTTCTCTTCGAAGCTAATTCTCTGTCTTCGTCGCGCTGAGGCGCAATTCCAGTTGCCATATTCCAGCAACGCCCCGCCACCACACCCTTGTTCATGCTGCCGCCAGTTGCACCGGCTCGTGCATATGCACGCTCAAAACTTTTTATGCCATTTACATCCGACTTACGCCTCAACGTCAGCCTCGCTCCTATGTTGACGTCCGCCCGGCGCAAGCGGCGAGGAAGAACAAAAAAAAATCCCGGTGGAACCGCAAAACGGCTCGCGACCGCTCGATAACCGAATCGAAAGAGCTCGTTCGACTACGAATTTGCGCCGACGACGACGAATTGTTCATTAGCACGTTAATAACTCTGTCGTCGCGGCCCGACGCTCTTTGTTTCACGTTTCCTGCTACACGGTGTCGGACCCGTTAACGTATCGATCGAGCTAGCGCCCACGGAGCGCGCTGCTCTCCAAACGAACGCAAGCGATGCGAAGATCTTCCGTCATTTTGTACCTAATGATGTGCCACGGGAACCTCGCGGATGTGCGCTCGCGTCGCTGTTTACCCTGTCCCGTCGTCCCCGCCGTAAGATTTCGCTACGGTATGTTCTCGAAATAGGGCTTCAAATTAACAATAGGCTGTTGAATTGATGAAATGGTGAAACATCATATGATATGAAAGGATAAATTCGTTTTAATTATTCCGGTTCCTCGAAGTTCATCTTCAACGACCTTGAATGACCTTCGGTTGTAGGTCACAGTACGCGATTTAAAGCGACTTTACAGCACATAGAAAAGTATATCTCTTGAAACGCAATTTTTGTAGACGAATTTTAAGAGAAAGTGCAATAAAATAGAATCTTATTTCCAGTGGTAGGAGCCTATGCACACAGATCTGAAAAAAATGAAAATCGTACTAATTTCTGTCGAATTCTATATTCTATCCTTTTTTGAAAATTTTCAGAAGCTGTGAATGAATGAAAGAGATCCGCGTACAATGTCATTCTAATTTAAAAAACGGAGTTGACCTTCATATGCCCTCTACGCGTCCACCTACAAAAACATTATACGTAGTGCCCTAGAAACCACGCAAGCCTGTTCAATTTTTAGAATTTAATAAACACCACGTTCATTTTACCACGTTTTTATTAGCTCGCTTTTTTGTCTGTCTGTTCGGTACAAATTTTAAACTAACTTTCCGATGAGCTGGAGACTTGAAATTTTAAACATAGCTCACAGAACTGGATGACAATGCAATATTAAAAAAAAGACTTCTTGCAGTCTAGTAATGTTTAGAAGTAAATTAAGATTGGAAATGGTAAATAATCCTAATCCTAATGAAGCGACAACAAGATCAGGAACAACTTTCGATGCAGTACTTGCAAGACATTTAGATAAAATTGAATCACGAATATTTATATCATATTTTAGCTATCACAAGCCAATTGTTTCAATGATAGAATCATAGAAAATCATGGAACATAGAAAAAAAAATTATGAACGATCTAAATTTGCGACGCAAACTCTGCTAATTTGCGACTCTACAGTCCTTACTATGTATTATCTTGCGCCCCACGTTTTTCGTTTTAGATCTAACAAGTATTTTCATAGCTATTAAAAATTCACAATCACAAATTTTCAGGGCTATCTGTACGGGGTTAGGAATCTGTATGGGGCTAGGAAAAATTATTTTATACTTTTTAGTCCGTTTTAATGACGTGGTAGTTTTTAGAAATTTATTTTTATTTATTTGTAAGTAAATGTGTGTGAAGACATTCACATTTGTGTGAAGACAGATCTCGATCTTGACCGTGGTTCGATTAAACTGTTGAATAGTTGCCGAGTCCTTGGGGGACCGTGAACAATATATACGTAATAGAGTCTAACAGTTACTGTCGGAATGGAAACTTAGATGCGTCCCCTTTTGCCGTAGAGACATCGTCCGCTTAAAAGTTTGGCATCACTTCGAAACAGTAGACTGGCTGGGGTGAATTCAAACTTTCGTAGAGTGTTTAATGAAAATTGAGATCACTAATAAATTTCAACTATATTAACAGGTTCGCTGTCGACAATTGTTCCAGTAAAATTCTTCGCATTTGTTAAAGTTATTTCATCTCATTTGAAATGCCCGTCCTTACAGTTCCCTCATAATATTCTCGATTTAAACAACAACGTGACAAGCATTTTACAGGATGGCAACACTATGCATATAATAAAACAGTCTTTATAAAAGCTCGAAGTAATCTCACACTTTTAAACGACAGTGTACGTCGTTGTAAAAGAACGGGTGGATATACGAATGAAAAACGCTCATTGATTTTATTACATGAGGAATGTGAAAAAATTTTTTAAAAGAAGTTTCGCTATTACTCTTTATAAGACCGGGCTTTATTATTTATTTATTAATTTATGAGACCGGGCAGACGGTAATAATAAATTTCATTTCACACGAACAATGGGAACATTTCTTTAATCACAGAAAATGAAGGAGACTGAAGCTTTTCATTCTTTACCATTTACTTTTGCATTTCCTCTGTGATACCTGTGTTTGTTGTTATTACAGTTTCTTATGTCGTACAATATGAACAACTGGATATATTATTATGGTAAAATATTTTGAAACTTGTGTGTGCAAAATAAATTTTCAAGTGTTTTTGAATAGGTTCAAAAAATAAATTCTCAAAATTCAAAATGAAGATCGCATCGTTTAGTTTCTGTTCGTAACAATAATTGAAACACACTTCAATTTTCGATATTGGAAGAATCTTTGTCCTTTTTCTAGATTCGTTTTTCATTTTTTCGTGAATCGTTCGCCATACTACGTGAGAAAGTAATCTATATAAATAAAATCAAATGCTGTTCGTTGGTAAGAGCATCACTTGAGAACGGCTGGACTGATTTGGCTAATTCATTTTTTAAAATGTCCGTATTAGTCCGAACTAGGTTATAGGATAGGAAAAATTGGAAAAGTATCACGGAAAAATGGAAAATTCGGGAAAAACTAAAAGTGCTTTTATTATCATATTTCAATACAACAAAAAAACGAACGTCGTAGCTTTTAATCAATATTTCAATAGAACGTCGCAGCTTTTAATCAATATTTCAATAGAAATTTACATTATCGACGTCTGTTTGCATTATCGACATTATAAACATTCGCCAGTTAGTTAATTTCGATTACAATTTATTTACATACCAAATCAAATGCGTACCACTAACCCTACCCGCGAAGCTCGCGAAGCGAGCGAGCAACAACTCCCCTCTAGTAGAACATAAAAGTACATTCAGTTTAGATGTGCAAGTTTCGTTTGCCGCGTTTTGCGATATTGTTGCGATCCAGGGCTGCGAGCAGAACATGTCATGTGACCGGTGAGGTTTACTTGCAGGGAAAATTCAATTTGTCAGTAGGTGCACGGACGAACCTGGCGCGATATCAAGGAGCCGGTAGGATGTTGGGAAACTTCGTGAACAAGCTCGATGCGAAATCGAGGAATCACTATGAAGTCGATGCATTGATGAACCAAACGCGGGGTCGGAGAGCTGCTGGGAGGTCGGTCTAAAAGCGCAGACGAACTTGATGCGAAATCGAGGGCCTGCTGGGAGCTCGGATAACGCATAGACGAATCAGGGAGTCACATAATTCGTAGAACCTGTTCTTGATTGTTATAATATGTGACCGATCCCGATACAAGGTCTGGAGTCACGAGAAAATGTTGGAACGAAAGTTAGTAGAGATTTATTGGATAAAATATTTTCCACTCTATTACTTTTTGCCGTTTGTGAGGTAGCTTATCATCGGACAGCGGATTTTATGCATTTATAACAAAGATGAGTAGGTGTACTTTAAAACCTTCAAATCTTTTTCAACCTATTGAACATATTAAGAGAGAAAATTAGGTGGAAAATTTCAATTTTGCATAAAGATCCGCTGTCTACTAATCATATTATTGAGTAAACCTAATTGTAATCCTGTAATCCTGCTCATAGAGCAACAACAAAAAAAGAAACAGGTTCAACATTTTTTGTAGAAAGTGATATTTTTACATACTGTTTTTTATTTTACGTAATTTGACGTATTTTTAACCGACTTCGAAAGAGGAGGAGGTTACTCAATTCGATCTGTATGTGCCGTTTTTTTCTTCTTTTTTTTCTATGTATGTTCACCGATTACGCCGAGATGGACGGACCAATCGGAACGAAACCTTTTGCATCTTGTAGAGCATGTCCCCGAGGTGGTCCCGTGAAAAAAATTTTGCATTCTTTTATTCCTTACGATTTTATTTGCGAAAGTGTAGGATGGTGATGCCGTTGTGAACTCCGCTGAATGTTAGATATTAGAAACAGTAACGACGCGACGTCATTACGATTTGGAATGTGACGGTTGACAGAGAAAGACGTTTTTGTAAATCTCGGACGGAGATTTGTGAATATTCAGACGAAAGATATTTTTGATCCTACATTTTTCACATACAGTAGGGTATATCTGCCGATTGGTCCCTTGATAAAAAGTGTGAAATAAAAAAATTTTATAAATAAATTAAACCGACTTCGAAAAAACGCACTAAAAAGGAGAAAATAATTTTTTTGCACATTAGTGACTATAAATAAAAACGTGGAGCGCCCACGAAGATTACGTCAATATAGTTTAGCGCTCCACGCTTTTATTTATAGTCACTAAAGCCTAAAAAAATTATTTTCTCCTTTTCAGTGCATTTTAATATAAGGGTGGTTTTTAAAAAAAAGTTTTTGTTTATATTTTTTCCTATTTCGTATTCATTAACCTCGCGGGCCGGATTTGTCCCGCGTGCAGCAGTTTGCCGACCGCGCTGGCGTCTAGTATCTCATATTTGGTAGTGCGGTAAAACGAATTGCAGTGAGCTAATGCTCATGAACGGCGGTTGCATAAGTCGCCGTTGACCGACACTGGGTGGAGAAAAAGCAGCGTGTCGGTCACAGGTGACTTGGCGGCTAATTAATTCACATAGTGGAGGCACCGCTGTAATTCGTCGGGGAAGGTAGTCAGTCAGACTGGTGTAGGGGAATGATGGAAATGCGGCGAGGCCAGTCGAAAAATTTAAAAAGCGTTTTCCCGTAATGCTCTTACCGTGCCGGCAGTTAAAAAAGTTAAGTAGAAAGAGCAGGCAAGAGCAGAGGCAAGAGAGAAAGAGACATAGAGAGAGGGAGAGAGAGATGAAAGTTTAATTAATAGCGGGAGAGGCAAGTGATTTGCAAGTACACAAACTCGACTAGTATCGAGGAAGAGCATTTAAGCGGAACATCGGTCGGACAGACAGTGTGCTCAAACGAACATCTTGATATCCTTTGAACCATCAGTCATCGACTACGTAATCCAGAATCCGACCCCCCCCGCACCACCCCGTATCCTTCGCCATCTCCGCCCCGCCCCGCGGCACTTGATCCGCTAGCGAGAGGGCATGTGAAACGCTCGCCTAGGGAAAAAAGGGGAGCGGAAACCGCGGAGGAACGATGTCCAATTAAAGCTTTCGAGTCGTCGACTCCAATTAAGACTCTATTAAATATACACTGGACCGTGTGTATCGCGGGCAAAGCGAATTTCAAATGGCTCCGACCTTTCTCACGTATTTACTTCGAACAAGCAACTCCATCGTGACAAAGTTGCCACTAATTAGCTGTACAATGTATCACGCGGCGACACGCGCGCACGCGGAGACACGCCGACGACCTACGCTCGCCCTTTAAAGCCACTGAAATTCTTCTACATGTATGTATATCTTGCAACCTTCTCCCCCCTCGCACCCCTCCGTCCCACCAACCTCTGACAACATTTATGATATTTGCTTCCGTAGCACTCGGCTACCAACCAGACCTAGTTGCTTCCCAGTGTCTCGGTCTATTCTTGTTTGATCTATTCGAGCATGGAGAAACTTTATTTGGCTGTATGCAGACCGGAGTCAGTTCCCATTGCGTTTGTTCCAACCTTGTTTTACGGACGCACGACTCATTAAAACTCGGAATATTATGTTTGGATTTAGATTGCTAGTTATTTGTATCGACTTGCGATCCTTTCTCTGCGAGTTAATTTCCGTAAACAGGTTGATGGAACGAGTCATTTACTTTCCGGAGTTACTTTCGGCCGCGTTTGCAACAGGAACAAGTCGCTTGTCTTGATTCTTGACGCTCGCGATATTGCAGTTTCCAGTTTGAAGAGTCTTAGATGTTAACTTTCCTATTATCTTTGTTTCTTGGCCGGACAACTTTTGAAATTAGCTGGCTGTTCCATCATACTAAAATATCTCGTTTCTCTTGGGAGTATGTTTTATTGTATAGCATCGTGTTAGAACTATTAAAAGAGGCACGAAATTGTATTTAGGTGATGAACAAACAAGCTTGCTCGAGGTCACTTTTAGGTATATTTGTAAAAAAATGGAGGTGGCCTTGAAGAATCATGAAAGAAAAGAGTTGACGAAAAATTTGCTAGGGTAAACTGTACTATTGCTGGCACTGCACTAGTTATTGGCTCTTTTGATTTAAACGGCAAATATTAAGAATTCCTGGTGTAGAAAATTATTTTATATTGCTTCTTATTTATATTTCAAAGCAACGTTGTAAGTTTTCATAACAGAGTAATAATTGATACATGTTATGCCAATAACTGTACCAAATGTGCCAATGACTGTACTATTTGTGTTACGATTGTTATTCAATAAATATATTTTATAATAAAAGATTTATGCCTCTAAAAACTGTTTGATTTTGTAGAAAAATGTCTATTAGCTTATAATAATAGCAAGTTAAGCTCGTTTAAACATTACAATAAAACATAAAGAGATTTTGGCTTAAGGTGTCAATCATTGTACAGTTTATCCTATATCTGAAAAGAAATACCGAACACGATTCGTGGTTCAAATATACTAGAGGTGTGCGGTACCGGGACGGTATTCCAAAAAATGTTCGGGATTCCCGTGAATTTTTTCAGGATCTCCAATACTGTACGGAATCTTTTAATATTGTTTTTCAGTCTTTATCTATGCTACAAGGGTCTTCTATATTTTATATAATTTCGTTTTCCGAAATACAGAAACATCGTAAAAACGAAATTATATAGAAGACTCTTGCAGCATAGATAAAGACTAAAAAACAATATTAAAAGATTCCGTACAGTGTCAGATATCCCGAAAAAATTCACGGGAAACCCGAACATTTTCGGGAATCCCGTTCCGGTCCCGCACACCTCTAAGATATACGTATAAAATTTTATCATGCACAGTTATCCCTATAAAAATAATATTCAGTATACAATTCGACAAGAGAACTGCAAGAAAGTTATTATACCGTTAAAAGACGTTTAGAAGAGAATTAAACGAAGCATGCTCCAGTTGCCTTCACGTGCAAGAAATTAAATCTGACATTTTAATTTCATGCTCTACGTTAACATTAATATAAAAATGTTGAAGGAATATGTACAGCTGATATAATGTAGAGCGAAAATGTCAAGATATTCTATGAGTTTAGTCTCGAGCAGTGAAAATAGAAAATTGTCTGAACGACGAAGTTAATTTGAAAGACGCGAAGGTAGCGAGCGCCGCACTGGCGGCGCGGCGCGGTGGAGTAAGCATTTTGCATCTTACATGAATCTCGTAACAGATTCTGGCTCGTGTGTAACGCGTACTTGTTTCTCGTTAGAGTTCCGTCAGCGGTAAGGGGCAGGCGGCGGAGTACGAGAAGGGCAGAGTGGGGAAGTCGGAGTGGATTTTCCACCCTTAACTATTGCTCTTGGAAAGGGGTGGCGAAAGTCACGGATTAAAGGGGAGAAAGTACACGCGTCCCTTTGCGTTTCGCGCGGCAAAGTAACCGTGTCACGAGTCCCGTGTAAACTCGGCACTTTGGTTACCGCTACGAGATCGCTAGACGCGGCTTGTCATTCGGTTTGCGAATGGCGGGAAAGAGGAGTCTGAATTTTACATTTTTAATAAATATATTATTCAATCGGTTCACAGTTCAGCGATTTTTCTGAAGCGGTTGATATTCGGACATTCTTAAAGTTGTTCTGGAGGTACAATGTGAGACAAAAGTACAAGAAATTCGAAATCCATCAATAAATTGGCAATGAAAGCCATTCATGAGTATATTTTGCATTAAAAAATAGATTAATTTAAAAAGCTTTCGTTTCATTAGTGAATTTCATGTTGTATTTATTTTTTAATCAAATTGTGTGTCTTTATATTAGAAAAGATTGTAAGTGACTTTTGCGAATAATTGTACCCTCTGATTGAGAAGGACATCACGATAAATTTGGCGTTTTGTAACAGTTTATAATTTTTTGCTCTGTAACTGTTCAGTGACTCCTAATAAATTTTGAACATAATTACATAATTTTTACTATACATATATAAAAAAAACTGGAGTTTCTAGTTGCGTTTTTTCAAGGTTTAAATAGGGTTCGAAGTGGAATTTTATGAATTCTCCATAAGAAGACGTGTTAAAATGTGCAAACTTTAAGTTGCTATAATTCTTAAACGGTGCAATGAATCGAACCCAAACTTTGGTAATTGCATTAATTTAGTAAGAATTATATCTTGTCAAATTTTCCAAAATTTTGTTGCGTTTTTATATTCCTTCAGACCATCCTTAAAAGGACGATAACTTTCTTAATATTGGACCAAACAGTAGGTTTGCTACATAACGTGAAAAAAATTTTTTAATTAAATTGCAAATTGTCGGAATTGCAGAGAAGGTACTAGAAGTTGTGTTAAAAATTGCAATTTTTCTTACATATTTCAATGTTAATACATGTTAAATGCTTCCGGCGCAACGGTTCGATCGTTTATTATTTATATTATTATATTTTCCAATAAACCTTACTTTTGTCATTATCTAACAATTTTGAACTAGCTGTTTCTCACATACAATTAACTGTATGAAACTGATTCCAATATAAGTTGAACGTTAATAACGATTTATCATCAAGGTATATTCGTAAGAGTGGATTTAAGAACATACTATGACCTTTCAAATTTACCGCTTTATATCGATAGATATGATCTAGATCGTTTTCAATACGTTCTTACATCAGTGTCTTGACAACAAGCATGTCCAACGCACGTAACACACGTGTTACACAATTATTATAAATTTATTTTCCCCAAAGCAAGTGAGTGAGTTTTTATGAACAATATTCCTGATATTCAATCATTTAATAGTTTTTGAAATTATTACAACATATTTACTTTACAGACGCGATTCAATTAAATCTTGAAAAGGATCCAAACTAGGATCGAAACGTTGATTTTGTTTGATAATTAGCAAAATTGCTTCACAATTAGTAATAAACGATCGAACCGTTGCGCGTTGCGCCGGAAGCACTTAACATTTATTAACAGCAAATACGATCGATAGAAGAAACATATTTCAATGTCTGTCGTTTTCTTCCGCATCAATCGATTTCGATGAAACTTTCACGATGCATATTATAATTGACACAGGTCTGCGAAACCTATTTTTTAAATTTTCTTCGATCCAGAATGTCTGTCATGAAGACAGTTTAGCGAGCCAGTTCTCTAGGACCGCGCGCATTTTATTTTTGGATTTGTTTTTAAAAAACGCGATCCGTTTTTTTGTGAGACGAACGGCAAGATCGACATGTTCGAAGACAAATGAATGGAGGTCGCAGTGCGGCAGAAGGTGACGTTCACAGAGCAGGCGGGGAGTTAGTAGATCGCTCGAGGTTCGTTAATTAATCGGCAAGACGGGTTCCTGCATTAATTGTAGCTAATATTATCGGCAACCGTATTACGTCGTTGACTAATTACGTCATCGAACCGGCGCGGCGGTGGCGGCGGCGCGCGTTGCAGGATGGCCCCTCGAACCGATGGAGCACACACGCAATTTAATGCCAGCCGCTGATTGCTTCAGAATTCAGGTCACAACGCGTTGGATACCCGGGCGCAATTTGCGCGCAAGGCGTACACGTGTTCTCGTGCGTATCGCGCGATCGCAATTCCAGATAATTATATCTCTGATTTATACGGACGGACGAACAGGGAGAAACATCAAGGGCCTCGTGGTAATCTGACTCGTTTCGCGTCGAACGATTGTACGTGGCAGATAGGTGAGAAAGGAGGGGTGGAGAGGTGCGATAGGAGATGAAAGAGTGTAAGCGAAGTTAGGCGAGGCGCGAATGCTTGTACAAAACTGTAACTCAACGGGTATATTAGATTAGAAGGCACAGGTACGCAGCGAATGAAGATTCATCGCGCCCGGGAACGGGAACCTCTCGAAGAATACGCTCCCGACAGCTTGCACCTCGGGGACCTCACGAACGTGGATTCAGAGCTGTTCTCTGCTCCAGACGGAGCGTAATTCTTTTAGCGTGTGTTGAAGCCGCGCCGAGCACGCTAGAAACATGCGCCGCAATCTTTATCGTTTGGTTAGGTAATACGGCGGATGTGAGTTACGGCGCAAGCCTAGGGAATTCCAAACTTGCTCCTTGCGAAAGCCAAATTGGCTGGATGGAGATCGGACAACCCCTAAAGGAAGAGTCAAGATTCATTTTCTACCGGGCGCATGTGAATTTATTGCGCTGGTATAAACGGGTATTTATATTTAATTCGAACAGCCACGCACTGCGATCAATAATCGAACGCATACAAATTATTGTCAAAAAATCATTCGCACCAGCATTTCAACCCTGAGCTGAGCTGAAATAGAATTTACGCTTCCCTTCACCTTTTGTGTCGAAACTAACATTCAACAACAAGGGGACTAGTGGTTTTATCAACTTTTTTACTTGTCAAGAAGTTCCATTAATGTGAAACTACTCGAGATGGAAGTTCCTTAATCTTTCATTTCCAAATTTGCCATGTTTACAAACTTCACGCGGAGTCTTCAGCTTCATTTTTCGTTTCTCAGTCGGCGGCTTGTTTTTCTTTCGGAAGTCCGGAGTTTTTAAGTGCTGAGTAATCCATAAAGGAGTTCTATAAAATCGTTGTAAAACAGAACTTGGCAGACTGTGTTGCCTGAAACTCTCGGAGCCGTTACTTTCACGTTTCAATTTTTTGTAGTATTACAAGTTACCCTGTTTCATAAACAGTGCTTGCAACCCTTGTAATATCGATACGAAGGTAATCCGCTTTGAAACTTTCGCGTCACACTGATTTTATAAACACTACAGATGATTGCACGCGCAAAATGTATGGAAATATATGAACAAAACATCTGGAATATAGTACACTGTTTATTGCGAAGGAATATTTGCTGTATCGGATTCTTCGTAACTCGGAACATTTATTGGAACATTTTATAGAATGTACAGTGGGTGACGAAAGTATTCGAACGCCTTTTAAAACGGAATAATTTTTTTGTAATTGTATCAAACGACCTGATTTTTTATAATCAATTAGAAGCATTGATTTATGAAATGATGTTAGTTATACACATGCTGAAAATTTCATCAAAATCGATTAACATACACACGAGCTACAAGCGATTAAAAATGTTGAAAATCGTAGTTTTACACGACTTTTGATCAGTTTCTGCTTAAAATCCACAAAATCGTACATCTTTCGATGCGTGTTGTTTTTTCCTGCGTCAACCGATTTCAATTAAATTTTCAGCATGTATGCTATAACTAACATAAATCTACAAAACATATATTTTAAATTTTCATTAAGGGCCCAAATATAATAAGAAAGTTTAAAAAAATGCCTTTTTTATTTTTGCATGTAACCTTGTAAATTATAATTTTTTCGAAAATCTTTTTTGCACATCATTCCATAAACCAATGCTTCTAATTGATTATAAAAAATCAGGTAGTTTGGTACAATTATAAAAAAGTTATTTTGTTTTAAACGGTGTTCAAATAATATTATAATTTCGTTTATAAATTGGTGATTATGTATAATAACCGGTTATTATGCATAATCACCAGTGGTGATTATAGACAGGGCGTCTCAGCTGAAGGAGAGGCCATCTAAATATCTCCTTTATTTTTAATGGCACAAAAAAATATATTTATGGCATAATTTAAATGGTATCGAAGGAGAAATATCATAGAAGAACAATTTTGTATTTGTCCTGTTATTTTTTCATAGCTTTCTCAGGGTCATCGTTATTTTTTATCGGGAAAACTTAGTTTTTTTTCCATCTTGTTAATGACTTAAGCATATTCAAATGTATTTTTTCAGCCGCTACAAGATGGAATAAAAAAATAAGTTTTCCCGATAAACAAATAACGATGACCTTGAAAAAACTATGAAAAAGTAACGGGATAAAAGAAATTGTTCTTCTATGATATTCCTCCTTCGATACCATTTAAATTATGCCATAAATATCTTTTGTCATTAAAAATAAAGGAGATATTTACTGAGACATATATTATATACTAATTATTACGTAATAACTTTAGTATTACAGTACGACAAATTTTTCAATGTATGTACAATTATTTTAAGTTCGACAAAGACTAGAAAGATACAGGAAATAAACAAAGGTGTATATATCAATTTCGGAATGCATTTTCGCCGTGCAAAATTTACGAAACGCGAAACGAGTTTCTATCGAATTTATTATCTCTTTGCCATCAATTTCCTGTAAAAATACGTGTTCGTATGAACATTCGCGCGTTCGTTTATACAGAATCGTTGTTCCCTCGTGATTGTCAGTCGAAAACTACAAGGTGCCGGTACGCGTTGCCGTGATGAAATGCGAATTTCCATTTCAGCTCGATACACGGGGACCAGATTGCGCGACTGATTTATGGAGTCGATCCAGGAAACGGAATCCTAAATGAAATTACTTTGGTTCGCAGTTTAATGCGATCGCCGCCGAACGTCGAAACAGTTTTTGACAGGACGTTTCCGTTCGAGTGTTTTCCCGGCTCGTTTCTTGCACCCTGGATTTTCCGGCTGCTCTTCATCTTGTACTCGGGATTTACATACGCGTATATAAACGATCTGCCGAGGAACGAGAAAGGCCGAACAAAAGTGGCGCCTCCCTCCTTCTTCTTCCTTTCCACCCGAGAGTGTTTTTTGCGAAATTCGACCGGAAGCATCGTGCAAAACGTTCCGCGAAGCTTCATCGTTAGTTCTCCGTAACTTTGATATTTATTTGTTCGCTAACCTCCTTCCTTCTCATTCGGCTCCACTTCTAATACAGGGTGTCCCATTTAAAATGAACCACTCGAATATCCCTGAAATTATCAATGGTGCCGAAAAATGTTTCGAACAAAAGTTACTCGATTTCGAAGGGAACGTAAATCTGCCTGAATCACTTTTTTGTAGGTGGAGGAAGGTCACTTTCCATTCTTTCAATATACCAATCTATGCAGCTTATTAATAAATAATGATTAACCTTCTTATATTGAAACACCATTAGTTTAGGTGATATTTTAATTCTAATATTACGAGATGGGGTCAAACTTCTCCTGGAAAACCAGAAATTTTTAACTTTTTAAAATGTGATCCCGTAGATTTTGACGAGAAAATGTCGAAAATGCGAGTTTCGATTTTGCGAATCCACTGGTTCAACAGTTACGCGTGTTTAAAGTTGAGAGATTTTAAGCGCGAGACATCGTCAAATGAGCGAAGCCGCGAGAAGGTTGGTCGTATCATTAATAATTTCAGAGATATTCGGCGGTTCGCTAGAAATGAGACATCCTGTATAGCCGGTTGCTGTATCTGTTGACTTATGAGCGCAGGTAGCGAGCTCTCGCGGCAAAAACGCGCATATAAATAAAGGAGAGACAGTTCGCGAAAAGCGTCGAGTGCAACGATAAGAGTCCAGTATCAAGCAGCGCAGGGGCGCGGCGTGGGGAAAGGTTGCAAAATTGTAAGCCAGTTCTTTCGTTGCTGAATTAACGGCCCCGGGCTACAACTTGGGAATTAACCTGTCACGTTTCGGGCCCCGAAGCGTGAAACCCGGTAGGATTATTGCCCCTCGGTACACAACAGTGTGTGCTATTCTGAACGCACTGGGAAAGATAAATTCCCAACGATGATCTTTTTTCCAAAATAGATGTGTTGCAACAAATGAAAATAAAACGTCTCGCGATTATCCATCTTGGCTGGCGGACGTTCTACGCATTGTTGGAATTAAAACGAAAATTCTTTTAATCCTTTTTGTAATTTCATCCACTGATTTTTGTCATAACTGCATAGAATCAGCAGTGCAGCTGCAGCCTGTATCGCACGATATACCATTAGAACTTTTATGCCCCGTGTAAATGGTTCCTGGTTCCATGTATCCGGAGCGTGTTGAGAAGCAAAAATTGTTCTACGGAAGCACGATCTTCATCCCTGTAATAATACCATTTGATATCATATACTTCTCGAGGCATCCTTACGAAGCACGATCCCATACAAGTATACCGCTACCATAACAATCAGCCATAAGCAACGAGGATCCCGCTCGTGCAAAGCTGGCATACTTTATATATCCTAGCAATGAAGGAGCAGAGGATCTCGAGCGTGGAATTCGACTTGCAGAGTCTTCGAGCGGAATCCGAACAACACTCGTCTAGTTCCTTACAAATCATCGTATTCGGCGGTTTCTTGTTGCCGTGAGGCGGGCGTGTATGCGGCACACCCACGAATCCGGTACATAAGGGTGCAGAAAAGAGAGATACAAGTAGGTTGGGCTCGATAAGATTGCAGGGTAGCAAGCGAAGGGATTGGAGCCATGATGGCTGCATTGTTTCTTGCCGACGTTGCTCCGCAGACTGGCTGCATCCTGGCACTGTGGATTGTGCTTTGCGTTTTCGTCGAGTCTCCAATAGGGCGATACCCACCCCTCACCCCTCCTCCCATCGTTTTCTTCGCCGCGTTTCCCTTCTTTTCGCTTCTCTTAACCGCCGTTTCGCGTTCTCCTATCTTCTTCCATCTCGCCAGATACCTCCGCCATCTCGCTTATCTTCGCAACTTCCTCCGGTTTCCCTTCCGTTGGCCATCCCCGTCATTGACCGGCAAAAAAAAGCCACGGGGGTATCATAAAAGCGCGCCGCGAAGAAAGTGCTCGCCTAATTCCCACGGATTTACGGAAGTTCAACACTTATCCGCGCTCTGCCAGCCGGCGGAGTCTTTAAAGTACTTAGGAGTAATACGGGGAACGGGCGTGGATATCCAACCCGCGGACCTTTCCCATCCCCCTCTCTTTGTTTCGACCCACTTCTCGAATAAACGCGATAAATCTGCATTTACAATTTCCAGCATCCCGTTTATCATCATGACAACCCTGCCGCGCCGTTGCCGCTGCGCGCAACGCCGAATATCCGCGCGCCCGCATTTACTCGCCTCTCGCTCTCTTGTTTGGTTTCGCGAAATTTCGGCGCGGCCAGCCGCTCGGACCAGAGATTACGGAAGAAAAACTCTCGAGTGTCCCGGCATTTTTAGCTTGAACAGCCCGAATCCTCCGTTTCGAGGATGCCTTCAGCCGGGAGTATTTTTCGCGATACTTCGGGCTTCCGCTGGGACGCTTAAGTGCTCCGGTAAATTAATCTTAGGAATTCCAAGGTGTTGCGAGGCTCGAGGTGGTCTTAGGCTCATGTCGGAAGAAGCGCTAAGACTCTTACTCCGTTCCCGTCAAATTGTTTTTACTTGTTTAAAACAGCGCTGCGAAATGTGGCGAATCTTCATTCTCAGCTAATGATCTCATGGAGTATGTATTTATTTCGTTTTAAAGGAAATTAATAACATACATACTGTATTTAATGGATTCTATTCGTTTTCGTCACAAGTCAGACTCGATAATCATTTTCCGTTCGATCGAACAACATTCTTCATGAATATTATAACAAGCTGTTTCAATATTAAGAGAAAAGTACATTTTCATTTAATCTCTGTTTCTCAAGATTGACTTAGACCAGTGGTTCTTAAATTTATGTAGACCGGGCCCCCCTCTTGAACAACATTTCTTTTGCGGACCCCATCCCAACCCTAGGCAATGTACGTAGTTCTTCAGACTTAATTTGAAACATGAAAATGTGAAAACATGAAACATTTTGAACATAAAAATGATTTGAATGACCTTTTTGAAGTGAAACTTCTTTGCAGAGTTAATTTGTGAACATTTGCAATTGGATAACATAGAATCAACCTCCAGCTACTTTCACATGCAGTTTCTCATCGGATTTTGTTCCGACTGAAAGATTTATAAACAATTATCCAAACCCTTGTTCTAAACTAACCTGAAAAATTTTGACAGGTGTCAGATAAGTAAAAAAACATACGCGTGGAGAACCACGCACGGCAGAAGTGAAACTTCTAGACTTCAGTCTAGTAATGTTTAGAAGTGAATTGAGATTGGAAATGCTAAATAATCCTAATGGAGCGACAACAAGATCAGGAACAACTCTAGATGCAGTATTTGCAAGACATTTAGACAAAATTTAATCAAGAATGTTTATATCATATTTTAGCTACCACACAAGCCAATTGTTTCAATGATAGAATCACAGAAAATCATAGAAAAAATAATGAACGATCAAAATTTGCGACACAAAGAAGGAGAGCGTATGGGAAATGCTATGAACTATGTCTCTTTCTTTCCCATACGCTCTCCTTCTTTGCGACGCAAATTTTGATCGTTCATTATTTTTTTCTATGTACTATGATTTTGCGTGTGACAAAGACGTAGAGATAGGACCTTTACCGAGTGCGAGAGAAAGGCAACCTCGGATATTTTAATTATTTAGGTTAGTTAAATGTAAAAACGTGAGAGAGAGAATTCTGGATAATAGTCTGGATTGTAAATATCCAGGTACGATTTTGGTAAGTCATAGGCTTTAAATAAAGGCAAATTTTTCCGAAAAAAGGAGAACGAGATCTATAACTGTACAATGTTTCAATCAAACCTGAGACTCGTCGACCTTGGACTCTCCTTGTTAGACGATTCTAATTGCGCAGACTGAAATCATTAAAAACCGTAAATTTACAGAGCTGTATTTTTTTCGCGCGCGGTTCCGGTCGAATCGCAAGCGGAACGACGAACGCGTCGGGCCGTTTTTGCGGGACCGTTTCGCACGGTGGATAGCCAGCAGTGTGTGAGTTACATTTTGGATTTCGGCCGAGACGCGAAAGAACGATTCCGCGGCAAGCACCCGCGGTGGCCAAGCGTTTTCGAGCATCCCCGTCGCGTGGCAAAAAGAGAGAGCTGGCTGCCGCGCAGGATCCGGCCAATAAATGCGAAGATGCTAAACTTCCAAGGAACTATTCGACCACCGAACTAATTCGACGCTCGGTTAAATCCCGAGGCCGAGCATCGCGCCATCGAAAGAACGTTCCTATCGAGGCTCGACGGGGAAGTTTCCACGCCCCCGTCTCCTCATTCTACCCCTCGAATCGAATTAAACGTATCGCCCGATACAATCGGGCTGCGCGAATACCGACCACCATCCCACGGTACAAATGAAAACTTTCTCGGATTTATCGATGAAACTTCGGACTTGTTCGGTGCCGGCGAAGTAGCCGACGAACACCGCGTGTTCCGACTCGACCGGGGAACCCTTTCTCTGATTGCATTTCGAAATTTCCCGATTGGTCGCGAGAGGAATCTGCTGGACCGAGTAAATTCTGAAAAGCTGAAGCGCACACATGGACTAGGCGTGTTTCAAAACGGAAACTGTTCGCGCGGCTTATGAGACTCCGTTCCTCTTTCTTATCCGTTGAATCACCGTTCTGCCACTTTTCTTTTCTTCCGTTCGTTTGTCCGATGTCCCATCGCGAGGCCACGAGCAACGCGTAAACCCTCCGATTCCTCGGAAAACCAATTTCGCAGCATCTCCAGCCAAAAATATTTGGTAGCGTCGGTTCATCGAAACACGAGTAGGAAGTACTAAACACAGGGGTCGCAGAGCGTGCGGTACAGATTAAACTTTCTTCTCGAAAAAGTTCCCGGACGGAAAGCGTTCTCGAGTTTCTTTCCCCCCGTCCCGGTCGCGACAACCGGGCGACTCGGCTTCCCCTGAAGAGATATCGAGAAGGGAAACGTGCTGGTATATCACGTCGAGGGTCGGTCCATTAGACCGTAGCTGAAACGCACCGCATCGTGCTTAAGGAATACCAGTTTGACGCGGCGAGCCGTTTGTCCGTGTGCGCACTTTTAATGGACACCCTGCTTGAAAGCCAGGCCTTACCTAAAATGCGACGCTGTTGAAGTGTAGCCTGGTCGGATAATGCTGACGAAAAGAGGACCGGATAGGTGCCGCAGAAAACGAGACACTGCTGTTGACGAACTGCTGCTGCCTTTCCGTTACAAGGTTGTCCCTTCTTAGCGCGATCGATTAACTTCCCGACGGCGCTCCTCGCATTTTCCTCCGCAACCCCTGTCTACTTCGGCATGTATGGGGTTTTAAAGCTTCTTTCAACGGCGAAATGATTTTTTCACTTTGCGAAGGATCCAGTTTGTGTAATGGGGCGCGCGATAAGTTTTCACGCTAGGTTCGCGGAGCATTATAGTCAGATTTTTAGCGGCCTTCGCCATAACTTACAGTGTGTTTAATAATTTATGGTACATATGGGTCAGGTAGATTTTATGGAATTGTTACGGAATTCAATGTCAGGGCTTGTTTACTATCAGAACCATAAATTATGGAACACTCTTTACGTTCCAAGGGATAAATTATCGTATTGTATGCAATAATTTTAAATGAAAATGTTGGCACAGCCCTTAATCAGAAAGAAGGGAGGTTCGCGATGTAGGACGCGCATAAGCGAAAACAATGTGACCTTTCGCGCTCGAGCTGCAGCTGAATAATTCCAAGGTAGTTGCGCGAATTCATTGACACCGAACTGTCCCAGTTGAGCGTTCCTCGCGAAATTACGCGAGGCCAAAGTTACCGAAATTCTTACTCCCCGGCGAGAACTTTCGGCGACAACAGGCCCTGATTTCGCAGCGCAAGACGACGAACACCTAACGAACAATATGTTCATCCCGCACTCGGTTTTGCGTCTTCTGCGTTTCAACCGTAGCTGGAGGATCTTGCACTTTCATCATTAGCCATCTATTGTTCCAGTCGTTCATCCACATTCGACCCATTTTATGTCTTGTGAATCAGCAGCTCTCTAGCACGAGATGAAGTACGCCGCGCCGGCGAGCCATCTTGTTCACAGCCGGATCGTTGACAGGGGTTGATTACGATCGCTTAGATAATCACGCGCGTATGCTTGCTTTGGCCCGACACTGCGGAAACGCAAGTATTTGTCTCGCGCGTCTGCGTTCTGTCTTCAGCTAGCGTTTAAATACGTCGCCTCTCAGAAGGTGTACAATTGATGTGAAAAGAAATGTTCAGGACAGATAAAAATTACGTGAATGTTAATTTCCAGTATTTTCGGAGTGCAAAGTTTCAAATATTTTTATCTTTGGAGCATAGAGTGCCTAATCAAATATTTAAGTTGTGCAACATCCTGTATAATATTTATTTACTTTCTCTGTATGGCGCACAGTGGGACCTTTCGTCCAAATCGGACGCAAAATCAAAGAACTTACGATAGAAATGAGGTAGAGCGATGAAATTTTTTTTAAATTAAAGCTGAAACTTTGCAGAATATGGGAAAAATAGGGAGATTATGGTACGAACGTTTTTTAACGTTGAGACAATTCGTTAAACTTGCACAATTTCGAGAAAATTGTGGTTTTTCCAATACCACGCGCGGAAAAATTTTTTTTGAACATGCTGTACTTCATTTCCCGTAGATTTTTTCACGCTGATTTCAAATCTGGTCTCAAAATTTTTCTACGACCTCAGGATATTGCAAAATCGATTTCTTGAAATTCTACATGTTTAACAAATTTTCTCAACGTTAAAAAACGTTCGTACCATAATGTCCCTATTTCCCCATATTCTGCAAAGTTTCAGCTCTAATTTTAAAAAAATGTCATCGCTCTACCTCATTTCTATCGAAAGTTCTTTGATTTTGTCTCCGATTTGGACGGAAGGTCCCACTGTGTAGCGCCCAGCTTGTTAGATGCGATTCATGCATTTTATTGCTTGCTTTCTAGAATTTGAGCTCCTTAGTGGACAAGCGGCACAAGTCCAAAATTACGAAAAATGGAGTTTTTACAGAAATAGTAAGTATTAAGAATGCTTGTTTTATTTAACACATTAACTTGTGTATACTCTGTTATATGATAATAAAAATTAAGAATCAAGTTTACATCATAAATGAAGTGACTGTAAAAATATCTTGAATAATGGCATAAGTCCAATCTCTTGGACTTACTCCATTATTCCACGGAACATATGGACGTACTCTACTGTTACATTTGATTAAAGGAAACTGGTATATACCGGGTGGTGCACGACAAACAGGCCAGCTAAGTAGCTCCGTTAGGATTAGAGATAGAAGAAAATGTTAGAGAGAAAAGTTGTACTGTTAAAGAGGCCAAATATGGTGTTATAAAAAAATGTTCCGATTGTAGTCGTTTTCAAGGTCTTTTGAATTGAAGGTCATCGATGATTTTTAAATAGCACCATATATTTTTAACTTCACAGTGTTGTAGCTGATGTCAATACGAGTTCAATGATGTGACAATGAGTTTCCAGAAGTGGTTTAAAATTCGATTACAAGATTTGCCGCATACGGCAAGCTAATATACAGGTTGTCCCAAAATTCCTTCAACAGCCGGAAATGGGAGACTCCTGAGATCATTTGAAGCAATATTTTCCTTTGCAAAAATGTTATCCGCGGCTTTGTTTAGAAGTTATTAACGAAAAACATGGACCAATCAGAGCGCGATCTAGACACGAGTTGGCAGAGTAGTCATGGCGCGCCAACTGTCTATTGGCCGACTGTGGCAACTCGCGTCTAGGTCGCGCTCTGATTGGTCCGTGTTTTTCGTTAATAACTCCTAAACAAAGCCGCGGGTAACATTTTTGCAAAGGAAAATATTGTTTCAAATGATCTCAGGAACCTCCCATTTACGGCTGTTGAAGGAATTTTGGGACACCTTGTATAAGCGTGGTAAAAATATGAAAAAGTCTGATTAGTCGAGGAATATATAGCGTCGGTGGTTCTGAGCGAAACCGGTGAAAAAGGAGAGCATATAGAGTACATATAGAGCCACGGGAAATTTCATCGAAACAAGAGAATAGAGAAATAAATATATACATATATGTAGAGCAGGTGCAGGAATAGTGAAAGCAGAGCACGTTCGACATAGTCGCGTATGCGAAATAGTGATTGCCGAGTATAGTGGTATCCCTAATTAAGTTATAACCTATTTACGACAATAGGCGTGGGGTAACGCGTGAAAGCAACCGGCTATTCGAATCAGCTCGCATTTTGAACAACGTCGGTACATTTTGTTTACGACTGGGAGCACTTGGTCGACGCGGAAACACCGTGGCCGGGCCAGGAGTACACGGACGTTTCGGCCATTAGCATTTCGGCCACTCATGATTTATTCATGAAGAAGGCAGCGCACTCGCGAGCACACCGCTCTGCGCTTGCTGCTCGGCACCCTGTCGGCTCGCCTAGCCTCGGTTCGGTTCGTTCACTCGCTGCCAGAGAATGCGCAACAATGCATTATGATTTACTATGCAAAAGGTATGCGTGAGATCGCTATATAAACGTTCCTGTTTGAGTAGAACACGCGAAACGTTCCTCGAGGTATCCCGGAGAAATGCTCCCGCGCGAACTGTCGGTACCGCCCCCGCGACCAGCGGCTCAAATCGCCATTATTCGCCTTCGTTCAGCGATTCTTTTCGTTGGAAACGTCGCGAGAATTGTTACGGCACGATTAATTATGAACCCGTTGTCATACCGCGAGAAACCGTCACCTGCTCGGCTGAATATTTTCCACCCGGAGTTCCTTAGCTCCGACCAATTACCATAAACCGTAGGAATTATGTTCCCCCGAAGCACGATCAGAATCTGTTGATCCGTTTTTAATGAAATCGCGAGAGCACACCGGGATCCCATGAAAATGGGTTATCCCATTCTCCGGTTCAACCTCCGCCCTATAACATACTCCCGCGTAAGCGTTCGCGGAGTTCATCCTTTCGGAGCTATTCAAACAATTAATCCGCCGGCGAGATCCGATTTCGCGACGGTGACAAGGCATTCTGTTTTGAGGATTTCGGACGTATGCGTGTTCCCTTAATATTAATCCTTGGGGCGCGGTTTGCTGTCGCTATAATCTCGTGCCGAGGAAGTTTTGACTCGAGCTTCGATATGCACCCCGGCTTTCTATAGCATACAGGGTGTCTCACCCGATTTTCGCGTCTTCGTTTTCTCGCTGTTATTCTCGCTCGTAGCAGAACATGTTTCAGAGGAAATTTAGAAAATCAATAGGCTGGACTTTACCGGACTTAAAATTTGTGCCTTTCTCCTACGAATTATGATGTATTTGTATTTTTTTTTATTTGGTTTCTTGTGTTTGACCATTCCCTTAAAACTCTCATGGTTTCAAATCCAACAATCTTGACATTGATGCATAAAAACCTTCGTTGTGCGTGAGTGTTTCGCCATCCATGATAAAATAATCCCAATTTTCGATCGTAAATGTTCAATAAATTCAATAAATTTCAAAAATTCAATAAATTTGAACATTTACGATCGATAATTGGGATTATTTTATCATGGATGGCGAAACACTCACACACGAAGGTTTTTATGCATCAATGTCGAGATTGTTCGGATTTGAAACCATGAGGGTTTTAAAGGAATGGTCAAACACAAGAAATTGAACATTTACGATCGATAATTGGGATTATTTTAATGTTATCCAGTAGATTTGCACCCGGCGCGGATGCAGATCAAAGTTTCGGACCTCTAGGATCAATAGTTGAGGAGATACGGTCGCTTACAGTTGAGCACATTCCCAGTTTCTTGACAGGTAAGGGCGCCGCCATATTAGTTTGTAGTGACGGTCGCACGCCGCTTACTGATTGAGTTGGTTAGGACTAGTTCGAGGAGGGGGGGGGGGGCAAGGTAAGCGGCTCGCGGTCGTCACTGAAAAACCAGTATGGCGGCGCCCTTACCTGTAAAAAATGTTCAACTTTAAGCGACCATAGCTCCTCAACTATTGCTCCTAGAGGATCGAATTTCGATCTGCATCCGCTCCGGGTACAAATCTATTGGATTACATACCAAATACATCATAATTCGCAGGATAAAGGTACTAATTTTGAGTCCGGTAAAGTAAAGTTTACGCAATTAATATTCTTTCGATTCTCTCTTGATCGTACCAGATTATTCTTTTGCGCCTCCCGATGTAATCTGTTGGTTTGACAGAAAGTCGGATGTGCCAGCTACATCCCTTGTAAGTCAATAAAATGATCCTGGCAGATTTGCATAACCTGCGATCCATGGATCTTGCCGAGTAAACCTCAACTTCCTACCGTTGGCGGCAGTCGAGCGAAATTCCGCGTACATTTGCAGACATTAAATATTCAGTCAGCGGAAAGTTCGACAGGTGGTGGACGAACGGATTCCACGGCAGGGATAACGGCAGGTGTTTGATATCCGAAACTTACCGGTCACCATGAGTCTGGCAAACGAAGAACTTTCTACGGTGTCGCCTGTGACATGGTGGACGGTCCGGCATCGATAACTAGAACGGGCGTCGGACGAAGACACTGAGAACACCAGCAGCTCTCCGGTTGGCAGCATATGGTATTTATCATCTGAAAGCATATATCCGTATTTCTGATTCCATTGCATATGTATCTATTACCATCTATAAGTACATATGTGTAGAGTTTTCAATGTTTTTAATACCATTATTTATTTTCTACAAGTTTCGCACTCAAAATTGTTGAAATGAAACAGTTCTGGGAAAAGCTCAGAGTCCAAGAATTGTAATGTATAGTATGTAGATAATAGCACGAGGTGCGAGTGAGTAGGACGTGAGTTGCATGTCGCACAGTGTGCCAAACACCACAACATTAACTCGAGTGAATCGAATTCTCAAACTTCTTAATTTTCATTATTGTTTTATGGGACTTTTACTAGCTTATTCCTGGCATTTCTCTGATTAAAATGACACCAAACACGATATAATTTCAACTGTATTTAGTGGTTTAATCGACGGTAAAAGTTTCGGGAGCAAGGAAGGACAGCGACAACGCGGGCCTTTGAACTGTGCCGGCGACGTCGACTGTCCGCATCTCTTTCATTCCCATACGCTCTTCTTCGTTGCGTTCGAAACTTTCATCGTCGATTAAACCACTAAATACAGTTGAAATTATATCATGTTTGGTATCATTTTGCAGTACCAGTACCAGTTTATACCATGGATAAATTTTAATGCACAATTTAGCCGTCTCCGAACAATATTCTTTGAATTTCACAGAATCAGCTTTCTTGTCAGATGTAATCACCTGAAGAATTTTATGCAATCTTGTGATAATAACCGCGTTTAATCCAGTCACTGCAGCAACTGATTCGGCTTTTCTAAAGAAAGTTCGGGCCACGTTCCCAGTATTTGATGTACCAGCTCCCTGTTTGACAACATCAACTGTGATTGATAGCTCTTTCAAAGAATTTTGCGTGTCGGAGTTATTGGGCTTTGTAGATAAGGATTCTTGATTGTGACAGTTAACGATTTTCGCGGAACACGTCATCAAAGTATAGTCCTTGACGAACATTTAAAAAAAAATTCCAATTGAATCGATGAAAAACTGAGTTGTCGGCAGATTTTTGTCCAAAACGATCGGTTTCTCGCCCACTGTGCGTCGCCCCGAAGATCATTTCGACGGAAGAGTCGGTTTATAGCAGGGGTGAGCACGGTAGGGGCCCCTCAAACTTTTGCTTCCCCTACCGACTTTCCTTTCCCTGTGTACCGCTTGCGACAGAAAAAGCGCGTCTTTCCTTCATGGTAATGACAGAAGCTGGTGGGGAACACTGGGCGCTACGGTGGAGTCTGGTCTCAATTGAGACAAAAATATGCCCACCCCTGCTCTACAGTATAGCTTTTATTTTAAGTTACCTATTTCCCTAAGGCTGTGTGCTTTAATTAGAAAAGAAAAATCCAAAAATTCACCGTTACACCCTCGCGAATTCCAAAGGTTCCATATTTCACGTTGGAAAGATGGACGCGTATCGATAATGAGTCTACCTTGCAGAAAAATCTCGCGGACCATGCCTCGCCACCTATGTACCTCTATTATTTTCTAATATTCCCCCGTGTCTTTTTATTTTTCCATCCGAACTCCAAGGCAATTGCGTCCCGTTTCGCAGTCCGTGGCCGCGTTTCCATTAACATGCAAATTTCTTTAATGGAAAATCCTCTCTGTTGTCCGCAGCGCCGGTGCGCGTGTCGTAAATTGACGAAAAATAAGAGAAGTCCGGAAAATCATTCGGAAAACTAGGCCCTCGCGTTAATGGTGACCAACGGCGCCATTAAACGGACGTGTAAAATGAAAATTCGAGCCCGGCGCGGCGGCGGCGGCACCCAGACCGTTTTTTGGGCTTGACCGAAATAACGAGCGCGTCGAGCTCTCGGGTATGGGAAACCCGCGGGAACGGGCTCGCAAACCGGCGACTGGTTAATTCCATACAGTGAACGGCGAGCGCGGATCGATGAACGGTTAAAAAATCCGACGAGCCGACGAACGTCAATCGTGTAACCTGGATTTAACGCGACGCGGCCATCCGAGAGGTGAAATGTAGTTCTACGCTCTGCGGACGTTACGCGACCCGCTTATCAGATCTTTTCCACCGATACCATTCAGTTCTGCAACTCGTATTGTCGTTCCAACACGATTTAACCTTCTTCAGGATTCTCATACACTCGCCTCCATAACCTTCCGTAGGCAAGCATGTTTTTTACACCTACCGCGGCGCGGCCATCCTCGGTCGTTCATGTTTACGACGGATTTTTTACTGTTCTAGACTTTCATGAAATCTGAAAAGATTCTGGAATCTCTATTTTTTTACCACGCTTATATTAGTTTGCCGAATTGTCGTTGTCGTTGTTGCATGCGTCAAATCTTGTAATCGAATTTTAAACCACATCCCGACGAACAAGAGGCTTGAAACTTTAAACGTAGCTCAGAACTGGACGACAATGCAATATTAAAAAACAAATTTTTAAAAAAAACTTTGCGTCCAGGAGAAAAAAATGTGCAGTCTTCGCGAGGACGCAAGAGATGAGGAGATTGAAAATCATTGATGATATGTTCGGGCATCGTCGAATTACGGAACGCAAATAATTATTTATTATTTGAGCAAGTCTGAATGGATTATTATTTAAAATAATAAAGTTATTTCACTTGACAAATAATAAATTAAATTGAATTTTTTTATAGACAATTGGGCCCTCCGGACGATCCCGACCACTGGCGTATACCTGAAAAGGTTGCTATACCAGACGAAAAACGCGTACGTGTTCATTGTGTATTATAAAATACAAGAAATAAGAGAAGACCAAAAGCTATTTATTTGATTTCCACCTCAATCTAAATAATAAATAATCTTTTATTTGCAAATGAGAAATAAAATTGTGGAGAAGCGTGGAGTGCCCACGAAGATTACGTCAATATAGTTTAGCGCTCCACACTTTTATTTATAGTCTCTAAATGTCTAAAATAATTATTTTCTCCTTTTTAGTGCATTTTAATATAAGCGTGGTTATTAAAACGTTCTTTTTTATATATTTTTTTAATATACAGACTGTTCATGTCTCTACCAGCCAGCATTTTCCTTGCTGATTATTAGTATCGAAGGTCACCGTCGTTTTCAAAAAAAGTTACAATGCCATTACGTTGCTTGAAAAAAGCTTTATTAACCCTTTGCACTCGAAGCAATTTCAATTCCAATATCAATGTAATGTAATCTTTTTTACACTGTGCACATCAAATTGAACCTGTTTTTTTTATATAACAATTGAGCTTTTTACAATTTATAGAATACAGACAAATTTAATAATGTTAAAACTGTTTTGAATAATGGCATGGCAATTTTTAGTGGCGCCTCAGACTCGCCATTCGAGTGCAAAGGGTTAACTTGATGGCATTGTAACTTTCTTTTGTCTGAAAAATCGGAAAAGATCATAGAACAAACAATTGAATTTCATTCTCCCTTGAGAAAACAAAATTTCCGATCTAATAGTTATCACTAGACTGCGGATTTTATGCATTTATAACAAAAATGGCAACAATTTAAGAACGTCCATATGTAATTTTCAATTTATTAAAAGTGTTGACAATAGAAAGAAATTTTTATACGGTTTCGTTCTCTTATAATTGACAAGGAAAATTTTTATTTTGGATAAAGATCGCAGTAAATTTGTAACCAATTCATTTTTAGAGTGGCAAATATATGAAATGATCATCGGCAACGTAGGAATATAGTAATGAGCAGGTTAATGTTCCTCCATTCGTGAATATTAAGCGGAACCGTTTGCGTTGGTGTCCACTAACTCAATAGTCGGTAGGGGAGGCGATGTTTGCGCGATGAATAGATACACCGTAATAATCGGCGTTACGCGTACCGGCCAACATAATCCTGGAAAATGATTCTGGGTCACTGAGCGAATCGATAGTCGGAAAAATTCGTACCACCGGCCGAGGGGAGTGTCAGTTGACGTCTATTTGGACCGCGCGTCATTGATCGACGTCCGAGGAAACCGTCGATCCTGGAAATTGAACAGCATTTCGAGATAACGAGATCCACGATTGCGTTTCCCGTGACTTTTTCAAGCGATGCTCTCGCGATAATCGAAAGGCAAACGCGCGACTGACGATGCACTTGGCTGCATCGCAGTCTCGTAAATACGCTACGCGCGTGTCATTCGCGATGAAAGTCCATTTTGATTTCCCTTTACGTCTTCGCGAAAAATTATTGCACATTTGAATCAGCACAATGATTCATTTTCAGCCTCGAGTCCTCGTGTTATAAAACATTTAGAACATAGTATAGACAGCGGATTTTATGCAGTTATGACAAGAATGAGTAGTTGTAATTAACAAAATTAAAACCATTAGCAAAATACTGTTACATCATTTTCAATCTATTAAAAATATGAATGAAAATAAAGTTCCACTTCACTCCAGTTTGTCGCACTTCAGTTACAAAATTTTCAACGCTTACATTACCGTATTAAAAAAGGAAACGAATGTCTGTGTGGTTCCAGTGTCTTGTGATTAGTGCGGAAAATTTGTATTCCTCATAAAAATGCGCAGTCTAATTTCAACTGGTCCTGTATTCGAGCAGTTTACGTTTCGCTGTTTAAATCCTGATTCGAGGATGGTCAACTCTGTTTAATTGAAATGCTAACGATAAAAATGAAAATGTCGGAAAATCCAGGGTTTCGGCGTGAACGTATAATTAAGCCTGTATAAGTGCGGAGCCCGTATCACAATGCCGTAGAAGCCGGGTGAGTATCCGATATCTTGATCGATTAATTAAACTTCTTGCTGGAATCCCGCGAGAAACACTAACTGGCTAGATTCAATTCCAAGAAGCTGTGTCAGAACTCGCTCCGATAAAATGAACTGGGAAACGCCGTCGAACTTCGCTCGAGAGATGGCAACGTTAGGGGCACCCGTCAGGGGTGTTTAGATGGGACACAGGAAATGGTCCCTCGTCGCTGGTAGCTCGCGGGGAGGTGGGTAGCACAAATTATAATGTAAATTACGCGAAATCGTTGCACTCGGCGCGGAGCGACGCGCGGCGCTACACAAAGGACCGTTTCAGCCCGCTATTTTTCCCGCTTTTCCTCTTGTCCGGTGCGAAATATATTACGTATACAGTATACTCCCATCTTCCGCAGGCGTAACCGGCAGCGATGCGCTCGCGCGCGCGCGCGCGTATATGCCGCACGTCACGCCCGGCCGTAGAAAACGCCTCGCGCGAAAATGTTTTCGCCCGTGTTCGCACCTCGACAGATAAACGACTGCATTTGCACCGATACAGTATTCATGCACATTGTCTCGCCCCCTGCACCCCTTTAGTCGGTCCCCGTGCGTTTTTACGCGGTCCGACTCTCTCGCGACAGGGTCAATATTTCGAAGCTCGTTCCGCGCATATATCTGCGGTTATAAGGAGAAACGCCGCATATCACAATCTCAAAAAATGTCAGTTTATGCACTAATTCAGCTTTAGAGTATACACTCTCGGTAAAATAAGTCTCCGTACACCCTTTAAAACAGAATAACTTTTTTATAATTAGACTGCGGATTTTATGCATTTATGACAAAAATGAGCACGTACAATTTAAAGCATTGGACATTTTAAAAATATTTAAGGACATCAACGTATTTGTTTCAGCTTAATAGAATAATTAAAAGAAGAATACAAGTTTTATTCGGCTCCTGTGTCCTGCTATCAATGCGAACATTTTTTATTTTGCATAATAAGATCCGCTTTATAATTATACCAAATGACCATTCACAAGGTTGCATGTAAAAATAAAAAAGGCACTTTTTAAAACGTTTTTATTTGGTCCCTTGATAAAAATTTAAAACACAGGGTGTGTCCGTTAATTTATGTCACCATTTTTTAGGCATTTCCGCGCGCGGTAGTGTAATTAAAAAATGTTCTAGACAAAAGTTTCTCAGTACTCGGTGAGCTACATGTTCGCATATTCTTAAATCTGAGAAAATGCTTTTTACGTAAAAAAGTAAAGGTCACCGTGACTTTTTTAAATGGCACCACATGCTTTGGACATCATGGGATTGTTTCTGACGTCGAGACGAATTTAACAGTGTATTACACTGTGACCTTGAAATGACCTCAAACTCGGAAATTTTGTGCAAACGTAATTTTAATGAAAAATTATTTCTTACAATATATGTAAATCAAGTTACATCAGATGCGTGTCGTTTTTTCGTACGCCAACCGATTTCAATGAAATTTTCAGCATGTGTGTGTGTGTATACATATAACTAATATAGATCTACAAAACATATATTTTAAATTTTCATTAGGGGCCCAAATAAAAAAGTTTTAAAAATGCTTTTTTTATTTTTGCATGTAACCTGATCAATTGTAATTTTTGGAAAACCTTTTTTGCACATCATCTTCTAGTCTAGTAAACCAATGCTTCTAATTGCTTACAAATAATCAGATCGTTTGATACAATTATAAAAAAGTTATTCCGTTTTAAATTGGGTGTACGGAGACTTATTTTACTGAGTGTAGGTCTTACGTATTTACCAGAGAAGAAGTCATGGAAACAAATTCGAAAGGCTCGAAATATGAATGTATAAATAGTGATCGAAACTTGAAACAGTAATATCTCGAAAGTGAATGTGCGTGAGTCGAAGAATTCTGTGGTTGTCAGGAAGAACGCCGCATGTCACATAATTTCACTTTCGAGATATTGCCGTTTAAAGTTTTGGTCATTAATGCTTTGCCATAGGATATCGGCTCAATTGCATTATGTTTCTAAGCCTTTCGAATTTATTTTCATGACTTTTTTTCTGGAAAATACGTCAATCCTATACTACGAAACTCAATGAATGCATAAACTCAATTTTTTTGAAATTGACATTGATGTGAAAATAGATAAAGGAGTGTCTTGAAAATGAAATTTTAGTTTTAATGAAATTAATTCTATTCTTTCTGTAGGACTGGTTAATAATAATTTACTCGTAATTATACAATCTGGATTGCCGTGGCTGCGCTCAGCTTGTTGCATAAATCAACAACGTATGACGGTAAAATCGATACTGTAAATGCATATTGCACTCTTCTCTTTACTTGACATACGTTTCGCAACCAAATTCACACATACGAACACGTTCACTCTACTATTCATATTCATACACGTACTATTTCCCGTGCACGTCATAAAAATATTACGCGAAGATATCATTTTAAAGAAACTAATAGAACTTTGTTAGCAATTAACATGTCTGTTATAACATATCTCTGACGGCATATTGAACAATTTATGAAGTTTTATCCATTTATTTCAAGATAGAAGTTTGAGGAATCTAAAAATGCATGTATGCGTCATCCGCGGCGAATATATCAAATAAAACTAGAACACAGTAATTTGACTTTTTCATGTATTTTATGCAAACTTTTTTAATAAACGTTCCAAAAGAACTTGTTTCCCTGGAGCCTTTATTGTACAGATTTTAAAATATCCGGTCATTGCGAACACTTTTTGAAAAAAGGTTCTACCGTAGATTCCAGACTGCCATTTCATACGCTGCTGTACGTTGCAACGTTTAATTTTTGTGATCATAATTAAAGGAATATAATCGAATTGATTTGTACATATATAATAACAATTTGTTTGTACAAGTACCTCGCTGGAGATTGGTACACAAACATGAATTTGAAAAGTAAATACATATATCGACGACATGAAGCCATAACTAAATATCGAATGGTTATAGAAATGTACATTTTCACAAATAAATATAAAGAACTTCAATTTACCTGAAATTAACGTAAATTAATTCGTGCGAGTTAATTAAAATGTGTTCGAGAAATCATCATTTCAGAGGAGTTATCAATAGCAACTTGTAAATAGTTTTGTGCGCATTATCTGGCATACTAACCCTTCTAAGATTTCCAAGAAAAGATGTGATTGTCTGGCCGAATTTTAAAGAATTTTCGTCCACTGTATAATCGAAAAATTATGGTAAAATCAGAACTGTGACTGGTAAAAGCAGGTTGTTCCATTTTACAAACCGTGAATATTACGAGCTAACCCAAACTGCAGAGCAATGATGTATTCTGTATGGTAAGTAGCGCAGAGAGTAAGAAAATCTCTGAATAAGGCCAACTAGAGGTCGACAAAAAAATTCCAGCAGTTCAACGACGGTACTGCGCTGCGTCGCACCCTCTCGGGACTCATCCCTTTGTCATAAAATAAAGCGGGAGAGGCTGGTTCGAATCCCACCCCGCCCCACTGGGTGATTCGAAACAGATTTTCAATTTGATAGCCTACGGGGGCTGCTTTACTTTCACGTTGTATTCTGGAAACGTTATGGCGATTCTAAAAAAAAAATGTAACTACAAGTACTTATTCGATCTGTCTAAAAACGGAAATACTCGAACTTACATTTTATACATTTTTTTCACAAAATTTCGAACAAATTATTAACTCTTACATCAGCAATTTAGCAACCCTTTTAGTGATTTCACAGTGAATTTATATTTTTCAGCCTTTTTTTATGCTTCTCACCTTGAATTACCTCGAATGACTATATCGCTGAAATTGTCTCGCGAAGGGCTCCACATGTTATCAGACAAGAACAGGAGTCGGAGAGAGCCAAAGCTATGCGAGCACTGGAGTAATGCGAGTAGCGGGTCGCAGTGCTCACCATTTAGTGATGGGATCAAGTACCTCGCAAACAGGTTCGAACCTTGATTGATGGAATTCGAACTCTCTATAAGTAACAGTTCTCTGGATCACGATCGACAATTGTTTAAACTACAATTAATGTTATTGGCGCTCTGATTCGATCAGTTTTTTTGAATTTCAATATTTCTAATTTTTTTAACGAATTTCCAGCTGTCTACTGTATGGTGACATGATTTAGCTACTATATTTTTTAATATGTTAGCAAAAAACTTTGAAATTTTGTACGTGGGCCCACCAATTGATGATACAATAATACGCCACGCTAAATTTTGTTTATGTGTTTTAGGTAAGGCGTAAGCCTTAGGTATGACAGCGTTATAAGTTTTCAATTTCCTTCCAACATTTATATCTAATTGCTTTTTTTTTATTAACTCAGTAATGATAGAATAGGCTTTTTTTCATACGTACTAGTGTATTCAAATTTACTGACTCTATATGTTTCTGTGTCACTTAATATGTTCGAAACTTCCGTATTATATGTTTCTCTGTCTACTAAAACCGTTGTATTGCCTTTATCAGATTTAAGGAGTATTAAATTCTCATTCTGTCTAAGAAACTGTTTAACTTCTTTAACTTCAGATGTAGATAACAATTTGTTGTGTGAGTTGTATGGATGCGTGCTAAAATTCATGATTTTATTATATTAATTAATCTAATTCTAGTAGATGACTGTAAATTATTACTTGTAGGAACTTTCATTATACCTGTTCCTATGGCTGTAATGAATTTGGGAGAAGTAATATATTTATTTGGAACATCAAGTGCATGTTTGGGTCCCAATTTAAATACTTTTTTAACATTCTCAGGTACCTCAATATTAGTTAAATTTTTGAACCATAAATTGTTATTAGCATCTGAAGGATTGTTGTTATTAATATCTGTATTCATTAAATTATGTTGAAAGTTTATGTTTCTTTGTAATAAATTGTTGAATTTCTTCATACATATTTCTTTGTGTTTTTTGAAGAGTCTTGAATGTTTCTTATTTTCCATTTTGCAGAATCTTTCAAATATTGTTGCAGGAAATATGAAAAGAATTTCATCTTTTAATGTATTCAGTTGATCGAACAATCGAAAAATCGCTGATCGAACCAGAGCGCCAATAACATTAATTGTAGTCTCTATAAGTACTTTGAAAAAAATAGTACTCCCAAGTATACTCGAACCTTTGCCAGACAGTTTCGAACCCTTTACAAGTATTGTGGTAAACGTAAATAATACTTGAAAGTATACTCGAATCTTGGTCGAACAGTTTCGAAACTTTCGAAATTTTTATGAATATCGTTACGAATTTCCGTATTCTTGCACCCTCTGTGGCAACGTAAGGCTGTTCCGGCGCGGCGTCTGTTTCCTTTTTTTTTTAAACACGCTGTGGAGATGAGAGAGTTTGGAGTACCGATGATTATAGTTTGAAATGTACTTTGAATGTACTTATATATTATATCGAACATTATCTAGGTGGTGTCGAGAACAATCATTTGTATACGTTAACTGTATTATTAGATCCATGATTCAAAACATTAGCTTTTTCTAAAGATGTGTCTATCCCTCGAGCACGGGATGCCTTGACTGATATAGCCACTAATTATATTAATAATGATAATTCATCTACAACATGTGATAGTTCACAGACGCAGATGTCCGAAAATCTGCACAATAGCGAATTATGAATTTGGTCATCCTTTGACAATGAAATAGCAATTACAAATAATACGATACCTATCTAATCGTCTGCTGTGTTAGAAGTGGAAAATTACCTAAAATCACACAATATTTAGAACGCAAAGAAGACCTGTTATTATATTTTGGCGTGAAAATTCAATCAAGTAAAGAGTTTTTTCAAAAGCAGGAAATATCATGGATAAAAAAAGAAATAGGATAAAATCAAGTATTGTAAATGAAATATTATTCTTAAATAGTTACGAATTTAATAAAGGAAGCGCTTAAAACCTACTATGCAGTTTTGATTTCCAAGATTCGAGTACTACTTGCGAAAGTTTCGATTACTTTCAACATCGAAGTACTTATAAGTATCTTTTCGAAACTTGTAAGTACTCTCATTCCGAGGTTCGATAACAATACTTGTATACAATGAATACTTTTCAAGTATAATCATTGAAACTTTTATCGCTTTTTTCGCATCACTGTCTAGTTTGATTGACCGAATATTGACAATAAACCTCCTAAACGTCAATGCGCGCATCAAGATGGCTCCCGTCAATGCGCTTCAATCAAAATTTCTATCAATATGCTTCAATATATTGATCAAAGCGTTTGAACCCCTTTTAAACGGTCAATATGCCCTTTCAATGCGCCTCGTCTATTGATGAGGCAATAATATTTTATTGATGGGCGTATTGACAATATTATTGAACGTCTAGGGGCCGCTTTAGGTGACGTACTCTGCATAAAATACTGTATTTGGGTATCGCGAGTGAAGTGTCGACCAACACAAAGTACCTCAATGGCGACCTGCACCTTGACACTGTGAAAGAGCGGTCCCCGAATGGTAATGGAACGGATTGCCACTCGGTTGCCACGATCTGCGGTAAACCCGGGTCTGCCATTGAAATTCTAGGACCGTGATTTACAGCGGCTCCTTTGCAATTTAATGAATGAGTGGTAGTCGGCACACGCGATTCTTCTTGACGCTTCGCGAACGTGAACACGTCAGACGATCGAACGGCTCGCGTGCAAGTGATACGGAGAGTCTGATGTATCGCGCGGCTACGCTACTGGCAAAATTTCAAGTGGGCTTCGAGCGAGTCCGATAAAAAATTCACCCACAATTTACCCGTCCACTTTCTAGTCCATACGCAACCCGTTCTATCGAGCGCGTTATATGCTCGGGAAAAATTTGACCGTGCACGCGGCACCAATGAACGAAAAACCGATAAACCGAATATGGAAAGTATCGGACGTAAATACCGTAACTATTTTTCAACCTTTCGGAAGTTTACTGGCCGGTGCGTCTGAGCGCCGGCGAAACTTTCATGAAGGACAAATCGATCGATGGAATTTGTTAGACCGTAAGTGGGGGATGTAAAAGACGTTACTTTGAAACTCGACGTGTTTTTTGGTGGAATTATATTATATTACGGTGAAGCCTTGATCTAAGAAAAACGAATACCCTCCGCTGCACAATGTGTCTTCCAATGGAAAAAAGTCCGAAAATCAAAGTGTAAGATCGGCTTTATGTATTCTAAAATGTTCGTAATAAAACGTAGTTTCCAAGACTGCCTTAAATTTTAACCGAATAAATCAATTTGTTATTAAAATTGAGGCTGAAACTTTACTGTCAAATTCCATGCATTTTTTTAAACATGCGTCCCTCGCAAGCTATTTGGTTTTTTAATTTGATTTTTACAGGTTGTGTTTAGTATTATAAGACCTTGAATGTGCCAAAAGTTTTTTTTGAAATTATCAACTTTGATTAGAGTTTTAAAAAAAGTACTCCGAGGTACCCCCGTGAATTTTTTTACAGTAATTGGTGGCATATTATACTTTAATTTCGCGTTGGTTTTAATCTGCTCACATTTGCTCAAGTGGAGAAAATAATAAAAAACAATATTAAGACGCTCGCGCTCGGCGGCTTTCTGCGTAGTCTTTCGAAGAAATTTGTTGCAATTATTTTTAAACGCATGCCATTTGATAAGTACTTACATATATGTTCAATTTTATTCTTATAAATTATATAATTAGTTTTAAAAGTGTTTAAATATTTACAATCTTCCAATGGAATATTAAAAAAAAGTACCAAAAGGTTCCTTTGAGATTTTGTATTAAATTAATTTAAAGGACATTAGACTTGATATGACGATCGACCGTAAGTGCATAAATATACACAAATGTTAAAAATAGTAGGAAATTAATGTTGACGTTGGGACGCGTGCGATCGATGGTGAAAAAAAATTGCAATTTTTCACGATTCTTACATCTTCCAATGCCTGTCGTTTCTCCCGCATCAACCGATTTCGATGAAACTTTCACAGTGCATATAATTGACACAGATCTACAAAATGTACTTTTTAAATTTTCAAAAAAAAAAAAAATTCCTTTTCACATGCTGTAGTAAACTAATCGTCGTTGCTTTCGAAAAAAGTTCAAATCGCATGATCCAATATTAAAAAAGTTATCATCTTTTTAAGAGTGTCCCAACATTTTTGTGACTGTATGTGAAAACGTAGAAATAAAGTGTAAAGATTCAAAATTTCGCAGAATAGTGTTTCAGGCAAAGAAGATCGTTCAGCAAACAAACCAAATGAAAATCAGCGAAAATTAGCATAGACCGTTCACTATTTAAATACTTTTTGAAGCGACTGCACGGCCCAGCAGCGAGCGCGTGAAAACGAACGCCTGGCGCATACATAAAAATTTCGATTCCGGCAAAATTTCTGTACGTGGACGGACCAGAGAACTTTGTTTCACCCACGCGACTATAATTACCTGCTAATAAGTGTAATGGACTGCGTCGGAGGGCCATGGCCAGCGGGCGCAAAACACTGGCATGCCGTGAAGTGGGGATTAATTTCTAGAAAGCCGGACGAGAGGTAGTTGCAGGAGAGAACGAGAGACAGAGACAGAGAGAGAGAGAGAGAGAAGCAGATGGGCGAGGGCAATGACAGGCGTCTATTTGGCTGATGGCGCAGGATTTAACCGGGGTTCGGCCACGCGAATATTTTTACATGTACACGCGGAATAATATGCTCGAATAAGCCTCGGCGTGCATTGCCCGGATAGAATAGGAGCGGGCGGCAGGCATGGTACTCGAGGCGAGCCATGGTATCCGCTCGGCGCTCTTTAACCAAAAAGGGACGCCATAGACAGAAATAGAGAGAGGGAGACAGAGAAAGTGCAACCGATTTCGCGGGATTTAATCTCGCAGGTAGGTATCTTCCCAGTGTAACGTGTAGTACTATCCGGTGCGGCAAGCACGACCGGAATGAAAGCACGGATGAATGGAGATACCGGATTTCCGGCCGGGTCAAATGAAACATTTTTTAATACCCATTAACGAATTGAAATGCCATTTATCCGGTGTAATAATTCTGAAAGCACAGCTTCCAAGAAAGACAGACCCACCCGTTACCTGTAGCCCCGAACAGGCTATGTTTATTTTTCTTTTTTTTTCTCTCTCTCTCTCTCTCTCCCCCCACCACCGAACCTCGAGACGCGAAATCGAGAATACAATGGCACGCGAGCGAGCGAACGAATGAACGCGCGGTGCGCTTTTAGCCGTTCGAGCATTTAATCCTGGTGAAAATGGCAAGCGTACGCTCTTTGTTTCGGTATTAAGGCAGTGTAGACTGCTGCGTTCGTGTGAACCTACTATCCCCGACACGTCGCCACGTGAATTATATGTAGTATAACATAATATTGTTGACGATGTCGCGCGCGCGCTCGCCGGATCGTATAGAAATATGTATGCGAATTGAATAATTCTGCTTCGACGCGCGTTGCGTTCTTCAAATAAACCAACACACGGAACGGGGACCGGAGGGACGACAAGTTTGATGCAGTTTGAGTTGGATAGTTTGTAATGGATTAACGATTTGTAGAGATGTTTGGACACGGTTGTTTGCGTTCCCGTACGCACAAGTATGTCTACGTTTGGATCTGTTGATGGAATCTAAAATACGCTCGCGATATCTGGAAATCTGGTGAGAGGAAGCCAATATTTGTTTGCCTAAATCAATGTACCGGATTGTTGTGCGCGTAGTTGCGCGATACTGACAAAACTACTAGAAAAAAATCCGAGTGTATCAATTTATCTGTGTCGATAGCGATCGCGGAAGTTACGATGCCAAGTGAAAACGCAAATACATGATTTTCTTTTGTATTGCGATAAAAAGATTTCTTTTATAAAGAAATGACAAAATTCGAATTCAGTTGTGATTTAACAGGTATATTTACTGTTTTTCTGAGATTCTATTTCTATTGTTAAACGATCTACTACAAAACCTGTCGCCGTGGATCACGGATTTGATAAAATTACGAAATAATCGCGGCCGGACGATGTAAAAGCGTAATAGTGTGGCTCTGCGATAGCGATGGTCGTCGATGTGCGACACTGGTAACGTACGTGTGAAACACGGTGAGTACAGTTCGCTATTCTTTTTCGAACAGATTGTTTCTCTCACTCGGCACTAATTTTCTAATGAACGGAGTAGGACAAGTTACAGTAGAGAGTTACGCGTACCAGCGTAATGGTGACGTAAATTCCGACTGTCTAATTCACGATCCCGACCGTCTAAAACTAAAGCCCCTGAATACGGGTGACTTTCCAGTGCCAGTTACGTTCGCCTTTACGTTCTTCGTTAATTAAACTAGTTAGCAGAGTTGCCGTTATTCGATTGAAACGGCTGTCATACGGAATTTCATCGTAACAATTGTGTAACCGTTGAATCTCGGAACTGTGCCAATATCGTTTACATCGATTTCTATATTGAATCACTCTATCATTCGATTTACATTGTTATTAAAAACTCAATGTCCTTTGATGCGAATGTCATTTTATAATGTCCTGCAGTAATTCACCCGAAAACTGATATCTTTCATCCTTAACTTTGTATCGGGGTGACCTATATTTCAATTTAACCGCGCAACTATTCCCTGGATTATACATTATTCGATACGTACTGTATTGTTTAGGAAATAATTATATGGTGAAATTGTAACGAGGCGTTCTGTATAATTCCACAGAAATTGCCTAATAGCGAAATTCGTGAAATAATCTTTTCCAGTTGAATTTTTAGTTTTCGCTAGAATACTCTCGGGACGTGTTCCAATAAATTAGCAGAATCGTAATCAATTATTACGGGATTCATCGACACCGTTCGCTGATCATGGAAATCAGCGCATCAGCGAAAACTAAGCAATTAGCAGTTGCAATGGATAGTTACACGGTTAACACAAAATTTGGATGTTATGTTACGCCGATGGCTATCTTGGAGCCAGGCGCTCGATTCCCACGGGATCCCTTAAACATGACCAAAACAGTATAATTCATGTATCCACACGGCTCTTATCAAAATATATTTCCCGGTCGATTTATTCCGAGCACAGGAGTGGATGTTCTCCAGAGTGTCGTGTACCAAACGCAGATTCCCGATTTTAAGAAAAGTTCGTTGTATTCCCGCGTGGCGTGCTTCCCCGTAGCGGTGATAATAAATCATTCTCGGATTTTCGAAACGCCCGCGTCTCGCATTCTTCATCCCGCCGCTACTTCTTGTCATTCGCTTATCAGAGTTATGAATCTCGCATGGGAACGTGATAAAACGGACGCTTTAAATCGGTCCGAACTTTCGTCCTGTAAATTCTACTCGACTCGCGACAGCTTTCGATTCGCCGTTGCGCGTCGCGCTGCGCTCCACCAGGATCCTGTGAACGTCGTTCTGATTAACAGGCGACGGCACAATTGTTTCGGCGCGCTGCGAAGCCGGAAAAATGGGCAAACATCGGCCCGGCTCTTTTAATAAAACAACTGATACGACGATACCGTTGTTCCGCTAGTCAACAAAGCCAATAAAAGACAATAGAGAGTGCTTCAATACACGGAACTGATCGTACGCGCGCGCGCCCGACTCGCACTCCTGGAGAGAATAAATTGAATTCTATCTTGGTTCATGCGAAATTCCCTTACGCTGTTTTCAGAGCATTCTCCGTCAAAGGACAAATATGACCATAATTATGAAAATGGTCTAAGTTGTATACAGTGGGAGTGCAAAGTATTCGTACGCCTTTTAATAACGAATGACTCAGAATTGGACCAGCTTGAGTTTTTTTGAGACGTTAGAAGAATACTATACAGTCTGTTGTGATCATACAAGGTAACTAAGGTCTACGGGAGAATTACGTTCTCAACTCCATTTCTTTAATTAAAATCCGAGGAGAAAAAAACAAAATATTTGTCGAGCGCTATTGTGTTTATTAATGTTTTTCAGTCTTGATATGGTGAAAAACATGTTTACAGGTCACACAGAGGTTTCAGCATTTGGCGATCTTAAATCTTGAAACGTGCCCAAAATTCTGAGAGAGCCGTGAGCTTGACTTTCGCTGGTACAACTATAATATTAAGGGAAGGATGCCAAGTGTCCGACTTCGATTTTGATAATTTTTTGTCAGATGATGGTATATGGATCCCTAATTATTAGGGCTGTGCGAGATCCCGTCGGGACGGGTATTCCTCGCGGGATCGGGACGGAATCCCAAAAATATCCGGAAATCCCGAAATTTTCTCGAGAATTTTCTTGGGAATTTGTTTTTTAAATGCTTTCGGCGCAACGGTTCGATCGTTTTCTACTAATTATGAAGCAATTTTGCTAATTATCAAACAAAATCAAAGTTTCGATCCTTTTCAAGATTTATTTGAGTCGCGTCTGTAAAGTAAATATGTTATAATAATTTCAAAAACTATTAAACGATTGAATATAAGGAATATTGTTCATAAAAACTTACACTTGCTTTGGGGAAAATAAATTTATAATAATTGTGTGGCACGCGTGTGTGTGTCACTTGCGTCGGACATGCTTGTTGTCAAGACACCGATGTAAGAACGTATTGAAAACGATCTAGATTATATCTATCGATATAAGGCGGTAAATTTGAAAGGTTATAGTATGTTCTTAAATCCACTCTTATGAATATACGTTGATGGTAAATCGTTGTTAACGTTCAAATTTTATTGGGATCAGTTTATACAGTTAATTGTATGTGAGAAACAGCTAGTTCAAAATTTTTAGATAATGACAAAAGTAAGGTTTATTGGAAAAAATTCGATTGTCCAGATTTAGGCATCACTTTTGGCTTGTCCACACTTAGGGCATTTCACCTTATCACACGGCGGGATATTTACCATTATCGGTGTCGATTTGTAAAAAGTCCCCGGGGCGAGTCCAAAGTGACCGTGGCCTATCTTTAACGCTGTCGAGGGGATATTTTATCCTCCGTGGAAAAGCTTCGTAGAATACCGGTGGGGCGATCAACGTTGTTGAAAACTGTTGGAAAAAGTTTTTTCATTCTTGCGAGAGCGATAAATCGATATCTGTTAGGCGGCGCCAGTTTTTCTCGCAAAGACCTTTTTTCCTCCTGTTCTTCGCCGGCGGCGTTATACCGCGACGATTTTAGAAAAGTTTCTACAACGAAGGGTAAAAACTTTGGTTTTAAGCCGGCCGAGCTTCAAAGTGTCACATCCTGTTTACTCTGTCCGGTGCTCAGAAACCGCAACTATGAAATATTTACAATGGAATCACTGGACGAGACCGATCCGGAAACTTGCGACTATAAACTTACAATTCGTCGAAATGTACTAGCTATTTGTTAGTGTGGCAACCACCGCTGGGAGAAATGGCACTTTTGAAGTACAACTAAACAACGATGAAACAGTTATGTTTACGGGCACGCATTCAAGATTTGTTATTAACGAAATTTTATTTGCTCGCTGTGAAACAATACATTAATCGCTTTGAAAAACTGAAGAGAATCGTGGAAATATATTGATATCACCGGACTGCGGAATTTTATACATTCATATTTACAGCAACTACAAATCTGTACAACATTGAAAAACATCAATTTTCAGATCCACTGTATGTCTAAACTTTTTTTGAAAAAAAAATGGTTCAGAAAACCATATCATTGAAAAACATTGAATTGCTCAAACGTACGATTTCTTCCAACATTTTGTACCGCTATTCGAGAACGTAAAATTTAAAAAAGAATGTGCTGTTCTACTTTTAAGGGTTGTTCTTATACCTTCAATGTGGACGATGGTCGGTAAATAAAAATAATGTAAAATAAAATAAAAAGGAACTATCTAAGAACTATCTCTCTCGCAAATAGACTTGTGTAATACGAATCCGTTCCTCTGTCAATGGAAAAGATCGTCGAAAACTGGCAATAAACGAGTGTAAACATTATCGACGCGGCGAATACGTTCAGCTTCTTGAAACATAAATATTATATTTGTCGTAGTTCGACTCGGTCGCTAGAACGTCGAGTCGCAAATACCTCGTATGTCGTTTCGTCTCTGCTTCAATATTCGTCCAATAAATGATCATATCTGCAGACACGGGGCATCGATCGTTCCTAAAATTAACCAAGTACCGAAGACGAGGTCGCAATGAAAAATTCATTGTGCGATTTTTGGTCAAGCAAAGTGTAAAACTAGGATTCAGCGGCTGACTTCTCCGGTGACCAAAGAAAATCCTTCCGAGAATACTTTCGATTTGTCCGGCGGGAGTAAGTTCTCCGAAATGGCAAGTGTGAATGAAAACAGCCCCGAGCTGTTATCACGGCAATATCGTTCCGTCATTGTTCTGCCCGTGCGTTCGATATATAAACAGCGAATGCTATGAACTGTTTTCGCTTCGATTTACGACCCGCGAAATCTCGATCGCTCAACAGAATTTCCTATAGCGTTGGACTATCGGCAAAATCACTTTATGCTCTCTCTCGTTCTTTGTTCTTGTCGATCAGTCGGGTTGACGCAACCTTTGATGGGCAGAGTTCAATGCTTTTGTAATTGAAATACGCAATAGGAAATCACTTGAATTTTTATTAGCGGTCGGCCTTATATGAAAACTGCGTAAGTCCATTTTTTATGAAAATTGGGTTTATGTAGTTTCGTCGCATTTTTTAATGAAATTCCTAGAACCATAGCTTTAACCCTTGTGTAGCCAACAGGGTACCCATACACTGCACCTCATTCAGCAATTTGTTAATGTTCCTCTAAAAATATTGCAAAATTACTGTGAATATCCATTCTTTGCTCGCTAATGTATTAATTTGTAGTTGTAAAATGAGAATTTGTACAAATATGTTAAATACAAAAGGTTTTAAATAATCTAAGGTGGAGTGGGGTAAGTGCGTCAACGGGGCAAGTTCGTTAATTGGTTATTTTTATTTTAATATGAACGAAAAATCTCTAGCTTGTATTTAATAATGTAGCATAAGTTAGTATGAACTATTCTACATAGATGTTGCCCGAGAATAAAGGTGTTTTCCTTGCTAAAATCAACCTATGCCAAACAGTCACGTACGAGGTACACGTACAACTTTGAGGTTACCCTGAACGTGCAATAGTTTACAAGTTATTAATGTATTCTGTGTTGTTATTTTAGGTGTGTAGTTTTTATTGTATTTTTTAAAATTTATTGAGAAAAACACTAAGATGATCTTGCCTCGTTGCCCCGTAAATATTACTACACGGGGCAAGTCCGTACTATCATGGTGGGGTAAGTGCGTACTGTATGGGTAACTATAAAACTAAACAATATAATTTAATGCAACAAGAAACATTTTATAGCAGGTCCGTTAATCATTCTTTTGTTGCTCCATAGCACTTGAAACAAGGTTTGAAAGCATTTTTAACTCTCAGAGACGGACTTGCCCCATTTTCGGGGGGAAATTAGAATCCTACATAATGCTAATTCATCAGTAATAACTGTGGCAAAAGTTTGATACCAAGTACGTTTTTACATACCAGAATACATCAGTTTAAAGTCTAACTTTGCAAAAACTAGGGCGGATTTACCCCACTCCACCTTACTTCAATTTCTACGGTTTGAGGGCAGAGTTGGGCAAACATTTTATTTAAATAAAAATTTCGAATAAAGTGGGTTTAAAACCCAATTGGGAAAATCCCATGTTATTTGAAATTTTTATTTGAATAAAATTTTTCCCCAACTCTGTTTGATGCGGCCGAATTCCAAGAACGAGTTGCTTTGTTTTTCTAGTGCACGTGTTGTATTATACTTGATCTTCCCGTCCTTTGCTTGTGTTACCCATTGAGTATGACCACTGTCGCAGTTGATTACAAAGTTTCGAAGCGAAAGGATTGCAGTAAGTGTAGCAATTACAAATTGACGCAAATAATTTTTTTATTTTCCAATCAAAATTCATGGTGTATAATTACTTTTTAATAATAATATACTTGGTAGCGTATAAAATGGATTTTTACATATAATATTCATATTTACAAATAGTTGTTACTTGTAGCATCCCTAAAACTAGAGAATTGGCGGTATCTGAGAGAATACAAATTTACAACCGAAGAATAGAAGGAAAAAGTTTGCAACAAGTAGCAATAGAGTTTGGAGTATTCAAAAAAGGTATCCGAAAAATATGCCAAAAACTAAAAAGCACAGGTAAACCTGAAAATTCGATAAGAACGGGTAGGAAAAGGCACACATCCGCTCGTCAAGATCGACAAACACTTAGAGAGGTAAAAAAATCCGTTTCTTAGTGCAAAACAAATAAAAGAAAATCTGTCATTGCCAATAGCAATTACGCAAATTAAGTCAAGCATACTCGAGCATAATTTACATGGACGGATATCTCGAAAAAGACTGTACATTTCTGATGTAAATGCTCAAAAACGTTTGAACATTGCCAAAAAATGGTACAAGAAACCCACTTCATTTTGGAAATCCATAATATGGACTGATGAATCCAAATTCGAATTGAATTCGAATAAGACGAAGAAGTGTGTTTGGAGAAAAGAAGGACCGATGTTTAAACCGAGAGACGTTAATAACTCCCACTGTTAAACACGGCGGTGGTAGCATAATGATATGGTGTTTTGTTTCAACGACAACCAAGTTGGAAATTTGACAATAATTGATGGAAGACTTACTGCTGTAAAATACATAGAATTACTAAGGGAGAATTTATTTAAATCTATTGAAAAATTCGGAATCGAGAAAGAGCCTACATTTTTCAACATGATAACGACCCGAAACATACGGCAAAAATAGTTATAGAATTTTTAGCAAAAAATAATATTTCTGTTCTCTCATGTCCACCTCAGAGCCCGGATTTAAATCCCGTAGAACATGTATGGGATGAATTAGACCGCAAAATTCCAAAAAATGAGCGATATGTAAAATCTCACAATTCACCGCAGCTTTAAAAAACAAGTGGAATGAGATTACTGCTGAAACATTAGAAAATTAATACAGTGTATGCCCAATCGCTTATTAGAAGTAATAAAAGCAAAGGGCTATCAAACCTCGTATTAATTACTTCAGTATTTATTATTCTTATACAATAGTTAAACATAATATTATTAACATTATATTTAGCGTCAACTTAATTTCCGACATCAGCAAAAATATAAAAAATCTTTAATTTATTATTGTTTCGATATAAAATAAAATTACTGTTTCTGTTGAATTTATGATGACAAAATAAATATATTTCTGTCACAAATTCATATGTCTCTCTCTCTCTCTCTCTCTCTCTCATTTACTTTTATTAGACGCTTTTATCTTCAATTTTCTAAAAATATAAGCGTCAACTTAAATAGCGACGCGAGTGCAAGTAGTTAGGTAGTGGCGCCAGAATATCAGAATTCGAAATCTGCGCTGTAAAGCAAAATAGTTTCGCTCTAAATCGTTTTTCACCTCCTGTAAAATTTACTTTTCTGGACTTGGGTAATTTTCATATGGGGCCGACGATATACCAAAGAAGTTTTCTTATAGGATTAGTTATGTTTACACTTCTCGGTGACCGAGGCCTCTCGAGTTTCGCTGTCTTTTTCTACGTTCGGCAGAAGTCAAAGCATAGTATCTCTGGCCGGACCCGTGTTTTGAACAATTATCGAGAAAATACTGTACTCGCGATTCGAAACGAGAAGAGCGTAGAACGAGACCGGCGCGCGTTTAATTCGCCGATGCTTCCGATGGCTGCCATCGCATCGTTCGGATCTATCGCGGTAATTACATCAATGTAACCGGTTTTTGCGTTGAATCCACTTAAATTAAGAGACCCTTGGAATGCATGGGCCATTGAACACGGCTCGAACGGATACACGAGAGAAAGAGCCAGGAAATGGGCCAAGGCAGCTCCGAGCAACGGGAATAGAAAGAGAGGGTGGAAAGGTTGAAACCGTAGAACACATCGACAGAGAAATGCAGAGTTAGACAGGGCTCGCGCATAGGATACCGTGAAGCAGAAGATAGTTCCGGGGGTTTTGGTACACGCGGGGATGATCACCCCGGGCGAATTTGCATTGTGGCCGGACGTTTCGTGTTTGAGCTGCACTGCAGCACCGCGCATCTGGTTGGTTGGTCGGTTGGTTGGCTGTACGCTGCACTTTAATTCGAGGAAAACCGTCGGTATACTCGAGTGAGCGCACAGCGACGTTTCTGCTATCTTCGTACCCGCGATTAAATTAATGGTAGGACCACGACGATCGGACCGCGATCCATGAAAAATGGAAAGCGTCCGGAGACCTTTATTTTCATTGGACGTTGCATTGGCAGAGATAGCGAATGGAGTTAAACATCGGTGAAACTTGATATAAAAAGAAAAAGTCGCGATTGACGCAACAACTGTCAGGATTATTGCCGACGCTTTTATACGGAAAGGCAATACAGGGTGGCCCAATAACTTTCACCCACTTGGATATTTCCTTTATCATATTAAAATGGTACACTCCTCAAAAGAATTAAGGGATCACTTGTGCGAACCCGAAAAATTGGTCCCACTTCACGTGATCATAACTCCATCAAAAATTGCTGTGTCGATATCGTTAAACAATGGTTTGAAAGCCTGATACCTCTAGTTTCAGATGCTCTGTTTCAAATTGTTGCTATGTTGGTTTTTTACAAAGTTATAGCGAGATGAAGACAACAGTGACGGTTAACGAAAATTTTGTGCAACTTTGGAACATCACACGGGGAGCTACAAATTTTTTTTATAAATCGCGTTAATATGATTTGGAAGGGCTATTTTTCCTCTGTAAATTGTGTGGTTGTTGAAGTAAATATGGGCGTTTTAACTTTAACTGGCTCCAGAAAGCGAAGAAATTATCGTAGAATGTTGTGCAAAAAAGCAAAAGAAAGAGCGTTTCTTTCTCTTCCAGGCATTCCTTTTGTTTTTTCAATTTCATTAACATTTCAATATACCAGGTGTTTCTGAAAATTTGCTTAAAAAATGCACAATTTCCATTTTTCCTTAAACTCGCAATATCTCGGCGAGAAATGATCGTAATACCATGATCCGAACGTCAGATTGAAGCAGAGATTCTGCCGATTCGATCGAGTACCCCATGAACTAGCTGCGACAATCTTTTACTTATGGCAGCTGTGTTTGAAGTTAGTGCTTTGCAAAAATTAGCGCGCCACGTACATAGGAACATAGCAACAATTTGAAACAGAGCATCTGAAACCGGAGGTTTCAGGCTTCCAAACCATTGTTTAACGATATCGATACGGCAAGTTTTGACGGAGTTATGATCGCGTAAAGTGGGACCAATTTTTCGGGTTCGCACAAGCGATCCCTTAATTCTTTTGAGAAGTGTATTAAAAATTCACAATCACAAATTTTCAGGACTATCTGTATGGGGTTAGGAGAAATTATTTTATACTTTTTATTCCGCTTTTTAAACATAATATGTTTTTAAAAATTAATTTTTATTTAAATTATTTTTTATTGAAACACATTATCGTACGAACCTGCGTCATCGAGTTTCGTACGATGTTGCAAGAGTGAAGGATTTAATTTGTGCGTACTTGGAAAGCATCGAAAGCATATAAAAGTACGCGATTAGCTATCCCTAATACTTGCAAATCTCTCGTGACGTTTTTAAAAATCGTTCGACTGAACCATGATGATACTCGGTCGGATCCCCAGCGAAGCCAAGCTGGGGAATTCTAAACATTGAAAAGGAAATACAATGAAAGTCTACCGTTCCTCCTGTCTGATCGGAATACTCTCGTTAACGATATCGAAGGTTATTCGACTGTGACTCTCGTCGCGTCGGTCTCGTCGCGAATAGCCGTCGGACTAATTCGCGTTTCGTCAGTGATCGTGGATGACAACAGTCGCGACTTAACGAGCACAAAACATTCTATGCGTCTCCGGCGAACAACGCAATTCCGAAGCGTCCTCGTTACGCATTCAAAAAGGACTCTTGTCGTATATCGTTCGTTCGCTGGCGTCACGTCTCGGTGCACGTGATCGCCAAGTTTTTGACGTTTTACCCTCCTCCGAACCCCTCTCCGGTTTCAACTCTTTGGTCGAGAGGATCGCAAAAATGGCGCAACGAGAAAAACGTAGAAGCCTGATAAATTGGTGGCACTTTTTGCCCGTTTTCCTCTCGTTTGTATACCGAGAGCGATGCGTATGTAGGCAGAGACAGAGGGACAGAGACGGTGGGAGGGGAGGGGGGAAAGCGAGAGAACGACAGAGGGATGATAGCAAATGGTGGGGGCCAAAAAGGCATATGCGCATACACGGAGCGCTGATATACGCCGCTCTGGTCAATATCCGAGTTAATTAGAGTCTGAAGGGACGATTCGAGTATCCCGGTACACACATTATCATGCCCAGCCCGTTCTAAGCCCCGCATGAGTTGTGGTATTGCACGCGGCAAAAAAAAAAAGAAAGAAGTGGAGAGAGAGAGAGACAGTGTCCCAACGAGCACCGGTGTGGCAGAGCTTATGAAAACAGTGGAAATTGTTCGGAACGACAATTCGAAAACCGAGCCATGTGTGTCCTTTCTCATGCGCAGCTCGATTATTCACGCTCTATCGAGAAGTTCTCTCTTTCTCGTCATTGTGCTACACAGTCGCATGTCTGATGCGAGATATCGGCCTCGGACCCTCTCTTTAGAGACGTCACGAAACAGCGAAACAACGTTCGGAGAGTTCGCGTGCAGTCACAAACGGCCGCTGATTGAATGCGCATTAAATTTTACGACTTTTATCTGTTGTGGCCAGGCCGACAAGAATTCCCAGCCTCGGTTCACGCCGAAACTTTCCTAACTTCTTTCCTTCCGGGCCGCGTAATGGCCGCATTGTGCTGGCCGAACGACTCGCCCGCTCCTCCCCGAAAGTCCACGCATTGTTGAGCGCCGTAACGCGCTGTTTCGATCATGGCCGCGACACGCGCGCACCGGAAACCACGCGAATAGAAGAAGAAAAAGAACGATGTCGCGACCTCTCTTCTTCTCGCGACCCTTCCGAAACCTCGTCGAAAAACTTGATCGGAGAGTTGGTTCTCTCTGTGCTCTCTCACCTTCTTCGTCAGCTTCCTCCTCTTCTCGTCCGTCTTCTCGTTCCCCGTCCTCGTACCCATTCGAAGGGATTATACCGAATAAACGGGAACTTTCTCGCGACGACGGACTGATCTGCGCGCGACTAAAACTTTTCCGAGCGATTCGTTTCCCATTCAGACCGACTCTCCTGCGCCCCTTCCGTTTACCCTCCCATGCCCGCTCCTTCCGCAGTTTCCTCTTCAATTGCAAGATTGGATTTTCCGTCGGGAACAGCCGAGACTTTGCGTGTTGTCCTCGCCACGCGCGACGACCGCTTGCTCGGGATATTTGATTTAATCCCGGAACTCGCCGCGCCATCCGCGTCCTTCCACTTCTCAGACGAACAGTGCAATACGATGAAACGACTCGACGCCGATCAAAAATCTGTAACTTTGCTTCTGCTTTATACCGGGTGAGTCGCCTAACTCATTTGCACTGATAGATGTATGCGCTAACGATCCAAATGGGTTAATAGCCGCAACAGAAATTTACTTTCATCATACCGTATTATACTTTTGCAGAACGATATTGACGTATCTACATATTTTTTGCAACTGCACAATATTTCTCGGTATTCGTTTTATCAAAGTATGGTTTACGATCGATCCATGGTCCATTTTAATCCAGCTTCATACAATTTTTATTTTATCGTTTCCATTTAAACGTTGAATTCTAACTTTTCTACTACATCTCCGGGGGCGATCATCGAATCTCGTCGATATTTATGAATAATTCGATAATCTTCTTATACAGAGCACCATGACATTTGAATCCACGATTACTTTTTTCCACGGTATATATTTTCTATATTTATACACTTCACATGAAAGGCAGTTTCATTTAATAACTATTTTTACGAATTTACTGTAAAACTCGTTCTACTAACGCAGTTAAACCAGTCGGTACACTGCCAATGACACCTGTTTATCTTTTGCGTTTGTCGAACTTCTCTCCTTGCTGCCATAGATATTCGGTTCGTTAGAGATCCGATTTCCTTTTATTTTTATTTACTTTACAATCCAGGATGAAACTGTAAAATTTATAGGTTTGTAAATTAAAGTTAGTTAGTAGATCGAATTCCTCTCTCAAAGCATCGGTATTGAGTTGTGTAGTAAATCCGTTCGCGTTTCGCATACAAAGTTCTCTTCGATGTAAATGAAATGTCTTTAGTCGTATACAGGGTGAGACATATAAAAAGGAGCCATCTGATGAAAATTTTTTGTAGATGGACGCGTAGAGGACATATGAAGGTCACCATAATACATATCTCGTTAACGAAGAAATCAAGCTTACCTTCAAATCGCCGAAACGCCTTCATATAAAAAATGTTTGCATTATACACTCCTCAAAAGAATTAAGGAATCACTTCTGCGAACACCAAAAATTGCTCGCGGTTTACGTGATCATAACTCCGTCAAAAATTGCTGTATCGATATCGTTAAACAATGGTTTGAAAGCCTGAAACCTCTAATTTCAGATGCTCTGTTTCAAATTGTTGCTATATTGGTTTTTTTACAAAGTTATAGCGAGATGAAGACAACATTGACGGTTAACAAAGATTTTGTGCAACTTTGGAACATCAGACGGCGAGCAACAAATTTTTTTGATAAATCGCGTTAATATCATTTGGAAGGGCTATATTTCCTGTGTAAATTGTGTGGTTGTTAAATATTGTGTTTTTTTTATTCGAGTTATTCTCGAACAAAAAAAGAAGAATCTGGTCTCAAAATTTGTAATCAGTGTGAAAAAATCTACAGGAAATGATATATAACATGTTAAAAAAAAATTTTTTCCGCGCGTGGTACTGGAGAAACCACATTTTCTTGAAATTCTACATGTTCAACGAATTTTCTCAACGTTAAAAAACGTTCGTACCATAATCTCCATATTTTTCCCATATTCTGCAAAGTTTCAGCTTTAATTTTAATAAATTTCATCGCTCTACCTCATTTCTATCGAAAGTTCTTTGATTTTGAATCGAGTTTGTGGTTCAAATTTTCTACTGTGGGCCGGGGCAGCAGTAGCGTGTTCAGAGATGTCAGGCAGCCGCTGTATATGGCGCGCTAATTTCTGCAAAGCACTAACTTCAATCACAGCTGCCATAGGTAAAAGATTGTCGCAACGAGTTCATGGGGTACTCGATCGAATCGGCAGAATCTCTGCTTCAATCTGACGTTCGGATCGTGGTATTACGATCATTTCTCGCCGAGATATTGCGAGTTTAAGGAAAAATGGAAATTGTGCATTCTTTAAGCATATTTTCAGAAACACCTGGTATATCGAAATGTTAATGAAATTGAAAAAACAAAAGAAGTGCGCCTTGAAGAGAGAGAAACGCTCTTTCCATTGCTTTTTTGCACAAGATTCTACGATAATTTTTTCGCTTTCTGGAGTTAAAGTTAAATAGCCCATATTTACTTCAATGTTGAATAACTCGAATAAAAAAAATCGCACAATATTCAACAACCACACAATTTACACAGGAAAGATATTCACGCGACTTATCAAAAAAATTTGTTGCTCCCCGTGTGATGTTCCAAAGTTGCACAAAATTTTTGTTAACCGTCAATGTTGTATTCATCTCGCTATAACTTTGTAAAAAACCAAGATAGCGACAATTTGAAATAGAGCATCTGAAACGTCAATTTTTGACGGAGTTATGATTGCGTAAAGTGGGCCCAATTTTTCGGGTTCGCACAAGTGATCCCTTAATTCTTTTGAGCAGTGTAGCTATGAAAATGCTTGTAAGATTTAAAACGAAAAATGTGGGGCGCAAGATAATATGTACATAGTAAGGAGTGTACAGAGCAGCTGCCGTTAAGAAAACTCTCACAACAGTTCATATCATTTGAAGTGCAATAAAATTGTTAGTGACTTAGGTGAACTATTCATACATCAATTATCTATTGCAGTGTGAGAACGCGTAGGGGCTTAGGGAGCGCTGTCGCGCGGAGTGGGGATCGCTGAACGCGATTACGTACTACCGAGCGTCGCGCGATGAGGTGTAACGGTTAAATTTAATAGTTTATATCTCCTCAACTCATTGGCTTTTTTAAAATATTGTATTGTCATCCAGTTCTGAGCTATGTTTAAAATTTCAAGTCTCTAGCTCATCGGGAAGTTAGTTTAAAATCAATTGCAAAGTTTGTACCGAACAGACAGACAAGAAAGCGAGCTAATAAAAACGTAGTAAAAATGTAGTAAACAAATTAATAAAACTATTCTACACTTGTAAACGTAAAATAAAAATTCTGTAAAACTACGAGGAACGGGTATGAACAAAAATTGATTTCTTCTTTTGTTAACTTCAACCAGCTTAGAAGACTATTAAAGGAGCGGAAATATTTGATGAAATATCTGGAAAATATATTCGAATAAATCGAGAATGAGAATATAAAATTTTTGTCGCGCACCGTCGGTATTTACCCCCGCGAATTCTCATTTGAAAACAGATCGGCCATCATTCTTGAAACGCCAGACACGTGCCGCGTTTCGCTCTTATTGAACCGCGCGTACTTATTGCGATTTCACTTACCGCCCCTCGGCGTTGGGAAGATGTTCAAGTTGGAGTCTCGAACCCAGGACGTGACAGCCACGTATTCCTTAACGAATGTCGGTATTTCGCACCTGATCACTCCGGTATTTCCAGCCAGAACGAAAGCGTCTCGCACTATGACCTCGTACTTCTGCCGCACCACTGTAAAGAGAGTTACGATCACTTCGCTGAAGAACGAACTACAAGGGCGTCGACGTTCGCGTCAGTTTCGCGAGGAACGGAGAGGGTCTCGAGGATAAAGAAAACCGATTTCATTATCGCGGAATGAAGACATCAAGCTCGCGAAGATGACGGAATGATCGGGAAACGCGGAAGCTTCGAAGATATTTCCTCGTGTGATGACACCATCTCTTCATGGCTCCAATGTTACCGCCATTTTCACACGGTTTCAATACCGAGGATTCCGGCCAAACGAACGCCATCAAATTTTATTTTACTATTCGTCGCAAACGAAATTACGCACCGCTTCTGTAGAAATATTCAAGTTTAGATTTGAAAGCGACACATCGGCGGGACAGGCTCTTCAGTCAGTTTATAAAGATAAATATTTTATTAACAGCCTCCCATGCAGTGTGTAGTTTTCACCAGGCGTGTACCTTGCTCAGCGTATTTAATCATACAATTTAGAGGTTCTGTTACAGCCTAATATTCCTTAATCGCGCATTACGGATCTGCGATCTTATGGCCCGCCGCGGCGTCGTCATTCTCATAACATCGTAAAGTCTGATCCGTGGACAAGAAGCAACATTATCGTCACCGGTGCGAGACTAGCGCGAGGGTGCCACAAATACCACTCCGACCGCAATATTCTCAATTAATAGTTTCTTTACGGCAACTTCAACCTTTCCAGCCGCGAATCGATAACCGTAAAACACGTGGCTCGCAACAACTTGCCGGCGCGAGATTTCGTTGAGAAAACGCGTCGCCTGGCGATAATACATCTCGATAATACAGGGTAATCGATAACTGTTGGTGCAAATATAAAAAATGTTTATATCATGCGGAAACACAGAGAAACGTAGAGCGTCCTAGCATTTTGTCCCCGAGCGTACACCATCAGTTCCCGATCACCCTGTATGCTATGTATACTAGACATCTTCTATTATAAGCTCGTTATTCCGTCCGCGAACAACGCCGCTTTTCAGACCGTCTGGCCGTCGTGCTTTCGGTAATTAGTGCCCCTCTCAGTCCCGTTCCTCAGCTCCTCGGCTCTCACCAGCCGCGTAATCCACCTTTCCCCGCGTAATCCAAAGCCGCGATTCTTTTCGGAGTCGCGCAGAAATTCCCTCGACTCGCTAGCCGTTAAATGCGATAAGTGATTCTTGGCAGGACCTCGCCTCGGAGAGGAAAGATTGTTATAGCGCTCGCTCAGAGACTGAAAGAATCTCGCCGGTGGCCGTTTGTCGCGGTTGCCCGCTAAGAGAAGGCTTGCCGCGCTGTTTCCCTGATTCTCCCCCACACGACCGAGATGAAACGGGCGCAGACACGCGAATTCGAAAGTACGGGTTGGCTTGCCAATTTTCTCCTGTCTCGAAACCTTTTTTTTTTTTGCTTATTTATGCTTACTCAGACCCCTATTTAGCTGAACATGATTTACATTATTTTACAGAGTTTGAGTTACAGAGTTACACAGTTTTACGGTTTGAGTGTCTGTTTAGCAGATTGTTTAGTATATCTGGTTATACATATACGCAAGTTGCATTCTTAAAATTCTCGTCTTTAAAAAAAGCTAAAAGCATCCTCCAGAGATCAATTTCTGCCCTTAGCAAAAATCTCTCCGATAGTAGACTCAACCTTACTCCTGATAAGAGTTCTCTCCTTTATTTTAGTAATGAAAGGAAAAAAATTCCTCCAGGACAAGTGGAAATTAGCGTCGATAACTTCACTGTAAAAGCTAGAGAATCTGTTCGGTTCCTGGGCGTTATTTTCGACTCTGAACAGTCTGAACTGTCTTTTACTCCGCGCGTTGAGCAAATATGTAAGAGATGTCTGAAAGCTATCAACATTATAAATTTCCTGTCCGGCATTTGGTGGGGCTCTGATCCGAGTACCATCCTACTACTTCATAAAAGTTACATCTGTTCCACTATAATTGACTACGGCTGCTTTGTGTTTTGGCCGCGCACTATCACCCTCAGAACCAGACTTGAATGAATTCAAAACTTAGCAATCCGAACAGCTCTAGGTTACCGCAAGGGTACAAAATCAAAGTTGATGTTCCTATGGGACAGGGTAACTTACTTATGCGAACGCTAACTCGCTAAAGTCTTGTCAAATAACAGCTCACTCATGTTTCACACCATCACTAAACACTTCCACCTTCCTCAAAGGAGATTAGCAAGACGCAATCGTAGAACTCTTAACCAGTGTATACATAGATTCCTTCTACGGTGAAAATTTCAAGACCGAGCCAAAACCCAACTTCTGCTTGTACCGTTATGAATTTGAAACCATAACTACGTCTACACCAATTGACACTAGTTTTGGCCACACAGTTCGCGAGGCCAAATACCCTAATGCCCTAATTGACAAACTTCTAACAGTCTACACTGCCTCTGCTATCTACACCGACGCGACGCGACGGCAGCAAAATGCCGGATTCGGGATGTGTTGGATCAGCGTGTATATGCTATGATCTTAACCTGCATATGAAGAAAAGTATTGATAGCAGCGCGTCGATTTTTACAGCCGAATGTGTGGCCTTATATGTTGCTATGGACATCGCCATACGACATAAAAACCGCAATTTTATTATTTTTTCTGATTCTTCAAGTGCCCTTCAATGTTTGGAATCGGTTAGCTTCCAAGTGAAAACCACCCCGTATATCTTCGACATTGTTACGAGCCGAGGTTCAAGCAGCGATGCGAGAACCGAGGGTAGTTTAGAATTAGAGATTTTGGGTCAAGGTAGGAAGGATACACGTAGGACTGAAGGTATACTTTTTCATTTCATGCCAGATTCAGCAAATTTTCGTAAAACTGAAAATTGTTTGCATTCGTAAATCACAAATATCATCGTTTACGCGAAGAATGTGTCTTCTCGTAAGAATTCTCGATCTTTGTGCATGTACCATTGGTAAAACTTCGGAAGAACTAACAAACTAGGGACGCTTGTAAAGTGTAGATTTACCAGGCGGATCGGTACGGCTTCATTTTATTTTATTGTTCGAATCTCAGTAAAGGTATACTTCTAAATTTCATGCCAGACTCGGCAAATTTTCGTAAAACTGAAAATTGTTTGCATCCGTAAGTCACGAATACCATCGTTTACGCGAAGAATGCGTCAAATTGACACGAGGCGAGGAATGGATGAGGGTTAATTCAGTTATTGTAGATTTTGATAATAATGGACAAGTTGATTCGCGCATGAAAACTACATGAAAAACGGACGGAGTAGTTTCTCTTTCAGGGCCGTATTCCGTAGCGACGTTACGAAGATGTGGGTGAAAGCACTTGGCAGCGCGCGAGAGCCTACGAATCTTGATCTTGGCAGTGAGTGCCGCTTGTTAGCCATAAGCGAGCGCGAGTATAAGGCCATACATCTGCGAGGTAGCGGCGGCGGGACTGAGTGGAGCGGCGATAAATGTAGTTGGCTCGGGCTCTCCTGAGCCGTGATCATTCTTCCGCCGTTTTCCCCCGGAATCGTGGTTTAGAACATCATTCCGCGGAACGGCCGATTACATTTACGACCGGGCGAGATATCTGCGGGACGTCGCGCGTCGTGTCGTGTCGTCTTGGCTGAACAGCGTCCGATACTGTCGAGGCGGGGACCGGGGAACTTTCTCTCGGTGTCGCTTCCGATTTTTACGCGGCCAGGAAATGGGACATCGTGGCGAAGGCGCTAAACATCCGGTTCTGATGCCCGGGAACGCTAAGTGCGAGGCGAAATTCGCTCTCGGCGAGCACAGACCGCGCGTACTCCAGCTACGCTTCGCGTCGGCTCTCAATGGCATAATTGCAAGTAACGATACCCCCTGGAAATGGACCCCGGCAATTTCTCGTCGGATTACTGCTGCGTTATAGTCCGCGACCGTAGAACCGGGTTTTGTCTCAACGATTTTGTATATTTGTACGGCCAAGTCTCGCGCTCGCGAGATACCGCGAAAAATAAAACCGTTGTAATTACTGTAGAACGTCGGTGCAGGTAAAAACGGACGAGTGCTCAGATTTTCTATTCTATTTTTCTGCATCCTCTGCGCAATTATAATTATCAGTGAGTAGTCGAATATTTTGAGTAGGTGTAACTGCGCACGCGACAATTAGTCGAATGTGTAACTGTATGTTACTACCGGCATATACTATCGGAGAGAATTCTGTTCCTGTTGTAAGAATTTTCTCGTCATATTTTACAAGTTTTATGCAAACGAAAACTTTTAGCTTCGAAACCTTTTCTTTGTCTGTCCTCATTGGAACTTGCAACGTGAGAACGTTCTTTAAAAAAAAGTTCTACAATCTACGGTTCAAATAGAACCCATTAAAAACTTCTACTGACGCTTCCAATCCCCGATTTAAACAAATAGCAATCAAATGAGGCTATCCGATGAATAATTAACACGGAGAACTTCCCAATCCAAGAAGAAGATGACATCCTTTGTCACTTTCACCGCATTTTAAAGCAAAATCGATTCCAATTTGCCTGAACCACGGTCTTTTGTTTTACATCATAGTTCAAGCTGTACAGGGTGTTTCAAAATTATATTTTGAAGTTTTAAAAAAAGCTAGCTGCAAAATTGACCTTGATCTTGAATGTGAAGGTTAAAATTTTTTATCATTGCGTCGTATAGTACTCATCAGGGGGAACTAAAAGGAATCATGGGTCAAAAACGAACCGTTCGCTTAAAAATTGACGTTAAAGCTGAAATAAGTTTTGAAGTTGTTCTATTTCCATGATACGTTTCTTTTATAATTAAATCGTATCCAAATAGCTGTGTAATGTCTCGAATAATTTTATTTTACTCACAAATACGCCAATAATGCTGTTCAATTGTTATTGTCTTCTATTACGCTCGCTGCTCGGTCGCTCGCCGCGTATCTCAACGTGACTTCGAACACACCGAACCCCAACCACACCGCGTTTTTGACCCATGGTTCCTTTCAGACTTTTGTTCCCCCTGATGAGTACCATACGACGCAATGACAAACAAATTTGACCTTGAAATTTAAGATCAAGATCAATTTTGCGGCAAGTTTTCTTAACAAATCTCCACCGATCCAAGGTTGGAGAATCACGCTAGGGTAGTCACGACATATAATTTTGAAGCATCCTGCACATTGTTACGATAACTCTCCAACACCGCAAATTAGCAGGAGAATATTTCCAAAAGATATATAGCACTCCATCTAAAAAATCAAGTCACTTCACTTCTAAAAAATATCGTTTTTACGTTGTTTGGTGAAAACAGTGTTATACCTCTCTGCCTCTTTCATTTTTTCTAATTATTATTTTCAACGAAACCGTTGCACAGTGATCGATTCCTCGATTCTAGGTGGACAAAATGGTAAATTTGATCAACTTCAGATATCTTTGCTGCCGTTCTATTTTGTTCACGAACATTAATTTATTCGATATACTATAACGTAATATTTCCATTGCACGTGGTTATTACGACGATAATACGGTGCTAAAGTTTTGCCTGTGCGAAATACTATAAATAAGCTAATTCTTCTTCATCGTATAACTTGTTTGTTTGTTGTTTAAATTATTATCTAAAAAATGGAGCGTGTAAGCGAAGGTAAGTATTTCATTTTTACATATCGGTATAATTTTATTTTGCCGTGTAAATCATATACAACAGGTTAACTAATAATATTATTTAAGAAGAGGTCAAATTGTATAACTTCTTTTGTCGGACTCGGCCGGACTTGGTTCTTTCATAGTTTTGAAGAATACTTATTTCAAAACAATGATACTAAATATCGTTCACCCGTTTTGGCCCGTTAGTCATTTATATCATTTTTTAGAAAAGACATGGAGTATGCCACTATTTCATGTGGTATTGAAATTGACGATAGAAAGTTTACAGAATATGCACTTCAGACTGCGAGAATTACATATGACAATTATAATTTATAATAATTTAGAATATCCACCTTTGTGTCATGCACATTCCTTATTATAATTTTGTAATTTTGTATTATATTTTTGTAGAACTTAGTTAAGATTAATTCTTTCCATTTTGTGTATTGTTTATTCACGTATTTAAACAAAAACTATAAAATATTTCATTTATGTTATTTTCACAAACGTTACAATTAATTGTTATATTTGTCCATTTTAAATAAATGATATAATTCGTTTAAATTCATGTAATTTTTATACACTTGTCATGATTTCTGAGAAATAAAGCGTTATTACTACAAGAGAACACAAAAATTTGAATTTTGTCCACCTAGAATCGAGGAATCGATTGGCTAGGAATGCGATGGCATAAAACGTCGCTTCAGAAAAAATGGATGGAGTTTCAAAAACCGATGGAAATCATAATTTATGTTGATGCGCTAACCGAAGATTCGTACGTCGCCGAAATATTGCTAGGACACCCTGTGTAATTGTAGGGGCTGTTACATGTGAACGGCTTTCTTCGTCCAGACTAGACAGGTGTAAGGGGGAAGAGGGAAGGGAAGGAGAGGGATCCAATCGGCCGGAAGAGGTGAAATAAAGGTACTCACCGGCCTTTACCGTGATTTCACGGCCCAACACCCTGCCGACGCTGTTCGAGGCTTGACATCTGTAGACGGCCGAGTGGACGTCGTGTCTGTAGCTCTCCGCGCCGAACGGCAAGAAGTACATCGAACCGTTTACCAGCGTCTCGCGGATGTTCGGTATAGGGAGCACCGGTGACCCGTCTCCCATAAGCCAATCAATCCTCGGCGGGGGACTGCCTTGGGCCGAACAATGGATCATTGTCCCGGTCTCGTTCGAGAATTCTACCGACGAGCGTGGTTCCGAGATCAGCACCGGACCCTGACTATCCAGCACCACTCCCCGTCCTGAAACATGGACCACATCGTGTTAGCTTGAAAGAGGGTTCCATCGATCCTATCGCGACTGTAAAGTACTTATAGAACACTCCCCCATGTGTTCAGCATGCATATTTCATACACCCCCTTACTTTCTCCCGAAGACTTTTACTACCCTTTCTCGCATATTCATCTTATTCATTGTTTTTAGCAGACTGCGGAAGTTTGCGCATTTATTACCTTGTCGAACTTTAATATTGGACACGCGTCAACATTCGAATAGTACTTTCACGTAAAATAGTGAACGAATCTACAACTACCGAGCACAGAACCAGAGGTGAGCATTATTTGGCGAAACAGATATCTCAAATACTATTTAATATTTTAGTGAGCGAGTTTTTATGAACGATATTCCTTATATTCAATCATTCAATAGTGTTTGAAATTATTATAACATATTTACTTTACAGACGCGATTCAAATAAATCTTGGAAAGGATCCAAACTAAGATCGAAACGTTGATTTTGTTTGATAATTAGCAAAATTGCTTCATAATTAGTAATAAACGATCGAACCGTTGCGCCGAAAGCATTTATTCATTTATTAACAGCAAATATAATCGATAGAAGAAACATATTTAATATTTTAGATTTTATTTTGCTTAGAGAAACTAGTATTTTAAATAAGATATACAATTTCGAAAATAACATATTTCTATTTTAACAATTTGATCCACACAATAAAATATTTCTATTTTAACAATGTGAAACACGAAATAAAATTTTGTATTGTTATAATACTCGGAGAAACCGCATAAACAATACAGTCTATCTTATCGTTAAGAAACGATTTACACTCATAAATGTATTGAATTCGAACCATTACTTTCAGCAATAATATTTAAATTTGAAATTGAAAATAAAGACAAAATACAAATATTCTCAATATTCTTCAAATAAAATACTATTTTCAAAAAAAAGTACTGCCTCAAATAAATTATTTTATTCTCAGAAATTACTACATCAAATAAAATATTTTATTTTCAAAGTTGTACACATACTTTAAAAAGTAAATAGAATTATTTACTATTCACAATTTAAAATACTATTTTCCCCAGCTGTGCACAGAACGCGACCGATATCCTCCTCGAGGAAATACAACATTTTTAAGTTGCATGGTTTCTTGAGGGACATACAGTGCTCTAATCTGTTTGTTATTACTTTACTATTTTAATGAGATATGAGGGTCACCTTCAGTTTTTTAAATGGAACGCCTAAAATTCTGTGCGAAAAAGTATTATACAAAGTGTATTTAAATTACTGAAATATTTTCAAATTAACAATCTTCTATTAGAAAATAATAATAATGCTATTTCTGGCATTTCTTTGCAAGGTAAGTAAACATAAATTTTCTATCTCGTATAGAACATTATCGAGTACAGGGACCTTTTAACCATAACAATTGTGAAATAAATCACAGGCAAGTGGTTTATAAAGCTTTCACGATGCCGTGATGAAATCTCACTCGAAGAGTTGCACAAAAACACCTAGTGATTAAAAACCGTTTGCGCCGGTTTTTCCAGATTCGCGTTACGCATGAATAAACCACGGATAATACAGAGAGGTGGGTACATATGTGCATACAGCGCGGTGGTAAGGTGTACATAAATAACACGAACGCGAAAATGGGTTAAATATACAGATACCGAACGCGAAGTAAGAAACAACATGCAGATGATACAACAGTTTCCCCGAAACTTTTTCGATATTCGCCCGCGTATCGATGGCGGACAGTTTATATCGCAAAATGCATGAAACGCTGCTTCCCGCGGGTACGTGTACGTGTCTGTGCCTGTGTACACATCGGCGAACATGGCGTACTTTCATTTTGTTGCAAAGCGAAGAGCTTCCGTGCACGTCAGTCAACAGTAGCGGCGAAATCGATCATATTCGATCTTCGTCTTGTCAGTTATTACGGATCCAGCGACATCATTTGCATTTTTCACGAAGACCGAGCGGGTTCATCTCTCACGCGTGGAAAACAACCCCCGCGTAAAAACTGTCCCGGCTATTTGACAAACTTATAAACGTATTAGGCCGCGCGGTAAATTCGTTCGCAGTTTCAATCCCATTATTTTAAACGTACTTTGAATATTCATGGGGAAACGCGCATTCATCATCACGCAACCGCGTCATTGCTTTTATATTATTAAAACATTTTTCAACTCTGTTTTTAAACTCTGTCGTATCGAGGAAGCAAATATTATGCGCAAATTACCGATATTTATGCGGATGTACAATACAGAAGGGTTTTATTTTAAAAGCACCAGTATGTATTAATACCTGTTTCCAATAATACTCAATAAAAATCCACTCGTAAAATCAATCCAATGGAATCTTGATTTTAATTTTAAATCCGGCGTTTGATGTGCGCCACCGTTTACAAATTTCAAATATCGCCGGAGCATTGACACCGGCGATGGACCAATGAGAACCGATATCCGTCTCATTGCTTTTTATACGGAGTTCGCGAATTCGAGAAAGACGCAATAAATATTCCCGACGCCATACAATGAAACGAGAAATGATTGAAGGCTGTGGACGAATACGAAGAAAACCAGTTTGACTCATCTCTCCCAGTCCTCGGTATGTACTTGTTTGAATACCGATATCTCGAGCCAATTTCATTTTCGCATTCTCAAAAATATCGCGAACAATAAATGTTCTCGACTCCGGTGGAGGAGATGGGATCGATGACGCAGTGCCTTCAAAGACGCGAATAGAGACACAGGGCGAAATGACGAGGAGCAACGGGGTCGGCGAGGTATCCAAATAATGGTAACCGAACCACCTTCGCGTCAACAATAAAACTCGCGCGGATACATGCATCTAGGTTGGCTGAATGACGCGCGAATCGTCGCATCTCCCCGTGGTTCGCTGCGATTGCAACATTTACCATTTCCCTCCCCTCCCCTCTAGGCTCATATTATTTCCTCTCAGCGTCTGTCCCCCGTTTTCTCTTTTATATCTCTTGTCTCTCCATCAACTACTCCCTCTCTCTCTCTCTCGCGCGCTTTCGGGGTTCTATCTCTCCCCACCCGTCGCACCCTTCGAACGAGAAAATCTGATAGAGCATCTCTGGCTCAGCTGATGCCAGCACTGTCGGAGAGCTTTGTCCCCGAAATTCCGGGAGCTTGTTTTTCGGAGATAGAGGGTGGCGAGAAGGTTGGTAGGAGGGCGAATGGCCGGCGCGAACGAGGGCGACGACGCGCATGGGAAATGAGCCGAGCACTGAGAAGGTATGGCTGGGATCGGTTCCATTATGTATGAACGCTGGTTTGATAACCTGGACCGCGCCGATACCACGAGAATCCGAAAGACCGGTAAGGGTCCGTTTACACTGTGTCGGTTCCATCAGATATCATTAGTTTCACTTTCAACAGTTTTATTGTCGAAACTGTGTAACATTTGCATGAAGTACAGTGCGGAGCATAATTTCACCAATGGAACACTCCTTAAAAGAATTAAGGGATCACTTGTGAGAACCTGAAAAATTGATCCCAATTTACGTGATCATAACTTCGTCAAAAATTGCTGTATCGATATCGTTAAACAATGGTTTGAAAGCCTGAAACCTCTAGTTTCACATGCTCTGTTTCAAATTGTTGAAACGTTGGTTTTTTACAAAGTTATAGCGAGATGAAGACAACAGTGACGGTTAACAAAAATTTTGTGCAACTTTGGAACATCACACGGGGAGCTACAAATTTTTTTGATGAATCGCGTTAATATCATTTGGAAGGGCTATTTTTTCTGTGTAAATTGTGTGGTTATTGACGTAAATATGGGCGTTTTAACTTTAACTGGCTGCAGAAAGCGAAAAAATTATCGTAGAATCTTGTGCAAAGAAGCAAAAGAAAGAGCGTTTCTTTCTCTTCAAGGCTCCTTTTGTTTTTTCAATTTCATCACGATTTATTGCCGAAAATCTTGAAAATCTGCAATTTATACCATCTTTAAACTTTGTAGCTCATTGCAACGTCGACCGATTTTCACGAAATTTTCAGAATATGTTTAATTGACACAGATCTACAAAACGTATTTTTTAAATTTTCAATATAGGCCCACATAAAAAAGTTACAAATTCAACTTTTAGTATTTTTTCAACAATTCCGAACAATTGCAATTTTTGAAAAAATTTCTTTTCACATCCTTTAGTAAACTAATTGCTCTAGCTTCCCAAAAAAGTTCAAATCGTATAGTACAATATTAAAAAAGTTATCGTCTATTGACATTCTTGGTGTGGGTGCCGAATATGGCACCAGGTGTCATATTAGGACTCAAGGTGTACCATATATTAAGAACCCCTTTCGCTGGAACCTGCAAACTACACACCACAAAAAAGATATTGTTCCCTCGCTGTATTAATTTTTGAACAAACTTGACCCCAGAATCTTGTAGGGAGGAAATTGTTGGAAAAGTGGTTCATATTTGGGCACTTTACCCTATACATATAACTCTCCTAATTATGGGCACACATACGAAAAAACACAAGAGTCGTTCTAGGGTTAATGGCGCATTCGTAAGTGTTGCTAAAAAAGGAGAAATATGTATCTGAAGATTAATTTTTACCAACAATAGAGCTAAGGTCCACACAACTAGTGCACCGACTACGGGCGCTATACATGTTGCGATCTCGAATTAAGTTGCACGCATGCGTGCGCCGGAAAGACGTTTATGCACGGCCACTTCCTACATTCTATGAGCGCGATGCACCTGCGACACCGGTTTATAGCCGCTGGAGACCGCTTCTATATTCCGCACTATACGTACCGCTGCGTACGCTCGACCCACATACGCAAACCACACGCCAGCCACGTATTGTGTGCGCCATGCTCGGAAATCTCCGAAACTAGACAAAAATGTTAATCCCGTTGTTCCTCATTTTGTTTCACACGCTCGTGGCTTTTTACACCGTACCGCTGCGCCATGAATACACTATTTGCCGTGCCGAATCGAGGAACATTAATTTTTCCCGTACTTCGAATTGGTTGTTCGTGCCTAGGTGACATCGTCAGATTTGTTTTGCTCCAAGTACTTTGCGAATTCATCAACTCATTAATGAATTATTTCATTTAAATTCATCTGTTCAACGTTAATATTGATTCTCAAACTTTTCCGTTTCATTATAATACATATATCTTTTCATGCAGAAAATGTTCATATATTACAATCGTCCAATTAAAATTAAGAGAAGCATTTCGTCCTATTTGGTTATTTTACCACGCTTATATTAGCTTGCCGAGTTGTCGTTGTATGCGTCAAATCTTGTAATCGAATTTTAAACCACTTCCCGATGCGCTAGACTTGAAACTTTAAACATAGCTCAGAACTGGATGACAATGCAATATTAAAAAACACATTTAAAAAGAACTGTTCGTTCTAGGAGAAAAAAATGTTTATATTAAACGTCACACTTCGCCGCGCGACGCACGGTAGTACGTCATCGCGTTCAGCGATCCCCACTCCGCGTGCCAGCGCTCCCCACTCCACTGAGTGGGTGGTGTTCCGTTCATTCAGTTCCAATTTGGACAATTTCGGACACCATCAAGGACTCCGAGTCATCCCCTAATTCTATCTCGCGTATTTCCATATCTTACGTTTCTGTATCTTACTATTTCATAGCAGTTTTACTATATCTGGCGATCCATTTAAAGAAGACTAAAAAGTAGAAAATAAAAAATATATAAAAAAATCTTTAAAATGCAATTTTTTTTTAGACATTAGTGACTACATATAAATAAAGTTTAGCGCTCCAAGCTTTCATTTATAGTCACCCATGTCGAAAAAAATTATTTTCTCCTTTCTAGTGCAATTTAATATAAGCGTGGTTTTTAAAAAAATTTTTACTTTAAATGCTTTGAACACTGCTCCCCCCAAAAATTGTTATCATTTTTAAAATAACATTTTCACGAGTTTCTTCGTGTAGAAGTAGAAATACAATACGGTAAAATGTAAATATACTGCTTGGATGTGAAAGTGAGGTCAGGTTTGACGGGAGTGAGTGAATAATAGGGCACACCAATACGGACAAGTACCCTAGTTGAATGTCTTTTGAGAATGACGGGAATAGGCGTTTGTGTTATGTTTCTAAGGTGCTGGTGGCACTGGTTACCGGTGGCTGACGTTGTTATATCATTATAGTCTCATCATTCGAGGCTAACGATCCAACAATGCACAGTGGACTAGATTGTACGATCGTTTCATTGATGGGCTAATCTCGTCAGCCAGTTTCCAATATTATGGTGACGAGAGAGAGACAGTGGTATTCAGTAGTTTCCAATCATTTATTCTTTGTCCCAAACTTGTGACGTAATTATGTGTCGAAGAAAGTAAACTTGTAACTGTTATTTTGTTTAGATTTTATACGACACTGAGTAGAATCTTGATTATATCCAGTTTTAATTTTGTATCGTTTCAATGTATCAATTTAACGAATCTGCTGCAATTAATCTGAAACATTTGATTATATCATATTTGTAAAATACGAAATATGGGGTCAATTGACTGGAGGACATGCGGATGTATGATTGGAAACGAATTCGGAATATTTTACTCTGGAACTGTAAACATCCTCCGATGGTACATACACTGTACACCGTTGAATTAACATGTGTACAGCGTGAATTGCTGCTACGAGAGGAAATCATATTCTCTTGTTCCCGCGCTTGATTTTAACGTTACATGTCAAACACAATACGGAATGCTTTAAAACTACCGATTGATTAGCACCAACAGTTAGCATCAACGATGCTATAAAAAAATCGTTTTTTTGAAAGCGTCCGGATACATATTAATGAAAGTATACAGTATTCCCGCGGGGTCCCATGGAAATCACCGACACAAATGTCCCCGACTCGGTTTTCACCGACTCCAGATTTGACCGACAATAACTTTGGCCGACAACGCCCTCAACCGAAAACGATTTCGACCGACAACGAATTTGATTCACAACGACTTGAGACGACCACAGTATGATAATACTGTATGATAATGTATACTGTGGTCGTCTCAAGTCGTTGTGGATCAAATTCGTTGTCGATCAAAATCGTTTTCGGTTAAAGTCGTTCTCGGCCAAAGTTATTGTCGGTCAAATCTGGAGTCGGTGAAATGTTGTCGGTGAGAACCGAGTCGGGAAAATTTGTGTCGGTGATTTCCATGGGACCCATTCCCGCGATTGTTGTGAGAACCTCGGTGGTATCGAGTCTCAGGAAACGAAATGGTACATACGTTTTTTTACGTGTGCGTGTGCCGAATATAGATTTCTTGGATAACTTTTCCAAGTGTAAACAACGAGATCCTGAGTAAACAACTGTGCTAAGAGAGAAATTAAATTGTTGTATTGTACTAATGGCTATTCCATACCTGAGAATAATACATCGAGTATCATAAAACCCCAATTTAAACACCCTAATACCTTAATTTCTTTTTAGCGCGATCGACCGTCCAAGTGGTGGCTACACCCACTAGTAGTGGGGATAAAAAAGTCACATCATCCGCATACCCGTTAGTCACATCAATCGCGGGAACACTGTATTGGTTTCGCTATTCGGGCATTTCGATACGGGCGTCAAAAGCGTACCGGTTTGAAATGTCTGGTTTGTGCTCGGGAATTTGTAAAGATCGTTTTTCATGTAGTTTCATTAGGACAACAGGGGAGCAGGAACTTATCTCAGTTACTTAACGCGGCAAATTATTCTCTTTGAGCGGGAACGCCATATTTGGAGCGGGGTCCTATAACGCGGTTACCGTATCTCAGCCATATTTGTACCCGTCACTTGAAATCCCCTTGTACAGAGTTCGCTCGAACTAGCGTAATCCGGACGCGAATGATGTACCCTCGAGTCCGCTCGTGTCCCCGCGTACACGTGTTACTCGTGACTACAAAAAAACGCCGCTTCAAGTTCGACTAAATTCTCTGTACAGAAGCCGCGTCCTATACGATGTGTCGGCGTGCACGTCTCGTCGTCATAAACCTTTTTGCGGCGGAGACGATGAGACAGACCCTGTTCGATCGAAGGGCGTCTAGAGTGAACAAAAGAAAAATGAAGAATAACAAAAGGGCGTCGCTTGAAAGCCGAGCTTCAGAGGAGACCGCTGTAAACATCGGTCGATGCGGTTTTGTTGTAAATTTAATTGCACAGGCTGCTGTCAATTATTTTTCTTCCCTTTTGTAATCGTGTCCACACAAGAGTGTGGACAAAAATAAGTTGTAAAAAACGTATTACATTTACAAATACATTAACTATTGCGCACTTCTAGTTATATTCTAGTCTTCTCTTTGACTTCCCTGTACATAGTAATTCAGAATATAAAAATCGAAGAGCGAAGGGCTCGGATGACTGCAACGGTGAATAAAAAAAAAACTGGTGGAAAATAAATCAGTCTCGTGTATTTTTGCTTTCATGTGAACGCTCGCGAGAACCTCGCGTTCTCTGTGCTCGTAAACGTAGGGAGGATTCTAATCGTTTTATTTGATATGATTATAGGTGCGCTAATGGGCGTCGAGGGGGAATATAAATAGAGCACAGTCGACTGTGAAGCTTCATGCGATCGCGGAAACGTGAAACACGCGAATCCGTCGATGGATGAGACAGAGATCCAATGTTATGCGTTCAAATTCCTGCGGGAATATATTCCAAGATTCAGAAATTCCTCCCAAATACTTCTTTTTAAGACAGAGTGTCTTTATGATATACACTCCTCAAAAGAATGTACCAATAGTTATGATTTTATGCCATCATGTTGTGGATAGTTATGAGTTATGATCACGTAAAATGGGACCAATTTTTCGGGTTCGCACAAGTGATCCTTTAATTCTTTTGAGGAGTGTACATAACAATGTCTTAGCTATTTATTGTTTCTAAATCGTACTGAACGTTCGTAGCAAAAATGGAGTACGCACAGAGACTTTAGACGAGTCTGTGATGCCAGCTCGCAAAGGGCTTTGCGGCCAAGGCATAAAGGGTTTCGCCGCGTAGATACGTCTGTGCTCGTTCGACGATCGAAGCATTCCATCCGGAGCGATCTACATAGTCGACGCGTGGAAATTTCGACTAGCTTTGGTCATAGGCATTCACCATCGTTCGCACAAGATCAGACAGGCTTCGCAACAGCGAAACAAATTAGATCACGGCTTAATTAACCACTTTATTGTACATTGCCACTCCGAGATGAATTTCTGTGGCTCAAGGAAACGTGTTCATGAGTGGCCTTTTGCCCTGCTACAGGCTAACCATTACTTTAATTGGTCAGTTACGTGTCCAGGTGAATTTTTAACTACCCTCTTCAAAGACTTCAGCTAACTCGTGTCCACGAAATAGTAAGACAGGCTCGGACCGTGATCCTATGCTCACGAGCTGAGCCGTGGGCTATTCCCATGCTTATCTCTTCGTTCCACTCTTCAGCACTGCCTAGCTTGAAACGTCACAGAAGTCGAAATGACGTATCCCTCCCGAGCAATCTATGCAATGATTTATTTTCTCATGTAAAATCTGCTCGGTGGTACTACGATTTCCGCCCGATCCTGTATATTCAAAGAGATAAATAATGGCCGTAAGAAGAACGAACTGGAACATCAAAGCAAGGACAGTCTGTCATTGTACTACACGGAAGTACCTCTGATGAATAACAATAGGACGTCACGCGTCTGTTTTATTGAAACTAAATCTCCGTTACACATACCTGTATGTAATATTCCTCACAAGAAAATGCTGCATTATGCCGAGCATAGACAACAAGAGGTAGTCTCTGGGGGCAGCGCTCCAGGATAAATGATGTCAAAAAAACAAGAGACCTTCTCGTGCTGGTTCGGTATCGACAGTTATTTGAAATATACGCAATAATAAAATATCACGACCAGACGTGGTTTCATTTCTCACGATTTCGACAATGTTGGGACACTGTAATGTAGGGCAACCGTAAGTACTTGGTGAATAGGATCCGAGGGCATATTACCGATCTATTTTCTTCCGCGGCAATTTGTAAAAACATATTTATGTAAATACTAAAATGTCCCAAGCAGATTTCGATGCATTTCTCACGATTTGGATAATGCTGGGCATTGCCCCATAGGGCAACCATACTTGGCAAATAGGATCCGGGGACATTTTACCGATTCTATTTTCTTCCGTGGCAATTTGTAAAAATATATTTATGAAAATAGTAAAATGTCCCAAGCAAATTTCGATGCATTTCTCACGATTTGGACAATGGTAGGCATTGCCCCACACGGCAAACATACTTGGCAAATAGGATCCGGGGGCATCACCGATCTATTTTCTTGCGTGGCAATTTGTAAAAATATATTTATGTAAATACTAAAATGTCCCAAGAAGATTTCGATGCATTTCTCACGATTTGGACAATGTTGGGACACTGCCCCATAGGGCAACAGTACTTGGCGAACAGGATCCGGGGGCATTACCGATCTATTTTCTTCCGCGGGGATTTGTAAAAATATATTTATGAAAATACCAAAATATCCCAAGCAGATTTCGATGCATTTCTCACGATTTGGACAATGCTGGGCATTGGCCCATGGGGCAACGGTGTGTCCACACTTGGTGAACAGGATCCGGGGGCATTACCGATCTATTTTCTTCCGCGGGGATTTCGCAAGGATGACATGGCTCATAGTTTTCCACAATCAGCCGGTAATTGCGCAACAGAAGAGCCTGATGCGCTTGTGTAAAGTGGTTCCGGTGTTACGTAACCGCCGGATAACTACGTTGGCACACAATTACACGGCGACAACGTCCTCACCGCAACGGTAGACTCTCTCTCTATTTCCCTCCGCCTTTCTCGATCTGTCTCTCGTTGTTTTCCAGAGCGGCCGTGGCGCAACCATTTGCCGAGGTGTATTTGTCCGCATTATGCCGCGCCTCGGAAAATTCCAAATATTGTGCAATGCAGTGTCTTTCCGTGACTTCGCCCCGGCATCCTCTGGCCGGAGTGTACCTTCGGTGTACGTTTTGTTCCGTACACAAACCGGCGACGTGCAGTTAATTCATCACCGAGCGGCGCGACAACCGGGTTTAACGGGCGCGAATAAGTCCGTGCCAATTATACATCGACATTGTTCGCCGACGACGTGCTCGTGAATTTTCGTCGCTTCGTTTATCGTCTTTGACGCCCTGCCCCGTCTTTCCACCCGTCTCACACCGGCTTGCTCGACGCGACTGTTCAACACTTGCATTACTCGATGCACGACCGTTCCTCGTCCCGGCCCGAGTATTCCCTGGTAACTTTGTCACGGGAAATATGTTCCGGCGCTTCTAGAAACGACGCTGCGCTGGAACGTTACGGTCAAAAGTCCGCGACACTTGGAAGGAAACATTTTGTACGGCCACGTTTCCTCTGTTCCAGAAGTACGCGCGGCGTTATGCTGTTACACCGAGGTGCATTATAAACTTCCTGCGAACTTGTCGGAACCTAATTGTCCCTTTTCCTTCGCTTTTTTTTTTAACTCCCGTCTATCCCTCGTGTCAAATTCTCACGTAAAGGTTGATGTTATCATGCTATTTGCAGAACAATTGATCCGAAACTCCGTGATTTCTTATGCTCCGAATTGAGTCATGTTTGGTCTCATTTTAATCGGGAAAGTGTCACATATACACTCGGTAAAATAAGTGTCCGTACACCCCTTAAAACCCCTGAAAACTAACTTTTTTATAATTATACCAAATGACCTGATGTTTTGTAAGCAATTAGAAGCATTGATTTACTGAATAGAAATTAGTTTATGTTATCGGCGCACAGGTTCGATCCAAAATCAAGACAAAGCAATTTTGCAATTTAAAAGATTTTTCTCAACGTTTCGATCCAAGTATGAATCATCTTCAAGAGAATTTTGCGTCTGAAAATACTGAATATTGTGTACTGTGTGTTTCCCAAGATCAATAATAACCACAACATCATTTTTTTCACCGTACTTGCTATGTGTAAATTGTTTATAAGTGTATAAATTTGCAACTGAATTCCATGCTCTAATTCTAATTGCTTACAAATAATCAGATCGTTTGGTACAATTATAAAAAAGGATGTTCGAATACTTTCGTTACCCACTGTACATACAACATACATATTGATTTACGCGTCATTATTATTACGTGACTTGAACGTGACGTATTAACATTTTTTATTGAAAACAGTAGCGTTTTTATAGAAATTTTGTGCACCACGCGCGCCGCGCCGCCCTCGCTATTTCGCGCGTACCGTCGCGATGCTCTGTAATTAATCAGGAACCGCGTAGGTGCAACGCAAGAATACAGAGTTGCAGTGCGGGTGCAAGGTTTACACAGCCGATGCACACGCGTGCACGCGTGTACACGGGCGCGCACGGGTGCAACGCGCAACGCAGCCACGGTCGAACAACCGGATACGGCACAGTGTACGTGCAATGGCGGTCAGGAGGACGGGGAGGGAGATTACGGGCGGGTCGAGTGTATAAATGCAGTATAAATGGCGTCGGTGCATAATTGTGGACCGGCACAGGTGTATCGTGTTCGAGAATGGAGGAAGCGACCCGCACAACCGTCACGTGGCCATATGTGCGAAACGGAATGCACTCGAGGTTAAATAGTTTCGGGATTTCCTGCAGCAGTGCTATTGACAGATTTTTTTCTACTTCGAACTTCCCAATGTATCGCCGAGTTTCCGGAATAATCTCAAATTGATTATATGGCCAGCATTCGACCACTAATTGAATAGACTGGAATATGGAACAGCGTGTTTGCGTTGGAAACACTAAAGAGTGATTGTAGCCAGAACTCTAGGAAACTCCATCACTCGTTCCACTGCACTCCGCATTCTCTAGTCGACTAACTTCGACGGGTATTCTTGGCTCTTTAACACATCGAACGTCGAGACGCGCAAATGAATTATATGTATAGTATTCCGGAAAGGCTTCGGCTAAATTTCCGATTACGTCCATGCACAGAATTGGATAAAATTTTGGAAACAGGTTCTTTTTTGACTAAAATGATGATCGTCAGAAGGATTTTTGACGACTCGAAAAAAATTTTTTACCATTTCAATGTCGCCTTACCGACACTACTCCTGGATTTTCGTATGCGTGAATCTCCGCCCCCTCCCTGCCACCTAATCCAAACACATTCTGATAGCATAATCTTCCCATTGTAGATATTCAATTAATTGGTTTAACAATCGGAATTTTGGAAACATTTCATATTAATCTGCAGAATATACATATTTTAATCTTCAACTATAATTGCAAAGATGGATCATTACCAGCTTTGTTGACCTCATAGCGCACCATATCTCATCACAGATTACAATCGCGCCTAAGACTTTGTCAGTAAGGTAGAAAGTGACATTAAAATAGTACACAAATTTTGTTTGTAAGGTAGGGACTTTCATTGTCCCAAACACAGAGTCGCCAAAAATCTTTCTGACAATCATCATTTTAGTCAAAAAGGAACCTATTTCCAAAATTTCATCCAATTTTGAGCATGAACGTAATCGGAAATACAGTCAAGGCTTTTCATTCATTTACCGATGATCTAGTGATATTTCTTCAGGAACCCGCACTCGTCAAAACTTGCAATCTTTTCTTTTTCATTTTACTTGTTATGATCTACTTTCGTCTCATTCTTTCATGTAGAATCATTTCTGATTTTGTCAGATCGGAAAGCTCCTAGATGATACATCACAATCATCTTTCTGCCATTTGTCATGCACAAAAGCCTGAGAAAATGCATTTCATTGTACTAGAAAATCATTCATCATGCCACACGTTTCATTCGATTGTACCGCCGCAAAAGATTTAGAAGAAAGCTCTCGATGAACACTTTAAACGAGCTCTTCGAACCTTTCCGACATCCAATACTTCGGCGTAATTCAATTACAGCGTTGTCCAACAATTGTTTTAGTTTCCAGGTCGGGTTTTATTTTTACGTGGAGTCCGCGATGAGAATTGCCTTAGGTATAAGACGATTTAACAGAGGCTGTAAAAGGCTCCGTCTTCGATTGTGTCAACATCGTGAAACTGAACGTTTCGTCGAAACGTTTTACTATAATCAGGCTGGTAAATTGCATTTCCTATAAGCTATTTGAATAACAAATGACACGTGGATTACCTTTGAGTAGCCACTTCGGTAGTGGACACCACACATGATAATGATAAAAGAATCTCGTGTAAACACGTGTCCTATTTAACATTGTTTTCAAGTTATAACGATGTATTTCCGTTCATTTATTTCGATTTATTTCTCTCTGAGTGGAATTAATTGCGTACTCATTAACAGGAATATTATTACAATATTGATTACCGAGATGCAGAAAACTGTTAAAAATAATTGGACAGTATAATTAACCCCACAGGAAACGTATGTGCACCGTACTGCTCTTCATTATCTCAAAAATAGTAAACAGTCCGGATCACCGGCAAATTATAGTAACAACGTCATTCGCCATTCACTGGTAAATACTGTGTATCATGGGAATTTGTGAACGTTCGCATTGGATACCCATACTTACGTAGCGTGTATCAGGCACCGTGTCCCATTAGATCGTGAAACTTAACCACGAATCGGATAACCACGTCAACCCCTTACACCGATAATATTCCATTAGCCCCTAGACCACTAATTGGGTACATTTGTCTCACGAAATTGCAAAATCTCACACGGGCAGAATGTGTCGACTGTCGAACCAGGACACAGCAAAACTTTATCTTTATTGTTGACGAGCCAATTCCTGTTACATCTCCGCTGTTTCACCCGTAATTAGCCCTTCGTATGATTTATTTTACGGTGCAGTGATTAGAACTTCTTAAGAACTTTTTCCATGGTTACATACCGACAACAATAAAATGGAATTTTGAATGAAACTTTTAACAACACACACTCATTGTCAGTAAAATAAGTCTCCGTACACCCTTTAAAACAGAATAACTTTTTATAATTGTACCAAACGATCTGATTATTTGTAAGCAATTAGAAGCATTGGTTTACTAGATGATGTGAAAAAAAGATTTTCCAAAAATTACAATTGATTAAGTTACATGCAAACATAAAAAAAGCATTTTTTTAAACTTTTTTATTTGGATCCCTAATGAAAATTTAAAATATATGTTTTTGAGATCTATGTTAGCTATACACATGCTGAAAATTTCATCGAAATCGGTTGACGCAGGAAAAAACGACACGCATCGAAAGATATACGATTCTAAGGATTTTAAGCAGAAACTGATCAAAACTCGTATTTTCACCATTTTTAACCGCTTGTAGCTCGTGTGTGTGTGTCAATCGATGTCGATGAAATTTTCAGCAGGTGTGTAACTGTTATAGATCTACAAAACATTTTTATTAATGGCCCAAATAAAAAAGCTTTAAAAAGTGCCTTTTTTATTTTTGCATGCAACCTCGTAAATTGTAATTTTTTAAAAATATTTTTTGCACATCATTTCATAAACCAATGCTTCTAATTGATTAATTAATTATTTATTTATTGATGCCGTAAACCTAGTTTGGTTTATATAGCATACATTATTATGACATTATACAAAAAAATAGAGAAGTATATAACATAGTATGTATAAAGTGGAATTATGTAGTATAAACGTTAGGCACTAAATCCTAATCTCACATTTTTTTATAAAGTTAAAAATAAACATTAGCGCTGTAATATCTCGTACGCTTAGAAAAAAATTAATATTGTAGGGAGGATAGTGTTTACGATTGAGGAGCAGTTCAAACAGGTGTTCTCGTTCTGAATCATATTCTGGATTCTAATTGATTATAAAAAATCAGGTCGTTTGGTACTATTATAAAAAAGTTATTTTGTTTTCAAGTGCGTTCGAATACTGTCGTTACCCACTGTATATGTATCTTAATAAACCTATCATGAAATAGTGTATAGAATGAAATGTCAGCTGTAAATAAATAAAGATCATGTAAATCCTTAATGTGGGTTATCCTTATGCCTCGGAATGTAGTATAATGTGCTCGGAGAAATTTCGTATGAACACCGTGTTATCATACGGCGCACGAAATCCGCTACGTCACTGACGAATTAACCGGCGCCGTTCGAATCTCGCGGTCGCCTTATCGAAGCATCTCGTGGAAGAAGACGAATCGCACCGCAGCCAACCGAGTGCCGCTAAGAAATTTGAATATCGACGAAATCCATCAACCGACCGCACATCGATCCCGAAATTCGCGAGCGTATTTCCGCCGACATCGAACGTATTTAATTCTCCAATTAGAGTAAAGCCCGTTCTCTCATAGATGAAATTAAGTCCAGAATTTGCAGATACAGAATATGTCTTAGGATTTCGGCGTAGATCGACTCTCGCGCTTCGGATTCCTGCAACTGTAAATGCATAATTCATGCAACTGTAATTTTGTTGACGCGTATACTCCAATAGAGACTGCTTCCAGACTGGGACCAAGCAGGGGAGAAAGATATTTACTCGAATTCGATCTCCGGGCGTAATCGAATTCACACAGATTTCAGAATTCTTCTTTTATCAGTCGCTGGCCTTATCGCGTTAATTCGGAAGGAAGTGGAAATTTTGGGAACAACGTTATTTGCGAGTATGCAACACGTGACACTGTTCTCTTCATAGCAGATGCAACTTCGAAAATAAATATAATGACAACAAATAATTCTTGGTTGAAATGTTTAAACTCGCGAAGATATTAACGTACATTTTACGAGTACGGGGCATACTAACAATTTTACATTGGTTTGAAGCAGTATAAATTCTACCTTGTTTTGCAACTTTTAACCCTCATCCGTCCCTCGTGTCAATTTGACACAGTTTTCGCGAATTAAAGTGTCCTGTTCTGTTATTTGTAGGTAAATTTGCTCGAAACTTTGTGACTTTTAATTTTTTTAATGCGAAACACATATGCTTAGCATTGTACATGGGAAATAATGATGTCAAAATTGCAAGTCGAATTTGTTACGAAAGTTGTCCCGGTGTGTCAATATGACATGTACTCTTACGTACTGTCGCGGAGCTTGTCAATGACAAATTTATTCGAAAAGTGAAGAAAAATTGATTTTTTTCTAAATTAGAAGGAAACGTATTGCTCATATAGTATGGAAATTTACACGGGACGCGATCGAAACTACTACACAGAAGTAAAGCAGGGTCAACGCGTAGTGCTACAATTAGTTGAAGGTTTTGGTGGACGCAATGTTACGTGTGACAATTTTTTTACTTCACACGAATTAGCAACTATATTACAAAAACAAAAGATGACGCTTGCAGGGACCATACGGAAAAAATAGGAAAGAAATTCCACAAATTTTGCTCGATATGAAGAAGAAGCCACTTCATCATTCGGAATTTGTTTTTGATCACATACTAAAAGGTACAATGGCGTCTTATGTGACAAAAAGAACACGATTTGTTATTCTACTTGGTACATACCATACGTCAAAGCAAATAAGTAGTGAAGTAGATAAAAAACCTGAAATAATAAAATATTATAACGCTACAAAAGGAGGCGTCGGGTCGATGTTCTCGATGATATGGAGATGGTGGGCACATACAGATGTAAGCGCAAAACAAATAGATGGCCAATGGCAATTTTTGCTAATGTGTTAGATATATCAGCATGCAATGCTTTTATAATATTTACTTCACTCAATGCAACGTGGAATAAAAATAAAAGATATCGTCGACGCCTTTTTTTGATTGAAATTGGACATTCTTTGGTGCATTCCTATATTACGTTACGCACACATCTACCGCGAGGATCTAATACGACTGCACTTGTTACACAAATACAGGGTATACCACCAGTGACTGTACTGTCTTGCAGTAATCATATAATGCAGACTCATCCAACAAAAAAACGAGTCCGATGTCACTGTGTGTGAGAAAAACCCGAATGCTAATATACATAGTGCCCGATGTGATTTGTGTAAACAACAATTTGTGCAGAAACTATGATGCAGATGTTAACGCATCCATTTGAATACAAAAACATGGAAAAATAACTTTTTATCTAGTTATTTCGTCGATATTTTACCACAGTGTCAATTTGACACCGAGGGACAGATCAGTTCGCGAAATGAGGGACGGATGTGAGGGTTAAATGAAATTGTAAGGCAACGAGTTAATTATCATCGAACGCGTAGATATATGTGTAGTATATTTCAAATACAAAATCATCGCAACAATGCCACTGCTATTAACGTTATATTATTATTGTTCGAGCTATTTTCAGTTTCTATGAATACGAACAATCCTTGCAAAGCTCATTAGCCCAATCATGAGGGCATTGCCTGTCGCAATTTCATCCGATCATTATTATTATTATTATCATTACGATAATCACACAAGAATGGAATTGGGGCGGCCGGTTCGCGACAGAATAGAATCACCACACCGGCGAACGACAGTGCGTGTCCTGATGAAACGAACCAGAAGGTATACATATCATCGGCATTACGCGATCGACGGTGGATTTATTAAATACATGATCGGTAATGGTCGATTATAATCGTAGCAGCGAGACGATTAAAAAAATCAGTACAAGCCGAGAGAATACCGCGTATCGGGGAAATCACAGCGGTACCACTTCGGCTGCGTCGATGCAAGAGTCCTCGTAATCCCCGGCACGGTTCCTCCTTGTTTTACCGATAATCATGGCCGTGTGAATGCGTGCCAGCTCGGTCAAATTGGATTCGGCGCACAAAGACGCAGGTGCCATTCAATTAACGGGTGTCTACGCTGCTGACGTCGACCGGCGCGGCGCCCGGCGGAGCAATTTTAACGCGCGATCAGTCCAGTTCCTTTCGTTAATTTGAACGGGGGGGTTAAACAACGTCGCGCCGTGCTACGGTACACTGCGGCGAGCCGGGTCCAAATTGAATTTCTTTTCATTAATACACAAAATACGTAGTTCGGTCAATAGGTAAGTTACAACCTCCACGTGCAAAAATAGGCGAATGACTGATTGTGAGATAAATATTGTCTATCAGTAACCTAGTATATAAACTTAGATTCTGCCATTATTTCTTCACGTGTTCCCTCGTTAACTATTTAGCAATTAGCGAAAATTGATCGCAAACTGTTGATTTTGCCTGTTTAATAGAGACCGTCTCAGTACTTTGTTTCTATGTACAGGGTATATAAAAAGTCATGGTCATCCGTCCTAGAGGTGAATCTACACCTCTAAATCGGTGGATATTTATAGAAGAAACTTGTCGCAAAATTGTTTGTAACAAAGAAAATTGTCGTTAAAGTTTCTTTTTACATCAATACCTTCTACTCGTCGAGAAGAGAAAAAGTTTGAAAGGAGCCACATGTCGCAAATAAATTGTTATTGAGATATAAGCTGTTAAAGTATCTTGCAAAATTTGATTGTGTAAAATTATACGTATAGACAAAAACCTACTACTACAGTCCAGACGACCGAAGGCAAACGAAATTTAACACTAAACCTAGCGAGCACTGAAACCGATTAAAATGTTTCATGTGATAAAAATGACAAGACTCTATTTGTTTAGATTTGTGCAATTTTTAAGGAAATACGTGCTTGGATAATTAAATTCATCGAATCAATTTCCATGTAAGCAACGTCGTCGTTTCAATAATTGTAAAATTAAAAATCTAAGACCGGTTATTTGACCGGTATTGGTAGGTTTAGTGTTAAAGGAACATTCGTCGCGAGGCCCGTACCGAGTGATCGTCTCCCTGTCCATTCGAATCGTAAATTTGAAATAGCAAACTATGAAAGAATACCTTATATCCATTATAATACGTAAGAATATTGATCCTGGGTTATAAAATACTAATTTCAAGTATAGGTGCTTATGAATTTTTCTCAATCTTCTTTTTCTCCGTCGGATCAACAGAACACTACCATTTGCGCGAATAAGTTTGAAGCACAACACAGCACATTATCCAAAATTGTGACAGCGAACGGGAAGAAGTTACTCCGACCACGATCAAAATGGGTCCCATGGAAATCACCGACACAGATTTCTCCGACACGGTTTTCGCCGACAACATTTCTCCGACTCCAGATTTGTCCGACAACAGCTTTGGCCGACAACGCCTTTAACCGACAACGAATTTGATCGACAACGATTTTGACCGGCAACGAATTTGATCCACAACGACTTGAAACACAGTATGATAATATTGTATGATAATACATATGATAATACTGTATGATAATACATACTTGTCGGTCAAAATCGTTGTCGATCAAATTCGTTGCTGGTTAAAGCCGTTGTGGGCCAAAGCTATTGTCGGACAAATCTAGAGTCGGAGAAATGTTGTCGGCGAAAACCGTGTCGGAGAAATCTGTGTCGGTGATTTCCATGGAACCCGTCAAAATACACCCTCTGTCCCAAAAATAACCGGAATGACTCTAGTTTAGCGAAAGTAGTGGTGCCATCTGTTAGTCGGAAATTGATTTATGAATCGTGAGCGTTTTTTACTAACCTGTAAAAATTCCATAACATTTCGTTCAGTAGAAGTCAAGATACAAGGAACAAAGAATCTCCATTAAGTTCTGTGTTTTTTGACCAAACATCACATTTTTTTGCTTCAACATCCACCGTATTCACCCGATTTGGCTCCCTGCGACTATTTTCTATTCCCGAAGCTGCATTTGGCAATGAAAGGAAATCGTTATGCATCAAATGAAGACATTCAACGGTCAACGACGAGTAATCTCAACACCATTCCGATCAGCGATATGAAAAAGTTGTTTGATGCACTTCTTGAACGTGCGGATCGCTGTATTTCTGCCAACGGAGAATATTTCGAATAAATAAAATGATTTTTGTCAAGATTTTTTAACTACTTTTGATTCTGTATAGCCATTCCGGTTATTTTTGGGACAGAGGGTGTAGTACTGCGGTTGTCACACCTCGGTTTTTCGGGGTGGATTTAGGCAGGGTTGCGTTTGTTAATTGGACGGGTGTGTGTTGTTAGATTGAGAAGTGGGGAAACTGTCAAAGAAATTCCTTTTGGTATTGTATTTGGTCGTTAATTACGTGTTTATGAGGGTATTATGTCCACTCGTCGCTTCGATGGGTCCGTCGCATGTGTTGTCGATCTGTTTTTTTTTTGCTTGTTATAAACGTCCTTTACAGGTATATGGCTTAAACCGCTGTAGGATCGTTGAGGTACGGTAACATTTCATAATACAGGATTAATATTAGTATAACAATGGATATAAGGTATTCTTTCATATTTTGCAACTTCAAATTTATAATCCGAATGATTTCTGTCTCATCGACACGGTCGTGTGGACTGTACCAGTAGGCTTTCTTGCAAAAACAATAACAGCTTATATCTCAGTAACTATTTGTTCGCGATATGTGGCTTCTTTCAAACTTTTTCTCTTCTGGATGAGTGGAAGGTGAAGAAAAGAGAATTCTTAAATACTAAATTACACTTTTAGTTAATTTCCTTACATGTATGCCGTGGAGTTTATCGCAGGGTGTGCTGTACTCTCACGGAAAAAATTGATTTTCGAGTTTTTGGCGATTTGGGACCACTCTGTACGTCGCGTCGAGCCAGGCCAAGCCGCACCACGCAGCGGCGTGTCGTGTCGCGGCGTCGGGATCGATAGCACGGCCCATGATTATCCTTGCGTTCCGCTCGGCTAATCCAACTTAAGCGCCTACATAAATACGAATATATTTCGCGTACGCGATTTCCGAAGTTAGCTGCAATGCAGTGGCACGATATTGGGGCCGGTTAGGATTTCGTGGGCACGCGCACACTGTTAGGACCGTTTGATCTGGATCATGGTTAATTTCACCGTTGGTTATGGCGTACAATGTCGTACCAATCACGCCGTGACACAGCTGCATTGCGCAGTCCGATTGGTCCGTCCATAGTGCGGCTCGCTCGCATACAGACGCGTTGCGCACGATTCAGCGATACCACGGGCGCGCGCTACGTGCATCGGCATGGCTAAACGCGCGGACGTACCCTATGCCATGCCACGAATGCGTACGCGTAATCGACGAAGGCCAGATAAAGCCGCGGAGCGGATCAATCCATGACCAACCCATCGACTTCCAAGTGCTAGGTTTCGTTTCAATCCACAACCGAACGAATCGCGACAATACCCGGGCATCTGTTTTCGAATTAACGATCCCAGTGACCGATCGGTCATTTCATGTTGGAAGTTAACGAGTCCCATCAAACGATTTCTCCTATGCGAGTAAAGCTTGTTTTTTTTCCAACGTACAATCGACGCGGAGTGAAAATCCAGATTCCAATCGGGTTTGTTCAACTCGAATGTGCCTTTTGTTTCTCCGGTTAGCTTCGCAGTATCAAACCCCGACTACAGAAGATTTGATTTCTAATGGAAACGTGTAGCAACGATTATTAAGTTTTAACGATGGAATTATCGTCAGAGAGAAATTAGAGGGAATTAGAAATTTGCGGTCGTTAACGACCTAGATGTTGACGCGATCTGTATAAATAAATAAGTTAAAACAAGTCACGCCAACCTCGCGTGACCGAGAGCTCAACGCTCTCCAACGCGATCACGCGTGCCAGTAGAATAGGCGCTTCAATGTCAGACCTTCCGTCGACTTTCTCCTTGCTCGGCGGTGATATCGTTGACCAATTCACTGTAAATCGAGCACGGGTACATTATTTCAAGCGTAATCGATAAGATAATGCATTATCTTATCTGGCTACGTGTAATTTCAATTGACTCAGTTTGTTGGATGTTTCTTTAAACAGCCAGACAACGTTGGAAACATCATTTGGTTATTCGAATGTCGGAGATGGAAGAGGATATTTTCATCGATATTCTATCTGGAATTCGTTTCTGTCGCGTCGGAGTTATGAAAAGATTGATAGCGAGGCAAGGCTGACGATAAGGCAACAGTCGTGCGGCGAGATCCCAGCACGTCGGAACGCTTATCTTCCTGGTTTTTCGTTCAAGTAGCTCACCCGACGCGACTTCCGGGCTCTTGCAACTATCTCTCTTTTTATCCGCGGCAATCCTTGACACTGTGTGCCGTAGTACCGTGTAGGCATCTTACTGGCTCACTTTGAACGATGTCGATGGTCTGGCGTGATCTTCGAGTACATCGATAGGCACATTATGCACGCACCATGGAGCATGTTGGTCGAGATGGGGTTGTCGATGGAAAAGAAGGGAAATGGACAGTGTCGTCGTCGATGAAATTAGTTGGCGTCGTCGTCGTCGTCGTCGTCGTCGTCGCCGAGAATTTTATATCTCGTCCCTCTTCCCTTTCTCTGTCTCCGTCACCACATTTAACTACTCGATCTTCCTTTTTTCTTCGTCCAGCCTCTGTGTAACCCTCTCTTTATCTCGTTCTCTCTATTCTTCTCTTTTCGTCACTCCCCCACCCCTCTCTGCCTATCTCTCTCCTTCTTCCTGTTCACCACGGATGAATATATTTCCCTCGGCAGCGTCTTCATCCGACCAAATGGAAGAATCTAGCGAGACGGGAGCAATATCGACGGAAATCGAATCGCAAAATGGAGAAAATGACTGCGAGTGCTTCACCCTATCATGAAGTGGGGTGAGGCGAGAAAATCAGGGGAATGGTGGACGTCGAAGGAGGAGAGAAATTCCGGGAAAAGACGGAAAGCCTGAGAGAGAGAGAGGGACGCATAGGAGCCAGAAGAGAGAGAGAGAGCGAGAAGGAGAAAGAGAGAAGCAGAGTTAGAGAGCGAGAGGACGAGGCGGAGGGGCGAGGGAGAGAAAGGAGGAATGCATTCCTGGACGAGTTAATCCCTGGAGTCTGGAATGGCTGACAATTCCATGGATCCATACCTTCTGCCTTCCACTGTGCTTCCCGTGACAGTGTGCGTACTAGTACGTGCACAGTGACGCGCGATCGGAACCTCCTACGTGCGAACCACGATCGCCGTATTACTTCGTGAAATCGATTCGTAGATTCCTAATATCGCGAAACTCGACTTAAATGGTTCGTAATATTCCGGTGACTCGGAGATCGTACGCGTAGCCACGTTTCTCATCGCTCCGACCTGCGAGGTCCTGCTGACCCGATCGTTACCGTAAGCTGCTTACCAAAAGCTCGATAAACTGTCACTTATCTCCGATATACCTTCTCTTATATCGTAACTTGCTATTTCTACCTTCCCGCCTTTTCCTTTTCGCCCGGCGCGAAAGTCATCTCGAAATACAGTAATGCTGAGATAGTGAACGCATGTTGACCACGCGGAGTCGTTCCCGCCATTTCTTCGAGCTGGTCCTGCTTGCAATCATCTCGGCTAGTAAAACTATCACGCCATTGAAGATTTTATATCAGCTTGTGTCAGATCTATTCGATATTTCTTTTAAACGATAAAAAAAAAACTTTTTAAAAAAAAATTAAACCGACTTCGAAAAAAGGCAATGCCTTTTGGTAAAAGGACTGTGAGGAACCGCATGGCACTTACCCCAGAACTATGGGACCGAATAGATCATGTTTCTAACATGTACATTAGGGTGGACCTAAGCTATACTTGGAGAAACATTTTTATCGAGATACAATGCACCGCGCACTCCAGAATTGTTCCCTTAAGTGAGGAAAAACTGTGTGCGAAGTTTGAGAATGGCAAACTAAAAAATTTTTTGGAAATCATATTTTCGAAATTTCAAGGTTATCGTTATTTTCATTTAAAGGTCATATAATTTTTCCATATTCCTATTCAGAGGAAAAGATGTTCCATAGTGAACGTGAATTTCGAAATTTTCAAAACTTTCAATTTAAATGCGCCACGTGATCCTTTTATCCGATCGATCTCAAACTTCGCACACATCTTTTCCTCACGTAAAAGAACAATTCTAGAGAACGCGGTGCATTGTATTTCGTTGGTGAAAAATTATGGTCCACCCTACTGTAAATCGTCTCACAATGGTTCCGCAGAAATGATTTACGAGCAAATTTTTCTATTAAACAAAATTAGACGAAATTTCGTCTGTCGACAGATACATGCGATAGTGTTTTATCGAGCAGCGCACGCGTCGAAACATGAATATCTCGCGATAGCATAAATGAACGAGCACAGTATCTACAAGTGACAGAATTCCGCGTTTCCAATTGTACCTAAAGTTCTCGCGAGCATTTACGTTTCGAGAGGTCGACTCTTTTTTCAACAAGCATCGACAAGCGCAATCAGCGATTTCGAGCGGTTCCATCAATCTGCCAATCAATCCAATCTTCTTTCTGCTCAACGAGTAAAACGTTCTGTGTCTGATCTTTCGGACGCCGAGCAGCCCAGGGAAAATTTCATCTTTCAACGACACGAATGGCGGCTGTTAAATCGTTAATTGCTACTGTGACTGGGACGGGCACATCGAACGGGAACAATTGACACGATGGAAGAGTTTCATACTTTCAATTCCTTTCTCGACTTTTCGTTCGACTCAAATACCGAACTTAAGAAGTTACACATATTTAAACGATTGGAAGAAGAAGCGAACTGTTCGGCAATTTTTATAATGCATACAATTATGTTTCTTCAAAAATTCAATATGTATTTTTACTGTGTAATATTCAAGCATTAATTATTAAAAAATTGAATTAAGTTCTTTGCAAGCAATGTAATTTTTTTTTTACAATAACCGCGCGTTTACTGTCGAGGGTCGACTGTGGGATCACTGTCAAGTGCCTACCCATTTCACTGCCGGCTAACGCCGCGCCGCACAGTGGGCAATTTGGTCGAAACTCGATTCAAAATCAAAGAACTTTCGATAGAAATGAGGTAGAGCTATGAAATTTTTTTTAATTAAAGCTGAAACTTTGCAGAATATGGAGAAAATAGGGAGATTATGGTACGAACGTTTTTTAACCTTGAGAAAATTCGTTAAACTTACACAATTTCAAGAAAATTGTGGTATTTGCAATACCACGGGCTGAAAAAATTTTTTTGAACGTGCTGTACATCATTCCCCGTAGATTCTCAAACACTAAACGATTATTTAGTGGTTTAATCGACGGTGAAAGTTTCGAACGCAACGAAGGACAGCGACAACGCGTGCCTTTGAACTGTGCCGGCGGCGACGGCGACTGTCCGCGTATTCTTTCCAATACGCTGTTCTTCGTTGCGTTCGTAACTTTCATCGTCGATTAAACTACTAAATACAGTTGAAATTATATCGTGTTTGGTGTCATTTTAATCTGAAAAATGCCAGAAATACGGTAGTGAAAGTTCCATAAAAAAATAATGAAAAATAAACAATTCTATCATTGCCATTACATTGTGAGAACTCGCGGGCCTTTAAACGATCTTTAAACGGTCCGTATTTCATTCCGTCCTTCTCTATGCCCGGCTTTTCGATTGAAGTCTCGGCGCGGTAGACGCAGTCTAGTCAAGTTTCTGATCTTGTATGACCTTGAATATACAAAATTTATTGCTTTAATGTCGCCTTCATTTCTAAGAAAATAATGCAAGCACGAAAAAATGATTGAAAAAATTGCTTGCACAAGTAACAGTATTACTTTCTTATTTTGTTCTAACGTTTTATCATTTGGAAGAAAAACACAGACTAGTGTGCACCGAATTTATTACGAAAAAGCAAATGGCAGCCTCGGAAAGCTCCATTAAATCTGAAAACACTGGCCGCAGAGAGATGAATCCGCGTACAGATTGACGGATACTTTGCGTAGTGGAAGTTGTTACGCCGCTGCGAAAGAGAACTTAAAGGAACGACGGTCGATTCATCGGGCAGAAAATGAATCGCAAAATGCAATTAGCGGAGCTACCGGATAATTGAAACAGTGAACGGGAAATGGGCTCGCGGGAAGGTAATACAGTTCAGCCCTACTTACGATTCTCGGCTCTACAGGAAAGAACATCTTGAGGGGCAACAAAAAAAGGTGACGGTCGTGCGCCGCGCCGGCGGGGAAGCCGTTTGACGACATCATGGGGTCTCTCGCTCCTTCGCAAACTGCTTGGCAGCGGCCGAGCTCCTACGCCGACCGAGTAACTTTCTTAATCCTCTTCTTAGCGGAGTTAATCTCCGCGATTAATGTCCTGCTAACTTGCCGCTCGAATAGCTTCTCTCGTCGAATGTCGAATCTCCCTGCTTGGTCGTCTCGTTTTTCCTTTTGACAACTCGTCGAGCTCAAATATTTGACGTGCCAATGACGTTGATATCTGTGTATTATTTGTAGACAGCGGATCTTTATGCAAAATGAACATTTCCTACCTGAATTCCAACAAACTCGAGCGAAATGGAAATTTTTTTTCTTAACGTGTTTAATAGTAACTTCTTGTAGTAAAAAGGGAGGATGAAACATACATGGTGGCCCAGAAAGAGCAAAAGTGCGACGAGTAAGGGAAGCGAAGGAAGAAGGAGAGGAACTTTTGTAAGGGAGACAATTTTGGAAAAAGTAAGGGCTATAGCGGACGGAAAGGAACTTGTACCGACGAAAGGGTGAGACTTTGAAAATGGGATGGGTTTGTGAAAGAGAATGAGGGCGGAGAGGATTAAGGAGAAGGGAAGGAACTTTGGTGATTAGAAAGGGAATTGTGGATGTTGAAAGGATCGAAGAGGGAAAGTGATTGGAGAAAAAGAAGGCCTCTCTAGGGGACTCTAGGGGACTCTAGCGGTCTGAGGAGTCTCGTCCTTCGGAGCTCGAGAGCGACATCTGCAGTTCCGAAGAGTCAGTCGAGTTTAAAAACTCGAAAGGGTCCGAAAATATTATTTGAACAATAGCTATTTCTCTCAAAAGATGCGATACTTTCAATTTATAAAAATTCGTATCGCATCAAGGTATGCCCGGCTCGATAGTATTCTATTCTTATCGGACAGGTGTTTCGCTAAACCCATTACACACGCAGAGCAATCAAAGTGATTCCAGTTACATGCTCCGCTTTGCTACCTGCCTACATATGTATGCATCAATCTCCTTTGAGAAGGGTTAACTCGCGCGAAGAGTCTGCACGTGTGTCCACGCGGACGTGTCTCTCATTCGCAGCCGCAGTTACGTTAAAGCGGAGAAATTAGTCGTAGTTTAACTTCGCGCCGTGAACAGCAGACGGCTCTTAATAGGGCCGTACGTTTCTTTGTCGGCGTAGTGGGTGGAGAACGGCGCGGCGCGGCGCGCGGAAAAAAAAATTCCGCGACGAAGGCGTATTTTTCTTCCACGTTCCACGAAGTTCGTTGGAGCATTTGTTTCTGCGCGCCTGGTCCACCGACCATGACTCTATTTTATTTTCTCCCTTTTCTTTTCCTCCCTCTCTCTCTCTCTCTCTCTCTCTCTCTCTCTTTTTCTTTCAACTAAATAGGGAATTATTTTGAGATCCCGTAACCCTTAGCCGCACTTTTGTTTCGTCCTTCCGACCCTTCGCCGCCTCTCCCTTTAATATCGTCAAGGGTCTCGCCGTTTCGCTGTCTGCACCTCCGGCGAGACTGGGTTCACGCTCCGATCGATATTCTATTGTATCGGTGCATTCAAGTATCCTGAAGAGTTTCACTGCCTCGTAACGACATCGATGGTATTATGCTAATTCAGCGTGTCGCTGAAGTGCGGGATGCCGGCGAGTGATAAGCTACGAACACCTGGTTCAGAAGAGGCGAGGACGTTGCAACGACCGCTTCTATCCACCCGCTGCGCGGCACGGCGCTGAGGCACGCTGGCGAGCCGCCACGATACGCCCTCAAAATCGAAACGCCCTCGGAAAAATCAAACTACGGTGGCACTCCAAATTTTCTTTCTGGTTGAGGGAGTACACTCGTTTTTCCAGAATTGCAAGGGTCCGGCATGCGCCATCTCATTTCTCAATAAAGGTCGGATCTCCTTTGCGCGTCTCGACGCAGCGTTTTGTTATTCCAGCGCCATTCATTCGTCATACTTCATCAGCACTGCTTGAAGACGCGTGCGTCTACGCCAAGAAACAATATCGCATTATCCTTTCGTGGAATATTGTAGAATGTTCCACTTTGAGCGCGGATATCTCGGAAACTATGCGAGATAGCGAAAAACTGAATAGAATCAATCTTATGGCACATATTATCAGCTTTAATTTTGTATAGAATAGTCTTATCGCTAGGACGCATAGTTTCCGAGATATCCGCGCTCAAAGTTCACTAATTGTGAAAAAGAACACTTCAGCACAATTTATGAACTTTGAGCGCGGATATCTCGGAAACTATGCGAGGTAGCGAAGAACTGAACTAAGTCAATCTTGTGGCACATTTTGTCAGCTTTAATTTTGTATAGAATGGTCTTATCGCTAGGACACATAGTTTCCGAGATATAAGCGGAAAATCGAAAAAGGGGAGCTTCTACGTGCCCCCTGCACCCCGCTCAGCTCCTAGGAGTAGGACTTTTAGTATGTTTACCTCCTAACTAGTCCAAACAAAGTCCCAAAGTTAAAAATTATGTTCCTTCCATTTCCCTCTACACTCCCCTTATGAGCATCCATTGACTGGACTAAAAACGCATGGCTCTGCGGCAGAATTGCCTCTGAAGCAGTGGGTCAAAAAACGCGTGCGTTTGGGTCTGGCGCAACATTCAGAGGTCTCGAAGCGAAAAAACAAACGCAAACGTGTACGCCGAACACGTACCGTAAATCGATCGACGCACGTGTTTGAGTTTGGGCGGTGCTTTTTCGCTTTTCTTCGCAAGTGAAAAACAAGGATAGACATACAAAATCGCATCATAGCAACGCAAACTTGTGAGTCCAGAGTCCAGAGGCACAGAAAGAACTACGACGAATGGAGTATGGATAACAAAACGCTGCGTCCAGACGCGCAAAGGAGATCCCACCTTAATGCAGACGATGGGGTTTTTCAGTAGTCAAAATTGCTTGATAAAAGATCAATCTAGGCCGCGATTGCCCTCGAAAGTCCTATTTTTACTAGAGATTAGGTTTTGAACGGGTAATAAAATACGTAAATTGTGTAGTAAGGAATGAAGATTAGAACTTTTATATTCTTAATTTTGATTCATTCGTATTTAGTAGATTTTGTTTCAGATCCTCATGAGTGTGAGTGTTGCAGTGGTCCGAGCCACTCATTCGTATTTTCGGGAATGAGAAATGAGTGATACGGGATGACTCGGCGAACATCGAACGAGGCTTTACAGAACTTTCTTGGGTTTCTGACACTCGTGATTAATTACCCAGAAAAAATAGACCGATCTCTATACGCCACAGCCAGGCACCGTCGACGCAGGTGTGTCTGGTTAATTCTTTTGTCAGCAGCGCGCCGATCGATACATCTGAATGGCACACCGCTGCGCCGCGCCGCATCTGTACTGATTTATACCTGATTTATCTCTCACTGACCCATCGGTGACGGCGCGCCGAAGGAATTATTGACTGCGAGAACAGAATTCGACTAGCCGGACTGTGAAACGCTGCGAAACGAGGTTGCAGTGAATTGTTCGTTTAAATCGTGGCAGGTTCGCGTTCCTTATATAGTCTCGTAAATTCTACGACCCTTTTCTTGTAATTTACGCCATTTTTAATACTTACCGTTACAACCGTCGCTCTTTATTCCACGCTCTTTCTACTTCCATTTTATCTTTCCACGTGCCCTATAAACTTCACGTTCAAAGGATAGCTTTCGCACACAGGTGCGTGAAACTTGAAAAGAAACTTCTGTCATATGTAGTTTCCATAGAGTCTCTCTACTATGTACAGTTGATAACATTAATAGAGTCGGGACACAGTCGTACCGTCGTGTTTGTTGCAATAAGAAGCATTTATTCTGGGTCGAGATTACATAAACAATCTTTTCCTAACAGCAAGGTGTAATTGTGCCCATAATTATGAAATTTAAAGGAAAAGGACTACCTAACAGTTCATTTTTGACAATATACACTCGATAGTCACTAGATTATTTTCAATTATTAAGTCCGCACTTTAATCCGCAGTTTGCTTAGAAGTTTTACTCTGTCTAGCTGCTTTAATGCCTAGGCTAACGGCAAGGGGTTACCTAGAAGTGCTTCAAGTGAAACTATTTTAAACAGCTACTGAAACGATCCTCTCGAGTCAATGTACGCCTCTCGTCGTCGAAATCTGCTCATTGTCAGTTGCCACAATAGAAAAGTTTGTTGCTTCGGGTCAAGTATCCGAGCTGTGCATTTAGATTGCTGTCTTATTTACTCTTATGTGCCCATAATTATGGAAGTGGTCACATTATTTTAAACTAAACGAGTTCAATGTAATCTTTACGATATTGTCAACAATGAACCGTTAGATAATGCTCGTTATTTCAACATTATGTGGAATTCATTTAGCGTTGATATCCTTTTCCTTGGAAAATCTCCAAACAAGAAATATATCCAGGGACCAAAAATAACAGTTATTCTAAAATTTTCTACGATAAAAATCATTAATAAAAAGTTGATTATTATTGACATTTAAGATAATGTACACAAAATATAAGGAAAAAAATTCGGAGAATAAAATTATTAAAAAATATCGATTTTTATCCTTTTGATTACAAGTAACAGTTATTAGTGTCCATAAAATTGGATCCTCCTCGATAATTGTTATCGATGAAGAAAAACTGTTTAAACATGTTTAAACAATCATAATGTATTAATATTGGATATCACTGTATTCAGGAAAGTTTACAGAATCTTTTGCTGTAAAGAACAATTCAAATATCTTTTATAATAACACCACAATATTTGTTTGAAGTTGAAAAATATGTTTTTTTTTGAAGTCATATTTCTTAAAAACTGTGCGTCTAGGAGAAAAATTAAGGATAGATTCGGAATCAGCGCAAAAGACTCTATAAGAACCACCCAACAGTAATTGTGGAACAAATTTGGTGTTGGACAGTGTAATTGTTATGAGCGATCGTAATTTCTCGTATCGATAACTGTTATGAGCGATCGATATAAATTCCTCTCATCGATAACTAGGGTTGCCAGAAATGTTTTATCTCAATATAGAAGAAGTAGTGAAAACTGCAATTATGTATATATGAGATAGGCTCAAAATATAGGAGTTCAAGTAAAAGAGGTGCACAGCACATTTTAAACTTTTTTATTCAAACAAAGGTTTTTGAGAATTCCTATAGGTACGTAAAGTTCAAGTTCAAATATAGAAGATCTGGCAACCCTATCGACAACTGTTATGAGCGACCGAAATAAACTTCTCTCATTGATAACTGTTATAAGTGATCGAAATGAATTTCTCTCGACGATAACATTTACCAACGAGAGAAAAAACTTTCGGTTACTTATAATCCTTATTTGTAACCAATACGATTTTAGTCGGTGAAATACTTGTTATTCCATGACTTTTTTCTTTTTTATTATTACAGTTAGGGTTCCTGAATATATCACTTTGACCGCTTTCATAATTATGGGCACAATAATCGTCGCAAGCGAGCGCAGCATATTTGCGGCCCCGCAAAATTCGGTATACGAATCTCGACATTCAAGGGCGCAATATCGCCCTTGAAGCGCAAAATATTCGCGGTCGATTTTAATAAAAGAAAAAAATGAAAGCTGGTCGCCATATGCGGTCGGTGAATTCCGCAATTTGCGAGGCACAGTACTCCGGAGCGTCATCCTAGTATTCGCGAGCGGGTTGTCGCCATGGAAGTTTCCGCGTTCGGTCAGGCCGACGCGGCTCGTTGCGCCCCCGGCGTGTTCCGCCTCATTTTGCATTCTAATTGCAAGCTGCGCCGCGACGTAAATCGTAAATTATTTTCAATTGTCGGATAAAATATAGCCCGCATACAAAATACCGCGGCCATCACCGGTGCCGCGCTGTAAATACTGTCTGGCTGCAGATATTGTTCATTATACTCTATCCATCGTTAATTACTCCGAATATAATTAAAGGGGAAACGGTTCGGTGGGAGAGAGAGAGAGACGGTCGTTGCGTAGGCTGAACTCTTTTGTCGTTCCATGGCCCGGCCTTTTTTTCCGCCCTATGCAACCACCTCCTCTCTACCCCGCACCCGGCTTTCTACGCTATTGCGTCACTTAATGCCCACCCCCGTGAGTGTAGCAGAGAGCCAAGACGTTTATTTATGGCAATTTAACTCGAAACTCCATTGGCGGCGCGCGCATTTAAAAGTTCCACGCGACACAAAACGCGTTTCCGCTCTCCCTGCCATGCATTCCAACAATTGTTCATGCTCCACGTTTCTCCGATTAATTACTGTGCACGCTTTTAATTGCCGCGTCTATTTCGGTGGTCGTTCCGCGCGCGTTTTGTATATGCGCGTGTGTGTAAATTTCGTTTCCGACAACGAACATCCTGTATTAAAGAACCGAAAGAATTTATTAACGAGTCGCTGGAAGCGAAGATATCAACGACGATAATCACCGCAAATCGACTAGCATTCTGCTCGGGACGGGGCGCCCGCTTTAAATCGTTCTTTCCACGGTTCCTCAATATCGCTGCGCTGAAAGTTATTTCGCGATTTAATGGTCGGCTATATTTCTTCCTTTGTCGGCTGGATCGACGTGGCCCTGATGTTTCCCAAGGCCACACGATACCGCCCCTATCCGTCCCACACCGGGATGGGAAAATTGCGATACGCTCAACGATACGTCCCGCGTGGATTTCCTCGGGAAAATACTGTACAACTTTATTCCCGAGGAATTTTCGAACGAAAAGAAAACAGGAGGGCAACCTTCAGTTTCAGCTCGCCCGTTTCGAAGTTCCAACATAGTTGCTCGACTAGCTCCGAAGGCGCGGAAAAAAGGTACCACCGATCGGACGAATAAATTAAAACTCCTCGGCGAAAAGAAAGTCGCGTTTTTAGACAGGGGAATCGATCACAAGAGCGTCGACGGTGTTCGATGGTAGTCTCTTGCTTGGAGCATGTGCGGCGGACATTTTCGTAATTCCACCGAAGCCGCGACACGCGTTTGACAACTGGCGCTACACGCCGACAAGCCCGCAGCCCCGAATAAATTAAACCGTGCCCTTTCGCTGGATAGCGTCTTCCGAACTACCCTTCAGCTTTATTTCGAATCTTCGATTGTAATTATTTCATTTAGTAAACCGATGGTTTTAATGACTGAAAAATGTCAGGATGTTTGGTCCGATCTCAAAATAGTTGTACTGTTTTAGACGGGTCCCATTGAAATCACGGACACAAATTTCACCGACTTCAGATTTGATCGACAATAACTTTGGCCGACAACGTCTTTAACCGAAAACGATTTTAATCGACAACGATTTTGACCGACAACGAATTTGATCCACAACGACTTGAGACAACCACAGTATGTACACTCGCGTCGGTATTTAAGTTTATGCTTATATTTTTAGAAAATTGAAGATAAAAGCGTGTAATAAAAGTAAATGAGACATATGAATTTGTAACAGAAATATACCTATTTTCATAAATTCAACAGGAACAGTAATTTTATTTTATATCAAAACAATAATAAATTAAAGATTTTTTATATTTTTGCTGATGTCGGAAATTAAGTTGACGCTAAATATAATGTTAATAATATTGTGTTTAACTATTGTATAAGAATAATAAATACTGAAGTAATTAATACGAGGTTTGATAGCCCTTTGCTTTTATTACTTCTAATAAGCGATTGGACATACACTGTATTAATTTACTAGCGTTTCAGCAGTAATCTCATTCCACTTGTTTTTTAAAGCTGCGGTGAATTGTGAGATTTTACATATCGCTCATTTTTTGGAATTTTGCGGTCTAATTCATCCCATACATGTTCTACAGGATTTAAATCCGGGCTCTGAGGTGGACATGAGAGAACAGAAATATTATTTTTTGCTAAAAATTCTATAACTATTTTTGCCGTATGTTTCGGGTCGTTATCATGTTGAAAAATGTAGGCTCTTTCTCGATTCCGAATTTTTCAATAGATTTAAATAAATTCTCCCTTAGTAATTCTATGTATTTTACAGCAGTAAGTCTTCCATCAATTATTGTCAAATTTCCAACTTGGTTGTCGTTGAAACAAAACACCATATCATTATGCTACCACCGCCATGTTTAACAATGGGAGTTGTTAATGTCGGTTTAAACACCTGTCCTCCTTTTCTCCAAACACACTTCTTCGTCTTATTCGAATTCAATTCGAATTTGGATTCATCAGTCCATATTATGGATTTCCAAAATGAAGTGGGTTTCTTGTACCATTTTTTGGCAATGTTCAAACGTTTTTGAGCATTTACATCAGAAATGTACGGTCTTTTTCGAGATATCCGTCCATGTAAATTATGCTAGAGTATGCGTGACTTAATTTGCGTAATTAATATTGGCAATGACAGATTTTCTTTTATTTGTTTTGCACTAATAAACGGATTTTTTTACTTCTCTGAATATTTGTCGACGTTGACGAGCGGATGTGTGTCTTTTCCTACCCGCTCTTATCGAACTTTCAGGTTTACCAGTGCTTTTTAGTTTCTGGCATATTTTTCGGACACCTTCTTTGGATATTCCAAACTCTATTGCTACCTGTTGCAAACTTTTTCCTTCTATTCTTCGGTTGTAAATTTGTATTCTCTCAAATACCGCCAATTCTCTAGTTTTAGGGATGCTACAAGTAACACATATTTGTAAATATGAATATTATATGTTAAAACCATTTTATACGCTATCAAGTATATTATTATTATCAAAAAGTAATTATACACCATGAATTTTGATTGGAAAATAAAAAAATTATTTGCGTCAATTTGTAATTGCTACATTTACTGCAATCCTTTCGCTTCGAAACTTTGTAATCAACTGCGACAGTGGTCATAGTCAATGGTAACACAAGCAAAGGACGAGAAGATCAAGTACAACACGCTCACTAGAAAAATAAAGCAACGCGTTCTTGGAATTCGGCCGCGTCAACTTAAATACCGACGCGAGTGTATCATCATATGTATTATATGTATCATCATACATTATTATCATGGTGTGGTTGTTTCAAGTCGTTGTGGATCAAATTCGTTGTCGGTCAAAATCGTTGTCGATCAAAGGCGTTGTCGACCAAAGTTATTGTCGGTTATATCTGGAGTCGGTGAAATGTTGTCGGTGAAAACGTGTCGGGGAAATTTGTGTCAGTGATTTCAATGGGACCCGTTTTTAAATATTGAGCAAAACTGCAAAGTGTTATGCACGGTAAAAGGATATTTGTGCGCATACCTTTCGGAAACGAATTCGCTCTGCATGCCGGCCAGAAATGCAAATAAACCGAAGCCTTCCGATAAAACGAAAAATATGACAACATTTAGTTCACCGAGACCGATCCGACACCGAACCAGGATAGATTGCAAAAAAGAGTGTGGCACAGTGGTGACACTATTTTTCATCGTGGTAGAATTCGAGGAACCGTCGACGCTGAACGAGCCATTCAGTGGCGAAAGACAGTGACCCGGAACCAAAACGTAACAGCACAGCAGAACGCGGCGACCCAGCGTGTGACCACGTGAACCGAACATTTTCGAAATTTAGGGCAAGCCACGATATATATATATATGTACGTATATCGAGTCCGTGTTGGTTGCGCAGCGTCATCGGCTTGACAGATCGATCGTAATTAAATCGATGCGATCCGACACGTTGCTCCGCTACCCCCATGGACTTAACTCTAAATCTAGGAATGGGGTCGATCGAAGCCACCATCAGGATGCATTATGGAGCCAGGGAGGACATGCTAGCAGATAGGTGAACGCTGCGCGGCAGCGGCGGCGGCGGCAGACGACGGGGTTATCTCGCGCCTATTTGCACGATAGTCCTGTTTCCGATTAATCAGGTCCCCCGGAATTAACGCAGTCCCCGGGGTCTGCGTCGCATCTCACACCTATGCATACCCATTACATATTCCTCTCTTCGTCTCGCCTGATCCGACCCTCTTGCTCTAACAGCCGCTCCGCCATTCCACTCACGTTTCCTCTCTTCTGTCCCAGCTGTGCACTTCTACATCACCGCATTTCTCCTGAACCCCCACACACATACTTTCATTTACATATGTACGTGTACACTTCTCCCGGTCGTCCGCTCCCTATCAATTATATTTCACTCTTTCTCATCCACTTGATTTTTGCTACTTTGTCCCCTATTTTCCTCATCCATCCCCATACGTTCCTCTGTCACCGGTTCCGTTCCATCGGCTGCTCCTCTTCTTCTCTTCTTTTTTTTTTCATCACAACTCTCTCCTCACCCCATCATCGATCCCGCTACGCCACAGTTCGATCCCACCCTCCTGGTCCACCTCCCCCGTCCCTTTTACCGTGCAACCGTGTCTATCTACTTCTCTCGTCAATTTTATCCCGTTGCTTCTCCTTGTCCCACGGTTTTTTTGAAATGCTCCAAGTTAACACGCATCGAGGGACACATCCGTGGCAACTTATCGGCGTGTGTATCGGCCCGATCCCGTGTCAAGCCAGTTTCAAAGGGCTCCGCTCCCGCAGGTATTTCTCCCCCGGCCAACTACCCTTTTTCAAAACCCACGATGATCCTTGTGCCCGTGGAACCTTTTTTCTAGCATACGCGACCGCAACCGAAAACACCGCCGTAATGATCGGAACCGGTGGATTTAGCCTTTGATAATCGAACCGATTTCGAGGCGAGTGCATCTTCTGCGAATTGACCGTGGCTAATTGCCATAATTCTAAGGACCTGTGCACCGCTGTGCATCGAATCTCCTGCGAGTCGTCAGTGGTCGCTAGACTACCAATTCTCATGCAACATTTTCCGTGCTGCGGATCAGGGTAGTGATTACACGGTCCAACAAATTTTAACTTTTCTTTGACGTTCCAATTCTCACTATGCCATTCTTATAGTTTCTCGCGCTGTTTCCGAAACTGTCCTTAAAACTGTCCTTGAGTTTGAAAAAAACACATATTTTTCAACTTTAAACAAATATTGTGATGTTATTACAAAAGGTATTGAATTGTTCTTTACAGCAAAAGATTCTGTGGACTTTCCCGAATACAGTGATATCCAATATTAATACATTATCATTGTTTAAACACGTTGAAACAATCATTAAAGACGGAGAGACGCCACCATATTTTCAATTTATCTAAAAAAATAAGGGTCCAGCGGAAAATCGAATTATACCACCCGATAGAGCAGACTTTTATCTTGAGAAACCACCTTTTCAAGTTTGCGTGGTCGACGTTTTTTCCGAACCAGAAAGCCAAATATCTTCGCCCGACATGAGTTCCCGCCAGTGGCGCTTACCACTAGAACAGGCGTTGTTTAAACATGTTTAAACAATCATAATGTATTAATATTGGATATCACTGTATTCGGGAAAGTCTACAGAATCTCTTTTGCTGTAATGAACAATTCAATATCTTTTATAATAACATCACAATATTTCTTTAAACTTGAAAAATATGTTTCTTTGAAAGCCATGTTCCTCAAAAACTGTGCGTGTAGGAAAAAAATTAAGGGCAGATTCGGAATCAGCGCGGAAATATCTATAAGAATCGCATAGTGAGAATCGAAAGGTTTTTTGGCTGTTGGACAGTGTTATCGACATAAGTGAGTGGGGTAAGTGCGCACTAGTTTTTGTAAAGATGGACTTTAAACTGATGTATTTTCAGTCTGGTATGTAAAAAGTTAACGCTCTTGGTATCAAACTCTTGCCACAGTTATTATTTAATGAATTAATATTGTGTAGGATTCTAATTTTGCTTGAAAATTATCATTTTGATAGGATATTGTACAAAGTGTCAATTACTATGCACCAGAGTTGGGCAAACGCTAGTCACAATTATGATTATTGACTAATAATTTCATAAGCTCTACAAAAATGACTAATGATTAATGAATTAAAATAATGTAAATCTATATCAATATTTGTTGTACTCACCTAAAATAACAACACAGAATATATTAATAACTTGTAAACTATTGTACGTTCAGGATAACCTCAAAGTTGTACGTGTACCCCGCACGTGACTGTTTGGCATTGGTTGATTTAAGCGAGGAAAATACCTTTACTCTTGGCCGACATCTATGTCGAATAATTCATACTAGCTTATATTACATTAATAAATACAAGCTAGAGAAATTTCGTTCATATTATAACAAAAATAACCAGTTAATGCACTTGCCCCGTTTACACACTTACCCCACTCCACCTTATCGATAATTTAAATATTCTACATAATAAATTTCATAAATAAATACTACGGCATAAGAATAAATAACGACATAATCGACATAAATAAATTTCTACTGAATAAAATAACTACTTGTGTGCTCGATATTTATAACAACTGATATTTCTATTGACAAAAATGTCCATCAGCTAATTAAAAAACCATTTGGAATCGACTGTTTTAGTCGTTCGGCGAAATTCGTTCTCTAAAGCAGATATCGACGTTAGAAGTGTCGGTTTATTTGAAATACGAAATATTTGCCTTCCAAAGCAGCAGATAATTAATACAGTGTCGGCTTTGTTTTCGAACAATGCGAAAGAAAGCAAATCAACAGTGGACTTGAATATTGCCGGTTCACTGGTCCCGCGTTTGAACGTATTACTCTATATTATCTAGGTCGAATGCGCATTAAATTGAAAATTCATTCGTATTTCAGTTGAAATCAAAATCGCAGAGGGAACTGGGAAGAACTTGCGAAACGGCATTGTTCCCCAAATACATTCCGTGTTTCATGAAAATGCAACGGCACGTTGGGTCCCCATTACGTGATGAGAATTAAATTCTCCTCGGCGCGGCGTACAGATAAGCCTCTCTCAAAGAGACCGAAGTAAACAGGCTAACATTCGTTCATCTAATAATTAAGTACTTTGATCGCTTTGAAATGGAGCAGCGAAAGTACACTTTATCCCACGCTCGGAGAGGGTTCATTCGTTTACATATACTTTCTACCACTCCGTGCAGCTTCATCCTTCATCACCATTTATCCTTCGAGTCACAGCCATACCTACGTCTCGCTCCAAATAACCATGTTATTTGCAATCAGTCTCATCTATTTGCATGAATCACCTTCATCAGAAGAGAAATAGCTCAAATTTCGCTACCTCCGCGTCGAAAAATTAACTACTCATTATTGTAGACTGTGCATCTTTATGCAAAATAAGAATTGTCTGGGTCGATTACTTAATTATTTTACTTTCTTCTTTCACCAATTTTAATAAGCTGAAACAAAACCTTGGGGAAAATATGAATTCGTGTAACAAATTTTTCATATTTCTAGTCTAGTTTTTATACACGAGATAATACATAAGAAGCTTAAAATAATAACCCCACGTCTATTAAAACAAGATAACGATCCGCTCAGAGAAAATAATTTCTTTCCTCCATCATAATATCTCCCACGAGAATATATTCACTAATTGGTTTTTATGTGTGCCCACGAATTATCGGTTTTAATTTCGCTTATAATTGATCGTATCGAGGAACCGATATTCAAACGTCATAGTAATTCTCGTACTTCCGACAAATTGCTCATACGGTACTGTGGAGTAGTCACAATTAGTATAAATCAAACTGTGTGTGTGCTATTTGAACTTATTATGTTTCATTAACTATGTAGCAACTATTAACTATTTTCTACTGCTTTACAACTTATTTGAATTTATTCAAGATTTAAAATCATCAGAAGTACGATTCAAAGAATACGAGAACACAGTAAATCCTCTATAAACCCACCCCTAGGGGGTGGCGGTGGAGGGTCGAGTTTGGTATCATTGGATGTCCCCCTTCGCGACGAACAACTTTCATTACCCACTTGTTTCGATCCGATGCATAGTTCTCGAGATATTTCAATGTCTTCAGATAAAAAGACCACCCTGTATACTGCAATTAAAAAAAATGTGTAGGATAGAAACTTCGCAAACAAATTTATAATTCTACTAGCTTTCGCCCGCGACTTCGCTCGCACAGGAAACCGTTTAATGCCCTCGGAAATTCATATTGTTTCTTCATACAACCTTTCAACCCCCCATTCACCCCTATAAAGTTTTAATTTTATGTCATGTCGCCATCTTAGATTTCAAAGCCCCTTTTCACCTCCTTAAGAGATCAATTTTTTAAAATGCCGAAACAGCTGTGTTTGATTAATTATATCAATGAGCATTAAGACAAAGTATGAAGTAAATCCGACCACGAACAAAATATTCCTGATACAAACGTTGCAACCATTTTTCACCCCCTCGGGGGTTGAATTTTTTAAAATGCCGAAATGGGTGTTTGATTAATTATATCAAAGAGCATTAAGACCAAGTTTCAAGCAAATCCAATCACAAATAAAATATTCCGCATATAAACGTTGCAACCCCTTTTCACCCCCTTAGGGGTTGAATTTTTTAAAATGCCGAAATAGGTGTTTGATTAATTATATCAAAGAGCATTAAGACCGAGTTTCAAGCAAATCGGACCACGAACAAAATATTGGGGGTTGAATTTCGAAATATCCTTTCTTATCCCTTGTATAGATCACAAAGGAAACCTCTGTGCAAAACTGCAGCTTTCTAGGTCCAAGGGTTTAGTCTGGGCGTTGATCAGTGAGTGAGTGAATGAGTGAGCACTGCATTTTTATATAGAGATATAAATATATTTTTGTTTATATTATAAGATTTTAACATATTACATTAATCCTTACGCATCTATTTCTGAATTGTCTTCTATGTCTCTACAACTTGTATTAGATTCTTGTTCCTCTGAAATTAAAAGTTGTAATGTTATTTATATTGTGTGAGACACGAAACCCCATATGGTGATTGGTTTACTTCTATACCTCGTCTGCGATACTATTAATTCAAATAAGTACATGTGAAAAATATTTTGATTATCAGGATATTTTAGTAAAAGAACTTTAACGTGTTTCGCGTATTTTTAAAGACATACCCTTCGCACTCCTAAATACAATACCGAGTACGATATTTGGAATGCTGGCTTCTGAATCCGTCTTTGTAATATTCGCTCACGAAACGCACTTAATCGTTAATGCATCACGGAGGTAAACCTATTGTACGGAAATCGGCAAATGGTTTCCAACGTACCGGAAAGCCGCGTTTACTTCGGCAGTGCTTACTAACACGTGTATACCGTTAGTGTACGAATTATCCATACTTAATTGCAGCGAACATATAAAATCTCGTTAATTAACACATTGATTGCCAAATTTTAATTCCGAGAAATCTACTAAAATCAAAGAATTTAGTTTATCCTATCAAAACTGCAAACATAAAATTAATCGATGCATTGAAGTGAAAACCTCTTTAGACGAACCGCATACACAATTGCTGGCCAGTGAACGAGCCTGATCCGTCACGCTCCGAGGTGAAACGCTATTCGGGTAACCTCGTGTGCAATCGCCATAGAAGTTTTCGCTTCGGTCGTGCGGTCTTGTTACGTTTTGCTTTTTAGATTTTCGAATTTTTCGGCTGACAGTATATTCGTAATCATGTGAAATTCTCGCGACGCTCTACTGTGCATCGATTGATAGCGTTGGCTTGGCAAGGCCCTACCTGACACACTTCTCCGTCTGTCAGCACGTCGCGTTTCAAATGTCGACTAATAAAATTCATGAAACTTGTTTCCGTGCGCCCGATAAAATCTGATGCTGCGCTGGCCCAAGCCAGCCGTTCGATTAAAAATAGAGACGACGAGGTACGGGGATACGCAAAAAAAGGGAATGCGCTGCAACATCGTACGGAAATATTTTTACGATACGGCTGACCCAATTGAATTGAAAATTTCATTCGTTTTATCAATTTGTTGATCTTATTCCAGAAACTCTGCTCGAACGAAGGAAAAAGTATTTTCGAGAAAATAATGCTCCGGAGATTGATCACACAATTATTTGCGTTCGACTGAATGGCGTCCGATCGTCGATAAATCGATTCAGTCGGCTAATCCGGCGGCAGTCTCGATTTTTTTGAACATGCTTTTGGAAGTAGTGCGATTTTTACAGAATTTTTCATGCACATGAGTTAATCTGATCCAAAAGAAATGTTCGATCGAACTTGCTGAATGGGACTCCGATAGATAGAATGTCAAAGTGGTAGAGGATCGATATAAGTTCCATAAAAGTACAGTTACAATTTTCCAGCGTTTTATACATATGCATACTGCTGGAGAAGCCCAAGCTGCGTCCAATCAGCGAGCTGCATATCGTTAGCGAAAAAGTGTCAGAATTGTCGAGGTTCTCCGGAGTGATTCAACACTGGCAACAACGAACCCGAATGGTGATTATTATTCGAATAAAATTTTCTTGAACAAGGACAACGAATAAATAGTAAATTCGGCATATTTGTTACTCGAGTTATTCGTTTGGAGAACCTACATTCGTTATTTATTATTCATATTTACTTCGATAAACGTGGTCGACGTCAATGTGTTGTCGTTCACGTTATTTATGTTAATTGCGTGTTTGTATTTCACTCTGGTTTTAATTAACAAAGTTTCTGTTTACCATCGAATAACGTATTTTCCTGATCGTGGAAATGGTGCTTGCGATTTTCAATTAGTATTTCCGTGATAGTATATCTGGTAATTAATATTATGTTTTATTGTTCGCGTGTATCATGTTTACAATCACAGATCACTGTCTTGAGATTATTTCAATTTTTCTAAATAAGTTCCAGCGGTTACATACAGTCAGTGGCAATAATAAGTGGACACCCTTAAAAATCGCATAACTTTTTAGAAATTGGTCCAAAGAACTTGAACTTTTTTAAGATGTTAGACCGGCTAGTTCCCTAGAAAATAAGTAAACAAAAATTCATTACGACTGCAATTGGTAGGAATTATACAAAATTTTAAGAAATGATGCTTTGTCAACTTTTTTGTCTTTGTCTGTAACGATAATTTTAAAAAAATGCGTTCTATAGATTTCGGTAACTTATATGCATACTGAAAATTTCATCGAAATCGGTCAACATTGCAATGAGCTACAAACGTTTTGTTCCTCTAATCTTTTTCTTTATATATTGTGTACATTATCTTAAATTTAATAATAAAAATCAACGTTTTATTAATGATTTTGATCGTAGAAAATTTTAGAATAACTGTTATTTTTGGTCCCTGATTTTAAGCTGTTACCAAAGATGTCGACAAAAAGAAGAATGGAACTGGTATATTTTCCAAAATAATACTCTGAATTTATGCTGCTGAATTCATTCCCTCGGAATTTGAATCGCTTGCAGCGTTAACAATATACACGTTAAAAAGAAGGAAATTCCTCTTTATCACATTTATCGTAAATATGGTCTCACCAGTTCATTCAATATTATATTTATATCGTATATTCGGTTTACATACCAGTACGTTCTTGACGAACATTATCTCTTTTCTATTTTCTTAGCTTTTTCTCCGTCTGAAGTGCTCCACGATTTCCTGCGGATCCTTAGCTCTATGGCTTTTCTCGAGGACTCGGCTTCGGTTAACATCTCTGTGCACATTTGGCAGCCAGGCTCGCACGTTGCCATGCACTTTCAGACACTTCTACCCTTAGATTTTCGACTCTCCACTCCATTTCTCCCTATTTTCTTCAATCTCGTATCCTCTTCTAAAAAGACTATAATCCGCAGGAATTTCTTTGCGTTCGTTTCTCTTATGCAATATATTTCCATAAATTAAAAACATTTGTTTCATAAGAACAATTCTCGAAGAATTTACTCAGGGTAACAATGCTTTTTGCAAATGTTTCACGAAAATCTCCTCAATCGAGACGTAGCACGTCGAACGGAATTTTTCCAGAAACTAATAAAGAAATATTACGAAAATTCGAAAACGTGGCGTCTTTTTTCCGGGACTGTACTCAACACGACTCCTTTTTTCACCACAAAGCTGCCTCAAAGCCGTACGTTTTCGGAGGGTTGCATGGTCGACGCGTCGACGGTACGCGCTCGAATTAATCGAGTTGTTCGCGTTTTTCGGTTCTCGCTGACCAACTCGCTAGAACTTTTATTGCACTGTAAAGCTGGAGCACTTGTGTGACGCTGTGTGACATTTGAGATTCCTGTACTATTCCATGGGACACGAGACAACCAAGAAAACAGTCCAAATCATGGAGTGTTAAAACTGTAAGATAGAGTGGCGTCAACAGTCGTGTAAACTGCCAACCGAATATTCCATCTTTTATATGAAACAAACTTTTTATCAAAGGCAAGATCAAATTTTCGAACGATTAATTGAAAATTGCATTTCGGCTCCAATGTCTCGAACACAAAAGTGAAAGAAATCACCCATTATACCAGATTAAACGATCTTAAAAACCACCTAAATGAGATTTTTAGGAAACAGGTATTTGACAAAATTAAAAGGAATTACATACAAAAATATCATAACGAAGGAGCGGATCTTGAATGGCAAAAGTTTCCCCAAGTACAGTAGATCGTCAAATTCGAACTTCAATTTCCAGAATCAGAATTGGGCAATCAGGAATAACCCATTCATTTTTGTTAAATAAATAAGAAAACACGATCTGCGGTATATGTAAAGTACCAGTACATTCATGTTAATGAATCATCTAATAACACATTGCCTAATTACTGTTGGGTCCTTCTTATAGAGTTTTTTGCGCTGATTCCGAATCTGTTCTTAATTTTTTCTCCTGGACGCACAGTTTTTGAGAAACATGGCTTTGAAAAAAACATATTTTTCAACTTTGAAACAAATATTGTGGTATTATTATAAAAGATATTGAATTGTTCTTTGCAGCAACAGATTCTGTATACTTTCCCGAATACAGTGATATCCAATATTAATACATTATGATTGTTTAAACATGTTTAAACAATGATTAAAGACGGAGAGACACCACTTTTGCACCAATTTTTGAGGACATTTTTCAATTTATCTCAAAAAATAAGGGTCCAGCAGAAAATCGAACTATACCACGCGATAGAACAGACTTTTATCTTAAGAAACCACCCTGTCAAGTTTGGATCGTCAACGTGTTTTTTGAACCAAAAAGCAAAATATCTTCGCCCGACATGAGTTGCCGCCAGTGGCGCTTACCGATACGGCGCGCCTTTAGTGATTATTTAAACATGTTTAAACAATCATAATGTATTAATATTGGATATCACTGTATTCGGGAAAGTATACAGAATCTTTTGCTACAAAAAACAATTCAATATCTTTTATAATAACACCACAATATTTGTTTCAAAGTTGAAAAATATGTTTTTTTCAAAGCCATGTTTCTCAAAAACTGTGCGTCCAGGAGAAAAAATTAAGAACAGATTCGGAATCAGCGCGAAAAACTTTATCAGAACCACCCAACAGTAGTTGTGGAACAAGTTTGGCGTTGGACAGTGTAATGGAATGCAAAAAATGTGAGAATGAAAGGAAAAATGCTAAGTTGCCTGGATCCTTACCCATTCTGTTATGTTCTGAGGAGTATATCGCCGGTCTTGCCTAGTATATCAAGCATACAAATATGTACAAAATATTGTAAGAAAATGTACCGTGTTGCTAATGACCTTTGACGTTGAAACAACATTAAATAAATAAGTTTAAAAAAATATTAACAATGTGTCATCGCTTAAAGAAGTACTGCTACATTTTTTCTGTGAAAACTGGTCTACAGGAACAGGTGCATACAGAGTTGCTGCTCTCCATCGGGAACATGAGAAATTCATTAAACCTTTAAAGAAGTAAGTTTATCGCGTGTGTCGCTTGAATACGCGCTACGAGTGAATAATATTCACAGTCTACTTACGCCGAAAGCGTGCTCCACGCATGTAGGAAATTAAAACGTTCTTACAGGCGCGTGAGTTACTCCGCAGGATTTGATAGCGCGGGGTGGAAACGAATGGGCGCATAAAAAGGATCGGGGAAAGGAAGTCAATGAGAGACGGTGGAAGAGTGGTTGTGCGGTGTGGGAAACGTTCTTCTTCTTTATCTAGAACCATAAACGCACCGACGACGTCGGCGAGGGAATTGAAAAAGGATAGAATTGAAAAAAATGATTGAAATCCTTAACGAGATGGTTGCGACGTTAAGCGGAACTAAAGTATAAAACTCGCGGCGAGCTGTCGCGTATAATTAGGGAAATCGCGGAGCGCAAATGCAGTCGGCCTGAATGTAGGTTAATTGGTTTTCGCGTGGCTATATACATTCTATCGAGAAAAATATCGGGGACCCTTCGCTCGTGCATAGCCAGGCTGTGTTTAGCGACAATTTTTAACGATCAGTTTCAAGCGTCCGGGAGGGGTTTGGGGGCGGTGGCTCAACTTGTGTCGTTTAATTGATACGGAAACGAGATACACTGGCAGCCGGCCGAAGGAGGGTTACTCCGAATCGAATCGGTCTCGCGAACCATGCGGATTAATTGGTTCTCCTGTGGAGCGGCCGCGAGCCCCCGCGGCTTCCCGAATGATACAGAGAATGTTCGAAAATAATTCAACAAATTCCAGTCAAACGCTCTACCCAGCACCATTTGACGCTAATCGATCCGTGTAGTGTTTCGTTTGAAATTGAAACGGTTCGTGAAACCGAACACACGCTCACCCGCGATTAATATCACTAGCACACGGTCCGGTTATAAAAAATATTCTCGCCGATGCGATTCCTGCTTTAATCGATCATTTTTCGGAAGCAGCGTCCGACACTTTTATAACTTCTTCGTTAAACTGTTTTTTTTACGCTCGTGATTGAAATGAGAAAGCTGTATTCATAAATTGGTAATGAGAGAATAATCGATTGCCACCTCACTCTGATCTACAGAGATTCGCCAGAACCTGTTAAGCATGATTCGCGGGAAACGTGTAATTTGATCGGTGAGCAGCGCCGCGATATCAACGCGGGATTAATTGATTTTTACATGGCATCGTTTACGGCGCCTCTTAGTGTGCGCGGCGCCCTTTCATGGCTTGCTTCCGTTCGCGTTCAACCAACTGAACGAAAGCTTCGCAACGCTCCGGGAACGATGTATGGGGAAACACGGCTAGGCTATGAACGTGTGCGCGCGCGTAAAATTCGAATATGCCACGGCCGGAAGGATGGGAGTACATACTCTAGGTGTATATGCGTCCCTGTGTGCTCGAAAGAGAGAGAGAGAGAGAGAGAGGGAGAGAGAGCGAAAAGGAGAGGGAAGAGAGAGAGAGAACACGGGGCCTCTGTCTGCAGGAACGAACCCATATTTCCCGACCAGATCAATGTTAATTCACTTAGCATAAATTGCGGGCGAGAAGGTGAGCGACGACGGTAGCAGCTGCGCCAAGTTTCCTACCACGCTGCAAAATCTTGCCGCGCGCGTCCGCTAACCAGACGCAGCTCTTCGGTCTCTCTGCGAGCGAGCGATAGCATCGCGATCGATCGTGTTACTCGCGTCGGAGGCATCAACGTTCCTCCGCCCGCTGGAAAATCAACCGGCGAGATAGGCGGCCTGATCAATTGAAACTGTGGCACAATTCAAGCGGGACAGTCTCCCCGCTGATTGGTTTTAAAATAGTCGCTACACGACTCAGTTACCAGCAATAATTGAACACTTCGCCACGCTAACTCTAAGAAGAAAAATGAACCCCCGAAATTGTAGAACCGGAATCGCGAGCCACCCTTGGTCCAAGACTAACTGTGTAATGTCATTTCAAGAATTTTGTTCGAAACTTCCCTTTTTCCCTAATAATTTTGAGGGCATATGGAAAGATAGATCGATCACAAAATATGACCTTGAGATGATCTTCACCCTCGTGATCTCAATGTGTACTATTTCCTGTTTCCTTGTAAAATATATGACTAATATCGCCCATTAAATCTTCGAGCTACTTAAATTTCCGCCTCCCATAAAATTCGAAGATCGCCCGAGCCATCTAATTTAAGATTCAGATAACACCAGGATTTCACGAGGGTTTTACGGCGGTAATTACCGCAAAAAATTTCCGTCCAAGAGCGAATGCTGACGCATCGAATAGCCAGTAGTCCGACTGCCAGGCCAGGCGGGTGTATGAACTCTGGCCGCTGTTAATGCGCGAGTCAGCGTTGTTATTGCATTTTGTTTCTTCCGGTGGGAATCCGACCGGTTCGATAGGTTTAATTGATGCAACAACAACAGAATCGGGCTGTGCCTCCGGCAACCGACGGTAACGCGACGACAACGGTGCGTCGATATTAAAATAAGCGGGCACGGCAACCGTAAGCATTTTTGCAATTTCCTGGGCTTTGTGCGCGGCCGTGCCGACGACCTTCCGCTTCTCCATTTAACTTCAGCCCCGATGATAACGATATGACAGGACCCAAACGAGAAAGCGACTTACAAAGCACATCCTCGGTTTATACTCTCCACTTTAACTATTGGACGCGATAGTTCCCAGCAAGACCTTTTACGACGGAATACAAAGCCGTTAACGCCATGTTGTAATATACGATAGCACACGCAGCCTTGGTACCTACTACCTGTGTCGCGAGCAGGCCGGGGAACCGGAACGAAATCACCAGCTTATATTCCATGTTATAATCTAGCTTCCTCGTACTACCGCCCGCCCTCGCCTTTTTCCATGGAGTAAGCAATACTGCCGTGATTAAGTAGCGCACACGCGAATACGCTTTATTGCTGCTGGCGGGTTCTGCGGAAATTAAGCATAAAGGAGACGCGAAATGAACTGACCTGCCAGAACCACGAGAAAATGGAGAGATCCTTGTCGTGAAGAAAGTATCTGTTGTATCAAGTGTATATGAAAGCTCTTTCCTTCTTTCTTCTGTCAACCTTCAAAGCTTGCAGCCAGGTACCAAAAATAACAGGTATTCTAAAATTTTCTACACAAAATATATGTATCTACTAGCTTTTGCCCGCGGCTTCGCTCGCACAGAAAACCGTTTAATGCCCTCGGAAATTGATATTGTTTCTCCATAAAACCTTTTAACCCCCCATTCACCCCTATAGAGTTTTAATTTTATGTCATGCCGCCATCTTAGATTTCAAAACCCCTTTTCACCCCCTTAGGGGATAAAAACTCATGTTTGTCACATAAAATTTTGATTGTAGCAATTAATTTTATGAATAAACAGTGTATGAAATAATTGATTGTCTACCATTTGAAAGTTGTACTATTTAATAATAACTATTACAAAGTTCCTTCTTCAATAACTATTATGAGGGATCGAAATGAACTTCTCTCATTGATAACTGTTATAAGCAATCAAAATTCTCTCAACGATAACATTTACTAACAAGAGAAACATTGTTCGGTTATTTATAATCCTTATTTGTAATCAATACGATTTTAGTCGATGAAATACTTGTTATTCCATGACTTCTCTTCTTTTTTGGTGTTATAACAGTTAGGGTCCCCGCTTGCAGCTAATAGATGTCCTTAAATTTTTGTGGCATTCAAAATAAAGGCGATGTTTTGTTAAGCTAATCATTTGAAGGGTACGAAATTATGACAGGTTTTATAACTACAGTAATAATAACTATGGACCACACAACAGTATGAATACAATCCCAAAGTAGAGAACGTCGGAGTAATTCAGCCAGTAAAGTTTAAAAATCGTTGATTGACGAATCTCAACGTTGTCGTGACAGTTAATTAACCTGCAGAATTGCATTCTGCAGTATTCACAAAGCATGTTAACGTTTCATCCGATTTTTGATCGCATGGTGAAATGTGTAAATATTTAATGTTTAGTAAATTACCTTGCTTGCGGCAAAGCCGGGTACCAAGAGATTTGCGCAAACGTTGAAGCGAAATACGAGACCTTTATTTGTGATTTTTGTTTAACGCGTTCGCTACCAGCATCGTATACATACGCTTCTGGCAATCGTAATTCCATGCATTTTATAAATAAAATTAAAATTTGTATGTGCGTGTGCCTGTGTGAAATTATAATACACATTATTTAAAGCGCAGCATGAGATTTTGTATATTTTGTAAGAGAATATGTATTAAGAGAATATGTATTAAGAGAATATGTATTGAGATAATTCAAAACAACTTTTTCTGTTTTTTATCAAGATAATACATTTCGTGCGTTTTTAATAGGCATCGGGAAATCTTGTTTTCCGCTAAGCCAAATTTTTTCGGAAAGCTCATTTCCCGGTGCTGTAACGTGATGTTTTACTAACAGGAAAAATGCTTTGATCACCCAGTTTGCCCTACATTTCCTATATTCAGCGGCTGTTAAAATTCATGTCGGCACTATTAACACACTGAACGCTACAGTGCAGGGGTTGCCAGTGACCGGCGCTGTAGAATTGCTTAAAAATGATTGCCATAAAGTGAATGCCAGTAGTTTACTTATTAATCTAAATAGAATCACTTCACATAAAAGGGAGGATTAAAGAGTTCGATCATCAGACGTGATTGATCGAAGAATTTTAGTTGGATCAGATGCGACGGTATTACTTGCAGAGTAGGGCAATAATCAACTAATATTTCAAAATGACTAATACTCTTTTTGAATATTAGTCATAGCAAAATAGTATATTAATGTATGTTAATCGCACAATAGTAACTGATGACTAAAGATTGATGACTGCTCATCAATTACCAATTCACTAATAAGCAATAGCTGACGATTACTTAGAGCTGTGACTAACTATTTGCCATTTAGTTATCACTAGACTACGGATCCTTATGCACTTACAAAGAAATTGGTAGGACGAAATATAAAACAGTGAAAGATTTTAAAAATTCAACAATGTTGTAATGTTGCTTTCAACGTAACAAAGTCGTTAAGGGATGAAATCAATTCTTATATTATTCCTGTTTCCCACAATCGATGCAAAACATTTTTATTTTGCATAAAGATCCGCAGTCTAGTTATCACTAACTAATCAAAAAGTTTTGACTAATGACTATTTTGCTATGACTAACATTCAAGAAGACTATTAGTCATTTTTAAATATTAATTCATTATAGTCCTATCCTGATTACTAGAAAATCGTCGCGCATGAAAGTAAAATAATCCCCGACGAAACGCCTATAATATAACATTTGTGTAAACACAGAGTAACTAATAACTCTTAAACCGCTGTACACGGATAAAATTGCTCAGACGGTGAACCACGACAGAACACAGCGCAGCGTCGCGCGCAATTAGTCGCGACGATCAAACGCCCCGGGACTCGTTTCCGTTTTTAAAGAATCGTCGATCGTCCGGAGGCCCGCTTACATTCGCCGTAATTAATTTTAAATCGAGTACGCGCGCACCGGCACGTTAATAGCGTCTACATTGGCGCGGCTGCCGCACGGAAATTACCGAATATCGGAAATCCAACGGGGACGATGATGGCGCGCAATTTGCGCATTTCCGTTCTGCGGCCGGACCGAGTGAGAGAGAGAGATAGAGAGAGTGAGAGAGGTGGTTAGAGAGGGGAAGAGAGGGGCTGAGGCCGGAGAGCGGAGGGTATCTGTGCGAAATCACCGAGCACGCGGCGCGGAATTAATATCGCAGCGACCCGTTATTATTTACATGCCGGAATAAAATGACGGCAATAATAATAATACGGGAGACTGGGCCGATTAAATCGGCCCGCTCCGCGCATCGATGGGGATATTAAAACAATACGTTCGCCGCGTGGCTCGTTTCCCCGTCGACCGAGCGAGCGAGCGCGCGGCGAGGACGCTCTGCATTTAAATAATCGAACGGGTTGCATCGTTCCGCGTTGTTTCACGGTGGAATAAGCTGCGGTTAAAGATCAAGCGTCGCGATGTGTCACGCGTTACAGAACTCGTGGACTAACCGGGGCGCGGGTACTACTATGTACTGCGTCGCGTCACGTTGCGTCGATTCCACGAGTTTAACAGCCTTTTAACGGACCCGTGTTACTTTTAATCAACCTGCTCAAACATTATCTCCCGATAGACAGGATTACACAACGGAAATTGCTTCATACACGCGCAAACAGCGTTGCGCGGGACGATGACGCGGTCCGCGAATTGCCAATCGCCCCGGAGAAGAGACGAATTACGGCGCTCGATCGCGGTTCGATCGTACCGGCGAGAGATCGATCTCACCTCAAGGCAGAGCATTACCGATGGATACGCTGCTGCGGTACACGCGCGCGAGATAACGATTTGATCGACCGTCGACTGCGATGCGCACCAAACCAAACCGAACCACCCACGCGTTCGCCTCCCCGACGACAAATGAGATAGACAGGCACGCGTGGCGGGTCTGTGTGACAGTGAGCGTATTGATCGTGGTTTCTTTTGTGCCTTGAGAAACGATACGGATGCGGTTGAAAGATAGACGCACGTGAAATGAAGGGAGAAAAAAAGGAGGTTGGCATGGGGGCGAGGTAGGCGATGCAGAGAAAAAGAAAGCGAGAGAGGAAGAGAGAAGGAGGCGAAACGCAAGACACAGTCATAGGAAACGAGTGGATGGAGAGAGAAGTCGAGCTTTTACGGTGATTACTCGTCGTCGCGGCTGCATCCGCGCGCATTGCATCGGAAATGATTTCGCGCCCAATTAAACCATAGGAAACTCAACCCTCCCTCGGTACTAGAAGGAGGATGGCGGTAGTAGTCACCCCCTCTGGTGCACTTATACTCTTGACGCACCCCACGGTTCTGCCTCGTTCTCCACCTCTCATCCTCTCACACTCTCTCTCTCTCTCTCGCTCGCTCGCTCTTAGCTGGGTTCTCTTCCCTCTGTGTTCCTCCCGGCGTTTCGCTCCTCTTCCTTGTACAGGCTCAGCCAAAGCTTTTCAGCTGCCTCGGGTTCGCCAGGCGGCGTTGACACGCGACGTAAATTAATTTTTTACGTCGGCGGGAAAACTGGCGTTCGAGCACGGGAAAGCGGGAACGAATGGCCGCTCGCGCTCGCGGAAAAGCAACGCGAAGCAGAGAGAGAGAGAGAGAGAGAGAGAGGAGAGGAGAAAAAAAATCAGCCGATACGCCGCAGTGGTAAGTGTGCGAGGTCTCATCGAGTGTTCGTTAACGAGTGCCGAGGCAGAGCGAAGCAGAGCGAGGCAGTCGTCACACGAGTTCCGGTGCACACCGGTCCTCCCGGAAGGAGGATCGTCCCTCTCGATACGCTCGTTACCGGATGGGAGACGATGCTTTTCCTCCAGCAGTGTCGGCGATGTCGCCGTCCTCGTCCTTGACACGCTGTCGTCGTCTTCGTCGTCGACGTCGTCGTTTCGCTGCTGGTTGCACTCGAAATTCGTCGAGCATTGCCTGCTCGAAACGGCCGAGCAACTCCGCCGCCGAGGCCGAAACGAAAAAAGAGGAGGAGCAGCGCGCGCGTTGAGGGAAACGTCGAGCGGGTTCAAAGAACTTCTCCCGCCTCGCCGCGGTTCACGACAGATACTCGCGCGCGGCGTGTAAACGAAAAATCCGGCGCGCACCCGTTTGCCCCCTGGGCTTTGCTCCAAAAAGGGAAGACGCGAAAGAGGTGCGACGCGCGGTGCCCAGGATCAAAAGCGACACCTTCCTAACCAAAGTACGCCCGTCGCTGCTTCAACAACACCAATAAATTAAAACGCGAATCTGCCCGGCCCTTTATATTCTCGACGGCGCGGCGCGGAGGGCTGTATCGGGACCCGATGCTTGCGAAACCCGAGCCGCTGAATATACATATATAATATGTAGTTCGGCTTTTTTGCATTAGAGCGTTCAGTGGCGTTGTTTAAACAGAAAATCTGCTGATCCATCTCCCGGCTGAATTATACAGTTTCGAACGTTCTCTGATCGTTGATCTATTCTTCTTTTCGCTGGGCAATTCCTCAGAGAACTTATTATATTACTATTACACCTAGACCGCAGATCTTTATGCAGATGTTATGTTAACAATTTTTCAACAATTTCGAATTTCATCTACTCATAAATGTTAAATGCTTTCGACGCAACGGTTCGCTCGTTTATTACGAATTACGAATTATATAGCAATTTTGCTAATTGTCAAACAAAATCAACGTTTCGATCCTAGTTTGGATTCTTTTCGAGATTTATTTGAATCGCGTCTGTAAAGTAAATATGTTATAATAATTTCAAAAACTATTGAATGATTTAATTCATCTACTCAGTTTAATTGTAGCTATTATGTGCCAGTGATGGCGTTGCAGATGACATGTACCCGTTCTCTATTAATTTTGCCGCGGTTGAGCAGGAGCAACTGGCCGAACAGAAAAAATCTGAAACAGTGGGCCAATTAGGAACGATTTCAAAAGAATGCCGAAACGATGCTACCCCTGCGAAAGAGTGTGCAACGTGGGGAGAGGCGAGGGTTGGGATGGCAGGATAATCACGCGCGTCTCGTTCACGTTGCCCGACCGATGCGACGGTGGCGGTAACAGAGATCGTGCTGGTCAAAAGGTTAAAACGAGCTGTATTCACGGCGAACAATGAGAAAGCCGATCCACAGGTCATTCGGGGGTGAGGGGGGTGGACAGAAGGGGTAGACGGAGGATGGGGAACGAAGGAAGATCGGCAGCGATCCACGATTCACGGAATTTGTTATCGAGGATACACATGGAAAAACAGAGACCGAGCCGGCGCGACGGGAGGGGAGGGGAGTGGAAGGGGTGGCGGGTAAAGTGCGCGGAAATTGCAGGGGTTTGTACTCGAAAATGCAAACTTTTCTCGTTAACAATTAAACCGCTGTTCGCAGTGTTGGTTTCGACGGATCAAGAGGAACGGAGAAAGATGAGCGGAAAAATCGCAGGAGGACGAGGGAAAGGAAAAAAGAAGCGGGCACCCGGTGGGCGGGGTGAACAGAAATTACGGGCGCATCGTGAACGAGGAGGATGCCGATGACAACAAGGACGAAGAGGACGTCGACAACAACAAGGACCACCGGGACGAGGAAGACGACTACGACGCAGCATGCCTAAGTGACTCGACTGGGTTGGCTTGTTAATTATCGACTCGGAGCCAGTAGGGGTGTAACAGAAACGCTCGGCGACAGGGTAGCTTGACGGTTCCCAACCTAATCACTTTTCCTTTTTCCATCGTCGTAGCCGGAGCCCTTGCTTCCGACGCGTTTCATGTCATCTGCAAAACTTCCTGTTCGCCTCCCTGACGATGTCGTCGCACAGTGGGCAGGATCGACGTTCCAGGGGGAAACAAGTTGTATCGTTAATCCATTTGTCTTCCGTTTGCTTTCTAATGAAAAATATATTTAAACTGCACGTGTGACGTCGAGACGTACGTACTCTGGATCCGAAAAGTATTCGAAACGCTGGCTTTCCGATTCTCGAAAAAATTGTCAATATTTCAGCTGTGATCATTTCATGAAAAAGAATAGTACAGAAATGTATTTTGCAGCACAATGATTTTAATTAGTTACACTCCGGGACAAAAAAGTAGCATATCATCTATTTTTCCTCATTTTGTACATTCAACTGAAGAAAATTAATATTTTAATATGTCAACATATTCTGACATGCCTGTACGTACAATGCACTGAATATTATCCACCATATTTACTTCGATAGAATTTTCGAAATGGAAACGTAAATATTGGGGCCCACAAGCGGGACATAATGATAGCACAAATAGCAGTTTTACATTTGTCAGTTGCGCAGAAGTTACTGAAGAGCAAACATTCATTGCAAAACGTAATTGATAAAGTGGGTACTAGCTTCCGTGATTATTTAATAAAACAACATACTAAAGTGTTAAGAATGGGTCGTGGAAAAAAACCAAGTGTATGTGAAGTACATACGATATTGAAGTTAAAGAAAGAACAAGACTGCATTACACAAATATCAAAAATTGTATAGATGCCAAAAAGTTATTATGAGCTTGTTAAAAAATTCTGAAAGTTACGGAAAAACGAAGAGTTCTGGACATTCATAAAGTTTAACTGCCCGTGAAAAAAATGCAACTTTGAGAACAGCATCAAATTCGAGGATGACTGCGAGACAAATCACTGAAAGTGTTGGCGTAAACACTAACGGAAAGAATGCACGTCGTGTTTTACAAAAATGCAAGCACTTAGCGCGAAGAGAATTGCAAAAGGAACCTTGGTTGAAGAAGGAGCATAAAGCGTTCCGCTTACAATTTGCCAAAAAGCATATAAATATGAAGACAGAGCGGCGAAGAATCATATTTACTGACGAAAAAAAGATTTAATTTGGATGGTCCAGACGATGTAGGCTATTACTATCATAATTTGAATGAAGAACAGCAATTTTTAAGCCGTCGCCAAATGGGAGGCGGCTGTGTGATAATTTGGGCCGATATTGGATATTGGGGTAAAATAGAAATCAAATTTATAAAAGGACGAATGAATAGTGAACGGTATATTGAAATGATAAATGAACAACTAAACACTTATACTGTAAGAATTGCTGCAAATAAACACATTTTACAACAAAATAATGTCGCAGTCTACGCGGCGAAAGCGATCAAGAAATACTTTTCTTCAAAAATTATTCGAGTTTTGGAGTGGCCAGTAAGATCTCCAACCTCAACATTATTGAAAATTGTTGGGGACATCTTGCCAGAGCTGTGTACCAAAATGGCAGACAATTCCAAAATATTAACAATTTAAAGTAGAGCATTTTGGACGAATTGGAGAATATTAAGCAAAATAGTATTAAAAAATTGTATAAATATTTACCAAATCGAATAATTAAAGTCGTTTGCTGTAAAGGAGCTCCTACAAAATATTGAGTATTGATTTTTATCGATTAATTCTGTCATATTTCAAGTTTTTCGTTAAGTGTGCTATCATTTTGTACCTCTATATTTCGTTAATAATTCTACTTCATTCAGTAAAAATAGATAAGTTAAAAATCTATATAAATAAAAATGTAAATGTCCGTTTGTTTGTAATCGAACATCTCCGGAACGGCTGAACGTAGAAAGCTGGGGTTTGAGCCATTAGACGCAGCGTTTCTTCGGGAAGGTTTATGAGAAATCAGCATGCGAAAAAGTCCATCCGTTCAAGAGTTCAAGAGTGATTTGTTCTGTAAGTTTCTCATTGCATTGGAATTCAGCTGAGTAGATTAATCCGCGTTTGAATTGAAATATTTGGTTAGTATTTTTAATGTATTAAGTTTTTTCTTTGTGTTTTAGTTCGTGCTTTTTCCTTATTAAATGTCTAGCAATTTTAGATGTTATCGATATAACTTTCTTTCTACTTTGGTACATAAAAAGAATGACTCGCAGAAAAGCAAACTTAGGTCGCCGTACTCGCGGAACGGAAGCAGTGCGACGGTTAAGACCAAATCAAATTGAGGAAAAACGGGCAACACAAAGAATGGTTCAAATACGTGCCAGACTTGAGGATACACGGTAAAATGAAACATATAAATGTCACATCTGCGACAGGTAAAAATATGCTTTTAAAAAATACTGAGCCATAGCAACGCGTGGCGGGGGAAAGCTAGTATGTGTATAAAAAAATTTAATTTCTAATGTTTAATAAACAGAAATTACGTTAATTCCAGATTGTGCTATCGTTTCGTCCCGGAGTGTAACATGCGCGGAACCGACAATAAACACATCGAGACCACGGAGCTCAGACGTGTAGCTTTGCATACGGAACGTGTCAGAAATCGAAACAGGGGGAGGAGGGTCGGGGACCTCGTAGCGCGGCGCGCCCGCTCCGGGAGGATCCGGAGCGCTGTAATTCGATTTTATCTTAATTCGTTTCCCAAACCCACCAGAAACGTCGATATTATAAATATCGGAATTTCCCCGAGGAAAGGAATAATTCGCGATCGCGTCTGAAATATATCGGAACCCGTCACGATATCAATCGGAAATTAATGTAGATTTTAGGATTACACGCGCGATAGTCGGAAGTATCAGCTTTAACACTAGATTTACTAAAAGCGACTATTTTCTATGACTTGATACAAAGAATAAGAATCGATCTATTCTATTAGATGGTTGGATTAACAAACAAGTGGATAAAGAACCGTATCTTTTACACGAGAACCATTTCTCAAGATATTCCGCTGGTTAAATTCTGTAATTAAATGTTTCAATTACTCGCTACTAGGTAATAACCATGCGTTGAACGGATCGAATCTTATTTTCACGGAACATGTGGAATTTTCAACGAAGTTATGTCAGTTTGAAGTGACCGGGTCAAATGCGGAGGAACTTTCAACGTGACCTATAATACAGAGACGAGCACAGTCCCCTCGTATGTGCCAGTACATACGATCACATATGTGCTTTTAGCTTTCATTATGGGAGCCAATTGTTCGTATTGCTCGGTGTTCCTCCGAAGATTGTTTCGTGCCACTTCTCCGCATCGTCTAAGCCGTAATGCCACGTCACCGTGATGTATAGAAATCGATAAAACCACGAAACTGAACGTACATATTCGCATAAACGGAGAAAACACTCATCTCTTTATTTTATGCCCTCTGTATTGCTCCTCCTTTCGTTTATGACCATTCAATGATGCGCAGACATATACATCTTTTACTTTAAAAATAGCGAAAATTTATTTATGCGCTGTTGTTTTTCGACTTTTTCGATTAAATTTTCGATTCTGGGAGAATTGTCGATACTTAACCTGTGGCAATTTCGTGAAAAACAATAGCACAGAAATAAATGTTCACGATTTTCAACACGTGGCACGTGGAACGTTAAAATTTATTTCTGTGCTATCGTTTTTCACGAAATTGCCACGGGTGAAGTGTTGACGATTTTTCGAGAATCGGAAATTTAGTGTTTCAAGTACTTGTGGAGTTGTAATAATTTGAGCACCACTGGAGCAATAAACGAACCCATTAATCATATTGGATTAAACGGTGGGGCATTCGATAAATTTTGATAATTTCAACGCGGCGGATCATGGCCGAGTCGTTCGTGCCGAAATGTCTTTATTTTCGCAGAGCGTGGTTGGCAAGGTCTAATTAATACGGATGCAGGAGGGTAAACACGTCCGAAGGTCCAATCCCAAAGTTTACGGTTCCGGCTCGTAAACTTGAGCGGAGCGCACACTGGGAACTCTGTGTGCGTACGGGGCTGCATTAAATGTTGGTACGCAAACTAATGTGTCTCGCGTGATGTCCATTTACGGACTCCGGCGTAATTGCTCGTTCCGTCAATTTACAGCCGTGAATTCAACGCGGGACATTGCGATTTTCCGTACGCAAAGTATACAGACTTCGCTCACAAACAAAATTGTTGCGGAACCGCATGAATAAACTGTCGAGTGGCCGCGCGGCACGTTATTAACAAAGTGTGCGCGGCGATGGGTGGATGAGACGGGCGCGGAAAACTTCGTCAAAACCGGCCCCTGGTGTAAATTCGCTCTAAACTATATTTCCGTGACTTCTTCGTTGCACCGAAGTAATTGAAAAGCTCGGGCAGAGAAAAACGTTTTAAGCCGTCGCGCCGCGCTCGGAAATATCCGGGGGGATGAACGTTAAACACAACTGGAAGAGTCTTCCCGGGCGGAAGCCCGGAACTTCTCAACTACACAAATATCTCCGATTTCGAAGACTGCGATAAACAAAATTTCACTTCGCTCGGTTCAACTTCAATGCTTATTCCCAACGAAATGTCAGGTCCGACGGATTGAAACTAAACAATTCCCAGCCGTTCGTATTATGCAAAACTTCGTATTTATACACAGCACCCGCTGAAAGTATAAAACTGGATCTCTCTCTCTTTGTCTTAACGAAGGGGAGAAGTACCTCCATTCTGCACAAGTTTAAAAAGCCCATAGACCGAGATGGAACGCGAATAATTCAACTACCGACACCACAGGTTTTATTATATATCGCTGTAAAATAATATCACCTTGCTTTATTAATCATCAAGTCCGGACGCATACCTGCTACAACCCCACTGCACACACGTACGCAAGGTGTTAAAAAGGGTTCTAAGATTTTATAGTACTTCCTGAGTTTTTTACTTCCAGTATTATTTTATTATTCCCTTAGCAAGAACGCCGAGTCACTGAAGTTGTAGACCCTCGCTTTTTATTAACCTGCGTTCTAACTTCTAATAAACTTCGCGACTCAAATACAGCGTTCCCGCGATTGATGTGACTTTCGGGTATGCGGATGATGTGACTTTTTTATCCTCACTGCTAGGGGGTTCCCCCTTGGGCGGTCGATCGCGCTACAAAGAAATTAAGGTATTAGGGTGTTTAAATTGGGGTTTTATGATACTCGATGTATTATTCTCAGGTATGGAGTAGCATTAGTGCAATACAACAATTTCCCGCTTAACACCGTTGTTTACCCAGGATCGTCGTTTATACTTGGAAAAGTTATCCAAGAAATCTATATTCGGCACACGCACACGTAAAAAAAAACGGAGTACCATTTCATTTCCTGAGACTCGATACCCTCGAGGTTCTCACGACAATCGCGGAAACGCTGTATGTGTATATTTCTACTGACAGCTGGTCAGAGGTGAGCATTATTTGGCGAAAAAAATATTAAAAATACTATTTAATATTGTAGATTTTATTTTGCTTAAAGAAAATAGTATTTTATTTGAACAATCTGAACCTTGAAATAAAATACTGCTGTGTATTTGAACAATCTGAACCACAAAATAAAATATTTCTGTTTTAATAATCTGAAACACAAAGTAAAATATTTCTATTTTAATAATCTAAAATGCAAAGTAAAATATTTCTATTTTAATAATCTGAAACACAAAATAGAATATTTTATTTTTTGCATCGTTATACACCTAATACTTTCAGAAATCGCATTACTCATTTAATATTTCTTATTTTAGCAATAATTTAAGGAAGAAATGGTACTTAATATCAGAAACAACACTCCTCAAAAGAATTAAGGGATCACTTGTGCGAACCCTAAAAATTGCTCCCAGTTTACGTGATCATAACTCCGTCAAAAATTCCCGTATCGATATCGTTAAACAATAGTTTGAAAGCCTGAAACCTCTAGCTTCAGATGCTCTGTTTCAAATTGTTGCTACGTTGGTTTTTTACAAAGTTATAGCGACATGAAGAAAACATTGACGGTTAACAAAAACTTTGTGCAACTTTGGAACATCACACGGAGAGCAACAAATTTTTTTGATAAATCGCGTTAATATCATTTGGAAGGGCTATCTTTCCTGTGTAAATTATGTGGTTGTTGAATATCGTGCGATTTTTTTTATTCGAGTTATTCAACATTGAAGTAAATATGGGCATTTTAACTCCAACTGGCTTCAGAAAGCGAAAAAATTATCGTAGAATCTTGTGCAAAAAAGCAATAGAAAGAGCGTTTCTTTCTCTTCAAGGCACTTCTTTTGTTTTTTTAATTTGATTAACATTTCGATATACCAGGTGTTTCTGAAAATATGCTTGAAAAATGCACAATTTCCATTTTTCTTTAACTCGCATGTATCTCGGCGAGAAATAATCGCAATACCATGATCCGAACATCAGATTAAAGCAGAGATTCTGCCGATTCGATTGAGTACCCCATGAACTCGCTGCGACAATCTTTTACTCATGGCAGCTGTGTTTGAAGTTAGTGCTTTGCAGAAATTAGCGCGCCACGTACAGTGACTCCCACTAATATTCGGACACTCTTAAAAACACCATAACCTTTTCAATATTAAACTATGCGATTTGAGCTTTTTGGGAAGCTAAAACAATTAGATTACTACAGGATGTGAAAAGGAATTTTTTAAAAAATTGCATTTCGTCGGAATTGTAGAGAAAATATTAAAAGTTGCATTTTACAACTTTTTTGTATAAGCCTATATTGAAATTTTAAGAAATACGTTTTGTAGATCTGTGTAAATTATATGCACTGTGGAAGTTTCATAGAAATCGGTTTAATTGATAGAGATCTACGAAACGTGTTTTCTATATTTTCCATATAAGCCCACATAAAAAAGTTGTAAAATACAACTTTTAGTATTTTCTCTGCAATTCCGACAACTTGCAGTTTTTTTTTTTTAATTTTGTCACGTTCTGTAGCAAACCAATTGTTCCAACTTCTCCAAAAATTTCAAGTCGTATATTCCAATATTAAAAAAGTTATGGTGTTTTTAAGAGTGTCCGAATATTAGTGCGAGTCACTGTACACTACTGTACAGCGGCTGCCTGACATCTCTTAATACGTTACCGTCGCGGCGGTAGTTTGTAAAAAAACCAACATATCAGGAAACAGAGCATCTGAAACTAGAGGTTTCAAGCTTTCAAACCATTGTTTAGCGATATCGATACGGCAATTTTTGACGGAGTTATGGTCACGTAAAGTGGGACCAATTTTTCGGGTTCGCACAAGTGATCCCTTAATTCTTTTGAGGAGTGTATTTACTATTTAAAATACTATTTTCCCCAGCTCTGTGTGCAGGGGATGCTGTGAAATGTTTCGAAAATGGTTCAGTTCGGAAACCGAAACGAGAAAATTTTTCTGAAATGTTTGAAGCTGTTCAAAAGAGTGTTTTAAATGAATCTTGACTTTGAAAGCCATTGTACATATGTATAGAAAACTACAAGACGGTTCCGTTTGAGCAGCTAAATAATTAAAGTTAATTAATGCAGGCGGTGTGTGTACGTACAATTAGTCGACGAAATCGTGGAACGCGTCAGGTGAATGTTGTTAATTAAAAACGCGGATCCCGTAACTTGATGTGCGCGTTGTTATTCAGAGGTGGCTGTGCTCTTGAAATTGGATACGATAAATTGCTCGGAACAACGTGTGTGTCCCAGTCGCGCGCGCGCGCGCGGGCGTCGCGGCGACGTATTAATAATACCGCTCGAATGTAAGTACGTGATTAGCATTATCAGGCCTCGGGTTCCCGTGTTGCCTATTGAGTATTCCGCTTATTGTCCTAGACGTCATAACCGTGACACGCGGTTTAATCGCCTTTGTCGCGACGTGAAAGCCTAACACTGTGCTCCAATATATTGCAATGCCTTCCCAATAATTCCGTGCCACGGAGAATGCGGAGAAATTGTACGGTGAAAGCATCGCTCGAGCGTCTTCGATAGGTACAAGAACAGCACACGCGTTCGCCGGAAGAAAGGAAACGGAAATTGGGCCGGATCGATACGTCACTTGTGCGCAGCGCTGCAATTAGCGAACGGATGCTGCTGGAAAAATTGTATCGGACACATAATATCACGCTCGAACTTCCGAGCATCTAAACACGACCACAGGGGTGATTCTACATACAAAATGAACCGGAAATGTGGAGTAAAATGCTTCATTTTACATCAAATTATTTTAAACTAAATGAATTCAATGTGTAATTTCTACGATATTGTGAAAAATGAACCGTTGAAGAGTGCTTGTTATGTCAACATTATATGGAATTCATTAAATATCTTGAAACAACACATATATGTATAGATACAAAATTGAAATTGCTATAATTAATTTTCAGTCTGGTAGCATGCCACAAACGGACGAATTGTTGTTCGATTATTGTTCCAACGTGATTTATAGAATTTTTCGGAAAAAGTTCGAGCTTCCGACGCGATTAAAATGTTTAACAAAACTTTCAACTAGAACGGTGTAAACAAAAAACGGAGGGATTGAGAAACTTTTTCAACTGAAGCGTCGAGTGCTGGAACCTGAATGTAGCGTGCAAATATACTAAATGAAACGCACTGTTTTTTAACACGCTGTACTCATTCCCGCAAAGATGTTTTCGTTCGATTAAATTGCTATCGCGTTTAGATTATATCGATGAAAACCTCGCATGCAGTTCGACTTGAATAAAAATTCTAAAAACAAAAAGATACAGTGCCGATGGTACAACAGACGATTGATAACCACCTTTGAAGTCTTTTAATTGTAATTGCACACCTAGCTGGCGGTTCTGAATGGCAATCCAATTTGGTGTACAAAAATTGTATTAAATGAAACCCGTGTCAAACTCAGCGATCCGCAGGGACGCATTCTTCCCCGTACCGCCGCGCCGCACCGTTCCGGCAAGTGAAATTCATTCTCTTTTCACTTACCTATGCGTTTTTAATTACAGCTCGGCCTCGAGTAGTTTAAACGCGGCGAATAGCGCACGGCGCGGCGGCGGCGTTGATGAATTTTCAAAATTGCAACGCGCTTAAATTTAATTGCTTTAATGAAGAACGGCCAGAGACGTAGAGCGATCCCGCATTTATAGGAGATCGCGAGGGAGTGGCGGCGCGCGACGACGTTCCGGATAGTGAATTTTCGACACGTTGTTGTCCGCGTAATCCGCGTGACGCTCGAGGATCGCGTCGATTTAACGCGTTTTGTTCGCGTCCGGTTGCGTCGCCGCATACCGGCTGAAAATTTAACCAGCGTGCTTATGAAAACGCGCGCCGCGAAATCCGTGTAGCGTGCCAAAGGGATCTCGACTCTCCCTTGTGAAAGAATAATGTGCGGGGGAGTGGTGGCGCGGAACTACGGCGCGGGGAGGAACGGGGACGGTTGCAGGGGAAACACGCGCGATCACAGCCAAAAAAGAAATTTATAAACAACGTATGCACACGCCTCCATGCGCCTCCTGCAACACCCTATTGCGCCCCTGCAGTTTGCGGCACGGTTTAAATGAGCCGAGTTATTTGAAAAACACCCCGCGGTAGAAATCGTCGACGTTTCTCGTAGGTTGCTCACCACCACTACCCACTGCGTATTCCACGCCCCCGCGTTTATGTTGCAAATTACGGGAACGCAGAAATAACGCACGCCGGAACAAATGTCGCGGATTCCTACCCGCCGCTTTTTGCGCCGCCGCGCCGCGACAACGAAACCCCGGCAACGTTGCGAGTAATTGCGTCATTCGATTGTTTCCGTTCCGAGCTTAACGACGAGCGGATTAGTTAACGAGCAACGGGCAAAGGGTCTCAGGTTTGGTACAGTCCAGAACGAAATAATAGCCCTCTTAATACCTTTGTCTGTTCCGGAATTTATACATTTTCTACAACCTGCAGATTTTATTCGACGATCACGAAAGACGAACCCTTTTAGCGACAAGTATTCTCGACGAATAGAATGTGCAAAATGTAGGACGAATGTTTTCTGAAAAATTGTATTTATTGGTTGGTATTGTGGAACAATGAAAATGTAATTGTTGATAAATCCAGAGTACCGTTTATGATAGCTATTATGTACCGACAGATATCGATGGTTTTCGAGAGTTCGGTAATACTTAGAGATTCCGATTGCGGTGTGCGGGAACTTCTAAAGTACGAAAGTTAAAGAGTTTAAGTAATTTTCAAGCCCCAGTTCAAGCCATTTCAGGAAAAAATCCGGCCTGTGAAACTCGGGCGGATATAAATCAGATTGTAAATCTAGTTTCACAATGATCACGAACTTCTGATATCTCTTTGAAACTTTTGTACGCGCTGCGCTTTGTACCACCGGCTCGCTAATAATCTCAATGTTAAGTATTGCAACGATCTGTAGCGCGTCGTTTCAAGACTCACTTTTTGTCGTTAATATTGAAGATCCTAGTTGACCTGGTAAACCTGTGCAACTATAATGAATAGTTTCATATAGTTTAATGTATTAGATTGACCGTATCAAGATTACAATTCTTTTTTTACTTCTTTCTTTACTACTTTCTTTTTTTAATTTAAAAAAAAATTTTCCGCCTGTGGTACTGGAGAAACCACATTTTATTGAGATTCTACATGTTTAATGAATTTTCTCAACGTTAAAAAACGTTCGTACCATAATCTCCCTATCTTTCACGTATTCTGCAGATTCAGCTTTAATTTTTAAACAATTTCATCGCTCTACCTCATTTCTATCGAAAGTTCTTTGATTTTGAATCGAGTTTGGCCGGCGCAGCAGTGGCGTATTCAGAGATATCAGGCAGCCGCTGTACGTGGCGCGTTAATTTCTGCAAAGCACTAACTTCAAACACAGCTGCCATAGGTAAAAGATTGTCGCAGCGAGTTCATGGGGTACTCAATCGAATCGGCAGAATCTCTGCTTTAATCTGATGTTCGGATCATGGTATTGCGATTATTTCTCGCCGAGATACAGCGAGTTAAAGGAAAAATGGAAATTGTGCATTTTTTAAGCATATTTTCAGAAACACCTGGTATATCGAAATGTTAATGAAATTAAAAAAACAAAAGAAGTGCCTTGAAGAGAAAGAAACGCTCTTTCTATTGCTTTTCTGCACAAGATTCTACGATAAGTTTTTCGCTTTCTGGAGCCAGTTAAAGTTAAGAAGCCCATATTTACTTCAATGTTGAATAACTCGAATAAAAAAAATCGCACAATATTCAACGACCACACAATTTACACAGGAAAGATGGCCCTTGCAAATGATATTAACGCGATTTATCAAAAAAATTTGTTGCTCCCCGTGTGATGTTCCAAAGTTAGACAAAATTTTGGTTAACCGTCAATGTTGTCTTCATCTCGCTCTAACTTTGTAAAAAACCAACATAGCAACAATTTGAAACAGAGCATCTGAAGCTAGAGGTTTCAGGCTTTCAAACCATTGTTTAAATTTTTGACGGAGTTATGATCGCGTAAAGTGGGACCAATTTTTCGGGTTCGCACAAGTGATCCCTTAATTCTTTTGAAGTGTATAAAAGATAAAAAAATATATAAAAAAAACTTTTTAAAAACTACGCTTATATTAAAATGCACTAAAAAGGAGAAAATAATTTTCTTATACATTAGTGACTATAAATAAATTAAAGCGTTGTGCACTAAACTATATTGACGCAATCTTCGTGGGCGGTCCATGTTTGTATTTATAGTCACTAATGTCTACAAAAATTATTTTCTCCGTTTTAGTGCATTTTAATATATGCGTTTTTTTAAAAAAGTTTTTTTATATATTTTTAGTAATAATAACAGTCGCCTGTATTATCTATTCTGATTTCTCTGGGAGACGGTGGGTTCAAAGTTTTGATTCGAAGAACTCGTCGATCCAATATTTCACTTCTTTTCACGGCTTTCTAAAAGTTCGCCCTCGAAATCCCCGTTTCATCGATCGAAAAGGTGGCAGTCGGAAGGCGCTGCATCCAGTGAATAGACCGGATGAAGAATAACTCTCTATTTTAATTTGAAAACCACTTCCGAAGTGGTTTTCGCAGCATGCGGCCTTGCTCTGTCAGGTTACAAAATGACATTTCACCTCAACTTTCGCTTCAACACGTGGTTAATACCGGATGACATCTTCAATTTCCATAAAATTTGATGAAACGCAACAACCTTCAATGACCATGAAATATGCTGCAAGGTCTGGGTTAGATTCTGAGCAACATTCCCCTTCAAACTTTCCAAAAACTGTACGCTGTCAGGTGAACGTTTCCGAGTTACCGAGTTTCATCAGCAGGTTCTCCGCGCAACGAATTGCCTCCTCTATATTTAGCCCGATGCGTCCACAGAGAATTCAACAGTGGATTTACCCACCAAATAAGAGCGCCACCCAATGACCCATCGCGGAGTCACGAAACAGCGAACGCGTTATTGCGACAGCAGCAATTGCGTGTGCACGTGCGCAATTAAAAATCATTTTATTAAATTCCTCTGGCGCGACCGCGCGCCGTTCACTGCGGCGGCGTTAAACAACGATTCAAACCGAATTGGATCGGGCGCGTGAATCTGGCACTGTGCTATAATATATGAAAATTAATGAAAAATTTCTGTGCACCGATGGTGGGGTATACGATAAGCCGGGGGTCGGCTATACGGGTCCTTTGAGTGCTGCCGAGGGAATTAAAATAAATGAGAATATTGTGAATCCCTTTTAGCGTTCCACACGAACTTGCCAGCCTTTGTCAATTGACGGAAAAGTGGTGCGAGAGAAGCGGGTGTACGCGCGCGTATGTGTGCGTGCGTGTGGGAGAGCAAAATGTATGCGCCGGGAGGAGAAAGGACTGCTCTCGTGCAATCGAGACAGCCGTTATACGCACTCTTTTCGTTAGTAGTCGCAGCCAGCGCGGCGCGCGGCCCGACCCGCTTCAACCCGCTTCAACCCGCTACGTCCCGCTCCGTCTCGCGCGGAACGACGCCCGTTTATCGCCGCTTCTTTCACCGGCACCTTTCGTTAAATGTCTGCGACACTTGAACAAGGAGATGGTGACGACAGGGGCTATCTGCGCCGACTCCGCAGGTCCGCCCACGCCGCGCGTCGTGTTGATACTGGCACGTTCTCCTCGTTTCTTTCGACCACCGCTTTCGTCGCCGCTCGTCCGACACACAGCCCGTCGCTTAAATTTGTTTATTTAACACTTTACGTGAAAGAGAACGACCCGGCCGGTTCCGAGACGATGCGAACGTACCTTGTCGCGGCTCGAATCTACCAGCAGCTCTTTCCCTCTGTCTTTCTTTCTCCATCTCTCGTTCCGTTGCCCACCGCCAACCGTCACCGACGACTCTCGAAGAAAAAGCTTCCCCGACTTCTCCCTCGCAGAAACTTTGATTTCGCGTTTACTCTGGCCGGTCGATAATTAGACATTTAAAACGACTGTTGATTCAAGCCTTATAAGATGATGGCTCGACTCCGAGTATGCCAAGGCAAACGATGGCTTGGAGCGTCGTCCAACTGTAAGGCGGAGGAATTGAAGAGGTTGAGGTCTTTATGCTGTGTTTGTTGGATAAATAACATGGGAACCTGGTAATAATTTATGGTGAAAATTCAAACAGTACAAAGATTAAGGTGATTAAACTGGTTAAAGTCTCAGATTGCTACTCGTCACGTGTTCATCAGTACCCATCCACTATTCGGAAAGAGGCGGAGAAATTGAACAGGTTGAGGTCTTTATGGTGTGTTTGTTGGATAAATAATATGGGAACCTGGTAATAATTTATGGTGCAAAAATTTAAACAGTACAAAGATTAAGGTGATTAAATTGATCAAAGTCTCAGATTGCTACTCGTCACGTGTTCATCAGTATCCATCCACTACTCGGAAAGAACTTTTCGATCTTGTTTTGAGGCGGCCCGAATAATTACATAGAAAAAGCGTTTTCCACGCACGGTCAAAAACCAGAAATCGCTTCGGGCGATCGTGAAACTGTAGAGAGAGAGTATGATCGCCGAAAGAGAGAACGCGTGGAACGCCAGTTTCGAAACTTTCCCGACGACTGAAAGTTAGTCGAAGTTACGTGACAGAGCATTTCATTTTTTTCCTAATAAAATGTCCTGCAGTTGCCATTTTCACCGACGCTTAGCGAGGCCGGTCGCAAATGGTTCGCGCGGAACAGGGCCACGCTGTGACAAAGCAAACAGACGCCGAGCCGCGTCGCGCCGCGCGTTGAAAACGTATTCCATAACTTTTCGTACCATTTCCTGGTCCGTGGCCCTCGTACGCCTCTTCTCTTCGGGCTGCTGTCCATCAGAAACACTCCGCGCTCTCGCAAATGTATTTGTTTAGTACTTGGGCGCGAACGAGCGAGGAATGAAGTGGCCAGTGCCGGGTTACCTACCCCGGCGCGAGATTTTTATTTTTTTCCCGCGGCGCCAGCGACGAGTGTTAATCGAATGGGATCTGTTGTTTTGCTCGATCGTTCGCGAGTCCCCGCACGGTTAATTAAAACCGTGACGGGGCCGGCAGCAGGTAATACGAATATTCAACAATTGCGGTTGCGACGCATAATTCAGTTGCGCTTGGGCCAACATAATTCGCGTGTTCCCTCCCCTCGCGTCCCACCGTTGCGAGCATTATAGCGCAGCGGTGCGCCTGATCCCCCGTTGGCTGCCATCTGAAAAGGGCAGCCAACAAAATCCTCTTTCGGCCGAATAGACCGGATTACCCGGTAAAAAGATTTTCCAGACGTCGTCGTCGTCGCCGTCGTCGTCGCGTCGCGTAGTGCTCGCGCGAATGCGCGCCCGACCGACGAAATAATTAGCGTGGCACAATCGTACGACCGAATCCGTGCTGGTCGTCGAGAACGAGGATGGGATTAACGTGGATCGTAATGTTCTGTATACGAACGTAGCCAGAATAGCACGAGCACCGGAGGACCGTTGAATAATGCAGGATCCAGCGTCAAAGAGACGAAGGAAATCGATAGTGTAAAAATAAGGCACATACTGACCCGGGGATCGGGCGGAGAAGCGAGTTCAATACTCTCCCGGCGAAAATTTCATCAGAGAACCCCGAATGGGATAGTTAAATTCCGAGGATCGACTAATTTGAATTCTTTTATGAAAGTTTCCGACCGGTCGAAGGTTCGCAACCCGATAAAGGCGGATTCTTCTTCTTTCGACGCCGTTAAAAAGAGAAAATCGAGCGAAAGAGAGAGAGAGAGAGAGAGAGAGAGAGAGAGAAGGATGGAGGTAAAAAGAACGAGAAAGAGAAAGATCGTCGGGAGAAGCGGATTACCCGCTTCATTTCAATTAACCGTTCGATAAATTCGTGGAGAACTTACGAGCCGGCTGAGTCGGACCGTAACGGCTAACGGAATCTCTTCGCACCGGCGAGTCTGCCGGCGGAAATCCGACGAGTTTCTATCCGATTCAGCGTTTTGTCCGTGGAAAATTAAATTTTATTTTATAAAGCGACCGATAGCAGAACGCAGCCGCGATCGTTGTCCGACTATTCGACGGACACCGTGGACGATAGCGGAGCAAGTCTGCCGGAAGTTCTCGGAATCATACGCTCAGTTAAATTTCCGGAAAAACCGATCCAATTGAATCGCGCGCCCGAATGTAGACATTCGAAATGATGTTGGAGAGTTTCCAGCGCGGGGGGTGGCTCGATTGGTCGGATCGGCGGAATCGCACGGGAACCCGGAGTCCTTTCGAACCGAACCCCGGGCCCTAGCCCCAATTACCGACTCGCCGGTTACAATATCTTCGACCGGTCGCCGGCGCGACGGGGTTCGGGTCCGGCCGGAGTCGCTGCCATTTCCGACAAAGTCTCGCACACACGCGATAATCTTGGGATCGATAAAATGTCGCCGTAGCAAATTTCTCTCGCTACGGTCGGACGCGAGCTAGTTGGGCGTGTGCTCCGCGCAAGCCCCTCGCATTACCTTAATTCACGGAGGAATCGGTGGTGCATTGCCGACGACACGGCCGATCCGTCACACGGAATTCAATCGAAGGCGAGCAGACCAGTGGACGCCGATAAAAAATGGATACGCTCTCGCGGAAGACGGATTTGCCCGTGTATCGTGTCGGATAAAAGCCCCTGACGACCAATGGCGAGAGGCGAGGCGCTGCTCTCCCGGGCGAGCCATCGATATCAGATTCGGCGATAAAATTTTAGAGAGCAACATAAAGTGGACTCGTCGCGTAGCTCGATTTGTAAAAGAATTTCCGAGTCGTATACGGGACACGGTTACGCGACCGGGAAAGATTTTATTTTACAGTGGCGGCGAAACGGGTTGCAATCTTCCTGATCCTGATCTAGGTTATTGGTTAATATTCTTTTATTCACAGACGAGTCGACGGGATACGGACACGGACACGGACGCGGACGTGGACGCGGCGTCGAATCGCTCCCGGGCTGAAGCTCCGGATACAAGTAGAGAACTCCGACTCTTTAATCTTCCCCCCGTCGGACTAAAGAGAGGAAGTTCGACGGGTCGAGGCGGAATTATACGCGCAATTTCGATTCTCCGGCTAATATGGCGGCGGTCCGTGGATATCGATCAATTCGCGTGGAGGCTGCTGATAAAAGCAGCCCTGGGAACCCCCGTTATATCCGCAAGGAATCTCAATAAGTTTTTCGTCGAGGCACCAATCCAATCCGGGCCCGGGTGGTTCTATCTGCTCGCGTGGAAAGTGCCTTTCTCCCAAGGGGTGATAGTCGCGTGGTTCTTTACACGAAAGTGGCTCCGCTCCGCACCGCTCGGCTCCGTGTACGTGTAGACGCTGATAAATAAGTAACGTGCTGAATTCTCTCAACCGGCAGTGAAACCAGCAGGTTCAATGAACTGCCACCTATATAGATCCAGGGGAAAGAGGGGTGGCCAGGGGGCAAGTGGGAAAACTGTTTCCTCTGTTTCTGTATCGCAGCTAATAAACTTGAGTGCGCCATTTTTCTCCTTTCGAACTTTCTAAGCCGTCTAACACCTCGTACACGGACACACAACATGACAATAATACGGTATTGTTTGATCGATCGTACCATTTTTGACGTATTACAGTTACTCGATCGCATCTCTCTCCGGGGACTGTCAAAGATCAACTGACCACCAACGAGAGTATCGACTCTTCCAACAATCGCAATCTGCTTCTATCTATCGTTTTGTTTACACTATGAAAAATATGACATTGAAATACGTACGTCCAACTATAACATGTATCATAATATGTCAATTCACGGCGAACGAATTCTAGTAGAACAGACAATATCATACACCTCTTAGGTCAGGTTGGGAAAAAATCAAATTTTCATCTTCTCCATTACGCCCACCCGGTACAGGATATTTAAGTTAGGCAATTGATCGTGACGAGCAGCGGTTCGAGGATCGATCGCGGACACCTCGGAGGACCGTTGTCCGCAAAGAATCCCAATAAGCCCGTCCGTTCTCCGGATGCAATTGGCGAGCGTCGATTCCTCGCGTCGTTGCGAAAGAACCGCCTTTCAGCATCGAACAACGAAAAGAAAGCGAAATGGTCGAAGGAACCTGGTGGCACATATAGCTAGAGGAAGAAGAGGCGGATAGTGGAGGTGGAGTCGCAACACGAGGTGTGGAGACGGAAGAGAAAACCGGGAAAGAGGTAGTGGAGAGGGTTCGATGGAATAGTGGCATCGTGGAGTCTTTTACGCGAGGATGAGGAAAGCTACGTGCAAGAGCTGATAAATAAATAACACGGTGAGCAGAGGGGAGAGCAAGAAGCCTGGTCAAGAGGCAAGACCGGCAAGACGGTGAAGAAAAGTAACGCGAGCCCGTAAAAGGGAATCAATTCGATTCCCCAGTCGTGCCTCCACCCTCTGCACCCCGTATCTTTTCCTCACCTTACCACCACCGGCGGCGGCAACTCTCGCCGACGTCAAATCTCCTTCTCTGCCCTCGGTCGTTTTTCTTCGTCCCCCTCCAGGCGCAGCAAGAATCCCACCACCCCCTCCCCCTCACCAACCCTCTTCGTCCCTTACCACTCTCAGCACGCTGCCAGGAAGCCTGCACACGCCTGTTCCTTCCTTCCTTCCTTGGCATAGTCCGTACTCCTTTTCCAAGCAACAAGTGCGCCCCGACTCACATCTTTAAGAAAGCACCCGTCCCACCTCCCTCGTTTAAGCCACTATCGCCGCTACTAACACCACTGTCGCATATCCCAGCTCTCTCTCCGACTTTGCCCCTTCCCTTTCCCCTTCACCATCCATCCTTCTTTTGCTTTTCCCACCGCACCGTCTCGCTTTGGCCCGGGCACTACCCTTTTCCGTTGCTCCCGTTCCCGCCCTCAACCCCTAAAACTGGCGACTACCTTCCAAATCACTCCACGGTCTTTCTCCACTATTTTCTTCTTCGCGACGGCTCACGCCAGCAAACCGCTTGCCAACCGCGACCATCTAGCATGCACGAGAAGGAAGGACAGGTGTTAATGACCCGAACACATTACGACTGGTTCAATCAAAATTTAAGGAGAACTTGGGCTGACTTATGATGACGCGTGAACAGCGAAAAGTTTATTTAAAAATTTGCACGACTTTTTGCAAGTGTTACGGATGACGAACAGATGTTCAATATCATCTCTGGCAGGAACCGTCCTAGATAAACGAATAGAGCCACTCTAGATAAATCTACATGGCTGTTTAGTTTAGTTTGGGGCCCAAACATATGCACGACCAACTGGACGTTGACAAAATTTCTCCGACTCCAGATTTGTCCGACAATAGCTTTGGCCGACAACGCCTTTAACCGACAACGAATTTGATCCACAACGACTTGAGACACAGTATGACAATATTGTATGATAATACATATTGTGGTCGTCTTAAGTTGTTGTGGATCAAATTCGTTGTAGGTCAAAATCGTTGTCGATCAAATTCGTTGTCGGTTAAAAGCGTTGTCGGCCAAAGCTATTGTCGGACAAATCTGGAGTCGGAGAAATGTTGTCGGCGAAAACCGTGCCGAATCGTGTCGCGTCGTGCTGCATCTCGGAAGTCAACTACCAGTGAGATCGGGCTAAAGTTCCCCTTCGAATCAAAAGTTAACCGTATAGAATCCGCGAGTTCGGTGTAAAATCTATTAGGCAGTGATAAGGTTGCCCCCCGCATTGCCAGTGCGTCAACACCGTGCATCCTAGTTTAGGTAATACACTCCTCAAAAGAATTAAGGGATCACTTGTGCGAACCCCGAAAAATTACTCCTACTTTGCGTGATCATAACTATGTAAAAAATTGCTGTACTCTAGTTTCAGATGCTCTGTTTCAAATTGCTGCTATGTTGGTTTTTTACAAAGTTATAGCGAGATGAAGACAACATCGACGGTTTTGTCGATAAAAAATAAAAAAAATCGCACAATATTCAACGACCACACAATTTACACAGGAAAGATAGCCCTTGCAAATGATATTAACGCGATTTATCAAAAAAATTTGTTGCTCCCCGTGTGATGTTCCAAAGTTGCACAAAATTTTGGTTAACCGTCAATGTTGTCTTCATCTCGCTCTAACTTTGTAAAAAACCAACATAGCAACAATTTGAAACAGAGCATCTGAAGCTAGAGGTTTCAGGCTTTCAAACCATTGTTTAAATTTTTGTCGGAGTTATGATCACGTAAAGTGGGACCAATTTTTCGGGTTCGCACAAGTGATCCCTTAATTCTTTTGAGGAGTGTATCTTCTTTCAATTCTTTCTATTCTAAATTCAATCCATTCGCGACAATTACACAATTGTAATACGAGTTCTTATAATCAAAATATATTTGTGTTCTTTGATAAGTAACGAAAATTCATTAAACCCATACTTATTGTCCAATATAAATTCAATATGTTTTTCGATCGTAATTTCCAATATCCTAATCGACTAATTGAACGTTCCCACACGATACAATTTTACCGCTCGAATTGTATGAATTAAATTATACCAATTACGAGGCTTACTAATTATTCTAGCGACTCCCTGATTTCGCATCAAGTTCATTCGCGACATACCAATTGTTCAAACAGAGATTTATTCAACCTAGCAGCTCCCCGGTTTCGCAACGGGTTCGTCTGCGCTTGACTCCATTCCTAGAGGTTCCCTGACTTCGCGTCATGTACGTCCTCGCTGTCTATAATCCTAGCGGCTCCCCAATTTCGCATTGGGTTCGTCTGCGTACCTTAACTAACAAATTGATACCATATTCCTAGAGTAACAACACTTCGCCGGCCACTCGTGCTGCTCGCGGCCCTGTCTCATAACACAAGGAACGCAATGGCATATGTAATTCCATTTTTCAGACATAAAGGTAACCTTGTACTTTTTACAACAGCAATGGAAGAAAATTGAAGGTCACCTTCGATTCTTAATAAAAATCAGTGCAAACACAATTACAGAAACAGTATAAGAATAAATTCTATCAGGTGTTGGAATACTTGTGGACGGTAGTGTACACGAGCTGTTCTTTCCTCTCGTAAACGTTGCCGACAGAGCCTGAGCCTGTTGAAAGACGGACTTCGCGGCTCGGGTAACACGAATTCGATGCTCCCCGAGCCGATTTCACGAGGATACGAGCTAGAATTTCCATGGAGACCGTGTGCCGTGTTTTCTGCCTCGATTGACGGGAAATAGAGGGGAACCGAGAATACGCGCGGCACATACATATGTATATAGATAACGATGATCCTCGAAAAGAACGTCGTATTATGACGAGAAGAAAGAATAGAAACGGCGCCCTGCAGGACGATTAAAGAACGATTCGACGACCTTTCAAAGGAAGCGCTCACGTCAAACGTTATTCGCAGTAATATTTGATACATGGAAGTTTCGCGGACAATCGAGAACTGGACTCGGAAATATAATGTCGTTCTACTTGGATCTGAGGCATTTAATTAGAAGGAGCACATCTCGTTCGCGTTTCTTGAAAAGCTAGACAGTCAAACAGCAATAAGCATCGTCTACACGTTTTTTCGGACAATGTCGTATCATCATCGAGCAAAATTCCTTGAATTTGTCGACGATTTAATACCCCCGGGGACGTTTATAGTGGCGCAATAAATACACCGCCTCCAACCAATAGAAGAGGCACCACCAGCAGTTCTACGACCGCCCAGCGAAATTACTTCGGAGAACTCGAGCACAAAAGTTTCCGTTCTTCCTCGAGTTCAGCATTCAAACGGAAACCAGTGCTAACTTTATACGAATCCATAACGCCGCCAGCTATTGACTACAAGTTGTTTCGGGAAAAATTTTCTGGAACCGTTTATCGGGTCATATTTGCATAATCTCGGCAAAAATTCTCTCATCCGCGTTTCATTTCATTCGATTTTGTACCGTTAAGTTGAAAACACGTGATGGCAGACAGCGTCAGGGTCGAAACAAGTGCGAAACGATTTCCCGCGTAAAGTTACACCGCGGATTCGCTCGCAAATTACTCGAAGAGCGGCTGAGATAATGGGATCCGGAATAAATGAAGGTCCCATCCATAATGTATCCGGATACCGGTGGTACTTTCGTCACGTGGTGAGCAACGGTGAGCGGATCGTGAAGTGGCAGAAAATCAATCACTGGACACTTCGGCTGCAAACAGAGTCGATGCTGGTCGGGAGAAAGAGTTCGGAGACATTGCACGCTGCAAGCCCGACGTACTCTAGTGTCGATGCACCGAGGCAACCGCGATATTAAACATTCTATTTATAGTTCGCCTACTCTCGCGCCAGCTACGAACGAAAGTCTCTAAACTGCTCTTAACGTCGTACCGGCCGGGCCTCTGCGCCGTTCGGTCTTCCGGAACAAGGAAATCAAATCTCTCGAAGGGAGAACACGGAAAATAGTTTCCCTCGGACGGGAGTCGTTTTTCTCGCAGCGAAAAAGAAAGAGAAAGAAAAAGAAGAAAGTGGAAACACTTTCCACTCGAAGCAGACGCGGCGCTTGTCTCATTTTCCAGCGTCGCGTTTAGCCACGCAAATATTTACTCGGCTAAACACACTCCCAACCCCGCAGCAGCGTGGTCTGGGTATTTCGGTATTGCCCTGAGCCGACGCTGAGCGACGGTCGCCCCGCCGAAATGGCCGGCGCGGCGCGGCGGGAACGACCGGGGGAATTATTTCCACGGCACAACCAGGCGATTTGTGTTCTTACTTACCGCGGACAAGGATGAGGGCGCTGGACAGGAATACGAGTCTCAGCGGCCAACTGGCCATCCTGGCGTAGACCGTTACGTCGATTCAGCTTCCTCCTGAAACAATACAAGCGTGCCCAATCAATCAACCCATCCATCCCAATCCGCTATCCGCGTATCCCAGCCAACTCTCTAGCCAGCCTTTCTCTCCGCTGAACCCTTCCCCTCCCCGTGTGCGCAGCCTACACCCCCGCAGACCTTTGTCTCCCTCGCCAGGCTAGGCACCGCGACTTTCCCTCCCTGTTACTCTCTTTCATTGCATGCCCACGATCGGACCTCATCCCACCTTTCGCCCCGTCCTTTCTGGCAGACTGCCCGTTCTACACCCACTCGCCCATACTCTTCACCACCGCCCTTTACCCCCCCCCTCTCCTCCTCCTCCTCCTCCTCGTGCACCACCCCTCGTTTCAAGCCCAAACCCCCCCTACTTCGCATCGACAATTTTTTTTCCCTCTCGATTCCCTGCCTAGGATTTGTCCGCTCAATGAAAGTCCTCCCAGACGGCGCACGTCACGCGCATAATCATAAAACACGCGATGCGTACCCACCACCGGATAGTTTCTCTCTATACCCGCGCCGATACGTTTATTCTTTTCAGCCGATTCTTCGGCTCTTTGTTTTTCTCTCCTCCGCCGCGTCGGCCTTTTCTCGCGGGGCATACACTGTTCGATGCCACCGGGGATTTCCGAACAATATTATAATCGCTCGTTAACTAATGCATTTATTCGGTTTATCAAAAACGTGCGGGTCATACAGGGTGTCCCACGCAACTGGAATTGGCTGTACCACCAAACGGTCGGGAATAGAGGAAATAGTTATAAGAAAAAGTTGAATGGCATCAGACGGTGCATACTACGCAACTAATTTTATGCACTTTCATGCATCGGTGCATCAGAAAAATGCAACTGCACTTCTTTCTAAAGTGGAAATCTACATGTTTGACTGCACCAATCGATGCAGTTTGTTGTGCTCTACATAAAAGTACTAACATACTTATGCCCTAAAAGATCACTGAATTATTTCGGCCTCGGCAAGTGTTCCGGAGTACCTACGTTATGTTCCATTATAAATCAGAGAACTTTTAGCTTCGATAACTTCCTAACGAATAAGTTTGGGCCATAAGTATGTTAGTACTTTTATGTAGAGCACAACAAACTGCATCGATTGGTGCAGTCAAAAGTGTTGGTTTCCATTTAAAAACAAAGTGCAGTTGCATTTTATTAAATTAGTTGCGTAGTATGCACCGTCTGATGCCATTCAACTTGTTCTTATAACATTTTCGTCTATTCGCGACCGTTTAGGAGGTACAGCCTGTTCCAGTTGCGTGGGACACCATGTATACGAGAATACAGAAGAATAGGGTGGTTTGAAATCGACGCTATAAATGGGTGCCAGGAGATTCTATGGATCGAAATAAGTCGAAAAGGAAGAACAACGAAATTGCATGGGAGGCTCCGTTCTCGAGAAAAACGTGTTCGAAAATCAGTCGAGTACGCTCGCATTTAATTAATAACCGACATCACGAATTTCAGTGCCAACCGCTGTTGTAACTGCTTTCGCGCAAGATACAATGTCAGGCATTGGGAAATCGTTCACGATAATAACGAACAGCAGCAGATGCATTTCCATTACATGCTCCCAATGCAACAGATATATCCGTGTGCTCTTCGTTCGTGTAGCATACCATGATTGCTTGTTCTATAGAAACTATCAGCTTTAATTCGAAATCGAAATTACGAGACGAGTCGACAGAGACGATCTTGATAGTAAACTCCAGAGATGAGAAATAACAGTTATCCTAAAATTTTCTACGATAAAAATCATGAATGAAAAGTTTATTAGTATTCGAATTTAAGATAATCTACGCAATATATACATAAAGAAAAACATTCGAAGAACAAAATGGTTAAAAATGGTTACAAGTAACAGTTATTAGTGTCCAAAAAAGTGGATCCTCCTGGATAACTGTCATCGATGAAGAAAAACTGTTTCGATTGCTCAAAGCAGTTATCGATAAGAGAAGTTCATTTCGATAACTCATAACAGTTATCAATGGGAGAAGTTCATTTCGATAGCTCATAACAGTTATCAATAGGAGACGTTCATTTCGATCACTCATAACAGTTATCAGTGAGAAAAATTTATTTCGATCGCTCATAACAGTTATCAATGAAAGAAATTTATTTCGATCGCTCATAACAGTTATCAATGAGAGAAATTTATTTCGATCGCTCATAACAGTTATCGATGATCGAATATCTTTTCATGTTCATAATAATTATTGATGAGAAAATTCATTTCGGTTGCTTATTTAATTATTGAGTCTTTTTCGGATAGAGCAAGCCTGTGAAATTCATAGTGAAGGTTTCGTACAACAAGACGAATCAACAGACTATAAGAACAACACTTTTACCATTTGAAAGTTGTACTATTTAATAATAACTATTACAAAGTTCCTTCATCAATAACTGTTATTGTATTATTGCGATCGTAATAAACTTGTCTAATTGATAACTGTCATGAGCGATCAAAATAAATTTCTCTCATCGATAACTGCTTTGAGCGATCGAAATGAACTTCCCTCATCGATAACTGTTATGAGCGGTCGAAATAAATTTCTCTCATTGATAACTGTTATAAGTGATCGAAATGAATTTCTCTCAACAATAACATTTAGTCCGGTAAATACTGATTCGACGTGTTTTATGCGAAAGCGCCCATAGAAGTGTTTTCTAGTGAAATTCGTTACATCGTTTAATTAGAACCATGTTTTTCAAATTAAATAATTCTTGACGACAAAAAAAAGATCAAAACTTTAATGAAAACCGAAAATCATAAAAGTTTTAAATTTGTTGCGATCGAATAAATGCTTTAAAAAACATTGTGCGGCCTCTCGAGCCGCAGAGGTGGAATGCGTCGACCTATACTACTGTTCTAACGGCAGACTTAAATTTTAAGTAGTATTAGCATGAAAGGATGTATTCCCCTATGTGGCTCAAAGGAGTTAGTATGATAGTGGGGGTAGCTAGCAATAAGTTGCCAAAGGATGATGAAACGTTCCGAAATATCGGAATTTAACTCTATTTTCGGTCCAATGCCCCGAAGACCTCGAGATGCGCTTCTGCGACTATCGGGTGTCTCAATTGTTGACTAATAAAAAATGATCAAATAGCTTAATTAATATGCCAACTTCGAAAACCACGAAAACCCACAGTAAATGTTAACTTGTGCAATGTAATATTACGTAAAATGCAAAATTGTTGTAAACGGCGATGAAATAGGTTACACAGTCGAGCGCCTTTATTTTTCAGCAACGACATATTCGGTCGACGTAACCGTGAAACGGGCATGCCAAAGGCATGACGAAGGATACATTTCATTCGAGGTTGGGTAAAAGGAATCGGCGTTCTCGCAAAGAGAATATCAACACGATTCCCGGGTTGTATTCTACTTATTGGTCCGGTCGTTCATTGCGCACGCTGGCGCGCTACTTTTTCTCAACGTCGTCACCGGGAATATTGAACATTTCTTCTCGTCTCGATTTTCCAGGTGCTCATCATGCCACGCTGAATGGGAACGATTCGCGAGGCGTCCAATTCGTCTTGCCTCGAAGAAAACAGCACGGCTAACGATCTGTTCAGTGTCATCGTCGAAAGTGAAGGCCGTGTTTCGAATTTTCCGATCATTTTCCCTGTGCCCACAAAAATATACAGGACGATCAGGAACTGGTAGTATCTACAATCGGAAAGGGAGTGATTTACATTAAAAAATAAGTCGAAATTTTGTTCATACGTGACTTGGTTGTCGAGGAAATCGAGCGGAATAGCAATCGTCTGATTTATGACCCACCGGATCTACTTACAAATTCTAAGCGTACGACATTAAAGGCTCTTCGAGATCGATTTGCTAAACAAAGCCTTGTAGAAAAAACTGTTAAGGTGGAGTGGGGTTAGCTGGTTATTTTTATTATAATATGAACGAAATTTCTCCAGCTTGTATTTATTAATGTTTTCCTCGCTTAAATCAACCAATGCCAAACAATCACGTGCGAGGTACACGTACAACTTTGAGGTTATCCTGAACGTACCATAGTTTACAAGTTATTAATATATTCTGTGTTGTCATTTTAGGTGAGTACACCAAACATTGATGTAGGTTTACATTAAATAAACCGTTTTTATTGTATTTTTTAAAATTTATTGAGAAAAACATTAAGATGCTCTTGCCCCGTAAATATTACTATACGGGGCAAGTGCGTACTATCACGATGGGGTAAGTGCGTACTGTACTGTATGGGTTAACCTGGGTTCGACGACAACTCATTTCACCGACACTATGTTTCCATCGCCACGATTTAATTAATTATCTTTCGTCGACACTGTGTTTCCATCGCCACAATTTAATTAATTAACTTTCGTCGACACTATGTTTTCATCGACATGGACAAATGATCTACAAATGTCTTCATCGACATGATTTGACCCTCACTATGTTTTCAGCGACACATGTGTCCCCTTTCATATTTCAGCATAAAAGTACTTGTTTGTTTAAATATGGATAACTATAAAACTAAACAATATAATTTAATGCATTAAAAAGCATTTTATATCAGGCTTGTTAATCATTCTTTTCTTGCCCCGTAGCACTTGAAACAGCATTTTTAACTCTCAGAGAAGCTCTTGCCCCATTTTCGGGGCAAGTGCGTCCTAGTTGACACTTTGTACCATATCCTATCAAAATGATAATTTCCAAGCAAAATTAGAATCTTACGTAATACAAATTCATCAGTAATAACTGTGGCAAGTGTTTGATACCAAGAGCGTTAAGTTTTTACATGCCAGACTGAAAATACATCGGTTCAAAGTCCAACTTTACAAAAACTAGTGCTCACTTACTTCACTTCACCTTATTCTACATTTTCGACTTATTTTTTAACGTAGAATCACCCGCATTTCGGTTGTACAATCAGTCACGGAACATCCTGTATAACACGAGGATAGGGTTGAAAAACATGGAGCAAACAGTCGGCCTTTGCGGAAATGAAATGTAGACAGTTTACTTTATTTGTGCAAGCTAATTGTATGCAAACTGTGATACCCCACGATGCGCCGTTCAACATGCAATATTTGCACGCCATGTCGATGCTTCCGTACGTGTCGACGGATGGAAATATTTATAACAATATCGGTTAATGATGTAACCGTAATATCGTTTCTGTTTCACGTTCAGAACGGAGAGTTCGGCAAACGATTCCCTGGTTCTCGTAAGAATTTACGGTGGAGATATTTCTATCTCGAGCTGCATATTTCGATAGAAAGAATCGTAACGAGTCCATGAAGTGCACAGATCCGCGAGTACATGAAAAACTATCCGTGTGCCCGAATAGCCTAGAACTCTTCCGGGCGAATATTCCGTACTTTCTAAAACCCCGCGTACAGTAAATACGCAACATATTTACTAATTAGTGAGATGTAAAGAGACCGAGAGTAAGCTGCCTCCAGCGTTATTAAACTACGCCGGGAGAACGCAATGTAACGTAGCTGTGTTTGCTCAACTGTATTTTACTATTGCAAATACAATTTTCGTATTAATGAGAGAACAGTCCATACCTCGTACCACGGTTCTCCCGCGCACCAAAGCAAAATACAGTCGATGTTACGTTAATTAGTATTACGACATCCTGAGTCACTATTCGTCGGACCGTGGCAAAGATCGGACAGAAAGAAAATATGATCATGCACAATCCCATCCATTCATCACCGAACACCTACTTATCTTTAACAAAATGGTAATTAAAGAATACAAGCTTCCAGCTTGACTTAATTCTTTTATTTTGATTAGATGTAGCTATTATACGATAATATTTGTTACTCTTAAATAACTAAATAGGATGTGCAGTAAGGAGCATAACTGATTTCACACACTTTAAATCAGAACAGCTTTTTTATGGATGGACCAAACGACTTCAATTTCTCTGTACGGCTAGAAGAATTAGTTTAATAAACGATGTGTAAGAAATATGTTGAAAAAATGCATTTGGACGGAATTGTGAAAAACAATAGTAAAAATTGATTTTCACAACTTTCTTAGCTGGGCCAATAACGAACCTATTTTTGCATGTAGTATCACCCCCTGCTCGGTTGTGACACCCGGTCTGGCAACATCCTATATAAATGTTGGAAAAAGAGATTGAGAAATTGTGGGATGATTATGGACCACAATTACCCCGATTAAATTTAAAAAATTAGAAAATATAAGAATAGTAACTAAAATTTAGAAAGTATAGGATATTTTGGTCAGATTTGATTTACATGTTCTCTACATTAAGAAAAAATTAGTGAGTACCATGTTTAAACAACGTCTGCATAAAAGGATTGACTTTCATTTTCCCATGAGAAAACGAAATTAGTTCCCGAACGACCTAATATAATAAGCGTGTAAAGTCTCCTATTTTCCTGTACGTCAACGACCTGGAATTGCACGCTGAGGACAATGTACAATTGGCTCGATGGGTATACCAGTACTTCAGCGGGAAACGAAATAACCGTACTTTTTGCCGTTTCTTACAGGCTTCTCCACGCTGCTGGTTGATTCAAAGAGCTGGAATTTGGAGCGTAAAATCGTTTGATTCGCATCACGGCCTCGCCGTCACGTCTGGCCCTCATTCTAGTCTTACACTCGCTCATCCCGTCAGCAGACGCAACCTAACCTCTCCACCCTCGCTCATATCCTCCTCTTCAGCCAACCATCCAGCCGGCTCACCCACATTCGAACGTCATATGCAACCCTCCGTCCAAATTCTTCTGTTTTCCCCGTTTTCCTGTGTCGCGCTCTCCCGTCGAAAAGAGAAAAGAGAAAACGAGGCGGCGGAAACGCGAGCCTGATATTTTATGGATCGGGTTTCAGGTGCCGGAACGATCTTTCGGGGAATTGAATGATCAGGGAGAGCGAGGATTTTCTGAATACTTCATGCTCGTAATCAAAATCTTACCGGTCTCTCCGTAAATTGATTTTCTCGTAAACCGTTGCTACAATCAATTTCATTTTATTGCTAACTATATGAAACGGTCGGCTGGAAACCCGTATTTTCTGTTCAGAATTACTTTAGTATATTATGAACGTGACCTCCATCTAGAAAAAAAAACAATTTTGTTGGAAAATTGTAGAACAGCGAATTTCGATCAACTTTTATTGGGAACATTGTTCTGCCAGAACATTGAAAATATTTGCCGAATGGTGTGGAAAGTGACTTTTTGTGGGGAAAATTAAAAATAACTTTGTATCGATGTAATTCCAACAAAAATTACATTCGTGCAACTAACACAAATAACTTAAAAAATATTCAAACCAATAATCGAAAAATTGTAAAAGTACAGCTCATGTACTTCGAGCATCTGTATCTTAAAATCCATGTAATTTTAGATGATCAAGAACCAGTTTCCGGTTAAATAATTTAATTATACTTATTTTCAACTTTAAAAATTTTTCCTTGAAGTTGCAACATTTTGTAGGATGTGAAGCGCGGGGTCAACCACCCCCAAAATATATGTTGTGCGTTGCGTTCAGAGTCGTACTAATTCAATTACGCAATTGAATTACATTGGATTTCAATTATATAATAATTCAATTACGTCGTAACTGAATTACATAATTCAAACCTTTCAATTAATTCAACTACTAAGTATTTTAATCAGATATGTGCAATTGAAATACAACATAATTCAAATACAGCTCTACAAATTATAGCCCAGAACTTTGAAGAAGTGCGATATATTTTTATGTTTTTCTTTCATATACTTGTTTGCTGTCTGTGCGGCGTAGTTTCTATTCCTCGTCCTCGTTCACAATACGTAACGCTATTTCATGTGTATGGTTGAAATTTAAAAAATGTGTAACGAGAAGTTATTTTTGATCAGATATTATAAATTTATAAATAATAAGTTCCTTCTGTTTGGAACCTTCACATGGATTTTTCAACCTCTTCTTACCTATTACTTTATTGATCTTTCATTTTTAATTTTAATTTAATTACATCGTAATTCGTAATTAATGTAATTTCATTACAAAGAGTTTTTTTGTAATTGTAATCTAATTGCAATTACGACTTACATTGTAATTTAATTACAACGTATTTTATAATTGTACTCCAATTGCAATTACGAATTACGTTGTAATTTAATTGAATAAAGATCTGAATTATAAATTACAATATAACTGAATTACAATGTAATTCAATAAGTTTGTAATTATAATTCCTGGAGTAATTCAATTGTAATTCTGCACAACTCTGCGTTGCGTCACGAAAGAGTAGTCGCCGGCCGTGGCCGAGGCAAAAAATGCCCCGCGACGCGTAACCGACAACAATTTGAAAACCGACATCAGCCGATGATAGAGAATTGTATAGAGTAAACGAGAGAGCGAGAGAGTACCGAGTTACGCGAGCTGTCAAAATTGTCAAAACGTCCCTTACCGTTAATTGTAATAAATTGTCCGTTTATTGTTCGTGTAGCCGAGTTAATTTGCCTCGTCCGAAGTCAAAGCAAATTGTTGGTTTTTTGGGGAAACAAGGTAATTTTGTAATAAAGAAAAAGGCAGATATCTTTCAAACGATATTTATATAGATGCTCTCTCTTCCAAAGCTAGGCTTTGACTATGGTCCGGTAACTCGCCGATATACAGGGTGAGTCTCGTAACGTGACGATCTCAAATAACTTGCAAGTTATTCGTTGTACAAAAAAAATGTTCAAAGAAATGTTGCATGGTTCCTCGGGGGACATACAGCGCTGCAATCAGATTTTTGTTACTTCGATTGTTTATCAAGATATAGAGGTCACACCTTCAGTTTATTAAATAGAATGCCTAATATTTTTGATTGAACTCGGATGAAGCAAAAAATTCTGCGTAAAACAGTATTGACCTTCAGATATCATAAATCTAATAGTTAACGAGATATTATCGATATAATTTCCCATATGTATAATAGCTATTACCTGGAAGATAGTAGGGGCTGGAACTGATACCCTAAATTCGAATAAGTACATATGGAAAATTATTTCGATAATATCTCGTTAACTATTAGATTTATGATATATGAAGGTCAATACTTTTTTACGCAGAATTTTGTGCTTCATCCGAGTTCAATCAAAAATATTAGGCATTCTATTTAATAAACTGAAGGTGACCCCTATATTTTGATAAAAAATCGAAGTAACAAAAATCTGATTGCAGCACTGTATGTCCTCCTAGGAACCATGCAACATTCATTTGAACATTTTTTTTATACAACAAATAACTTGCAAGTTATTTGAGATCGTCACGTTACGAGATTCACCCTGTATTTTACACCAAAAACGTGAGTCATGTCGGCATGCGGCCTGAAAGGGCCGCGGCTCTATCTTTGTTTTCAACCTAAGCTATCGCGAAGTTCAATGTAACAGGGCCCCGCAGATACCGTTCCTGGAATGTATAAACAATAGTTCTCGGAACAGTATTAATTTCTGTATCATGCGTCATACACATAACGCATATATCAACACAGATCCATCCACGTTGAGAGACGACCAGATCCTACAAATCTATCTAAATATCAGTAGCAAAACGATATGGTTCAGAGTTTTATTACGTTAAAAACTATTAATTGAAGCAGAAAGCCTTCTAAAATGATCAGAAACTAGTTCCCTAACGTTATCCACTTTGTCGAGGACAATGGTTCAATATTCGGGGACATGTCTCCGAAATCATCGACAGATTAGAGAAACATTTGCGCGATTGCGTTGTACCTTCGGATGGAAGAGGTGCAGAGCTAAGTCTGAAGATTGGGTGATTCTGCGAGTATATCTGTCAGCTGGATCGACCGAGGGGTTAGGGTGACATGGTTCTCGTGGCGAGGTGGAATTACCTCCCTTTCCCTCGACCTACCGCGCCGCGCCGATGAAACGGAACCGGTGAGCAATCCCGTTGCTCGCGATTAAGTTTACGAACCATACGGACTCGCCGTTTGCCGAGTCGCGAAGTCGTCGCTGATTGCAAAAGGTAAAGACAGTTATGGAAAATGGAGACGTAGCCGGCGTTGACAAGGACGTCGGACTGGTCAAAAGAAGCTGCTGGTAACGGCAGATTCTCCGTATCGAGAGTGCGATGACGTCAGAGAGCAGGTGACCCAATTCGATGAGTACCGGATAGATAATCGGATTCGATGCTTCGGATTTTACGGGAGAAATTATACACCATCGAGGGAACGGGACAAACGGAGATATAGAAAAAGAACGAGTTTCTACTTTGCGCCGGGTAACCGGATTACATTACGTTGCAGAGCAAAGAGAAGAATGACAAAGAGCCGTGGAAATGGTTGCGGGGCACGGTCTGTAGTTTCTCCGTTTAGCTACCGGGCCAACGTTTAACGGGCCCGGCCGGTTTCGAGCAGGCTCTCGCGAATGTGGAGCACGTACGTCGGCTAGGGAAATCTGTGTAACACGTGAAAACGAGGATCCGCGCAAAGTGTTCGGGAATAAAATGTGATCGACGTAAAAGGCTGGCGCGCCGCACCGGCCGGGCCGCCTCGAAACACGGAGAAGCAACATGCGCCGATGATCCGGCAACAGTCCGACTTGGCGAGACGACCATGCGTCTTTCTGACGCAAACAACAATTTACCGACCTGGTAATCGTTTTAGACAAGAGCTGTACAATTTACTGCATCTTTATTAAAAAAAAAAAACAAGTTATACCGAAGTCGAGCTTTTCGAGAAGTTCTAAGTAATCCGATGAAGATCATTCTGTCCGCGCTGAAGGCATCCTCCCCGGCATTAGTTCCCAACGAGGTTAGGTATCGCGCTAGAATGGCCACGAGATGCCCGCCCGCGAAACTATAATTTAATATGTTCGCACGTTGTATTCAAAGTTCAAGCGACGACACGCGAACGGTATGTGGCAAGCAGGGGCACGCCAGCGCAGCTACGCGAACACGTATTTACCGCTCCCTCTCTCTCCGGCTAACCCCTGTTTATACAAAATTCATAACCGGGGAGAACAAAAGAGCCTCATAGCCGGAGTTAATATATCATCCCTCTGACGAGGATCCGAGTCCCGTAAGAGGAGGCTCGCATGTAATAAACGTATTAATGGGGAAATATTATTTTCACTCGGGGGTATACCCGTTTAACGTCACGATTACGTGGCAATAGCGGCGTATAATAACGTTTCTCGGTATCAGGAACGATTAGAAAGAGACAAAAACGAGTACAAAGAGCGAGAAGGAGAGACAGAGAGAGAGAGAGGAGGGTTTGAACAAAACGTAATAAACGGTCGCAAACGTTGGCGCGGCCGGGGCTAGCCGATCCGAAAGTTTGAAAAGTTTCACGGGCTGCATCCATTCGCCGCAGGCACGAAATTAATACGGCCAGCTTCCTAGGGAAAGCAAGCAACGAGGGTAACGACGAAAAAGCCACGGACACCATGGTGTGTTCCCCGGCGACAGTTTCATTCCATCGTTGTCAACGTCAAGAGCATTCTTCTGCTTCGCAACTCGCCGTCCCCCAATCCCCGTAACCCCCACAGCCCACCCCCGTGCTCCTTATTCGCGGAGGTTCTCCGACGTTCATTCATCCGTGTCTCGTTCTCACACCCGACGCCTTTTTTCCACCAGCCATTCCATCACCTTACCCGCTACCTACACCTACAACGCCGCGCCGCGCCACAGTGAACCATACTTTTCTCTTATGTTCTTGCTGCCTGCCCGCGAAACTTCCGAGGATCCTGTCTTCGGGTTTCTTTACCCTCGCCATTCGACCTCATCAAGCTGAATTAATTGCGGCCGCCCATGTCCTGAGAAATGTTTTCCGCGCGTCTCGGTTTTCTGCCGAGTGTATTACAGTCGCCCAGATGATCAAGAGAGTGTCTCGACGACCACCCCGCCGATTCGAAACCATTGTAATTACTCTCCTGGAAAGTTCGCTCGCGCAAACACCATCTTTAACCTGTTAACTGTTTTGCTACGTTTCAAGAACCCGCGCTTCCTACGCTTAATTACTTTCAAGCTAGCAGTATTTTTCTGCTTTTTTCGTGTTCTCCTCTATTTCATTTAACAGCGAATGTACATTTTTTTCTATAATAATATTTTTGCGAATCCCTCCGTTTATTTTCAGTCTTACTAGGTTTAATAGCTTGACAATAGTATAACAGTATTTTTTAATTCTTCTAACATTTCTACCGTTTTAGATTGCACCTACTTATTTATTTTCGTCGTAAATGCACGTAATCCGCTGTCTATTAATCACACACTGTTCGCTTTTCCTGTAGTAGACTGGTCTTACAGATCTCTGTGTACAGAGTGCTCCGTATAATTCATCTTCTACAGCAGGCATGCACAGGTGGACGATTTGGGAGCAGGAGCAATCGACCCTGCTCCTGAGCAGGAAGTGGAGAGCGCGCCGGAATGGTCAGACTACAACAACGTAGACGCCGCCCCCACTCTCACACGCTTTCGTGGGCCCAAAGCGCTATTTCACTATTTTGAGAGCGACAGAGCGAGTCCGATGTATACAAAACGGACGAGACAGAGCGAGCGATCAATCAATTGCCATGGTCGGCATAGGTGGCGTAGAAGTACATATACATATAGTATGTTTGTAGCAATACCTGTTCCTACTCCTATAAACGGCGGAAGCCACGCGTGAGTCGAAAAGTGTGCGAGTGTCATCCGCGAGACTAGGGAGAGTAGACTCGTATTCGGTGTAAAGGAGCCCTCGGAAAGGGGCAACTGAATTAAATATATTTGTTCACAGTAAATCACAGTAAAAATATGTTGTTTAAATGTTTTTGAATACATTATTTTAATGTCACAGCTAAAAACATATACATATTTCATCATTTGAAGCAACATTTTCCTTTGCATACATTTTCCTTTGTATACATCGGACTCGCTCTGTCGCTCTCGAAATAGTGAAATAGCGCTTTGGGACCACGAAAACGTGTGAGAGTGGGGGCGGCGTCTACGTTGTTGTAGTCTGACCACTCCGGCGCGCTTTCCACTTCCCCACGCCCCTCCCACTCGTCTACTCTCGTGCTCTGTTTACAAGTCACGCTTAGTGGCTTCCCCTTCCATACGTCCGATCTGCTCTGAGAGCATACGGGGAGCAACTTTGGAGCACGGGAGCTGCTCTGAGAGCAAAGAGCTGTGCATGCCTGTTCTACAGGATACACTTTTCATTCACTCTACCTTACGTGTCCGATAGATCCCATACCTGTAATTTCAAGTACCGATCGACACACGAGTAACCGTTTAAATTTCGCAAGCGGTAAAACCAGGAACAAAACCGCGCTTACAACTGTGCGCACGATTTCATTGCTAGTCACGGCGCGGCGTGGCGACGTAATATCCCGCGTTCAATTACCGGGAAGCGGAAAAATGACGTCCGCGAAACCAGAGCCGAGTGCCCTTGAAATTACCGCGCGTTCGTCTTGACTCGGTGAAAATCCCGGGACGGGAAAGCCCGCGCGGAACGTAATACAAACTTTCGGCACCACCTGCTGGAACCACATTTCAGCGGCCGTATTTGCCGGAATAATACGTCGCTGCCGATGCATTAAGGTGCTTGAACTCCCCGTTACATGTCCGCGTCAGAGAAATATCTGCAGCTCCTCCGTGTACCATAAATCCTGTAACGTTGCCGCGAGCGAAGTGATATTAATTAACGCGAAAACCGCCGGAGAAAATGTTCTCGCGCACCTATTTAACACTCTATCCTAGGTTCCCCGTGCTGCGCCGTTGGATCCGTGAAATTTATCAACACAATCGAGTGATGAACCTTGAACGTTGCTGGTGCAACGGATAATGTCTTCTCTTACGTAAGAATGACAATGACAGTATCCATTGCATGAGGAAAAGGTCGTTCGTCGACTGTTCTCACCAGACGGCGGATTATGTGTGTTTACGGCAAAATTGAATAGGTGTAATTACACCTATGAAAGAAAGAAATTGGAAGAATTAGAAAATACTCTTATGTTATTTTCACATTCAAAATATAGAGTTCACTCTATATTTTTTAAATTGTCAATATAAGCCCATGTAAAAGAATTGAAAACAACAAATTTTTTTAAAAGCGCACCTATAATATTTTATTATTAACCAGGATTCAGGAATGTTCGCAACGATCTGCAAAATTGTTCACTGTTGAGGATACGGTTGATAAAAGCGGCGCTCGCAATAAAATGTAAATAATCGGTGACGGTTCCATGGAACAAGCAATTATGCGCATGATGCACGAGTGTAGATCTAGAAACATGTGCTGTACCGGTAGATTAATTGGAACGCGTTTGTAAGTTCCAGCGGAATAAATCTCAGAGATACGAGGATGCGGCAGAAGTTAGGATTGCGCGAGAGCCAACACGAATGTAAGATTCATCACTGTTTAATACTTAGCCAGTCGGAGGAACGATAAGAATTATGATTGTAGTTCTCGTCCATGTACAAACGGCGCGACAGTGCGGTGGCAGCTGTTTTGAAGTTGTGTATCAATGTTTGCGGTGTATAAGCAACAGCAATCCCGATGTAATTGAAGAGAAATACTATAGACAAGTTACATGTTCATAGCGAAACCTATCTATTTAAATCATATCTCATCGGTACTCTCTATTTGCAAAAAGGTTACTCTTTCTTCCTTTTGGAACGGCACCAAAATGGACCCATTTAAGGGTCTGAGGAACTTAAACAAATAAAAAAATACATCGCATCACCGTCGATCAACGGTTTAAGGCTTGCACGAGATGCGATCCGGCGCACGAAGACAGGAATTCTTGGTCGTGAAAAATTCCCATTATCCTCTACGGGGAATTTTCATTCTGCTGGAATACTTCCGCGTTATTTCTATTCCTACGTGAACTCGCTTTTTTTTCTTGTCCCTCGTTTCTCCCGCGTACCAAAGAGTTCGCTGGTTTGACCGCGTTCCCTCGCCGAACAAAACAATATATCGGCAGCGGAATGGCGCACGGTGGCATGGCGGCGCGGCGTGCTGAGAACGTTGGCATTTTCTACGGGCTCCGGCTGACCTGTTATTTATCGCGGATTGAAATTCGGAGACCGCGACGCGGCCAGGAATTTCATTAAAATTATGACTTAGATATTGGAACGCGGCGGCGACGGCAGAGACACGCGTGATGGCTCGACTACGGAACGTGGATCGACTCGGAGACGACTTCCTCCTATTCGGTTCTGCTCGCCGACGCTCTGCTCCTGCACGTATGCAACGCGCGCATTTGTATCCGGCCAATACACAGCACGCACCGTTCGTTCGTGAGCTGCCTTCTAATTCCTTGCGCTTCGAATAATTGGAGTCGTTAGCATTAGCAATTGTTACCGTCGCGTCGTTGCTGGATTTTCGGTTTTCGGACGGTCATAGGAAATACAGTAATTTCGCGGTGCAACCCGAAGACGACTGTCACACAAGAGTGAAGAGATACGCAGAAGCGTTTCTTTGTTTTCTTCCTTTCTTCTTCTTTTCTGTACGCGAATGCCAATATTGACGCTTTCCACTTTTGATATGTCTTCGCTCGAAGTACGAGTGTCAGTGAATAACTAAGTTACACCCTTGCTCAAACTTTTGTTTTAAGGCAGATATATCTCTACCGGGTAGATGGTTATATAGAAGCAGTATTAGTATTGATGTATAGTAAGTTTCAACTCGATTGCATCAGTCATTCGTATACTAGGACATAGTAACCGGAGAGGGTCAAACAGAAAATGCATCCAAGTTTGAAATTCGTACTGTTCCAAACCAACAGAAACACGAAATAGTAAAGAAAGTATAAGAATTTGGAGCTGTTGTATTATTTTTAACCTGTTAAACATGAATGTTCATTTCGCTTTAGTTTTTAGATGTTGAAACCTATTAAACGATGTGTTAAATATGTGTAAACTATTCGAGAATACATAGCTGTAAGGAAATATCCAGTAATATACTGATAATAAATTTCAAAGTTGAACACATTTGTTGTAGGATGCTCCACGGTTACTATACCTATACCGTGATATACGATTGACTGGGGCAATCGAGTTGAAACTTGACACTGATACTGCTTTTATACAGCCATCTACCCGATTTGCATTGATACCTCTCACAACACAAAAGTTAGAAGGGGATATATAGTAATTTACTTATTGACTGACCCTCGTGGTAATCCTCCATCGCTTAAGGATGTTCTGGAGGTATATAAAACGCAATAAAATTTTTGAAAAATTGACAAGATATTCTTACTAAATTAATGCAATTACCAAAGTTTGGGTTCGATTAAAAAGTTAAAGTTTGCACATTTTAACACGTCTTCTTATGGAGAATTCATAAAATTCCACTTCAAACCCTATTTAAACCTTGAAAAAACGCAACTAGAAACTCCAGTTTTTTTTATGTATAGTAAAAATTATGTAATTAATTATGTTCAAAATTTATTAGGATTCACTAAACAGTTATAGAGCAAAAAATTATAAACTGTTACAAAACGTCAAATTTATCGTGTTGTCCTCCTCACTAGCATGGGGACGCGACAACTGTGTAGACCACTGAATATACACTATTATACATAGCTACAATCAGAGGGTACAATTATTCGCAAAAGTCATTTACAATTTTTTATAATACGAAGACAATTTGATTAAAAAATAAATGTAACATGAAATTCACTAATTAAACGAAAGCTTTTTAAATTAATCTATTTTTTTCATGCAAAATATACTCGTGAATGGCTTTCATTGCCAATATATTGATGGATTTCGAATTTCTTGTACTTTTGTCTCCCATTGCACCTCTAGAACATCCTTAACAAGTGATTGTCGCGTCTATCAACATACCGGGCGTTTCGAAATCATGCCAAAAAGGTCAAGGACAAGGACAAAGGTCCTTGTAATGAATCTATATTAATAAGGAACCCTCTCATTCAGCGGGATTCACTCCCGAGCCGTCAATTATTGTGTAAGGACGTATACTTTCTGTAAGCGCAATTTCTTGTGAACAATCTGTTGGTGTGGCCTACTCAATAAACTTCAAGTTATAAAGAAGAAAAAGGATTATTTCTCGAGGGAACCCCATCCTTTCCTTCTTCACGGCATAACAATGTGATCATCATACAAACGACCGTATTTTTGATAATAAAGCTTCGGGGTATGCTGTTTAAAAAAAGTGACGAAGTCGTTTTGTAAAAACCAGATGAATTCCATGCAGGTAAATACCATTCTGAAATTGGAAACGCTTCCGATATGTGGCCAAAAACAGTGCTTTGTATCAATATTTGTTATTTGAGAGTGTAGATATTTCTCTACCGATATTTATTCGGGAAATTTGAAAGTCGGATCAACTATAGTTTAAACGTACCGGTTTTACACAACGAAAAGTATGTGCAGAATTAAAAATTGACTGTAAGTTTCGAAAAGTAACTTCGACATTTCTATTACGAGAATTATTTCCATTTTACTGCGATCTTTTCCCGACACGAACATTTACCTTTCACGAGTAACGTTCATCGTATATTAACATTCTACGCGCAGATTGTTTTATGCGAGTCCTTATACTGTAACACGCGTTGCAATTTTACGCGAGAAACGCACGTAGTCGTAAGCTCGAAAATTGAGTATACTGGGTGTGTTGAAAAGCATTTAAACATGGGAACAAACATTATAACGACATGAAAATAAATTTTTCTAAAACAACCTACAGAAATTGGAATTTGCATTGAGATTTTCCAACTGAATTGCACCGAACCCGAGTGAAATGGAAATTTAATGTGTTCTTAATGTGTTCAATAGGTTGAAAATGACACGAGAATATTTTCTAGTTCTTCCAATGAATTTACTCTTTCAAGTTACACCTATTCATTTTTGCCATAAATGCATAAAATGTCTAATTGTTAGAAATAACGGAAATGTTGAAGGCGGTCAACGTTATCGGTCCACCCTGTATAGGCAGTACACACGTGTGGGGAAAATTCCGGGTTTACAGCGAAGGGATAAATGTATTTTTACAACGGACGAGATCACTGGTCGAATGACGGAGGCAGTAACCCGGAGTCTACCGTTCAGGATGAATCCGCACCGTTTCACTTTATCGCTCCGTTGTCAGGCTATCCCGAAAATACGGAAACGCCGCTGTATCCCGAGGGATTTCTTAGCGGCGCGGAGGTGAACGGGGGTGCGAGCGACACGCGCAACAAACCGAAAATATAAACTCGAACTCGATAAAGGAAAGAGGCGGTTGGAAATATCGTGAGAATTACTCGCGGCGGGCCGTTGTATTGCAGGGAACGTGGTTTTTTATCGTCCCAATCCGCACCCGTGCGAACAGTAAATCCGTTGTTCTACTTGGTTGCAAGGGTGTTCAAATTTCTGCAGCACGCGGCTCTCGATTTTCTACCCCGTCCTTTAAAACGGACAGTACTTTATTTCTGAGCCGTGTAGAATCTTGTTTCGACACTTCGGGTACGAAAAACGGCATGCTAAACGATTTTTGTCGTGGCGAAGATACATATTTCGGGACGACCGAGTGTGGCGCATTTTAGTGCGAAAATTCGACGAAGGAAGCATTCGAGAGAAACTTGCTAACTTAGGTGCTGCGCAGAATGTATTGATCTTAATGATGCTTTCGATATTGCTCTGGAACATCAACATCTCAGGATTCTCATATTCTCGGATTCCTTCAACGCGCTCATGGCTTTGGAAAGCTCAAAAGTAGATATTAAGGGAGGTAGTACACCCTGGATTGTAACTAGAAAGGAACTAGAATCTTACTAGAAAAAATGGGTTTGCGATTTTTCGCTTAATGTCCTTATACGAGCTTTGGGCTGGGTGAGGGCTCATTCGAGAGAGGTTCACCGCAGAGTGCTCTGGTCATGAGGTTAACGAGATTTGTTTATATCTAATAATATCAGTGTCCAAAGTAGAGAAAAAATCGAGAGAAAAAATCCCGCAGATTTCACTGTATTTTTCTGTCTCTAATAGCCTTTTTTGACTGATGGATGAGCCTTCACCCAGCCCAAAATTTGCTCGTATAAGGACATTAAGTGAAAAATCGCAAACCCATGTTTCGACCCAAAATCTAGTAAGATTCTAGTTAACTAGGAAGGGAATAGGAAGGAACTAGATTTACAATGACTTGAGACGACCACAGTATGTATTATTATATGTATTATATGTATTATCATACATTTTATTATCACATACTGTGGTCGTCTCAAGTCGTTGTGGACCAAATTCGTTGTCGGTCAAAATCATTGTCGATCAAAATCGTTTTCGGTTCAAAGGCGTTGTCGGCCAAAGTTATTGTCGATCAAATCTCGAGTCGGTGAAATGTTGTCGATGAAAACCGTGTCGGGAAAATTTATGTCGGTGATTTCCATGGGAAATAAAGACAAAAAAAAGTTAGGTGCTGCGAACCCATTCACCAGCTTCAGTTAATTATGAAAATTTTTTATCGTAGAGCGACCGAGAGAAATCACGAGTTGGTAAAAGTAGGTCGTGACTTGTCTACTAATCCCTCCAGCTGGTTAATTAATAAGGTCAAGCCAAGTCGACTTAACATTTATTTCGTTGTAAAATGGAAACCGCGACGAATTCATTTCATCCGCTGGATTATTACGCTTTTTATAAAGTAGCAGAGTGCGAATGGGTAATGAATGGTCTTCCATTAAGAGGCGCTATATTTTATTTGTAAAACGCTAAAAAAAGTAGCGTTTTTTCATAATTTAATCTTCTCTTTGCCGAAATAACCCCTCAACTGCGGTTCTTTAACTTAACACATTACCGACCGGTGATTATTGCATAATTTTGAAAAATCTATGGCACATGGCTAAACACGTCTTAATGGAACCTTCAATAGCAACAGCAATTTTCATTGTGAACTAACAAGCCACCCTCAATAACATCATCTAATAGTTTCATTTAAGATTGCAATGTAAAAGAAAATTTCTATGCTTTCTTTTGGTACAGCACAATTATTGAAAATCCTATTAATAGGCTTCCGGTAGGTAAAGTGTTAACAGCTTGATAATCGAAGTGACGAATTTGAATGAAAGTGCTCCTAGTGATCAATGATTTTCTGAAAGACTGGCTCTCATATTACAGAGCTTTACCCCACTAGATCATGAATCAACATGTTAAACAGAGGAGAACCTTCTACCAGGTATAAAAGTTCGTCTAATCCATTCTCACTTTGTGCCCCGTTTAACTTACGACAAGAACAAACTTTTTCATTCGATCCTCGAGTCTCAGTGTTTCGCAGGATTTATAATTCACGTTCGTGCTCCGTCGAAAGCTTCAAAGTGAACATGAAACATTGGTTGTCTGCGCTGTTCGCATTTAAATAATAAAGTTCGAGGATAGACCCGCAGCTGGTGCAGCATGATATAGTATAATGCCGGAGTAAACTCTTATGGATGATATTTTCTTAGCGCAGCGAGTTCTACGAGAGCAGAACTAAAAACTGAAAGTTGATAAAAGGAACGAGGCCACGGCGGTAAGTACGCGCGAAAACTCGCGGACGAAACTTGCGACGCGGTGGCGTGGGGGAGGGAGCGGTAACTCTCGAAGTAGCGAATTCGATCGTCGACGTATTTCCGTCCCGGTTGCGGAAGAGTCGACGACAGTAACGCAAAGACAAGTATCCAGCTGCTTAATCCGTCGTTCGAGTTCCTAAAGCAACTGCGCGCCTCGTGGTAACAGAGTAACAATGTCTCGGGTGTAATAAGGGAACCGAAGGAATATTAACCCGGCCCGACCCGACTTACCTGGAAAATATTTATCGCGCCGCGCCGGTTCATTCGCGGAACTTGACGAGGGGAAATTTTAAGGTCCTCCCGCAACCCTCCTCGCTTATCGCTTATAATCCGACGGGAAAAATCAATTTCTCACCGACGCACAGTGCGGTATTTCACCCGAAAAAAGTAGATGGTAAAAATAAGTCAAAAAATGGAATAACATTTTTTTGTTTGACGCTTCGAATACACGTTCTATTGCATATGTAATATGTAGGAATCGTCTGACGCGTCTGATCATGATCAACCAATTCTACTTTGTGCATACAGGGTGTTTCGTTTATCTGATAACGGATACAGGGCCGTTTTAAGATATTCGGCGCCTGTGGGCTACTAAAAATAATGCGCCCCTCTTCATAAGAGAATACACGGGATGGCTGGCGGGAGCGGGGTGACCGGCAAAGTTATACAAAAGTGTCAGAACTAGAAAAAGTCAATTTATTACCATTACACTAAACAAAAACATAAAATTCATACAAAATTAAAAAAAAAACCTATATGAACAAAGAGAAACTTTATATGTAGTAAACAAAAAACAACAGTAACTTATATATTTATTTTCCTAGCTTTTCCTTTCGCAGATTGATTAATAATATCACACGTATTTAAGTTATTAAATACGTCACTCTCTATGGATCAAATACACGAAGCATTTAATTTGCTATGTCCCAAAGAACACCGTAAATAATTTTTTATTCTTTTCAGTGCTGAGAAAAAGATCTTTCGCCGCTGTAATTTGTAGTGGCAATACTTTAGGAAATGTAGACTCAATTTTCGAGTCAATTATTGTCCTTAAACTAAGTTTCGCAGTAGATATATTTTCTTTATTTTCCAATAAATATATACGTGTTTAAAATGAAGGCATTCTTTAATAAAATTATTTTCTGGATCGTCCATATACGTTTCGCACAACTTTGCAGCATTCTTTCTAATTGTGTCTTCATTTAAATTTTTTAAATTGACCAGAAATCCAAATTTTCAGTAAATATCATCATAGGCACACTTTCTCTTTTGTATTTCTGCTAGAAGTTTATCTAATTACTATACTAATAACACAAAAAAAAAACACCAATAAAAATTGCCGCCCCTAAAAGACTTGCGCCCCGGATCTTAGCCCATTTAGCCCTGTGGTTAGGATGGCCCTGGAAATACCTTGTGACGCACTGAAGTTACGAAAGAAATATGTACACAAAAATTGTTCGGTATGAAGGGTACAAATCATATAGTCTAATTTTTGTGAGGACTAGAATGGTGGGGAGGGGGGACTTCAAAGTCAAATTAAGTTTTTCAAATGGAATGTCCTATTTTGTATACCATAGATCGATAGAGTATCAAATTTTGAGTATAATAGTAATACTAAACCTAATAGTTAACAAGATATTATCCAAAGAAGAAAGAAAATTGTTTCGACGATATCTCGTTAACTATTAGTTTTGGGACATATGAAGGTCAACGCTTTTATACTCAGAATTTGATACTCTATCGATCTACGGTATAAAAAATAGGACATTCCATTTAAAAAACTTGATTTAACTTTGAAATGCCCCCTCCCCACCATTCTAGGCCTCAAAAAAATTAAACTACATGATTGTACCCTTCATATCGAACAATTTTTGTAAACAAATTTTTTTCATAACTTCAGTGCGTCACAAGGTATTTCCGTTATCAGATAAACGAAGCACCCTGTATACTAAAGCACGCGAACCTGGCGGAACTTTAAACCCGATTATCTCGAAAACGAAGCGTCAAACGAAAAAATGTTATTCCTTTTTTTCGACTTATTTTTACATGTAGTATCACCCCCCGCTCGGTTGTACCACCCGTCCGGCCACACCCTGTATATTTTCTTAGTCGAAAGTTTCGTGAGATCTACATATTTAGTATACAAATAATCAATTACATCATTTCAACATAATTTACATGCAACAATCATTTTTTCCAACACATTTCAACGAAGTATAAAAAAATGATTTCTACAGATGTTACACAGTACCAAAAAGACATGATGTTTTTAATCTCTATAAAAAAGTATTAATCCATGCACGTCGAAGAATGATTATATCAGCAGATTTTTTAAGTCAAATAGAACTTTCAAAAGTTATTCAATTATGTTTAACGAAGGCGTCTATTAGAATAAAAATTTGACGCGACTCCTTTCGAGTTTTCTGGTACGCGTAGCGTAAAAATAGATTTAATTACCTGTCAGGTGCACTCGGAAACGAAATTTTCGACACCGGGGTAATTAACTTAAGACAAGCCGGGTTGAACTACGGATTGAAGGAATTCGCGATCGCTCGCTGATATTAGCTTTCCTGGAGGAAATCGTTCTCTGGAAGGCAACGCTCGGCGCTCGGCGCGATGGAATTCTTCGTGTGCGCGCGACGAAGGAAATCATAAAGGTGCAGGAAGGCGGCGAAAGCAACGTTTATAGTTCCAAAAGACTGGCTCCGGAAATGAAGTTCCGCGTTACCCGAAGACAAACCCCCGGAACGCCCCAGCGTGCAACGCGTCTGCTCGCGAAAGTTCTCCGGACTGATGAACGAAAATGCCGGGTAATTTCGGGGATGTTTGTGTCGACCGAAGCGTATTGTCACGATTGGCGGGCAAGCGTCGAAACTTCGTTGTCGGTCCGGTCGAAAATCTGTCCGCGCGGAAATAATAGAACCGGATAAAAGCTTCGCGGGCTGCCGCCAGCAATGCAGAGCGTCGACGATCGTCGAAGACTAAATTTTTCAAACGGGCTGGGATTATTCGATGGCTGTAAGTGGTCGCATTGTGGTACATGCATGCATACCGGCGAATATGTGCATCAGAATAGACCACTCGGTGCCGAAAAGAGCAGGTACACCGAGGCGCAATCTGCCGCCGAGCCCGCCGACGCACGAGACAAGAAAACTGAGAGGGTGGAAAATCGAGGCGCCACGCATTCCAGCACGAATGATCAGCAGGAAGCTTTTCAAAAAATATTCACATGTTCACAAAACTATTAAAGTGTTCATAATGCGAAATTATGTCCCGAAAATGTCGTCCAAATTTGAAGTTTATCACCTTTATCCACACAAGTCTATTTGCATTTAGAAATAAATCTTGTCAAAATGCCATAAATAAATTAATATACAACACCCTCGCTCCGAAGACGACAACTCAAAACGAATGTACTCCCGGAAAAGCTAGAAACTGTTTGTGACCATAATCAGTCAGTATTTCGCCAACCAAAGTTACGAACGAGCAGAGTAATGCTCGTAAAACGGATTAAAGTCCGGTTCTTTTTTTTCAACTCTGGTACAGCACGTGAAAACCACACAAATAATAATAACACGCATTTGTAGGATACAGTAAAGTGCCGTATAATTCACGCAGAACGACATAACTGCCCTCTATTGGTCAAATTATGAAGACAAATGAATGAGAGTTTCATGAATGTCAAAGAGTGTCTCCGCAACATTTTCGTAGCGACGAAAGTAAAGGTCACGACTTATTAATGAAAATGTGAAACATGTTATTCCCATTTTTGTTACCTATTTTCGCAAATATAATCACAGTATACCCGCGTGCGCACCAGCCGATCTAAGACACCCTGTATATGCGAAATCTGCATGCATAATAAATGTTGCTCGGGCATTTTTCGGAAAATAAGAAAAATGTCGAAACCGTCGAGTGCTCCTAATTCAATGGCCAGTGGCTGTAGACTGAAATCCTTGACGAGTACTGGAGGCGGAGAACGCGGAAGAAAGCGAGCACGCGCAAGCATTGCACTCTGTAAAAATACAATTGCTGAGGAGTGGCCAATGTCTGCTGCTGCTGGCACAATTGACGAGCGGAACCCCCGGAAAATTTTCACGGTGAGAGGGAGAACGAAGAGAGAGGCCAGTTGAAACGAGGGATGAATCGAATGGTCTCGGCGATCGTGCCATTCTTGTTTTCCTTTTTTTTTTTTGCAGGGTGCTCGTGGAGGAACGCGAGGATCCATTGTCGCGGAAGTCGCGTGCAATCCCCAGCGGACAGCGAAAATGCAATAACGTCGGTGCGCTAATGTTCGCGGAAATAATGTATCGCCGGTGGTAGTGTAAATTTCGCCCACTAGTCGGTCGATACAGCGTAAATATGCGTTAAGGGGGAAGCTGAATAGGGATGCGGAGAGTATGGCTCGCGTTCGTGTACGCTCGTCGTCGGTATCAATGGCCCGGGTCGAGCGGCTGTGTGCGCGACGCTCTATCAATGTGTGAACGCGAAGCGCAAGTCACCGGGAAGATGCGGGGGCGGGTGAGGGTGTGCAACGGGTCTGCGTGGTGTAATGGCCTGCTGCCGAGGGTGCATTAAGGCGGTTTATGTACACGAAGAGGTATGAGGTCTTTTAACCCGACTCAAATGCCGATTTCATTGAAACCGTAGCGGCGCGTTCCGGGCCGGAGCGTTATATCCAATAATCAATTTCAATGGGTTATTAAAACGCTACTACGAAAGTCAACCCCTGGCGAATCTCGGGTTGTACGGATCACACCACCACGCCAACCCACCCCGCCATCGCTGCCACGCACCGCGCCGCGCCGCGCCGCCCCTCGATTTCCATTCCCGAAATAATGATTTCGACCTGCGCTCAAAACGAGCGCGTCCGACAGATGCAAATGGGCCAATTCAATAATCCGAAAATAATGCTTGTTCGTTCCGCGCGTGTTTTTGCGATGCATCCGACGCAGAAAAACTCGATTTCAAAGAGCGCTGTGGGTCAAAAGGGGCTCGTTCCCCTTGTGCGGTTTTCGAGCCTCGTCGCGGCCATTGCTATATATATCAGCTCCGGCGAATATAATAGTCTCGCGAATTGAAATGGTCGTGCTGAACTTCATCTTCGTTATGTCATTTTATCTGAAAGTCTGAAACGATTGATTTTCCTTTTTTTTTTGTTGTTTTCGCATTTCGTGTCGTTTCCAAGGTTTCGACGGTGTGTATGTGTGCGCGCGCGCTTCAAGCGACACCCCGAAATTCTCTACATTGGCGAAGTTGCAGCAATTTCGAATATGAACGATGCACTCAGCGAGCACAATGTTGCACATTTCAATCACGATTTTTCCGAAATTCTGTTCGTCGTGCTGACCGATTACGGAGTTGAATTACTGCCGTCACTGCATGAAAAAAACTGGCAATTTTTAGTCGCGGATATAAAAAAACTGAATATCCGATTACGTTGCGATTTTGCACTCTACCTTAGCATGTCATAAACTGGTGGAAACGAGTAATATTTCTGTGCAAAATCAAACGGTGCACCTCATAACAGCACGTTCCGTTTTCATTCTTTAATGTCTAACCTAACCTAACGTTTAACAAAAAGAAAAATACAAATTTTTAGTCATTTCATCACAATCTAACGCTTCAACTTCAAACTTCGTGTGTACTCTCAGTACCCTCGACGCTACGGTTTGCGCTGCAATCGAGACAAAAAGCATTGTTGTTTCAATCCCACAGGCCGCGGAGGTCTAATAAAAACCAATAAAATCGACACCCAATTAATGGATCGCCACTACTCGGTCAATTTCTATTTTTTGGTTTATAATCGCGGTACCAGTTGCAGCCACGCTGAAAAACGCCCGATCTCTCTGTTTTGTCGGATGACTGATGCACTCGATGTACTTGACCGCTCCTAACCCAGCTGCAGTTCCCGATTCAGGAATTTGAAATAGCGATAGAAAGGAAGGAATTATACCTATACTTGACTTATGCATTTTATAACTTCTACTTTCTTGAAAGAATTCAACCAGCGTATACAGGGTGGTCCAATTAAATGCTTAGTGTTTAGCAGTCAGAGGTTACTTCAAGGTCATGTTATTAATATATCTGAATATGTTTTAATGTCAACTAGAATATGGAAGGAAAAAAATATACATTTAGAAGAAAAAGCATTCCCTTCTTCGAAAAAGGAGAGTGTTACTCAATTCGATCTGTATGTGCCTTTCTTCGCTTTTTTTCTAAAGCGAGATTACTCCGAGATTGATAGACCAATCAGGGCGAAACCTCCTGCATTTTGTAGGGTATGTCTCCAGATTGGCCACTAGAAAACAAATTTTGCATTTTTTCATTCTTTGCGGTTTTTATTGCAAATAACCAATAAGACCGAAAAACCATCCTACGGTGTTCTACAGATTCTGCTCGTTCCATTAAAAAGTGCGAAATAACAAAATTTTATTAAAAAAAATTAAACCGACTTCGAAAAAACGTACTAAAAAATGCACTAAAAAGTATGAAATAATTCCCATTTAATTTATGTGAATACACACGAACTTAAATACAATACAATCTTTTCGGAGGCGGCGCAAAATTGAAAATTTTCCAAATGGCAGATGTTGCTAATTATGACTTCATTGGAATATGGTGGACTTGGAAATTAGTAGGTGGGAAGAGAAGATACATTAATATGTGAAAGCGTGTAGAAGAATTTTTAAAAGGATTTTCGTAATTTCCAGTGTCGAAAATTTTCAATTTCGCGCCGCCCCACAGTGGTCGATTTGCTCGAAAACGTGCCCAAAAATCGAAAAAATGAATTTTCAAATCGAGAGTTTTGGATCCTTGGGTTGGTTGTACTTATGTTTGGGCTATTTTATGGTTATTGAAAAAAGTGTCTGGCCCTTCTACCAAACCGGGAAATTCAGTATGAAAATGACATTCTTTGAAAGCGCAGTTACGTACTGCGAATTATCGCGTCAGCAAAGTGTGCATAATTCGCTACATTTACATTATATTGTGCTAATTTTCATTCTTAATATGAAGGGGACCCCTGGAGGTAAGTAAATCATACTTATGTATTGTATAAGGTGCAAATAATTATGGATAATCTATTATACGGGATGTATAAAAATTTCATACAAAAATTTCAGATAACTAGGGAAATAGTTACGATTTTGAGGGATTGTGAGCATGGGTCTTGTACACACTTTTAGATTATAGTATCACCTAGTAGAATCAACAAAGATCGGACACCCCTAGGTGCCACTTTAGTTACTATAACTATTTTTGTAATGCGGAGTGCATGTCCGTATTCAATCCTCTTGGCGGTCGTAGTTGCTGCGAGCACTATGGCCGCCACGGGGAGCGAGACGTGGGGGTATTCCACGGGTATTCCTTGAGAACCCCTATCACACACGTGCTACTTCTGGCCATGCCTGTAATAGATTCTATCTCTTACATTATTCTGCTGTTAGTGTATAGCGGAACGATTTGAAGTTTTTTGTAATTTCGACATCAGATTTATAATCAGCAACCCTAAAAACCTATGAGTATCAATTTTGAATTAAATTGGAGTACTCTTTCCTATTTTGGGCACGTTTTGGCGATTTCCGACCACTGTGCGCCCCCGAAAAGATTGTACTGTATTTAAGTTCGTGTGTATTCATATAAATTAAATGGAAATTGTTTCATACTATTTAGTGCATTTTTTTAACCCGAATGATCTCGTTTCAGATTAGAATACCATCCGCGGTTTCGCGCAAGGACTCGCTTGGTTTTTTTCCGAGGCGACGCGACGGCCGGATTATTACGGGGAACCAGGACAGAAATAATGGAACTCGTCGAAAGATATCGACTGGCAGGCATTCCGAGCCACTTCCGGGCGCGCTTTGCGTACGCTGCGCCGCGTGAGAAAAGGGTTGCGCGGAAAAGACGCGTGGCTCCTTTCTATTAAATCATTACGAGGCTTTTGTTGGGCCGGGACAATGGACGAAACAGAGATAAAAGAAAATGAACGGACGGCGTGTCATTTGCAGGGGAACGATGATGCACTCTCACGGCAGGTGCATTAAGGCGGTTTATGCACGCGAGGAGGTGGATCATCCACTTTTAGATCCCGCTGGCTGCCGGCCGTCGTCTCTCTGAAACCGCGACGGATTATGAAGGTAGTAAAACGTTTAAATCGATAACCAGGCGGCCGAGCCGAGTCACGTCGAGTCGTCTCGCCCCTCTCCCTCTCGCTCTCTCCTTCTCTCTCTTTCTCTGACGCGTCTTACGTTCAACGGAGAAAATTGTTTTCTGTTGTTTGTCGGCCGAAGATAAATCGTGTTTCGACGCGGCGTTTGAATTTTGCATGAATGGTACGCGGCAATGGTGCGCGTGCGCCCGGGTACGCGCGTCCGCGCGAAAGAATGGAACGTCAAAAACGGAATGAGTTATTTATTGCTCTTTTTGTTAGGTATTCACGTACGCGATAAATCACATTTCGAAAATGCTTTCGGCTGCAGGGTTTCACGGCGGACCGGAATTTATTATACCGCGTGGTAAACGATCGCAATGCCGCGGCGCCGTCCGTTCAGAACAAAAAACTACCGTCACGCAAACCGTCTGAAATTTATAATTACAAATAAAACTTCCGCTACCGGGAACCGCGCCGAGGATTCTCGCCACTTTGCGAACTCTGGTTATCCATGACCGCGAAGTAACGCGAATTCTACGGAAATTGCTTCATCGCCGGAACGATACAGTGGTACCCGTTTGTTCGCGGTTTCGATAGCAGAACTTTCATAAATAATCTCTGACTTCCGGAACAATTTTCTGGAGTTTTACAGGGATTGCTATCCACTCTTTCCAACTTTCATATAACCCAGACCTCGAAGGAATATTCGACCTGTATATATTACCTGTCTGCCATTATTTATATCACTCATCAACAACGTCTAACTTACTGTCGAAAAGGATTGGCTGATTCAAAAAAAAGCTGCACCAAAGTTGTAAAACCCTTAAAATGTAGGATTCCAGAAATTCCATTTACTTGAAAGACGTATTGGAGAATCTGGTTTCGCAAGATTTTGGCTTATTCGAAAATTCCCTGGGAAACCCGTAACGTTATTTACGATAGCATGGCCTCGCGCTAAGAGTCTCATCCTCTTTTACGATCGCATAATCGCCTTTCCCCATGACGATCGATGACGAATGCATACTGGGCGGGTCAGATCAATAACCGTGTTACATATTCCCAGATTAATCTCGCTGCTGCCGGCGGGCTGAAGGTTCGCGTGATTCGTTCATCCCCGGCGGGACGTTGGAAAGATCGTGCCCTTGTCACTGTCGGGCCGCCGCGATGAATTTATTAAAACGTTACATCGCGTACATCGTTGGAGTACGTATTCACGTATATGGCATATGGACGAGAAACGGCTCTCTCCGTCTGCCGTCGACGCATTGATCCCTTTCACGGGGGATCTTGAGAAGCCAGACCGATCATAATAGAAGATCGATGAAGTATATCGGGAATTTGTGTTCGACGGCGTTGGTAAAATTCCCCCCGAGGAGAAAAGCGGACTCGGTCGGACAGTCCGTGGAGAGCTTATTCTAATTTATATTGGCATGAATTAAAGGATTACGTTATAACCGGGAGTGAATTATGGCCTGCGCGTTATATCCTCTCCGATATATCGATTCGAACCAGGCCGGCCGAAACCATAGCGTGGCGTGGTCCGATACAATTTTACGCGGAACACTTTTAACCGCGTCGCAGCGACGCAGCCCGATTACAACGCGGCTCGCCGTTCAACTTTGTCCGAATTAAACGCGAGACGAGCATATGTTGCCGTTCTATTGGGACCTTTATTTACCGGCGCGTCCGCCGGGCAAATTGAAAACAAATTAAATTCTCGAGGCTGATTGTAGCCAGGCCGCTTCTATGCAATTACTGTAAAACGCCTCCGTAATCCGTAGGTATGTAAATAACAGATCGATCTGTCACTTTGAAAAATCCGTTCTGTTCCGTTCCGTTCCATCGGCGAAACGGGAAGCTCGTTGTTGCCGGAACGTAAATTTAACAAAGGTCTATCCGTCTCTATTACTTCATTTCTCGTTGACCGCGTTCGAAGGATACGGCGTGGCCGACAATTGCGGTTCGCGTTTCATTACAATTGCAAATGGCCGACGATTCGCTGCAACCGCCGCGCCGCGCGCCGGCCACTTGTTATTTCAGACGTTTTCGAAAAACAGCGAACATCTCGCGGGTCGCTCGCCTAGTTGCGCAACTGCGCGTTAACTCGATTAGGCACATATAGTTCGGTAAAGCAGCTACGCTCACGGCGAACTTCCGTCAACAAATGAACTTCTAAATACCATTCCCTTGTACCCGTCCGTATTTATTTGGGAAATGTTTTCCCAACGCTGTCACTCGCAACCCCCGTCAATTACGCTCTCCGGGATCTCTGGACGTGTGCCGGAGAATCAAAGGTGACGGCGAACAAAAAGTCCACCTGTACGGACGATGTAGAAACCATGTCGATTCCACCGAAGCCAGTTACCGTCAACCTCCACGCGTGAAACGTCCACGGCGCGGAAGACACGTCCCATTGAAGACCATACCGTGGAACAATAGTTATCCTGGGGCGAGAAAACCGGTATTGTCCCTGTAAACGTTGTAGCCCCCAGAGGTGCAATGAAAGAAAGACAATGTACACAGTTTGAACCGCGTTTTCGCCTCTCACGGAGAAACGCCTTTCGCTGTCGTGTGCACAGTAAACTGCTCGCGATCGGCACTCCTTCGATTTAGTTCCGCGAGGCTTCGCTTCTCGCAGAAGCACGTTTCAGATATTTCAATTTCCGTGAACATTCAGAGACTTGTACTATATCTATATAAGTAAAACTGTAAATGTTTGTTTGTTCATAATTCAAGATCTCCGAATCGGCTGAACGTAGAAAGCTGGAGGTTGAGCCATTAGACGCAGCGTTTCCTCGAGAAGGTTTTAGGACAATCCACAATCGAAAAAGTCCATTCGTTCAAAAGTTGTGACGTTATTAGTGACCAGAGACGACTGTTTCGCCCTCTTTTGGACATGTTTCTGCTTATAACTTTTGACTGGTGGCACCAATATTTAATTTGAGGTACTCATTGGATTCAGCTCGCCGAGTTCTTCCAAATGGCCACTGATCCGATTCTGTAGGTTGCGTAGTTTAGGAGTTATAACACAAAAAGTGTGCGTTTTTCTCAAACTTTTTGGTTTACCGACTTTTTAAACAGATGTTGCTTTTCAACGGTAGATTTTAGGAAAATCTGAGACCACCTTGGCGATTAGAAATTTAATTCTCTACAACTTCCATATTTTACACTTTTTTCTCCGATGCGATCTAAGGGTCATGCAAAAAACGATATAAACTCGAAAATGTTGATAGTTTTGCTTTAAGGGATTTTCGCGCGACCGTAACTTTTGAACCGTTTGTCGGAAATAAGTTTTGGGCAAACAGGCTTACTTAGCGTGCGAAAGTCTGCAAAACGAGTGCAACAGTTTTACAGAAGTTAGAAGCAGAAATATGGTCAAAACGGTAAGATACGGTAAAAAAAGCATTGTGAAATAAAACATGTTAGAAACGTGCGCTTTCTCTTTTCGTTGTTTTCCATTTAACCAGCAACGCGTGGCCGGGTACAGCTAGTGTATGTATATGTGTATGTTTTCCAATCCAAATTCACCTTTTGCTTAAACTACTCGAACAAAATCATTTCCTCACTATTCAAATGACTATTCTTGTTAGTCCGTGCCGAGACTAGTAATTTATACTAGGCAATGAAAATCGCGGGTAACACGAAGATACGAATGGAAATGCAATAATTAGGATTAAATGGGAGCAAACGTTCTAGGTATGAAGAGGATTACTAATGCGGGGTAGCATGCGTATACAATGAAGTACTATGTTGCGATTCTGTTACCGGAATCGAAGCAAATTACCGCTGTATATGATCGGTATTAAAATGGATGAGTCTAACACAGAAGCACTGCCCGCACCGCAAATTAGCAAAGCGAGACTCAGGTATCTACGGATGGACGAAACATTTCAGCGGAATTAAACTCTGCGAATCTTGTCAGAAAATTAGCGTATCGCGAAGAGATCTATCACTGAGTATTTTTAGACCCGGACACTTCTATGCTACCTATTCTGGCTTCGCTGCGTCTGAAACTAAACTGTCCGAGCCGACTATACCCATCTCCAGTTTATATCGGTCAATGCGATCAATTGTTACGCGTGTTCGGATCGCGAAGGCGTAACAAGAGCCGCGAGGGCGCGCGATATCCGCGAGACTATAATTCAAAGGGTAACAAAGTGTGATCCAGCGGTACCGTTTAATTCCCGTCATCGATCATCAAAAGCCCAGCCGAAAGTGTGTACCCTCGATAAAACGGCCGCAACGCCCGTGAGCTCTTGACACACAAAAAGAGGTTGCGCGCGGGAGTGCATAAAAAAAGAAATTGGAAAAAGGAGAATCTCGACGATAACTGCAGCGAAATACTTTCCGTTCGATCGACGCGGCAAGCGGACTATCCGAGCGGTTCGTGCTCGTTTCCCGGTTGTGTACGTGTTGGTGCATGCGTGCAGCCGGTGCACACACACATACACACACCTGCTCAATCTTCTCCAATTAAATTCTATTGGAATTCGCGCGAATGCCAATACCGGACGGGCGGGAGCATTCATTGTGTTGAGATAATGAGGGGTTGCGCGCGAGGAAAGCGTACAGCTTAACGGATAGAATACGGTATACCGGAGCCACGCCACGCCATGCCACGCCACGGTCGCGCTATAGCCAGGAAGCCGATAATGCTATATCGGCGTGCGTACTCCGGGGACCAGGCCGTAGAACGCCGTCTATCCCAGGTTCATTATGTAGCATTATGCCACACGGTATGCTATATTACCGGCGAGGTATGTCGTCGCTCTGAGGACGTTGTGCTACGAGACGCCGCCGCCACGTTACGCTGGCCTGACCCCGTACCCCATACCAGTTTAATTGCTACCGTATCGCGCACATGCTGCGGGGCTTGATGATGGAAACTTCGTACGTTCTCATGGCTTTCCAATATTGTTTATCACAGCATCGGCCGATCCCGTGTAATATCTCGTTTCATGTCGCAACGTTTAGCCCGACGCACAGTGGTCGATTTACTACAAAACGTGGCCAAAAGTTTAAAAAATGAACTTTCAAATCAAGAGTTTCGTATGCGTGGTTTGGCCACCCTGATAGTTGGGCTATTGGATGGTTAATGGGAAAAGGGCCTAACCTTCCCATCTGAGCGAGAAATTCGACCTGAAAGTGACCATCGTTGAAGTAGCAGCTACGCACAGTAAATTGTTGAGCGAGAAAAGTGTCCAGAAGTGAATATTGTGTTATATTCTCCTAATTTTTATTCTACAATGTGGAGGGTGTCCCTGGAGGTAAGTAAATCATGTTTATACATTATATAAAATGTAAAGTAATGATATAAAAGTAACAATGTATAATGTAATGAATAAAATATAACAAAATTTTGGAAAACTAGGAAAATAGTTATGATTTTAAGCGATTTTGAGCATGTGGCTTGTACACACCTTTAGTTTGTATTATCGCCTAGTAGGATCAACAGACATAGGGCACCACGAGGCACCTCTGTGGTTGTTATGGCAATTTTTGTAATGTACTGCATAGGCTGGAAACCCGTTTCTTGTGATCTAAACTATTGTAGCCTTATTTCAAGGTTTAAAGTAATATTATTATAGATCGTTGAATTCTCGTCTCGATACCAGCTACAATATTATGAAGTAAAAAATATATGTTGATATTGAAAAAATTGACCTTCATTTTTTAGTATTAACATTATTCATTTTATAGTAACTATCAACATGAATTTGGTAGTGACAGAAAATGTAGATACAACAAATGACGATTCTGACCATACAGATGTTGAATAAACAATTTGATACATTCATAATTACAATGCTTTCTATAATTTATAACCTTCCATTCTTCAAAACACATATTTAAAACAAGAATTTCTTCTCTTATAATTTAGTAACTAGTCGGCTACTTGAAGAAAAAGGGGGTTCTTAAACTTATGTAGTCCGAGGTCCCTCTCTTGAACAACATTTTTTTGCAGACCCCATCCAACCCTAGGCATTTTTCTTCTTCATGTAGGATTTTTATGAAATGAGTTATTTGGATAAAAGCGAACAGTGGAGGGATGTAAAGCTAATGTGAAAATTGTTTCGCGGACCCCCAGGGGTCGCGCTGAAATCGCTGTTAGCTTTTTGTTTATTTAGGGTTTAGTTTCCCGAGATAATTGACTTACAACTAGTGCGCCTCAGTGACGTTTTGTTGTGTAGCGTTTGCTATTGTTTACACCAGGTATGAGCAACAAGCATTCGATTGCTCGCAGTGCGACGCTTCGGGTAAATAACATCAAAGAGATGGGAGGTTCTTGGATCTGCGAGTTCGGCATCGCCGCTGGCACGCCAGTGAATTATCTATCCATCTAGCTCTCCGTAGAGAGCCTTGAGTAGGCGCAGTTTCGATAGAGCCACCCCCTTGTAGAACAATTCCTTGCTCGGCTGGGTAGCGCAAAGTATAGCGAATTAGGGAGGGTTAATAAGCCGGTCAGTCATTTCAATAATCGAGTTAGCAGCTTCAACAATTCTGTTAGAGAAATATCATTTAATACATAGTACGAATTACCGTTCATCAATAGCAGAGACTCGATATTAGTGCTGATTGTTGTGTTCCGGAATGGAAGAACAGTAACAAATCCTTCTCATAGCACTTAGGACGTGAGATAACGATTCTCGAATACCAATTTCAACAGACGTAGCTTAGCTGCTCATTCATTGGACAGGTCACCCTACACTGCAAACGTAACAGGCATTATGCACTCAATGAACTGTATCTTGCGAGAGGCGCTTCAAGTGCGGTTACCTCCAATTTCAATTAAACTTGATAACATGATGGAATCACATCTACAATTGTAAACATATCAGTAACAGCAACCACAGATGGTCAGACAATTCTGAAGTACAGTAATGTCTCGGTCGACGCAAAAGCCTCGGGGGATTCGGTTGCGTCGAGCGTAGACGGGTACATAGCTACATTTTTGAGCTTCGAAGGCCGAGCCGAACGTAGAGAAGGACAGCGCGTGTAAAGAGAGACCACACTGGACCACACGTGGGCCTTCCGCGTCTCTTTCTTTCCGATACGCTGTCCTTCCTTGCACCCGAAACGTTCATCATTAATTAAACCACTAAATACAGTCGAAATTATATCTGTTTGGTCTTTTTTAATCAGAATAATGCCACGAATATATTGATGAAAGTTTTATAAAAAAATAAGTAATAATAAAAAAGATTAAATATTGGTGTTACATTGTGAGGACGCACGGGTCTTTGAACTGTGCCGACCACTGCGACTCTCCGCGTCACATTACTAGTGGTTCACACCGATATACCGAGCCGAGATCAGATTACTAAAGTGGAGGGAATATTTTTTTGCGTCCTGCGTGTACAGCATTTTTGCGTCGATAGAGACATTACTGTAAACGGGTATGCCGTTAGTGTTTACTTACTTGTGTAACGTCACAGTACACGACAGTAATGGTATTTTAGAGTTATTTAAATTGAAATATCTCCTGTACTATTAACTTTTCGACATACATAGGTTAGTACTTTTTTTATAACGAATGTCCAGCTGCATCGATTGATGTATTAAAAAATACCTCATTCCCTTTAAAAAAAAAGAACAAAGTTGACCTTTATATGACCTTTACGCGTCCACTCACGAAAAAACTAATAACATCAAAATATGCTCCACTCGATACCATTCAAGCCTCTGCTGAAACATTTTTTGCTACGAGTAACAATAGCGAGAAAATCAAGATGTCGAAATCGGGTGGGACACCCTGTATAAAAAGAAAGTCCTGACTGACTCATCAACGCCCAGGCTAAACCCTTGGACCTAGAAAGCTGAAATTTTGCAAAGAGGTTTCCTTTGTGTGTGATCTATACAAGGAATAAGAAAGGATATTTCGAAATTCAACCCCTAAGGGGGTGAAAAGGGGTTGTAACGTTTGTATGAGGAATATTTTATTTGTGGTCGGATTTGCTTGAAACTTGGTCTTAGTTAGTGCTCTTTGATATAATTAATCAAACACCTATTTCGGCATTTCAAAAAATTCAACCCCTAAGGGGGTGAAAAGAGGTTTTGAAATCTAAGATGGCGACATGACATAAAATTAAAATTCTATAAGGGTGAATGGGGGGTTACAAGGTTTTATGGAGAAACAATATCAATTTCCGAGGGCATTAAACGGTTTCCTGTGCGAGCGAAGTCGCGGGCGAAAGCTAGTGTTCAATATGACTCCCTTATGCACTACATCCATGTTAGATTTATATCTGTCAGTTACAAGCTATTGTTCCACACTTCTGGCATATTTTTGCACAAGAAACTATCCGCTGTGAGCTTGTATCGCACCTCGAACTTCTTCCCACAGATTGAATATTCCCGCGGACCCAATCGCAACGTTCGCCGATAATTAGAGCAGTGTACGTGCGAGAAACGCGTCCTACCGATGTCCCCATCGGAGAACAACGCCGCCGCGCCGCAGCGTCTGCAGTTCATCCTCGCCTAATACAGTAATTCGCAACTACTCGTACTCCGGGGCGGCGCGGCTCGGCAGTTCGCCGGATCCGTAAATGAGTTTACTAGCTTAATTATATTGTTCGGAAAGCCCGCTGCAACCGCTACCTCCTCCGAAACAGACCGTCCGAAACATGTTGCGGTAATGTAGTGTATGATTTTCGAGGTAGCAAGGCCGCGACGAGAGACTCCATCGCGCAACTGAACACCGTAGCGCGTCGGTGCCGGCAACGAAGTTTCCCTTCATTCAAGGCGTTCCCTGGGTGGCGTGGTGGTGTCGATAGAGTCTCTGCGTGGAGTCCCACGGTATTTTGCGGAGCGACACGGCGTGTTTGAAATATGTCGGGACGACGGACATTTTCAAATAGTTCGAAATAAATTCGATCTGGAGGGAAACGCGGAAAAGGATAGCCGGCTTCTCCGCTCGTCGATCTCGAAACTTCTGAACTATGAGTCGCTATCTCAGTTTTTCAGCTGCTAAGACGTTTCGACAATAACGCGAATTACAAAACTCTACTCCGTTACGAACTCCGTTACGAACTTTTACCGTATCTCCTCGAATAACTTCGTTAATTCTGCGTGGAGCAGCGGAGGTTAGACCGGGCGAGGAATGCGAGCTCGTGTTTTAGTGCTGCCCCTCTCCGGGCGCGGCGTGGCGCGGCGCGGCTCGGCGTTCTCGTTCTACCCCGGTTCTTAGATAAGGCGAAATTTCATCGCGATTTTCAGAAGTATTCCTGACATTGCCGTTGGCCCGCCATCCTATCTCCCGCCCCGATCCTCGAAGACAACTCCGTTCATCGCGTCCTAGACGGCGCGGCGTTCCCTAGCTCGCTCTTCCATAACACCAAGCTTGAAAAATTGGATTCCACCCCGTCCCCCGGCTTAAAAATGCTCGTCTTGCGCCACTCGTTGTGAGAAACAAAGATATTTATGAATTTCCTGCGATATCCATCGGTCTAACGAAATTCCTCGTCGAAATTAACCGGGACAACAGGTCACCATCCAAATTATTTTTCCCTCTTGCGGGAGCACGAGCCAAATTGAACGCAAACACAGGAGAAAAGTCAAAGCGAATGATCGCCCGAGGAATCGTTCAGCCCGCGCAACAGCGTTCAACGATCCCCAAGTTCGTTCCCGTTGGTTTGCGAAGGGAGGAAATAAACCGGCGAGGCGCGCACAGCACGCCGGCCGATTACGCGTATGTGCAGGGAGCACCGGCAGTTGTTTTGCAAGCTTACTTTCGAGATGGACCAGCAACTTTCCAGACTAAAGAACGAGTGTACTCGGAACTGGAGAACATGGAGGCAAAGGGGGGAAGAAGGAGGGAGCAATGGCAAATGGCATAAGTTGGCCCGAGCAAACTCACCTGCTATTCTCCAAGGCTGGGAAATAGGCGAGAAAGAGGATGCGAATGGCGAGGGGGGAGCCAGAAGAAAAGGAAAATAGCTGTATATATTACTGCGAGACGGACGGATGTAAATTTCAAGGGCCAAATAGGAATTGAGCAGTGTCCAGTTTGCCAGCCGCGTGGCGTCCGGGAAAACTTTTGTTGAGCGTACTATGCGATGTCCTTTAACTCGTCGGGCACGGCGTCGCCATCCCTCCGCGGGAGACATCCAGTTTTCAGCGGCGAAGGAGGCCGCCGCGCCGGAAGGTAACGCAGCGTCAATAAAAATAGTTTCGCCGAGTTAACAAAACGCCGCGGCGCCCGGCCCAGCAGTTTCGAGCTAGCGCATAGCGTCGCGACCCGGTAAGATTCATATTCTCTATATTTTGTATCGTCCATACGACTAGACTGCGGATCTTTATGAATTTATAGCAAAATTGAGTAGATAAAACTGAAAATTGTAGAAAAATTTTGAAAATGTCAATGTATGCTCTCCCATCCATTAAAATTATTGAGGTGTTACGTATGCAGACGCTACTGTGTCGAAACAAAAGACCTATTTAAGAACAAAGGGCTCACTCAAAATCGGACCATAGAGGAGCTTCTTGCAAGTGATATAACTTCTAAGAATTCATTTCTAATCTCAGAAGTAGCACGTGGCCCCCACCATCGCTAGGTCCGATTTTGGGTACTATATAAGGTCATGGATCCCTCCTATTAGTTGGGTTGATTCAAGTGAACACGCGCAGTACGTATCGTTCCACGTCGAAAGTCACGTCAAGCAAGATCGGGTGCTAAAGTCTTTGTCGAGCACTCTGTGGTAGATCGCCCCCGCATTTCTCAGTGCGTGAAAACTGAGAGCGTTTAGTCCGCGAGTCCGCGACACTTTACACTGAACATTTGTATCGTCAATTATTATCAACAATATATTACTCGTATTAATCTATTCGAAGTTCATTTCCATTAGGCATATTCCTTTTCGATCTTCCAGTAGTTAGTATTCTACGACGATACACCTTTGCCGCTCGAGGTGTATCTATTTCAATCAATAAGTTACGAGACAGCGGAACCACGACCTTATCCTTTATAGTGGCGACCCGGTGGTGAGATAGACATCGGCTAGTCCACTCCCTTGTTCCCTCGAGGCGACCCGGTGGTGAAATAGACATCGGCTAGTCCACTTTTCCATATTCCACACACGAGGCGACCCGGTGGTGAGATAGACACCGGCTAGTCCTACGTGTACCTTTATAGTAGCGACCCGGTGGTGAGATATACACCGGCTAGTCCACTCCCTTGTTCTACACACGAGGCGACCCAGTGGTGAAATAGACATTGGCTAGTCCTACGTGTACCCTTCCTACCTAGACCCAAAATATCTCTAAATCCAAACTCCCCTCGGTTCCCGCATCGCTGCCTGAACCTTGGCTCGTAACAGAGGGAAGAAATAACATTCAATTTGGATTTCTAGTTTTTGCATTGATCCATTAGTGTACAAGAAAACCTCTGTCACGGCACGTTGCTCTGGCTCAATAAAGTGACTCTGTGTTCTCGATATAAGTAGAAATCTGAAAATAGTCAACTGTGAAAGTTGAAATACAGCGATCCTCACCAAAATCGCCCAGTGACGCCAGCGCCGATTTACTGCGAGCAGACCGTTCCCTTCTTCCCGTGTGTTTATTTTACGACTTCGTCCTGCTTCGCGCTACTTGCGCCGAGGGTTTCCAACGGCGAGATAAGAGTTCATGACGCAGATAGAGGGATTAGGGAGACAGCCACAGCGAGATTAAACGTGGCCGACGACGCCACGGAAGCCCGACGCCACCGGACAATGCTAGTTGCCCCGGACGAGCAATCAACGGGTATCGCTTTAATCATAGTCGCGGGAATCAAGATGCTACTTTAGATGACCTATCCACCGATCCTGCTACCGACACAACGGATAGAAACCTATTAGGAGTCTTTGGACTCGTCAACTGTCACGTCCACTGTTTTCAAAGCAATTCTTTAATCCGCAAAGTGCCAGCGCTAATAGCTGCTCCGCTAGATAGAAATGGGACAAGTACTAACCTGCGAGTATAATCGATGTCCAGATAATCTGATAATATTATACGTACGTAGATATACAGGGTGAGTTACCTAACGTTGCAACCTCAAATTTCTTTGTTGTTTTTAAAGTCTAAGTATGAAGTCTACAAATTTTTAAATTTGTTTAAATTTGCAAAATAATAATGTTCTGTGTCTGTTATATGGAGCTACTCAGAAAGTTTATACGTGCGTGGGTAATTGTAGTCACTAAATTCCTAATGAAAGGGACTGTCATTGTAGGTGTTTAAAAAAGAGTGGTTCCATTTTAAAAAATGAAGGTGACCTTGATATCTCTAAAAAAAATCTTTTTAAATATTTTTGGTATCATGTGACCCCCCACTGAACCATTCAACTTTGTCCTTCAGACATTTGACGTATCTTTAAAAACAACAAAGATATTTATGGTAGCAACGTTAGGTAGTCACCCTGTATAAACGGTTGTATTAATTGAGTGTTTAAAGCACTTATACTTAAGTACTTATTGCTTGGATTCGTAACAATGATTCGTTGATTAAATGAAGAAATCGTCGAAAAATCGGCGATTGATTCAATCGTCAATCGTTGATTAAAAAAAGGAATCATCGAAAAATCGGATGATTTAATCAATTGTTGAAGTTAATCGCCTTACGGTCTATCCATAAATTGCAATAAGGAGGGAAAGAGAGACAGAGAGAGGGAGCAGAGAGCGGATGGAGAATTGACAGAAATAATAACATATTTCAACAAAAACATGGTCATAGCTTTCCAGGAACAATAACTTCAAACATAAACGCACGTAAACAGAGTTTGTATTATAGACCAAATGACAATACACCTAAACTCGGTTTAAATTTTTTTCAGTATTCATACAGTTTTGATTCCATATTCCATTTCGAAATTTCAGCAGTTAATCATTATCCGATCGATTATCTGATCGATTATCCGATTGATTAATAAATATTTAATCGTTAACCGGAATTTTTTAACGACTAAATTAGATTAATTGCTAACGAGATTAATTGTTAATTGCGATTAACAATTAAAGTAGAAATTTAGTCGTCAATCGTTGATTAAATTTTTGCCCGACTCTGCTGGAAACTAGCAGGCCAGCCGGTGGTAAAATCGGACACCGGTCTTAGGTAGACGTTTCTAATTCGTCGCGTATCGAGCGTTGAAAGGTAATTCGAGCATCGATTTCGCGCTCAACGGGGAAACTTGAGCGTCGCCGTGATTCGACGGCTATTTATTTCGATCTCTGCTCGGCTATCAATGAGTAAGTTACACTCCGCGCATATGGAAACTCCTACACGCGCACACCCGGGGCTCGTTCGAGGCGTCTAATAAGAAGTGACGTGTAATTTCGCCTGACCTACATTTTACCAACGATTCACTCGACGCACGACATTTTAAGAGAGTCTCTCGCCTCTCGAATGTAACATTGATTGTGCCCCGTCGAAAGCTTTTATTCGCGACTGTCGTTCACGCCTCGCTCTTTCATCACCGAACACCCTTTCCCCTCCTCCCACCCATTTTTATATGTATATCAAGCGATGCCCCGTTCGCTGTCAAACAATGTCAGGTGGAACGAAACAAAATTAATAAAAAAATCCGTTGCCGGCTCTCGTTTCAACTGGCAATCAGAGGTTCAATTAATTCGTTGCCCTTCCAACTGTGTACCACTGACGGTCCCGCGCACGATTTTTAAACAACCATCCTCTGCTAAAGGCTACGGAAGTAACGGGTCAACCGGAAGTCGGACGAACGCAAATATTCACGGTATAAACCCGTTGCCGCCGAAACGCTTTCATCGCGCAAATACGAGCTCTGACAATGAAGTTCGCAAACCCCTCGCAGTAAAATTACTTGTACGTACCCATTGATGAATTTAGTCACCGTCAAAGTGCTTCCCTTGGGAAACTATGCGCCGACACCGACACGACGCTACTCTTACCCGCCGAAACTGTTCCCGGAAATAGTTCTCGAGCTACCGTTTCGTTATTACGTGTGGCATCGATGGCGCCGAAGCGTCATTCTTTCGATGCTCCTCGCGTCTATAATCTCTACTATTTTAAATTCATGATTATTCAGATTGTAAACGTGCACCCAAAATAATTGACAAAAGTCTGGATAGTCTGGTATAAAGAAAAAAAATAAACATTTTCAATTTCTCCTTTGTTCGCGATTTCTCCGTGTTTTGTACTTTTGTAATGTCGATCGTAGGCACCGTAACGGAAGACGATAGTCTCGCCGTGGAGATGTATACATATACGCGAGTCTGGCGAGCGATTCACGGTGGTCGCGATTGACAAGTGGGAGTTGTGGATTGTGGAGACGGTTGCGAAGGAAAGAGAGGCTTTGATGAAAGAAAGAGCGACTTACGGAATGTGCGAGACGACGCGAGGTTTTCCCGCGATAATTTGTAAATTGAGTTAGATTTTGGCCTTGAGTGTTCCGCGAGTGAACCTGGGTAATGATAGATTTGGACGTTGGGTCCTTGTTCATTCGGTTCGGCGAGACTTGGATTCTACCAGGCCGGTTGCACATTTGAGATTCGAGGGCATTGGAAGCGTTGAAGCTTCTTTGCAGTGTATACCGAAGCTGGGACGGATCGCAAGGCTAACTCTAGTGCTGCCGGCGAAGGATTGTCCTTGGAACACTGTTGTGGATCACTGCGCGTTCAGATTTGGTGATAAACGGTAAGAAAGCTCTCTTAGTTTTAAATTAGAATGGCCATTTAGGATGTAATTTGTTTAATCGCTGATTCCCTGAAACCGCGTTGGTTACGAGCTTTCGTACGATGAAATTTATGTAGTATTTGCTTTTGATTGAATAAATCTATTGGGTCTTGCTTCGGCTTTTCCTCGTAATCCGTCGAGTTTTTTACGCCGAAGCAAGAATTTTTGTTTAACCGGGAAATGGTGTATTTTTATTTTAGTATAAGTTCGAACGTTGTTCAATTTTGAACTCCGTTCCTGTGTTACGAATTCTTTTTACTGAATTGCTAAAAATGGTCAACAAACATTCTTCTCCGAACGAAATTTTTGGTTCCAGAGAGCTGCGTTTAAACAGTTCACGGCGCTGGTGGCATTAAACATGTTTGCAGCGCTAAGGGTTAATAAGACCTTTCGCACGTCCTGCTGTACAGTAAGCGGACGAGTCCGCAGTAACCTGTTCGCAGTTTGTAGAAACGTCCAGGCTGCCGGCGAACATGGTTCGCAAGCTGTTCCTGAATAGCAATGTAGACGCGGGATTAAGAGTCTAGTCGTGAAATAAATTCTACGGTTAATGGCTAAAAAATGTGATGAGGTCTCGGGGACCCGAGTTCGCCCCAGTTGAGGGTGAAGAACATATTTCGATGACAATTGACGCGACGTGAGGAGCGTGGACGCGGGACTGCGACTCCAGTCGTGGAATTAATTGTAAGGGTAACAGGGTGCATTTTAATTTTCATTTCGCATAAAGATCCGCTGTCTATTGCTGACTATTGACGTTACAAGTAAGGGTACAGATAGAATATAATTAAATACGGCTGCTTATAGCGAAGCCGCTCATAGAGACCGCTGAAAGACGATCAAAGCGATATTCGACAACGAGACGCGCAGCGATCGAACGGCGAGTTCTCGAATTTTATTATCAATTTCCGTATTCGCCGGTGGAGGGACAAAGGAGGCGTACAAAACGATACGTCGATCGCGGACACCGACGCGACGTCGATGTTCCGCGCGCACGAGAATCACGGACGGTTGAGGACGGTGTTGCGAAACGCCCCGCGGCGAAATTGAGTGGAAATAAATAGGAGGGTCGAGTGGAGATTTCAGACTGAAAAGAAGACGGTCGCGGCCGGGAAGAGCGGCTTCGCTGTCGCTTCTTATAAGTCGAACGATAAGAGGGAAGAAATTCTTTTCTCGCGCAACTACCGCCAGGCCTGGCTCCCGTCTTTCATCGTTCGTTTTCCCTTCAACTGCGCTCGAGAACGAGGCAACGTCGCGACGACGACGACGACGACGACGACGCGGTCCGATTAAATGAAAATTGCCTACGCTTGTCTGCCGAGGATGAGCCGGAATAGGATTAGGCGTTTCTCCCGTGCCGTTTCAGGATTTACACGTTTTCAATTAAGCACATTTAGCCGGACGAATGTCCGTGAAATGTGACGCGGCATTATCGCGGGAGCGGGAACACGCTTGTCGTCGAGGAAACTAATTTAAGTAACCCCAGCAACGCGACGCGACGCGGCAACGGTCGGAGGGATCCTTTTAGATCCCCTTATATTGAAATATAGTGAAAATTCGTTGTAGCGCGGGAATCGCGCGTTCATTATTTCAAACCGCCGTTCGTAGAACCTCGTCGCCAGGATCGCAGAGAAAAGTTTTCGAAGTGCGCACCGTCCGTGAAAGTTCGCGTCTGTATGGTCGTCGATCCCGTCGATTCCCCTGCGTCGTGAATCTCGAACGCGAACGACAGCCGTCGGAATGGATGGGTGCGGTAATGTCCGGCGGACCCTTATGTTCGTTTGCATAATTGCGGCCGCGAGCGAGCAAATAAACGGGAGTGCACGTTTATCGGCGTGCGTATCGGCGGCGAAATTTATTTTATCGTTGCTATACACACCGCCGACGATCATTACACGCCGCTGATTTAACGGCGAATCCATTCGGCGAAGTTTGCTAGGATTTATCGGGTCAAAGTTACCCTTCGAGTCGGAACGTATGAGAGAATTCATGCTGAATTTGATTTCTTCTTTTACGGCTGCTCTCGCGAGCAGAATTACCGCTTTTTCATCCCCACGCACAGCCTCGAACACGGTTTACATTAAAGCCCTCGAAATGAATTAATTATTCGCTGTCGGCATAACAACGCGATTCGAGAACGGCCACGCTCTCGAGGAACACGTGCGATCGCGCGATCCTGAAAAGCGGAAAGGTTGCGACAGGGTAGAGGTGGGCAACAGAAATCAGCAAGAACGATGTCTCGGTTTTCGGAAGGAAAAAGTAGAGTAACGCGACAGGGCTACCGACTCTGGCGTTAATTAATCATCCGGGAGCGGGCGAGTTACTCGACCCTGATGAATTATCGCCACCTGAGGAGAGAGAGAACTAACTTCCACGATATATACCTTTCATATCTGCCTACGAAAATTCTCCATTCTTTGTTCGGGGAACGGCGCCGTTCCGCCCGAAGAAAATGGAATGTGACAATGATGCATCGTCAATACCGAGGCGAAAATGTTGCGCCGCCTCGCATCGCCTAGCCTCACCTCACTCACCTCACTCACCTCACCTCACCGCACCGCACCTCACCACTCGCTTGTGGAAATTTAATGGACAGACGGGAGATGAGAACGCGAGAACGCCGATGATGCCGCGCCGGGCCGAGGCAGGATTTCGCGAAAATTAAATCTCCGTTGGGCCGGCTCGTCGATCACCGGCGAGCACGCGGTATCATCGATGAATCTTGAAACAGCGATCGCGGATGCGGTTGTTCGACGCAGCCGGAGCGAAGCCGCGTGCACACGGAAGGGGCAGCCGGTGCGGTGTGCGGCTCTCTCGGTTATCGCGAGAGCGTATACCTGGCGTTGATAGCGCGCTGCTTTATGCCCGAAAACTCCACGAGGTGGAACCGAGATAAACGAGCGGAATTCCGATGTCGGGTCGAATGAATTTTGTTGCTCGTGTCATTAGTCAACGTTTTATCGAAACCTCCTCTTGCCCTCCGGACGGGGAACGATCTTCGACGTTCAAACATCGTGGGAAACGGGAACATGTGAATTGATTGAAAAAACGGGGGGAGAAACGTTTCGAAATCTACTCGCTGATCTTTGCCGAGGAGAGAAACAAAAGGGGACCGAGAGGTACGCTCGGGGGTGACTGGTTGCAAGAGAACGGTTAAATAATACGCGTGCTCGCAATAGAAACGTGTTCACGTACATTGTTGCCTCTGGACATTCCGGCGAACATGTTAGTGCCGTTGAAGTCGTGTCACGTGCCAGATGAACGGGTGTACTTCCAGGGTTTTCCTCTCGTGAAGATAAAAAAAAAAATGAATGTGAAAGAACTTGTGCGCGGTTCACTGGACAGTCCTCTCGGTGTTCAGGCCAAGCAGTCGCGTGTACAATGACGAAGTGCGACGCGGACCGGTATAGACGGATAGTCTCGGAGCAAGTGCGAAGAAGAGAGGGCGAAAGAAACGCGCGAGTATTGCCGCGTCAGTTGCACGAGACTTCGGCAAACACCTTGGAGTAGGTCGCGAGTAGGTTGACACCTTCAGGAGAGAGGTCGCGCGCAGAACTGACACCTCACGCGCGCGGTCCAGCTACCCTCAGCATCCAGCAGCAGCAGCAGCAGCAGCAGCAGCACCGGCAGCGGCAACCGAAGGGGATGAAGCGGAGCACGCGCGAAATTCCGCCCCTATACTGCGCCCACCCCTTATCCCTCCCGAACCACCACCATCCGTTTCCTCCTCCTCCTCTTCACTCCCTCTCTCTTGCTCTCTTTTTCTGGAACCGAGCGCGTTCCGCTTCCTCCTCGACTACAGACCTGTTTTGTCCTGACTCCGGCAGCCTAGCGCCAGAAAAGAATGTTCGAGGGTGAAACGAAAGGTGAACTGCCCGATAATTATCAGCCAGATAGATGCGTTTCTTACCGTTACAAAAGCGAAAATATAGCTAGGCTTTTTTCGGGTTCGTGAGCGGCACCGTTTCATGAATCTTCTTACAATTAGTCGCGCGGTTTCATACATCTCTGTCAAACGTCATCGAAACAACTGTGATGTTTACTGTGCTTATGAAAATAAACAACCTCATCTATACAATTTTCGGTAACCGCACATGTATGTTCAACAATGTTCGTTAAAATTCGATAATTGAATGGTGCACAGCTTCACCCGTTGCAATTATAGCCCATCAAAGCAATTTGGTTTTATATGATTGGCTTACTCGAAACGAAATCTACAGTTACGTGCTGCACACGTATGTTCACTGTACACGTAAGCTTCATATTTCTCTTGGTTGTCATTCTTATATTGAGACGAATCTCTCGTGAGATTTTCTACAATAAAAAACCGTGAAACGACAATTGCCAGCGAATTCGTCAGCCGGATAGATTAGAGGGAATTTCTGGTGCGCGAGCAGGCAACGAAAGTTTATTTGGTCCGACCTTCGGCATCTGGCAAGCATAAGAGTATATGAGAGCGAGGACGCGCGAAATTTCACCCTTGCGCGCTCTCCAGCACACCAACGACCCCTTTACAGCCCTGCATATCGTCCAGGCGGCGACCCTCGCACCTACCTAGGGGCGAAACTTTTCTTAATAATTACTGGGCAATGGAGGCCATATTGCGCGACTCGATGACCCGGCCCCTTTAATATTCGAGTGTTACGCACGTCGTGAGCGCACGCGCGCGCGCGGGAACACTTCTTCTTTTTTTTTTGTCTGTTTTGTTTTAGTTATGCGTGTACACGTGGTTAACGCACAAAGCCTGTTGTCCGTTGTGCCTGAAACCCCAATGGTCGAGGAACGCTGATGCATTAAACGGTGCCTTTTGTCCCCCGGTTTATTGACCCGGGTCGAGGGACGGAAAGTTTTCCGCGCGGGACGCGTGAAACAATCGAACATGAAAGGCGACGCATAAGCCACCGCAATAATCATTCCGAATCCTCCATCGGCCCGACCCGACCCGCAATTTTTCGAATAAAAGCGGTCCGCGAAACTGCGGACGCGAGATCGTTCGATCGATGCGAATTATCACCGAACATTGACCGCGAGACGGGCGCGCGAAGTTTCATCCACGCTTTTCCACGAGCACAGGCGCAGAAAGCGCGTCACCGTTGCGATTAATACGACTCGAAACATTAAAAGCGTTCTTAGCCACGGAGAGTGCACACGGATGTAAAGCAGACAGAGAACTTTTAATACTCTGTAGTGTACAAAGCTTTGCACTTATGTTGCCACCGCACGCGAGATAACATACATTACTATATTGGTATCGCGAGCCCGAATGAAATTCACAATGGTACTTCGTCCGTGAGACCTGGATATATTGTGTTTTATATAGACATTAACGTCGTTTATGTACTACGAAACAACGACGCCACCTTATATGAATTTAAACCGAACCTGTTTGCTCGTTCACTCGCGCGCACAATTTTCGACGGCAATTCATTAGAATCACATTCAACCTCCGCGATTTAGAAGATATTAGGGTGGAATCAGGGAACAAAAATAACAGTTATTCCAAAATCCACGATAAAAATCATTAACAAAAAGTTGATTATTATTGAAATTTTAAATGATCTACATAAAATATATAAAGAAAAAAATTCGGAGAACAAAATGATTAAGAAATGTCGATATTTATACTTTTTGGTTACAACAGTTATTAGTGTCCAAAAAATTGGATCCTCCTCGATAACTGTTATCGATGAAGAAATACTGTTTCGATTGCTCAAAGCAGTTATCGATGAGAGAAGTTCATTTCGATCACTCATAATAGTTATCAATGAGAGAAATTTATTTCGATCGCTCATAACAGTTATCGATGATCGAATTTCTTTTCACTAGTTCATAATAATTATTGATGAGAAAATTTGTTTCGGTTGCTTATTTAGTTATTGAGTTGTCTACTCGTTTTCGGATGGGGCAAGCCTGTGAAATTCATTGAGAAGGTTTCGTACAACAAGACGAATCAACAGACCGTAAGAACAACACAAAATCTGTTTGTTGACTGTCTTTGTTCACGGACGACTCTGTTCCACTCGGGAAAAACGTATCGATATAGACGAAAATATTATAGATTACTGGAAAATTCAGAAATATAGACTCCCGTATTTATCAAAACTAGCGTGCAAAATTCACGCTGTACCTGCATGGTTAGCGTTGAACGAGCCTTTTCTGCTCTAAGATTAACGCTAGATGATTTGCGATGTACAATAATTTGTCAGGAGAGAATTTGGAAAAACTCATGTTGTCACATTAAATTTTGATTGTAGCAATTAATTTTATGAATAAAAATTCAATCAAGAATATTTATAACATATTTTAGCTATCACAAGCCAATTGTTTCAATGATAGAATCATAGAAAATCATAGAACATAGAAAAATATAATGAACGATCAAAATTTGCGACGCAAAAAGGAGAGCGTATGGGAAATGCTATGAACTATGTCTCTCTTTCTTTCCCGTATGCTCTCCTTCTTTGCATCGAAAATTTTGATCGTTCCTTATTTTTTCTATGATTTTCTATGATTCTATCATTGAAACAATTGGCTTGTGATAGCTAAAATATAATATAAATATTCTTGATTCAATTTTGTCTAGATGTCTTGCAAATACTGCATCGAGAGTTGTTCCTGATCTTGTTGTCGCTTTATTAGGATTATTTACCATTTCCGATCATAATTTTCTTCTAAACATCACTAGACTGCAAGAAGTTTCACATCTGCCGCGCGTAGTTTTCCACACGTATGTTTTTTTACTTACCTGACACCTTTCAAAATTTTTCAGGTTAGTTTCGAACAAGGGTTTGGATAATTGTTTATAAATCTTTCAGTCGGAACAAAATCCGATGAGAAACTGCATGTGAAAGTAGCTGGAGGTTGATTCTATGTTATCCAATTGCAAATGTTCACAAATTAACTCTGGTTAATTAGTTATTAACAATTGTTGCGCGGGCTGATTGTTTTGGAAGTTCGCATAATGCGTAAGACAAGGAGGGTCGAACTGTGCGACAAGGACAGACATACATAACATACCACTTCTCCAAAATTGGTTAATAACTAACAATTTAAGCATCAAACCTGCATAAATGAAATGGGAATGTAGCCAAGGCTTCGTTTTACATTCTACAATCTTAAAAGTTCACCAATCAAGTCTTTAAAGTTAGTAAATTAATTATGAAAATGTTACTTGTCAAACTATTCGAGGTTATTCGCGAAATTTCGTCACTTCCGTAATGCTAGAAAATTGTAGCCACCTCAGCAAAGAAGTTTCACTTCAAAAATTTATGAAATAATTGATTGTCTACCATTTGTAAGTTGTATAACTTCTTTTTGAATAGTTGAATAACTATTGAATATTCATCAATAGCTGTTATGAGCGACCGAAATAAATTTCTCCCATCGATAACTGTTATGAGCGGTCGAAATAAATTTCTCCCATCGATAGCTGTTATGAGTGGTCGAAATAAATTTCTCTCTTGATAAATGTTATAAGTGATCGAAATGAATTTGAATGAAAAGAGAACAAATTTTCGGTTACTTATACGTATAAGGATAAAGGCCGGATATTTGGGAAAAGTATTCAAAATCGGTCCTACCAAATCTACTTTGAACTCCATTCTACTAGAATGTGCTACATGCGTAGAATGATTAACCAGCATAGATGGAGTATTTTACAAACATTCGTAAAATCAATGAGATTGTTGCAAAAATGGTTTCAAGATGGAAGCGATGACGTCAAGCATTTCTGACCGGCCAGGCCGAAGGGAACCATTTCAACTCGTGAGCTAATGAACATTGTTGTGAACTCGGCGGAATGCGAGCGCCATGTGTTTTCTTACTGTCGGTGGTATCGATCGGCCGGTTTCAACTGGCTCTCGTTCCATTAATTACACCGCGTTTTTCGGACCGATGGAAATTATGCATTCCCGACAGATGATAATTAGTATACCCGGTCACGAGCGGCGTGCATGTCGACGCATGAAATTACAGATTCGATAATCGGAGTATTGCAAAATTGGAAATGAAATAACAGGAGACCCTCCGTACGGTAGCCCCGCTAGACAAGTAGAACAGTTTCCGCGCCAATTAACTTGGATTTCGGTTTTCGCGCTACTCAAAATTAATTCGCCAGCGAATTCATTCCGATTTTCTGTTGAACAGTTAATATCGTACCGGACAGTGAAACACGATGATCGAGCGCGCATACGCGGCGAACACATTCCCGGCATTAGCGCGCTCGTTCATCACTGGATTTTCAATCTGTAAAGATCAATTTGGATGAAACGCAACACGCTCGCCTAACACTTCCATACAACGTTCTACGCCCCCGTGAATCATTTACAACGTTCCGCGGCAGCAAGAAGTCGAGGTTATCCATGTTATCCCCTCTATACAGGGTGATTCAGTTAAGTGCATCGCTTAAATTGTAAACTATTTCCAAGTGTACCAAAAAATGGTTCAAACGAAAATTGTATGATTTCAAGAGCAGCGTATAATGTAACAATTGGATTTCCTGTATTTTTCTTTTTTCTCGAGATATAAAGGTCAGCTGAAGAGATTCCTTATCCCAAAGAGTAAATTTTAATCTTATGGTTGGAGTGAGAAGTGAAGCTTGCATAAAAAATTACATATAAAGGTATATGGGTATAAATGATTATTAATGCAAATTGTATTCCACCCAGGGACCCTAACTGTTATAACCTAAAAGAAAAGAAGTCATCGAATAACAAGTATTTCATCGACTAAACTCGTATTGGTTACAAATAAGGATTATGTACAGTAAATGTCCTATAGACGCAACAGCCTCGGGGGGATTTTATTGCATCTACCGTATAAGATAGCTATTTTTTTCATCTCCAAAGGCCAAGCCGGACGTAGAGAAGGACAGCGCGTGTAAAGAGAGACCACACGCGGGCCTTTCAACTGTGCCGGCGACTGCGATTCTCCGCGTCGCATTACTAGTGGTTCACACCGATATACCGAGCCGAGATCAGATTACTAAGTTGGGGGGGATATTCTTGGTCGCATCTATCGTGTAGAAATTGTTGCGTGTATAGAACATTTACTGTATTTCTACATTTTCGACTTATTTTCAGAATCACCCCCTCTTCCACCAGTTACCGATTAGCTTGCGTGAAACGTGGTTGCAGACGGTGGTCGATATAAAAATGGCTAAAATGGTTGTCGGCGAGCTCGAGATTAAAATTCAACCGCGTCCACATCTACTACTTACCGGTCACGATAAAGGCGAAATCTCGAACAATTATGGTCGTGGAATTCCCTATCGTTTCCCGTTTACCACTGAGTGAGGGCTTTCCATTGTCTGGCCAGGACCGAATGAAAGGTAAAAAGGAAGGAAAGCGAAGTCGCACGGTCGAGACAGTAAAGCGCAGAGAAGAAATGCAAAATGGTGGTAGCGTTGGTCGCCCGTAACCGTAACCGAAAGAGAGAGAGGGACGATGACTGCTGAAGGAAATGCTTGTGAACGGGGGAATGGATAGCAAAGGGGAGCCTTGCGGAGACAAAGAAAAGAAGGAAGAAAGGAGGGACGAAGATATCAAAAACAGGAACGGTAGCTGAGTGTAAACAGTCTAAAAAACCGCGAACGATGAAAGATGTCCTTTCAGCATGGTTGACGAGGCCGCGAGCTTGCAGTTCACGATAATAACGAAACGTTACACCGCACCGCGCGTCATCAAGACTTCCAGTTGACAAACAGGGATTCTCAGAGTATCAGCATCGCCCTAATGACGCTTCCAGTTACAAGTAGTAGCGGCGCAAATGCGATCGCTGCCACGGCAATTAATTATCAGCTCGAGAACGCTGATATCGTTTCACCTTCCACCGATATCTGACATCGCGAAAATGATCGGAAGTTGGTCGATCGGACGATCGAACGTGTTTATAATATACTTCGTTACTCTCGCGTAATTGAACACCCGAGTTATCTGATTTCACTTATTTCATGTAGACAGGGTGGACCCACTTATCATGACCACATCAAGTATTTTCGATGTTAGACCGATCAAAATTTTTGTAAATGGCGTTAGAAACAAATGAAATAATTTAGGATAAGGGTAAACTTTACTTTACCGGACTCAAAATTAATACCTTTCTCCTACGAATTATGATGTATTTGGTATGTAATCCAGTAGATTTGTATTCGGCGAGAATGTAGATCGAAGTTTCGATCCTCTAGGATCAATAGTTGAGGAGCTATGGTCGCTTAAAGTTGAGCATTTTTGTCTCGACCTAATCCTAATCAACTTACCTGCCAAAAAAGTTCAACTTTAAACGACCATAGCTCCTCAACTATTGATCCTAGAATTTCGAAACTTCGATCTGCATCCGCGCATACCAAATACATCATAATTCGTAGGAGAAACGCGGAAATTTTGAGTCCGGTAAAGTAAAGAGCAGCCCAAGATAATCCTAGAATCCCGGAGATTCTGTTCACGGTCGGAAAATCCTAGAAATCAGCAACAGCTTTCGAACTTTCTGTCGGCAGTATACGCGCGAGTTTTGCCGGTTTTCGTCGTCGTGGCATTACGCCTGCGACTCCATTACCGCGGACAGTTTTACGCGTCGCCCTATAGTACTTTTAAACGATTATTGCGCCAGGTATAATCACGAGTATTACCGGCGGTGCAGCATACTATCTAGTAATTAGAAACTTGAGATCATGATAGCTTACGTACCGCGCGGGAGTTTCCACCCGGCTACGGTGGCAAGCTCACATGAATATAAGAAAACAAGTTAGACGGTCTCTTGACAGTACAGATGAATCGCCAATCTGGCCGGAAACACGAGGTCGATGTAACTCGCACGGATTACGTAAACGTCGAAAAACGTTCTGCGAATTAATCGATCAAACTTTCCGCGTTTCTTAAAAGAAGATCTGTCTTGAAATAACAGTCGTGCGAATTAATGGTTTAAAAGATAAGTAAAATAAATAAATGTTATTCGCACTCCAGACCTCGCTCGGCCTCCGTTCGCCTAAGGGTCTAGTTAGTTTGGGTCCGGCACGGCCGGCGCAAGGGCGTCCGGCATCGGAAACTAGAAAGGGACTAGAATCTTACTAGATTTTGGGTCGAAACATGGGTTTGCGATTTTTCACTTAATGTCCTTATACGAGAAAATTTTGGGCTGGGTGAGGGGGTTCATTCGAAAGAGGAAGGTTCACCGCAGGGGGCTCTGGTCATCCCATCAGTCAAAAAAAGGCTTTTAAAGACAGAAAAATACATATGAAATCTGCGGGATTTTTTCTCGATTTTTTCCCTACTTTGGACACTCATATTATTAGATGTAAACATAATCTCGTTAACCTCATGACCAGAGCACCCTGCGGTGAACCTTCCTCTTTCGAACGAGCCCTCACCCAGCCCAAAATTTGCTCGTATAAGGACATTAAGCGAAAAATCGTAAACCCATATTTTCGACCCAACATCTAGTAAGATTCTAGTTATTTGCTAGTTTTGTCACGTGAGTATCCTACTGCTTTAAGCATAGGTGCGCCGGCCGTGTAAACGAACAGATTACGAGCAAACGACAGAACGGCAGAATAGTTTCTCTTGCATTTGTAAGACTGCTTTTTAATCTGGAATTCTCTCCGGTCTGCGAAACACACGAATTAACCGTGCAATAATTTTTTCCATCTAGATTATGGATCGGTTCCAGCGTGGGACGACTGAGCCAGTGTCGCGGTTTATTAAAACGGAATAGCAATGCAACCGGCGCGGCAGCGACGGCGGCGGGGCGCAAGCTGATTGTCCTTCTTGTCTTTAAAGATAAGCCGAGTAAATATTCATAGCCGGGTTGCACTTGATTCGACGGGGAGCTCGTAGACCTTCCCATAAAGCCGATTAAATCACCCGTTCTTCTTTTCTCCTCGGTAACCCCTTCTTTCCGGTTTGCCTCGGCCACAGAAGGATCTTCTGTGGAAGGACTTCGTACGAGGAGTCAATTAAAAAGTACCGGTTCGATTATCGATTATATTTGCCGGGCGGCGACGCGCCGCTGTGCTCTCGTCGTCCTAGCCTATGGAGCTACACGGTCGCTGGTTGCACAGGTACTCGAGAGTACTTCTGGCTGCGCAATGCTGCCGCTTGTCCTTTGAGAGCTGCGTTGTGAAGCCCTTGTCATGCACCAAAGACGTCCGCTCTGCGGCTAAATTTATTACGACGCTAACAAATATAGAGACAGTAATTATTTGCATCCTCTGCCGAGGGACGAAGGCCACGGATCGGTGCATATCCGTCGAGGACCCTGTCGGCTATGAATGTCATTCTGAATTACTCATGAATGCTACTTCTTCGATATTTCCCCTGCTCTTACCATTTCTCCGTTCTCTCTATCTCTCTCGCCCCGTATCGGTGTGCACGAGCGATGCGTACGCTTGGTCCTTCAGTATATCGGGTAACATATTCCCCAACGACCAGTCGAGTGGCGTGACACCGCGTGAGAGTCGTTGATTCGCTTCAAGAGCCTCCGTGAAAAAGCGCAGGCGTTCTTAGAATCACCTTGAAGGACCCAAGGCGAAAGAACCGATTCTCTTTATTTCTTTCTTCGCTTTCCACTCGAGCGTCCCGCATACCGAATTAACTGCTGTCTGCAGATTAAAAGGAGCCGCGGAGACTCCTTCGATACCCTCCGGAACAATTTAAGAAAACCTGCTGTACATAGCGCGAAACTTGTTTCCTCGCGGTCTGTAGAAATATTATTTCAAATATTTCCGAGAAAAATTGAATGTTTCGCGAAAAAGAAAATCGAGCAAGGAGAAAACGCGAGCGATGGCACCTTTCTTGGACAGAACTTTTACAGAAGGATTGTGTTCGAGTGTGCGGCACGACGATGGCCGACGGTGCCACGTATCGTTCTTTAAAACGGTTTCCATTCGTTCGCGTGGTTCTTTGATGAAAAGTAGACAAAGAAGGAGCCGTGCGAGGACGACGAACCGTTTACATGGGAAGAAGTTTCTGCGGAGCACAGACGGACCGACAGAAGTTTATCTAGAACTATGTAGTTGGCAGTTACAGACAGTTTCGCGTGGCAAAACGATTCGTCCGGCCTGAAGTTGTTATCGTTAATAGCTACCAGTTATCAGCGCCGTTCGATTCCGCCTTGTCACAGCATGCTTACATACATGCGCAACGCGTTCGCGCCGCGCCCGCGCCCGTGCAATTTATACGCGGCCGCTTCAACGAACTTTAACGAGGACATTCAACGCAATCAAATGAAAAACGACACGCGTTTTCGTTTCTCTCAGATTTTCATGGAATAAATTTAATCCTTCGGGCTAAAAATTCATTAACACTTCATAGACGTTGCAACTTTTTACCGCAGAAACATTTCTACAATAATGGTTTCACATAATTTGTGTTAAATTATTATGTTAAATCTCTGATGAAACTTTTCGTTTGAATCAGAGTGCAAAAATAACCTCTGAAACGTTTATAAATTTATGAGGTAACTGCAGCTGCGTACGCATACGCCGAATAAATGAAGCCCAATTTGGAGGACCGTATTATTTCACTAAATTCGAACAGAATTGTACGAACCTTCTGCATGGTAATTGTTCAAGTAACTAGATCTCCCTCATCGTATCCACTTGTTTTTCATTTGAATAATTAGAAATTCTTGCGATGTCCATCTATACCCACTGAAACGTAATTGTTCGTGCAGAGAATTTCAGGAGGATAACCGGGACTATCCTGACGAGGATATTTATAATCGTGCGTTAGATAAACGCCGAATCCGGAACTCGAGGAATCCGCTTGTAGTGATATAACGAGAATAAAGCGTAGACGCGATAAGCGCGTGTATTTCTTACGATGTGTCTCGATATCACGGTGCATTATACAGGTGTGCCGACTTCCCTCAAAAAACTGAGGCAGATGAGTCGTAATTCTCTGGCCGCCGCCAGACGGCGCATGGTCCCAGGTACTGTACATGTGCGAATGAGACAATACACACAATGACACTCATTCGCACACGTACGGTACCTGGAACCATGCGCCGTCTGGCGGCGGCCAGAGAATTACGACTTATCTGCCTCCAAATTTCAGCATTACAGAGATGCTAAGTCGGCACACCTGTATAATGCACCGTGCTCGATATAATGAGTCGTGGTCCGCTGTGTCGAAGACAATAATTCAAATATTATGGAGATGAGCGGTCGACACGCAATTTTCGTCATCGAGTCGCGTAGCGCTCTCGCGACGCTGAATCTTGTAACGACGTTCGCGGAATTACATTTAGCGGGGAGTTCGAGTACTAAACAGTAATTAACGGTTTAAAATGGTCGAAATTAAAATGGCCTGAAGAAGTAGAAAATAATCGACTTTTCAGGCGATCAAAGTACAAAGGGCTCTCAACGAAGCCGCGCACTATAAGAAAGATTAGGTTCATACATAAATGAATAATATATCCTCTCAGTATTCGATTGTTTCAGAAATAGCTGCGAACATAACGAGCACCACGGAGGTAAATAGAAGAGCGATCCGATCCGCGTTCAAGCGGTAATTGCCAAAGTAATTTCGCGCGGAAGCAAAGTCAATGGTCAAAGAAGGAGATCGCTTCGGCTGGCTCTACCAGACAGGAACGATCAGCACCGGAAAGAATCGATTGAATTTAAGTACAGATACAAGTAACCAATCAACCATCTTGTTGCGAGTGCAGTTAGTATAGACTTCCAGTGCTCGGTTTGCGGGCAGCGGTTTGTGGCTTACGAACATGGCGAACTGCAGAGACATGTCCATTCGTTGCTGTTGCCGTGTCCAGCAAAATGGAATCGAGAAAAAAGTGTTAATTATTCCCGGGTTGTTCGCGAGCTATAATTGGCCAGTCCGTTTCGTTACGTACGGCAACCTGGAAAAGGTGCAGATTGTCTTTTCTCCATTTTCACTTTGGCAGCAAACGTTCCCTAATACTAAATGAACTACTGGCAGAACAAAAATTGGTAGCAGAGTTGAGAGTTGATATTTCTGTGGTTGTCAGGAAAAACGCCGCATGTCACATGATTTCACTTTCGAGATATTGCCGTTGAAAGTTTTGATCACTAATGCTTTCACAATGGACAGCGGTTAAATTGCATTATTTTTTGGAGCCTTTCGAATTTATTTTCATGACTTTTTTAACCGACTTCGAAAAACGAGGAGGTTACTCAATTCGATCTGTGTGTGCCTTTTTTTCGCTTATTTTCTATGTATGTTCACCGATTCCGCCGAGATGGAAGGATCAATCAGGGCGAAACCTTCTGCATTTTGTAGGGTATGTCTCCCGATTGCTCCCTTGAAAACAAATTCTCCATTTTTTCATTCTTTGCGGTTTTTATTGCCAATCTATATATATAAAAGCGAAGTCCTGACTCACCTATCAACGCCCAGGCTAAACCCTTGGACTTAGAAAGCTGAAATTTTGCACAGAGGTTTCCCTTATGATCTATACAAGGGACAAGAAAGGATATTTCGAAATTCAATCCCCAAGGGGGTGAAAAGGGGTTGCAACGTTTGTATGAGGAATATTTTGTTCGTGGTCGGATTTACTTCATACTTGGTCTTAATGCTCTTTGATATAATTAATCAAACACCTGTTTGGGCATTTTAAACAATTGAACCCCCAAGGGGGTGAAAAGGGGTTGCAACGTTTGTATGAGGAATATTTTGTTCGTGGTCGGATTTACTTCATACTTGGTCTTAATGCTCTTTGATATAATTAATCAAACACCTGTTTCGGCATTTTAAAAAATTCAAACCCTAAGGGGGTGAAAAGGGGTTTTGAAATCTAAGATTGCGGCATGACATAAAATTAAAACTCTATAGGGGTGAATGGGGGGTTAAAAGGTTTTATATGGAGAAACAATATCAATTTCCGAGGGCATTAAACGGTTTTCTGTGCGAGCGAAGCCGCGGGCAGAAGCTAGTAACCAATAAGACCGAAAAACCATCCTACGGTGTTCTACAAATTCTGCTCGTTCCACTAAAAAGTGTGAAATAACAAAATTTTATAAAAAAAAATTAAACCGACTTCGAAGAAACGCACTAAAAAGTATGATCTAATTTCCACTTAATTTATGTAAATACACACGAACTTAAATACAATTCAATCTTTTCGGGGGCGGCGCAAAATTGAAAATTTTCGACACTGGAAATTACGAAAATCCTTAAATTCTTCTACATGCTTTCACATATTAATGTATATATATATAACTTCTCTTCCCACCTAGTGATTTCCAAATTCACCATATTCCAATGAAATCATAATCAGCGACATCTGCCATTTGGAAAATTTTTGGAAATTATTGTACTTAAGTTCGTGTGTATTCACATAAATTAAATGGAAATTATTTCATACGTTTAATTTTTTTTCTGATAAATACATAAATTCTACTATACTCTGGGGCTCAATTAATATACAAACTCAAATTTTTTGAAATTGTGACATGCGGCGTTTTTCCTTGCAACCACAGATTTTGTCTGTACGTCTCTTTTGAGAATATCCGAATATTAACCACTTTGCTACCAAGGACGAGTTATCTCGCGACGCAGTACCGTTCGCACGATGGCCACAGACGAGTTATCTCTCGCGCCCACGTTTCTTTTTTATATCATTCGTACAACGCGACAGACGGGATACATCGTGACTTTCTATTATGTTTACATTCGTTTACATTTATTATGTTTATTACACATACAGTGGATAACAAAAGTAAGTTAATACTCATATTTTCAATAACGAAATCACGATAACAGTAATATTTATTTACTTGTAAAAATAAACAAGTTGATTACATGTTTAATGGTAATGTTGAAAACAAAATTTATCACGATTACCACAGTGATTTGAAGATTTATCAAGATATTGATCTTTCTATACTAAATATACAAGGTGTGGCAAAAGTAAGTTAAAGTATCGTTTAATAACACTGTTCAACACCAAATTTCACAATTACATTGTGATGGTGGTTCTTATAGAGTTTTATGCGCTGATTCCGAAGATGAACAGATTCTGAGAAACATGACTTTGAAAAAAAATATATATTTTTCAACTTTAAACAAATATTGTGATGTTATTATAAATAAAAGATATTGAATTGTTCTTTGCAGCAAAAGATTCTATAGACTTTCCCGAATATAGTGGTATCTGATACTAATACATTATGAATGTTTAAACATGATTCAACAATCATTAAAGGCGAAGAGACACCATCTTTTAAGGATATTTTTGAATTTACCTCAAAAAATGAGGGTTCAGCGGAAAATTGAACTATACCACACGATAGAGCAGACTTTTATCTTGAGAAATCACCCTTTAAAGTTTGCAACGTCGACGTTTTTTCCCGAATCGAAAGCAAAATATCTTCGCCATTACAACATTAACAATAAGTTGCCGCCAGTGGCGCTCACCACTAGCGCGATCTCAACATAAATTGGCCAACTCATGCCGGGCGAAGATATTTTGCTTTCTGATTCAGGAAAATACGTCGACGTTGCAAACTTCAAAGGGTGATTTCCCAAGATAAAAGTCTGCTCTATCGTGTGGTATAGTTCGATTTTCCGTTGAACCCTTATTTTTTTTAGATAAATTCAAAAATATCCTCAAAAGGTGGTGTCTCTTCGCCTTTAATGATTGTTGAAACATGTTTAAACATTCATAATGTATTTCCGAATTAAAACTCTCGTCCCCATAATCACATATGCGGTATAGCTCATCCGTGGCGATATACGAACGAAACTTGGTCGCGAGATAACTCGTCTGTGGCCATCGTACGAATGGTATTGCGTCGCGAGATAACTCGTCCGTGCTTGCGAAGTGGTTTAATGGGATTCGCTGTAATAGCCTCACTGACGAGTCCTCTAACAGGCCCAGGACGAAACGCTGCCGCTCACTCATTTCGGTAGCTTCCAAAATGCACTATGTATAATGTATACGACTATGATGACGTGCAACGTCGCGTCAGAAAAACCGAGTTAGTGAATTCGCAAATATTTTGGAAAGCGACCGATTGAAAGGATCGCGGGATCTCGACCGCGAGTGTTATGGTTCGTCTCGAGTCTAGACGGATAATAATATCCGAAGATAAAAGAACGTCCGAAAGAGATGCCTCCCCGAGCGAAACGATAAAACGCTTTAAATGCATGCGTGGCACAAGCAGTGTTTTTTTTTTATTTGACAATAACTCGCCGTTGATCCGCAGGTCGATGTCTCGGGGATAGCAGATATTGGAAATGGCAAACGGAGACAGAACAGTCTGGCTGATTATCCGATTATCCGGTTCTCCGGAACATTTGCAATTTACGTCTGGAAGTACCATCGGTTCAACCCCTCTTTCGGGGTCGTTGCTTCTTCTCCCACATCCTTCGTTACCGTTCCACCCCCATCCGGTTTCCATCGTTCCCTTCCCCACTTCAGCAGCTCTGCTCTTCTTCCGCCGTTTTCCTTCCGTTCCTCGTCCTTCATTTGATTCGGCGCGGCGCGCTATACCTTCTGTCGGCGGCAGGGAACAACGTCGAATCATTCGTTTCTATCCTAACGAAATCTCTCCTCGGACGTTGCGCTGATAAGAGAGCACGAGCCCCCGCGTACCATTCCGCAAAGAATTGTCGCGAGCCGTCGGCATACCTAGAAAATTGTATTGCGAGTCGATCGTCGGGGAATTCATTAATTCGTTCATTTCGAAGCGCAATCGGAACCAGCGGCTCGAATTCAAGCGTCAAATTCGATCGAGCACGAACGAATAACTGGAACACCATTTATTCCGTATTCACAAATTACAGGTGGTAGAGGACGTTGGACCTTTAGATTACAGGTGACACTGTAATTTTTCCAATTTCGCCGATGCCCGGCCGAAATGAAAGATTAAACAGAAAATCGCGCTTTTAAAATATCATTTATTCAGCCGGTCTTTGGCGAACGCAGCACGCTGAACTGTATCGAGGCAATTAGTGTCCTACATCGATTCTGTACAGTCAAGTCGATATCTCTGGATGTTGAGAACATACCGACTAGTTTTTATTTGCATAAACCGATGGTGCAACCCTTTAAAAATGTTCTTCTAAAACATTTAGAAGAGTCAATAGCCAAAAACAGTATTGATCCAATTTTTTCAAACAAGCATTTGCGACGTACATCATATAGAATATGTAAAGGAGTTTTATATCCACAGTGAACCGCATAAGGGCCAATCATTATAATCTCGCTACCTCTCTGTATCGAGTAAATATTGTTAGTGATCCCAGTTGTAAGTGTAATTATAGCTCCGAGGACTTGGATCATGTTTTATGGCAGTGTTGTCTTTATGATTCCCAAAGAATTAAATTAGTTAATAAGTTGCGTAAAATTAAGTTTTTTCTACCATTAAAAGCGGACATTTTCTTTGCCAAACCTAATGTTAAAGCCTATGAATATATCTTTCAGTTTTTAAACGACTGCAATCTACGTCTGAATCTAAAATCACGTCTAAAGCTGAAATAAACCTATAATAGGTTTCAGTGGCTCAATAAAAAAAAAAGATGTAGAATATGTATGTATATTTAAAAGGAGTAGTTGAAACACAATATGAAGTTACACGAACGAGTCAGGAAATTGAAAAAATAATTCGGCCAACATACGCAGCGTTTACATTATATTTACTGAAAGCACACGTCATCGAGGAAACGTTAAATTTATAAGCAAATAAATATTCTACGCATGAAATATGCAGCAATAAACTTTCCATTGAGAAGCATACGGAATATTCACTCTGTTTATCTTGTTTAATTGTTAATATTATTACATTAATACACGCCGCGTGGTTGTACCAAGATAAACGAAGCCGACGTTCGAAATGCGACGGAATATCGTGATGGAGAACGTACGATACTTATTTGCTTATAACTTCATAACGAAATATTTACTGCGGAACATTGTATAACATTCTTTTCTTATTTTTCACTGCAAAATGAACCACCATAGTTTACCGGATTAAACAGGGTAACCTATTGGCTGAACCAAACAATTAAGCAAAATTAAGTAAAAAACAAGTAAGCAGCATTCGCGGAAAGTCATGTTGCATTATTTTGATTTAAAGAAAGGTGTTATATATTTACTATATTATATTTATTATATATTTACGGGGGCGATGCTCCTTTAAAAACCATGATTTCGACGTAAGAGCAAAGATTGCGATGGTGTGCCAAAAAATTCGAAGATACAGATTTCCCAGCATTACTTGATGGAAATCCACGTCAAACACTTGCAGAACTGTCAATTGAATTAAACGTTGATCGATCTACTGTTGAGAAACGTTTTCACGCTATGGGAATTGTTTATACGCTTCTTTTCAACAAAAAGGGGCGGAAACTTATTCCCATGCCCAATATTTTTGAGAGAACCGTTTTTAACGCGTACAATTTAGAATCTAAAGATGGTAGACAATGCACGTCCCGTTCTTTAGAATCTTTCGTTGCCGGCCTCAATAGCAAATGCTGGTATCGTAAAGCCCCGAGTTTCCGAAGGGTCACGCCGACCGAGGTCCGAGGGGCCCACACAATCACACAAGGCCACGATAAGTACCTCGCGGACCCGGAGGAAAATCCTGCCATACCATAAAAACCCTTACGGTCACTTCCAGCATACCCGAAAAAGCGCGCCTCGAGCGCAAGGAATAGTGGGAGTGTACCAGACGAGCAAACTACCTGATTGGCAGCAATTGTCATCAACTGCCTAATCATCGTAGTTTAGAGTTTAGGATTCGCCTTTCGAAATCAAGTAAAAAGGCGTAGCAGAAACAGTAAGACAAGAGGCTCTATTTAGAGACTTGTCAGAGTGAAGACATCAGTCCGTTGAATAAAGTACGTTCCGCGAACTTGTTCTATTTTGATTTAGAACCCATCAACCTAGCTTATACCAACTGTTCATATAAATTGCAGTGCAATAAAATTATTGGTGACTTAGGTTAACTATTCATGCATCAATTATCTATTGCAGGGGTGGCCAACCTGCGGCGCATTGGATGATTACAAGTGGCGCATTGGATCGTTGCGCCTCTATTTATTCTTTTGAAGTAGGCGCCATAAATGAATCCATCTTCACATTTTCAACACCTGAGAGCTCTCAATTAAATTTATCCCTAAGAGTTATCCCTTTTCCTCCCTTAACTGAAGCAGATCCTACCCCTATTCCTATTTTCCAACCGCAAGAATGAACGTAAGAAGGTAGAAAAAGTGCTCGAGTTGTATGGTGCATCTGAACTCGTATGTGAAAAAAAATTCACGCATGGTATGCAGAAGGTTGGCCACCCCTGATCTATTGCATGCGCCCCATGCAAATCTTGCAAGTATTTTCATAGCTATTCAAAATTCACAATCACAAATTTTCATGACTGTCTGTACGAGGCTAGAAAAAATGATTTTACACTTTTTAGTCCGTCTTAAAAACGTGGTATATTATAACCATTTTTTAAAATTTAAATTCAAATATATATACAATCCCGTAGATTTTACTGAGAAAATGCCGAAAATCCAAGTTTCAATCTTACGAATTCACTGGTTCGAGAGGTACGCGTGTTTAAAGTTCAGTGATTTTTCCTGAAGGTGTTTGGTCCATTTCTGAAGAATATGTCTGTACCACCGGGCATTTCCTTGCAGGAGGTTCGAAAAATGACCGAAATTGCAGGTGGTCGATTATTCTGTAGATTGGCGATTCGTAAGACGGTGTGCGGCGGTGCGGTGTTCCGTTTCCGTCGGTAAAGAATAATCTGCGACGAGACGATATTGAATGTTGAAACGGCACGCGGTAAATGGAGCATTCCGAAGAATCCCGCGCACATTCATTTCGACCTTCCTCTGCGGGGCGGCGACGAGGACAACGCTCTCCTCGCGGAAGGTCAGACGCATCCACAAGAGGCCAGAGGAAAGACGGAATTGAATTTCGTCACCGTTGAACCGTAATAAAATGACGAGAGGAAAACAACGGGCGATGTCGTCGCCACGGTATCTCGAGCCGTCCCTCTCGCCGCTCCGCGACGCTTCTTGTCGCGTTCGCCGTTGACGTTTTCACTTGTTAACCTCGCAACTTGCCGTCTCGCCGTGGATCTGAGGATTATTCATCACCGCAACTACCAAGGGGGATGGTTTCCATAGAGGGCGATGGCGAGCACAACGGCGCCGTTGGAAAGAGGAAGAAGCAAAGAGGAAAGCGGGAGGTTAGGGAAACCGGGCGAAGCGGGGGCGAGAACCGGGACAACAGCGTATTCCATGTTCCCTCGTGTCACTGATTATTCCATTTACGAGCCATGCCGCATGATTCTGAATAGAGGTACACACTGCACCGGGTAGATTCAACCCGAACCCCTTTCCCGCTCACTGTTTCTCTCTACCTCTCTCTCTCTCTCTCTCTTCCTGCCCTTGTCTTTGTCAGTCTTGCGGGTTTCGGTCCCTTAACCCGCGCGTGTCGCGCTCGCTCCGAGCATCCATAGTCTATCCGCCGCCGAGAGAAAAGAAGTCTCGTCTGAATCGGAAATCAATTCAATCAGCACCAAGTCCGGCGTGCGATTCGCGGGCTCCGTTTCGCAGGTGATGTCGACGAAAAATGTTCCAGTATCAAGATATACGCGTTACGGCCGAGGATATAGCGGTTTACACCGACACACGAACAGCAGCGCGCATTCGTTTCTGCTCGGCTTGCGAAACAACAGGGGATTCCGCGGGTGGATGGCGTTTACGATTCAAGGGGAAGAATCTCGTTAAAGCGGAATCATTCCAACGGAACACCGTGGAAACGCCACTTTCGCGTGTTTCCAATTTTCAAAAGACCCAGACCCGCACCAGCGCAATTATCCTCGCTTTAATAAATTTTAATCGTCCCGCCCCCAAGGCACGCAGTCGCCTCGAATTTAATCAGCGCTAGGTGTTCGTTATCATTCATTGAATCGACACGATTTACGGCCTCCCGACGTTTGATCCTTGAATCGAGAGGTTCGAGAACCTTCTCCGACGCCGTATCGCATTCTGAGTGGATATTTAAAGACACGAGACTTTGGCGCTGATAATTTCATCAAGTCTCGCTTACTGAAGACGCTGTCTGCCTATCAGCACATCTAAATTTCGCAATATAAATCTAGTCCATCCTCATTATCCAATGATTAAGTTCATGGAGAGACGATACGCAATACCTTGGAACGTACAAGAGCTATAAATATGTAAAGCGCCTTATTATTTTGTCCAGCACCGTATGTAGCTGTAACAGTTTGTTTGTCGTGTTCACGTTTTATACAGTGTTTTCGCTGGCAATCTCGAACATTCTGCAGAGTTGAGCATATTTTCGAAACGGGCCCGGTTCCTGAGGTGTGTACACGGGGACGGAATAAAAAATTTTGCGATAGCAGCATCGCCGATGGGATCTACATCGAATATGCGACACGGGCAAACATGCGGATTGTCGTGCTTGTGCATGCAAATTCGCAGATGCAGGTGCAACGGGTTATCGTTGCAGAGCGGCGATGCGGTGTTGGTGATAGTGCCGATGGTGGCGATGATGGCGCAATGTAGCTGAATTAGTCGTCGAAAGACTGACGGGTAAGGGAAATTGTTGGGACGAAGGGTGTGGGTGTGTGTGTGTGTGTGTGTGCAGAGCCAGGCTCCTCCTCTCTTTATTCATACATAAAATCCATATTCTTCGGAGGAAACAACGTGCTTCATCGCGAGGAACCTCTGTCACTGGCGTGGTATCAGGGGCAACCCTTTTTGGTCCTAGTCAACCTTACCCTCGCACCACCCTCGGGGCGTTTGTAAGCTCCACCGGAAGAGCCGAGATTATATTCGAGCGTCTAGCATCACCAGAGACACACTCGACTGCCACGAAAACTTGAAATTTTTAGCCCCGCTATTTGAAAATTCCCAAGCATCTCTGCGAGACTTATTCGCCGAGCTCCTCGGCCGTGTTCCCGGCCCGAGTCCGACGTTGTTCGAATATTTTTCAAGTCGTCGCATTGAGTCGCGGGAAGGCGTGGCATTTAGAGCGTGTTGTATGCACCGTTCCGCATTCATTTCATATAATTGATCCGTTTTGTTGATACCGGTCCCCACCCCGTCGAAGCTGCGCGTCGAGAACACTGCTCGCGTGTACATACGTGGAAAATAATTCGAGGATCCGGGCGCGAGCGCATTGTTCATTTCGATATCTATATTTCGTTCCCGAAGGACGACCATATCGTATTTCGATAGAGAACGAGCTCTCGCGCGCGCCAGTCGAGCTGCTCGCCGAGCACAATTAAAAGAACTCGCGAACGTGACGATTCTAATTATAATCGCGCGAATCGACAATTCTATGATGGACCTTCGATAATGGACGAGCACCGACGCGCCGCGCCGCAGAACGACGCTATCATTGAATAAGAGGAGGAGGGGAAAAAAAACGAAGCGAGAAGGGAGAAAGTTTTTCTTCGTCGCGGGCTTCAAGTGCCGTAGAAGTGGTTATAAAAAGGTGAAAACGTACCGGAAATAAAAAGATCTCGCCGGCGGGTTTTCGAGATACAACGCCAGAGAAATATCGTGATTCTCGACTTCGAGACTACGATGGGCACCATCGAGCTCACCGATCGAAAGAACGCCCATTACGCGTCCACCTAACAAGATATTGAATTTCTGCAGGGTTGTGAACCTCCGGGTCTCGAGCGGATTCGTGCCCTGAGATATAATAGAAGGCCTCCACACCTACTCTAGGCCTCGCGCGCTGTATTTCAGACCTCTCGCCACTTGAGGCACAGAGCGACTATACACACTCTAACAAACGCCCATTTTCAGACAATGAATATTTTAGTGCGCCCATGAAAGCACGCTCGAGCGTTCTTTTTCTCTCTTCTTCTTCTTCTTCTTCTTCTGCTTCTTTTTTTTTTGTCCTTGCCGCCCCTCATCACAAAAGGCATCATCGCCGCCCCGTGTACGTGACGATCCTAACCCCTTCCAGGAACACCGCCAGTAACTGGATCAAGTAACGCTACTCTTCTCCTATGTAGGTTCATTGTTTTCTTCCCTTTTGCGCAACAGATCCGACGATATCGTGCGACTTGACTGATTTATAGGGGAACAAACGCGGGGGAGACTACACCCTTTCAGCCGAGGGGCTTTGTTTACCATTATTACTGAATTTATATACGCTCCGAGTGACTCGATCATTCGATTTTGGAGATCAAGATTTTCTGCGCTGTTAAACGGGAGACGTGTTTTTCAAACCAATTGAAAATATGCAATCTCGACAAACCTACGAAAATTATACGACTCTCTATTAGCAGTAAAACTATCGAATAAAGTAATTCAGCAATTTTCCAGGTATATGTGCAGTAAAATTGTTAATCTGGGCGACGTTTTATGGCAGGGACATCGCTATTGTGCACTGGGCCCGGTACGTGATTTCTTGTAGTTTGGCTACAGCGATGGGCCTGTCATCGCCCCTTAGTTTAATGGCATTGCCGTCCGTACCTGCGGGTACCTTCGATTCAGTCCCTCGCCATAAAACGCCTAAAATACAGCGTGTCTGGTTTCCAGGTGGCTGAAAAATCCAAGGTTTAGTCGCCACATGTGCGGCCTTGGCGAATCCTTGGGCCCGCTTCAAGCACTTACTTTTAGTTCCGTCCACCCCGAAATCGCTGAAAGAATGGGAATGAAAATCTGTAGAGGTACGGAGTAGGGGGTAACACACTCTCGCTCTCAACTTCTGTACATAGTGTTAGTAGAGTCTCTTGCTTTTCGTCCTTCCAAGTTGGAAGGTGGTCCTTCGGTTCTGAATTACCGACTCTGCAGGGAATATGCTCTGACACACAGATTTAATACACAGACGTGTTTAATATGCCTGTGTGCACTATCTGTGTAGGCGGCGATTCCAAGAACGACGCAGTGCTTATCGACAGATGCTATAGAAACGATTTACCTGGCACAGTTTTCTACTGTACCGATATACGATATATAATATCTTGAATGACGCACCCCAATAAAACCATCGGAACACTTCACACAAACAGGAAACCACAAAGGAACAGCATATCCCCGCGTTACGTGAACCAATATTATTTTCCTAGCCGTGTCACATTTTATCTACTGTTGGACATACGCCAAGTGTTATTAAAAAGAATTGGTTATTAACTAAAGCGATATTATTCGTGATAAACGAGCTGTTTTAAAAGTTCCGGAAGCTCGAATCGCAAAAACTAATTAGAGCGACAGAATTGAAGAACCAACTTGCGTCTCGTGCAACTCTTAATGTTAAAATAAACACGCGACTGTTTCATAAAAATAAATTTCAAGAATTAACATTCGTTACGTTAGTAAAATCTTGCATTAATATTTCTTAAACGTAGGGGAAACTGGGGTAGTAATAATACTTTCATTTTGGGATACGTGAAAAAAATAAGTACAGTCAGCGGCAATATTAAGTGGACACCCTTAAAAATCGCATAACTTTTTAAAAATTGGTCCAAAGGACTTGAATTTTTTAAAGATGTTAGACCGGCTAGTTCGCTAGAGAATAAGTCAACAAAAATTTATTAAGATTGCAATTGGTAGGAATCATACAAAATTTAAAAAATGATGTTTTGTCAACTTTTTTATCTGGGCCTGTAACGATCATTTAAAAAATGTGTTTTACAAATTTCGGTAACTTATATACATATTGAAAATTTCATCGAAATCGGTCAACATTGCAATGAGCTACAAACATTTAGAGATGATCACGTAAGGGCGAAATGCACTTTCACCCTTCAGGGTGAATAATAAATAATTATTATATTAATAACAAATTTTAATTTTAATTATTATATTATTATATTTTAATAAATTTTTGTTTACTTATTCTCTAGCGAACTAGCCGGTCTAACATCTTAAAAAACTTCAAGTCCTTTGGACCAATTTTTAAAAAGTTATGCGACTTTTAAGGGTGTCCACTTAATATCGCCGCTGACTGTAAAGTAAAAAATTGTGCAACTTTGCTGCAATGAAGCCGCAAAGTTTAATTTTGAAATTCAAGTTCACAGAAAGGTCTAAAATTACGCCGCAGTGGTGGTCATGATGTATAATTTCCTTCCGCCCTGTACACTGTACACTATAGAAAACGAGAGAGAAACGGGGAGAGGAAGAGAGAGAGAGACAAAGGGGAGGGAGAAAAAATCGCATATAGGGCTACTATTGTCCAGCTGTCCAGTAATGGACGACCCTCTTTTGGCTCGAGCTAATAATGCCGAATTGATCCGGGACGCTTTGGTGATTATATTTCACGATGCCGATCGTTTGCCTTTTATTACGTTCGTACCAAGAAAAGCAAATTTTTTATTCTGGTGTTTCTTTCTCGCTGTCTGCGGCTGCGCGTTCCCTCGGCATCTGTCCATTAAACTATGTATACTATCGGAAAGCGCGAGCAGATCAGAAGATCGGAATATAGAACGCGGGTTGCAAAACGCATAGAAAACATGGAAATTACAAAAAAAATCAACGATTTTTAAAAACTTGTACTAAAGCAACGGCTACGATAAAGTTTCTCAAGCAAACAGTATTAATGTTCGCCATTGTTCTTAGAATTTGCTCCATTGTTTGGACGGAGCGTAACGAAATGAGAATTACTACGAGAGCAAACTGTAATTACTGTGCAACGTCCCGGGCACGGAATGAAAGTTTAATTAGCACCTGACGGGCACCAGGTACGTTAACTCAATCAAGCTAAATTACACACGGTGATCCATCAGTCGTTGTAAACTGAATGCGTGTATCTTTTTGCGCCAGCTCGTTCGGCTTCATTGCACGATACTTTTCACTAGAGAAAAAACGTAAACGAGATCCGCTATTGAATCGTCGGATCCGTGACCGTCCGTGTGACCCGCGGTCCAGTGACACACGGCTACTCGTCCACTTTTTTCCGATTTTTTTTTTGTTCCCACCGGTGATTTCATTATTCAGGAGGGATGAACGAAAAAAAAAGTGCAAAAGGGAAGCTGCTGACCGAGGCACAATCGCGCGCGTGCTTGAGAAATGCATCCGCCAGTTCATTGCTACCGTACGGAATCGTACAAAAGTCTTTTTTTCGCTTTCTCGTTGACCAGTTCGTCAGCAAAAAAAAAAACAGCGCCACGCCACATCCAAAACTATCGATCTAAACTCTGTGGTTGCAAGGAAGAGCGCTCCGTGTCGCATATGTACTTTCACTTTCGAGATACTGCCTTTTAAATTTTCGATCGCTAATGTTAATTGTTATTGCGCCTTTCGAATTAGGTTTCTCGACTCTTTTGTAAATGCGTCAATCGTTCTTCCTTGCAACTATCCTAAGCAATGGCTTATCGATCACCGAGACTGTGGATTTTATGTATTTATGACAAAGATGATTCTGAATAAATAAAATTTCAAATGGTAGACAATTTTTATTTTGCGTACGGGTGCAGTACGTGAGGGTTGAACAAAAGGAAATCGATGAACTTCGATTGGAGCTAGTGATTGTAAAAATAATTGCTGGCTCATAAGATGGCTTGACTTTTGATCGGATCGGGAACGATGAAAAGTGCGTTGATCAGCGAAAGATGATCGAACGCAGCAGCGTGTTCCGGTACCCTAGGTAACGGGGCAACAACGTCGGTTGGGAAAACGAGCACCGGTCTAGGCAGACGCGGCCCGCCAATTGAAATGCGCCATGCAATTCGAAATTATTGGCCTACGACTCGCAGAGTTCCTCCGGTAATATCATTAATTTTGAACAGCCAATGCGAGTCGAACCGACTTCATTATCATTATCAATACCGCATAGAATCGCGTGACAAGTTTGCGACCGCAGAGCGGAACGCCCCTACGTTCGCTCGTACGTTTCTGGCCAGTCGGTCTAATTTATTTTTTGAATTATACACGATCATGTCGATCTTTTTTATCAACGTACAAACGAAAGCATTTCGCGAAACAGGTGCGGGACGCAACGGGTGCAACGAGCGACACGCAACATATCATTATGGGCATGGCGGAGCGCGATTAAATTGCAAGTAAAGTGTCAGCTAGCAGGCCGGAAGGTGAATCGGAGCTGACAGAGCAATTTCATTCGAAACGAAAGAGGTGCCGTATATGTATACAATCAAACATGGACGTCCGTGTGTCGGTGAATTTGCTTGCATCCGTTAATTATTTATATCCCCGCACAAGAGCGGCAACGACGGTGTATCGTAAATCAGGCACTTGTTGAATTTCATTTCGATCGGTCGACTCGAAATCAATTTGAACACCGTCGTGCGTCGTGCGTCGTGCGTCAGCATCCGAATATCGAAAACAATACTTTCCCACCGTAAACGTTCGAAAATGTTGTCGGTGTCGTCAAGGAAAAAGGAAGACTGTGTTCGCAAGTCGATTTGGCGGTGGGGGGAGAGAGAGAACGGATCGTAAAGTATCAGAACGCGAGCAAGAGAGCCGTGGCAACCTTCGACCAGTCATCGCGCGCAAACTCCCTCGAGTACTTTTCGAAAAAAAAGATATCTGATTGGTCTAGGTGCGAGTGTATCTCGCAAGATTCTGCGCGTCATTTCCCATGGAATGGAAGGAAACTCCTGAGAGGAGGCTTGTACCAGTCCGGTCTTGTCCGTGAGGCTAAACTAATTTGCTGCGTGAGGGTAGTTGCCGGGCTAGAGGCTGAAGTGGGGTGACACGGGGTCAGGGCAGATGGAAAGCTCAGGGTGAGGGTGGTGGTTCGGCTTGAGGGGGGCGAGGGGAGAGTCATCTGATTCCGCGTGGTGGGGGAACCGAATTCCGAGTGACCAGTAAAAATGCCACCCCGAGAGCGCGCGGCAACCCTCCCTCCCCCGCTCCCCACTTTTCTTCACTTTCTCTTTCCGTTTCGACTTCGTTCCCCGTCTTTTCTTTCGGCTTCCCTCGGGTTCCCTCTCGGACCTTTCACCCTCGCCCTCGCCCTCGCCCTCGTCCTCGCCAAGCCTACTTTAGGGCCGTAGGAATGACTGTGAACTGGGGTATAGGACTACTCGTGCCGAGCCGCGGGCAGGACGGTGTTAGTCCGTAGGCTGTAGACGGAGCTGTGTGTGCGCGCGTGTGTGAGCGTGTGTGCGTGTGAGCAGGCGCCTTTTTTAACACACGTGTGTGCAGGTGCGTAAGCTGGAGAGAGTAGGAAGCGTCTTAACGAAGAAAGACCTTCTCGCAGTGACGGATGCCTCTCTGCGGACACCCTGCTCACATTCTCGTAAAACATTTCTGTTTTTTTCTCTGCTGATAGAGCATCGTTGTCAGATTTGTTTGAACGGCTCGATGATATGTCCTTCTATCGTCGTTGAACGGAAAGTCCTGGTCGACGATCGATATCGTGAGGATATTCGAAGCATCCTGGAACTCCTGACAGTGGTGTATTATGCGGCTGAACGTTTAGCAAACGTTTCGCGGAAATGTTACCGTTCGACGAAATCGAAGAATTCCGTTCCGAAGAAGACACAAGGAGCCGGCGGAACCTAGCAAGACGTCGTCCCTGACTTTGAAAGAGGGTAACAAGGAGTAAGGGGTGAGTTCGCTGGGGGGGACTAGGAGCGTGGTATGGGGGCAGCAGCGGGGAAGGGGGTGGGGTTGAATTCAGCGCGGGGGTGTATGGGGGAATTAGTAGATGGCCGTGGACAATGTGGGGGATACTTTCTCATATCAAGTATGGCCGCCATCGTGGCATGATGGCCAAAACAATAGTAAGTAGAGAGACTCGTAGACCGTTCCTCGCAATTATTTTCGCTGTAGTTATTTATTTATCTTTTTGTTCCGTCTCATTACCCCACACGTTTCGGCGAGCCGAGTTCCTCGGTCTCGTTGACGAAGACGTCGAAGACTGCGTTGAACACACACACACACATCCACATCCACACACGTTTTCCATTGTTTTTCTGGGCTTTCAGTGCGCAGTGAATAAAGTGATGTTATCGTCGTTATCGTCGCCTTTATCAGTCGCGAGACCGTGCCTCACTCAATGAAAACGACTCATCGTCGTATCGCGATAATTAACAAATGGATAACGAGAAGAAAACGGCCGATCGCGAATATTTCGGGCTGCTCCACATGGCCGACAAGCCGCTGATTACGGTAAGTAGCGCACGATAAACGTCGTAAATCATTCCGAAATCGCGCGTTTGCTATTATACGATCAGCGTAACGCACTCATTAAGTTTTCCTTTAAACGGCGGCCGTTCACGGATTATGAACGGACGGAAGAAGGCCGGCCGGCCGGCCGGGAAAGGGAAATACATCCGATTCGATCGTTTATCGAAGGAATGAATTTGTCGTACGCAATAAGATTAGTGCGGAATCGCTCGACCTTCGCCAAGATATTGTTGATATTTTTCTGCAACCGATTAGAACGTCTAGCTACGTCCGATTAGCTCATCGGTTTCACCATTAAAATAAGAAACTAGAATTAAGGTGTGCGATTACTATCAACGTGGAATTTATAAAACGACACTACACCGTTGCCCATTCAGAGGAGACTAAAAGACCGTCCGATATCCGGCGACGTCTTTTGCATGCGAATACTCCACGTGGTTCATCCGACGACACGCATTGCGCAGATCCAACTTTCCGTGATCCCCACCTTTATGTGAATCACACCTTTTACCATAGCCCCGCGATCCCCAGTGCGATTATAACGCAAACTGGATAACGCTTTCCTTTTGTCACACGAGTGCTTTCGATTTCTACGAAACGCATCCGATAGACATTCTCCGCGTATCTTCGAAGACTGTGCTCCAGTTTATCGACAAACAAACGTCGTAAACCTGCAAAGATCTACCCATGGAACTATGACAGAATTAGTAGAATTTAGACTCGTCCCATCCTCCCTAATTACATTGTCTCGGAAACATTTAATAACGCGAACTCCGAGTGAGAAGAAATTAAGAGATACGTCGATAGGTTGATATAATAAAATTCGATTGCGGTTCGAGTCTCGTTGCAAGAGGGTCGAAGACGCGACGGTGAAATCGCCCTCGGGCGTTTAAAGAAAAAGAGGGTGGGCGGATAGATTTTCAGGACTGGTGCGATGATATTTGTCTTGTTTACGAGCAGACTTATGCGCGTGTGCGGACCAGTGAAGTTCGCCGCTCGATCAATAGGCCTCTACTGAAATCACATATAAACGCACCCGCGCGCACACCCACGCACAACCCCGGCGCGGCGTTCTCTAACGGGCACACGCACGCGAGAGGGAGGACGAGCGCAAAAAGTTCGCGGGAGAGAGCTTTTCTTTCGAGAGTTCGAGAACGGGGATGATCGAACGCCCCGCACACGGAACTTCTATAATTCGCCGTTCGCTAACTCTTATCGATTCCAGACATTCCGGGCCGCTATCGGCCTGCTTTTCTTCCCCGACGTTCAACCCAATAAGCATCCGTCGACAAACGTATCGTTCCCGAATTTCTAGATTACTTTACTAATTTCTCGTACGCGGAAAACGCGCGCGCGCGCGTAGGTGCACACGCGTCCATCGAGAAAATATATGTATATTGGTGTGCCCTGTTCCATTTCGTTCCGTTACGTTTACGTTCCGTTCGGTCGGATCACATCGATTTTTTCGCGTTCAAATATTAATCGCGATGCTATCCCCGCCGAAACGCATAATTTATCGCGGCATCGTTTCCACCAGACCAAAAGCCGGCCAGCTGCAAATATATGCGCATCCGCGACATATGTTGTCGCAGCATCGTTGTATTGGCGTGGCCAGCACGTTGTTTACTGTGCGACACGCGGTCTGCCCACGCAATTTCTGCCCGCGAAATGATTCGAGGGAACTGAGGAAAGGCATATGCAATGCATGCGCATCGTTTATAATACCTCTTCCATCCCTTCGCCGCAGACTCGATGATTATTTTCAACCCCACACCTCGATCCTTCACGCTTTCTACTCTCTAACAACATGTTTTCCTCGACACCCTTTCGTGAAAGACACGAAATTCCCCATTTCTGGTCCCCCTTTCCATTCATTCGCTGTCATTCATCCAATTTTGGACAGAAACGTTGCGAAAGCTTTTCCCCAATACTCGCGCGTACACGTACACGTTCACAGACACGCACACGCTCGCCCGTCGGCCCTTCGACAAGCCATACGGGCGTATTTACGCGTATTTTTCGAAAATCCGTGAAACGTTGCGCAGAAATGCGGGTTTTGCATCAGAGGACCCCCTTCCTTCGCTGATCCCGATCCCATAGTCCTGTTTTCAACCCCCGCGTAATCCAATTTCCGTAGACTGACACGCAGACGCGCGGACACATTCGAATGTCAAATAATAACCCCCGTTTCGCTTCGAACGTTCAATCCGTAAAGTAGAATGCTGCGTCATTATCGGTCAGCTGAATTAAAAATCTTTGCCCTCGTTTACACGGAAATCGATAAATTATGGAACACAAAAACATCGAGATCATGTCGAAACGATCAGAGATAAAACGTAAACTTGGAGTAATCGATATTTTTGTCAGTTCACAAACAGAGGACAGTTCAAAAATGATTGATCCGTTTCGGTACTATGCCGATCAATTAACAAATAAAAACAGAAGATCGATTGTTCTTTTATCGTCCGATGGATTCCAAACATAAAAACTGTAACATTTCCGTAGTAGCCTAATCTCGATGGACAAAGTAATTAATTATCGCTCTGGCCATCAGAGCGTATTCGAATCGTATATGCAGCGAGTTCAATCGCGCGAGAATCGATCACGGCATTTTAGAAATCATCTGTTCGGGGATGGCAGTGAGTGCTGCTTCGTTAGTATGTGGTGGGGTGGGGGATATTTGTGCGGTAGCTCTTCGAAGGTGGTAGGGACGAAAACGATGTGACAGGCCCTTCGCAGGGCACCGTGCCTGCACCTAACAGTAACCTGGGAGAGCCCAGAGAGGCGTAAGCCTGCGAGGGACCGTAGATTAGCACCTTTTCAATATCTCTGAACTTCGTTGACGTCTTGCCTACAGCTGTTCGTCTCGGTCCTTAAATCTCTCCGAAGAATCTTCGCCTTGTTCATCCGCCTCTTCATTCTTTCGTCGAATCGATCCTCCCGATAATTTCGACCCATTGATCCTCCCCGATCGGCACACGCCGAGTCCCATCCGCCCCATCGATCTGTAAAATTGTACAATTTCTATCGCGTGCCCGATTCTTTCGAGTGCTCGCTCCGAGCAACGTCGCCCGGAAGGTGACTACCCTTCGTGTTCGATGTACCAACCCTCGCCACGTGCCAGTGACGCCTTCCTGAAATCTCCGTCGCGTCGTCTTGAACTGTCGAGAAGTGCGAGGCCCGTGTGATCGTTTGTGCTGTCGTCGAGGAAAAAGTGGCAGTGTTTGCACGCGATAAAAATGACCGATAAAGTTCTTCCGCGTGACGCTCCGCGGAATTGTGTTATTTCGGAGCTGATTTATTTGCACTCGACAACACTTATCGGAAGATGCGAGAACCAGGATGCCTAACCGGCAACATTCGAAACGAAGGCGATCGTTTCTTCTCTGGGTGAAATCGTGCGCTGGTAAGAAAACGATATACACGATAAAATTCTCCTATTCCGTTTTCCTCGACGACACGGTTGTTTGTCAGTCATTTTGCTCGGTTTCCATTTATTTCGCGTTGACATCGGCTCATTGTACCGTACACTGGCATTACCTGAAATTCGAGCAGCTCGGAAATGACCCATGGATTATTTAGTGGACACCGCGGCACGGGTCTGTCAACTTCAATTAGTAATCACAGAGCTCACAAAATGCATATTCCTACTATTGCTCCGTGTGCAGCCCCAAACGTTGGGCGTACATATGACTCATATAACGCGTTCCCCAAACGCCTCCCTTTTCGGACCGTGTCCATTCGCGTGTAGGGCGTCCAAACGAGCCTTGACACATCATACTTGTGTGTTGTGTATACACGCTTCTCCTTCACTCGTTAGACGATGATGTATCCGGTCTTAGGAACCCTTCGTCATAAGAAATATATCAATCGTCGCGAGAAGAATTTTGTTAATTAGCGACTGAGAAACACGCGTGCGATCCAATCCCGCGTTTGCATTTGAACGAGCGCGACTATAGATAATAATAACACGTGGCGAACTTGTGTTGGACAGGGTGACGAGATCTAAGAGCGCGGAGCGGAGCGGAACGGAGGCCTGTCGTGTAGAGCAGACGATGTCCTCGACGATGGCGCATGAAACGACGATATCGGACTTGACGGAATTGGACAGCGATGGGTCGAGTTGCGGGGAGCGCAGCGACGCCAGGAAACGTCTCCGCGTCGACGTCGACTCGACAGGACCGAAGAAGAGGCGGAAACAAACGACGCCCGTAAGATTCTCCTCGACACTGACGAGCGGCGTGCACGAGGAGTCGAACGAGGACGAAGAGGAGGACGAGGGCAGCGAAGGTAAGCTGTCGACGCAGTCACCCATACCGAGCCAGTCGTCGATGCGCGGCGACGACAACCTGAATAACGAGTTCCGCTGCCAGTATTGCAGTCAGTTTTTCGACAGCAAGGCTACGTTGAACGCGCATCTCGATAGCGAGCACGGGTCCGCGGCTCGGCTAGCCGGTCCTCCGAATCGTACTGGCTCGCCGATCGACGCGATCAAAGCGGAACCGCCGCCGCAGCAACCGGACCAATCCGAGAACCCCGTGAACCTGCTCAGCGTAAAGAGCTTCGCGACCAATTGGCTAAGCGCGTCGTCGGGGCAACACGTGCAATCGCAGATGCAATCGCAAAACGAGGAACTGTGGCCGAGTCCCGTGAACCAGCTCTCCGCGTTACCGAACCATTTGCAAACCCTGCAAGGGTTTCCCGGCGCGTTGGCGCAGTATCTACCATTGCCCGCGTTCCCGCTAACCGATTCTAGCCACATAGTCCGCCCGCCGATGGGACAGACGCCGATGAGGATCTTCAACCCGGACGCGTACTGCGACCTGTGCAATAAAGAGTTCTGCAACAAGTATTTCCTGAAGACGCACAAGGCCAACAAGCACGGGATCTACGTCGACTCGCCCGGACCCAGCACGGCGGACAATAACCTTACCGCGCCGCTCTATCCGACCAACTTTCCAAACAGCATGATCAAGCTGGAGCCACCCGCGACCCCGCCCACGCCAACCGTGGCTTGCGATCTCTGCCAAAAACGCTTTAAAAACGAGGACTCGATGCGCAAGCACAAACAGAAGATGCACACCGAGCTGCCTGATCATTCGCAGGAAGCGACCCAGATGATTTTCTCGCAGAACGAGGAAGACAGGGAGCCGACCCCGAGAGACAGTCCGGGCGGCATGGAGACGCTTTTCAAGCAAGAGTACGGGGTCGAGCAGGAAGACGCGACGTTCATGCCAGCGCCCAGACACCTATCGCCTCAATCGATTCAGCAGGCGAGGGACGCCGGATTTAACGCCGATCGGCTGCGTCGTTTAGGAGTCATAAATCCGGAAGCGTTCTGCGAGATATGTTGTAAAGAGTACTGTAACAAGTATTTCCTACGCACGCATAAAATGAAGAGGCACGGGATCTCCGTTCAGGAGAACGAGAAGTCGCCGAGCAACCCAGGATCCGCGGCTACCTGGCATCAAGTGCAGACCAGCCCTTTGAATCTGATCGTGGCGGAGAGCGCGTGCAGCACCGAGTCGAACGAACGCACGGGGGAGGATTACGAGTGCAAGACCTGCGACATACGGTTTCAAACGATCGGTCTGTACCAGGCGCACTGTCGGAAGATGCACGAGAGCGAGGAACAACAGTCGCCGAAACAGGAGAGCGACCTGGAACAGCCGGATCAACGGAACGACTCGATCTCCGAAGATCTTCAGAAGTTGCAGACGATGCTGCTGCAGTTGAACGGGCTGAAGTCGGGCAAAGGCTTGTGCTGCGCCGTCTGCGGCAAAGATTGCGACAGTAGAACAGCCTTGCACATTCACATGGTGACGGAGCACGGTGCCATCGGAGAAGACTCCAGATCCTCGCCGCAGGATAAGTCTCCCTTAACCACAACCTCCTCTTTCTGCACTCTGTGCGGCAAAGAGTACCCGAATCAAGACGCTCTCCGAAGACACATCGCGGAGGACCATCAACCAGCAGCGATCTCGACTTCCGTTCCCCATACACCTACGACTACAGCCACGGTGACCAATTCGACTCCGACCAGCCAGACGCCGACCGAGAAGAAGGTAATGTCGATGACGCCGACGTCGAGCTACTGCGAGATCTGCAACAAGGAGCTGTGCAACAAGTACTTCATGAAGACGCACATGCAAAGGATGCACGGCATCGAGATCGAGAACGGTGCCCAGATCGGCGGAGTGATCTGCAACATCTGCAACAAGGAATTGTGCAGCAAGTACTTCTTGCGAGTTCACAAGCACAACACTCACGGGATCGTGGACGAGAACACGCCAAGCTCGACGAAACAAGAGGCTCACGAGCCGGTGAACACGGACGACGCCTTAAAGCCGGAGCACCTCGGCGATCTCAGTCACAGATACTTCACTCACTTCACCGAGGTCTGTCCCATTTGCAACAGAAGGTTCCGCAGCATCAAGTGGCTGAAGGCGCACTTGATGGGCGATCATGGGAAGATCGGCGTCGACAAGTGGCGCGAGATGGAACAGCAATATCAAGCGAGCAAATCCGGCAACCGTGTGTCGAACGTCGCGAAAAATCATCCGAACTCCAACTTGAAGATACCAAATGGATTTGATATTCCGCAGCAGATCAAGTCGGCCGAGTATGCCGGCCTGGGCAATCAAGTGCTGTCGAATTTGCTGGGATCATCCTCGGAGGATCAGCAGCTGAAAAGCTACCGTTGCTCTTATTGCAATTTCACGACGACCGTGTTACCGTTCCTTTTCCTACACGAGCGATCCCACGTGAACGCGCAGGAGAGCACGGAGGGCGAGAAATCGTTGCAGTGTCCGATCTGCTCGCAGGGTTTTCACCAGCCTGAGGTGTTGCATCAACATCTACTGACGACGCACCAGTTCCCCGCGTTGCTGTCTCATTTCCAGCCCCCGGTTCTCAATCATTTAGGGCTGGACATGGAGAAGCTGGCGGAAGCGAAAGAGAAGTTCGACCAGGAGACAAAAGACGACCGTATGGAGAACAATCCGCAAGTCACTGCCAATCAAACGATCCCCGAATCGGTCAGGAGCCAACGACAGGAGGACACGGCGGTCCAGGTGACTCCTCAGGGTGTGTACAAGTGCGCGCAGTGCGGCTACGCGACGACCAATCTGAATCGAATCAAGAAGCATGTGAGGAAGGATCACAAGACGATCGGCGGCGATCCCACGGACAGCGTGCTCGCAGAACTCAGCAGAACGCTGAAAGACGTCGCGAACAGACACAAGATGCCGGCCTGCTACGCGATGCCGCAAGATATGAATTCGAACCCCGACAAAACGATCATGCAGCCGTTTTTGATAGAGGAACAGGAGATTATGCAAACCGGCGAGGAGTCCAATTCCGAGAAACGATTCGCACCGGCCTTGGTCTATTTGCCGGTGAAATCGCGGATTAACAACACGCTGACCACCTCGTTCACCCTGAGCCCCGCTTGAGACCACCGAAACCGATCCCCTTCGGCATTTCCTGGACCAGTTTCTCCGCGTCTGCGTCTGCGATTTGAGCACGTGTTATTGGTTCCTATTTAACGTGTAAGGTAATAGTTAGCAAAAGTTTATATATATTTTTCATATACGCGGCTCCACCAGAGTTCCATTTTATCCATTGTTTAGCGTACAAAGCGTATATCTTGCTCACGCCGAGATATCGCACCAGTGCCAGCGGCGCACTCGGACGCGTAGAATGGTTTTTGATATTCGATATTTATTTATTTACACAAATCGCCTCTCGCCGGATTACAGTTTCCAGCGTCGTGGACGAACATTCTGGGATGTGTGCTTTTCAGAGGATTTTATTATTATTATTATTATTATTATTATTATATTCATTCGCCTGTCTATCCTGCTTGTTTCGTGATCTTTCGTGCGGCAATTAATCAAGTGTTCGATATACACGCATAGTATTTACAGAGACGGCCAATAGAATGACTTGGATCGGTTCACCCTCCGATCAGTGTGGGTGCACTGAGGAAATGGGTTCCGCGTTTGAAAGCCACGTTGTTAATTCTGTTTTAGTCCGGTACGTTATATTGTAAATAGTCGATGATATAACGTAAACGGACGATGGAGAAAGTTCCTATTTTAAACGCGACGAACCTTCAACGAGCACGCGACCGCATCTAAACAGTCTAGTCGGGCGGCGATATCGTTTGTTCGGTTGAGTTTACCTCGTAATGCCAGTTTGCTTTTGCTCAAATCCAGGAATTACGAGTACGTAGGCAGGCGGAACAGAAGGAAACGCATGGAAGCTAAGTAAAATACGCGATCAATCTTCATTTTCGCAATCATGCTAGTCAATACGTGTATCATGTAGAAAAAGAAAAGAGTGAACGAAAGGGGAGATTCAAAGAGGTATTTATAATATATACGTAAGGTACGGTAACGGAAAGTCTACGTGTGAGAAGAAACGTAATTACCAAACTGTGGAAGTTTATGAAGATGTCACGGTTCCGTAAAGACATTCGAAGTAACATCAATTTTACTAGAACCCCACCGAAGCGTTTTAATAATTTTGAGGAATGGTTACGGAAAATTCAACAGGTTACAAATAAAATGGAATTCCGTTAAACTATATCGTAGTTGGTATATTATTATACACTTTGGAAGATTGTTAGTAGATCGCAGACGCATAACATTCCGCAGTCTAGTAATTATTGTCGCAGCAGGATTTACTCTACGGTTACAATATTTAGATATCAACGTGCAGGGAGAAAGAGAAAAAGAGTGCAAGTGAGAAAGAAAGAAAGAAAGAGAAAGAGAGAGAGAGCCAATGTAAACTCAGGGTCGACACAGTATAACTCGCAACAAAAAGTACAATCGTATACACAGCCAATGGATCGCATAGAATTAAAATAATCGTTTAAATATTATCGATATACCAATGCCGCGAATATCGAATAATGCGCCTCCGATTTCTTCGCAGATGGAAGAAGATCTCAAAAGACCACCCTCGCGAGTATATTCAACTGTAACGGTTCCCATTTTTTACTCTACTCGTGGTTACCAGCCATACCTCTCGAAATATACCGAAACAGTTTAAGATTCGCATAGTCTAGTTGTTTATACAATATGAAACGTGAAGTTCCTTTTCGCGAGAAGCTGTTTCAACCTCGTGCCTTGCAGCTGAAGAAACTGAGAATCAAAATTTTCATTGTTGCCGATCAAATCGAGTTTTTCTCGTCGGATTTTATTCGCGAGTCCGACACGAGCCAATCGATACCATACTTTCGTTGTCACCGGTGGAGAAGACAAATACAGTAGGACGCCTTGTTCGCCAAAATCTTCTGCTGACACAGACGCTTCTGGATAATTAAAAACCCTTGTTACTATACGTATACATACGCGTTCATACATGCTTTTGTATATGAGTAACGTAGCGGATATTTTATTGATTATTGACACGTGAAGATAAATCTATCTTTCTCAAAAACAGAATTTTTCGAGCGAATACAGGGTCTGTCCGGAAAGTAATGCAACCACATTTTTTTTTTTAAATCTGTTAAACATATGGGTACAAACCTTTAAATTTCTTCAAAGTAGGATCCTTGGGCGTCGACACATTTTTTCCAGCGCGATTTCCATGCTTCGTATGCTCCCTGGAAGGCGTTTTTTGGAACCTCTCGTAGTACCCTCGTCACAGCCTCTTTGACGTGTTCCACGCTTTCAAAATGGCATCTTTTTAGCACATTTTTAATTTTTGGAAACAAGAAGAAGTCGGCGGGAGACAAGTCAGGACTGTACGAGGGTTGAGGAAGTGTTGTGATCCAACTAATTGTAAGAAGTACCGTTTACTGTTTTCCTGTTGGAAGTGCTCGACGAGGCTGCGACGAGGGTACTACGAGAGGCTCCAGATAACGCCTTCCAGGGAGCATACGAAGCATGGAAATCGCGCTGGAAAAAATGTGTCGACGCCCAAGGGTCCTACTTTGAAGAATTTTAAAGGTGTGTACTCATATGTTGAATAGATTTAAAAAAAAAAATGTGGTCGCATTACTTTCCGGGCAGACCCTGTATTACAACAGTCGGTCAGAGACCCGAACGTTAGCAACTAAGGGTTAAATCTGCGGATAAGGTGGTCCTACTGTATACGTAGAAAAACGAACGAGTGACTCTCTCGATCTCGTAATGGCCGCGTTCTCTTTTATTATTGCACGAAACGAATTTGAAGCGACTTGGAAAGAGATCGTATAACGGTTTAACGATAGTTGACAAAAGGAGGGACAGCCTGTGTAGAACATTGTACTTCTGACTCGATTTTCGATGTTTCCTTTTTTTCCACGACTGACGGTGAACGGGGCAGTCGATCGAAATGTCGGAAGAGACAGCTGTTTTCGAGTGACCGGCCGATAGCCGCCGCGTTGCAGCCGCTCGAAACTAAGCTCACCTCTCGAAATGCGTTCCTTGCACCGGTGCGCGGTGGGGTGTTCGTCCCTTCGATGAACAAACACGCGCGCGCGTTATGTTTCCGCCCCCGACGCACGCCCACGCGATGTTGACCTCGGATTATGAAATAATAACGCGGCTCGTTTCGACAACTTTCTCGTATTTGTTCGCCGAAGCGAGAACGCCCGCTTCCATGTTTATCATGCTCGTCCATTTCGCCGAATTTCGAACGGTGCTGCCGCCCCGAACGTCGGGATCCCATCTGATCTCGATCGCGCGACAGGAATAACCACCGCGATTAGAATCCAGATGTATTTTTGGAAATTCGGTGAATGGTCGGTCGGGTCGGTCGGGTCGAGGCTCGTTCCGCTTGATCACGATTTATGGCACGCGTGTATGCGTCGGATGCAAAAACGGACACGGGCACGAGTCGGGCCGGCTGATCTTTGTCTCAGCGGCCATAAAAATTTCCCCGGGACAGCTGAAATTCGAGTACCGCGTCATTTAACAGGCCACGCTCGGGTTTTCCGACGAAAATGTCGGGCTGAATTAGTATGCGCGCACGCGTGCATTAACATATTTCTGGGGGGATCGGAGGAATCGGCCATTACGAATCCATTGAGAGAGAATCGGTAGAGGGGGAGGGGAAGCGGTGGGGGGATACAGAAATAAGGATAGAGAGAGAGCCGGTCATAGAAAAAAGAGAGTGATAGAGAGAAAGAATGAGAATGAGTGAGAGAGAGATTTTGGGAAGGGAAAATGGAATTTTTAGCGGCATTGTTGTGCAGCCGAGATGGGCCTGGACAAACGGTCCTGCATCTGGTCCCCTCGCGGCAAGGTCAGAGAGGAAAAGGTCGTGACCTTGGCCGGGATTTTTCCGAAAAAGTCTAGGAGAAACGACCGAGAACCGACGGGGGGAGAAGGAGAGGGAGTGGCAGAGTGCACATGCATCTCCCGGTTTCGCCCCTTCCCCCCTGTTTGTCCATTTTTCTCACCCCACGGGCGGAACGTACGAATGACATGCAAAACGCGTGCGTCCATGTAAATCGGCACCCTCTTAATTGCATCCCATGGAAATACGCGTATTGTGCACTTAATGGCCCGTGCGCGGCAACGAGGGTCGTAGATTTTAATTATTGTAACGACTCGCAGTCGATAATATATCGGGCAACGAGACACGCCAGGGAACGAGGAAGCGTGTCATGGTTTTTCACGTGCCGGCTGCGCCGACTCGCTGACCCGATGGAATCTCATTCACACCGATTTCATTTTTCGTCTCTTTTCTTTTACCGCGTTTTATTATTTCGGCGAATTTCTCGCCAGCACAGGAAATCACGACGACGCGTCTTCACGATCCCGGCGAAACGATTAGATTGCGAAACAAAAGCGTCCCGAAACTAGCATTGCCTTGACTAAACATAATTGAGCGCAAAATCAAATTTTACCCCTTTAAATCAAAAGGAAAGGAAACACGAAGTATATTGATTATTGATATATATATTATATATATTATTGATAAATATATATATGAAAATAAGTACATCATGGATCGAGCGCGTTTCGCATACTGATGTCAAAGAATTATATAGACACAAGCTGTATTATATTATTATAATTATACGAGCGTACGTGTTTCTCGAGGTCGTACCTAATTGTTTGCCATGAGAGGAGAATTTATTTTGATCTCGTCTAGTCATTTTTCGAAACAATTTACAATCCCAAAAACGCTGATCTAGTCACTCGACGTAATCGAAGAGAGAGAGAGAGAGAGAGAGAGAGAGAGAGAGAGAGAGAAAAAGAGAGAGAGAGCATACATATAAATGTATATGTATACACATGTATGTACATACATACATACATAATGACCACTAACCACTAATGATTTATTGATACAAGATCGATTGTATATTTTTATAATAAGACTGCGAAGTAAGGACGTTCCTGATTTTTTTTCTCGCTACATTCCTGTTTTGTATTGTTTTGTATATCTTTCCCGTTCGGTTTACTATGATTTATGCACGTGTGACCGCGTATGTACGAATAAAACAACATTTTATTTCTTTGATTTGATTATGTACTCCACTTGATTTTCACTCCTTTGGTCTCCGCGCCGGGGCTAACCGCCCACCCGTTCTTTCGTTCCCCATTAAATTTTCACCGTTTACCGCTGCACGATATCAACTTGTATAATTCAATTTACTCGACCGTCTATCCGGTCGGATCGATCAATTTCACCAGTTTCGTATTTTAAAGGGTGCCGCTCCAAAGAAGTTTGGAATGTTGGTGCGCGGAGGGTCGCCACCATGAATTAAATTGTGACAAATTGCGAGCGCGCGTCCCCCGAGCCTTTGTCACTTTATCCGGGCAAAAAAATACAAGTCAAATACCGTCGTATCCAATTTCCTTAACGAAATTTTTTTCGTTGCACGCAAACACGTTTCGAACGACAAAAAAGAGAGAGAGAGAAAGGGAAAAAGAAAATATAACAAGAAAGGGGATGTGAAGCATCGGTGACGAGGGGAAGGGAGAGTATCAGCTCCTCGACGCGATACGTCGTGAGCGTAGCGAGGGACAATATTTTATGGGAAAACGAAAGGAAAAGCGGGTTGGTCAATTTTCAGCGAGAGGGAGAGCGCGATCCGAAGACGTGAAACGCCTGCGCTATATCGGAGTTTTCCTTTCGGTTGATGGCCGGAGTCGACTCGGTTTGAAAAGGGAAGGCGGAAGGCAACTGTTTTCATCTCTGTCCCGCCAACCACCAATGAGTAAATGACACACAACCATCCCCTACTCTCGTACGCAAACACACAGACACGCACGTATACACCAAAAATTGGACGTCCGTGGCCACCCACACCCGCCAGGGATATGTATAAAAATCAATAACTTCTTGCGGTTTCCAAGAGCTCCGAAAAGGGAGAATATATATATACCTATATTTTATATACCTATACATATATGTATATAATATGTACATATGTATACAGAGGGGGAAATGTAATTCCTTCCCATAGATAAAACAACCACCAATTTTTCATTATCGTTCGCCTCCAGATATTAATTAGGGACCGGAAAACTTTACCCTGCTGGGGAAAATCGCAAATAACTCGGAACGGATCTTTTTGTTTGGAAAATAAAATTGAATACTTAGTACCGTGAAATCACTACAATAACAATCAAGAGCTTCTTAGTAAAAGTCCTTCAGTTGCCGTTCTCTCTCGTCGCGAACTCAATACCACCCGGCGTTCTCAGCGGAGGAGTTTTATTTATCCTGGGAACAATGGTGAAATTTTAAGGGCAGCCACGGTTCCTTTGTCCGCTGGTTCCTTACCACCCCCGAAACTGAATCGAATAATCGGGATCGTTGGTTTCCCTCTGCGTTATTTATTTACGAAACCGATGCCGGTGGCCGGTCTTCGAGGTTCCCGGTACAATTTAAGAAAGGTATCGAACCGAACGCGCCCTCTCACTCCCTCCCTCCACCCCACCCCCAACTTTCTCGACGGTCCACCCCAACGGTTCTACTACTCATCAACCACCACAACCGCGCGCTCGCGCTGCTTATACACCAACAAGGAAGTGAATTGCAATTATCAAAGTCTCCCTCTCCCCACGGTTCCCCTCGCCCCTCTCCAACCCCGCGGTACTTTCTCGACCCCCTTGGCATCCTCTCGTTTCCACGCTTCTTTCCCCCATCGCATCGGCCAGCAACTTGGAAATTTCATATCCCCCCTCGTAATAATTTCACCACCACCGGCCACAACTACCACACTCGCGCGAACGACGTCTTCGACGATCAAAGGAATCCACGTGGCGCATGGCGAGAGAGGGTCGACGAAATATTTCGCTACGTAGCGAATTTTGTGAAGCGCCTCGCTATTGTTCGATCTTAGAGACGACGCCGTTGCCGAAGATAACGATCATTACGAGATACAAGTTTCCGCACGACCGCGGCACAGAGGAAACGTTCTCACGGCTTAACTCTGTTGTCTTCGTTCCACGAAATATCTTGTCAGATTAGATGCTCCGATTGAACGTCATTCGTTTCAAATCTCTGTTCAACCTTCGAATTTATCATTCTAAAGCTTGTCCCCCCCCCCCCATTGTGTCCCCAGCAACGTCGCGGAACTTCATGCCGCCTCATATTCTATCTCCAGCGTAGCGTAATCTTAACCCGGTGTGATTCCACTGATATTTCTTTTTATTCAGAAGTTAATTAGATTTGTATTATTAATTCTTGGATCTTCAGACATTCGCAATCTATTCATAAAGGAAATCAGTAGAAGCAGTCAATAAATTCACGAATATTTTCAATCTCGTCATCTCAAAATAAAATGTTTTTGCTTTAATGGTAGAGTTGCTGGTGGCATTAGAAAATGAAGGGCAACAATCTTGTTCCAGGAGAACTAAAAAATCCAGAAAACGGTGAAGAATCAAATTGCAGACGAGTTAGCTTTTACCAAAAATTCGTAATTAAGAACGGCTGATCGTTCCCCGAAACCCTGTCACTCGGAAATGAAATATCGTCGCGGAATAGTTTACAAAAGCGTGAAAAGGGTTCGGGGATAACAGCATCGAAAAACTGGCTCGGAAAATAAAATGGTTCGAATCAGTGGAATCCTTTCATCGATCTCTCGCCATCGTTTCTCTCCTCGCGACGACAAACGCACGCTTCTCTTGCCGCGAGGTTCCCGTGTACACACACGTTCTTTTCATCCTCTCGCTCTCGCTTCCTTTTTTTTTTTATTTCCAGTCGAACGATTTCCAAAAGGGGTGGAATTCCGCGATTCGGGAAAAACTTGGCCGAACGGGGTGAAAATACCGGCATTGTTCGGTTGTGTTCGAAGTTTTGAAAGGGGGTCGCGTGGAAAAGGCGCGCAACCCTTTATTTGTTTAGCAGAGAGAGAGGGACACCGGAGCGCGTGAAGCGTGCCGGGTGGCTCTCGCCACTGCATGGCACACGTTCACCGTTTCGTCGGATTTTACCCCAAATTTTCAGCTGGCGCACACCCCAGCCGATTTACACAATATTTTGGAAATCTTTTATAAGATTTTCGTCCCCTCTTGGCTTAGCACGCGCTCCTAGACGATCCATTGTAACCGACTCGCCTCTCCCCATCGATGCTTTCCGCCGACCTGTCGACGAACGACCACGACGACAGATGGGAACGTGTCCCGTCGATTCGAGAAACGTCGACCAACAGAAAACAAAGACAGAGAGAGTCGAGGAAAAAAATTTGTAAAACCCGTAGAAATCGTGAAATTAGGGTCGATCCCGAAAAAAACTCCGGAGAATTAACATAAGCATTGTGAATGGGCCAGGCCGCACCGACCGGAAGGGTGAACGGTTTACGTGCACCCCTTTTGCGCAACACGTGCCATTTTTAGATTGATACTGCCTTTCTTCTCGTTTCATTCCTGCTTCAATAAAATCGTGTAAACTCGGAAATGTGGACGTGCGACGATACGTCAAGCTTTTGTGCCCGGCACAATCGGGAATTCGATTTTTCGGTACACAACTGCTTTCATCGCCGGACGATACTGCGGTTTTCAAAAATATTTTGAGATCTTTACGACGTGGACACGGTTCAGTATCTAGAGCGGGGTGCGAACCCTGAATATCTGTCACCAGCTTCTTTCTGAAACAGAACTTTGAAAAAGATCCGAGCTTTTCGAGAAGATGAATTATTTAACAGCTTCTCTTCGGTTGAAAGCCGTTCATTCTTTAATCTGCTAGTTAAAATGGTCATTTTTACGGAACCGAGTGTTCATAGGCTGCAACCTCATATTTTTCGAAAAATATGTTAACACTTTATCTACCAGAAGCCTATTAATAGGATTTTCAATAATTGTGCTGTACCAAAAGAAAGCATAGAAATTTTCTTTTATATTGCAATCTTAAATGAAACTATTAGATGATGTTATTAAGGGTGATTTGTTAGATCATAATGAAAATTGCTGTTGCTATTGAAGGTCCCATTAAAAAGTGTTTAGCCATGTACCATAGATTCTTCAAAATTATGCAATAATCACCGGTCGGTAATGTGTTAACTCGATGCACGGTTTTTGGAGCGGCACCTAATTAAGGCAGACAAGTGGAAGCTTTCCGCAAGCACGCGGCAATTTGGCGTCTACATTCTACACCTTCGGTTTCTTCCTATCGCGACTTTACTTTCGGTCGAAGCGGTATCTAAATTGCCAACGGCATACATTGTCGCGCTGCATAACATATTGTATATTTATTTCTTTCGTGTACGTTTATATTTATTTATATGTATAGATATATTACGAAGCGGTATAGCTGATTTTATTTTTTTCTCTTACGTAAAACATCGTGTAGCAGCCTGACAATAATAGCTCCGGTTGAAAAAGGTTACGCAACCGTCACGAGAAATTCTGAACGCACAAAGACGTGTACACTAAGAGGACGCATCGCATTGTACGTTTACTGGGAATGACGCAATATTGCTGGTTATCCGTATTTTCCTATAAGTTCGAGACGATGGTTAATCGACGCGCGTGAAAAAAGTTCGTCGCTCACTGGACTCCCTTGTAAATACCGATACGATCAGCGATTCGCGAGCGGGCAACGTTTGATAGCAACGGTATGCACGTGATAGACCGGTATTGATGATACCCTAAGTTCCTATTAATCTGTATTGTATAAACGTATGTTCCTAAGTTTAAGCTTTAACGAGTCGCGAATGCCGCGGCCGATGAACGTTCTATTCGGGGCATGGTGTCTATCGTTTTGTTTGGAAATCGACCAATACCGATCCTGCTAATCGATCGCATTTATAATATACGGATTTAGAACGTTCCGCTTCGACGTCGAACGGACATATGTGTATGTACGTGTGTTGATGTGCGTGCGTGTGATTCGTGCGAATTATATACACCACCCCCTTTTTGCAGTTAAGCAATACTGTGTAAGCGCGGCGACGCGACGCGACGATACGTTCGAGGATATCGTGTAATACGTAACGTACGCAGCAGGATAAACGATTGAGGAAAAATCAAAATTAGTTGTTAACAAAAACAAAATGTAGGGAAGGGGGGAAGGGCATGGCGATTCGGGGGTACACGGCCAACCGCGACAAGTATTTCGACTACGATCGTTAAGTACCACGATTCAGGGTCCTCCTAGGTATTTCACACTTAGGGAATAGCGTGGATGAGTGGGCGGCTAGCGTAATTCACAATTAGACTGCGGATCTTTACGCAAAATAAAAATGTTTTGCATTGATTGCGAGAAGCTGGAATAACATAGAAATTGATCTCATTCCTTAACGACTTTGTTACATTAAAAGTAACAACACGACATTCTTGAATTTTTCAAATCGTTCACCCTTTTATATTTCACCCAACTAATTTCTTCATAAATGCGTAAAGATCCGCAGTCTATTCGTAATGAATGTATTCTACTCGGTGAACCAGAAGTACAAGTAAACACTGTTTCGATGACGAATTATTAAATATATAAATATATATATAAATATTATATATATATATACATATATAGATAGATAAATATATGCATATATATTTACAAAAGAGATGTGAGAGAACCTGTATGAATGACCGTGTGCGTGTGTACATAATAATCGGTTACCGCGAAAAATTGTCGGTGATCTTTATTATACGCAAGATGTGAGTTCACGAATGTGACGGAGAACATAAGAAACGGGGGATAATTATAATATGTACGTCTGATGAATATTCGAGCTGACTATTCGTTCATTCTCGGCGTTGTTAGAGAGGAACAAATAAATAAAAGGCACACCGTACCAAATTATTTTTCTGCGAAGATCAGATGATATGGAAGATTATTTTTGCAAAGCGACAGTTCGACACTCTACGGATTAATGGAAGCGGGCTAGACTTCCGGAGACACGGGAGATGGCTTTTGTACGTTACAGAACAAATTGCCGAAGAGGAGGTATCGATTGTTTCTTACCGAGGGAAAAAGGGAGAGAGAGAACAAGAGAGAATGAGTGAGAAAGCGAGAGAGAGAGAGAGAGAGAGAGATCCATAATTTTAAGTGTAATAATAGCTGTACACGTAATGTACACGTAATGTAAATTAGAATACAGAAAACCGAATGTTCCTAATGTAATGCTTTCATCTAAATACGTATATTTATAAGTATTTAAGCGAATAGAGGTATGTAATATTTATACCTTGCTCTGTAACGTTTTCGTTTCGATCATTTATCAGTTTCAAGAAACAAACAACAAACATTGTGACCGCGTAAGAGTATGTATGGTATATATGAATATGCTACGAAACATTTGCGTTCGCGAATGCAATTTATTTTAAGTGATTGAGAAAAAAAATAGAGTTTCCATTGTATCTGACCGTAGCTGGTTTGTAGAAATAAATACTTGTACAAACTACACGTACACTTTCGCAAACTTCATACAAATGTAGATAGATCGAATCGGATACCATCTCGATGCAAGTTTCCTTGTACAAACTGGATACGGTCAACGTATTGTACGCCAAAGAATAATGTTCCTATCGAGGAAGAAAAGATATGTTTTCAAGTATTCAGATCATTCGTCATGCTAAACGAACTTCGTATATCAACGTTCATTGTAAGTTTGGTATTCTTTTGAGATGGTTGTTAGCGATTAACGATCGAGGGTACAAAGTGCGAAAGGAGCGAAAAATCAAAATTCGAAAAATCAAAATTACAGTGTAAGTTCATAGAGATTCGTTGTTCGTCGATAAATATTATTTGTTAGTCAAGAATAGTTGGATACGTCCAATAATATAGTCTAATAATCATTATCTGGTGTCGTTTTTCATTTCTTCGCCCTCTCATAAAATTGACGCACCCCCGAGTGGAATGTTGTATACGTGACTATGGGCACATATAATAATTGGAAGTTGAATTTGAATTTAGACTTAAATATAATGAGATTGAAAGTTGAATTTCCATTTAGATTGCAGTGCTGAGAGTTGAATTTGAATTTAGATTCAAAATTTCATTTTTTTTGATATTTTCACTTAGACAACTTACATAATCATGGACAGTGTTGAGCCATAAGTAAATTTATTTAAATAACAATTTAAATAAAAAGTTATTTGTTATTTGGATATTCAAATAAAAAGCAAAAATAATCATTTATTATTTGAGCAAGTCTAAATAGAATTATTTAAAATAATAAAGTTAATTCTTATTTACAAATACAATTCCAATTATTATTTGTGTTGGCAAATAATAAATTAAATTGTACTCTTTTATAGGCTGCTAGGTCCTCCAGCTAGGGCCCGACCACTGCACTGGCGGTATATGTACCTGGAAAGGTTGCTATAGCAAACAAAAAAACGCGCACGTGTTCATTGTATATAGGGTGGCTCAATATTCCTTCCACATCCGGAAACGGGAGGTTCCTGAGATCAGTTGAAGCAACATTTTCCTTTGGTAAAATGGCGTCCGCGGATTTGTTAAGGAATTACACGGTCCAACAAATTTCAACTTTTTTTTGTATTTCGATCCCCACTATGCGATTCTCACAGTGTTTCTCGCGCTGATTCCCAATCTGTCCTTAATTTTTCTCCTAGACGTACAGTTTTCGAGATAATTGAATTTTAAAAAAAGACATATTTTTCAACTTTGAACAAATATTGTGATGTTATTATAAAAGATGTTGAATTGTTCTTTACAGCAAAAGATTCTGTAGACTTTCCCGAATACAGTGATATCCAATATTAATACTGTGATTGGTCCGTGTTTTCCGTTAATAACTCCTTAACAAAGCCGCGGAAGCCATTTTTGCAAACGAAAAAGTTGCTTCAAATGATCTCAGGAACCTCCCATTTCCGGCTGTTGAAGGAATTTTGAGATACCCTGTATACCAAATACAAGAAATAAGAGAAGACAAAAACTATTTATTTGATTTCCACCTCAATCCAAATAATAAATAATCTTTTATTTGCAAATAAGAATTAATAAATAGATCACTTTTGGAATTATTTAAATTACTTTTATTTAAATATATAAAGTTCAGCTATTATTTGCAATTAAAATCACACGTTTATTTATTATTTAAAATAAAATTTGCTCAACACTGAATTTGTGGGCATATATTGAGGAATAAAGTTTGCCATCACATTGTGGAGGATAGATGAAGTAGCGACATTGAAAATTGTTATTCTCTACCGATGTTCGATCCAGGAAGTCATTCTCGTGGGAGTCCCCAGACTTTTCTTATTTCTAGCTACTTTGTTACTTATTGTTAGCTACTTAAACGAACTCTTTCAATTTGCTTTGGTCATTTGCTGCCTACAGATTGGAATATTGTTGAAAATGTTTAAACTTTAAACGTGACTCTTAATGATTTTTCAAGAGATTATGCAATACACACGGCAGGAAGTATGAAACAAGTTTGACAAGCTTGTCAGAGGAACTCGTGGGCCATAGATTAGCGTTAAAAAGATCGTTTTTGAGTGGCGCTTCAAAATAGAATGGAGGCTTATCTAGTAATAATATTTTACGCACTGATTAGTAAAAATACGTCATTTTATTATCAAACGAGCTACCTAATGCTACTAGCACGTATAAAGATTAAATATCTACGTTATCGCACTAACATAAGTACTCGAACGGTATTAAATCCTACAGACCTAATAGTACAGATCACATTCAAGAAGTGATAAAATTTTGACGATTATAACACGATACCGCGCGAATTTAAAGAGACTTGACCATTGTTATTATTACAATGCAAAAGTCAACCGAAATGGTATCGTCACGTAGAATGTACCACGAGAAAACAATATTTTAACTGATAAGCATTTAGATACATTATCGATACAGAAAGAATCGCACAACATTCACGATAAAAATGGAAGAAATAGCCACCGACATTGATTTCGATCTGGTCGCTGCAGAGAACATTAGCGAAAGTTATCCGATAACGATTATGTAACATTATAATCTGTGCCAATTAGTTGCGACGATTCCGACTCGACAAAAATATACAACATCAATCGCGCGCCATTACCGAACGAATTTAAATCGATCGTAAACACTTCTAGCACACAAAACACGAGTATTTGTTTCAAGGTCACATTTTGAGCCTAATGTCGTTTAGATTTGTTTACTCTTTATCACAACTTCGCTGGAGGGCATTTTAGTTGATAGTCCTCGCATTGTCTAGTTTTTTTTTCAACAACCAATAACCTAGGACACAGTCGAACGAAATGTTTGAACGACTGTCATAAACCATAAAATTAAAGATTTATCGTTATCGGCTAATGTTGAATACAAATGGTGAAACTGGTTGGAAAAACCGAAATGAGTTGCAGAATTAATTCGTGATTTTCCTGAAGACGAACGCCGCGCCGGCGAATAGCAGGAATAAATTATAGATTCATCCTTCTAGAATTTCAACTAACCAGCGTATTTTTGTCTTTACCTTGACGGAATAAACACGACACTTTGTTTTCCTCCATTTGATGCAATTATTTAGCCACTTATGATATATCGTTGGAGATAACGCCTACAAGTGTCATCAGGAACGTGAATTTGACGGTCAGGTGTACAGACAGTGCTAATAATGAAATAATCTGATCGATGTTACTCAAAGAATGCTATTATCGCTCGTTGAGATCAAATTACTTTGTACAGTTTTGATTTGCACTGTGCTCTTTCATTATCCACCATGTATTAAGCACTTGACGGTGTCGCGAGAAAGAAGAACATTGATTGCCGAGGATTAATCCGTTGCGAACGATATAATAAGGAAAAAAACAATAAATAGCTGAACGATAAGAAGTTTCAAGAAACGGTTCGACAGATTCGTTGAAGTAATTCATCGATCACAAGTAGTCTGCGGATCTTTATGCATTCGTAGCAAAATTGTTGGAAAATTTTAGAAATCGAAGAAGTCGATGTACAATTTTTCCTCTGTTAAAATCGTTAAGGGATGAAATCTCTTGCAATAAAGATCCGCAGTCTAATTAGGAACGTGATTCGCGTTTCGGTGCAATCGGATGAACTTGTAGAAAAGCCTGTGGCTATTGTTCCACGCGCAACGCGATCTACAGTACGATTGCTGCAGAGAGATCACACGGGAGATCCGTGCGTTTTACAGCCAGCGATAAAGCCGCTATAAAATTCGTGTATACCGTAGTAGTCGTATTAGCGGGATACATACGTCGAACGTTTGCGGTGTCAGGATTTTCTTGTTTATGCTGGTTGCAACGGGACATGGGGATGGGCTGTGGACCGTCTCGGCGAGAACGATTTTTTAAATGCATCGTTAACGTCGTTAAACAGCCCGAGCCTCGAGTCTTGAAGCACTGTCGAAGATAAAGACGCGCGCGCGCGCGCGCTCGCGGCATACCGAGCATATTTTCGCGATCAAGCTGGCAAATCGGCTGCCACGGGACGACATTAATGCCTGTTTACCGGTCCGATAACACCCCTTTGACTGAAGATGATATCAAACATCGCGACACCTGCTCGAACGTAAATACCATGACACGTACTTGACCTATACTCGACGCGTTGTTATTGCTGTTTAGGCTCTCGCGAAATTAGTGCCACGGCTTCTACCGGCCCGGGATGGTATGGAGGTTCAGAACGCGCTCGAGTCACGTAACACGTGAATTTCAATTCTACGCGAGTGTCCACTGTCTACGGGCGCGTAATACCATCACCCATATACCGCTTTTAATGGAAATCCCGGGACGCCGGTGAATCGTTACGTCCGAAACACTTCCCGCGTAATTTCCACCGCATTCTCACGGCATAAAGGCGCGCGGACAGTAAACACCGAGTGGATCGAGTGACATTTCTCGTTATCTGATAAAATCACGGTTAAACAAAAGATTTACAGCGGAAACGAGAATTACAATTAGGTGAGCGAAACATTTTTCATCGGTCCTTCAATAAACGGATACGCGTCGCCTTACTGAGAATCCTTTAATCAACTGCTAGCGTTGCCGCCATTTATCGCACACTTCTGATGAAAGTTCGATTGTTCTATCGGGAAATAGACCTGACCATTGTTGAGGAAACGAAGACTTCGCTTTGGAATAGTTACACCTAAATTGTATCTACGTTCTTAAAGACACGCGATATTTGTTTCTAAGATTGTCCAATTGTTCCCGAAATAATGATGATATGTTAATTGCTAGTGTTATGGATTAGCTAGTTGGATTTAGCCGATACACACGGAACAATTTCAAACATTACGATCTTGCGGAAGCACTGACGGCAACGTCCTTGATCCTGCCGGCTGATACCGATCAGCGTCCTCCTCTCGTTTCCTTTTATTATTCTTAATTATAGCGAAGCAACGGTGACGATGACTGTGCCGGTATAATTTGTCGTCGTTCGTTTTGCCTCATAATTACTCCGAATAATGGCCGCCGAGTTAAATTGTCCCATTGTTCTGTGAACACCGCGAATACTCTCGTCGCCGCGAATTATTTATCTGAACATCGACGGTTGGCGGCCGCGTCATCGATACACATGAACCGTCGTCGGCGCATGTCGGAAATCGATGCTTGTTTGAGATCGCGAAATCATCGGGAAGGTGAACCCCCAACGTCCGCGGTCGCTGTCGCCGTCACGGCATGCCGATTACTTCGGGATTCCCTTGAACGCTGGATATAGATCCACGCAATTCTATGTTTGCCGATACACGCTTTACTCGAATCGCGTGAGCGTTCGATGAAAAAAGGTGTGCATTCGACTGGCTTATCTCAAAAAAATAGTGATAGTTGATGCAGTGGACACGCCGCGCGCCGTATTAAACGGTTCTCCTCGATGACTCGGCCGCCTTGGACAGGTCTGTACTTTGTATGTTCGAATAGTCGCGATGTCACTTAGATACTGGACCGAAGAAAAATCGATTCAACAGGTTCCGTCGCGCGTATTAATGTACCTAAATGGACAGCGGCCGTGTAAACGTGTCTAGCGGCGATTGCCGGAAGCGATCCGCGATTTATAGCAATTGTCGCCTCGTTATCGAGTGGCGCGATTAAATTCGTGTCGTCCGCGGTCCGTTGGTGTCGGCCGCTTGCGTATTATTATCGAGACACGGGCTAGGAGGGAGGCCGCGAGGAGACGATTGGTGGGAGGGTGTCTAGAATCGATCCAAGTTCGGATGGGGATTTTGCTCGAGCGACGTCGCAAATCAATTAGTGATCTACAATTTATTCGCGATAATTCCTCCTCCCACTGTCGCGTACGAATGACGAGATAGCGCACGTGCGTGCGTACGTACGGACGGCATACGAGGAACACGTCGCATCTCTATGCACATGAGCGGCTCAAGTGCCGACAAATGGGCTGAGGCTTCTTTTATCAGTCAACCACGACCGCGTGAGGCAAACGGATCGGTACGCAGCAGTGACGAGACACACATCGTTCTACTCGAAACTTCATTTTTCGCGAGATACCGAAACGAAAGCCCCACGGCGGCAATCCTGCGACGCCTCGTCGATCCTTGATCTCAGTGCTCCACCTTGACCCGAACGGGAACAACCCCCGGCAAGACAACTGCCCACGTTTCCAGCACTCGAAGGATTCCAACCGGAGACCAAACGCTCCTTCGAGAACAAGATCGAAGCTGCACGAGCCAGAAGTGGCAGGGTCAATCGAACATCAACGAACAATCAACGTTTTACTAGGAAACGTCGACACGCTGGCGCAAATTCCTCGATATATCGTTACTACGTAAGTACCGCAACGAATCACCGTATGCCTTCTTTCTCATTTTTCATTTTGTTCTCGGAATTTGTTAACCCTCTCCACTTCTATGCCGAGACTGTGACTCGACACTTTTCAACTACCAGTTGAACGCTAGATCTACAGGATCGCTCGAACCGACTTGCTTCTGTGTGATTTTTTCTTTCACAATTATCAAAACTATAAAAAGGTTTTCCGTGAGACATTTCCGGATTAATTGTTCGGCGATTATTCAGTTTAGCTTTTCTCAAAGACTTTTCTCAATCTTGGCTGTTTCAATACTGGCGTTTTTTTTCTTAATATTTTTATCTTATCACTATAAATTCAACCCTATCATTATTATTAATTTACAGATCTGAAAATAAACATTATGAAACACTTAAAATAATAGTGAGTTGTTGGGAAGATATGTGAAAAATCACATTCGAAGTGCAAAGGGTTAAGTCCGAAGGATAAACGAGAAATGTCCTTTTTTTACGTTTCTGAATACATAGTATGTAAGCTCTATCCACAGGTGCATCAGCTGCAAGCATTACAACAAGTATACATCAAATAATATTGATTGTTCCTTCGAAACAACCAACAATAATTATTCCACTTTGCTATTTTCGTCTACGGCAGTTATGTTTTAATTATTATCGGTGCCGGTTTCGTCCGTCGTTTCGTATCGCTCGGATCGAGGCTTCGAAGGACACCGTACATTAAGAAGTCATACAAGCTAAATGGTAGTTGCACGTAAAACGATAAGCCGTGCAAAATGATTATACGTAAAACTACATTCGTTCGACGAGGACGGAGTAAAATGGTAATCAGAGTGGTGGTCCAACTATATTTTACCGTGACACGGAAGCGCGAGTAAATTGAATGAATGGCAAATTTCTGTGTTTAAACGAGCGTATAGTCGAGCACATCGGTGAATTAAATCGTCGGTATCGAGTTTCGGCTAATGAATATTTCTCGAAATCTTTGTGGTTTCGTTTGAAGTACAATCGCCGCGGTGGCACGCCGTGATTCCATTAGGAGTGTATCACAGAAAAAGGTTGCCCTCCAATTGGATTCTCGAATAAATCCTGCAACAGCCGTATTTCAGCTTTCTGCACGCGTGCAATTTAAATCCAGCGCGACACGTGGGATCAGATTAATAGTAACACAAGAACTAAATTCCTCGTATCGTTAGCGGTATACTATGCTGATCACGTATATGTATAATGTTACACGCGCTATCAGTCCGTCTAGCCGAAGAGCAACGACTCTGAAAAGAGTGGCGGATCGTAACTATCAATCTCGGTGTTCTCTCGATTATTATCAGTTAATGAATACCCGTGACCAATATCGATCGTCAAACAATCGGCCAATCAATAACAAGATTTACGGCCACCGAAGGAATCGATAAGCATCGAGGTGATAGGCTTGCTCTATCTTGGAGATTTAATCGATCGATTTATTATTAAAGCAGTTTTTACCGTTCGCGAACCAACTAATATTTTCTATTGTTTCGGTTATTTTCCCAGATCAAGACTGACCGAGATAGGCAGGTCCGACGTGAAACTATCACAAGTCGATCCCCGAGACTACCAATTTCGACGGGGATACTACACGATTGCCCGGCAGCACCGAATCCGGTACGTTAGGACAAATTTGATTTGAAACATTCATAGATCTTTATCTTTCGTGTCGAGTTCGATCTACCGATCTATCTGGAATATCTACCTGCGATAACCTTCGCTATTGTCACGACTCACGACTCCTGCGCGTGCTTTCGTGTTCCGAGCGAACAGTATTTATTAAAACGAACCGGCGAACTCGACCGATACACCCCCGTGAGAATACGACTCTGTGCGAATCATCGGAAAAAATTGCAGGTATGGTCGCTTTTCCGGACTCGTCGACTGAGCCGACGCTGTTGAACGTAACTAATATGAAGTTAAACAACCGGTCTGATCATGATGACCAATTAACGGACAAGACCGACAGCATGAAGGTTAAGGATCACGCGTTTACCATATCGCGGGTCAGCATGTGGAACGGCAAAGACAACTATGCGCTCGATTTCGATTGTATGGAGAAGGCCAACGAGACCAAGGTCAACGGATCGGTGGACCTCAAAGCGGAACCGGACGTCGTGAAAAAAGTCGCAGGTGAGCATCCTCGCGCGTTTACGACTGTACCGACCTTCCGAAAGCCTAGTCACACCGGGCTGCGAACATCTTTACACATACGTTTTTGAAACAGTAGAAAGATTAAACGAATTGAGCACCACTAAAATTAGTCAAACAAGAAAGAATTTTCTGAGCGGTTCTTGTTTCTTGCAACACATATAAAGATCCGCAGTGGTCTTGCTCGTTAGAATTAATTATACTCTGCTATTTTCCAAATGTCAAACAGTCCCGCGTGCTACGTACGCAGTCTGGTTGTAACCATAACTTCTTCCTCCTGATTCCTAAACCTACAGGGTTTTCCAAGAATGTTGTGATTCCTTGAAAGCGGTGATTCTCTGATTTTTCTTGGGACAGCCTGTATGTTCGTATTCGGCGTACGCGTGATCTATGATCTATTAAGAGACTACTGCAAGCTTGTAAGACGTGCCCGTTAAGCTATACCGCATATAGTGTCATAACAATGAACCTAATGAAAGAAAACTTCCTTTGTCCGACGAACGATTTTATGAAGCAGCAAACGCACGGAAAGCCGAGTATCGCGAAGCGAAACGGTCACCCGAGAAACGTTATTAAACAAAACTCCACCTCTCTAATTAATCGCAGGTGTCGAGCAATCTCATCCGCGTATCGTTGACGAAACTGTATTCCATGATGCCTGTCGTGGAAACGAAACGCTAAGGAAATATCATGACGTATTGCAGCATTGTACATAAATAACAACAATCGTTTCGAAAGCGATAACCCTATTCGTTTTTTTCCACGGTCTTGGTGCGGAGAAATCAATTCGCGGCCCGTGCTGAAAGAGTCGAGACCCGTGGCAGCGGCAAGTGATCGCTTGAACGTTGATCGCGTTGTTAATCGAAATTTCTATCGATACCAACGAGACAGAAATATCCGCTGATAACAACAATTCAATAAAAACACCTAGATCGACGAGATGCGATAATTCGGACAGTCCGAGCGATGATTTTCGATATGAATATTACGTAAAAAGCTGTGAGAAAATGTTGTTGGGACATCGGTGCTGTGCGATGTGAGATGTATTCGTTTCTCGGTAGCGGGATTGAAAACCCCTAACGGACAAAAGAACAAAGGGGACATGTCACTGTGCACTCTTGGTGGCCGATCGCTTTCCAGTGGAAGTTCCCTAGTGACGATCTCTTCCGTCGAAAATTCAGATACCGATCCGGACTTCCCGAATAACCCGGATGGATTCGACAACAATGCTCACAGGAACGAGAAATGGTATCAGACCACACTTCAAGTCGCTGTGCCCTTCTTCATCGCCGGGATTGGCACCATCGGGGCCGGTCTGGTTCTCGCGGAGGTCAAGGTACGTCCACCGAACTTGTTAACTATTTTCTGTCCCTTGTTACAAGCACTGAATTATCTAGTACAGATCAGAGTGTTTCGTGATCGCGACTCGCGTGTATTTCTCACGTCCCCTCCTGTTATCAATCCCGCTACTCCTTACTACTTCTTATTGTCTAGAGATAATACGGAGTGTAACTACAACGACGTTTCTTTTATCCGACGTTGAAAATTCTTTTCCATAAACATCGTTCCCGCGGTACAAACGTTTGCCATTCGAAATTTGATCGAGTTCCGCTAATGTGGAATCTCCTGGAATGCAATTTACATTCCCGGTCGAATTCCCAGCATAAGCACCGTCTAGCCTCCTCCTCCCACCCGTTTAATTAAATCTCGTCTCTGTTCTAGGATTGGAAAGTGTTTAAAAACGTTTCTCAATTATTCATTCTGGTGCCCTCGTTGCTGGGATTGAAAGGCAATCTGGACATGTGTTTGGCCTCGCGCTTGTGCACCCAAGCGAATTTAGGGAACATGAACGGTGTCCGAGAGATCACGAAAATGATCATCGGTAACATCGCCCTGGTACAGATACAAGCGATCGTCGCGGCGATCTTGGTGTCGATTTTCGCAATTGTGGTCCACGCAATTGTGGAAGGTAACAACTACGATTTCAAGTGGGAGCACTGCTTGCTGCTGGCCGCGTCAAGCGTATCCACTGCCACCAGTTCCTGTTTCATTCTAGGTAATTGCATCGCTATCAGTCGATACAGCAGCGCTAAAACTATCGAGAAGTCAAAGCGACCGGTTTACCTGAGAATTTCGACAGAAGAATTTCATGATACTAACTGTCTTCGGCTGTTCTGTAATCGTAAAGCATCAACTAAGAAATAATATCGACCAGTCTGGTAGTCTTATTATTATTAGGCGTTACTCATGCCGATTCTCGGACAATCGATTTCTTTCCTTACGCGGTATTAGCGACGATGCGATCAAACAGATCGTATCGATTCGTTTAAACGATATTCGTACGTCACTTTGCACCGGTATTGAATTGCTTCGCACGTTTTCATCGCGATGGAAAAGTAGTTCTTTTTTTCTTCGCGGGCATCGATGAAAAACACATCAGTTTTTTGCGGCAGTTGTTATCGTTAAATCGTTCGTTGGGCGTGTTTCCTTTATCTACGCTTCTATCCGAAACAGATTTCGTTATGATCGCCGTGATTATGGTGTCGTACCGATGCAAAATGAACCCGGACAATTTGGCGACGCCCTTGGCAGCATCTGTCGGCGACGTCGTATCCCTGAGCGTACTATCGGCGATCGCGTCGTCGTTGTTCCAGAGAATGGAGACTCAAGTGTGGATCCTTTACGTTATACTCGGCTGTTACCTACTGATACTGCCTTTCTGGGTTTACGTTGTTCTAAGGAACAAATACACTAGAAACGTGCTAACATCCGGCTGGGTTCCGGTCCTATCCGCTCTATTTATTAGTGGGTGAGTATTTGCTCGATACATTCGCGGCGATGTCCTCCCGCCGAACAATCGGAAAGAGAAAACGAACCGTAAACGATGTAATTTCTACTTTCAGATTCGGCGGTCTGATTCTCGACCGCGTAGTCGACAAGTTCAACGGGTTCGTGATCTTCCAACCTATCATAAACGGAATCGGCGGCAATTTAGTTTCTGTACAAGCATCTCGAATCTCAACAACGTTGCATCAGACCACGATTATGGGGATTTTACCGCCGTCCTCGAAAATGTGGGTTAGCCCGTGGACGGCGCTCTTTAGAGGCTGTAAGTGGTGCAATGATGCAAGAATAACTAATGTTGCCGCTACATATTTTTCGCACTTCCACCATTGCATAATGCCGTTCGCTTTCGTTCTGTAGCGCCATACGCGAAAACGGCCAGAATACTCATTTGCATGGCGATGGTCGGCGAACTAGTCTTCATTTTCCTCGCCGATTACATCAAGCACGGGACATCCTTGCTGCACGCGTACTTCGTCATCTCGTACCTCGTGATGGCTGTACTTCAGGTGGGTACGACCACTCCGATCCTACGATGCTCGCGTTCGTTTATACACTACCGGCCAAAAGTTTCAAATCACGGCCTGAATTCAGAGAAACAGCATGTTTCTAGGAAAACCCGAATGCCTTTAGAGCAACCAAGCAACAATTCTCTTGAAGATGATCCATACTTGGAGCGAAACGTTGAGAAAAATCTTTTAAATTGCAAAATTGCTTTGTCTTGATTTTGGATCGAACCTGTGCGCCGATAACATAAACTAATTTCAAACAACATTTCTTTGTCAAAAAAACTTACGAATAGTATTATCTTTTTTCTTTCATCAAGGAATCCGTTTTGTTCTTCAAATTGCTTCTTCATTTAAAAAAGCCGCCTTTATTTTTAACACTAGGTTTACGGAGCGCAAAATGGATGCATCTGTACAATCTCAATATTCGTGAATTAAAAATGTTAGAAAATTGTACAGTATAAACAATACAAGAGCTTGATCGTCGAAAATTTACAAAAATCAGCAAGTAATTCCAAACTTTCGGCCGGTAGTGTAAGTGAAAGGTTCCGGTCACGGTCGCGAACAACCGAAATAAAAAAAGACAAATCGAACAAGCCGTTTCATATATTTTTGCTCGTTCTTGTCGCAGGTTATGCTGCTGCTCTACGTGGCGCACATCATTATACACGCCATGTGGCGGCACAAAATCGACCCAGACAATTCGGCGATCCCGTACCTGACAGCGTTAGGCGACCTCACGGGAACGATGTTCCTCGCGGCGGCATTCTGGTTCCTCATCAACATACATCAAGAGTACGGCAAGTAATTGGAAGGAGCCGCTCTGTACGATCACTGTCGCGATGCAACTCGATAGAAAAATCCGTGCCAACGTTCCTCGTCCGGAGACGCAGCGTGCAAATTTTAGAGACGTTCGATCCCCTCGATAAAATAGAAGAGAAAACGAAAGGAAACACGCGCCGCCAGTGGCCAAGCAGACACGAGGATTAACCGAGGATGAGAGCGGTTCGTGGAAACGAGAATAAAGTATTTTTACCGAACGATCAAATTGATCTTGAGCGAACACGGGATCGGGAGTGCTTCTTTCGCCATTACGGAAACCTTTTAATGGTACGTTAGCTGCGCTAATTAATCCGTGTCGCGTACACTGGACATCGGTCGTTTCGAAAAGATTGAAGAAAGAAGCGCGCTGCGTCTCGTTCAAGTTGGAACTACTCTGGGAGCATAAAAGAAGTGTGACTAAATCTGATGTAAGTGGATCTTAAGCATCGCGCCCGTACGCGGTGTAATGTAATCTTTTATCATTCACGCAGAAGTAATTGCCAGAGTTTTAGATCAGTTTTTTATTTTGCATCAAGATCCGCAAGTGATTACGCAAGAACGTCAGCGAGGAATGTATCGATGACCGTTTAGAATTTCTGTACAATAATCATTTTTATACGCGTTTCTTTTTTAACCGCGCGCGATCATTGGCGGGCGAACAGAATACGAAGTATTTTAATTTTGTCATATACTCGTGTGCATTGTACTTTTAGAGTTTAATCGTTCATTAGGAAAGCAAATAGTATATATGAAATGCCAATCCGGAACTCTGTGCCGCAGTGTGAAAGTATTGGGTTGGAATTTGTACAATGGTACTTGTATTTTCAATAGTGAGATTGTAGATATAATTCATAAATAAAAACAACAGACATAAGAGCGACAATACTTAATAGATGTAGGAGACTAACAGAACCTTTTAACAATAGAGTAATCGTAACAACAGACTGGTAGAATCGAGTACGTTATAGCAAGACTTTTGTCACCAAATAATTCAGCAATACGAATTGTTAGTATTTAAATAATCGAAATGATATTTAAGCACAATGTACAAAACTTTTCAAAGTACCACATAGATTATAATAACTTATTTTGTATAGTGTCCTGTGATTTGTGATGCAGTTTGTATTACAAAAGCCTACGAAATGTTATAGTTCTTGAATAAAGCAATACAACTTACGAATCAATTATTGATTTAAAATATGGGAAGAGTGGAATAGGAAACCATAAAATACAAACTTTCATTTTTCCCCTGCATCCGCTCCACCCCAGACCTAACCTGATTTCTATTAAAATTGCAGAATTCGTTATAATCAAACTAACAGTTTTTTCTAAATGTCTAACAAACTAAAAGAGACCTCCTATTGTTTGTATATTTCCGTGAGGAAGTAACATTTCGACAAGTTTACCCTTTCATAATATTCCTACGAGATAGGAATATAATTCATAGCGTTCTTTTTCTATTCATAGTGATGCAAGTACGAACACTTATCTGCACAAAAGAAACAAAAGTAGAGCACTTCGAAGCAAAAAGCTAACCTACTCTCTCCGGTGCTCACAAGTATACATATAACTATACTTACTATGTTAACAAACAGCAACAACCTAACTTTGTAACATCATTACATAATCCACATTCGAAGAATACCTACGTAAAAATATCACGGAATGTGTCAAAATGTTAGGTTATGATTTTCGCAAATACATAAACACCAACATAATTAGATGAACGACTTAATTGCAGCTAAGAATACGATATTACCATGATTATGCAACAATTATAGGAGTGAGAGCACGTACGAGCATGTAGCACGTTACTTTTAATTCAGTGCATATAAAATTGAGACTGCACAACGCCATCGCGTCGTTACGTCAAAACAAAAGTTTCCACGCATTTCGTAGAATTCATTTCCATTCAAATACACATACACGCATGCTCAATTTATAAATAAATGAAATAATTCAACGTTAATAAATATCACATTCAACCAGGAATGAATAAGAGATCGAACATAAATACAAAATCATGTAAAATATGTCATAAAACAAAAGACTGCAAGAATCCCCTGCCGCAATGAGTTTACATAATACTTTATTTAAACAATCATACATTGAAGGCTTCATACTTGCTGGCAAATTATGCCGCGCTCATTGACTTTTAAATCTGGTGGCAGGTCAAGCGAGACACAGGTAGTTCAGGTAGCGGCAATCCTTGCTTGAAAGTTTGAAAATCCGGAATCACAGCGGGGGATAACATTCATGAGGATAACAATTCTGACGGATACACAGGCTCCGAGTAACGGGTTAAATAATAATTGAACGTTGGTGGATGTAAACTTATTACTTTCTCTGGGATATTAAGAGGAAGAAACGCTCGAAGCCCGCCGCCGCATCGCAGGAGCAGCGCACTGCGCACACCTCGAAGCGCAGCTATTGGTGATCGCGGGGCGCGCGGCAACTTCGAAATCGCGTAAAACCTAGTTGAATCGCGTTCACCGAAATGAAAGTTCTACCGTGTCCCCGAATGAGTCCTTACGAACCTTCGCAACTTGGTCTCTGCAGGTGGGGTACATAACAAGAAGGGGGATGCTGGAACCCATGCGCGACATTCTCTCGAGACATTTAAACTGGAACAGTTCCTGATCGTGTCCAGGAGACGCTGCACCGGTTCCTTTGAGAATCCGCACCACCGGAAGTTCGTTTGTTCTTTCTGTTTAAACGTAGAACGGGTGCTAATGTGGGATCAACTGGTTTCATCGAAACAACAGTGATCGGATTTCCCAGGAAACCTGACCGCGAACCTTCGTTTACCACGATGGTGGGTGACTACTTCAGAAAATAAATCAATTCATATCGGTGTCTGTGTATGTGTGTGTACGTGTCTATTAATAATACAAAGATCTACGCAGTGTAAACGGTACGCAATCTTTTCTCTGATAAAAATACGATGCCGATCGGTGGTAAGTTTGTATTGTTCTTATACAAGTGGAACGAAGTTTGCATGTTTACATCTCTTATATCGAGATTTACGTATGTATGTACACGCACGGTTCATCATACATTTAATCGAGTAGAATCCTTGACTGGGTTAATTGCTGCGAACGTTCCTCGTTGACGTAATTGACCCCCGACATTCTTTCCATAACTGACGTGACATCGAAGAACGTGGAATATACGTTTCCACCGTTCTTGTAAAACATTTTCTTTCATTTCTTTATTCTAAATGTCTTTGCATCCATCGTGTGTCCATCGACGCAGTATGTATACCTGGCGAAAATCTGTAGTATGTAAGAGTAATTCCACGTCTGCTTGTACCACGATCGGATAAAATCAACAACATCTATCCTGGCATTCTTTTTCCCTTCGTGTTCTCCTCTCTGATACGATCGATGAACCACGTCTGGAAGAGGTGATTAGAAAAACATGTCGCGGACAGGTTCGAGCGACGCGTAATGAAACAAGTACTCCGAGTAGGATTGTTCGACGGGTTTTACGTTGGCGTTGAAAAAGAAACGTTGCATCGCGCTGTTGTTGGTATTGCATTTGGCTTCACTGCCTCCACAATAGAGCCAGGATTAATAGGAGCCACCTCTACTCGCGAGTGAAGGTGAGCGGAAAGGAAGGCGAAAGGGTGGTTTGACACGCACTGCCGAGCACACGAATGTCTCTAGTCGTTACTATCTTGGGCACAATAACGCTCTGTCAAGCACAAGTGCTCTCTGTCTATGTGAGGGTAATGAAAATGTACGATCCGGTTTCAATCGCGATACGTTCGTTACGTATTAGATCAGCCTAGGTCGGGGAAACACAGATACAATGCGTTACTCGCCTCGATATTTTATTACGAACGCGACGGTGTGGTTCTGATCCGGTAGCATTCCAAGCCGGTAAATATTATGAGTAGATAGAAATTTCAAGGTACCGTATTAAACGAGGCATGCCTGCCGCTGTCAAAAGCTGATGAAACTTTATCCAACATGCGAAATTTTAGATAATCTACCGAACGGGTTCTCGGCGAGAATCGCAGATTTAATTTTGATAAGAATGTCATTTGGAGTTCTAGGTTCCCGTTTTAAGGGGGTAGACTCGTCGCGCGTGCTCATTTCTCAATAAAAGATCAATCAAAAGTCCTATTTTTACGTTCACGAGGCGTAATTTGCATTATGAAAATAGCTACATGCGCATTACGCCTCGTAAGCGTAAAAATAGGGCTTTTGAGGGCGATCGCGGCCTAGATTGATCTTTTATCTAGCACTTTCGACTACTGAAAAACTCTTTGCATCATCGAGAAATGAGAAGGCACATCCCGGACCTTTGGAATCCTGGAAAAACGAGTCTGCTCCCCGTGAACTCTTTCTATTCGAGAGGTCTCGACGCCGCCGTTAAAACCGAGGAACGCCCTGCAGAATTTTTGCGGCCGCAAATTGCCAGTTTTCTGGTGTGCGATTGGTAACAAGAGAGTCGCGTTTCACCTAAAATATGAGCAGCGTTCGGACGTTTACTTTCTACGAACGTTCGCGTTCGACTGCACAACGGAGTGGCGAAATCGTGAATAGATATCTATGTAATCCCCTGCAAGACGCGCCGCTGCGAGTCATGTATGAGCGAACCAATTCACAGTCATCTATTGCGTATATCTCTGTCCGGACATGCATACACACACGTACACGTCGACAAGATCGCACGCGTTCGAAGATATTGCTTGGCATGATCACTTTCAGATGCGCGACCGGGCGACTCGTTCGATCGGCGAACGACGCGACGCGACGATCCGCTACCAAGGATAATTGTTTATTTCGGTGGACATTGATTTCACGTGATACACGCTCGCAGTAACACCCGTGCCGCGTGTCTAACAGTTTGCCTAACACCGCCGCACCGGCTCGATGATGCATATCGCGATGACGATGATACACCGCTCGGTGCCGCAAACAAATCACTAGCATCGAGGCTCTACTTACGTCCTTATCTTCGCACACATCTGTAATAACGAGATGTGCTGCAGGATATCAGCCGAGAATCGCGATTATCGTTTATGACTAGCAGATTATCTGATCGCATTAAGTAATACGGCCCCACGTTGCCGCGAATATTCACCAGATAAGATATGTACACGGGCATTCCTCGGTCTTTTTAAAAACCGCAAGAACGAATGTTGCATAAACAGTTCCGGTTGACTTCGCGTAGGGTCAGACCGTGACGTCAGCATATCGCTACGAGCTAATGAACTGACGTTTTGCCCGGTTGTCCAGATTGATGGAGCGTGGAGATTTTGGTGTCATGTGCCTTGACCCAGATCTATATTAGAAACTGCGTTAAGGACATTCGCGAAAGGACTTTCTATGGCAATGTTCGAAAGTAATTCCCCTTGAAATATGAACTTGCATATACGTATATCATTTTCGATTAGACGCGCGTTCGGGCTTCTGGAAACTATTCGCGGTAGGTGATTACAAATTCGGGAACTTTAATTACAGATGAAAGCGGTGGTCTTCCTAGTTGCGATAGCAGCAACTAGAGCTTTGCCCCTCTCGAAGGTGCACGTGAAATTTGTTTCCCCTCCCCACATTTACGAGCACGGCATTACGACAGACGGTTAGTTCATAGACGTAATTACATTGTGCGCCGATACCAAAATCTTGCGACAACCAATCAAATGAATTGTTTCGATTTATTAGGGGATCGCACAATCGACCAGAGGTCATACGTCTCCATCGGTAGAAGGAGTACGACTGGAAATCCGAGACAATTTGGTACGAATTCGTTCAAGTGTTTGTTAATAATTGATGCAACCGGTAATTTGTTTGTTTGTTTTTAGGGCAACGTATCGGTGCATCGAAGAACAGTATACCTGTATACATTAAACCGGAAAACGCTGAATCCTTGTGGCCGGTAGGCGTGTTCATACCGCCTGTCGATGTCAACGATCTCGGGTACAGTTCGCACGAATCGAGACACATGACTCCTGACTTTTCTAACGGACTTGGTGAGTAATACTTAACGTAATACTGAGAAACAAGAAACACAAATCTCGGTACCGATTTGTTTCAATATGCTCGAGAAGTCGAGAAGTAAAAACTTCTCGATTAGCTCTCTTAAAAGGTAGAAATCCATTACTATCTCTTTGACGAAGAAGATCTCGAAGGTTCCTAATGTTTCAGCTTATCACGATCCGTATCTATTGACGGGTGAAAAAGCGATGATAGCGGTGAAATATCTTTACGGCTTAGGCGAACTGTTTTACGACGATATTCCGCACGAAAGAGCGCTGCTAAGGAACCAAGAAGAAAGGAGACGGAACGGTCTCCATGATCACATATTGAAGAGCTTGAGGCCCACGTCTGCGTTCTACAGGAAACCTCGATCGATTAGCAATCGCTATATTTATTAGTAAATTTTCATAATTGCTATACTATCCTTTCGAATTAACGCAACACAACTGACAAGCTTTTTCGACATTGTCCGAATGAAATATTAGATGCGCAATTGGAACTTTCGGAAATTAACAAATTAACATTTCTTATTGTGTAGCTAGATTGGATTTCTATATTGAACACGATTAAAAAATGTCAAAAGTAATAACTACAACTGTATCACTGCGTTTCCATTCGATAAACGCGCATTCATTTCTGGTCTCTTTCAACAACGAACTTAATTAATTCACGGGTCGCGTGCAAAATACATCCAGCGGAAACGTGTATGTAAGTGCCATTATCGTTCACGGACAGTCTGCGCTCAACACTTTCACAAGTGTGATTTACACAAATTGCAATGTACTGTAATTAATACAACAAAATATCCTGCTGCTCGTCTCTCTGTTCAATGTTCCGCCTGCCAGGATTTATCGCGTGAAAGCTAGGCGGCATCGGCGTAGTTTCGCCCGCGATTGAAACACATGAAAACACGTAAACATAAATATAGACATGTATTTTTACAGACTTTATCACACTAGACTCTCGGTAACAAAATATCATTTCTTATCCATCGTGCTGACTACATGGAACAAAATTCAGAAAATCGCAACGTATACAAGGAACTTTTTTCTAGAACAATATACATTTATTAATTCAGTTCTGTCGGTCTCAGATGAACCATCGGAGCATTACGCACAGCGTCGCGAATATCAACCCGTTCGAGATGCCCAGCTTCTCCGTTCCGTTGCATAGATCGCCGTAACAGAGACACATGTACACTTTCTTGTAATTCCAAACGGTGTAAGCGCACCTCTCCTCCCCGTCGTCGGGGCCTCGTTGAAAACAAAGTCTTTGCGTTGCGGTGCCGTACTCTATACAGGAAAATAAATAGTTGTTGAATAAATAGAAGACGACATCTTGTCTAAATTGGAAAGAAACGTATAATCGAAAATATTAAATATTTCGCTCGAAGGAATCCTCACCATTATTTATACCATGCCTTTCGATTATCTTCCCGCACCAGCCGGACGCACAAGGGACAGAGTCTACACCTTTTTCTAATTCAATCTCCGTCGAGTTCATAGTGAAAGGATCCTTGCACGATCCCAATTCACCTCTCGATCGGCAACTCACGCATCTTCGGAGAAGGCCTGAAACAAAGGGGAACGATAGATTAAGCACTGTCTCGACTACGCAACCTGGTCGAGCCGATATAAATCTTCAATTTCGTCAAACGATGTCTTAATACGTTCTCGCGATCAACGAAAAGAAAAACGCAACGGTTTGCGGAAAGGATGCGCTGTCCGGTATGCGGTGAAAGTATGACATTGCCTGCACCGTGCGCGCACACATAGATGCAATCTGTGCATGAAACTCACCGGTTGCTCTCTGAAGTAGAACCAGGTTGAGAATTGCGAGCACCAAGGCAACACTCGTCCTGAGACTCATTCTATCGATCGTCGATTCTTTCGTCAATTCTGTGTTAGTTTCTTTCCTTTTTCTTTTGAATCCCTCACTCGTATATAGTGCCGAATGCAACGAACACACTGGGACGATCAAACACGGCCATTTTGGAACTAAACTATGACTATGAGAAGCGAACACGTACGCCATACAGCAAGCAGTAGTCCCTCCCAGACCCTCCTTTCACTCGGCTACCTTTAAGGTCATCAACGTGTTCGAGAAGATTGAACGAAGGAAATCGCTGCAGAGCGAAAGACTCGGTCGGTAAATAAACATGCTATGCGATGTCAATATGTTTAGATGAAACCAGAGTTGGGCAGGAATTAATTACATGAGTAATTAATTACATCCTCAATTACATGTAATTGGAATTGTATTTCTGCAATTCCAAATTACAGTAATTGGCAAGTAATTGTAATTGTAATTGAAATTACATTTTGCCCAACTCTGGATGAAACGATACGATCAAATATATAATGCTACAACAACAGGAACGTGTTACAATTGCCACGGATTAAAAGACCGTCAAGTACTTGATCAGTTTTGATTAGCAAGCAGCGCTTCTTCGTCTTCTCCCGTTGCTCCTCCCTTTTTGGTTTCCTTGACAGGAGCTCGTTGCTGAAATTTCCGTCTTTTGCGGCACGTGTGAATCAAGCCGCTGCAGTAGCAAAGCGAGCAAAGGAAGAATATGAATCCCAAATATCCCAAGTGGCGAAAAAATTCTGTAAGAGAACGAAAACCAGAGCATCGCGCGGATCAATTGTATCACGTGAGATTCCCGTTCATTATCTCCGTAAATGATTTCATTAGTCCCACCTTGCGACAGAAGTCTAGCTTTGGAAACAACGACAACCTTCAGTTGCATCATGTTAGCATTATCGACACTGCACGTGTAGTTTCCTCCCTCGTCAATGGTAACATCTGGCACAACATTGCATCCACGAAAAGAAAAAGTGTTAACGTTTGTAACGCGAGAGAGACACGTAATTTATTACTCGCAGATACCTATCAAATAAAGTGTCCCGAACGCGTCTACGACCACGTGGGCGGTCGGATCCAATTTGCGAAAAGATCGACGGACACCCTTTTCCAGTTTGATCGAATCCTTTTTCCACGAGACCTGCGTATCCAAGCCCGATCTAAATCACCAGTCCTTTTAGAATCATTATATTTATAGACGCGCTCGAGAATTGCATAAAACAATCAATTACTCCGGACAAACAACGGTGAGGTAAGCCCCCTCTGTGAGCACGAATCGTTTGATGTATCTGTACTTTTTCCCCTTTTTCTTGCCACCAACACACTTTTTGCATTGCTCCTTCAAGATAAAGTCTGGCAGATGTCGTATCGCTGTGCTGACGCCGGGGAACTCTTGTTCGAGTAAAATCGACCTTAAACGAGAAATTATCGAATCCGTTAGGTTCAAATAAAAACGTCCAAATGAAAATGTCGACCACTTACTTGCAAGGTAACAGAGGAGATCTTCGAAAGAATTTAATTATGGAAGAGTCGCTACTGTTTGCAATCGTCTATAAGAATAACAATAATAGTTTCGTTTACGGAATAAATGTTACACATTCGAATGAGCACAACAACTACGTAGCTTATTCCTCTGGTCCAGTGCGCAGCCTCATGTCCCCATATTATAAAATATTTAGAAAATAGCTTGTTAATAATACTGGTCTTAAATGATTGACTACTGGAAAATTACTTCAGGATCTAACGGTAATGAAAGGGACAGAATTTGTCACACCGTTCTCACCATGTTTATAAATCGTTTTAATCGACACCGTCCTACGCTTGATTTGTAGCCCCGGTTGCCTATACAATCTTCACAGGGGCTCCACGGTGACCATTCGGAAATGACATGCAGCGTGATTCCAACATCTCGAATTTCAACCAACTCGGACATTTGAGAGACCTAACGCCAAGCCACATCCGATTGACAAACGAGAAGGGCGCACACTTTACAAATACGAACTGGATTGATTCGGTCTTACGGCGAACCGTGTGGTAATCGTCGCCAGATATATTTCGCGGTATTTTTCCCATTCTGTTACGTTTCCTTTCTCCGTAGGTGTGGAAGTATGGTCTTTGAAAACCGCTGTCGCAAAATATTCATGATAATTATGAAAGTGGTCTAAGCGAAAGTTTTAAAAAAATTAGTTTATCAGTTGTTTGAAACTAAACGAATTCAATGTAACTTTTTCGTGCTTGTTATTTCAACATTACATGAAACAAGAAGTATGTATATGACTTTCATAATTATGGTCACATTTAGGAGTTTATAGTCGGAACGAGTGAAGAATCTAAGAATTTACATGTTCTATATCGGTCTTTCGATTTACTGTAGGACCGCGGATCTTTCCGAAAATTTTCAAAAAATGCTACAATATGAAATTTGATAGAATTTCGTAAGATTTTTATTTGTTTTGGACCTACAAAGGGTTCCCATTACGAATGGGATTTCATTTTATGCCACTTTCTTAAAATTTGTCTACAAAAATTGAAAATTGCATAAACATCCGCAGTCTACGAACAATTACGAACGTAAACATTTTTCTGTTCCTGTTCCTGTTCAATTCTAGATTTTTAAGATTGATCTTTAAACACTTGAATTTATATAGAAATAAACTATAAATAAATAAATAATAATTCTCACTCAGTTCCGACTACAAATACGTATCTGTAACATTTAAAAAATCAATTTTCTGAAATCATTACGTTCGATCCTGTAGTTAAATTTGTTTTCAGCTTCCTGCCCTTCCTCTCCGTGGCACAAGTAAATGGCAGCGTCTGTAGCTTGAAAATTTTTAATAACTAACGAAAGATCTGGCGTGGTATAGATTCTGTTGAATGTCATATTATTGTCCATCCCTAATTCAACTACTTTCTCAGGAATTTCTCTGTATCGATCCTGATGGTACCAAATTTTTGTTTGTTTCTCCTGCTTGTCGTTGCTGTATTGTAAAGATCATGATAATAATGCAACAAATCTTTTCTGTTCTATCGATCAAATGAATTTTCATTTCATACCAAAAATGACATTCCATCATCACGATCGAATCAATCTCGGCGTTAATCAATAAGTATTCATCAATTTCTTCGGATGTTATTAGTCTTTCTTTATCCCTGCAGTATTTAGTTACTCCCACGGATCTATCGATCGACACAATGTTATCGGCAGCGGCTGATGAGATCATTAATAAAAACCGAAAAATCTCCGTTTGAAACATTTTCCGCGTTTGATACTTATTACAAACATTAGTAGTAAATATATAACGCCACGTGGAATAAAGTCACGTCTGTTATAGATGTAAAGAGAAATGATTTGATCTATTCAATCCGTATGGAATGCAATTCTTGTGAAAGCGGTCCTGTTTCGGCCTCCATTTAAATTTGTTCTCGTAAGGTGCCACGTGTAAAACGCAACATACTTTTGAAAAGGTTATGAAGACCGCTTCAACATTCAAACGAAATTTTCAACCAATCAGAGCATTTGGAACGGCGGAAAAGAACCACTAGCGAAATTCACCGCGAAGCGGGCAACTTCGACGGAAATACATACCCATGATGCATCACTGATAGCAACATGGCGGCGTTGATTGAAAGTGAGTAAAAGTTAACTTATTCTTGATAAAATTAGTCTAACAAGAATTAATTAAATCGAAAAAATAGCTATACGCGAAGGATAAATGTTTCAAGATCTACCATGTCGACACGTAAGATCACCCCGAAGTGTTTTTACTAAATTACAGTTGGTGTTTTAATTGCGCTCAGACGAGTCTGGTTTAAAATTTCAAAAATGACCAATACACATTTCAAGCGGGACGGCGAACTTCTCCATTTAAGTATCTATTTTCCAGACGATACTTGCCGAAACGGGCGCTCTTTAGAATGTTTCGTAGCCTTCATAAGGTCAATGAATCCATAGTTTTCACTGTTACTCTGATCCGAACTACACGTACTGTTTACAGAACTACGTGTAAGTTTGGTTATGTTAGACTTTGACTGTAGAACATCGAGTAATGGTCCCATCTTCACACTATGTGTTTGAATAGCTCTTTAAATAACATCACCTGGAAACAAAAAAATAATAAAGGAATTCTATATGTACAAATAAACAATCATGCCAGACGTTTACAATAAATCTATGCTTCGTTTTTTTTTCATCATTAATGATAGGTAGATGTTCAAAACGTTATATAGTATCTAATGTTATGAAATAAAACTTCAAGCTAATTTAGAAGCATCCAAACACGATTTCGTTTTAGGAAATATCTTTGTAACAGCAATTGCTCAAGTATTACATATACTTCAATAAGTGTTACAGAAAAATGTTTTTAGATGAATTGAGCGCAGTTTAAAACAGGAACACACGAAACAATACAGCATTGTTGTTTTATGTATTAAGAGATTTTTCAATTCGATCAATGTGTGATATATGTACAATAGGTGAATCAGCTGAAACATTGTTGTCCATAAAAAATGGAGGATATCTATCGATCGATGAAATCAAGACGGAAATAATCGACGATGACACCATGGATATGGATGACCAGCAAATTTCGAATAATTCAACCGATTCCCATATGGATACGGAGGAATCCGATCCAATACCTGAACTTGGTCCCGCTGCTTTAGGTTTGCAAAGAGTAGGTACTCAACCTCCTCCGAAACCAAACCCACCTACGCAACCTGTTCAAGTTTTGAACCGCAGAGGGATGCCGGCGAGAATAAGAAAGAAAAATAAATTATTTTACGATGACATATTAGTTAATCATCCACATCACAGGTGAGTTCTATACGCATTGTACAAATGTTGAATAACTGAATACGTAATTTACTTGAAATGTGTATTTTAGGATAAAGAAAGATCCGTCCCATTCGGATCATAAACAATCACCTAAGAAAATCACTAGAGCATCACCAGCGAAGAAACAAAATAGAATACCTAGTGAACAGAGGAAAAATAACAATATCTTAAGTCAACCGTCAACTCCTTCGGTAACACCGATCAAGCAAGAGAAGGAACCCGATAAACCAATGCAACCGTCATCTCCAGACCGTAAAATTGGGCAAAAGATTGGTATGAGACTAAGAAATTTATTGAAATTACCAAAGGCACACAAATGGGTTTGCTACGAGTGGTTTTATAGTAACATTGATAAGTATGTACAAAAGCTGTAAACGCATATACCGATGGTATTTTGATCTAATAGAACGAAAATTTGAATTTTTCATTGCAGAACGCTTTTCGAAGGTGACAATGATTTTATGATATGTTTGAAAGAATCATTTCCACAATTAAAAACTCGGAAGCTAACCCGAGTTGAATGGTGTAAAATAAGAAGAATGATGGGCAAACCGCGAAGGTGTTCCCAATCGTTCTTCGAAGAAGAAAGGCGGGAGTTAGATAGGAAAAGACAAAAGATTCGGATGCTGCAACAGAGAAAAGCTGCGGATATCAATGGTTTTAAAGATTTACCACCAGAAATACCATTACAATTGGTAATAGGTACCAAAGTAACAGCAAGACTGAGAAAACCACAAGATGGATTATTCACTGGGAGTATCGACGCAGTGGATACTAGTAATAATACTTATAGAATTACTTTTGAACGTGCTGGATTAGGAACACATAGTGTCCCAGATTATGAAGTACTGGTATGTACGCATGTTGCTATAATAATAAAAGTTAACCATGTCACAATTAATACATGTCCTATTTACAAATTTTAGTCGAACGAACCGCCAGAAACAATAAGCGTCGCTTCGTTTGCACAAAAATTTCGTCCCAGACATATACAATATGTCCCATCGCCGCCATATGCAATGAAGCTAATGTCGCCGCGTTTGAATAGTGATCCATTAATATCCAATGCATCCGCTTCATTACCAAAGAAACCACATATCGGAGGAATACTGAATGGATATCCATTGAAATTACTCGAGTTTATGGTGAAAGTCAATAAAATATTAGCTGCAAAGAAAATCAAAATTAAAAAATTAAAAGACATGAATAGCGAAGCAGAAAAGAGAAGATCGTTCGGAGAACCGCTACCCCCGGACTTCGAAAGAAGATACGCAGGGTATTTAATTGAATCAGTATATAAAAGCAAATATGTTATACTAAAATGTAATCGTCTCTTTTCTATACAATCGTATTGATTATAGAATCGTGGTTGAATTGGAAAAGATGAATACCGCTCTTCAAGATTTTCTTAACGACGTCCAAGAATTGTGTCAAGAAATGGCGCCAGAACCTAGTGTTGCCGCTATGCTAGCCCCATCTCATCTGCGTGAGAAATGTCGGCAGGAAGCGGGAGATATGGTTGCTAAGAATAATATTGTTAATGATAAGGAACCTGGAAAAATGACACAATTAGTGACAGACTTAACAGCTCTAATGCTTCAAGTAAAGGTACAAATAATTCCATATTTCTTTACATCGTGAATAATGCTTTGACACTATTATTCATAACATTTCTTCCATATTTTAGAGCTTGTCCGATTCAGACCGAAATGCATATGAGTTAAAGGTGTTACAAGGCACTATGGAACAAATACGTTCGAAATTGAGTCCACAAAATCAACAGGTTTTTCAAAACTGCGTTGAAATACATATGCAACATATACAATTAGGTCTAGGACAAAGAGGTGCTTTAACACCATTTATGGCTCAATGGTCTTAGTAAATGTAAAATGAATTTTCTTAATACTTTTAAAATATGTACAATATTAAAACAAATGTAGATCACAATACTACAATATTTTGTAAGAAAATTTAACTTTATTTTACTATCTTTTTGTATAGGGCATATCATTAGTAAAGAGTACCTATATTGTTAGGATGCCGATGTATGTTCTACTACAATTGTACATACAATTCTAAAACCGTTTTTAAGCCACTATCTCTATATGCCTTTAACGATACTGTGCTGTGTTATTAACAAATTGTGTAGTGATAGTTGCTTCGGTTTTCTATTCCGCGAGTTTGTCGTGAAAAGCTGAGCGCTATCGGACACTGGCGGTTTCTATTCAAGGATGGGTAAAATGTTATTTCAAATAATAAATAGTCTCACTTTTATTTTACTATACAGATTATACACATACGTAAAATGGCGAGATTGTAATAGCAATTCATTTCACACGACAGATCATCAACATAATAAGGTGGTGTTATTTGTTGAAATTCAGATTGCAATTTCAAATACTGTTTTGTCCGAATTGTGTGTCATTCATGATCGTAAATAGTATATGAAATATTATTGGAATAAATTTTTCCCACACTCTCTACGTGCAGTGTCATGATTGCTTCGGTTCTCTCTATTCATGTAGTCTTCGCAATTCACACGAAGTTCAATATCTATGAATTAAATAGAGTTTATATATGTCTTACAGAGGCAGCTTTAAAGTTCGTATAGAAACTTAACTTTAAATTATCACAATTTTATTTTGTATAGTCTGTTTTTTGCTTATAATTAATTGGAAAGGCTAACACTTACAATTAGAAATACTAAGTCTCTATGGTTCTGTATTCTACACGTAAATATTCATGTTTCATAACAAATTGTAAATACACTATGAAGATTCAGAAGTATGCAGTTCTCTTTAAACATATAATTTTATTGGCATCAGCATACTGTTTTCAATGAATGTTAAAACTAGTAAATTATGACATTGAAAACACAGATGCGCATTCTAGTATGTAGTATAAGATGTAAGTTTATTTTAAACATGATTTAGTTACCGCTTCTTTTCGTCGCTCGAGATAATACCAACTTTTTTAGTTAAAAAACAAGATATTTTGTGTAGATGATTCATTGTTTTCAATTAAATTCATTAAAATCATTATATTTTATTTATTTCTCAAACAAAGAAAATCATGTTTTTAGTCTAATATAAATATATTCTAATTATACATAAAAATTAATGGATATAATTCGAATACAAATGTATATTTAATCGAAGACTAAATATATATGAGAAGAGGATATTTACATGTAAAAATTATCTTATAGAATGTTACGATATTATGCAGTTTTATTCCTGATCAAGGATAAAAATTGATTTCACTGTTACATTATACAAAAGAAATTCGTGCGTTCTAATAGTTTAATGTAATAAATTATAAATATAGGAACTATATATATATATATGAGACGATTCATATTTAATAACATTTGAAAAGTATCCATTAGATTTTGTAAACATTTTTTGTTAAATAATTATATTTTTTTTTGTATCTAAGAATATATACTTTATGGATGAATATTAAAACAAGTTACTGAAAAAGGAAAAAACTTATAAACACGTGTTAAAACTTAGCTACATGTTACCTATATGCTTAAAGTATTGTTGAGAAAGAAAATTATAAATTAATATATATATATATATATGTATATATATACAATTTATACATGCTGTCATCTCTGTACTTGTAATTTCGCATGTACTTGCGACAATTTTAAAGAGTAATGAGTACGTATTTTAATTATTCTATATCTGATTCACGTTTATTTTATAATTACACATCCTTATATCAACATTAATGATATAGTAACGTACTTTTCTCGTACAACGGAAAATAAAAAAAAAATGTTCAACTTCTCTAATTCTATTTTACATGATACTTTATTAAATAAACATTAAAAGTAAAATTACTACGACAAAGAAATTCATATTCTATAACAACAAAATCGTCTTTTAACTTTAAAAAATTTGCAGTCGCCGACCCACGTAATATTAGGCAAGTTCTTTTTCTTTTACTTAAGGTCCTTGCAGACTATACCGACACGGCGGCTACCTGCACCGCGCCGCTGTGTATTACAATGGGGATGCGGCGGGTCGTCGGTACAGCCTAGTATCCGCATCCCCATTGAAATACACAGAAGAAACCCAAAACGGCCTAGCGGCGCGGTGCAGGTAGCCGCCGTGTCGGTATAGTCTGCAACGACCCTTAATCGTGTTGTAACATCGAAACGTGATTTTTTTGCAAAGTTCAAATATTACCTATAATACATCCTATTTCTTATGTTTATTAAGCGCTTCCATTAATACGTCTGCTTCTTCATCTGTCTTTACTCTTAATAAAACTGGTACCGGTGGTGGTGACGATTCAGGTTTCGGTAAACAAACCAGCATTATCGAATTTTTATTTATACGTTTTGTTGGAATACTTTCAGTTAATAAAGTATTGAGCAATAAGTTTCCCAACGAAGTCTCCGCACGCACTATTAATTGCGTTTTGTCATTTGGTGTTGGCTTCAAGAACAATACTCCTACGCCCCTGCTGGTGAAGTTGCCATCCTTCTTTATAAAAACTTTACATCTGTAAGAAATTATGATAACCGTATATTTTGTTATTACAATTACGTTTATTATAATTACCTTTGCTCGAATATGGCACCTTCTTCTGTAACAGGTTTGATCTCTACTTTCGGCGGTTCCTCATCTTCATCATCTTTACCATCATTTCCTGTTTTGTCTTCGGACTCTGGTGGTTTTACTACTTGAGCACCAAAGGTAAATGGTTTGGCACTATAAATTATAATATTACTTGTATGTTAATACTTTTGTTATTACTTATTTTCATAATAATTAATAAATATATAATGAAATTACCCCCCGAAACTGTAACCAGTTGTTGGACTAGTAGTCGAGCTCTGACCGAAACAAAAGGAATTTGTTGCAACGAAAGAAGTACTTGTCGATTTTGTATCGTCCTTCGATTCTTGTTCTTCTGATTTATTATCTGTGGATGATTTATTGAGGAATGGATATTTCTCAGAACTAACATTTCCAAACACACTCTTTGTACCCAGTTTTTCGACAGTACCGAAAACAGATTTATGCGTATCTGAAGATTGTTCTGTATTACTAAAGATAGACTTATTATTATCTATAGTATGCTCCGATTTGCCAAATATAGACTTGGAGTCTGTAACAATATTGCCAAAAACCGATTTTTCAGGCTTCCATTCTGTCGATGTTAAAGACTTTGCATTTGTTCCTCCGAATGGAGACGAATCAACCTTCTTGTCTGAATTTGCATTCTCTTTACTGTCGCTGGCTTTATTAACGTCGGGTTGAGTTTCCTCGGATGTGTTTGATGTTTTCTCAGATTCATTTCCATGCTTCGATTCGATTTCTTCGAGATACCTTTTGTAGTCTTGAAAGATAGGAGTTAAAATACAAAATGGATTCGCATCTACGTGACTTTTGATCCATTGCGTTACACTTTCGTTTAAACCCTTCAACTTGGCAAAATATTCCGAAGACTTTTTACTTGTGTTTTGATCTGTTTGGTCATTTGTTTTATTCACAGTTGTGCTAGGTATTGTTTGTATTTTCGGTGTCTCCTCCTTGTTCGTGCCATTTTCATTTCCTTTAGATGCTTTACTACTCGCGGGAGACTTATCGGTAGTTGTATCTGTTTTCGAACTTGTTTTAAAAGTAGCATTTTTATCGGCTAGAAAACTGAATGCATTCTGTGGCGTAGATGATGTGAATGTGGTTTTAAATCCTGTGAACGCGCCAAACGCGCTTTTCATTTCCTGAAAAATATTAAAAAAGATATTGAAACAAATGTGTTAAATCAGGAACAAAAAAATAATAATGTTACTTACATCTCCAGATTGCAATCGACGCTTAGCCCTTTTAACAACTCTGTTCGCAACAACCTCATCTGATGCTCTGGTGAAGGACCCTGCTTCTTCGGGTTCCTGCTCTTCGTTCCAATTGTCATGATTTAGTTGAGTAGTTGCAGACCTTTTAGCTGCCATTTTTAATACTATTCAAAGAAATAAACAATTTTTTAAAAATATGCTTCATAACATCGACTTATGTACTAACGAACTCCAAAATCATTGTAGTATATTAGAGGTTAAAATTCAAATAGGCGTAGTATCTAATGTTTCCTTTCGATAAATTTTAGAATCGCTTTCACGTAAATTACTACAATAGTTTATGATTCAAACTCGAAGAATGTCGAGATAAGTACGTGTTTTAAACCGAACAGGTAGGAGATGCACAACATAACCTTACAATTTTTGAAACAATCTATTGAATTTTCGTTTACTTACTGGTACTGGTACAATATTAATATGATATTTACCACAGAAAGATTGACACAGTTGACTGGTTCAGTGAAATCAATTTAATACATTTAGAATATATATTTAACAGGTATAAAGCTTGGACAGACTTGAACAAGCACACTTTTTCCGAAGTTTGCACATGCGCACGTTCCAACTCTGTCCAACGAACAAACTAAATCTTAAAAGGTTAAACGATAACATTATAATAATTTTAGTCTGTTGTACGCAACTTTTCTACACGATAGTATACGAATTTCTGAATCAACAAGCGGCAATCAGGTAACGAGAACTTTACTAAAATCATTTCAAGAAGATTTATATTGTTACAAACTTGCAAACAATATTTTCATAAACGTATCACTCCCAGTAACGGTAAAGTTTAAACTTATTGTTCTTCACGCGTTTACCAAAGTAAATACTATACAAGTAAAACAATATACTTTTCTAATTCTATAGTTCTAAAGTAATCTTTAGTTAGAATAGATTATTATAAGATTATCAAACTACAAGGAATGTAATTTAGAAAAACGGCGTCTTCGAAGTCTATCGCAGTTTTCTTATTGTTAACATGAACGTATTATATTGGTTAGATATTTGTATACATGACCCTACATATACTAGATTAATACATTTTTTAAATGTACGAATTTTCTTAAATATCCCTCGATTTAAATTGTTAAAACAATAACCTATTTTTTTATAGTGCAAACACATTTTGTAACGATAAAGATATTCTTACATTCTTTTACAATTATAAAATTATATATGTAGCCTATAACCAGCTATAACATATATATAGATATGTGATAAGAGATCACGTGATCCACTATCACGTGCAGGTGATCGATTTAAACTTTGTATATATTTTCTATAGCAGCAACCATTGCTGTCCACATGAAAATAATGCTAAGATTACGCATGCAGTTGCAATTTATTTAGAAGTATATTTTGGAAAATGCTAGCACAGTGTAAAAAATTATGCAATTCGAAATCTATGAAATAGGTACATATATTATTTGAACATATCGCAAAAATATGGTTTAAAAGAAGCTGACGTATAATGTCTATAGAGAATTCTTTATTTGAAAAGAAGTTTGACGAAACAGATCGATATTAATGACTAAAATAGCGAATTCTTGAAGACTATAATGTTAAGACGTGTCTTCAAATGCGCAGAAATTCCGAAACGCGTCTTGGAGGTTCGGGGAAACAGGAACAAACACGCTTGTCTCCTATCGTGAATCGTTTCGTTTCGTAATCGCAAATATGCGGCGCCACTGTCGCCGGCATTACCAACGTTCACTATCATAAAAGATCCGTCTCGAGAAAATCTTTTCCTTGAACGTTCCGGCGTTTTCGTAATATATCGTTGGTGCAAGTCGAAACGAAACGAGGGTTCAACATGGAGGACAGTGTAGGGGTGAAGGAAAATCGTGGCGATTGTTCAGGAAGGGTGTTCCGCGTAGCGTAGGTGCCGGGTGTACGGGAGCTTGGCGCGAAAACTCGCTTTCAAGGAGCGCGTCGGATCCCTGGGCATTGGGCATACAACACGGCAAGAGTGAAGGAGAAAGAGAGTGGGAGAAGAGAGAGAGAGAACGAGAGAGGGTAAGGGCCAGGGGGTGACAGGGGATCTCGAGCAACTTGGCACGTCCGTGTACGGAGGCAACAGTGCTGGTGGCAGCACAGACGCTCGTTGATGAGCGAACAATTCACTTTGGTACGCGGTTTCACGACGACGTTATTTCGTCCGATCGGTGTCGTGAAACAAGCCTGTGCATATGTACTCACGCGGCGAGACGGTAAACTGTGTCTGTGACATTTTTAGTCAAGTTCGATTATCCTAAGTTGAAACGATCGAGTGTCTATTTAGTCGCGGTGGCTCGAAGAGTTCGTGGCTGCTGGTGCGCGCCGTGCGTGTGCTTGATCGGAGCGTATACCGCTGCTCTCTCGTCAATTTGGTGGGAGAGTGAGAGTGAGAGGGAGGAGGGGTTTCCCGTCCTCCTCTTCCCTCGCTAAAATCGGCCGGATTTTCGAACAGGGAAGGAAACCGAATAATCGCATCGTTAAAAACATGGAAATATCGAAGAATTTGCAGGAAGAGATTCTCACCGTGCAAAACAAACTGAAAAATGCCATACGCGATCATCAGGTGAGTTCCGCGACTCTGCATGTATGCATGTATGTACTATGTATGTCGATAGCGATTTAAAGATTGAGAGTGCGAAGCCGAACGAGCCTGAGCGAGCGAACGAGCGACTACGACGACGAATCATTCTCTCCCTCGAGTCGAGTAACTTTTTACTTTGCGTTGCACGATTGAAAAGCTGAGATAATACACGCTCGACAGATATAATCGACCAGCTAAAGCGAAGAAGTTGGACGAAAGTTTTCGGTACGCATCGTTTCGGACGCAAAGCTCTGTTGTTCCGGAGGGTACGTCGCGACTCTTGAATGGGGGATCAAACGTGTTCGAAAGTTTCGTTTAAACTGGTTCAGCATTTTGTATTCTGCATTTCTGTGTTCGCTTCCTTTAGCATTCCCACGCACAATGCGTGAACGAACGCATGTACGCACCAAGCACGCGCGCGCCTGCATAAAACGCATACCTCGTATACTATATTTACGGAACTTGTTTCTTTCACGGGAATTCTTCGAAGTTCTCGCGAAATAATGATCCCGATCAAAGATATCCGGTTTGTTGCCGCACGCGAACGGAAACCGACTTTGCCGATATGGTAAACCACGTCCCTTCGATCTATTTTATTCAAGTAATTCTGGCATTCCTTTCACTCGCGTCGGGGATTTGTAAAACTGCTCCCTGTTTGTCTCTGGACGGGCGCAATGTGTGTTTTGTCGAAAGTGAAAGAAGCGTAACAAGTTTCTGCGAAACTTTTTGCTCGCCTTAAATCATGCCACGAGAGTAAATACCCCGATCAGTGGTCACTCTTCGTTTTTTTGTTATTCGGAGTCACATAAATTCGAAGGTGAGCGAGTTGGTCAGGCCTTAACCTTTGTCGGTAGAGTGTTTCGACCGATGCGTCGCATGACTTTGAGAGCCAACGGTTCCATCTCTTTCTCGCTCGTTCGTTTGGTTACTCACTTGTTCGGTTCATTTCCCTCTCGTTCCTTCTTTCTCCTTCTTTCTCTTTCTTTCTCGCTCTCGCTCTCTCTGCTTCTGCATCCCCCACCCCTTCTTACTTGTTCACCCCAACTTCCATAGTCCTATATTCATTCCTTTCGTGTTCTTTCTTCTTTCCCTAGTTCTATCTTTGCCTAATTCCTTTTTACGAAACACGGCCGTAAACTTTCAAATTAAAGTTAGGTAAACATTTATGCGTGCACAACGTCCACGGACGTTATCAGCTTGCAACGCTGTATTCCTTTCTTCCACGTACATCATTGTTCATCCTTACCTGTTGAGAAAATACCCAGAAAAGCAATCTACTCTGAAAGTGCCACCAAAACTTGCCTACAAATTTCGACCCTGTTTCTGCATTAGGCTCTCGGTATTTACCTGCAATGTTTGGAGGCAAAGTTCCATGCCAAATCGGGGGCAGACCCTGCCCTCGTTATAGAGGACAGGTCGGTCGCACTGTAAGCGAACCTAACCTTGCTTTCAGAGTAAATATCCGGCAAAATCGTTATTGTCATTTATTTCAAGATTTGTAAATATTTAAATCATTGAAAAAATGCATGAAATTTAAAATTATACAATTTAAAAATTTAAAGAAAATTCGATTGTTGCAGCAAGGTTTTTGATATTTAGTGCGATCGACCCGCCCTCTACACGAGGGCTCTATTTTATTAACTCTTTCATTTTTACTTTACTCTTATTACTTTAAACAGTGCTAACTCATTTTGTCAATTATAATCTGGAAAAAGTTAAACTTTAAAGTAGATATTGATAATACGAAATCTATTTATTTCCTCACAACTTACTTTATTGAAAAAAAAGAATAGTGGGAACAATATATATGTGATATTAAGTATGAAATACTTACTTGTAGGAAGATATATCAATATATGGACACTAAGCTTGCGTACCTTTCTTTTATATCGCTATTCATAATTTTTAATTATCTTGTGACGCCAGTCGTGGGCATCAGATACTCCGTTATCTTGGAACATTGCGTCCTATACCTATGCCGGGTCTAGACAGGTTTTGGTCGGCAGATTTACAGCAAATAAGGACCAAATCCTGCAGACGTAGTTTGACATCAGAACGACCACCTTTTGCTCGCAAAGTACAATTTCAAACATTTGGTAATAATTTTCCTCGAGGCAGATTTTCCTGACTGGGTATTTCTTCACCTTTAGTACTCTGACGTGTAAACGTATATAGATTGCACGTCGATGCGAACCGTTTAATACTAACCGTTCGATCGTTGCCGTTCAAACGCTGCCTCTCCCTCTCCTTCGTTTCAAATCCTTTGTTAACGTTCTTGCAACGCGTCGGTCAGTTTTACAGTTTAATTGCACCGAAAGTCAAGGTACTCTATATCGACACGATTCGAACCTACGTTAACGCGTATAAACGAACATTACACGAGTCATAGTACACGTGTACTTGTTAGTTTGCTCATTAGGAGCGAACTTTTATTAACCAGCAGGGACGCTAGCGGGATATGTACCTGTATGCGCGCGAAGAAAAGTTTCTCGGCGCGCGCGCGATCCGCATTGTGCCCTGCTCTACCGACCTTGTCGCGTGTAACTCTTCCAAATTGAGTATTTTCGTTACACAATTCCCTAGACTTTCGATCAATACCTCTCCCGATCCGTTTTCATTTCTGAAACGTGGTTTTCTTATTGTTTTTTTTATTCAACACGCTCTCCAACGTTGCACTAATTAAATCGAACATATCCATGGAAGCGTTCAAAGCGTTTGTAACTCGTAACTTGTTGGTTTTAACAGTCGCATTGGTTACATAAATAGATCGATACTCGTATTCGGGGTATTCGCGGCACCAGATAGGACAAACCTGTTCTTGCTCAATGGATATTCTAAACGTGCGTCGATTATCGCGGAACAGGTGCGAAATGATACTGATTTGTCAAATTTTGAGAGCGCGAGGACTAGCCTTGCATTGTAATGTCTTTTTTATTTTTGGAAAATATAGAAAAGAAATTCTGAGAATTTTATTTACGCTAATTTCTATACACGTTTCTATACGCTAATTGTACAACTACATTATTCCTCAATTAATTTTTGCCGAGAAGTTTTCCAATGAATCGGACGCGTGCGAAACTTTTTCTAAAATTAAAGCCAATACTCGAGGCGGACCGAGCGACTTCAATTTTGACAAAGCATGAAGCGTGTTTATATTTACGCGGAAATTTTTGCTAATACGACCAGGGCGCGGCACCTAAGCAAATTACGTCACTGCACGGTCCAAGATACAATCGTCGCTCCAAAACAGAGAAACGATTTTCCAAAATAAACCGATTATTATTAACGTGACATTAATTCTGAATTTTCTTTTGTAATTCTAGATCTGCGTGGGCAAACTGAAGGATGACCCAAACGTAAGTCACTATTTGCTTGAACTTTCATTAATAAGCACGTAATTACGCGCAATTCGTAGGAATTGCCCTAGGTAGACTGTAGACCCTTACGGACCTCTGACATTTGCAACTACGTAAAATATCATAAATTTATGCTAGCAAAAATCAATAATATCTTCAGTTTATTAGCGCTGCAAGAAGCTATTCTAACGTTTACGAACATGTCTATGCAAATCAGAATGCACATAAAGGTCCGCAATCTAGTTGAAACTGATTCTACGATTTCGCTGGATATTACGGTGTTTGCGTACCGAACGAACGTTTCCTTGTACATGCCTTGGTATATTGATTACTATCTCTAGTAGCTGGTAACCGTATTTTTGCTGACCCGGCGTATTAGCTGGCTGTAACAACCTGTCGCAGATTCTCCGACAAATGCGCGTCAATAAAATTCTCGGTTTCATTGAAAATTCGCCGATACTTGCTGTACAGCCTACTATAATTAGACTATAGTCACGGTTACATTGGTTACGCGCGCTCGCGTAAATTCATTGTCTTCCGTCTGCGCCTTATTATGTCATCGTTTTAATCTAACGGCACTTGTGTTATTCATGATGCTTGTACAGCCAGTGAAATGGTTATTTAAATTACTATCTCTTTCTTCGGTCACACTGTGTAATTATGATCGCGAACGAGATTCCTGAAATCACGATGTTATTTACGTTGAAAATTAATTTAGAAATAGATCAATCATAGTACGCAGTTCCTCTCTTTTTCGGAGGTAGTTAAGCCAGGGGGTGTTACACGAAACGTAAATCGTATTACGGTTCGAGAATGATGTATCACTCTTTCGTTTACAGAATACGGACATTCTCGGTCAGATACAAAAGATTCACTTGCACATCGTGTCTTTGGGAAGATGCCAGGTAAGTTGAGAATTGATTTCCTCGAGCTTCACTCTTTTGCGATGATCCAGGCCAGCCTTGTTCGTGGACGTTCCATATTTAAGCCTGTCCGGCCCGTGCGAATAGAAATGATGTCGCATTAAATTATCGTCACGATAACGGAGGATTCTTATAACAAGTGGCCCAGAGTTGAAGTAATCCGCTTCGGAGCGCGTACTTGTTCGGACGATAAAGCGCCGAAAGCACGAACTACGGGAGAAAAAGTATTAAACGAGTCGGACAACTCGGGTAATTGAAAGAAAATCGATTAAACAAACTGAAAGAAATCAAGGGTGCCGGCCGGGTTCCGAGGGAAAATTTAGCGCCGCATATTTTTTCTACATTATGCAACTGGTTCAAAGTGTAATCCGATAAAGACAATCTTGTCCTCCGGTATTCATTCGTAGAATAACAGAAGAAGCTAACGAAAAACCGTATACGCGTGTACAGAGTTACGTACAGTTACGACATTTGAATTCCAATTTCTACTCGTCAAGGGAACACGGATCTCGTTCGAGCGTAAATTGCATAGGGACTTTTACAATACCCTATTCATGTTTCCTTATTATACTTATCCGAAAAGCTTACACAAAATAACACGCTGGCACAGCAGTTTCTCAATCATATCCAGGAGCCTTGCTGGCTCCGATGCGGCAAATTCGAGGATGTTGCAGAGACGCGCGTCTCTCTGTTGTCGCAAAGGAGCCGGATCGAACAAATTTTTCTATTACTCGAATACGTGCTAATTACTGGATCTGTAGCGCGTCGATATGTATAGATGAAGTTCGCGGGATGCGCGTTCGTTAGGAATTTCCGAAACGTTGTCGAGGTAAGCTTCCGCATCGGATCCGCCGCGCCGGTACGGTGGTTCACAGTTTCTTCGCGGAGTACTCGCTAGAATGAGTAATGCACAGTTATAATTAAATAGGGAACTCGTCGAGTGAGTTTACCAACCACCTTTCCAAACTTCGTCGATCAGGTTGCGGATAGAACGGGATAGACATTGTTTCCCTTCCGCGCGCGCACAATATCCGACTTCTTTCGCAGTGTTCCGCAAGTTGACTCGCCGACGTATCAAACTTAATACATTTATGATCAGCCGCCCCGAGTACCCGCACAGGCGATATACGGCCTGGTTCGATCTATCGTCGAAAAAACTTTTAATGAATCTTGTCTGACGGAGATGCTGGCGGCAGTAGTCGGTAAAGTTTCGCAGTCGCGCGACTTTACATGTACATATGTACATAGAAATCCGATGGATTCCCATTGCGAGTCGAACGCGGGTGGCCACGGTTATATTATAAAATCGATTCGAACGCGTCTCTCTTTGCCCGATTCGGGAATCGACGAAGAATCGATAGCGAGGCGCGCCTCGGCCGAGGAGGCTCCAGCGGACGCGTTCCGCTGTGTCACAGCATCCTTTCCTAAACATTTCCGCGGTAATCCCGCCGGCGCGGCGCGGTGCGGCCCGGCCCGGCCCGGACTCTCCGCGTCTCTTCCTCCTCCTCCTCCCAACCCCACCACCGACGCAGTCAGCCCTTTCAATCTTTCCTGTTTCCTCTAACTTTACTCGACGATCCTGTCTGCCCATTTTTCCTCCTTTTCCTCGGCAGCAATGAACGACCGATCCAAGTAGATTGCCATCGGGGTAAAGGAGATACACGTAAACGGATAGAAATGGATAAAGAGGGAGCGCGACCGGGGGAAGGGGTGGAAACGAGACATTGGGTGTACACACAGATATAAACCGAGGGTGGGAATGGGTGGAGGGTGCGAGACTGCCGGAGACCAGAGAGAAGAGAGCAAGAGAGAGAATGAAACTTGGTTGAAAAGGAAGCAGAGTAGGGGCCGGGCAGAGGCAGGGGGCTCAATCAATAAAATGTCCCGCAGAAACGTTTTCAGCTCTTTACGAAATCTCTATGTTTTTTCCTTTCTCCTCGCCGCGCCGTCCGCTTTTCCACTCTGGCCAACATTCTGTTCACCCCCTAGTCTTCTACCGTTTTCCGTGCTCGTTTCCCCGTGTTCAACCCTCCTTCAGCCCCTCTCGACACCCGCCGCCTTTGTTTCTCCCATTAAACATTACTTCCGAGAACTTCTGAGATAGTAGTTCGACACTTCCGGCCGAGACGTTCCGTATAATCAAGTCGCTCGTAATATCGGATCATTTACAGAGAGCCTCCCACTAGAATATATGAATCCTCCGCCACGCTGAAATAAACTGGGGCAAATCTTTGTTGTTCTTCCGCTGTTCCCGGAAAGTTGGAGCGACACCGCATTACCGGAGGGGTAGTAGGGTAGTCTCGCGATGCGGCTCGGAACCGTCAAGGTTTCGCTTTTTAAATGTTTTTCAAGCGGCCGATCGTGTTTCTTTTACGATGGAGTAGAGTGATCGGGAGAAGTTGGGAAATTTTCTTGGCAGACACGTTTAATTTGCTTTTCATAATCTTCGCTCACGATGGTGTTCCCGGCAGGGTTCTTCGCGACGCCATTTTCGAGATTTACGGGATCGCTCGCCAAGAATTCATTTCGGTCGCCGTTCAACAGTAGGAATTTCTATTAAAACGATCCGTGACATGTTCTGCCAAGAAAGTTTTCGACGATCGTCGCCGTGCGAATGCTCACAGTTTCCAACCTTTAACACGCAGAAGCAAGTTGTCCAGCGACTGCGCAAAGAGGTCGAATCGTTCAAGGCGGAGAACGCGAACGGGGCGAAAGTTTCCATCGCGTCCCTTCTCGGGCTGAACAACAATAATCACATTACGAACAATAACGAGACGAAGCTGAAGAATGCCGGCAACAACTTCAACACCAAGAATTCGAAAGAGGACTACGAGGAGATTGTCAGGAACGGCGACGTACCTTCGCCCACGCAGGACGCTATACCGAGGAAGTAAGCAACTTTTTTTAAATAGAAAGGCAAACATGCGAAACAATTATACAGTGTTTTTTAGGACTATAATAGCAGATAGTTAAAGAATATGTTTATATTCCCGTAATTTTTCTGTTCCAGAGAACGCCGCAGTTCCGTGGAAACGATCTCTGGCGAAGACGATGTTATCGAGGTGTCCATGGATGAGAATTCCAATGAAAAATCCGAGAAGGAAGAGTCGGAGAAGGAGTGCAAACTCGAGTTGACCGAAAAAATCAATTTCTTGAGCGCCCTCGGTCTTATCACAACTTCAACGTGCGCGGAGTTGCAAAACAGAAGGGCTGAAAGGAAACGTCGTAGTACGGCCAATCCACAGTTTGTTTATTCCAGTCTTGAAGTGCCAACGGTAAATGCAGTTTCTGCGAAAAACATCCTTCTACAGTTTCTCTTCATTGTAACGATTGATTATACTCTTCCTTATTTCAGAAACGTAAAAGACACTCGTACCTGCAATCCGGAAATGTTCCTCAAACGCGCCAAACAACTGCACGCCTGAATGGGCCTTCGCCACCACCTGTGAAAGTTGCACCGCCGAAATCCACTTCTCCGCCATCGTCGAGGGCTGTGATGAAATCTTTGATTCCAGTTCAGAAGTCAACCACGCGGCCGAATATTTTGCGAAATGCGACCGAAAGTAAAGTCTACACCAATAAGACCAAGGTTGAGAATGGGCAGAATCAAATGCAATTGCCTGTACCTACTGTGAAGTCGTCTGTTCAATCGATCGGCAACAAGGCTGTTCATATACCAGGCTTGCCCTCCAGTTTGACTATCGAAAGAATCAGTAATGACTCGGCAGTCTGTATAAGCTGTAGGAATCCAGGTACGTCGAAAGGTCCAATTGATGAGACTACAGGGTGGCTAAAAGTTCCCGGAATCTTTTAAAGCATTTCAGCAGCATAAAAATACCGCACAAACGAATGAATCCACACACTTGACCGAATAATAAGTTTTATTCATTCATTAACAATGAAATGAACCAAATCATTTACAACAAATGTTCGAAATTGCCTCCTTTCGATTCGATACATTTAGGGACCCGCTTTCTAAAATTCCCGACGATAGTCGCTGGTGATCGCCTGAAGAGGGTTCTTTTCACGGATGAGAAAATTTTTACGTTCGAACCCCTACACAACTGCCAAAATCACCGCCAGCTGCTCAAGAAGGGCCAGCAGAAGACTTCGGCCGCGAAAACCATCGACCGCAGCCATTTTCCAGCCTCGGTCATGGCTTGGGCCGGTATCTGCACCACCGGGAAGACGCCACTGGTGTTCATCCCGAGAAACGTAAAAATCAACCCCGCCGAGTACCAGGAACGTGTCCTCCGGAGGGAATTAAAGCCGTGGGCAACGCGACACTTCGGCCAGGGCGGATTCATCCTTCAGCAGGACTGGACGCCGGAGCATTCCGCCAAATCCATCATCGTCGTCTGCAAAGAGCTGTTTCCCGGTTTTTGGGGAAAGGATGTTTGGCTGCCGAACTCGCCGGATCTTAACCCGATAGATTACTCATTCTGATCCACCATGTAGCAAAAAATTTCAGGAAGACGATACGCCACGGTGGAACAGCTGAAAGCGGCGTTGACTCGTGCCTGGGACGAGATTACGGTGGAAGAGTGCGCGACCATCGTCGGGAATTTTAGAAAACGGGTCCGTAAATGTATCGAATCAAAAGGAGGCAATTTCGAACATTTGTTGTAAATGTTTTTGGTTCATTTCATTGTTAATGAATGAATAAAACTTATTATTCGGTCAAGTGTGTGGATTCATTCGTTTGTGCGGTATTTTTATGCTGCTGAAATGCTTTAAAAAATTCCGGGAACTTTTCAGCCACACTGTAGTTACGACAGATATACATTTAAAGAGATTCTGATATATGGATAATTGTGTTTGTATTGGAATAGGAACGCTGACGATATGTGAAAATTGTGCGTCGAACTATCACGTATCCTGTCACTCCATATCACCGGCGCCCCCAAGGATATGTCCCAAGTGCGCTTTAATAGAGGAGGAAGAGATCGATGACGCCGAAGACGGGGAAGAGGACGAAGACGAGAGACGCCCGGTGTTCAAGAAGGACGAAGAATTCGGTAAATCGTCCTTGGTTTTTCAAAGGATTGTACCTGTAGTAACGTTGATCGTGTGATTGACAAAAAAGTTCTTGTTTCCTGCAGACACTAGCTTGTTATGAATGTTCGTGGCACGCTTATCTCTTCGCGGCACCGTCCGGAATTTAGTATTATGTATCTCCTATGTACACTTAACGAAGGCGCTTCCGGTTGCATTCGATAACCGAAAGTTGAGATGTACATTTGGACGGTGAAAAAAAAACACGAAAAACTAGATAAATAAAAACGTTTAATGGGTAAAAGATAAGATGAACGGAGAAAAGAGCAAAATATTTGTAGATAATGCAGGCACGTTGTTTCAATGGTGAGCAGGAAATTGTGTAACATGGGTCCACAATTTCTAGATTTAACGTGCAACGAGGTATCGCAGCGTTGCCGCAGACTTTATTGAACGTAAGCACACAGAGAGAATAATCGAGAGAGAGAGAGAGAGTGAGAGCAGCCTGCCGAGAGAAGTGTTCGCGAGTGAGACCGGCTCCTCGAATACGGCTGAAGGATTTGCAATTAAGAAGAACTTTTTGGTCGATCGTCAGTAATAGGGCACAAAAAAGCAACGTGTATTGAACGCGAAATATCTTGCAGAGGAGAAAGAGAGAGAAAGATATGAGCTGCGCGAGCGAAACTCGGATCTGAGATTGCAGGTTTACGAGTTGGAAAAACGCTCACAACTACTCGGCCAGTCACTTCAGGTTCGTCCTGTGGCCTGCGTAGAAAGAAATTGATAAACTTTTTATTTTTCATTTGGAATGCTGTTCGATTATTTCATCAGACTAAATATTTTCTATCTCTTTTGTTTTTTCATCAGTGAGAACCTGCAAGATCTCTACGTTTTTTCTTGTCTATCTTCGTTTTCAATATTATTTTCCAAGGGCATATCGATTGCTTTCAGAGTTCGACACTGACACTTTGATTCGCTGAAAAATCGATTTGTCTCTGAAGTTGTGTAACGTCTGTTAGCGTACTTACTGTAGAGTCTATGTATATACATATATGTACGTATAATAATAATAATAATACACAAATAATATATATGTACAGTATATGTATATATAAATTAGTCTTCTTAAATTAGATGGCTCGTTACGTTCAATGTGTGCACTATTCGTCTGCAGCAACAGTTTATCCGTTTAATCCGTAAAAACACGGAATGCACGATGCTTCCTTCACGAACAGTTTCATATTTTTAAACGAGTGTTCGTCTTGTATTATTGAACTGAAATTATATATTGATTTTGCATTATTAGCTACAAATATAGATATTTAAGTCGAATACAGAACAACGTATTAAAAGATTACGTCCACGTGTGAAATGATCAGCGACTATTCGAATTCGATTTACTCGTTACATCGTACATTTCTAGCATGCGCATCATTGTTCCAATATTATCGATTAGAAGATCAACGTAAATTCTCTTTTTTTTTTTATGTGTTTTCAGTGTTTCGGTTTACCTGTTCGCTTAACTAACAATCATTAATTTGTCTTTCAACAGCTACAACATCGCACGCGCCAGGAATTATTAGGAAAGCAAGAGAAGACACAGAGATCTATAAAACGAATTCTGGACTTCATAAACCTGATGCAGCTCAGAAAAAGCGGGGATACTCAACCGCCATCGGCATCAGCCAATTGCCCTCCTCGACCTTCCTCATCCCAATCTCTTCAAACAACGTCGCTTCATCAACCGTCAACCAGTCGGACATTGGGTCTTCCGCAACAATCAGCGCCGAACAACGAGAAAACTACTCCTCCATCGTCCTCAATCAGTTGCCTCGATCAAGTATCGCCTATATTGACCGGTCAGAGCCTCAAGTGTCCTACACCTACCAGTTACCAGTCAGCAGTGTGCAATCAGAAAAACATCAGTCATACCTCATCGTCAAAAAAATCACAGAACCATCACGACGGGCAAGTCAGTCTTCCGAAGACCAAAGTCACAGCGCAATGCTCAACTACAAGCTGCCAATCTCACCAGCCTATAACCCCCGCGTTCAGGCCGAAATCTCTGTCGCCGAGTCGTCTGTGTTCGTCGGCAAACAATTGCCCGACGCCGCTAATCGTAACCGTAAGAAGCAAACAAACCGCGCAGTACCCGCCCTCAACCGCATCATCGATACCGAGAATCTCTCCATCACGGCCGAGTATCAGTTGGAACGATCGACGCTCAACGGCCGGAAGTCCCGTGCCAGACAAGCAAGGAACAAATTCGGTGTTAACCAGTTGCGATCCGCCCGAGCCACCGAAATCCTACTGCCTACCTACGATAATACCGAATCCGACAAACAACTGCAAATCACAAAGCCAACCGAGTCAGAGGAAGCAGGCGTGTTCAGTAGTCGTCCGAAATACCGGCCCAGATCCGGCGGTCATATCCACTCATTGTTCGCAGGCCATAACAAGTCCTATATCGTCACCGATAATTCTCGAGAGTCACGAGACGTCGGCTCACCTGACAAAGATACCGTCGTCTGTCGGCAACAGTTGTACCATCAAGACTACCAGCTGGAGTCAGTCGAACGAAACGAATCTCCGGTCCAGTTGCAGCGCGGTGCCCTCACAAAATTCTTCGAGCACGTGAAATTGGAAGAAGCGCATATACCAGCGCCATCTAGAGCAAAGCTAGTATACAAAAGCGACAATGTTTCCGAAAGAAACGAGCTGGACATCAGCGAAGTCGCAGGCGAGGATACTAATAGCAACGAGTACGTTAGCAAAACGTCCTTGTCCTCCGATATCGTCGACAACGGTTACACCAATCGTGAGGTGAAACCGACTAGTTGGTTGGCGAATCGAATTGCGATGAAGAAGAATAAGAAACCAAACAATGGTAACAAGGGGATGGATTCTTTTGATTCTATGCCTAGTTCGTTTACAAGAACGGCTGACGTTATTACGTATGAACGTAAACGTCCTGCTCCGTTCGTGAGGGTCGATTGCGAGCCCGATGACGATGAGGGGGACAACACGCTGACCAGGACATTTCAATCCGATGTAACTTATCCGAGGCGTATCGCATCTCTCACAGAAATTGTATCGGACAATCGAAGGGATCGACACGATTCGGCGTCCCTATGCAACGCACAAAGCAATTTCCTGGAGCTTCGCAACGAGGTATCAGTTCCTGATGATAAGGCTGACACCGAGAGACAAGACTTATCCAGTGGCAGACGTTCGACAAGCAGCAGTAGCGGCAGTAGCACCAGCGACAGCGACACTCCGGAACAAGCGATGAACGATACTATTAAGTATTCACGGCGACGATTGTCCGGGAAAGAGTACAAGGAACGTTTGGGCATTAATGCTGTATCTCCGGAGAGCATGAAGGTGCTCGAACAGTTCGAGTCGGCTATGCTGGAAACTGAATGTAGCAATGCTGCCACTTGCTAGACTTAGTTAGATTAGAATGCGGTATTAACGTGCTGATTATGCTCATCGCTAGACCTTCTGTTTCTTTCACTGAACGATAAACGGTTGACGATTTTTTTACGAAACGGTAAAGATTTTCCACGTAGCACGTAGTACCTATGTATTACGTTCGGGAGAATTTTTGTTGAATGTATATTTTCCAGAGAGAAATTTCAATCCGTATGTGTTTTAGTACTGCTTTCAGTCTGTTACTTATCTAAGGGATACCGAAAACGAAAAGAGAATTAGGTTACTCGTAATGGCTAATTGAGCTTGTCTAGGCAGTTCCTACTTTCCGTACTGCCTTCAGAAACAATGCAATCGAATTGTTATATCAACTGTAACTACTACCGCGTCGATAACGATGGTAATTAAGTACCATTTGCGTTTCAATCTATACAAAGATGGATATCATTCATGATTTCTATCCTATTAGACACGTTATCCGTTCGTTTATTTATTGATTGTTGTTCATTAGATTTTTTCGTGATAGTTGACGAACCTTGAGGACCAAGTTCGAGTTATTTCCATTCGAATCAAGCATGATTTCACAAGAAATTAATGAAGATCCTAATTTAATTGCGCGATAGTTTACGCATTCATTTACCAAAAATGCTCGCAGACCAACGTACCGAACCACTGTGCTTTGTGATTTTGTAAAACAAAAATTGTCTCTACGTGAACATTTCGTTGAACTTGAAAGACAATTGAAATTCTTGTCTTGTGTCGTTGATATTCGCGATACCAACGGTATAGAAAAACGCACATATCCGACAGATTATGATCTGTGAGAACGTAGGAAGACTTTAAAAATGGAAGTCTGCGTACGTAAGCCGAGTCATATTACCATACTGCCTTAATAGTAATTTAAAAGTGGTACATTTTACAATAATTTCTATGGATAAGCACGTGACGTGTGTACGACTCAATAGACTGATTTGGACGTCGCCATATTGAAATTAAGAGGCATAACGGAGAAAAGGAAAAGGATAATCAAAACTCGTTACCGTAATCGAAAACCTAGGCGTTAAGGTTGCGCGCGAGCGTTAACAACGTTCAGACTTGAAATGTTATCAGAGTAACGTATTATTATCTTACTTTTACGATTTCAGATAGAGTTTCTTACGAAAAAAAAGGAGTGTAATAGAATTGTATTCCTTCTTTTTAATGTTTTCCGTCGAGGTCGACGCTTCGAATCAAAGACAGAACGTTGTCATTATTATTTTTTAGCGTACCGTTTACGAATTTCGAAAGCATTTCCTTCGGTATACTAATGTAGCAGTATTCACTACATTTTTATTCGAGGCGTACGCGGATATGTCTTTCACCAATTACATTGTGCCGAACACTACGATTAATCGATATAACCGATCACGAACTTATCGTAGAGATAATTCGTCCGATATTTATTGCGTTCCCGTTTTCTTGTTTTTACGATTACCGTCAGTTTCTCCAAAATACTTTCGACTAGTGTATAAAACGACAACAAAAAAAAGTGTACGAGAGGAAAGATGAAATTGTTATTGCAATGTAGGCAACGAGATTTAGATCCAAATTCGTATTTTTATGAATAAAGTCAAATTGAGAAATGCAACGAACTGTAGATTTGCAAGCAGTTTGCTAATCGACACGAGCGGCGATAAACACAATAAAAAGAGAAAAAATCTCGCGAATAGTTTGTTCCGAACGAATCCTTTCTCAAGTTTAGACTCTTCACAGCGAGACAGGGATTTTTCGGCACCATATTTGTGCAATATTTTCCATATTGACGAAGAACGGTGATGGATAGGGGGAATTCTCGACTCGGATAAACACTTGGTTAATGATATGTAAATATAGCGGAGCTAATCAAGCGGCTGTACCAACAGGCTGCAAGAAGAGATCGGTAGTAGCGCACGAGTGTTCGATAGCCAATGCATTTGTGCATGGCAATGCACACGCGTATCATGTGGCGCAGTAACCCGCGTATATATTTTAAGTTAATTGCGCACTGTTTGCCCATTCCCCGTTCTACACCCCCATTCCCACCACCATTCTCGTCACCCTTTCTTCATCCGCCCTTCTCCTTTGTTAGTTTTACCGGAGTTTCATTTTAACCGATTCATCTCGGCCGCTCTCGATAGTTTATCATTGAAATCGCTGTTCTTCTCTCCGCATTTTATTTTCTTTCACGCCTACGAATTACGCCCTGTCTACTTTATTGTAACATTCGAAAGATTCGAGCTTCAAACGTTCGACTAATGTACAGTCAGAGGCGCTAGTTCCGCTACTGAAACACCTTATTCTTGCAAAACGTTCACCGAATTTAAAATGAAGAATAAAGAATAACGCGCGTGATTCGAAATTGTTACGCCGATCTATTATTTATAGTAGACTATTCCATTCTTCTGTGTTGCGTCGAAGTGATCGTTCTTTATGTCGTGTGCTTTGTGTTTAATTTGATTATTTGCCGACTAAATACCGCCACAAGTAAGTGTGAAATTTGGATAATGTACAAGGTGGTGGAATTCGATTCAACACACGGCAACAGGAGAGCAAGGAGAATCAAGATGACAGAGGAAAGTTAGAAAAATGAGATCTATGATGAGTCTGATAACGATGAACAATGGTGTATTCGTAAGTAATTCATTTGCAACTCAAAATTTTATGCTTCCGTTTGTTTTTCTGCTTTTTTCGATTTTCCTGAAACACTATCGTCCAATAGATCACCGGTGAAGTTATATAGCTACGCTATTTTGCTATATAGTATCTTTCTTACTTCAGATAATTTGTAAATACATATATAATTATACATACAGTATTGTGCGTTCTGAATACACAGTACATTATGTTGTAGATATCCTTTTTAGCGAATATGTTTGTAATTTATGAACTAATACATAATTATTTTTAGGTCCAACGAGCGCTTCTGTAACGTCAGCAGAGCCATTGCACGAGCAAGTTGCCTTATGCAAAGTGAATAATTCATTAGGTAAAGTAACTATTTATGAAGTCTTACCGTACTTTTATTAAGCGCGAGACATTGAATTTCAAGGTTTAATTATATATCTCTTATTTCAGATGCGATTGCCAAACATCTTGCTCATATAGAAACTGAGCTGTAAGAGCTACGAGAAAGACTGGATGATATTTTAACGTGGTTACTACCCTCTCGTTCCACAACACCAACTTCTCTGCCTCCAGAAGTCAGAATTCCTTGCAAGCAAATATAGAGGATTTTGAAAATTTAAATATTCTGCTCGCGAGCGAAGACAACAATCCTGACAACCAAAAATTTCATTTCTGACGAGCGTCTGCGCGCGCATTAGTGACTTGTTCTGCCGTCCGTTGGCGCAGGGCTAGGGCTTTTGGCCATGGGCAGAACGAAGGCAGAATGCTAGCGGCTGGACCCTGAATCTGCCTTTGTTTAAGAGGGCAGCACGGTCGCACTGATGTGGCAAATGCCGCTTTACAGGGCAGCACCGTCGCGTCAACAAAGATTCTAGTTATTTGCTAGTTACTAGAATCTTACTAGATTTTGGGTCGAAAAAATGGGTTTGCGCCCTGACGTTTTTCGTCCTTGTTTGAGCAAATTTTGGGCTGGGTGAGGGCTCATTCTAAAGAGGAAGGTTCATCGCAGCGCGCTCTGGTCATCATATCAGTCAAAAAAGTCTTTTGGAGACAGAAAAATGCGTTGAAATCTGCGGGTGTTTTTCTACATTTTTTCTCTACTTTGGGCCCTGATATTATTAGGTATAAACATAATCTCGTTAAAATCATGATCAGAGCGCGCTGCATCTAACCTTCCTCTTTAGAATGAGCCCTCACCCAGCCCAAAATTTGCTCAAATATGGACAAAAAACGTCAGGGTGCAAACCAATGTTTTCGACCCGAAATCTAGTAGATTCTAGTTATTTGCTAGTTTACCTACCGCCGCACAGTGGGGTATTTCGCTGAAAAACGGGAATAAAATATTGTATCGTTATTAATGGGCTCAGGGTCATAAACAAGTAGGTCGTTGGATTCGTCTTGATGCTAGCTATAACATTATGAAATAAAAAATGTATTTCAACATTAAAAAAACAAAATATTTTTAATTTTTTTGTAGAAAAAAAATTTTTTTTTGGAATTTTAAATATAGAATTTTGTACATGTTTAAGTGCTGTTCAACTTTTATTTGAAACATTTTGTCGTCAGATTATCCGAAACTCTTGAAAAGCAATGATAATGAAATGCTTTGAGTACGATGTACAGTGTTTAGGTATAGGTGTACAGGGCACTCACAGATTTTATTCTGTTATCATCTAAATTAATATTGTTATTAATATTTGAACATTACCGATCATTCTGAAAGTTCTTCTTCGATTTCGAAACGAAAGTCGCCACTTTCGACGCTCATTTCTACTTATATAGTTATAATTCTCCAATTCAGAACGATTCGGAACCAATTCTTTTTGGACCATGATCGTAGACCTTTATCGAATGTAATGGTACAAGAAAGAGCGCGGAATACAGCGGAGAATGGTTTACCAAACTCGTCAATAAAATTTTGAAATCGAAAAAAAAACTTACAGAATGATTGGTAATGTTGTTTAGATGATAACACAGAATGAAATCTGTGAAGAGTTTGTACACCTATCTCAACTCAGTACATCATAATCGAATCATTCAATTATCACTACTTTTCAAGAGTTCGGATAATCTGACGACAAAATGTTTGAAATAAAAGTTGAACAGTATTTAGACATGTACAAAATTGTATGATATATTCAAAATTTCGACAAAAAACAAGAATTATTTTGATTTTTCAAGTGTTAAAGTACAATTTTTATTTCATAATCTTATAGCTGGAGTCAAGACGAATACGACCTTCTTATTTATGACCCTGAGCCCATAAATAACGCTACAATATTTTATTCCCGTTTTACAGCGAAATAGCCCACTGTGCGCCGGTGAAAAAACGAGGGAAACAGCATCCGCCACATCAGTGCGATCGTGCTGCCCTCTTAAACAAAGGCAGATGCAGGGTCCAGCCGCCAGCATTCTGCCTTCGTTCTGCCCATGGCCAAAAGCCATGCGCCAACGGACGGCAGAACAAGTCACTAATGCGCGCACAGACGCTCGCGCTCGTCAGAAATCTAGCTAATCTTGCCTTGAGCAGCTTGAAGCGTAGCTTCGACCGAATTCTGCCCGTTCTCCGCCCTAGGCGGGGTCTGCTCGTGGCAAGCCTGGTTGTCAGGGAAAGAGTTACTAATAAGTAGAAATAAGGTGGCGGAAACAGCCACAGATTCTGACATCTTTACTATCCTAACAAATTGGTTTAGGTTCACGAAAGATAGAAGAAGAATTAGTATGTATAATAGTATGTTAAAACAAATCTGAAAGCGAACCAAGCAACGGCATGTAGCAGCGAAAGCAGAGGGAATAAAACATAGTCTTCGTATAAATAATATTCCAGAAACGCGTTTTAATGTGTGCGATAACAATTCTAATCAGAGTTTTTGTCTTTGTCTCATAGTAGTACCAATTTATGTATACCTTGCGATTTTGGTGATTTACCTTTGTTACGTACACCAAAGACTGGTTCAAACGTATATTCCGGTCTTGAAACTGGCATAATGAAAAGAATTTCGATGGTTTGTGCCAATACATTGCAGCAGAAATACTTCCTTTCTAAAGCTGATGATGCTAAGGTTCTGCGTCCCTTTGCGGATGACTGTCTTGATCTTGAAAAAGATGGCATCACAATAAATAATGGAAAGCTCACTTTTCGTGTTAGTTGCATTGTACATAATTCTCTTTATGCTTGCGAGACATGTACACAATTAAGAGGGTACATATATTGGTAGAACTACATGGAAACATAAATCTAACTTAAATCTACGGACGGACATTGGTTTTAAAAGGAATGATTATGAAGATCACCAAGTATCGGAAAGTTTGCTTACAAAACTTGATCTAGGATTAGTGACCCAGGTACCTATAGATTATATATGCCTTTAGTTTGTTTAGGTATCGTGAACAAAATTATTCGGATTTGGGTGGAGAACGGACCAAGAAAAAATGTAAACTATAAGTGCCTTTAATATAAACACAATATCAACACGGCTATTAGAAATCAAGAATAACAATTACCCAACAGAGTTTTCCCGGCATCCACGGCCATTAAATGTCTTCAAATATTGGAAGGCTACTAATTTTAAACGAATGGTCCGATCGCATAATCTTCCTTTGGAACAAGTTACTAAGAGATTAGGGGAAGAGAAATTTCATTGTACGTACTAGTAAAGACGAGCCGCAAAAACCCAGTATCATAACTTTGACAAGCAATTGTATTTTCAGTACAACCTTGCCTGATTCGTGTTTTAATAGCGTAAGTGGAGATATTGTGGTTATTAAATTTATTGAAGAGATTCCTAGTTCTTCATTTTATAAATTACATTGTGACTGTTTTACCGAGAAAACTGATTATCCTATGGATCCATTAGAAAGTAGCAAAATAGGTATTTACAAAGTATAAGTCACCCGAAAATAATATATCTATGTTCTTCCAATGTACATATAAGAAATGTTTACTTCTACCGAATTATCGTGAAAAAGATACTTTTCGTTGCGTACGTTTCGCTAATATGAAAACTTTTCATTGAGATTCTGTTGTAAATTAAATGTAAATATGGTGTATGTAAATAATATATGTAGTTTTTTAAGCTATATGTACATAACAGATACGTTCTATGGATAAACTTGTTACCTCAAAATGTCTTAGATGTAGAAATAAAATACTTTTATAATACACATATATGTATATCATTAATTGGCCCTACAGAAAGAAACCTCTAGTTGGCTCTTCGTATTATAGCGATGTAGGCCCAACTACATAAAAAGGCGACATTTCTAACGGTTTGCCAACCTATTGGTACCGCAACGAAGCACAGTGGGCGAGAAACCGATCTTTTTGGATAAAAATCTGCCGACAACTCAGTTTTTCATCGATTCAATTGGAATTTTTTTTTAAATGTTCGTGAAGGACTATACTCTGATGACGTGCTGCGCGAAAATCGTTAACTGTCACAAGAAATCAAGAATCCTTGTCTACAAAACCCAATAACTCCGATAGGATGACAAGCACAAGGAAGTTCTTTCTCAAGAAGCGAAAACGCTAATGTTGGATCAATAAATGAATGGCGAGTCTCATAAGTGCCGAATGTAATTCTATTCAATTGGTAATTCTCAGGGCCAGATTTACAGTTTAAAATTTTGCGTTTTAGGGTTTAGTGTTAAGAAGTGTCGGCAACTCAGCTGGGACATGCACATTTATGATATGGGCGGACGAAGTATCGGAGTTATTGGGTTTTGTAGGTAAGGATTCTTGATTTCTTGTGACAGTTAACGATTTTCGCGCAGCACGTCATCAAAGTATAGTCCTTCACGAACATTTAAAAAAAAATTCCAATTGAATCGATGAAAGACTGAGTTGTCGGCAGATTTTTGTCCAAAAAGATCGGTTCCTCGCCCACTGTGCGAAGGCCCAACAAAATGCCAACCATCAATGCGTGCATCCGAAATTCTTGTTTTTCATATAAACTTTTGTTGCAACGTTTACCGAAAAAATTCAAGCAAACTTTCTGCAGTACTGTAAATTTTATTTTAGTTCTAGAAATATGTACGACTAATCACATGTTTTTAATTTTTCATCACGCCAAAGCTTCCATCAATCAGTTTCGTATTTTTTAAGTACACCTGCTGTTAGATACTACTTTGTTTTGTATCTACAAAACAATTTTAGATATATAAGTAATCTTAATGCACTGAAACACGTTCAACTAACTATACCGTCGATCGACAAAAATTCCAGATAGCCGCATATCCTCGGATCTGTGAAAAATATAACTTCACCCGCATACGCATTTTCTAAAAAATTTCACTTCACTACTGTTTCACTGTTATTTAAATTATACTCGACGGAAGAAGCAATAATACAACAATAATCTGCTGGATAGTATCCAGTGGTACATGAAAATTATCGAAAAATTCAACATGACAAAGCATTCGAAGATATTTCAAGAAAGTTTCCACAAAGTTTAGGATGATTAAACCGTTGCCTAAATCGGTGCCAAATTTTCTCATTCGGTCCCTCACAGAGGACCGACATATTTCATTTTGTATTAATATGCATTCTTTATCGCACAGATTTTCTACATCAAACATATGAATGAGATTCTTTGGTATCTCACCGGATGCTCCTTCCGCCGAGTATACAGGACTAACTATGACCGCTATCAGCACCGGAGGGATGGTACGTAGTACCAGATGTGTATAAGCACCGGATTCCTTGTGAATGTTAGGCATACCTACGGTTCTTGGTACTACAGTCATAAGATAAGTCGCCCATAGAAAATAAAAAAACAAATGTCTAGGAGAACACTAGCTACTGTAACATGTCTTGCGCACATCGGCAAGTATTACACTGAAGTCGTCGTCGGCCTTTGATACATGCTCCATGCTCTGAGATTGCTGAGGTTGTTGTTGTTGTTGTTGTTGCTGCTGCTGCTGCTGCTGTTGTTGCTGTTGTTGTTGCTGTGACGGATGTTCGGAATACTTAGCTACCACGTCCATGCTCTGATGGTACTGTTCCATCGTGTGGCCGATGCCCACGTTCGAACACCGACTGTCTTTGCTTTGATCGTCGACGATGCACTGAGAGTTCGACATGTCCATCTGTGACTGTTGTGGCGCGTAATAGCGCAGATCGCTGGCGTAATTGTGATTGCTGTCGAGTAAATTCTGCGACGACAGGCTGCTGTGTGCCACGCTGGACGGGTGCGAATATTTGAAATACTTCTCCAGTTGGAGAGCCTGCTGTTGATCGTCGTCCGCTGACATGCCTGGGTCCATGTGCCCCAAGATCGGATGCTGTTGACCCGCGTTGGCAGCCTCCGACTGGTAGTCTTGGTGGTGGCTCATCTGATACCGGTGGGGCACGCCTGGAACGCGTTTTTTGAGAAACATCGTTTTAGAACAGCTTCAATATACAGGATGATTCTGGGAACTGGTACAAGCAACTGTCCCAAAATAGAGGAGAAAATCACATGTCATAATACGTCCTAAGTGAAAAGGAAAATGAGGGAATAATAATCGGGTCCCATGGGGAAATCACCGACACGGTTTTCACCGACTCCAGATTTGACCGACAACGAATTTGATCCACAACAACTTAAAACGACCACAGTATGTATTACGAGGGTAGTCGCAGAGAGAAGTACCCGACCTTGACATATAGCTGGCGGTTGTTATTTGAAAACTTACTATAGCCAAAAGTACAATCTTTATAAAGCCCAAGTTTGAAGTCTGAAGACGCTACATTGTTTAGTATTTGTTTGACAGCCACCAATAGCATTTAGCGAGAAAGAAAGTGTTGTTCCATCAGGACAATGCACCAGTTCACACATCCGGTATCACGGTGGCCAAAATCAATGAGTTAAAGTTCGAATTGCTTCCTCACGCACCCTATTCGCCAGATTTAGCCCCCTCAGACTATTTTCTCTTTCCAAACTTGAAAAAATGGCTTGGTGGTAAAAGATTTGCCAACAATGAAGAGGTGGAGTCTGCGGTTGATGGCTATTTTGAGGAGCTCGACGGATCTCACTATAAACAGGGTATCGAAGCTATTGAACATCGCTGGGGAAAGTGTATCGAGCTAAAAGGAGTCTACGTTGAGAAATAAAATTATTTTTTCTCAAATTTTTTGTGTTTTCTTTGTTAGGTCGGGTACTTCTGGGACTACCCTCGTATCATACAGTATTATCATATGTATTATCATACAATATTATCATACTGTGTCTCAAGTCGTTATGAATCAAATTCGTTGTCGGTCAAAATCGTTGACGATCAAATTCGTTGTCGGTCAAATCTGGAGTGGGTGAAATGTTGTCGGTGAAAACCGTCTCGGGGAAATTTGTGTCGGTGATTTCCATGGGGCCCATAAGAATCAATCCGTACGTCTTGTCCACTGGGAGCCGTCGAAACGCAGCAGCCGATATTTATGGGAAATTGAATAAAGTATTACCAGAACAGCCTTCGGCAGCTCCGCGGAGTCCCATCGATTGTTGCCGATTGCCGCACTGGACAGGATTATAGTTGCTCTCGACGGCAGACTGTATGGAATAGTTGGCAGTTTTCGAGGATTGTGTTGTCGCGTAGTGTTGCAACGACTGATCATGCGGGGATGCGACTGGCGGATAAAATGTGCCCGTCACGGAGCCAACGTTTTCGAATCCGGAGCGTAGTTTGTTACACGACACCATCATCCCGTTCGCTATGCCAACCGCGGCTATGCTCGATGGTTGTCTCTCGAAGTTTAAGTAACTCACCTGAAACATATCCAAAATGCAAATTAAACAATAGAAGTGGCCGCTGTTTCAGAGATGGTGTCAAAAAATGAAAGTGCCACTTGACAGAATATAACCAGACTGCAGATTTGACGCAAAAATGGGTGGGTAAAATTTGAAACAGATCACAAAAGAATTTGAAAATGTCTATATTCTGAACTTGTTGAAACTATTAAAGAAAGAAACTCTTATGAGATTCCTAATTCCTGTTTTGCATAATTAATTGTTCGCCGAATTAAATACTGGTAGGCAGTAGCGCGTTATAACTAGTTGGGGCCTTGGGCAAAGTAGAATTTCGGGGTTCCTAACCCCAACTAAATAACTTTATGAGAAAAACGTAGAATTTGGGCCTTTTTTGGATCTCGGTTTGTGTTCGGGGCCCCGGGCATTTGTCCAAGTTGCCCATAGGGCAGCGGTTTCCAACCGGGGAGGCGCCAAAATTTTCAATAAAAAATTAATGTTCATACCATAATAGCTACAAATAAAGTAGTGCTGCATTTTTCAAATTATTTCGAAGACCTTGATTTCTCAAAGGTTTTGTGAATACAGAATCCATTTATCGACGATCAAGAAGGCGAATTTGAGCTGACAACCATCGAAAAAGAAAAATTGATAGAATTATCATGCGACAGCTCAGTGAAACAAAAGTTTCAAAATGAAACCATAATTCAATTTTGGGTGAACCTTAGTGGAGAGTATGAATCTTTGTATTGCAAAGCAATGCATGTGCTTCTACCGTTTGCAACGTCTTATTTATGCGAAACGAGCTTTTCGGCACTGGCTGGAATGAAAACCAAATATCGAACCAGGTTAATAGTCGAAAAAGAGTTACGAGTGGCACTCTCCACATTGCCCCCAGGATTTGATAAACTTTGTGCCAATAAACAACAACACTCGCATTAAATTTTGATGCATTAGATGTAGTTTAATTAGTAATTTAATATAAAAATAAATATGCATGTTCGTATTGTTATAGTAAAACCTTGTTATTATTCTGTTAATTGTAGTTTTCAGTATTTTTCTGTAGTAAAGTTATTATTATACAAAGCGTGTCTATATTATTACAGGGTGGTCATTTTATCTGAAGACAATTGAAATATCTCGAGAACTATGTCTATGTAATAAATCAAAAACTACTTTTAAAACTACTTTTCTCGAGATATCCCCGATTTTCAACGATTTTTTACCCATTTTGATTTTTGTCCATTACAGCGCCGTCTGTGAACCAAAATTCAAAAACTCCTAGGTCAAATTTGTGTATTTTTTTCTGGAGAATCCAAATCTGCAATGAGAAATGGGGGTTCCCATTTAAGTTTTTTATCTTCCCCCACCTCACCCCCAGGGGGTGGCGAGTTTGGTATCATTGGATGTCCCCCTTCGCGCGAACAACTTTCATTACCCACTTGTTTTGATCCGATGCATAGTTTTCGAGATATTTCAATGTCTTCAGATAAAATGACCACCCTGTTATATTAATTAAAAGATAGGGAGGCGCGGGAAAAAATTTTTTTTAGGGAGGCATAGTAGCATAAAGGTTGGAAACCGTTGCCATAGGGTAACACGTCACTGCTGGTAGGCGTTAAACGAAGTGGGCTCTTCCAATCGTCGATCGTCAATAAAATTTGCAATGATAAAATACAATGGCAGGCAATTAGCTGATCTGCTTCTGTGCACGCAAGATTAAACACGATTAGAACTTCCACAGAATGACAATGGAGCGATATCAGACTGGAAGGAATGCGACTCTTATTAGTCAGAACAGCGTACTTCTGATTCGCAATTAGCGTGGCAGATATAAACAATTCGCGATCGGATCGGTACGCTGCTTCAGCACGCCTATTACTTTATAGGAACCCGTAGATCTCTCGGGCTTGTCAGCCAGAAACGGTAGATCGAAATGTTACTTACTGATTTCTTATAAGTTAGCGTGTCCGTGTAAGCACCAGAATTCTGACACGACGATATGCTAGTACCACCAGCATGACCTGTGTGCAGTTGATTGTCGGTATTCATAAAGGTATACCGTTTCGTTTGTTCAGCCATTTCACCGTGCTGTTTCGACGTACCCTCCATTAGATCTCGATCGGGATCCGGGTTCTGGTTAGACGGCAGATGCGTTCCGTCGCCTGATTAACATTAGACAAGCACACGGTTATTGCACTGGTTCCAACTGTTACAACTAGACAGCGCATCTTTAATTCAAACATTGTGTTGACGTGTAATACATGACGAATTCTCCGACGAAAAGTTTGCAGAAAAATTCTGATATATTGAACATTTTCCGATGCGACTCTCGAGATGGCTCCGATATCAGCCGATTTGGCCGGCGACGTCCGATGCATCTGTCTCTAAAAGAGAGCGTACGAAAAAGAGACACAACGTCGGACGTCGGCCGAATCGTCCGACATCGGATCCACTGTGATCGCACCCTTAATTCTTGCGTCCGTTTCGATGCTAGTTAATGTAATAAATTTTTTAATGTTTTCGGCGCAACGGTTCGATCGTTTATTACGAATTATAAAGCAACTTTGCTAATTGTCAAACAAAATCAACGTTTCGATCCCAGTTTGGATCTTTTTCAAGATTTATTTCAATCGCGTTTGTAAATTAAATATGCTGTTGTAATTTTGGAAAAAACAGAAATATTAAATGATGGATTGTAAGAAAAATTGTTCATAAAGACCCACTCACTTGCTTTGGGGAAAATAAATTTATGATGAATGTGCGACACGTGTGTTGTGTGCGTCGTACATGCTTGTTGTCAAGATACTGATGTACGAATGTATTTGAAACCGATCTAGGTTATATCAATCGATGTAAGGCGGTAAATTTGAAAAGTCATAATATGTTCTTAAATCCACTCTTACTAGTTAATGTACGTTGAAAATCTTACCATCGGGCTCGGGACTGGCGACTGGAGATATGTCTGGCGTGTGAATGATAGGCGTGTAAGGGCTTCCGTACAGGGAATTGTTCTCCGATTTGTACTCCTGGATACTTTGTTGTTGCTGTTGGTGATACAGGGATGAGATCGGGGAATGGCCACCCCACGGGATCTGAGGAATGCCTTGGTAATTGTCCATTTTGGACCTTGAACAAATATTAAACCGTACCTGATAATTTCTGTGGAACACCAAAGATATTCTGAATCTAAGAAAAACCGTCGGGTGCGTGCGGCTTCTTAGATCGTGCAGTTCAACACCGTGAACAAATTAAGCTGGACCGTGATCGCATTTGCAACGGGTCGAAACAACAGCGTCCCCCCGGTAAAATCTACATCGTATAAAATTAATCTGGATATCACGCTGGCCGGACCAGGGAGTGCACTTGCGCCCGCGATTAATTCGCCGGTCGTGGCCGGATGATCTTGAAAAATCGATACGAACCGAGAGAGAGAAGATATCGACTTACATGGAATGATGAATCGTGGTACCGGCAGGGTTGGACCTATTGCCCGCGGTGTTGGTTGCGGACGGAGGAGAAGACGGCGCCCCTGGGGTCCGTTTCGCGTGTTTCCTACGTCGTGGCCTGTACTTGTAGTTCGGATGTTCCTGCATGTGTATGACCCTCAACCTCTCAGCTTCCTCGACATACGGCCTTCTGTCCTGTGGGGTCAACCCTCGCCATTTCTTTCCTGAAATATACGCGGCCTGTCCGTTAACGGCCGAGCGTTCCACAGTTCTTTCTTCGACGACATCGCATATTTCCAAGATACCAGTATACGGATGCTACACTTTTACGACCTCGTTATGCTTACCGCTGTTCCCGCATAGACTGTGTAGCGTGACGGAATAGTTGGACCAGCGACGAGAGAACACCGTGGATTCTTAGCGCAACGAATATTAACCCCTAAGGGGCCGTTCTCTTTTCAGCCCCTAAAGAAAAGCGCCGCGAAAGTCCTACTTTTACGTTTACGAGGCGTAATTTGCTTTATTCGGCAGCATGTAGCTACCTGTATTCATTTTCACCGATATTACCGGAGCTATTAATTGGTTCAACAGTAATTACGTTCATACAACACTAAAAATGATTATTTGATATTACTTCATAAATATAACAAGAGCATTTATATTAATATACAATATACGATTTATTATGCTTACCATTGTTCCTGAACCGAAACGATAGCGTAACAGATAAGAAAAATGAAACGCAATTAGAAAGTACTTAATAATTGTATCTTACTGTACATGAAATTATTTTAGAAAACTATCTGGCACCTTATAATACTGACTAATAAAAGACTATTCTGTACGTCGCACACTGGTCCACGCGCTCGATCTAGCTGTTCATTAATATTTTAGCACTATTTGAAAGTTTAAAGATGTGGTAATTTAAGTCGTTGGATTCGTTTTGATGCCGGCTACAATATTATGAAGTCAAAAATACATATCGGCTTTTAAAAATTCGAGGTTAAAATCTCAATCTCATTATTTAATTATTTGATTGACTTTCATTATTAAATTAAATTTTTTTGTCATTTTTTGTATTGAAATTGGTAGACTACTGAATGTTGATTAAGTTCTGTTTAAAACATTTTTTTCTCAGATTATCGGAAGTGTCTGATAAATCGGGTTCAGATTTTAAATAAACACAATAATCAATCATTTTTGAATGGATTTGATAAACATAATTAAAAATATTTTATTTAGAACTGTACGAGAAACATAATATTAATTATAAAAGACAAAAATATAATTTTTATTGTATAAACAACAATAACAATTGACATTATATTATATTATATTGACAAATCATTATAGTCATCACTTTCTTCTTCAACATCTTTCAATATTAATTGTTCGACTGCATCATGAAAATGCTAGAGGTTCGGTTGCAATTCAGGCGACACATACTCTTTAAACAATAATAACTTGTGTACCGGGGCCGAATGGGATGTGATTTTTGCATGATTTCATAGAGAAAAGAACGCTGATACTATAATGCACTTTGATAAAATGAGGGACAATAAGGGACTCGAAAGATATCCTTTATCAAAGATTGAAAACTTTGAAGATTCTCTTTAGTTCATTGAGCATTGTTATCTCAATAAATTATAAATATTAAATCTTAGAGTACAAAAGATATACTCTAAATATAGACAAATACTATTCATTTGCAACAAAAATGGACACATAATATTAACACATTACCGACCGGTGATTATTGAATAATTTTGAAAAATCTACGATACATGTGTGTGGCTAAACACTTTCTAATGGAATTTTTAATAGCAACAGCAATTTTTCATTGTGAACTAGTGAGTCACCCTCAATAACGTCATCTAATGGTCTCATTTAAGATTGCAATATAAAAGAAAATTTCTATGCTTTCTTTTGGTACAGCACAATTATTGAAAGTTCTATTAATAGGCTTCCGGTAGGTAAAGTGTTAAATAGATTCTCCAGGGTATCAATAAGAAAAGAGGTAATTTTTTCGGTGGCAAATAGTATTCCTAAAATGTTGATTTTTAAATGCTTGTTCTAATCTCTTTTGTTCTAATCTCAGTTTTTAATAAATCTCATTAATTTCATCGTTTTCGTATGTCATGGATATTTAGATACATTCAATAAACATCGATCTGGACAAGTTGCTTTTTTACCAAATGAACAGCTAGATCGAGCGTGTGGAGCAGTGTGCGTCGCATGCAATAAATAATAACGAATCAATTGACGGAATCCGATTTAGGCGAGCGGTGCGCGTACTCGCCAATTTTCCCGGTATGTAATAATAATAATGATGGACGGTCGCGATTCGTTGGATCGAATACTTTCCGCCAGGGGTGTACTCTTAATTCGTCTTATGCGACTGAGCCCCTAATTGCCCCTCGGTGCACTCCGGATAAGATGCGTAAAAATGGTCGGGGGAGCGTAGTAGATACGAATTAGAGAGGAGGCTTGGCCGGAGCGGAGACGACGATGGAATCTGCCTTAGTTGCGTTCAATATGCCAGTATGGTAGGCCCAGAATATCATTAAGCAAGGATAAGGGTTAATACGAACGTAAGCTGTTCACGACAAGAACGAAAAACTTGAGCGAGGCGGATGTATATGGTGTGCCGTACATATCTACACGGGATCGGCGTACATACACAGGGTCCCGTATAGGTACATAGGCGCATGGGGGCGTAGATATGGGTGCGCCCGTGCCTTTAGCCAGCCACAAGGCACGAACCATTATTTCATATTTCATTTTGTATATTTCAACTCTGGAGGAGACGCTAACCCGAAGGACTCCGCCGGAAGGGGAGGAAAGAAATAAGAGAAAACGAAACGCGTCGAGGGGAAAAAAAATTACGAAAAACCACCGGTCCTCTATCTTCCATGAAAGTCCATTTTTATCGTGCATAGCCGCTACTTTGCGATCTCCGCGTGCGTCTCGAGCAATCTCATGTTATCGAGAACGTAATCGGAACCGTTCATTTTCTATCGTTCGATAGACGAAATCAGAGAAAATACAGAAAATTCGAACTATCGATTATATAGTTAAATTTCACGTTAACGATGAATCTAGTCAAATGTTAGTGTAAATATTATCGAATTTAATGTGTAAATTAGAACCAATATCTGCCGACGTTATCCGTGACAGTGTTCTCTTACCGGGAAGTTCTATTACAATAATTATAATTTGCAGTTCTTGCTGCACTCTTTCAAGTTGCTCGCAATAAGATCAATCAATATTAATAGTTGCATTTGGATTAATGTATAATACATGTGTCGCCCATCGACAAGCTACAGTCAGCTACACGAACGAAGTGTCACGCGGTCACAATTCATGCAGCAACCTAACACATTATTATCGTAATAAGCGGTATTGCTTGCTGGAACTTCGCTGAAAAAACGTGCACCGTTATCATAACTGATTCGAGAAGCGACAAAAAGATAAAAGCGGTGAAAAAACACCGTATAAATTAAAATAACGAACACGAAGGAATCATGAAAGAAATCCTGATTCGAAACTGTTTAGTCTCGCCGGTCCCCGGTTCATTTGCTCGAATGCGTTTCGTAGAAAAACCGAAGTCATTCGGAGGATGAAACGAAGAAAGGGGTCGGGGAGGAGGGGGGGGGGTGAAGAGAAACGGCACCCGAAACATTTTGGCTAACAATAAGTAAACTTAATATAATATTCCTGGGCGTGCTTCACGGTGATCTAGCTGGCAGTGATTCATCATCACACCCGCGCACTGCTTCCCACCATGACGTCCTCGTTATGTATTCTAATGGTTGCCATGTATCTCTAATTTACCCTGCTCTCAACCCCGGTCAGACGACTTCATTAATTTCAATGTTTCGGCTGAAAGCGGCTACGGGATGAATCGAGGATACGCCTGTCCCCCTACCCCCGGTGGATTAACTATCGAGTCATTGTTTTCGACCGTTTCAATAGTAATCCATCTTGCAATTAGCGTCACACAACTATCTTGTGCGGCGACTAACTGCATCAATTATTAAGCTTGATTCAATTACACGTAGCACATTCAGTTCGCAATCAGAGCAGAATGATTAAAACAACTCCTCGTTGCTCGCGGTATGCTAGAGGCTTGATTTACACATGTTTATTACATTTTAGTTAAAATAGTTGCTCTTTCATCAAATATTGAAATAGCTTTGACCGCATTTTTGGGGCGAACAGCCCACCGTGCGACGTCGCGTCGCGAGGGCCTCCGTTATTAAATGACTATGATTGCTGGAACTTGTTGCAGCCACGATGCAATCATCGAATCTGTGTTCTATCGTAAAATGGGTTCGGCCGGGGTTGGCTCGATCTGGCCCGCTAAAAAAGAAGCGAATCTCTGCCCGAGTCGAGCGAACGAACGAACGAACATGCATGCGTCACGCACAATAAGTCAGTCGAGCAGAGAGCGGTGCGTACGAGGAAATTTGATTCGAGTCGATGCTAATGGGCTGCGTGCAGTTATCCGCACAGCCAAATGTGCCACCGCGTTGCAACGCTTTGGTTCGAGCACACGCGAATTCTCCGAACGGTGATAACTGCGCCGGGGGTCGGAGGGAGAAGAGTCTCGACAAATTATGTCTCGCGATTCGATATTGCTGGACGATTCGACGAGACGGAGATCGCTCGTGCCGAAACGTCTTTTTGCAACTGTCATGCCCGTTCGGCTGCCGGCCGCTGACATTTTCCAGAAAGCTCGTAAGTTTCCGCCAGCTAATTAACGATTCCGCGGGTGATTTACGCACGCCGACTGCCGCGGCTAATTCAACCGGCTGCTCGTCGATTAAACGGCGTTTCACGATGCACCGCGATGCAGCCTGCCGTTTGCGCTGCACCGTGTGCAACCCCGGCACTCCGGGAATTCCGTTACGCTGGCGGATGCAGCGTCCCTGGAACGTGACATTTCCAGAATCGAGCGAGAAACTTCGCGCTCGGCATTTAGAATACCATCGGGAATTAGTTACTACTTGCACTACGATCTTATTCCCCCACCTTGGCCGGCGTTTTAATAGCGTGTAGAATGCGCCGGGAACTTTTCTGCGGTGTTCGAATGCTTCCAGCGCGCGTCCACCCCCTCGTCGAGCCGACCGGCCATTGTTTTGGGGAAATAATTTTCGCGGGCCTCGAATGCCGATCGACCAGCGATAATCGAACGTCTGCTCCCGACGAGCCGGTCGATGTTCATTAGCCTTTTTTTTATCCTTTTCCTTTTTAATGCACCGGGTAATCGACGGTGGGCTCGTCCAATGCGATCTATAGTTCACGCTGACTCAGCTTTCGAAAGTTCTCGGTGAAAGGATCGCGGATTTTCTGTGGTTTCGCAGAAATTCACAAGCAGATCTTTATGCAAAATTGAAAATTTTCTACCTGAATTGCGGCAAACCGGAGTGACATAGAAATTTATTTTTCCTCTTACATAATGTATATTTTCAATAGATTGAATATTTTAATGTTTTGAATTATACCGACACACACGTAAGGGGTTAATGAAAATCTCGCTAAACGAAGGAGGCCTGCCGGATCGTTCGAATCGATTACGCGCGACGAATCGGCATTGCGAAGCAGAAAATCCGGCGATTTGCTCCGAATACTGGCTGTCCTTATGGTGCGATAGTTAATGTAGGCAATGGTTCGAAAGAGTGGGGCCCCGGAGAGTGGAGAGGATAAGACGTTAGAGACGAAGAGGTCGAAAGCAGGGCCCACGGATCGGTGGGACCAGGCATCGTGCACCCCGCCCAACCTGGGTCGCCCACTGTCACCATTAATAATACGTCTCCCGTCTCGTGATGTATCTCATCTCCGTTGGCGTCGTGTGTTGTGCCCCATGTCCTGTCGTGTCGGTGTTTAGGCATCGTTGTGCGTGTTGCACGCGGTCACACGCACGGTAACGCAGAGACAACCACACACCAAAGCCGTAGACGTGCGCGCGACCAACATATACACACGCGAACGCAAACGTTCGTCCGCGCATCGACGTGTGCGAACTTCGTTCTCGCAGTTTCACTCTATCTCGCTCCCTTCGCAATTTTCTTTCTTTCCGTCTGGCTCTTTGTCCCACCCCCTTAAATCGAGCACGTACGTGTTTAACTTTTTTTTTCTTAGATTGCGCGAAAAGTTCGTTTTGTTTTAGGTTGCGTTTGCATCGACGCTGTGATATCAGACCAGTGAGAGCGCCTTGCTTTAGTGTGTTAATGTCATCTATTCGACGGTCAAAGGGAAAACTTTAGTAACCCTTGTGCCAATAACTAGGGATGGGATCAAGTTCAATATGTACTCACGAATTCGAGTCACACACACACACAATTTCAATAATCAAATTTCATTTCACGAGTTTCGATTACTACTTGAAAGCAATAATGTTTCAATGATTATATTTGAGAAGTATTCATTTTATACAAACTGGTATCGAACCTTGGAATGAGTACTTACAAGTTTCGAAAAGATACTTATGAGTACTTCAATGTTGAAAGGAATTGAATATTTCACAACTAAAAAAAAATAAAATATAATATAATAATTGTATGAAAATATGAAAGCATTCCGTTGGTTCGCCGGTAACGCACACAAAGCGGTTATGCACGAAATTGGTGTTCGCGTGCGGTGCATTGCGCAGGCACACCCATACGAATCAGACGAGGAGGGATCACACGCACCGGGTCGTCGCGTCGTCGCGATGCACATGCACGACGCGTGCGATGACTACGATGACGACAATGACGGCGACACGCTCTCTACGGCGCGTGCACCTCTCGACTTTGACAGTTACTTTTCGGAACAAAGACATCAGGATCTCGTAACGGTCCGCGGGGGATACGAGCTCTTTGTTCGATCTGGCGTTTGCTTTTCGTCTCGCTTCGGTGTTTATACTCATGTACTCTTGCTTGATATGTAAAATAAACATTTTAATCAATGTACTAGTAAAAATCAATATTTCAGAAACAAGGATGAAATATTACATTTCGAAGTTCCATTTTAATCAATGTATTAGGCTCCCCCAAAATATTGTTTCAGCACAGCGTTTTAAGCAAGTAAGTCTATCTAAACAAAACCACACACAAATGCGTGTTTGTCGATTTTATTGACATATTGTACACAGTATATAGAGTCGTCAGCACATATACACGCACACAGTCGATAGTGTGGGTAGTGGGCACGTGGACAAAGCGAGCAAACTGTTGTACGGCTGCCCCGACAATCTCGTCGAGCGGATTCGTGGCTCCCGGGTTTTGCCCGACGGAAAAGTAATCTGTCCCCGGCGATCAGCCAGCTCTCCTCGAGCTCTCCTGATCTTAATGGATTATCTGATGCGTTTCAGTTCGTTCGGTAGCTGTAATCGAGTTCGTGGTAACTCATGAATGACGGCGACCGAACGCTGAATACATACCTTTAACGTTACGACGGTGCCGTACTACAAGGACTCAACGATATATGTAGAATCGGTCTTAAAACTGAATGTACAGTGACCGGGGCAACTTTATCGATCGCCCTCTAATCGTCGTGAAGCAGTAGACAATCCGGAATTCGCGCGACCCATTTTCTTAGATCCTCCAGTTCCCGGTTTCTTCCATCAAAGCTCTACAGCACCACTTTGGCGTACCACGATTTATACGAATGTATGGCAAAAGCGTCAATTTTGAGTTATTCTACTAATTCTTCGGGAGCCAGTTCGAATGATTTGAGTGATTCATTTAGATATCAATGAAATCTCTAAAATGTATGAAAGCATAAGGGGGTAGACTCTCGTTTGTAGGATTGCAAGGATAAAAAGCGCTAGATAAAAGATCAATCTAGGACGCAATCTCCCTGAAAAGTCCTATTTTTACGTTTACGAGGCGTAATTTGCATTACTCGGAAGCATAAAGCTGCGCTTGTGGCTATTTTCGCAAAGCTGCGGCAGCTACATGCTGCCAAATAATGCAAATTACACCTTGCGAACGTAAAAATAGAATTTTTGAAGGCTATCGCGGCCTAGATTGATCACTTATCTAGCGCTTTAGGCAAATGAAAACCCCCAATCCTGGAAACAGTAGCGCGTTATAACTAGTTGGGGCCTTGGGCAAAGTAGAACTTTGGGGTCCCTAATCACAACGAAATAACTTTATGAGAAAAACGTAGAATTTGGATCTTTTGGTTGGGGCCCCGAGCATTTGCCCATAGGGTAATGCGCCACTGCCTGGAAACGAGTCTTCGCAATGAAGAGAGAAATGAATATTTATGTTGTTCCGGTATCTTGTCAACGACGCAGAGCATTTTTATTTCTCGTATAAAGATCTAGCCATCGATATCTAAGAATTGTGTAAGGGAAATTCTAAACTTTGAATATGAGGCTCCCCAATGAAGTGTAGGCCGCAACTTGGAATTCCTTCCTGGAAGATGATTCGTCGCTGTATTAGCCAGGTTGCCTTGACCATTTCGGAGTGAGAAGCGTCACGGCTCTGAACCGCGATTGTTGTGTCGCGTTATGCGTAAATCAACTTGTCAGCCGTAAGAAACAACGCAGCCCCGGCTCAGCGACGAAAACGCAGTTCATTCGAAGAGGACACAGAGGCTGAACTCGAATCTACTTTTGGCACGATCTGCTTGGAAATTCATGGGAGAAGGCGACACGCGTTTGTCAGGTTCTCGAACGCGTCTTGTTTCGCGGCAAGAAACTACCCGGAAACCTATTTCAAACTAGCCAATAAAGTTCTGTCACGTAATACAATGCCGTCCGCGCCGTCTGTGGTTCCGATAAAAACGAGATATTACTGGTTCGTGTAACGAACGTCTGGAAACATTTAACCAACGAGCTGAAGAATTTTAACGAAAGAAAACAATAGTTTTCGTCGAAAGGTATGTACAGGGGCCGGTGATCGTTTACACGACTTATCTGTAGGTTGACGATTCTGGTTCTCGATGTAGGACGGTCTAACAACAGCCCGGTGATAATGCATTATCTTTTATTGCATCGGGACTTCGGTGTTGATCTGTTGAAATTCGAACAGTAGCTCTGTTGTCAATTTCATCGGTGAATTATTGGGTATGGGAATAAGTTTCCGCCCCTTTTTGTTGAAAAGAAGCGTATAAACAATTCCCATAGCGTGGAAACGTTTTCCAACAGTAGATCGATCGACGTTTAATTCAATTGACAGTTCATCTTCATCAGTTGTATCTTCGAATTTTTTGGCACACCATCGCAATCTTTGCCCTTACGTCGAAATCATGGTTTTTAAAGGAGCATCGTCCCCGTAAATTAAATATAATATAGTAGATATATAACACCTTTCTTTAAAACAAAATAATGCAACATGACTTCCCGCAAATGCTGCTTACTTGGAACAAAAGTCGACATTTTTCACGCGAAAAATTGACTGCTGTTCACGCTCCAACAAATTGCCACTAACTGCGTTTTGAAGCTCAGTTAGACATAGACCTTTCAAAAACATGTACTACGTTCCATCAAATACGCGATCGGTACTTAAGTACAACGACATCTGTCAAAAGTGCGGAAAAAACTTATTCCCATACCCAATAATAGAAATTAGCTTATGTTATCGGCGCACAGCTTCGATCCAAAATCAAAACAAAGCAATTTTGCAATTTAAAAGATTCTTCTCAACATTTCGATCCACGTAGGGATCATCTTCAAGAGTTACTTATCTTAGCAATTGAATTTTTTGTGTTACATTGACGCAAAGAAACTTTCATTATGTGTGTAATTTTCGCCATCCATGATAAATATTCCGTTTTGTCGATCGTAACGAATTAATAGAAATTAGTTTATGTTATCGGCGCACAGTTTCTTTGCGTCAATGTGAAGAATGTTTGGGATTGATACAATGCGGATTCTCAAGGACTGGTCTAACCCAAACAATTCAATTGCTAAGATAAGTAACTCTGGAAGATGATCCATACTTGGATCGAAACGTTGAGGAAAATCGTTCAAATTGCAAAATTGATTTGTTTTTGGATCGAACTTGTGCGCCGATAACATAAACTAATTTCTATTTATCCGTTCTGAAAGTTTCAAAGTTTACCGACACATTTCTTCCATTAGTGCATTAAATCCGAGCTATAAATAATACTTTACGGAGAAATATAAAACTGGGGTCCCCGCATTACCACCCTAAATCGTGTATTAGAAGATAGTCTCGGAGCCGAGCCGAGCGGAGCCGATTCGTGCCGGAAACTTTCGCCCGAATGGCTCGATCGGAGCCGTCACTTCTGATCGAAACTGTACGGGCGTGGTGCAATGCAGACCGACGATCAGGAAAGACAAAAGTCGAAGTCAAGTGATCGGTGGAAGGTAGAAGGTAGAAGTCGGCGCTCGAGGGGTCCCACCTCCGTGTGTCTCGTTGCCCGTATGCCGTATACACATAAGAAAACACGCGAGGCCCGTCCTCGGGCCGCGCCGCGCGCTGCCGCGTGTATTTTCATAAATATAATAATTTATTTCTCTCCGATGGTATACCCGGCGCACAGAGCCAGAGAGAAGATGTTGTAATCTTCGTGGTCGTCCCCGTCGTCATCGTCATCGTTCCCGTGGCTCCTCGGATAGGTGGGTCGGCCACGAGTGCAGCGTCGTCAGAAGGCAAGGTAAGGGTGCGGCCAGACTCCGCTCTCGACTCCACCTCATTACCCGGCATTCTATGCAAAGACTGCGCTTATGGCTTATTATTGCTTTAGCTTAGCCAACCCGTCGGTTCCTCGGCTCTTCGTGTTCAGTCTATGTGCACGAACGCGTATACGCTCCCTTGTCGATGTGCGCGACCACGCACGCACAAACACACGCATCGACAACTGCATATATGTATACAACGCGTGATAGTCTATACATCTATAGAATATTTTGTCCTGCCGACTTCACATAACAACCGTTCCGCGTCGATTCGCCAAGTCTTTATCCCTGGTCACTCTCGTGAAATTGTTACATTTGACGACGGTGACGTTTTCGTTTTGGCACCGTTCTCTGCCAATAGTATGCTACAAGTCTTATCCGTAATGATCGCATGTGCTGATATTGTATATTCAATGGTGATCCTAGGTTTAGCAGTTCTTCGGGAGGCTTGGAACTGCTGCAACCCTTGAAGCGCTTTTATTGGGATCAGATTTTTATTCGGTCAGGGTGCACAGTTCGTATTTTTCGATGTAGCGGTGTTGATCTTTATGCATTTATGGCTTCAAAAAATTGTCGAAAAATGCTGGAAAATAAAATTCCACAGAATTTAGTACGATTTTTATTCATTTTGGATCTACAAAAACTACTACCACTGATAGCAACATTTTACATGATTCCACTTTCTTCAAATTTGTCTGCACAAATTGAAAATTGCATAAACATCCGCGGTCTAATGAATAGTTACTGAAAGTTGTCATTTCGCATGAAGAGCCGCTGTCTGATTATGAAAGTGGTCTAATAAGGGAAGGACCCCAAGTGTCCGACTTTTGTAAGATGATGGTATATATATAGATCCCTAATGATGCCTGCAAAATATTAGGTGCGCTTACTCAATAGTTTTAAAGATATAAACAATTAAACTTTCATAGCTTGTTGATATACCATGATTTGCAGCTCAAGTTTTCAAGGTTGCGTGAAAGTTCAATTGTTCATATCTTTAAAACTGTCGAGTAACTACACCTAATATTTTGCAGACATCATTAAGGATCCATATACCATCGTCTCACAAAAGATTATCAAAATCAAAGTTGGACACTTGGAGTCCTTCCCTTGTCAGTCAAAATTTAAAGAAGATGGGTTTATCAGTTATTTCACATCACATTATTTCGAACTAAATGAGACAAGAATGATTGGAATCAAGAAATTATGGCCACAATTGAACGAAGAAGAAACATGTCACGATTACCTGGTAACTGATCGAACGGCAAGAAGGATCTCCGATTAATCTATCGAAGACGGAAATAGTTAAACGAATCGAGTTATGCACCGATTCGTCCGCTTCTGTCACTCCTCGCTTCGATGCTCATTTTCTATCTATGCAGACACGCAATTATTGGAGGCGATCTTGTCGATAGTGTTCGTTTATGTCGGTGTCGGTTCGCCTAACAGGGCAGCCTCTTCTCTACGTAATTGTGCACAATGTTTCTGATACCGTGTTATCTGCTCGGCGTTGTCGACTGGCGACGGCCACGGAAAAATCAGACTGCCATTCACAGATTTATGTAATTAACTGGCACAGATTTCATTGGCGATTACCGCGACCAATGGAATATCGCGAAACTAACAATCGCCACCGAAGATTGCCCCAAGCGGTCCCTATTGGCCGATTAACGGCTCGGTACGAAGCACAACTTGCAATTAGCATTATTCTCGGCCATTTTCGAGGGTTGCGAAATGTATCGGATCGGGCGAGTAAACGCTGCTCGATCATACAATAATTGCGAGAACGATTTCTAGCAGTTAATGACCACGATATCGGGTAAATGTTGTGACTTTTTGTTGGAGATTCGAAGCCGAAGGCTTCATCCTCCAACCTGGACGTAAAGGTAAATCCCAAGAAAAATATCCTGTAAACAGGAGCCAAGTTCCTATGGCCGTAAAAAGTTGCGAGATCAAACAAAGTACGGCCAATTTCGTTAGCTTAGAAATACCTCTTGCAATACTGAAAAAAGCGTCTGTAAAAATTAGTTTAAAAGAACGCTATTTAATTTCCAAAGAACTTTTTAAACCAATGGCCATAAAAGGTGTTAGGTAGCGGCCAAGTTTGAATAATTTAGCCCTCCATGTAACTCTTCAAAAATTAAATAGCGTTCTTTTAAACTAATTTTTACAAACACTTTTTTGAGTATTGCAAGAGGTATTTCTAAGCTAACGAACTTGGCCGTATTTTGTTTGATCTCACAACTTTTTACGGGCATAGGAACTTGGCTCCTGTTTACAGAATGTTTTTGTTAGGATTTCATTATCAAGTAGGTATCAAAGAAAAAAAATGCTTTTCTAATCTGCAAGACAAAATCCAAATTCAACGTATCGAAGATTAACACTCTGCCGGCGACGCTCGGATCCCTTTGCCCCCCGCCGCTATAGACGATGCTCGGTGCAGTTTCTTTTGTTTACGTTAGAGCTATTGTTTTTCTCATCATTATTTGTTGCGACTTCGAAGCTAATAAAACGTATACTTATATATTATGTTATGCTGCTACATTATATCCTACGTACCTATTTCGTAATGTTTTTTTTCAATACAACCCCTTTAAGGTGTAAAATTTCAAACTGATAATTATTCCTTTGAGTGTTTGTTATGGTGGACCTATGTACCAAATTTCAAGCTTGTAGGTCAATGGAAAGTACCAAAAAGGTTTCGATGATCTGTCAGTCAGTCAGTCAGTGACAAATTTAGCGATTTTTGAGGTCCTATATCTCGGAACCTACTAATGTTGGAAGATTAATGTTTTGCCAATATTGAGACATGATAGCATTTAACAAGTGTACGAAATTACATCTCTCCATCTGCCTCCAGCGCCGAGTTATAAGCCTCTAAAAAACGGCTAAGTTGTTTCGTGTAAAAGGAGGTAGTGCGAGATGTCTTCGTTTCGATGTTGTTCACGATTTTATCAATTTTTCTATGAACCCTAAAAATATTTCAGTGTCACACATCTTAATATAAGAAGAAATATTCCGCTTTAAAATAGTCTTATTTTGACCTTCTATGAAGAATTATAAAAAATATGAGAACGATTGTGGCAATTGTGTTTGCCTCGCCAACGGGAATACATTCTCACTAGTTGTACAAATTTACATATTCATTTTTACGTATTTTAATCTGATTGGGGAAAAATACCGCGCGTTTACCCCGTAACAACGACAGTGCGGAGCTGCGGTAATTCGGGACGAGCAGAGATAGGCGAAGTTCGTTTCCAGCGTCGAAATCCATCATCGTGGCCCCGGTTTCTGTCAATAACAGTTTCCACGAACGCATAATCAGAATATTCCCCGAAAGATCCTAAGCGCCGATAGGGGAAACAAGGTTCAGCAGGTAGGATCTAAACGGACGTAAGTAATGCACGGCGAAGGCCGAGTGTGCAGACGATATAAAGGAACAAATGAGTTTCGTGATCGTACCAGAGCCCGATCTTGTCTCGGGTTAATCGAGCAACGCTGCAGAAAACGAATAGAACAAACTGTTTGCAGAGTGAATCGGCCAGCCGACGATGAGAGAGGAGAAAATGACGAGGGTGAATAATGCTTCGGCGTCCGATTCGAAAACTCGGGGACAAACTTTTGCATTATGCCAACGCCTGACTCGTCCACGCCGTTTCCAACCCTCTCGACGTTTACCTACAGCAACGCAATTCAAATGGAAGCTTTGATCCGCGGATAAGCGCAATTTACGACAAACTTGGGAGTTAACTAATTAGAGAAAACAACGTGCGATTCCATGACGGAGATATCGGCTTTGGAACAGCTGGGGACTGAGCCTAATTCGATGATAATAGTTGACTGGAATAGAACAAGCAGATCGAATGCGCTACAATATTGTTAAGGAAATAAATAAATATCTATTGGTGGCTCCTGTACTCTTGCGATTGACACAATTTTATTTTCCATGGAAATCCGCAACCCAGAAGTGCACTGGTGGTACACGTGTTACATATTTTTAGTACACTGGCTGAAACGAACCACTTCGCTTCGAAGATGTTTCAGGATGGTCGAATTATTTCTGCAATGTCATTGTTTGTTCGATTCGAAGTGAAATCGTGATGAAGCGAAGAATAATCACTTCCACCGAGAAGTGATTTTTAACTAAGTGATGACTTTAAAGACTTTACATAGAACGGAAGAACGTTTTAGACATGACATTTTTTTACATACCAAACAAATTTATTCTACATACGCTTATCCGACATCTCGTCGCCTAGCAGGAATGTGCACGGTGTCGCGAGCGACGCCATCGACTGCCACTTAAATGTCATCAATCCCGAAAGTTGGCTGGCCATTTGCGATTTCGCAATTTGTTTGTGCTAATCGGGTCCTGCAGCGAACCAGAATTGGGCAAAAATTTCATCGACGATTGACGACTAAATTTCTACTTCAATCGTTAATCGCAATTAACTATTGATCTCCTCGTTTAGTCGTTAATTGTGATTAACGATTAAATTATTATTAATCGTTAATTGCGGTTAACGATTAAATTTCTACTTTAGTCGTTAATTGCGATTAAAGATTATTAATCGTCAATTGGATAATTGATTAATGATCAACTGAGGAAATTTCGAAATGGGGAATACGTTCGAAATGGAATCAGATCTGTATGTATACTGAAAAAAATGTAAACTGAGTTTAGGTGTATTGTCATTTGGTCTATAATACAAACTCTGTTTACGTGCTTTTATGTGTGAAGTTATTATTCCTGAAATATATAATTATTTCTGTCAATTCTCCATCCGTTCTCTGTCTCTCTCTCCCTCCTTATTACAATTTATGGATAGAGCGTGAGGCGATTAACTTCAACAATTGATTAAATCATCCGATTTGTCGATGGTTCCTTTTTTTAATCAACGATTGACGATTAAATCAATCGCCGATTTTTCGACGATTTCTTCATTTAATCAACGATTGACGATTAACTCCATCAATCGATTGAATCAATCGTCGATTTTTCGACGATTTCTTTTTTTAATCGTGCACATTAATCAATCGATCATGATTAAAATTTTAGTCGATTAATGCCCAACTCTGCAGCGAACTATACTGCTGTTACGGCATCTACTCTCTAGCCTTCAATTTTTCCGATGTCATGAGAGATATTTTCAACGTATAATTGAGAAAGGTTAATCGTTGCAATCTTAGTTGTTTCATATTCAGAATTCCGCTTTCCACGGAGAAGGTGATCGATTTGCAAAGCGAATAGTCGAATCTGCTATGCAAATATTAGCACATTGCACCATGGATACAATGATATTATATTAACTATGCGAACGATGGATCTCAATATTCAATCAAATCGCCGCGATTTATGGAAAATAATGGACGGCCGGATGACGGTGCAGTTAGGACTGAGACAAGTTAGAAATAGACTACGGACTTTTATGCAAAATAAGAATCGAGAATCGCTCTTGGTAATTTCTTCTTCTCTTTCACAATTTTAGTCAGCTAAACATAATGTATAGATATTTTTACGATTTCTCAATTTTGTCGCTGTCGAAAATTACAGCTACTCGTTGTTGACATAAATGTATCTCTGATCGACATTGTTGAGACGTCAAACGAAGATTCGCCTCTTTCCGTAAAATTGTTTTCATTTCTTACATCGTCCTGTGCGCATAGTAGATACAGGGTTTTCCATAATACGTGGAGAAAATTTAGGGGTGGCTTGAACGAGGAGTGGAGGGGAGTCCGGGAAAAGAGGCAGAGTCAGGAGAAATGCAAATACATAGCGGGGCCTTGACTGTCCTCAAGGACATTAGAGAGCGAGAAAAGGGATCTCAGTCCTAGACGTGTGGTGTTTTTAGTGGGTATTGGGGACACCGACCACCTGTGTCCCCCGAGTCCCACACTACCCCTTCGGTGTACCCCACCGGTGGTACACGTTAAACTTGATCTTCAGGCCACAAAAAAGGGTTTGGCACGGAACGTGTTAAAGAAAAAAAAATGGGGGGTGGCTCTCTCGAACGAATCAAGTTTGTACAAACATTCCCTATTCGACTTTGTACGTAAGTGTAACACGCAATTCATCAATGTTCCAGCAATAAACAAATAGGTCTACGAAACGATGGTTTGCAATACCCTCTTACAGAGGTATAGGCATTCGATAATTAATTAGCGGCGTCAATGAATATCGGTTCATTCAAATTGTAAACAAATCAAGCTACCGCGTCCATTCTTTAACAGGTCTCACGATATAGACTCATTTGGTGTTCATCGAGTGGCATGGTATGTGGGGAATTAGTAATCGAAGTTTTACCATAAATGACTGAAACAGTACTGGTTTATGCTACGTTGTTTATAAATTAGCAATATTGGCAACCAAAATAATACATTGAAAAATAATCAACACTTCCGTAATAATGAACTCGAAATTACAATAAGGTGGATATAAACATATAAGTATATATGTAATAATACGTCTATTATATGTATATGTACGGCCCACGCGTACTCGTCATCGAACTGTACCAGAAAAAATAAAATAACTTGCTAATCTGCAATTTTCTGCAAATATGTTTGATCAAACCATAAACTACATATTTCATTCCTAATATTCACGCAAAAATTAATGCGAATACGGGCGAATATCTCATTAATATTTCCTACAACAAACTTAAAAAATATATTTCTTAATACTTCCTTGAGAAACATTATTTAAACATTTCCGAAAAATTGTTTCATTTTTTTTCATATCTTCCTAATGCTTCTGAACACGGCTATTATAATTAGAATCAATATTAACGTTCTAAACAATAAATAATAGGTGAAAAGGATGTCCTTTATATCGATGTACTTTTCATACTGCTACTTTCAACCACTACTTAACAATAATTGATTCGAGAAGTAAAATTGTCGATTTTAGCTGTTACAGACATGTGTGCTGATGTAAGAAACAGTATTAAATGCCTACTTCATGTTTCGTTTTTTAACTTTCGCACTCCTAAATCGACCGTTTGGACCACTGTGCGCCACAGGTAATGAGGTTACGTTGACGTACAAACGTCAAACCGGTTTGAGAGGTTAAAACGAAACAATTACAAATTTTTGTCACCTGGTATATGAATATTCATGACGTAGTCGGTGATCTAGAGACTTTACAACGAGGCTGACGCGTAACGACATGTGTGAGCAGAACAAGTACTTTCTTATTCGGACCCAAGCATACAAGTATGTACTTTCATGGTAAAATATGAAGGGGATACAGTGATATTAAAACAAAGTTGAAAAATGCTTTCGAACCTTGTTGTTATCAAGCCTGCTACAACATGCTTTTTATTGCATTAAATTATATTGTTTAGTTTTATAGTTACCCGTATAGTACGCACTTACCCCACCGTGATAGTACGGACTTGCCCCGTGCAGTAATATTTACGGGGCAAGATCATCTTAGTGTTCTTCTCAATAAATTAAAAAAAATGCAACAAAAACGGTTTATTTAATGTAAACCTACATCGATATTTGTTGTACTTACCTAAAGTAACAACACAGCATATATTAATAACTTGCAAACTATTGCACGTTCAGGGTAACCTCAAAGTTGTGCGTGTACCTCGCACGTGACTGTTTGGCATTGGTTGATTTAAGTAGGATACTCACGTGACAAAATCAGCAAATAACTAGAATCTTACTAGATGTTGGGTCGAAAATATGGGTTTGCGATTTTTCGCTTAATGTCCTTATACGAGCAAATTTTGGGCTGGGTGAGGGCTCATTCGAAAGGGGAAGGTTCACCGCAGGGTGCTCTGGTCATGACGTAACGAGATTATGTTTATATGTAATAATATACGTGTTCAAAGTAAGGAAAAAATCGAGAAAGAGAGTTACAACAAGCAAAGGGTAGTTTCGTAGAGACAGTTTCTCATTCTGGTAAACAGTTGATGCCAGAATTAGTTCTGCTTGTAATTAATAAATAATTATCGGTGACATGAGAGTTTTGTCCAGCTTTCACGGAGTTCTAGCTGCGAATAATCCACGTTCCGATGCGACGGGGGGCGATGTCTCGAGGCTCAAAACTATTCTTCTCATTCTATTTTTGAGTAATACAGAGAGCCACGGCGATATCCACCGGCGAGGTCTGTACTTACTTTGGTACGTTTACCTCGGTAGGATGTAGGTTGCCTCTTAGATCGGCCGACCTCTCTTCTCTATAGTCATTTTTACGGAAACGAAATTCATAGAGTGGGCAGAGCCGATTCCAGTCTCAGAAGTTCATCCACCGTATAGCCAAGGTGCTATTGTTCGAGAGCCAGCCGCCAGAGACGAGCCAGGAACGAACAGAGCGAGAGAGACCCCGGTGGAAGAGGATGGTATCGAGAAGAAAGAGGTGTACCCGTCTACAAGTACATCCGCCCGTTCGTTTCTACGTACACATCCAAGAAAAGTAGGCCTTTCCCTCGGAGAGTTCAAACGATTCTTACGCACCGGCCGCGTACGTTAATTTCAATCGCAACGGCAAACTTTTCGTTACAGTCTATTTCGCAAGCGGCCACCGGAAAGGTCATTCCGCGGGAACTCCGATAGCGGTTGCCGCGAGATCCTTATCATTCCGCCGCACCGCTAGAACCGATGCTTCTTCCGTGACCTTTCGCGGGTTTCATTTGTCCGCGATTATCAATTTCCTTCGCGCGGAAACGGGCGAAAGCGTTATCATCCGCTTTCTCCAGCAATTGCCGATCCGATCGCGCCACCCCTACGCCAGGGACGCGACGTCGCGGCGGTTTCGCGAATTTTTTGTCAGAATAACAAATAGTCTTGAAACGCAACAGGCTTCTTCTTAGTTTACTTCTTTATAGACGATAAGAAGCCGTAATTTTCGAGCAATAACTTACTCCAGGGTCCCCGTTAACAGGCTCCCGACAGACAGAGCGTTAAACAATCCAATAACAATCCCGCAGCCCGGTCGGTGTCCTTACGGTTTCCGACGATTACGGGAACATCGGCCGCCCACCTGGCCCACGGTTATCAAAGCGGATCGTTCGGGGGCCGCGTGTAACGAGCAGCCTGAACAAGAAACGCCTTTTGTCCGGCGATTTTTCGTCATTCGCCGGCAAAATGGTTGGTGGCGTGATTCACAGAACGAATCGGCCCGGCCCGCCTGGTGAACGTACTTATATGTATACTTACAGGATTGCGCGCGCGCGCGGCACGGCGGCGGTACTATAACAACGGTTTGGAAAGGCTTTGCGTTGTTGTATTGTGCGTTGGGTGTCGAGTGTCGGGTGACGGGCGCCTCTCGCAGGCAATAGCCCAGCAATACGCCTCGTAGCAATACGGCCACGGTCCAACCAACGAACCGTACACACGTACTTAGGGTATACGCGGTCCGTACACGGACCAATAATTCTCAATCGAAGTACGGGGAACGTTCGCTACGGGTCCGCTGCTCTCGGTCCGTCGTCGTCCCTTAAATCTAGCTGCGAGGCCGACCTTATCGGAGGCCTTCCACCGTGCGCCATTATTGTGAGATACTGAACGTCCTGATCCGTCGTTTAAGAGTCCTATCCAGGCCGCGAATCTCACGCGTTCGGCAGCCAGGTACCTATACGCTCTCTGCCGAGAGAGAAGTGTGCTCTCTTCGGGAGAACGGGACGCCACGATCTTCTCTCGCTCCCTCTACCTTCTGCACATCCGTGTGTTCCAGCGCGTTCGTGGTTCCCGTTGCTGTTGCTCTCCGTTGTTGTTACACTCCGGTGATGGTGATGGTGATGGTGATGGTGCGCGTGCGACCGCTTCAACGGCACATCGCGGGGGAGGAGCCCTGGGCTCTCTGGACCCGGTGGGGAACGGGGACACGGCGCAGGTAATCAGAGGCACTAAACCACGATACCGTGCTGGCAGTTAGAGGCCTCTATCTCTCCTGTCGTTGGTGGTACAACACGCCCGGTATTATTTGCAGGCTGCCACATTTGTCGTAGGTGGTCTTGCGACAGTGGCGTCGCGCGGCCTGTATGAACGACGCCGTCTCTACGACCCGCTGTGGTTCTCCTTCACCTTCCACGCGATCACGGATAACGAACGCCTCCGAGAGATCGGCCGCGGATCGTACAGGATCCCAAGCCCACCCCCCTAGCCGTTTTTCCTCCACGATTCTACGCCGCCTCGACTAATTAACCCCTTTCCGGGTCTAACCATTCTTACATGGCTACTGTTGCTCTTGCAATTGATACAGACACGTGTTTATCTCGCATAGAGATCCGCAGAATAATCGCCAGGAACGCTGGAGCTATTTTTACACCTGGTCTTTCGGAAATGTCATTTAGCTACTCAGTTTCTTTTGGAACAGGAAATTATGACTTGCGGACCACTTTCATAATTACAGGCACATATATCTTCGAAAATATGTCTCGAAAGAATTGATAAATAATCTCCGATTTCTGAGAGCGAAGCGTTCGATTATTTCGAAATAGATAAAACGCATACGGAATAGAACGAATTTCGGAGAATAGTGTACTCGCGCGAATAAATTTGTAATTTTACCGTAATCTAATGTTACGCCTGAATATGTTCGTCCGTCATAACCGGCGAACGAGATTGATGGCGGAGTAAAGAGCATCGATGGGAGTGGAGGTTACGTACAATCGAACACGCTTCCTCTCGTGAAACTCCTACGTAACTGAACAATTTCGCAAGTCGCGATGAAAGTAGATCTTCGTTGACTCAGGTACAAAGTATTCGAACGCGGCGTGGATAGCTGCGTGTAAAATTTCAACGTCTCCGCCGTGATCAATTACGTTAAACGATCTCCCAGCTCTGTGATTGATTCGAAAAACATTTTTTTTACTTCGTCAGAGTAGAAGAATCTTAATGGCTACAAACCAGCCACGAATCAGACGATGATTTATCACCGGAAATCATTTTCTCGAATACACACAGTAGCGCGTTATAACTAGTTGGGCCCTTGGGCAAAGTAGAATTTCGGGGCCCCTAACCCCAACTAAATAACTTTTGTTCTTGATCTTGTTTGTGTTCGGGCCCCCTTTTGCTTGGGGCCTCGGGCATTTGCCCAAGTTGACCATAAGGTAACGCGCCGTTGAATACACAAGAACTAAATTCGTAGTTGATTCAAGTTACACAAGCCGATTCTGATGAGATGTATGTGAGACATGGTTCTTCAAAACATATTTCACACGTGTCTTTTTTCATCGGCCACCATTCACAATCGAATGGGTGAAAACAGCCCTCGAAGATGGGCGCGAAGATATCTTGGAAATATTGTATCTTTTGATTGGAAAATTGCGCGAGCTGCGGTTTGAATGAACGGATCACCGTGATCTTGTGGAGACTTTTGGCAACGAACGTGTCAAGGCGCGATTTGCTTTCTCCAGCCGTGCTTGGTGCATATTGGCGCGCACAGCTGCCTCCAAACAGGGTTCGGTCGGAATAAAAGGTTGTCCGGACGTATCCGAGTCGGGGCGTCGATCCACCGCGGCGCGGCGCGGCGCGGCGGGATAAATGTCCGCGATATCTCGCGATGCGCTAAAACGCTCGCCTAGAAGAAAGAGGTGTTCGGCGTGGTGCGAGGTGTTTGCGCCGGTACCCGCCAATCTGTCAGCATCGTGGCCGAGCGTTATATCGTGGGTAGGTATACCTTGAATTATCGGCAATTGGCATCCGCAACGTTCCTGGCATTCGAACGAGCGTCGTGCAGAAAATTGTAAACCCTCCTCGTGTGTAAGCCACCTACCCGCGCCCGTTTTAGCACGGTCATTCGCGCGCGTGTTCGTACGCGGCACACGCGTCTCTCCCTCCGCGTTTCGTTCTCTCCCGTTGCGTCGTCGCGTCGCGTCGCGTCGTCTCGTCGTCTCGTCGTCTCTTCTCCACAGAGTTGTTCCTCGTGGTTCTATGAAACGCCTAGCCATTTTCCTCTTCCCCTCCGGTGTAGATAGGAAACGCGTAAATCGGCTTGCCGGTTGTTGGCCACTTATCTCGGTCGGCGCGAGCCAAAGAAAACTTTCGAAGAGAGGTTTATCGATCGGACATTAGGCGATCGACGTGCGATGTTATTGGCATGACGCGGCTCCGATTACTATGCGCGTCGAGTCTTTTGCCGCCCCCACTTTTCCTCTTCTTTTTTTCCCGACATTCTACATATTCATGCGCGCGTGCTATGTGTCGATCTGTCTGTCCGTCCGTCCATCCGTCCGTCCGTTTGTCCGTTCGTTCGTCCAGCAAACAAACCAACCAACCATCCATCCATTCTGTTCCTCCGTTAGAGACCATCCGTACCTCAGCACGGGGCCGTGGTTTGCGCGAGAGCGAGACTGTTTTATGTCGGACTTATGCACGTGGACGTGGACGCGGAGACGTGGACGTGGTCGCTCGTCCACCACCTCGTCTTCTTCTTCTTCTTCTTCTTCTTCTCTCAAACTTCTTCCTCCTCCACCTTTTCTCTCCTCCTCTTCCTCATCCTCCACCTCCTCGAAAAAGGATACACGAGCACGCGTCCCGACGACGGCGCGGCGCGGCGCACACCGGTTCACCTACCAACTCTGCCCTATGGTACACCATACCATCGGGCTCTTCTCGGCTATAGTTGGCGAGAACCAGCCGACACACCGACGGGACACCGTCGTTGCTTACGTACACCTCCGCGAGAACTGTGTGAGACCTTATATCCGGTGATGCACGTGCTCGCGCATCTTTATTAATCATTCCCTAACCGTTAACCCCTCTTAAGAGCTCGTTTGTCAATTGTGGAAATTGACGCGACACTGCCACGGTCGTCTTCGGTTTCGAGAGCCTCGGAATTTCAAAGAACCGAACCGCGGGGCTATCCACTTCGTTTCAATGTATGGAAAAGCGCAACGCTGATTCTCAAATCAGCTCAATGGGAACGCATGGATTCCGTCAACAATGTCAGGCAACGCGATTGTTTTGATCTCACACCACCGCGCCGATCACACGCGAACACGTTTTTGTCACGCGCGTGTAAAAATTTCACTTATCCTACTTACTTAATCCCGGATTGAAATAAACATTTTCTACCTGAACTGAAGCAAACCAGAGTGTAATAGAAATTTGTTTGCTCTCTTTTCAATAGCTTGAATATATAACAGTATTTATAAGGATGTTCTGGAGGTACAACGGGAGACAAAAGTACAAGAAATTCGAAATCCATCAATATATTGGCAATGAAAGCCATTCATGAGTATATTTTGCATGACAAAAATAGATTAATTTAAAAAGCTTTCGTTTAATTAGTGAATTTCATGTTATATTAATTTTTTTATCAAATTGTCTTCATATTATCAAAAATTGTAAGTGACTTTTGCAAATAATAACAGCCTCTGATTTGAACTTCAAGATAATAAACACGACAAATAACAATGACAACACGATAAATTTGACGTTTTGTAACAGTTTATAATTTTTTGCTCTGTAACTGTTTAGTGAATCCTAATAAATTTTGAACATAATTAATTACATAATGTTTACTATATATAAAAATAAACTGGAGTTTCCAGTTGCGTTTTTTTCAAGGTTTAAATAGGGTTTGAAGTGGAATTTTATGAATTCTCCATAAGAAGACGTGTTAAAATGTGCAAACTTTAAGTTGCTATAATTCTTAAACGGCACAGTAAATCGAACCCAAACTTTGGTAATTGCATTAATTTAGTAAGAATTATATCTTGTCAAATTTTCAAAAATTTTGTTGCGCTTTTATATACCTCCAGAACATGCTTGAATTCTTCTAGTGGTTTTACTGTTTTAAATTACACCTACTCATTTTTGTTGTGAATGCATAAAATCCTCTGTCTAGTTACGTGTTCCGCATTGAAAAAATAAAAGTCACGACGTTTCGGGCAAAACCCACGAACAACCGATCAGACGAGGGTTAAATAAAGTGTTATTTTGAGAAGGCCAAGATTTTTGTCTCTGGTCCGCAATGTGACATTCTATACGTAGTACACACCTTTAACATTTTCAAGAATTTCCCCGTCCAATCGATAAGCCGAGTGAATCAATAAAATACGTAGACGCGCGGTGTGACTGGACAAGCCGATTAATAATGTTCGTATCGCGATAGCCAGAAGAAGCTGATTTAGAAACAGAAGCAAGTATGAATATTGTCGTAGAGGAATTATTCGACGGAAATACTGTGCATCCTTGTAAAATGTTCGTCGAAGGACGAGTATCGTTGGACGGCTTAATCGAAAAACGACGACGATGATAGAAGGCTAAATCTCTCGACATTCAATCGCGCATATGCCTTTTAATATTAATGCACCGCGTTGGCACCTACGTAAGGAAGCGAATGCACTTCGAGTCGCGACAGCGAATTTACGACGTATTAAATTGCGCTACTCGATATCTTTGTAATTTTCTCAGATGGGCATAAAACTACGTGCTTACGGGGAAGGAAATCTCGGTCGGAAGGATCGGAGTTGAAGTCGCGTTGGCCTGGGGTCTAATTAAACCGTGCTCGTGCGAATAACCGAACACGCTATCGCTGTCCTTCGTCAATCGAAATTTATTTCGAAATGCTGCTGTCAACTATTAACCCCTCGACCTTCGATTTATTTTACGGTTTCAGTGATCAGAACATTTTTGTAGTTCGTATACTTTACTAACAAAAAAATTAAACCAACTTCGAAAAGACGCACTAAAAAATATGAAATAACTTCCATTTAATTTATGCGAATACACACGAACTCGAATACAATACAATCTTTTCGGAGGCGGCGCACAGTGGGCTCGATAGAAGAAGCACGCGACATTTTGCGAAAAAAATCAACTTTATCAATTGATATCGATTTCTAAATGTCCACCGACCACAAAAATGATCAAATTAATCAAATACAACAGCAGTTGTAGTTGTGATACACGCATGAAGTTAGACAGTTTAGGAATATCGATTTTCCCTACATAATTTGGCTGTTCATTCGTAAAGATAACTGTGATGAACTTCTTGCCCTGAATTTTTTTTCTACATCAAAATGCACACTTTATTGATAAGAAATCATACTTTTCATTGACAATTATGATTATAACATATTTTTAAAAAATACTGAGCAAAATGAAAATAATCGTTAATTTGTAGTTTTGACATGCGCTATTTTTCAGGTCCCAGGAGGGCCCAGCTTTTAACAAGTAAGGATCTTTTCAGTGAACCTTCCTCTATGTAATGTGACCACAATTATTTCCTTGTTCAAGTCCTTTTTCAAGATATTATTGTCCGAAGACATCCGCGTCGCGTTATCTTGTCCGCGCTCGGACGCGCGCTACGCGCTGAATTCGTCAAGTACGAAGCCTCTGAAACTCTGACAGAAATGTGTTGAATATTTATAGTTATATCATATTTTTATTTAATATTAATTTTTGTTTTGCAGTAAATAAGTCAGTCTTTCATCTCTGATATTTTGACTGCGTTGAGTTTGACGAATTCTTTTCGACAGTGCGTATCTTCAAATCTTTAGGTTTTGTTTTGTCGGCGCAAATTGTGGATTGCAACAGAATTATTGTCAGTCAGAGCAGAACTATCAGCCTGAGCAGTACTGTGATTCCGAAATTATTTTCAGTTTTATACGTTTTCTGTTCATATTATTTAATATAATACATCAAGTAAGTTAATATATATCAATTATATTTTATTTTTAGATCTTCATATACCGTAAGGAGTATAACTGATTCCACACACTTTAAATCAGAATAACATTTATATGAATGGACCAAACGACTTCAATTTCTCTGTAAGGTTAGAAGAATTAGTTTAGTAAATGACGTCTAATAAATAAGTTGAAAAAATGCATTTGGTCGGGGAATTGTGAAAAACACTACTAAAAATTGATTTTCACAACTTTTTTAGCTGGCCCAATAACGAAAATTTTAAAAATGTGTTTTGTCAACTGGTATAAATTATATACGCTCTGAAAATTTCATTGAAATTGGTTAATTGGTTTACGAATTATAAACGATCAAAAGTGGTAAAAATTGCAATTTTTCAAGATTTCCGGCCTTAACAAATTTTTCTCAATGATGTAAAACTTAAACATTTTATCTATTTGCATTAAATAGTGAAAATATATATTAAATACATTATAGAATAAATAATTTATAAAACTGTTTTAAATTAATAAAAACGGTTAAACAAATGTGAAATATATTAAGTTAAAAATCATTGAGAAGGAATTATTTTTTCATATATTCAGTCCAAATTTCATTGCAATATCTTCAGTGGCTTAGGAGTTATTCAAAAATGTCGCGTGTTTCCTCAATCGAGCCCACTGTGCGGCGCAAAAGTGAAAATTTTCCAAATGACAGATGTTGCTGAGTATGATTTCATTGGAATATGGTGAACTTGGAAATCAGTAGGTGGAAAGAGAAGATACATGAATATGTGAAAGCATGTAGAAGAATTTAAGGATTTTCGTAATTTCCAGTGTCGAAAATTTTCAATTTTGCGCCGCCTCCGATAAGATTGTATTGTATTTAAGTTCGTGTGTATTCACATAAATTAAACGGAAATTATTTCATATTTTTTAGTGCGTTTTTTCGAAGTCGGTTTAATTTTTTTTTTATAAAATTTTGTTATTTCACCCTTTTTAGTGGAACGAGCAGAATTTGTAGAACACCGTAGAATGGTGTTTTTCGGTCTTATTTGCGATAAAAACCGCGAAGATTGAAAAAATGGAAAATTTATTTTCAAGCGACCAATCGGGAGACATACCCTACAAAATGCAGAAGGTTTCGTTCCGATTGGTCCATCCATCTCGGAGTAATCGGTGAACATACATGATATAATTCATTTTTCGCAAATAAAATCGCGAGGAATAAAAAAATGCAACATTTTTTTCACGGGATCAACCCGGGGACATACTCTACATTTACAAGATGCAAAAGGTTTCGTTCCGATTGGTCCATCCATCTCGGCGTAATCGGTGAACATACATAGAAAAAAAAGCGAAAAAAAGACACAGATGGAATTGAGAACCTCCTCCTTTTTCGAAGTCGTTTAAAAAGGAGAAAATTTATATCTATTGTATGCTTGTATATTCTTCAATAGCTGTACATAAACAAAACCAAAGCAGACTTTAATTTCGGTTTAAAGGAAATTAGTATAGCATACATTATTTATTATACTCTATTCGGAATCTTCATCAGGAGTCATGCACGATATCACAGGGGTCGGGGGCTAAATAAACGTGTCTTTAGTGTCTTGCATGAAAATCTGCAGTCTATCAAATCTGCAGTTTCCCATAGAAGATGAATTTGTCAGATCCGTGTAAAGATTAATAGACAAACTTCTCGTCCGGACAGGGTTGATTCGTCCGATGAACGACTCGCGAGAATTAGGATACAGTCCGCGGTTCTTCTAACGATGCAACAACGTTCACGGTGAAGTAAACTCGCTCGGAAGTCTCTTTGATTATTCCCCTTTCTCCCTGCTTGATTCTCCATTCACGTTTGATCGTGCGACGAGTAATTAAATTAATAACAACGCCATCGCTACGCGCAGACTTTTCCGACTTTCTTATTCCCACAGCTATCTCGTGACCTGTTTTTCAGGAGAAAAGGGTTTTTCTACCGCTACGCTCGTTTAGTTTCTATTTTCAACGCTTCTTCAACTTCTTTGTATGCAGTAACCTACTTCATTACGCTCATGCGCTCGCTGCCGCTCAAATTCGAAACGTTCCACGAACAACAACGTACGGGTTTGAACAAAATTCGACCGAACAAATCAGTTTCAACGGTTTTGTTCATATGAAAACTGGCAGAAGGATTTGTAAATCGATATGTGTAGAAGCTTACCGAGCATCTTGCTGAGATCGGCGTTATGAAGATCGGGGTTCTCGTCGGCTAACTTCTTGCGCTCGACCTTTGCCCAGACCATGAACGCGTTCATGGGACGTCGTATCCGCTGCTCCTTCAGGCTCCTCTGGGCCGTGCTACCGGGATGGCACATCTTCACTCCCGCAGGAATCGGCGAGATCCCTTGTTGATATTCGAGGGATGGCCCGGAAGCTAGCCAAGTCATGTCTTCCAAACGCTGTTGAGCCGGTCCGGATAGCATTCCCGGTATCTGAATTCGCGAACGGTAATCAATCGGTGAACAGCGATGGGTAAAAAGCAAATTGTCAGTTACGTCGTTAGTCAGCGGACCTTTATGCGAGATGAAAATTGTCTTGATCGATTCAGGGAGACGGAGGACCAATAAAACTGTCTTTCCTCTTTGAATAATTTGTTTTGCATATAATCCGTGGTCCAGTAATTCCGAAAGTGTGCCAGAAACCGATCTTTATGGACAAAAATCTGCCGACAACTCAGTTTTTCATCGATTCAATTGGAATTTTTTTAAAAATGTTCGCGAAGGACTATACTTTGATGACGTGCTGCGCGAATATCGTTAACTGTCACAATCATGAATCCTTATCTACATAGCCCAATAACTCCGATACTTCATCCGCCCATACCATAAATTTGCATGTCCCAGCTGGGTCGCCGACACTTCTTAACCCTAAACCCTAAACCGCAAAATTTTAAACTGTGAGAAAACTACCAATTGAATAGAATTACATTCGGCATTTATGAGACTTGCCATTAATTTATTGATCGAACAGCAGCGTTTTCGCTTCTTGAGAAAGAACTTCCTTGTGCTTGCTATCCTTCATTCTTAGAGAGCTTATAAGTGGATCGGATGATAATAACATATGTCGTATAATATAATATCTATATTTCCTAAAGACTTTATTATTTGCCTCTAGTGGCTCTTCTGAGTACAAACCAATTGGCAGTTCAAATGTAGCAAGTACTTTACGATTTTCGCGCAGCACGTCATCAAAGTATAGTCCTTCACGAACATTAAAAAAAAATTCCAATTGAATCGATGAAAAACTGAGTTGTCGGCAGATTTTTGTCGAAAAAGATCGGTTTCTGGCCCACTGTGCGGCCAACAGAAACTCCGGCGTCCGTTCCACCATTCTTCATAATTATTTGCGAGCTTATTAGTCAAAATAGGGGAAAGTCGCGAAGTTGATGTTTGCGCTCGATTCCGCTTATTAATACATAATTACCGGTGAGATATTAATCGACCGGCTAATGAATGGTGGTTGAACGCGGCCGCGGCAACAATGCCGAGTGAAAAAGCCGTTGATCACGAGGCCAACAGACTTCTATAGTAATGTGTAATAAAATGAATAATGCGCGTGAGATCGAGAGATAGACAGGAATAATAGCAACCGCGATAATGGGGTTCGTGGGATTGATAGATTTAGAGGGTGCGTTGAAAAATTTACGGCGATGCCGAGCTTGATTCGCGTATCACTGCACTTGAGGAAAGTTGTAGTAACCGTTCGGAACAATGCATTTCTATATTTCATTTGAAACGCCGCCGCTGCCTGGTGAAATAGTTTTATTATTCAACGATCGCGTTGTCTCACTGGAGCAAAATCGTGTGAAAAACCAAGGTAAGCGTGGATAGAACGTCTCGAAGAGATCGCGTAACAAAATGAAAACCATAAATTCGCGAACCTTAACCATGAGTGTGCATGAAGTCCGCAGTTTACCGATAACTAATTTAGTAAATGCCAAAAATGAAAACTTGAGGTCAGATGAATGAATTGATTTTTTGAAAAATGCTATCACCGGTTTTTGCTGCTCGTCTTAATGAAAGGTTGCGTTCATGTAATGTCCTACACTCCAGACCTAATCGTTTGAAAAAGTACATCCTTAAACTGCTTGTGTAGTGAGCCACGATTGTACTATAATAAAGTATCATGATGTATTGAAATGTCTGTACAGTACAGACAAAATAATCTCTTCCTTGAGATTCAAATTGCATTAATGAAAAAAATAAAAGAAAATGAAAGGTTGTGCAGAGTCTAATGATTTTCTTTGGATTTAGAAAGTGTAGGATTTCTTTCGAGAGGAACCGCTTCGCGCGTTCGACTCGGCCGTCATCCTCGTCGATCTGCCGGTTTTATACGGTTCCGGAGATGACATGCAGCAAGGTAACAAAATATATTTTGTGCAGCTACGTTGTAAGCGCGAGTGTGTACGCGTGTGTTTGCGCGTCGTGTTCGAGGCGATGGTTTCGCGTGTATGAAAAATAAATATATGAGAGCCTATTCGGAGAGAGCAACGCGCCGCGCTGCGAGCCATACTACACGTGAACACGTACCGAAATGATTTGGGTATCGATGGGTATGGAGCTGTCATTGCCATCGATATTCGACTCGATGTCGTAAGCCCTCGACGTGGGTGTCGCATAAAGCGAGGAATGAAGTGCCAAGAGTCCGGGTGAACCGCCATAACTGCTCACCGGTGGTGGTGTCACCTCACCCCTGTCATAATTATCCAGCATCCTATAAATTCGAAAAAACGATTTATTAATCATCAAGTCAAACCGTTTCTTCGCACAGTTAACGGTGAAATCGTTGCACATCCGGCTGTGCTCGCGCGTGCAATAAAATCGCGCAGTCTAACGTTTCGCTTGAACGAATACTCGCCTCTCCTACGGATCGCGATAAACTGTTACTTGAAAAACATACCGGAAGAAGCTCGAACCAGCATTTAAAAATCGCCGAGCTTTTATCCTGCGGCCCTCTTACATTTACACGACCTGCATCACCGAAAAAACAGGCGATTCAATGGATTTAAATACATACACAGTCTATAAAACCAACTGTTACAGTATTAATTGAATATTGATGAAACAGCACTCTACCGGAGCAATAATCGTACTGCTACTTTTTGTTAAAATTTTTATATGAATATTCATATGAGATCTCTTCCTTCTTCTTATTCATTAGATCTCGCATACTTTCTTCTTGCGATATGCTGTTACATCCAATAAACGTACACCCAATGATACGTTCGCGGCCAGCATCTATCTAACTTCGTAGATATGTCGTTCTATTAATCCTTATACGCTCCTCGGGTGAAAATTGACCGTTTTTCTGTTTCCAGATACTGTAATATGTTTGACTTCTTTCTAAATGTGTTATAACTTGGTGTCTGGATCGATTTCAATAGATAGAAACCAAATTGAATGTCATTTCTTCCCTTCAATGATTTTAATAGCGGAGAAATCATGTATTGACATCTTCAATTTTTAAAATTTTTCAACAATTTCTAATCTTATCTACTCAATTTTGCTATAAATGCATAAAGATCCGCAGTCTAGTAATAACTGTGACAAGAGTTTGATACCAAGAGTTAAGTTTTTACATACCAGACTGAAAACACATCAGTTTAAAGTCCAACTTTGCAAAAACTAGTGCGCACTTACCCCACTCCGCCTTAATAAAGAAATTCACGAGTTTAATTAACTTGTAATGAAATACATTATAATAGATTCCCAATAACATTAATTGAAGTGGAGAGCGAAAATGGGTGAAATATCACCCGAGGATCTTTTGTGTAACTAGTTCCGAGGAGTGTATGAGGGTTAAACGTTTAGATTATAAAACATAAACAAGATTACGAGTTCCTCGAGTCACGCTTCGGTGACAACGTCCTTTGCTAGTTATCTAAGAAATGTGACATCAACGGATAGAGTCCTTATTCTGACAATCAATTTTGAAGGGTGGGCATTGCCGGGAAAAGTTGAAGACCGCGTTTCTTTGAGATTGCGAACTGCTCATGAGCCCTGGAGCAACAGTGTCGCGCGGGCCCCCATGCAGCAGCAGCAAATACAGAGAGAGAGAGAGAGCGAGAGAGAGAGAAGTGGCCGACCATAAACGACGCGGAGGGAATAGCATTCGATTCGTTCGATACCGAAGCAACGAGAGCGGAGCGCAGCAAGAACAAGAGATCGATTCGTACAGCGTACACGGCAAGGTAATTGACTCTCGCGTCTCAGTTTCGTTGAAGACGAGGCGGCTCGGTGCTGCATGGCATGGCATGGTATGGTATGGCATGGCATGGCGAACGCCATGGGTAAACGTAGCAGGAGAAATCCTGCGGATCGCCTCGTGCTCCGGCCGATTGATCTGTCAACCCTGTTAGGAAAAGAGTTGATCGACATGAATGAACCATTCAAGGCCACTTAATGGAATTCCCACGATTGTCCTTAAGGCATAATGTGACCATGCGGGGTATAATAGTACGAACAGCTGTCCGTGCGCGTTCCTCTACCTCCCCCTAACCCCCTCAGGTGAGCATTTATTGTATACATATATATATATATACATACGAAACACGTGTGCGCGTGTCTGTGGACTAGTATTCGTATTCGCGCAGAAGTTTCGCGTACGCGAGTATGTGTAGAAATTGAAAAACATGTGGTAGGTACACACGTGTGCGGCATGCATATATGTATACAGGCACGCGAGTGTTCCACATAATAGCCATTGTTTCATTCGGTCCCGCGAAAGATGCTGACGGAGACAAAAACGTAGCCGGCATTTTCATTCAATAAAGTTCGGCTGGCTAGTAGCCGCCGAGATTTTTTTGCTAATAACACTGTCCAACACCAAATTTGATTTCAATATACTGTTGGGTCCTTCTTATAGAGTTTTTTGCGCTGATTCCGAATCTGGTTTTAATTTTTTTCCTATACGTCCAGTTTTTGAGAAAATGGAGTTTTAAAAAAAGACATATTTTTCAACTTTAAACAAATATTGCGATGTTATTATAAAAGATATTGAATTGTTGTTTACAGCAAACGATTCTGTAGACTTTCCCGAATACAGTGATATCCAATATTAATACATTATGATTGTTTAAACATTTTTAAACAATGATTAAAGACGGAGATGCACCACTTTTGCACCAATTTTTGCGGATATTTTCGAATTTATCTCAAAAAATAAGGGTCCAGCGAAAAATTGAACTATACCACGCGAAAGAGTAGACTTTTATCTTGAGAAACCCCCCTGTGAAGTTTGCATGGTCGACGTTTTTACCGAACCAGAAAGCAAAATATCTTCGCCCGACATGCGTTGACGCCAGTGGTGCTCTTCCACTAGCGCGGTCGTTCGTCGGGATACGGCGCGGCGCGCTGCATTATTTACACTATTTACAATGCTAATATATATGTATGTGTACACTATTCAGATATAATACACTATATCGATTTAATATGGAGCAAACTATTTTAATTATGTATTTAAGTCAATAAAAATAGTCCCGTTTATATTGTGTTTGGACTTATTTTACTCGGAAGAATCTCGAGTGTTCATTGGCACTATAATTACAATACATAGATAAGACGACAATTACTGAAAATAAAATTTTTCAGTCACCGCATTGCAGACTTTCCTTACATTGAATGTATTCCGTTGTCCGTAGACCGTCATTTATTTCAAAATATCGTGTTGGTTCTTAAGAAAACTGATGCCAGAGTTCAGTTTCGGCTTTGTGTTTGTTGAAATCAGTCGTGTCAAGCATTTCAAATCTGCATTGCTACGTATAAAACTTCATAAAAAACATTTATAGTTATTTATAGTATTTTAGTTGTTGTGTATATAATATATGTATTTTAGTAGTGTATTATATCTGAATAGTGTACACATATATATTAGCATTGTAAATAGTGTAATAGTGTAGTGTGTGAATAAATTATTTTTTTGTTACAAAAGGTCTTTTTTGTATTAAATATACTATAAACGAGAGACTAACATTAAAAAATACATAAAATAATTTATACAGAATAAATATACTAATAAATAATAAATAACAATAGTATAACACATTTAATAAAATATTACATTTAAGTAAGCTGACATAATTGCGCGCTTATAGCCACGCGCCGTTTCACCGCAGCACGCCGCGCCGTATCCCGACGAACGACCGCGCTAGTGGAAGAGCACCACTGGCGTCAACGCATGTCGGGCGAAGATATTTTGCTTTCTGGTTCGGTAAAAACGTCGACCATGCAAACTTCACAGGGGGGTTTCTCAAGATAAAAGTCTGCTCTTTCGCGTGGTATAGTTCAATTTTTCGCTGGACCCTTATTTTTTGAGATAAATTCGAAAATATCGTCAAAAATTGGTGCAAAAGTGGTGCATCTCCGTCTTTAATCATTGTTTAAACATGTTTAAACAATCATAATGTATTAATATTGGATATCACTGTATTCGGGAAAGTCTACAGAATCTTTTGCTGTAAACAACAATTCAATATCTTTTATAATAACATCGCAATATTTGTTTAAAGTTGAAAAATATGTCTTTTTTTAAAACTCCATTTTCTCAAAAACTGGACGTATAGGAAAAAAATTAAAACCAGATTCGGAATCAGTGCAAAAAACTCTATAAGAAGGACCCAACAGTATATTGAAATCACAAAAAAAGTTGAAATTTGTTGGACAGTGTAATATACCCAGGCACAAACGACCAGCCCGTGATACGCTCGGAGAACACGCTACTGTTCGCCGGTTGAACTATAGCATCGATAAGTAAGATCGATACGAGGTGTCGGTTTAATGTCGCGTTTCAGACGCGTTGAATAGCTGTGGGTGGGAGAGACAGAAAGAAACTGATAGGGGAGGGGGGCCATGATGCGCGATACTTCGAAACCGTAGATCGAATCCCTCCAATTCGGATCGTTCATTTTTCGGTTCTTCGCCGTTCTTTATAGTCCTTTCCGCTCGAAAATTAAACATTTCTTCCGACCTAGAATAATTCCATTCTATATGATTTTCTAAGCTTTTTAAATCTTCTTTCAGCCTTTTCTTCTTAAACCTACTGTTAGGAAATACGAACACATATTAACCCTTTGCTCTCGAACCTATTTTAACTGGAAAATTAAACATTTCTTTCGACCTAGAATGAAATTCCATTCTGTATTAATTCTTCTCTTTGCGTGAACATGAAATTGATATAATACCTCGCACAGTACTTAAGTGTTTGTAATGTAAGCAATATTTTGAATAATGGTACAGCAATTTTTAGTGGCGCCTCAGAGTAGCCACTCGAGTGTTAAGGGTTAAAAAAGAAATTGTTCGTAGACTATCGTTTTTCCAAACCGAAAATAAACACTGATTTTACTCGTCGTAGTATCATTGCTTCTCGGATAACAATAATAATACTAGATATTAAAAAGACTTCTGGTAGGAGAAACAAAGAAAAACAACCACCGGGCAAAAAAGAAAACCCGTAAAACTCACGGTCAAGATTCTTCAGGTTCAAACCGTGTCGGTGCAGCTGCACCACCCACGCATATGATAGATACGCCACTGCCTTGAGTATTGTTTCTTTAATGATTCATATGGGGTGATTGTACCAAGTGTAGAGGAAGCAGTTTCCAACTGCAAATGCAATGAGCCTGTGTCGTATCGGAAATATTAATCCTGTGCATCGTCGTCGAAGGTCCCCATGTAATATACATGTGTACGCGAACCTCGCGTTGTCACGAGTGTGCTGCGAGAAAATCATTTTCGCGACGAAAATTGTCGATCCAGGAAATGCACATTTCTCATAGGCATTCTCAACAATTTTAGTACGTCGCAAATGATGCGTGCAACTTTCGTTTCACTCGTCAAATTATTTTGATTTTGGTGGATTCTCTAGGAATTTCAACTTGGCGATCAACGTGTAAAACATTCGTTGACCCGAGTTCATGGACTTCGGAGAAAATTGTCGATCCAAGAGATGGAAACTGCATGGACAATGTCCATAGACATTCTCAATAATTTTAGTACGTCGCAAGTGATGCGTGCAACTTTCGTTTAATCGTCAAGTTATTTTGATTTTGGTGGATTCTCTAGGAATTTCAACTTGGCGATCAACGTGTAAAATATTCGTTGACTCGGGTTCAGAGCCTTCGGAGAAAATTGTCAATCCAAGAGATGGAACATGGACATTTTCCACAGACATTCTTAACAATTTTAGTTTGTCGCAAGCGATGCAGTTTTCGTTTTATTCGCGAAATTGCTTTGATTTTGGTGGATGAACGGGCGCAGTGTGCAGGGGCGAACAGTGTCCGAATATCGATGGCGGTGTCGGTGTGTGCGTATTCGAGCGGTTTATTGTATATTTCACGGGAGTACTTGGCGCGGCGGCGAAGTTGTAATGCTCAGCTCGTTAATAGGCTGCAGGTCCCATTGAAATTATTGGTGGCGGGAAGTGACCCGTGGTGCGAAGAATTTTTCTGGCGGCTCGGCCCGAGACCGCACGAATTACGAGGCCTGCGGGCTGCTGTTGCTCGGGAGGTGGATATTTGTACGAGACACAAGAGACACGCACGGAAAGAGAGCGAGAGAGAAAGAGCGAATCGAGCTGGGCACGCAGAAAAGCGGGGCGAGACAAAGGACACACGAGACCGATCCTCTAAATCGGCACGTCCGTCGAGGCTCATGAATCTTGGCGAAACAGTGAAAACCCGTGCACGGTTCAGTACGCAGCAACCTGGCAGCAAGCTCACGGCGAATGGGGTTCCTTCAACGACACACACTTGCCGATTCCCCGAGTAAATTATTCCCCCCTTTCGGGTCAGCCTTCCTTCGAGCAGAGAAGCAGAGAAAGCTTTCCGAGTCGCAGACGCCTGACGTCTGACGTGGTGGCGCATTTTATTCAAATAATCGCGACGACCGAACACACCCTTACATTACTCGACAGAACGGCGCGCGGCGACCTTAAAACTACCGATCAACGATTTACTGGTGTTCGGCGACGCACGAGCCAACACAGTTCACGCTCTCGAACCTCTACCAAACCATTTTCCGTACCGTGATTCATATAGCGATCGACTCACCTCCGTTATATTCGATTTGCATGATTTTCACTTCGGGTCTACAGTCTACACGCATCGTCCACGAATTCACTGGGTTAATCGCTTCTGCTGCATAATCCCAACAATTTACCTGCCGGCAATTCTCAACGGCTGAGAACGTCCCAATAAAATATCCTTTTATCGTTCAACGAATTTATATAGCGTACCAGTTTCTTCCGAAATTATCATTTATGATGGATGCAGAGGGACCAGGTGTTTCTCGACAAAATTAAACCAAAAGGTAGGATAATAAATGCGAGAATATCAATGTATTAGTTTCGGTAATAGTTTAAAATATATGGCCGAACTGTAATATACTACATCGTTAGCATAGTTTGTTGAACGTAATTGATTCAAAGGGACATATTGAAAAAGTGGAAAATGTATCAGCTTGCCTCGGCCTTCCTTAGTATAAGGCTCGAGACTCCGGCATCGGATGCCGATCGAACTGAGAAACGCGGACAGAGGAACTCGTAATTTTATAGGTCCCTGATTAAACTTTTAAATCGAATGACCAGCGGCGGTTCACTTGGTAAGCGGAAGTAACGACCCGAGCCGCTCACCTCTGCACTACTAACGCTCCGGCGCGTTTCAGATTTGAGAACGAAGAAAGCGCATCCCCGAAACCTTTACGGGCTTAAGTTTGCGGAACGGACGCGTCGTCGGTGTTGTACCCGACGTCGTTATACCTCCTTCTGACCTCAGACCGTACCGCTATTACGTACGACTTCCTGTGACCAAGTAAAAAGAGGAATCGAAGTTTTCTCGACGACCGGACCGCTGCGCTGTTTCCCCTTTACGTTCGCGCTGCGGACAATTTCACTTCTTTCGAGTTTTCCGCCGTTCTCGCGAATCTCGAAAGAAATAACCGCATAATATATAATACGCGGCCTTACGTCTTGGGCATTTGTTGAGTTTGGTTTTATTTTACTCGAGGAATGCAGCGAGGGCAAAGTTTACAAAAACGTATGAAGTAAACAATATAATAAAAGCTTCCAACGACGACGGTGAATCATTATCCGATGCATCACGGTGTTTGGATATTAGTAAGGTGGAGTGGGGTAAGTCCGTCTACGGGGCATGTCCGTTAATTGGTTATTTTTATTATAATATGCACGAAATTTCTCTAGCTATTTATTAATGTAGCGTAAGTTAGAATTAACTATTCGACATAGATCCTCGCTTAAATCAACCCTGAACCCTTAAGGTTACCCTGAACGTGCAATATGTATTTAATAATGCATGTATTTAATAATATGTAACTGTATTCCCTTTCATATTTCAGCATAAAAGTACTTGTTTGTTTAAAAATGGATAACTATAAAACTAAACAATATAATTTAATGCAATAAGAAGCATTTTATAGCGGGTTTGTTAATCATTCTTTTCTTGCCCCATAGCACTTGAAGCAAGGTTCGAAAGCATTTTTAACTCTCAGTGACGGACTTGCACCATTTTCGAGGCAAGTGCGTCCTAGTTGACACTTTGTACAATATCCTATCGAAATGATAATTTTCAAGCAAAATTAGATTCCTACATAATACTAATTCATCAGTAATAACTGTGGCAAGAGTTTGATACCAAGAGCGTCAAGTTTTTACATACCAGAGTCCAAATTTGCAAAAACTAGGGCGGATTTACCCCACTCCACCTTAATATTACACAGCAGACTGTGCGTGCTGTTAAGGATGTTCTGGAGATATATAAAAACGCAACAAAATTTTTGAAAATTTAACAAGATATAATTCCCACTAAATTAATGCAATTACCAAAGTTTGGTTCGATTCACTGCACCGTTTAAGAATTATAGCAACTTAAAGTTTACACATTTTAACACGTCTTCTTATGGAGAATTCATAAAATTCCACTTCAAACCCTACTTAAACCTTGAAGAAACGCAACTAGAAACTCCAATTTTTTTTATATATAGTACAAATTATATAATTAATTATGTTCCAAATGTATTAGGATTCACTAAACAGTTACAGAGCAAAAAATTATAAACTGTTACAAAACGTCAAATTTATCGTGTGTACCACCGAATACAGCTACAGAGGGTACAAGTATTCGCAAAAGTTTAATGCAAAATGTACTCATGAATGGCTTTCATTGCCAATATATTGATGGATTTCGAATTTCTTGTACTTTTGTCTCCCATTGTAGGGTAACTGCACCAGTGAATGAACATTTAAGAAATTGTTCAGGAAGATATTTTATTTAAAAAAAAAATATGTGAATTAAAGGAATCTCATATATGCCAAATGGCTCCCTATACTTCATTCGTCAAAAATAAATGAACACAAATAAAATGAAATTATTATTATTTTTCTTTATTAAACGTGAAATAAAAAATATAAAAAATACCAGCCAATGAACACTACATTCTAGTAATTGAACAATGATGGTCCAATGAATGAACAAAATTACTAAACAATATTCTCCTATTTATTTAACTCTTTAATCACAAAAAATCCCCTAGAATTAATTTTCTTTGGCTCCGTTATCTTTGTTAAAACATCCTGTCTCTTGTACCAAACCGTATCTGGAATCTCTGGCCATTTCCATACCTTTCCTCTTTTCCACATTCTACCATTGTTGTCACTTCATGAACACTCTGTTCATTTACTGGGCTATGAGTAATATCGTGAACCAGTGAATAGACACAACGAATTTTTAACGAAATATTCATTTTATAGCTATTTTTGTGATTTATATTCAATATTTAAACCCTCGTACATCTATATTGTTAGTAACTTTTATCTCATGTGTAAAAGAAGAGTATAAAAACTCATGTGTAAAAGAAAAGGTCGTGTATACATACCTTACTAGTTTTAGTTATGTTGCACACATTCAACGCACTTGGTGAAAATAGGCCATCTTAGAAACTAATGGTCAATTGACCAATATAAACCAATAGGAATACAGCTACGAAAAAGAGTCATATATTCCGTTGGCCCAAGAGTCATTATCGCTATTATGCCGTGCGGCTTAAAATTTGTTGAAATATACAAAACCGTTCATTTACTGGTGCCCGTATATTCACTCTGGTGCAGTTGCCCTACCTCCAGAACATCCTCAAGATCCGTTGCAGACAAAATTCAGAAAGACCGTTTGTCTCGGTCATTATGGCGAGTGCGAGTACTAGTTATTTACCCTGCAGTTCCTGTCATAATCTGGTACTTTCAAGGTTTGCATGCTTTAGATTAAATAGTACAGATCAGGATCAAAATGGATGCTCGGTAGCCTAATCGGCCTAACTGCGGAGATTTGTCCCGATGGTTTAGTGGCCCATCAATCTTTCCCAGTAGTTACATGTCAACTCGTTGACACGGGATAGCTATTATGACTACCAATGTATATCAGGTCTCCGCTTTCGAAAAACAGAATCGCGACAACACAATGAGTCAGTTGTTGATATTGATTAATATGCGAGCTGTTCGGCTTCGGGTGGGAAAAAAGTTCGGAAGCAGTTTTACGCGACCAGCGAAGAATAGAACAATTGTAGTTTCGGCTTCGTTTTCAATTAACGGCTGAAAACTCGAACTATGACGATCCACCGATCGTAGGATGAATCATAGCGGTACGAGCGTAGGCAGTGACGTATCGTCACGAGAGATAGAGACGGAACGCAGCCAGTGGCAGACTTTAATTATTAGCAACTAATAGCTGTGCAACAATTACCTTATGATAGTTTCGTTGGTGTCGCTAATTTCGAAGTTTGAGATTTAACCTTCGGTTACTCGCACGCCACTTTTTACAGAATTGTTTACATGGAACTTTAAATGACTCCAAAATGAATACATTTTTATTCAATGAAATAATTAATAGATATTTGCTTGTGTAGTCGACACCTTTGTTTGTGAATGAAACGCTGAATTTCAAGTTTACAGACTGTAAGTACTGTATGCGAGTAATTGAAAGCTAAACACGCAGGTAAAATTGACAATCGCCGATTAGAACAACTAAAATCTCTGACCAACCGGTTAATAATAAATTGCTATAAAAATATCCAACATTTTTATTATGTTTTATCGTGAAACACAAGAAGCATTGGAACGTGTAAGAAGTAGAGTCGCGATTCAGAGAAATGTCGCGAAAAGTCCGAGCCGACTCGGCCGTTCCGTTCGAGCTCGAAATTGCCGCAACTGATTTTTAACCGTAATTAACGTGCAATCATTACCCAGTCGTCAAGTCACTGATCTGAGTCACCGCGATCGTAGAAATTACGGGAACAGTTGACGCAAAGGGGCCGTCCCGAATGTCATCGTCTGTACTTCTCGAACGAATGTTGCGTTCTGTTGTTCAAGACAACAATGATTTTTCTGCTCGAAATTCGGGGGAAGTACGCGCGTGCATTGTCCGTCACCGAGGACATACGAAGAACTTCCATGAATCCCGACACGATATTGCTACCGAGAAAACCCATCGCGTATCGAATAACGTATCGTTCACAGAATTATTGACAGTACGATACGGTATAATTAATCGTGCAAATCAAACTCCGCCGGCGTGGCGAGTCTCCGCGCGTATCGATCTTCGACCATAAACGACTTTCATCATTAATAGACAGCGGATCTTCATGCAAAATACAAATTTTCTACCCGAATTGCAACAATCTGCAGTGAAATAGAAATTTGTTTTTTCTCTTAATATGTTTCGTAGGTTATAAAAATAGTATATTTAAGTTCTTCTAGTTTGTATACTGTTTTAAATTACACCTACTCATTTTTGTCATAAAATCCGCTGTCTAATCATTTATATTCAGAAACACGGTTGCATAACTTGTGGAAGAAAAGGTGGAAGAACATAATTGAATTTGTTGTATTCTTTTAGCATCTTTCTTTGATACTTTACGAAAGACTTCACGAAAGTCTGCGAGAATGATTAAAAGGTGCAGAAAGAAGCCACGCTGTGAAAAAGAACTGTAGGTGTTCAAAGAATGACGTGTGGAAGGCAATACGATGAAAATATACATCATTTCTTGACACTTTGAATCAAGGCTATAAGAGTTACTCGCCGGGACACGTGAGTATCGTGACATGGTTCGTGATCCATGCGACGGCCGCGAGCAACGAATGGAACCGACCGTAACAATTTTAATGAAGATGATTTTCGTCGCCAGGATACGCCATCAACAGTTGAAAAGTCAATCTCTACTTCGCCATTTTCTTATTAGATCGACGCAACGTGTCGCTTAGTCGTTAGAGATCAGTTAGAAATGAGTTTCAGATTTCTAGATTCATAATGCATAACTGATTTAAAAGTCAATTGAAATCTTAATAAATGCAACTTCATAATTCACGTCGAGACCGAGTTACATTTCGAGGCGTTCGTAACAGGTGAAAGAATAGAAATTTTCGAATGAAAATAATGCCGCAGCGAAACGCTGCCTGCAAACATTACACATTGTTCGATTAATCACTTTGCAATGATATTTTTGTATATTTTGTACATTATTCTGTTATTATTTAGGCAATTTTATCTTATTCGTAAATTTTAGATAAAATTCATGGGGAAATGAAAAGTGAAAAAGCTTGAATCTGAGCGAAATGTGGCAGGTTGAGCTGATATATTTTTTAAAAGGTCGGTGAGATAAAACTGTGAAAATTTTTATAAAATTGCATTTACCTTATTCGTAAAATCTAAAATTCATAGAGAAATGAAAAGCGGAAAACCTTGAATCTAAGCGAAATATGGCAGGTTGAGCAGATATGTCTTTTGAAAGCAGGGACCCTAACTGTTATAACCAAAAAGAGAAAAGTCATGGTATATTAATCACAAATAGGGATTATAAGTAACCGAAATTTTTTTCTCTTGTTGGTAAATGTTATCGCTGAGAGAAATTCATTTCGATCACTTATAACAGTTCTCAATGAGTTTCGAATTTATTTCGATCGCTCATAAAGTTGTCGATGAAAGGAATTTATTTCGATCGCTCATAACAGTTATTGATGAAGGAAATGTGTAATAGTCATTATTAAATAGTACAACTTCCAAATGGTAGACAATTAATTATTTCATAAATTTTTTATTCATAAAATTAATTGTTACAATCATAATTTAATGTGACAAACATGAGTTTTTCCAAATTTTCTCCTGACAAATTACATCGCAAATCATCTAGCATTAATTTTAGAGCAGAAAAGGCTCGTTCAACGCTAACCTGAGTTGTTGTGTAACCTGAGCACGCTAGTTTTAATAAATACGGGAGTCTATATTTCTGATTTGTCCAGTAATCTATAATATTCTTGTCTATATCGATTCGTTTTCCCGTATGGAACAGAGTCGTTCGTGAACAAAGACAGTCAACAAACAGGTTTTGTGTTGTTCTTATGGTCTGTTGATTCGTCAATGAATTTCACAGGGTTGCTCCAACCGAAAAAGAGTAGACAACTCAATAAATAAGCAATCGAAATGAATTTTCTCAGCAATAATTATTATGAACAAGTGAAAAGAAATTCGGTCATCGATAACTGTTATGAGCGCGATTGAAATAAATGTCTCTCATTGATAACTGCTTTGAGCAATCGAAACAGTTTTTCTTCATCGATAACAGTTATCGAAGAGGATCCAGTTTTTTGGACACTAATAAATGTTCCAAAAATGTTTCTTTTTTAATCATTTTGGTCTTCGAATTTTTTTCTTTATATATTCTGTAGATTATTTTAAATTTCAATAATAATAAACTTTTTATTAATGGTTTTTATCGTAGAAAATTTTAGAATAACTGTTAGTTGTGGTCCCTGTTTGAAAGGTCGGAAAGAGATAAAACTGAAAAAATTTGAGATCGCACGGGCAACGCGACAGTGTATGGTTGCACGGCGGTAACGGGGTTAAAGAAGAAACTTTTCTCCCGTTCGGGGATACGTCAATTCAGCGTAATAATAGTGAAATATTGAATTCGAGCGTAAACTGCAATTTAATCGATTCTCCTCACGAATGTCTGGAGGACATGAGGATCCGAGGCAAGCTGAAAGGATACATCAACGAGAAAATTCTCGACGAAGCGAAATGCCGAGGATCCCGAGGGTTTCGAACGAACGCATCCTCCATCCTGCTCGTAGACTTGCGCGGATCAACGATAGTGATTGGCGATTACGTTAACCAAACACCGCGGTATACGCCCCTGCAATTTGCCCGAGGATCATCTTCCCCTAATCGTCGTGCTAATAACAGGATTACAGAGGCCTGACTATGGAATCGTATACTTATCCCTAATTCAGCGTATCGTTATTAATATGTATATATATATATATATATATATGGATGAAATTTATATAAATTTATATCTATACATATATATACATTTTCCTCGTATGATTACGCATATTTTTGTAATAATATATATCATGTTCACCGCGTATTAATCGAATTAGAGATCAATTAAATTCTGTGCTAGGAACATCGTTTCTCTCACCTCCTCGTTCGTTCGAAATTGCAAGGGGATGTATATAGATTCTACGAATTTTTTATTATTTATTACAGCCTGTTTCTTCGGAAATGTTCAAAGTGTTGTTTTTACCATGTCACCACGTTTTTATTTTGTATTTGTTTATTTTTATTTATGTCACCACGGTACACATTTTGCAATTGATTTGAAACCAACTTCCCGATGAGCTAGAGACTTGAAATTTTAAACATAGCTCAGAACAGGATGACAATGCAATATTTAAAAAAAATTTTTTTAAAGCCTATGCGTTTAGGAGATATAAACTATTAAATTTAACCGTTACACCTCCCCGCGCGACGCTGGGTAGTACGTGATCGCGATCAGCGATCCCCACTCCGCGCGACAGCGCTCCCTACTCCACTACTCGTTCCCACTCAACTGACCTCGAGCTCCGTGCGGTGTTTACAAAGTTACTATGCATTATTATACTATAATGTTTGTTTACCAAGCGAAAGAACAGTTACACCGAGATTCTCCGTCGAACCTTTATCTTTAATATTTTACCACGGCATTTGTTTTCGATATGACGCAGTCGCAATACCGTCTGATATTTACTACATGTCTGTTATAATCTCATCAAAATGTTTAAAATCGATTAAAAAATGTCACACACACACAAGACTGATAAGCAGGAAATAATTATTTAAATAAAATTAAATTTTTAAAAAATACCACGTTTTTAAAACGGTCTAAAAAGTATACAATAATTTTTCCTAGCCCCATACAGTTTCCTAACCCGGTACAGATAGTCCTGAAAATTTGTGATTGTGAATTTTTAATAGCTATGAAAATACTTGTAAGATTTAAAACATAGTAAGGAGTGTAGAGAGCAGCTGCCATTGAGATAACTCGCACAACAGTTCATACATATCATTTGAAGTGCAATAAAATTGTTAGTGATTTAGGTGAACTATTCATGCATCAATTATCTAATGAATGCACCCCACGTTTTTCGTTTCAAATCTTACAAGTACATATTTTCATAGCTATTGAAAATTCAGAATAACAAATTTTCAAGACTATCTGTACGGGGTTAGGAATCTATTTTTATTTTAATAATTATTAGTTATGAGAACGACCGATAAGGTCAGTAAATACGCGGCGAATTCTTCGTCTACGACGTAAAGACGCGCCTTCCTTGAGCTAATAGCATATATTAAAATGAAATAAGTGAAATATTATTTGTGTTTATTTCAAATGCCCTGACCCAATACAAAGACGATTGTTAGACTGCGGATCTTTGCACGTGAATTCAATTATATGTAGTGCTGTTTCTAAAAAAGAGTGTCTGTACTCGAACACAAGGGTTGTTCGATTGTAATTATGCCATTAAGAATATCGTTAAGTATGGGACGAGTGTTGGTTGAAAATGATACTCACGTGTAATGGGAATAAGAGGGGCTAGCCTGTTCGATGTGCGAAGCCGTTGACAAGCCTTGCACAATGGCAGCGGATGGGTCCCTAGCTGGCGACGAATTTTGGGCTGGCTGTACAGCGTGATGGTAGCGTTGGCACATTTCGGCCAAGTTCCACCCATGGGCATCCATATATTAGCACTGCTTCGCTTTTCTTTGGCGTACCATCCATTTCACACGTGTTGTGACACTCCCTCTTCTCTTGGTCCTTCTCTCGTGCGTTTTTACTCTATCTCACTTCCCTATAGACTCGACCGTAGGGAATCGCAACAGCGAACGACACTCGCACAACTATTGTCCGTTCGTCGATTCGAAATACGAAACATTGCACTTGAAACTCCGTAATCACTGCTGGCTGCCTCTTCTTTATTCGAATCGTCGCGACCACAGAATACTGAAACAAAGTGGAAAGTGATTTGAGCGTGCGTCGTACAGGTCCGCCGAAGGGTTAGGCTACTCGAAGGTTACCGGAAATTCGAGAAAAGAAAAACGCTGTAGCTCGTTCTAATTAATAAATGTACCTAGCAGGTGCAAATACACGTTCTTCAGAAATTCGGACGATCGCAATCCAACAGAAATATTTAATTTAGTACAAGACTTTGTTAGCGAGCGCAAGCGTCCCGGCTAGAGCAATTCGATAGCAAGCTAGCAATGCGGTTAAGACTGACGGCAGGTTCACTAACCGTGGTTCTTTTGAACCTAAATCACGTTACAGACCAATTTTACTCTCAAATATGTACGATGGAGGATCGATAAAACGTAAGTAAGTTTCCTGCAATTGGAAATTCAGAATCTTATTGATTAGTTATACAGTGTTTCTGATCCGGTGGTATAATCGAGAAAGGGTTCAATCGCTTCCGAGAAAATCGAATTCAGAATTCGAAGGTGCGCGCTGTCGAATAGGCAGGACGTGTCTGATTATCACCGACCGATTCTACTTCTTGTAAATGCTGGTGCGCAAGAGTCTTCGAGATCGTGTATATCGAAACGCTCATGCACTATTCTATCAATTTTATTCTCGCCAAATCGTTTATTTTTCACATGAACTACCAGGCAAACGTTAAACGGAGAAGTATTAAGCTTGAAATTCATATAGACGATTGAAACTTCAGATTACCCGCGGGTTCGTTGTCTATCCTCGGTTTTTATAGTACTTCTCTCGAAGTTCAGATGATCGGCGTTGAATGCCAGCCAATTACGATGATCGGGCTGACAAAAACATCGAAGTAAATGAGAACAGCTCGCGGCAACATTAGAAAGTCAGCCCCAGCAACGCGGCGGCGTTGATTTACAATTTTCAGATTTTACGTAGCGTATCGACGAATCTCGAACAGATAAAATTGTACGCTCGTTATGCCGTTTGCATGTGATTATGTGTTTCCTTTCTTCGCTAGTCTCCGGGGCCGGGTTTCGAGATGTGTATCATCATCGTGGAATCATCAACGTCGTCGCGGATACAGAAACGGGAAAAAATCCGGGAAGAGCTTCGCGCGATGCTATTCGTGCGAATATAATTGCGGTTTTCGTCCGTATGCTGCGGATTTTTATCCACAATAAAAGTTGTCTGTATTAACCGCAAGACATGGGCCACAATCACTTTATCGAGTTGGAAACAATGCAATAGTGCTTTTCAATTCTTTAAATGTTCTTGCTGTTTTCCACTTGAGTCAAAGAATTTTTTAAACACGTTTTAAGCTAATGACCATTAATGAGCATTATTAATATTGCAGTTTCTGGCATTTTAGTACCATTTTAATCTGTTTCTCTGTTTCCACTGTGAGCGGAAACATAATATTGAAGAGTTGCGACAAAAACAGTAGATGAAGATTCACAGATTGATGTACTATATGAATGCAACGAGATGAAACGTCGCTTCGGAAAAATCGCTGTTCGAACCAAGAAAATCGGGACTTTGCAGCAATTCAATATTAACCGACAGTTTCAGCGAATTTTTCAGCGCACCATCGTTACGCCAGTCTATAGCATTCCATGAGCTTTGGTGTCTCCATCCTCGTAATGACATACACCGCACGATGCAACGAATATCGCGTATCGATCTGGCATTATGATTATTATTGCGTTATGCCTTGCCACGATCGAGAGACCCCCGCTCGCAACGCGTAGAGAACGTACGTGCATGTACGCTGCTCGCTGTGCCCGAAACGAACAGCTAAAAGTAGAAACGAGATTTCAGATGAAATTCTAACTCGAATTGCAAGATTTTCTACCGTGCGACACGTTTAATTTGCCAAGCGATGTGTTTTCAGAAATGGATAATTATATTTTCCTCGACAGGACTTTGAGGAATGTTCTTTCCTGTCAGCGTTATAATTAGAAAAGGTCGACGAATCAGATAGCCGACGGTATTATAAACTTTATCGGCGCGTAATAAATTCAAGCTCGCGACATCGTAACACACACACGTCATATTAATCGTCGGCCGAACAACCTCGTTGTCGTGTGCCGCTGTAACTAGCCGATAATACCGTGATTCCAGAGGCCGGGCTTGATTCGAGGCTCTACCAGTCGAGGAAATACAGTACGTCTTCGACTTACGCGGTTCATTCGTTTCAGCGCTTTCCGCGTAAGCCGAAAAACCGCGCGAGTCGAATAGTGCCTGAGCGCCACCGTTGAAAGGTTATTAATACGGTCTGATTTGGAAGGACAATTCAAATAAACCAACAATATTCATGAAAAATTTACCACTCATTAATAGCGGAATGCCTACGCTGTACACAAGCATAACAATATACACTCCGGGATGAAAAGATAGCACACTTTGAAATTAATGTAATTTCTGTTTATTAAACATTAGAAATTGAATTGTTTTTATACACATATTTTAGTGTGTTTTTCTTAACATATATGAATGAAATGAAACATTCGCTTCATTAACTTATCTATATTTATTGAATGAAGTAGAATTATTAACGAAATATAGAAGTACAAAATGATAGCACACTTAACGAAAAACTTGAATATAACAGAATTAATCGATAAAAATCAATGCTCAATATTTTGTAGCACCTCCTTTACACCTAACGACTTTAATCATTCGATTTGGTAAATATTTATACAATTTTTTAATACTGTTTTGGCTAATATTCTCCCATTCGTCCAAAATGCACTATTTTAAATCGTTAATATTTTGGAATTGTCTGCCATTTTGGTACACAGCTCTGGCAAGATGTCCCCAACAATTTTCAATAATGTTGAGGTTGGAGATCTTGCTGGCCACTCCAAGACTCGAATAATTTTTGAAGAGAAGTATTTCTTAACCGCTTTCGCCGCGTGAACTACGACATTATCTTGTTGTAAAATGTGTTTATTTGCAGCAATTCTTACAGCATTAGTATTTAGTTGTTCATTTATCATTTCAATATACCTTTCACTATTCATTTGTCCTTTTATAAATTTGATTTCTGTTTTACCTCAATATCCAATATCGGCCCAAATTATCACACAGCCGCCTCCCATTTGGCGACAGCATAAAAATTGCTGTTCTTCATTCAAATTATGATAGTAATAGCCTACGTCGTTTGGACCATCCAAATTAAATCTTTTTTCGTCAGTAAATATAACTCTTCGCCGCTCTGTCCTCATATTTATATGCTTTTTGGCAAATTGTAAGCGGAACGATTTATGCTCCTTCTTTAAGCAAGGTTTCTTCTGCCTTTCTCTTCGCGCTAAATGCTTGCATTTTTGTAAAACACAACGTACACTCTTTCCGTTAATGTTTACGCCAACACTTTCGGCGATTTGTCTCGCAGTCATCCTCGAATTTGATGCTGTTCTCAATGTTGCACGTTTTTCAAGAGCAGTTAAACTTTGTGGGCGCTCAGAACTCTTCTTATTCCCGTAATTTTCAGGATTTTTTAACAAGCTCATAATAACTTTTCGGCGTCTATTTACGATTTTGGATATTTGTGTAATTCAATCTTGTTCTTCCTTTAACTTCAATATCGTATATACTTCCCATACACTTAGTTTTTTCCACGACCCATTCTTAACACTTTAGTATGTTGTTTTATTAAATAAGCACGAAAGAAGCTAGTATCCACTTTATCAATTACGTTTTGCAATGAATGTTTGCTCTTCAGTAACTTTTGCACAACTGACAAATGTAAAAAGTTCGATCATTGAAATTTAAAAGCAACTCACTTTTTCGAAGAATATAAAAATTATTGTTGACAAAGCAAGTGGGTAATAGTTTTCTTAATTGAATATTTAATTCAACATATTTCTTCTGGCATTATAATTTACAATATTTTACAGACGCAATTATTTCTTTAAAATGATCTAAATTCAGATCGAAAGGTCGAGGTTTTAAATTGCTTTTAAATTTCAATGAACGAACCAGTGCGCCGATAACATTAATATTATTTGTTAACAACATTACGATCGATAAAAGGAAATATTTATTAACGTTTTCATTTCGAAAATTCTATTCAAGCAAATATCGTGGATGATATTCAGTACGTTGTACGTACAGCCATGTCAGAATATGTTGACATATTAAAATATTCATTTTCTTCAGTTTAATATACGAAATGAGGAAAAATAGACGATGTGCTATCTTTTTGTGCCGGAGTGTACCAACAAGCTCCCGTTCCGGCAATCGAAAAACGAATTTCACAGCTCGCAATTGGTTTTCTGATTCGTTTCTAAGAATCCGCGTAAATCGTGGATTTACTGTAAATGTAACCAAGTATGTATATGCCTACGGATAACTAACCGCATTTAGTAAACGCGCCCCGTCGCGTCGCACGCTCGAAAGGTGCGCGCGGACAATCGCGCGATAATAAGCCGTGGATTATAGGAAATCGATAAGAAAGTCCGAAACTTTCTCGAGACTCAAATAGAAATGTTTATGCAAAATACAAATTTCCAGCATCGATTACAAGATACTGGACCCGAATAAAAATTTCTTTCCACCTTAAATATTTCTGCTAAGTCGATGATTTAAACGATTTGAAAATACTTTCTCTCTCTCTCTCTGTCGCACTGTTACCAACTCTATCAAATTATTAAGGAAAGAAACTGATGTCTGTGCAGCTCCTATATCTGGTAATTAATAGAAACAATGTTGTCCATTGACGATAATATGATGATAATCCCTTTTATCCTTCTGTTTCATGTTTCATTGTATTGCATAATTAGCCAGACAAAACGCCACGCGTTGCATTGTATTAGGCGTTCCCAAATGACCGCTTTGTTTTCGATTAATGCATGCAATGCGAAATTCAGAGTAGCTTTTTAAGCGAAGTGATGAATAAACTGCGGATTTTTATGCAAAACGAAAGCTGTCCAAGAAAATATACTTCTTTTCTTAACAGAGTAGGGTAATTTCGGGGGAGATGCACCAATAGGAGAGATGCACCAGTTTTTATCGTGGCAATACTGGACGATTTTTAACTGTTTTTTTTTCGCGTGTCATTTACATCATATTAACCTATGCAAAAAACCTCGTTTCGAAGAACACGTGTATCGCATCATTTACGCGTAACAGAAGCATAAAAACTTCTTAATGCTCCAAATTCCTGACGAAATATTTTTGCAAGTGATAAGTACAAATGTTATTACGTTCTTATTGTATGGTTTTAACTTTCAACTATGATAAACTATGATTAACTATGACAAAATTTTTTGTGCTGGTTCTTGTTTTTGTACAGGTGCGTCTCTCCTTCAATTTAGGGATAGACACACCAGTAATTTATGCAAGTATACTAGGCAGTCGTTTTCGTCTCAGGAGCATCCCTTTCTAAATTAATTACATAGCGATAAATTAAAACTGAGACTTGTTGTTTGACACACTATTTGTTAACATCATACGCTTTAATTAATTAATATTGGTAATTATTTAGAAAGAGGTATTCCTCTCCGATTTTGATGAAATTTAAACTTGTTATAGATTTCGAGATTTTGTACAACTATTTCCTGTTCATATATGAGCGGATCTCTTTTAGTTTTCGAGATATTCGCAAAAAACTATTGCTAGTACTGAATTGAATTTTCCGTATTCGTGCACGCTCTATGAAACATGTACAATGTATACTACTTTATGTAACATGTGTTGTAGAGAAAAAAAAGGATAGATGTAGGGAGTAGAGGCTATAAATGAAGGAGTGCGTCTATCCCCAATTAGGAGTGCATTTCACCCCAGGCCCTAGGGGGAGATGCACTTTTTCGACCTTTTTTAAACAGTATATTAATATATTAATATAAAAGTTTTACTCGTGTAACGTTATATTTTATTGAACAGATTTAAATAAAGAATTCAACTATGCCTGTCTACACATTCAATTCTTTTTAATAAAATTTTTATAAGCGGGAAACAAAATATGCTGCATCTCTCCCGAAATTAGCCTATGTCGAAAAATTAATACAATAAATTGACGCTTCCGAAAATTTCTAAGTTTGATCTGTCTTCCGATGAGTTCGAAATGAACCTATTAACCTATTAATAAGTATCAAATATATTCTTTAACTATATATATAGCATTCATTAAGAAACCTTTCAATGTCGTATATGCACTCAGAGGCTATGTTGAGCATCTTGCGTTAAGTGTATGTATGCACCCGCTGCACTCAAAGGGTTAATGCGAATGGTGTGCCGCGAAGTATCGCTATTAACGCAATATATCGGACAGTAGCGCGACCCGAAACCAAAGAAAAGGAAATACCGGTAATAAATACTTGAGACTTTTCTAAATTAACAGTTTCACGAGCTTGATTATTCTCGATTATGCATCATGTACTTAAGCATGTAAAGCAGTGTTGCACGGGACTAGAAGTATTTTTGAATTTAAAATAGACCTTGATCTGTGATACACAAGCTCATCACAATACATTTATAAATGCTTTTGAAGGTATACGATTAAAGTCCATTCGAATAAAAAATGAAAAGCATTCTTCCGATTGTATATCAATTTTCGAGCAGAAGGGCGAACGATTCAGAAGAGAAAGCATACTTTTACCTACACATTTCTGCATTTGCATACGCGTTCTGATCTAAGGTCAAATTTTCTCTCGTTATCCTGTGGGAAAACTTCTCGAGACGCAAACAAATAGTTAGTTCGCGAGACCGATTAATCAAGTGTTGATTAAGTTTAATAAAGACATTTCAGGAATAAACAATACTTCCAACGTCGGCTTAATACATTATACAGAGTGGTCTTGAAAGACTAGTTCTCTTTGGGCCTCTAGGATAGTTTTCCGTGAGTGCAATTGGGAAAATTATGTGGATAATGTGAATCAGGACTTTACCTTGAAAAATAAAAGATTGCTAGCGCTTGCTCCAAACCTCGGCTAGCAGCCTGATTTAAACGCTTCACCTACCGGAAACACGGTAAGTTTTTCGACGACTATGACTCGCCTAAAAAATCATAGATCCCTCTTAAATTCTTTTCGCTGGGTCATTGCCGTTTAGTGTTCACGCTAAACCTACCAAGCACAGGATAAATTCTTCGACGTTTATGATGTGCTAGGAGAAAAAGAAGATTTCCGTCTTTATCGCATACGACTACGATGAAAGTGAATTTCATTTGAATTTAAAGGGAATTAATAATCTCCGTCGCGAGTCTGCCTCGCAGCATTGACTTTTGACCGAAAGTACGCCTTGCGCATCCCAACGGAAAATTCTGTACGCGAGTGGCAGCGTTACGATAAAACAATCGTAGCGAGAGAAAACAAACTAGCTATGAAAGTGCTTAGTCTCGATAGGTAGAACGGTGGTAAAGGAGGAAAAGTGTCGAGTGGAATATGTGCGCGCACGGCTGGATTTTCGACACGGGGAACAGGACGATCGAAATCAGTCGGGTATCTCGCGCACGATCGATCGATGCATGAACTCGGTTATCGAGCCTGGGATCGCCATTAACGAAGGTTTCACGGTGGATTTTCGAAAAATCGACTCGGATCGCGCGCTGCCTTGTTTCCTCCCTCCGCTCTCCTCGTCTCTTTCTCTCCGTCTCTCTCGTCCACCCACGCGCGGCGCAACAACGAAACCGGCCGGCGCGGCGGCCGAGAGAGAGTGTATTTCTTGCTTATTATCCTTTCCTTCGATTTCCTACCGTAAGGAAAAAGAATACAGTTCTCGGATGGTGGCGTACGTATCGACGGTATCCTCTCTCGGTGCCCTCGGTGTGACTCACGCGTCGAGGCGTACTCGCCCCGGAGATTTACAGCTCATTACCGATTTCATAGCCCGAAGTCACGATCGATCCTCCGCGGGCGTAACTTCATAATCCGGGACGGCGCGATGGTTCGAATACAACGACAACGATCGAAGCGCGCGTCAATCGAGTTCGCGTGTCGTCTGGTCTAGACTCGTATCGTATGCTAGATCGCGAGCTACGATGCAACTGGTGGAAAGGTGGGAAAAAATTGGAACTCGCGGGCTAGGTAGGTCGGGACCCGGAGAACTTAGAGAACGTCGTTCTTAGCCCATAGGTCGTCCCCGAGAGAACCCATTCACTGCGACAGCCGAATAACTTCCTATTTACCTTTCAGTTTCTCCAGGGCATCTCCAGTGGTAGAATCGAACCGCGACTGTCCAACCCAGTTCTCCGTCTCCTCGCCAGTTCCCTCACAAAAAATGTCCTTTTCGAACTGCACTAACGCAAAAGGCTAAGCTTGAGCACCCACGAAGTTGTCCTTCGGCTATCGAGCACCAGCAATCTCTCACGGTTCCGCGAAGCAATCGGCGCTCGTAATCAACAGCCGCGAGACCGATCGGGCCGCGCGCGGGCCGCGTGCGTCTCTGTGCTCTGGCATGAATTGTTGGATCCGAAAGCGGCCGGATTGATCACACCGGCGCAGAGAAAGAGGATCGATCGATCGGAACAGGCGAAAAAGTGTATGCGCGGGTGTAACGATTACGTTGCACCGAGAGCACGTTGTTGGCAGTGGTACAGCGTGAGCTACCGGAGCATAACACACTTGAGTTCGTTCGTAATGCTAGGTCCACGTTACCAGCTCCACGCTGCTGGAAATGTCAAACGACGACGACGACGTTCGCCTGGTTCACCGTTGTTGTGCCGACTTGGACGGCCGTCCCGTCGCTTGACGCGGCCCGCAACTGTGACATAATATGTACGACGATTTGAAAAATCGTTTTCGTTTGCGGATCGGCTGTCACGGAGAGGAGGTTTTGACGCGCGACCACGTTGATCCACGTTCTCGAGTTTGTCCTTGATCGTAGTCGTCGAGGCACGGACGCGGAGGTCGCCTAGGCGATCGACGGAGATTGTCGTCGTTCGTTCCCCGACAGATTTTCCGTAACAGATCTCCGGCGGTTTTTCGATGCAGCGAGATCTAGCGAGAGATCACGTCGCGCTGCGCTGCTGGTCGGGCGCGTGTGTCCAACTCGATCGCGGTGCAGCCGGCTCGACTCGACTCGGCTCGGCTCGGCTCGGCTCGAATCTTTCTCTCTCGCGTGTTCCGTGGTGCACGACTCGAGCGCGGACTGAAGTCGACCGCGTCGTAAGGTGAGCGGAGGTGACTTGTTGCTCGACTCGAGTCGACTCAACTCGACTCAACTCGAGTCGACTCGACTCCCCTCGGACGCCGCTCGACTCGATTCGGCCTGGGCCGAACCATTAGCCCAGCCCAGTGGCGGCGGCGCGCCGCGGCTTACCTTTCTACGATTATACCTTATGCCGCGATCGCGCCGCGGTATCGCGACCTGTTCTACACCAGCGTATCGCAGGTATACGTGTGCACGGATTTACGCGTACCGGCGCGGCGCGGAGCGGCGCTCCAGGCCCCCTCGTGCTGCTCTGTCACATTTCTTGGGCTACCCTATCTCTTGTCCTTTCTCTATCTGCCGACTGTTACTATCTCCTATGAACGGCATACTATCTCTCTCTCTCTCTCTCTCTCTCTCTCTCTCTCCTCTGCTCCATCGCTGCAGTCTTCCTTTGCACCGTTTCGTTTTGTCTCGCGTCCCTCTCGCTCGCACCACCTCAAGCCGCCTGTGGATACGCCCATGCATAGGCGGCACGTCTACACCACTGCTCCAAGGGGTTACATACCTTCGACAAAATCGAAAAGATCGATTTTTGAAAATTTCTACTAACAATCTAGATTACTAGCCAGCGGATCTTTATGCAAAACAGAAATGTTCAGAATTGCAACGCTGGAGTGAAATGGAAATTTATTTTCTTTCTTAACCCCTTGCTCTCTACAATGTCGAGTCGGACTCGTGATGAAGATCCTGTATATTTAATACTAGGTTTAAAATTGCATAGCAATATTTGTAAATTTATCCTAATTATTGTCATAAATGCATAGAATCCGCCGTCTAATGATTAAGGTGACAATGCATCCTTTATTTCACGGCACAAAACCCGCAATCTGGCAGTAGGACCTTCGTCGAGAATTAAAACGGTCTGCATTAATTTCTTTCAAGGAATACCTTGAAAAAGCTGTAAGCAGTATGTGTATCGATACTCGTGTTTCCCATAAATGCATGGAAACCCGCAGTCTAGCGATAACTATACGCGAATACTGGTGGTACATAATAGTATCAAAGGTGGATGGCGAGCCACAGCAAGAGCGGATCTAAAGGAGGTCTAAGAGACCTAAGAGAGTCTCTAGCGCGTACGCACCAGGCAGTCGGCATTGTCGTTTTTGAATTTCCGCAGGGCCGTAATGCTGTGTTACATAATTGAAAGCGTAGGAAGCAGATTGATTAACACACATGAGAGGAGAAAGGTTCGCGCATAGATTGGTTGTGGCTTTTATGCGAATCGCGCGATGCGATTCTAGGAGACCCACGTGGGTGTCATCACACGAGCGCGTGAAAAAAAAGCTCCCTCTCTTTCTCTCGCACAGATTATAGACTCTGCAACGCCGTGACGCGGGCTGCACCGTCTCGGCTTGCAATATACGAGCCGCACAGCCTCTCGAATATCACGGAAAAGGAGGAACGACGGCGACAATAAGCCGCGAGTTTACGATTTCCTCTTCGGGACCCGGACCCTTCCGATCGAAAACGTTTTTTTTTCATCGCTACCGTCCCGAGTAATCGCACGGTTTAGTCCCGATATTGTTATTCCGATAAACCCGGTAATTACGCGATGCCATGGTCCGCGGTCAGCTTGTGTTAACGTGAGCAACGCACCTGCCTCTCTTTAACGCTTTGTTAACACTGAACGCTTCGGTTACGGGCAACCGTATTCCACGAAAGTAAGGAACGGGCCCGACGAGCCGCGCGATAATTATCGGGAAACACGAAACACATCACAGCGCCGGGGAATTATAATTCAATTAAACCCGGCACGTATCGCGGAACCGGCGAATCGGATTTTTCTTTTATAAGACTGCAACGTCATGGACGGGACGCACGATGCATTGGTTCATTGGTACGTAACGTCATCGCCTGATTTCTTGGGATGCCGGAACGATGAACCAACTAATTCTTCTCTCGTCCTAGCGTTGCTGGTTCGTAAACGTTTTTAGCGACCTGTCCACCGAAGGACCACTCGAGCTGCGTTTCTGTCGAAATTTCTATTCGAAAATCGAGAAAACTGATTTTAGATTGTGTATTTCCACAAAAATGTACGGAGGGTAGTTAACCCTCGTACGTTCCTCCTAAATTCACCCGTTTAAATCGATGATTGATTTCTCTCCGTCTGTGTTGTGATATGTATACGTTATCGGGACTGTAGGTCAGGAGCTTGAATACATTTTTCATTACTAGATGTTTATTCAAATAGCACAGCACAATGAAATAAACGTTATCCAGGTCTGAATAAATGATGTTTGCATACAACGCAATATTATTTAATGAACTGTGTGAGAGCTGTGAAACCGAAATATTTGCCTTATTCTTTCTCAGGCTCTTTAGTGCGGAAAAATGGCGGCACTCGATACAATAAAACGCAGGTCAAAAGACCTTTCCTTCTTTACATGCTCGTGCATGTCGGTGTATAGTCCAACAGACGTTACAAATGATGCTGAACTTAAAATAAAAAATCACTTCCTAATAAAAACATTTCGAACTTGTTTTTCTTTTTGTTGCTCTATGAGTAGAATTACCCGTATTCCCAAGCAGAATTGGGCAAAAATTTCATCAACGATTGACGAATAAATTTCTAGTTCAATCGTTAATCGCAATTAACAATTATTCTCCTAGTTTATTCGTTAAAAAATTGCGGTTAACGATTAAATACTTATTAATCGTTAATTGGGAATAACGGTTAAATTTCTACTCTAGTCGTTAATTGCGATTAACGATTGCATTCCTTTCAAGTAGTAATCGTTAATCGGATAATTGATTAATGCTGAACTGCTGAAAGTTCAAAATGAAATACGGAATCAAAACTATATGAATACTGAAAAAAATGTAAACTGAGTTTAGGTGTATTATCATTTGGTCTATAATACAAACTCTGTTTACGTGCTTTTATGTTTTTTTTCCGATGATTTCTTTTTTTAATCGACGATTGACGATTAACTTCATCAATCGATTGAATCAGTCTCCGATTTTTCGATGATTTCTTTTTTTAATCGTACACATTAATCAATCAATCTCGAGTAATATTCTAATCGATTAATGCCCAACTCTGTTCCCAAGTAGGGAAAGGTCGGCTCTTTCCAAGAAAAGTTTGCCGACCCCTGATTTAAAGTGTAGAGGGTGAGGTTGGGCTGTAACTTGGGTGCTTGGGCAAAGTAGAATTTCGGGACCCCTAACCCCAACTTAACACTTTACCTACCGTGCCTATTAATAGGATTTTCGATAATTGTGCTGTACCAAAAAGGCATATAGAAATTTGCTTTTACATTGCAATTTTAAATGAAACTATTAGATGACGTTATTTAGGGTGACTTGTTAGTTCACAATATGAAAATTGCTGTTGCTATTGAAGGTTCCATTAAAAAGTGTTTAGCCATGTACCATAGATTTTTCAAAATTATGCAATAATCACCGGTCGGTAATGTGTTAATAACTTTATGAGAAAAAATTAAAATATGGATGTTGAATCTTGGTTTGTGTTCAGGGCCCCCTTTTGCTTGGAGCCCCGGGCATTTGCCCAAGTTGCCCATTGGGTAACGCGCCACTGGGAGTAAGGGTGAATTATTGTCCCAGTACCTTTTAATATTTTTAAAGGGCGTACGAGGGTCAATTGGCCGATATCGATGTTTGACAGGACGAATAGTGAAAAGTTAATCCAGTTCCGCCTTGGGGAAACCAGCTGGTGGGGATATCAAGCATAATCGGACGGAAGGGAATCTGGTCGCTGGCCGATTGACAATCCACAACCCCGTAACTGTTTTCGAATGCATATCGAATGCATGCACGTGTGCGCACGTCTAACGTGATACAGAATGGCGAACCTAAGAATGATCGTATTCGCCGAACACATGCTCGAAAGACTGCACATTAAGCCAACAGGGCAGCAAGGGACAGTTGTCCATTCGGTTTCTATTCCTCCCGACAGAGATGCAGTTGTCGACAGCATTGTCGGATATGAAAAGTGTCTCCGTTAGAAATATATCTTAAACTTCAAGGTCGACTTGTTTAATTCCTGATTCATTGCTCGATGACAATCGTATGATCTTTCCGCGCAGAAATAGATCAGTAGTAACTGGCGGATAGTTTACGACTGCAGGTTGTGATTTGTGAACATACCATTAGATGTTAAACTTCCACCATGGTAGATTCGCATCTTTCGCTGTTTGAATCGTTTCAGCTGCGCGAAGAAAATCGGCAAGGAGTTCATAAAAATTGTCGGCAATCAATCTATTAATATGTATAAGTATCAATAGTCGGACGATTTTCCGAGTTGCTACACGGTAACACGCGATAAGGTGCTCTTAATAATGCGCAGAATTGCAAATCAATTCTTTCATGGTAAATAAAGATTTCTACATGAATAATTTATTTCATGTCTCCTTGTTGTCCGTGTAATATCATCCGAAGATCTTCTGTTGCGAGTTACTGGAATATTCAACTTTCTTCTATTCTGGACTATTATTTTGATCCGATTGTTAACGAGCGAAATTGATTTGCAAAAGGGTGAATTCGGAGTGCGAAACCTGTGTAACACGAAGGCTAGAAAGAAATAGAGAAAGCGTGCACTGTTTCGACGGTGAAGTGTGGAGCACAGGGATGGTGGAAAATGAGCGAGACGGAGCGGGAAGGATTGAAAAGTGAAAGGTGGAAAAGGGACGGAGCGATGCTAGGATAGAAAAGGCGAATCGTTTGAAGGGGAGGGGGAAGATTCTCTTTTGCGAATGAAAAAGACAGGTGTTTTGAAGGAGGACGAGAAGAGACAAGGAGGGAGAGACGAGGGAAAAGATGCGGTGTATCCGAAGAGAGAGAGAGAGAGAGAGAGAGAGAGAGAGAGAGAGAGAGAAAGAGAGAGAAAGGAAGAGATATAAGAACGAGAGGAGCCCACCGCGAGAGAGGGATATGGTACAGCGAGTGGCGTGCATTCTCTTGCACACGCTGCCTCCCTCCTATTGCAGAGCGGGCAATGCACACGTGCACCGTGCACACGGTATCGTGCAGGTCTGCGTGTACAAAGTAGGTCCACGAGAAACGGAGAGACGGCGAAGAGAGCGAATATCGCCGTCCCCTCGCGGCCGGTGCGACCAATCCGCGGCAAGCGCGAGCTGCGTGAGGGCGGAACGCGGCCTCTTCGCGTATATTTGCGTATTTATTATTCAGTTTGCAAATACGTGGCAAAAATGATCTCCCTCGGCGCGCCGCAGTGGCTGGATCTCCGGCTCGCTCCTCTAAACCGGCCCGCGCAGCCGGGAGGTGGAGCTAGGAGATAGGAGCAGAACACCGGTAAGATATCAGCCGTTAATTTGTTTGAAACGCCACTTGCACGGCCGATTGCGCCGTCTCTCTGTGCTCTCTCCACACAACCTGCTCACTCTACTCTACGTGTACGTGTACGAGACACCGGACAACCGGTGTTAACCAGCCACCGTCCAATAGGAAAGGACATTTTCTAATTTGTCCTTCTAACGCGACTAGACGCCCGGAAATATTCGACATGGCGAACACCATCGACATATTCGGCTCCAACGGAAATATAGGATTGTCCGACTCTCTCATATACGGCATTACAAAAATCACTGGCTCAAAATGTCGCAAACACAGATCTAATCCAACCACGTAATCCTTTGTTTCTTGGACAGTCGTATTTTGTACATAGTCCGAAAGTTTGTCTTAAACTTGACTTAAAACAGGCTTAGCAAGACCCTATCTTCAATTTGACTTTGAACCGAGAGAGACTAGCTACAAATTCGAAGTGGATGAAGACGTGAATGCGAATCGTTTTTAGCAGCGTTACACCAGACAATAGAGAGCGAACTCTGATAGTCCGATAACGACGGGATTCGAGCAGTAGAAGATTACAATGCGTCTCAGTTCCTCCCCCTGATCCTCTGCCAGATCAGCTCGGGTAAGGGCGACAGGCTCACTACCCCGCTCTGCGGCGGTCGTCGTATCTAGACAAGGTCTGTCTCGATTTCTTGGGAAAAAGTTCGACGTTTTGGTGTCGCCATCACCACTCCCCTCTGGAAATGTCCGCGTGCTGCCGTTCCGGTTGAACCCCCTTCCGCCCTGATGCGATGGGCCAATATGACGGCGCGTCCATTCGGCTACACGGTATCTCGTCCATCTTCCCGCGGATGCCCGGACAAATTGATACAGGCGCACGACACGAATTGCAGCACGCGACTAGCTTGATTCGGACCGGTCGCGTGTCATCGACTCGCCGAACCACTGCTAACTGGCTTCCAACATGTTTGAACATGTTTGAATGTGCCTGGACAGTCGCGAACATGTTCGAACATTTTGGAGCATGTACGAAGTTCAAACATGTTCAACATAAGGCAAGTTGTATAATTTTCAACGTACGGATATACATTACAGATCTGTATAAAATATAATTACTCATTGAATGAATCATTGCAAATTACAGAAGGTAATCATGACCACTGACTTATTTCAACGGTGATTGACTGATTAATGATTACATGAAACAATCGATTACGAAACAATTAATTACCGTCCATGCTCGACAAATCCAATGTTTATTGTTAACTTGAGGGAACTTTGCTCGCGCGTCGAAATGCCAGAGAATGCTTTGACGGTAAGTTCATCGAGTTGTTGAAATGTCGCTCTCGTGCGAATTTTTCTATGAATATTACCGGAGACAAACGTAGGATTCCGGCTCTGTCCGTTAACGCGGTGTATCTCTAAATACGCTGGCATTGTATTCTACAGTAATAGATTCACGATCGTACGATAATCAAACGAACTGTAAAAAAGGGCCAATTATATTCCTCGCACGAGTGTGATGCTGATAAGGCATAGTCAAGTCATTTATTTTCCTAATATGTTTACCAGCTGAATGACAATCGGGATGGGCAAATGTGCTCTTTCTTGATGAAGTCGCGTTCATTTAACTGCGCGGTACAAGTTAATCACACAATCAAAAAATCCGTAAGCTATAGCAACAGACACGAAACGAGCATGATTCACGTTTTTAAAGGAAGGCACCACGAAGAAAATCGTGCGACAAAGTGTTAAAAGAATGCATCGACAGCTGTTTTAGCGTATTGCCGTGTATTTTGTCTGTCGATTTTGAATTTCCCCGCGTTGCCCGTAAATTGAATTTGCATTCTGTCAGGACGCGTTCGAAGGAAGCGTCTCCCCGATGAATTCGCCATTGCAGAGAAAATCTATCCGAGCCTCGGTAGCCATTCAGCCGTAAGAAACGGGGACGGTCATCCCCATACAGAAGAAGGCCGGTATCGGTGCTCTTCTTCGACCATGTGCATTTGCTCACCATGGTCATTTACACCTTCTTCGCGTGTTCCTTGCACGCCATAACATTTCCGCGCGCCACGATATCATCTCCTTTCTTCTGTTCGCCTTGCAGGTTCTTTGAAGTTCGCCAGGTACTTCCTGATCTTAAATACTTAAGGAAATGGCGATTTGATCGTACGGCCCGGCCGGTTCCTTCTTTCCACGGGCTGTCTTGAAACCACCGCGGAGTTTATCAGATAAAACGTGAATGCAATCTTCGTGCATGCCGAAGATACCAATCGTAATTCTATAAGCCCGTTGATGATCACTGGTTTGCATTTTCGGTACCGAAATAGGCAGAGAGACGCTTTCGTCGTCGTCGTGGCGGCTGGTCCGCCATTTTTCCAAGTTCCCACTGTGCGCCAACGCGCGTCTTTCTCTACTAAATTGTTGACCTAATCAATGCATCAATCATTTGGAATATATCAATTTTGTAATAAGGTGGAGTGGGGCTTACCCCACCTCACCCAGCCCAAAATTTGCTCAAATAAGGACAAAAAATGTCAGGGTGCAAACCCATTTTTTGGACCCAAAATCTAGTAAGATTCTAGTTACTTTCTAGTTACAATCTGAAGGTATCCTAGACCCTGAAGCGAGGAAAACACCTTTATTCTTGGGCAACATCTATGTAGAATAGTTCACACTAACTTATACTATAATACATTAATAAATACAAGCTAGAGAAATTTCGTTCATATTATAATAAAAATAACCAATTAACGGACTTGCCCCGTAGGCGGACTTACCCCACTCCACCTTATCAGAAGTTCTGTCGTATTTTAAAGAAAACATTTGATTCGATTTATAACAATGTAAGTTTAATAATATTATAATTTCCATTATTTGGAACAACTTGTTGCCATCATTCAGAGAACCTGTCAACTCCTGTTTCCCAATGATTCGCTGGCAACGTGTGTTTTTGATTTACAAGCAAAATAACCTGCTTATTTCAAATACGACAGAACTTTTCCTCCAGCCTAATACATAGTGTACTCGACCCTTCGACGACTGGACGAGATATCTCGCCACAACAATGTCGTTTACGCAACGCCATAGACGAGATATCTTGCCATAAGGATGTGGGTTGCGCAACGCTATAGACGAGATATCTCGTGTGCCTTTTATTAGGATGCGAAATCCATTCGCGAGACATTTCGTCGTCGATGGAGGACGGTGATGAATGCTAAATAAACCACGATTTATTGTTTTTGAATAGATCATATTGTAGTTCTGGAATTCCATAAACGACATCTAAATCGTAATCTCCTGGCAGCCACTGCTTCTATCAGATCTAATAAACCCCAATCGACGCGAAGAAATGGGTGGAACAAATACCGCGAAGGAAAACGGGTAAGAATGGAAATAATTTAACCACGATTGCCATGAAACCGTCGAAAGCGTTCGTCTCGCAAGGATGAAAACGCTTATTCCCACTACGTATGTACACACAAGTAAACGGTTCATGGGACGTGTTACGTGTGCGCGTGTATACGTGTTTTTCCCAGTTTAACAGTCGATTTCATGCTCTCTCAATGACTCGTTATCCGATTCAATTTACAAAACAGTGTGTACTTCGCGAGTAATATTAATTTAATCGAAGTCCGTTTACGTTCACACGTAAGAACAACGGTAATGGAATAAAAGCGGAGCTACAAGCGTGACGAGCCAGAAAGCATGGCAACCGATGTGTATCTTACGGGGCAGTTTAATCGATGACGTAATATCTTGACTTGCTAAATGATGCCGCCAATATGTCCGTAATCAGTGCTGTTAGGACGAAACCGTGACTCGATGAAACGTCCGCGGTCCATACCCAAATTCCATCCAGTATTCCATAATATACAAGGTGTAAAAATAATTACGGTCATCCAAGCTCTTCTAGAAGAACGACTACAGTGGTTTCTCTCTAGCTAACGTTTTTTTAACACAAAAAAACACTAACAGAACCGCGTTCTGTCTTTAATAAAGAGACAAAATAATTTGCAAAAGGCATAACGTCGTTACCAGCGTTGAGTACCACTGCCGACAGCGCATGTTTTGCCAAACTATTTCGTTTCCACATCGAAACCGAAACGGGATTTGCAACTTCCGTTGGGGCCTTCCGCGGGTCAAAGGTTCGCTCTATCAGGTGGTACAATTAGAATTTCTGCTACGCATTCATAGTCCCCGAAATAAATTGGAAAATATCCGTAAAAATGGTCTGGCTCTCGTCGACCTTTCTACTGTAATCGTTAGACTGCGTATTTTATGGATTTATAAGAATGAACAGATTAAATAGAAAACTGAAGGAGACTGTTATATTTTTTTCGACTTGTTAAGATGGCTGAAAGAGGAAATACATTTTCATTAACCCGAAGTGAATGAATTAGTATTTTTCGGTCGACGAGAAAGTCTTTCGTACCGACTTTCTTACCAACTCCGCACTTGTCATTCTTTCAGAGAGCGGTTTTCTTTAGCCCATCTCTCTTGAAAACCGAGCGGTTCAAAGTTCACGGTATTTTACGCCCTACTTCCTCCGACGCCCGTACCTTCAAACCGTAACGCAACCTCTCCGTGAAGAGAAACGCGACAAATTAGATCTGCGAGGTTTCTCGCGTGTCACACCCGATGTAGCGAATGACCGACTAAAGTTTCGAGGCGAACGTTCTTTTTCAAGAATTCCTTTTCCACCGAACACGTCAAGCACCTTAGGCGAGCCTCTTCCGCTCGCAGGGAACGTCGATGCTAGATTTTCCAAGTAAATTGATTATGTAAGCGTCTGCGAAAGAGGTCTTCGTCCTCTTTGAACCGCCGCCATCATTACCTGGAATGATCTAGAAGTTTTCCTGGAAAATTCATAACGATCCGCACAGTGTATCCTCTGTAATTAGTTCGCATCACATAAGAATTTCCATTTCTAGTGTTCTCCGGCCAGAGATGGTAGACGTTTCGAATAATGGAAATAGAAGTTGAAAAGGTTTGTTCTTGATCAAATTGTACAGCTGCACTGTGTTAATTAGAATGTGTGTGCTGAAACAATGAGGTTGTTTGGTCGAAAAGCTATGCTGGTTTAAAGTGCGTAAACATTTTCTCGAGACGCGGAGGAAACGGAAACGAAACGGTCTCGAGCCGGGTTCGTTAAGAGTCGTTTCCATTGAATCGTCGCCGTCGTCGCCAGTTCGTCGGTGCTCCTCCGGGCTTCTCTTTGGCTGGTTTTTACGATCAGGATCGTCGTAACGATGATCGCGATGTTCATCCTGGTTGGCAGTCGCGTCGCGCCGAGTCAACAGGGATCCCAGAGCGTCGTTTCACGGCGGCGCGGCGCGGCAGTCGTATGCCCTCCTCGCTAGGAAATAAGAAATTTTCTTGAGAGATGCGAGCCTCTGCGAGGGAGGAGGCCTAGCCAAGCGAACATAGTTAATTTAGATTGTATCGCGTGAGAAGCAGGAAATGACGAAATATCCTGAGTGCTGACTTATACACGCCGCATCGTGTATACCTGGGCTCGTTCCTCGGCCGCGTTACTCCTCGACTCTTCGCGACCTCAGCCCCTCCGACCACCGACACGCAAGGATGATACTCTTTTTTCCTATCCTCGCCTACCCGTTGCACCTATTTTTATGTTGATCAAGGAGCCCCTTCAACCAACTAGAGGTCTTACCATGAGAATTTCCATCCGGAGCGTTATAAAAAAGAAAATCATTTCTTCTTCTTTGTCCCCGCTTCGTCAAAACGCTCCGGAACAGATTTGCACGAGAGCTAATTGGCCAACAGGCTCGCAAATATTCGCGTCACTCTTTTCCAACATTTGCATATCGTGCCCGATCTTCGTCATACTTCGACCTTCGTCCTGTTCGCGCATTTTTTTTACCGTGAAACCGATTCTTTTTTAGTCTTCTTCAATCTGTCCGTCTCATCACAGTAAAATAATTACATTATACCATACAGTGACTCCCATCAAGTAATCGGACTGTACGATTCGAACTTTTTTTGAGAGGTTAGAGTAATTAATTTACTGCATGATGTGAAAAGATATTTTTTCAAAAATTCCAATTGGTCGGAAGTGTGGAGGGAATATTAAAAGTTGCATTTCAGTGGCTTCTGTATTATTTCCAACCCATTCGAATGGCTCGGAACGAAGATATTTTAAGTGACGCCCACCCAATTTTGTCATAAGCGCAGTCCGAATATGATAGTGTTTTCAATTCAAGCGTTAGTTGTTTTAGGTGTTTCCCGTGCTGTTTTTTGCGATAAACGCATAAAATCCGCAGTCTAGTCGGCAGTTGCGGGCCCCGAAGGTTGCCCGACAATATTTCTTTGCCGAACCATAAACGGATATGACGCAGGAATAATTTGTCACAGACGATTGGAGACGGAGAGCAGAATGAAGACTTGGGTTCCGAGTAGGCCACGATCAGCGCATGTACACGGGCGCAAGTTGCGTGAACGTTTTGCGGCACTGCTCGGAAACGAAACACGCCACGGTAAAATTTCCATTTTAAAGCATACATTCTATGCGTTTCGACTGTTAAATCCCACGAGTTCACCTGCTCTTTTTTCGTTCCGTGTTCCGAGACCCTTATCGCGCTAAATGTGGCGAACATCGCATCGTTGCTTCGTCTTTCTTGACGAAAAAGTCTACGATTTTATGCGTCAATAAAAACAATTATTACCGGAGGATCTTTGTGCAAAGTAAAAATCGTTTGCGTTGGTTGCACGATATAGGAACCACGCATCCTTTTCCTTTAAATATCTCGAAACTAGAAATACAATATGTGACTTGGACCACTTTCATAATTATGGGCACATTTATGTAGAGTACGGTGAGATATTTTAATCGTAGCACATAGACATTTAATAAGAGACAAAGGACGCGTTCTGTTTGAAGAACAACGCGCATTACTCGGAGAACAGATAACAGAAGTTTATGTAATGGAAGTTTTATTCATTCAGAAATGGTTATCTATAAGAGACGTCTATATTAAAACGACGTCCTGTATTTACTCTATAAGATGTATATCGATGCCGGTAAACCCACTGAAAAATTCTACGCACTTGATAGTCGCATACACAATTTCAAAGATCGCCACTCAACATTGTTACGTAACAATTTATTTATCTGCGATGATAGAATTCCCCTCCCGCTGCAGAAAAATATGCGCGCGATAGCGTATCTGCGAAAAGCATTTAATGTAATATCGCACTCGGAGGGTCATAGATGCACGATTACATATTTATAAATTAACTGATATAACATGGAGATGTAGATAGAGTGGTAAATGCAAGGCATAAAACTGGGTTTTCCTCGTTCCACTCCCATGGAGCTTGGTCACCTGAAAAGTTTACTATGCTCAATTAACCCTTTGAGAACTGTACGCTCCTTGGGCATTGCCACTTCCGATACTTCGCAATACCTGTCTTCGAGTAATTTCGCAATTTTATCAGAAATCCTAATTACCTTACTGTATCCCGGAACTATCTATCATTTCGAACACTATCGTTTGCATTTTGGTTACATATCTAACCGCTGAATCGCTTCTAGCAAAAATTAATGCACACTCTAACATCTTATGCAGGTACATACATTTTCGAACGTAATTAAACATTTTCCACAGCCTGCAGGAAAATTTGTAGTTTACGTGGATTTCTAAAAATGATTAGGTACGTATAATCGAGAAAGCAGTATATTAAAAAGATTTACGGACATTAGCGTATTAGTTGCAATTTAGTCAGGTTCCAAATCTGCAGTGTACCCAGATAGCACAAAGACGTTTGCAGTTGGACATTCAGACGTCTTAAAGATGTCCCGAATGTCCTACGAATGTCTTCCGAACGTCTCCTGAACGTCGTGTGTTATAAAACGGTACGTCTTCAAGGCGTCTGTTTGACGTCTAGAAAACGTTCATGGAACGTTCGCACGACATTCGGGAGGTCTTTAAGACGTCCCTAAGACGTCCATAAATGTTAATTAAATTAAAAGAAGGGAGGAGTAAAAATAAATTTCGACAAAAACGAGTTTAAAGTTAAATCTAGCTTTATCAGAAGAACGCATGTGGAATTGACATAAAAAGTGTAGTAAAAATAACGATTGCAATTAAAACTCTATAAAAATATGATAGTAAAAACTGACGAGTTGAAATTGAAGTTAAAATGGAAATTTAAGTTGAAGTTGCAGTTGAAATTTAAAATTGAAGTTGAAATCGAAGATTTGAAATTGAAGCTGAAATGGAAATTGAAGAGTTGAAATTGATGTTGAAATTGAAGCAAAAACACTAACTCATACAAATAATAATGCTAATACTTACTGCTAAATTATGGGTATATAAAAACCACACTGTTCACGGTCTTAAAGACGTAAACGTTAAAGAGTCTTCTGAGAACGTAAGACTTTCAGACTTGAAATAGACGTAAAATGGACGCCTTTAAGAATTCGTATGCTATCTGGGTAATAGTAACTGCATTCGAAAATCCGACATTTTGTTTAGTATGGAAGAAGGGAAGGTATCAAAAATGTTGTTCAATTAGGAATTACGTAAGTACGATCTTGATTAAACAATATGGTTCTTGAGTAATTCCAAGAACCCTCGTGCAACGTGGCCCCGTAGGTGTTACGATCAAACAGTGAATCAATTCAAAGGGCATGGTACATCCGTCTGAATAATTCCTGCAATTCCTTATCTCCGTGGATTGACTTAGAGCCGACAGTATGCGCATGTAGGACTCGATTTTCACACGGGGCACACGTACACGTACACTAGCGCAGACGTGTGTTTTGAAACCGCAAGCATTTAATTTCCCGTAATTTTTTATCTGGCACCTGTCGCAAACGAATCTTCGAGTCGCGGAAATTCCAATCTGACCGGGCTTTCGATACTCGACCAACGCTGACGCAACCGCGATTATTATTGATCGATTCGAAACTCTAATCTGACGTAGTGACGCGGGGGATTTAAAGTGTTAATGCTCTGCAATGAAAATCATCGGGACATCATAATTTGATTAAAAAGTATTTTTAACAAGAGACTTTAAACTGATGTATTTTCAGTCTGGTATGTAAATACTTAACGCTCTTGGTATCAAACTCTTGTCACAGTTATTACTGATGAATTAGTATTATGTAGGATTCTAATTATTGCTTGAAAATTATCATTTTGATGGGATATTGTACAAAGTGTCAACTAGGATGCACTTGCCCCGAAAATGGGGCAAAGAATGATTAACAAGCCTGCTTTAAAATGCTTCTTATTGCATTAAATTATATTCTTTAGTTTTATAGTTATCCAGTTTTAAACAAACATGTACTTTTATGCTGAAATATGAAAGGGGATACACTGATATTAAAAAACAAAGTTTAAAAATGCTTTCGAACCTTGTTTTAAGTGCTACGGGGCAAGAAAAGAATTATTATCAAGCCTGCTACAAAATGCTTTTTGTACGGACTTACCCCACCGTGATAGTACGGACATGCCCCGCGTAGTAATATTTACGGGGCAAGTTCATCTTAGTGTTTTTCTCAATAAATTTGAAAAAATACAATAAAAACGGTTTATTTAATGTAAACCTGCATCAATACTTGTTGTACTTACGTAAAATAACAACACAGAATATATTAATAACTTGTAAACTATTGCACGTTCAGGGTAACCTCATAGTTGTACGTGTACCTTGCACGCGATTGTTTGGCATTGGTTGATTTATGCGAGGAAAACACCATTATTCTTGGGCGACATCTATGTCGAATAGTTCATACTAACTTATACTACATTAATAAATACAAGCTAGAGAAATTTCATATTATAATAAAAATGACCAATGAACGCACTTGAGATGTGAAGTTCAGAAAATGCCCACGGTGCCCCTTCTCTTGATGCTCTAAGCAGGTGCTCACTTTGCCTATTGGTTAAACCAGCACTGCGTGTACGTGTCGCAAATGTCATTAGAACACGCTTTATCGCGGAGCTACAAAGACGCTGATACGCCGATAAAATGTATCGATACATCAATAAATTGGAGTGGTAAATATCCAAACCGTGAGCACACATACGAAACACATGTCCACGTGTGTCGTAACATTCTTCCGAGAAATGTGAGACATGTAAAATACTTCGATCCCAGTACTCGAGTGGCAATGGAGTTAAATTATTGATAATTTCTGTGCACGATATTACGCCTGAAATACGTACCGCTGGATAATACAAAATCGTTCCTAGAAACAATGTTGTCCTACGATTAAATTCGATTACTCAATCTTTCCCGCAATAAGGAAAACATGACGATTTTGTTTTTTCAATATAAATCTGCACATTGAAGAGTGGTGCGTGGCAAGTATGCGACGCGACGTCACAAAGTTGCTGCAAGTCGTACAGAGCCGCGTATTATTAACTCGGCAGTAATTTTTGTAATTTTGTGATTAAATCGCGTTCGCAAAACTATCTTAATAACGCGCGTACGGGGAACTCGGCTACCGTACGAGCGAAATAATAGAGGAAAAACAGAGAAAAGAAGAAAGAAGAGGAGGAAGCAAAGGAGCGGGTCTCAAATCCTTCACCTGTGACCCGAGAAACTCACGATGTGTAACCGTCAGCAATGAATACATAAATTGAAAAGTCGCGGAAACATGCGGCAGACACTCCGCGTCATTCAATTTCTTACTCTTAACAGACTATAATTTCTCCTTGTCGTTTTCGCCAACAGTTTCGGCTTTCTTTAATTTTTGTGGAAGACGTTCTTTTGCATAAAAGCGCATCGCGCGCAAATAATAATTTCTGTTGGTTTACGATTTTACTTGATAACAAAATACAACGGATCTGTAAAGTTCAGAACTTTTTTGTACAGTTGGTACAAGCTATGATAGAGATTATGGGAAATAATTGTTAGAATATAAAGTGATTTCTGCTTCGAGCGTCTCCCTTTGCGCGCGCGTTCGAAACCCTATTATATTCCGTATGCATAATCAATTTAGAATCTGGAAAAGCAGTTATAAGTACCAGGAGCATCGATAATATTCCAGAAGCTCATTAGCGGGAACGTCTATCCCCTTCTTACGAGTAATTATCTGTTACAGGCAAGAGCCGCATGCGTGCGTGTACGTATGTATATGTGCGTACCGCGTATAACAGCAGATCAGCGCAACGATTAAGCTCAAAAATAGTTCATGGGAACCCAGGTAAACTAATCTCCATCGCATTAGTGTTGTTTCATACATATAAAATGCTTTCCAAGAAGGAAGCCCCTGCACGCATCTTTACCGATCGCGGGGTCATCACTTTCGAAAGTAGCAACAGGTGCGTTGCCACTCGGTACCAATTCAATCGCGTTATTCTAATTCCTATCTGACCCATAAATCAGGAGGACGTACGCTGCTGCTAATCAGAATAATTTCATTATGGATAGAGTTGCTCTCGAAACAGTTATTCAAACACTTCCATTCGACACAAGTATTCGCCGATCATTTAATTAGCTCTTCTCTCTTCTTCTTCTTTTTATCACATTATTCCCGCAGATAAGGTAACAATATTTTTACAGCTACCTTGAAACACGGTTTCGTATTTCATTTTTGAGACTCGTCAATTTCTTCGAGATTAATGTATATTTTCTAAGCAAGTAAATAACTATTGGTCTTGCTCTACGCGAGCAATTATTATCGAGTAATCGTTAATCTACCGTTGAGCAATTACGAGCGCAGTAAAGCATTAGATAACATTCTGGAAACTGCGATTCGCAATGTGTTGACATAGTGCGTTTACGACATTGTGTATTACACAAAATCCGGCAATGAGATAACGTCTGCAAAATCAAAGATGATTTATCCGGTGTGTGTTTGACGAAGATGCTGCTGGAGAGAGAACAGATTGGTGTGATTTACGAAGTCTAAAGAAGATGATTCGAACGTAGACAATGATATAATCGATGATATAATGATCTGCAATAAAATCGGAAACTATGGCACCGAACAATCAATGTTCTAAAAAATTTCAATTCTTGTCCTGTTGTATGCCTTGAATCTACTAGTTGCACAACGTTAGTGCGAATGTCTCGAAAACAAATAAATATCCACAGATGTACGAATGTACCACATCTCTTCATCGATACAATCAGCAGACTATACTGCGCAAAGAATTTAAGAGTACAATAAGCAAGGTCACATGTACAGAGTCGGAATCGTGCTCGAGTTTTGATCTCTCGCGAAATTTATGATTGCTGCCGGTTGGGTCCACCTTGTTCTAATCGAAAGAAGGTGGTTCGCCACTGAGGATGACCTGCGTGTCCCATATACTACTATGCACTGAATGTAGCTGTGTAATTTATTATCCTGCTCTCCCAAAACTGCTAAGATAACCGTGGCCTGATTTTCGAAAGGACACACCTGAGATCTTCTCATATTATACATATATCATGCTATAATGGCAGTCTGCAAATTCCTGTGCTGCAAATCTGAAGTAACAGGAGCAGAGTGAACATTCTACTGTCCTTTCTCGAAAAAGAGACCATAATCATTTAATATAATCCCTGCACAAACTATCTAATTGTCAAACAATTTCGTTACCTGTCAAGATCTAATGATTCATGTCGTACCTTCGATTTCTGTAAGAAAAGAAAAGAAATTGCTTCCATCTGTTGATCCTGTTACACGAGAATCCCCGCTAAAATACAAATAATTCGAGTAGACATCGAAAAAACGAGATTCGTCCGGTATGTACAGTTACACACAGCTTTGCCAGCGGGCTTTGTGTTTCGACGTCGTTCTACCACCCGCACCCGTGCCTGTACCCGCACCCGCACCCGCACCCGACAACAGGCTAGGCCGGGGCCAGAGTCTTAGGCCAAGCTAGGCCAGGCCAGGCGAGGAGTCTTGTAAGAAGGGGTTAAGAAACTCTCGAACTAAAGTGCCTACACCGGAAGCAGGGGCCTTGCTTTCTGGGCTAATAACCCTACACACACTGACACGCGGCCTCTACGTTCCCGTGTACACACTTCGACGAGAAAGAGAGAACGGCGGCGGAGTAGACGGAGACAGGGGGAAAGAAGAGGTGCAACGCTCGACAGAGGGAAACTTGCGTTTACGTGTACACGGAGACGCACACGTTCAACGAGGGACCCTTTATCAGCATGCAAAGCTAGAGATTTTATGTGCGATCGACTGGTGGCGAGCCCGGGGATTCGTACGCAAATTGCAATCCGGCTTCTTCCGTAAGAGCCCGCCAAGTTTCTAATGACCGCGAAGGAAAAACAAGTTCGTTAGGATAGGTTTCGTAAAATTGAAGACCTTCCTGCGAAAACCGTGCGATCCTGATTTTCGAAATTGACACTGGGACTATGGAACGTGCACTTGTTTCTTGATTCATGCATTTATAACACAAACGAGTTGGGGAAATCCTTAAATGATTAAAAGCATCTAGTATGGAGAGATGCGCAATTAGAAATGCGTCCACGTATCTTTCCGTGATATAACGTACAATAAGTATAACGACCAATTTGTGCGGCAACATAAATTTCGTTACGAAAAGCTGCTAAACGTTATAAATTCAATCTTTCCATATGCAACAGCCTGATATATTTGAATGCGGGTGCAATTGAAGTCTATTTATTTGCGCGTAATAGCGCGCACAGCACGTCGATACGCCGTATATCATCCTCGCGAGCAAATCCTTCCAAATCATCCTGGTTACCACTATATAATTACTCCGGTTATCTCCATCTGCCCGTATTTCCATAAAGTGCAAACTCTTGCGGGAATCCTTGTTACAGGTGAAAAATTAATGTGTTTTTTCTCACGATGCCACCGAATAGGTTGGATATACGGTTAAGTCTTCAATTAAATGCAGAATTAACCCGAATACGGTGTTTCTATAAACAACACAATCTCAGAACCCGACGGTCTATGTATATATGTACGCGCGTACTCGACCGCGCACTACTTAGTAAAACTAAATTAATTTGTAATTACGTTAACCCGGATGCGCCGCGCGGCGATCCCGTCCCCTTATCTACGCAGCAACAATGTGGAGGCTTGAAATTCCTCATTGAAAATTCAAAGCATATTCCAAAGTTTGTCGACGGTTATCGAACGTTGACACTCTCTGTCCGGTATCGGTTCGGTTTCGAACAAGTCCGGACAGCTCCGAGCATCGAACGGCCGACGCGTCGCGCGACGCGACGTTTGATTCGTGTCCCCGCGAAGAGGGAGCGCAAAACCTTCTTCGTTATCATGGAAAACGGTACAGTATCCTGTTTTCTGCTTCCTCTAGTCTCACGTAACGAATTAAGCACCTGTATAGTACGTGGGATTAGAAGGTTTCGGCTGACATGCCCCTATCTCCCTCTTCTTCCTCCTTGTTCCACCTTTCTCGCCTCTTTCTCCCGCTTGATCGTTCTCCTCGATTCCTCTCTCTTTCCCGTTCTTGCAAACCTCTTTGTCCTTTACCCCTCTACTTGGCCAGCCAACCCCTCTGTTCGATCATGCCGACTCTCTTTCTCCCAATCGTCTACCGTTGTCTCTCTCTCCCTCTCTCTCTCTCCCTCTCTCTCTCTCCCTCTCTCTCTCGCACTCGCTCACTCTCCCTCTCTCTCTTTCTCTCTCTCTGTTTTCCAGTCGCTTGACACATTCGCGCGGAGAAAATGCAGCGAGCTCTCCTGTAGCACGTACATATAGGAAGGGAACGGATGTCTGGTGTGTAAGGAACCGCTAAAATGGTGTTCGCTCTTATCCGAAGATCTAGAGCGGCGATGCGAAGAGAGGCACGCGGAGGGCTATACGTAAGGTAAAAGGGGGCTCATGACTGGTTGGTCCGACGGTCGGTTGGTTGGTTGGTTGCTTGGATGGTTGGTTGGTTGGTTGGTTCGTTCGTTCGTTCCTACGTCGTTGTTGTTGTTGACTGTCTGGTTGGGTTGGTTAATGCCGTTACCAGAAAGAGGCCACCTAGGCTCGCAACCAGCCAACTTAAACCTCGAACTTTCTTCGTAATGAGACACCCAACTGCAAAATGACAAACGTAATTAAAGTAGATGTACACCGGGAGGTCAGATATCTCCTCCTCGGTCCTCTCCTCTCACCCCCTCCCTTCCTCAAGGGGAAGAGAAAGAGAGACCGCTCCTTACCCGAAGATTTTCGCAATGAGAAACGCGTCACTGCTCTTTCGCTCGTCACCGTGTGCTACGGTTCACGGAATGCCACGGAATCGTACGTCCGGACCCATTCAGACGCTTCTGCCAGTCATTTCGGGATCGTAATCCTCTGTTGTTATTCGTCACGGTGTCCCCGTAATTTTATCTGGCTCACGGATCTTTTCGTTCCATCGACGTAACTCGATCGCCTGTATTCTTCTTCCACTGTGTCCGCGCCGCGAGCCAAATAGTTGTATAACAGGAGAACGAACATGGTGATATGAAAGAAATCGGAACGATCGTATATGTTGTGTTATACATAGTTCGAACGTTTCCATCTTTGTTGACCTCTCGCCTTCACGAGATTTCCCGCAGTCCTGTTACAGGACGTTATGGTGTAATCGCAGCTAGAAGCTATCACGAAATACGATATTTATGCACGAAGAATCACGAAGGGCTGAAGCGGTGGAAACACACGACTTATCTGACCGATATGCAACACTTTCCAGTAATCAGAAATTCAACCTTGCCCTATTTGACTCCTCTTGAAACAACAATAGAAACTCAATGGTACAACACATTTCACTTTTTCGCAACGTGGGTACCAGGGGAGCCTAAAAGTATTGCGCGATTTCCTATGTCTTGGCGCGAGAGAACACTTGCCACGTACACACAATGTAGATTGGGTTTGACCATGTACCGTAAAAGCGTAATTATCATATTTCGAAACCGGTTAATGTCTTTTAACAAACATCGCCGCTTTTCCATCACAAAAAAAGACTACTGCAATCCCCAACTCTGGCCAGTGTTATTTATGGTATCGCAATGTTACGGTTATTATTATGTGAGACTTGTTCGTGGACAGCTCAAGATAATCTGATTTATTATGTTCCGCGTGTAAGCGTAATTGTTAGGGCCAAGGATTTTGCATTATATCTCGAAGTTTCCTAGTCCTGTGTCCTCCCCCAATCTTTCATTACAGCCTTCGAAATATATCGGGATGTTCTCAGCATCCCAGAGCTTCCTTGCGCCAGTTCAGGCAGTCACAAATCCTTTTTGGGCCGGAGTGAGACATTGATGGGACAATCATGAAATTCTTTGATGAACGCGAGGTCGTTCTTCGTCCCTCGTCGGCGCCTCCGGATTGATTGGTCCGAGCGCAAGAGCCCCTTTAGCGTTCTTCATGCGAATGTTTGTTCTTATGCGCAGAGGCGTTCTGTTTCTTTGTCCTGCGACACGTTCATCAAATTCGTTGTATTCGCAAACACGTAGTTGTTCTCGCGAGATCATTGAAAATATTCTGGTTCTCAGAATTCGGCAGTCGGAATGGTAAACTTGATTTTAGATAGATTCAAGTTGAAACTGTAATCTCCACTTCTCGGAGGTCTTCGGAAATGCCAGTCAGTGAAATCATTGTGCAAGCAATGCGCATTTCCTTTCATATCCTCGCGATATTAGTCCTTTATACACGTACGTTCTCTCATTTTCTACAACCTAGAGCAATATATAGAAGACTAATGATCCTGATTACATTTTTGCACTTAACATTCGAAATGTATGAATGGAAATTCGCATTACTCATCAGATGATCTAATACGTATAACAAACAGAGAGAGAGAGAGAGAACATGTTCGCTTCGATGACTAATTGTGGAGATACGAAGATACCAAGGAAAATGAATTACCAACAGATCAAGGCAGACGCACATGATTGATGATTGGACACAAGATTTTTTGCGTTTATGACAAAAATGAGTAGATGTGATTTAGAAAAGTAAAACCATTAGCAAAATTGAAAAATACTGTCACATTATTTTCAACCTATCAAACATATTAAGAAAAAATAGTTCACAGATTGTTCACGACGTATTCTCAATTTCTTCTTGTAAACGGAGCTTTCGTGTTTCTATACCGATCCGACAGAAACGTTGAATACGTACACCGGTTCGCACAAGAACTGCTTTATTTCCTTATTTCGTGAAATATCTATCTCCCGCAGGACGTGATTCGATTGTTCGCGGGTAAGGTGCATCGATTCGATCGTTTCGAACGGAAGTACTATCGGAAGACCATCCTCCATGATACCCGAGTGGTTCGATAAGAAGCGCAAAGCGCGCGGGAAATGCCGAACCTTATTTATTGGCAGCCACGTTTCTGCGTGCGAAACGTTATGCGTTGGCTTTCTCGCGAACCCGGCCAAATACTTTTCTGTGATTCCAACCATCCCGAAGCCCTGGGCCGCGTTATACAGGGTGAACCAAGAATATAGGACTGAACGAACCACAAATGTCCCTTACACATATAGAAATTGAATAATCCTTCGTTACTCTACAAGTTGAAGGTCTACTTTCGAGGTTGCTGTCTCGAAAATGAACTGCTGAGAACCAGTTTTATTTCCGACGCGTGCCATCTAAACATTGGTCAGCTGATCTCAGAAATGGTTTTATTGCTAGATCATGCGTGGCTAACCTTTTACATACCATGCGTCAATTGTTTTCACATACGAGTCCAGATGCGCCATGCAACTCGAGCACTTTTTTCTACCTTCTTACGTTCATTATATACGCCAGTTTGAAAGATACGCGTTTATTGATCTGAATGCTAGATCATTGTACACTATTTTAGTGAGGAGTTACGTTAGGAAATGGCGAAGGACTGTCGCGTGTGACAAGAACAGGGACAGTTTCACCTGGTCCCACATTTTTGGGACACCCTGTACACATTCCTCTTTCGAACAATCTTACCGATCGTCCTCCAGGATGCACCGACACCCACCTACCCATGGGTGTATATTCACGCGCCGCGGGAGCTCGCATAAAACTGCTCCCGAGTTTGGTGGGGTCAGAGATCACGTTACCAACCGATAAAGATCTTACGTGAATGATTGTCGATGATATTTCACTTAAGGGATCGTCAAAGTCGATGCCGCGTGCACAGGCTGGTACCAGGAATTTCTCTGGTTGTATCAATCCTCCGTCCCCGATCATGCTGCTCAACTAACTTGCTGATCGTGGACGATCTTTCGTCGAGCACGTTAATGTTCTCAACTATTCAATAATCTACCTAATTACTAACTCAACAACAACTCGTACAATTAACGAATTCGCCGAATAAGCCGAAAATTGACAGACAGTAGTTCTTCTGTAATCATGGCCGCCACTTTCAACAACTGCATTCGAACTACATACTTGCTTGGTAATTAATCTGAATCTAAACAAGAAAATATCTAATTATTGATAAAGTATTTACCGTTTATTTTTAGATATTCTGGAGTACTATACCCTCTCTGGAGTAACTACAATATATCCAAGAATACACAATTTAGTTTCAATAGTAAAGGTCTGATTGGAGAAGTGTATTCCATATTCGTAACTCGACAAGTTCAGTTTGCTCTCGTATTTCCTCTCCGACGTTCATTTCACGTGTATAAGTCGCAGCGCGCGGCTTGGTAATGGGGTTTCACCATTCGGTTTAATTAACTAAACGCAGCATAAGTCGATAAACAGCACGTATCGACAATAAACTTACTACTGCCTCCGACGCGACGATGCTGATAAGACTCCATCATGGCCTGCCCCTTACCCACTTTTATATCAGTAGCTGCGGTCGAAAGCACCTTCACGCCCACGTTCCTCTATACATCGGTGAAAGAAGGTACATACGTACGTGCCACTGACGCAAGACACTCGTCAGGAACGGCAGAAACACCCTATACTGAAACAGCAATTTTCAATTCATTACAATCGCGCGATTGTTGCGTTTTACTATGAACGAAATAACTGGAGATCACCAGGCAAAAATTCTTTTTAAACAATGTAATTTTTAATCAGTTCAATCAATTATCTGAAACGATAACCGTGTGTGTCAACAACTTAAGATGGCGGATTTCCAAGCTTCCGTTTTCAAGATAAAGAAGATATTAGCGACTTCCTCTAGTTGAGACACCCTGTATAGTAAGACCGAGGACAAAATGGCTTCCACTGTTTTCGAGGCGGAAAATATCGATTAATATGTAATTATAGTTGAATAAATACAACACGAACGTCGATCATAAATCATCGACCAGGGTCCACAGAAAAAGGCTAACTCAATTCCCTGACTTTCATACAATCACCCCTCAACTCCGTCTCCGCTGGAGGTACAGAAAATCCTATGAGCCGGAGTCTAATCGGCCCAAGATAACGGGATCTAATCATCCTCGATTTGCATTAGACGGGGTTTCTATTGCGGCTGACTGATAGCGGCAATTCCGCGATGGCAACACCTACGGCCATTAATAATCTCGCGAGACCTAAAATCGCGGCTTCTGTGTGCGTAATGCAGTCGATGCGTCTTGGTCGTTGGTTGTCGGACTCTTGACTCGATTTCGCGACCGCAGCTCCGGGGAGAGATATATCTTTCCTGATTTCCTTCCCTGTCGTTCCTTCTCTAACCCCCTCCTGGCTTCCTTCTTCTTAGCCTTTAGCCGGGTGTGTTCCCGTCTCCGTCGGCACCGGGCTGACTCCGGCTCCTCTACCTTTCCTCTTTGTTAGCCGTCCCTCTCTCGCCCTTTCCGCGGTTCTGCCGATTCTCCCTTCTCTACCCATCCCGCCAATGGGACAGGGAGATAGCAGACCCCATCGAGGAGACAACATAAAGATTTAAGACTCCGAGATGCGCCAATAAACATGCTGCGGCCGTGCAGTCAGCCTGCGCTTCTCTACTGCGTTCGCTTCTGTTCCGTTTCATTCGCTTCCGCTCGGCCCTCCGACTCTCAGACTCCAGAGGCTTCTCCTCCGACTCTCTCTCTCTCTCTCTCTTTCTCTCTCTTTGTCGACTCTGTTCCGTTCCGTTCCGTTCCGCTTTGTTCTGTTCTGTTGTGTTCTGTTTCACAGTCAAACACATTGGGGGAACATTTTCGCCGTATATGTGTGTGCACAGGAGAGCGCCCCTCCGGCCTGCACACGAGGACGCAGCCTTTACCTTTCCGTGTACACGTGGTGCACACTGCACCGCTCCACGCTGCGTAACGTGCCTCGAAAAGTGTCTCGATGCGTATGCAGATATGCGACGTTAGCATGAATAGTATCTAGATCCAGCCGAGGATAACCCGCCGCGATATCGGGAGATTCAAACACCGAGAGTAGGATTTTTCGGAACGAACGATGCTCATTTCTGCCCCCCACCCACCCACCACCGTAACGAGCAGGAAGCGGCTACGTAAGAGGAGACCCATGCAATTATCGAATCGTTGATCTCGCGATCAAGTGGCCCCGAAAAGATCCATTCCCTCCGGGTTGCTACGTTTACTTTCTCCGATAGATTCATTCGCGTGGCCCGTCGAATATCATCCCGTTCCACCATTGTAATCGAGTTACTCCAAACGAAGAGATTTCTTCAATTACGATTAAATTACTCCAAAGGGATCCCTTTCCCCCCGTGCTTCTACCACGTTTAGGGGAAAGGGAGTATTTATGGGGATGAAATTTTGACAGTTAGGGTAGAGATCTTTCCGACAGTCACGGAGAGAATACTGTACATTTAGCTTTCCCCGATAGATTGATTCGGATGGCGAAGAGATCGCGAAACGTATCCGCGTCCCGTTCCTCCCGCAACAAAATCAACGACCTTTGAGCCGTCAAAGAGGGAACAGGCCTTCCGGATAACGAGGCAGTACACCTGCCGGCGTACGAAGAGGATGCAGGACACGCTGGAAAGTTTTCAATACGCGGAGGATCGCACGCCGCAAAAGTAGTAGATCGGAAGGACGTTGGTCAACCAAGCGGCAAGGAACTTGATGGCGGAGGAGCCCCGTTGCTGCTTCTGCTTCTGCTTCAGCTTCTGCCGTTGCTACTGCTCCTGGGGGCTGGCTCCTTCTACTTTTGCCTGTCCTCTCGCTTCCCCCGGCTCCGCTTATTTATTCCTCTCTCTGTCGCTGTGCCTCCCTTTCTTCTTTGGCTCCTTCTCTTTATTTCTGTCTTTTTGCCCGTTTTCTGCTTCCGCAAACGGCAGCCGCTTATTTATACCCCGTCTTTGCATCGCATCGCATCGGTACGGGAGCGAGAGCGAGGGCGCTTTCGCGTTTACTCGCTATTGCCGTTCCCTGTCGCTTCTGTGTCCCTACTCGCCGATATACGCTATACATATACATATACACTCGCCGAATGTGCCCTCCTCTGATCGTCGTCGTCGTCGTCGTCGTTGTCCTCCTCCTCGCTCACTCCCATCACTCAGCCTCTGTCTCTCCCGCGCGTTTAGCGAAACATCAACGGCAAGACACTTTGCTCGCGAACACCGCGAGAGGCAATTCCGCGACTGCATCACCTGTCAACGCGGAATCGTGTTCCAACAGGTCTATATTACATGCAGCGCACGGTTAGTGGGTTACTCTTGCCGAACTCCTCTGCTTTCCGGCTACCGATCCGTTCTTTTCATCCGTACGCTTTCTTTTTTATCATGAATCGTTGTGCTAACTACATGTGTAATAGTCTATAATCTATTGCAGAGTTGCCAAGGCATTCAAGGCAAGGTATGTTAACAAATACAAGACGGTACCTCGCTGACTGTAAACCGAGCACACCGCGCACATGTAATAAACAACTTTTATAAGAAGCCCTACATATGCAAGTTTAAAAAATTGTTTTATTCCAAGTATTTCGAGCCTTAGACTTACTATCATACATTCAGACATTTTTACATTCCTTTAAAAATGCAAATATATGTTTACAGGCTTTCGTGCTTGGATTGTTAATTATACATACTTTCGTTCATTGTGATGAAATATCTACTGTGACTCCAATAATTTGATTACCCACTGTAAATTACAATTTTTGGAGGATCTCGGAAATGAGGTAGTAACTTGTTTTATGCGCTGCCACACGTTCGACGATATAAAACTAAAATGAAAGTGCACTCTTTCGCAAATGAAAGAAAGAAATCCGTAGAAATAGCTGAAGGTGTAAGAAAAATCGTTAAGCCGTTTCCAGAACGGCGCGCGAAGATAAAATCTCTAGCCGCGCCAATAATTTAGCAGCTCGATGCGTACCCTTTACATTGAAACGAAGAAGAGAAGCCGGAGAAGGAACTTTTAGGTCACAATTTCCGGATGAATTTCAATGCGAACGCGAGCTGAAGGCCAGAAACTGTCTATACCGAAAAGAAAAAGGCGACGAAGTCGAAGAACCAGATCGCGAAATAGCACGTTGATCGAAGAAGAAGCGCGGTACGAACTATGGTCTGTGCGCGTTCTCCAGCAAAAGATCCGAGAAGCCGAACAAATAAATGCTGAAAAGAGGAACAAAACCGACATTATGTGGCATTAACATACAAAGTATGTCAGACCTGCGGTCCGGAGGCATAACATAGTATCGCGGCGTTCTCGCATACCCCGCCCGCTTTGCTGTGACCAGAAGGAGGAACAGAGCAGTTGAAAAAAGACCGATCCCAAAAGCGGTGAACAGAGAGAGAACCAGGGAAGAGAAGGGAAGAAGGACAAAAGGGGAAAAAGAGGGAAGGAGTGGTCGTCGAATGTGTTCAAGCAGAACGGTAAAACATGAACGGGGGAGAGAGATAGCGGGATGATGAACGCAGAAAGGTGTGCGTGCTACGGAAAAGGAGTAAGGAAGTCGAGGGAACGAAACACCCGAGGGAGAAGAGGAGAGAATCGTGAACCAGAGAGAAGACTGGATAGGAGAGGAGAGGAAAAGAGAGGAGAGAGAAGGAGCAGAGCAGCAGCACCGCCACCAGCACCAGCACCAGCACCAGCAGCGTTTACGCTATTCGTAGTCCCCCGAAGTCCCGTCCCATCGTTTCGTTGTCCTCGAGTGTGCCACGCGGTGCGGCGTAACGCAAAAGGGTCCCAGAGCAGGAGCAGAGTAACAGAACGCGCAGGAAAGGGAAAGATCCGAAGGCAGCCGATGGCAAAACGAAAAATCGGCCCGCATATATCGAGCCGGCCTGCGACGACGCCGACGACGAGGATAAGGACGACGACGACGGCGGCGGCGGCACCGGTACGAGACACACACAAAACGAAGGATTCCTTGTGTCCCTGCTGCCTACTGCCTACTGCCTACTGACTACTGACTACTGACTACTGCCTACTACCCACCCGGCTACTCACTACTAGAGATCCCTCCGGCTCCTATCGTCCTATCTGCTACATTTCCAATCAACCTGCTATGATATTCAACTCATTTTTTATCTCCGCTGGCAAATGTTCACCAAAACAAAACCACTTTCGATTTTCATGCTTTTTTAACACTTTACGGACGAACGTCACCTCTGAGATAATCCAAAATTCTTTCTCCTGTTGGTTTCTTCTTAATTCATCGCGCATGAATCTGGCAGCCCTTTGAACTCCGTTTTCCTTCCTTTAATTCGCGTGAACTGTTTTTCAAATACCAGCCATTCCAACTGCACATCTGCGATACCCAGATAAATAAAAATTACTCAGCTATTCAAACGTGTACGTTGTATTGTATCGTGTTGTAAATTTTCGACTATCTCGCGTGTTTGAGTATCTCGGTAGACATTCAGGAAGCAGAATAATTCCTGTTTACTCGGATATCTCGTAAATTAACGGCTCAATTTTTCTCATTAAAACTCTGGAACGTCAAAATAAGGGATTCGAAATTGTTTAATTTACGATTACCGAGATTCTAAAAATGGATTTATGCGGTAAACTTATTCGGTAAACTTATTTCTTTGGACGTACAGTGTCCCACTAAAAAAGCTTCGTGCGCGATCACATACTTCGTAAAATAATTATTGTTATAATATCCGATTTGAATCAATTTTTTTTATAAATGAAAAGTTTTTGTGCTCGATAACTGTAGGAACTATTATATAAACTTACGGTAGGTTAGATATTAACAACTAACAGAACTACATATAACATTTTGTTTCTGTAACTTAAGAAACATATTTATTAAGAGTATCAACAATTATTGAAACATATTGTACATTAGCGTTAATTAAATAACACAGTTCTGTTATTACAAAATATCTTTGTTTTTTTTATTTCTATGCTACGTTTTTTCTTCAAGAAATTATTTCTTGTATTGCTTTTTTTATAGAAATCTTGTATTGTGCTGTGTTTCTAAACTTTTTAATTATACTAGAGCGAAACCGCGTTATAGAAATGCAGTTATACGGAAATTCCTTGTTATCAATACAATTATGGAGGTTTACATGTATCCTTCTAATCCAATTTATAAATAAAACAATTATATAAAAATTTATTCCATTCATCAACAGGGCCAATACGTTAAAAATTTTATGGAATCTTATGCACATCTTTAGTCTATTATATCCGCACCTGCATGTACAACGCTAATCAACGCCTTCGCGTTATTTACATTAACTTCGCATTTGTTATTCAACTCATTCGTCACTAATGAAAGCTTTTATGTGTATCCAAATTCTATTAAAAATGTACATAAAATCCAAATCGGGCATAAAGGATGTCTCATCTCAATATCTTCAGAAGAAAAATACTTTGATTTTCAAAATACGTGTACATCTTAAAACCACTAAAACAGATAACTAAACGAGCAATCTTTTTATGTTCAAGTGTAGTAGTTTACATAAAAATTATGGATTATCATATAAAAGTATCAAATTGTTTTTTCAAGTCTTCTAAGTCATTACAAGGTCAAATAAATGTGAACATAACTTGTTCCCCTCAGTATTTTATAACATTCGTGGGATACATTTTCCTCGAGATATTAAAATGCAACATCCAGTATAAAACAAATTAAGCTAGTACAGACATTTATTAACTTAGCGATATTTTTACATTTATCTGACATAAATGACCCAACCAATAATCAATTATATGTATACAAAACAATATTTATAAATTTGTGACAATTATAAACGTCAGCATAACTGTTTTATCATAAAAATTATGGTCACCTATTCTTATAAAATGCTTCTATTTCGAAATGTATCATGTTGTTTTATTTATGTACACTAAGTATCCCTTTGAAGATAAAATTCCCCGACACTTCACATGAATTTGGTATCTTGTAACCCAGTGTAACCTGGCATTACCGTTAACTATTTTGTTTAATTCTTCTTCGGAAAGAATTTCTATAAACGAGAAAAAAAATATTTACAGTACATGTCTATAAAATTTGGCTTCTAAACAACAACAACAACTTACGATCAGGATCATTATGCGTTAATAATTGCACATAATTTTCTTGCGTGAATGTTTGCAAAGCTGGTGGAACAACGCAACATGTAGCTAAAGTAATTTGTACAATGTTTGGCTTTACCTGTGCAAATAGAAAAATTATGTAAAATCCATATGTAAAATATTGTGTAAGTATTCATAAAGAAAGTAGTAATTGCCAGAATCTTACATTTGCCCATTGAAACAAGTCAATAAATAGGTTTGTACTAACATCGCTTAAACCAACACTCGATAATTTACCAAGTCCAACATATTCCTCTACTCCAACCCACAACTGTTTCAAGGATGATAACAAATCTTCTTTGCCTGAATAGGCAATTACTAAAGAATCGATTGCATTTGTGTTCAAATAACTGCAAACTATAAAAAAACACATTGGAAAATAAATAATAAGTACAATGAAATTTGGCTTATGCTCAAAGTTACACTATCATCTGCAATAATGAATTAAGGGTTTTTGTACCTTGATCTATAGCTTCTTTCAATAAATTCACATTTGGCGAGGACATAAAAACTTTCACAGTGATTTTAACTTCCTCTCTGACGATACCTTGCAAAGCATTGTCTTTCTTTCCTTTAATCTAAAAGAACGATAAGTTTTCAACAATTCATTCGTTTTAAACTGAAATTGGAAAATGTTCATACATACAACCACTGGATTTTCTCCATCGTTATCGTGAAGAACAATTTTCAGTGATTCGATTAGCTGTAACAATATTTCGCAAACGTCATAGTGACTGACAGTGTCCTTCAAAACTAAGGTAAACATAACCTTCAGAATGGTTAATTTTACTTGAAAAGGAATTTTTATAGAAACTTACTTCGTCTGCAGGATTCTGGCTTGGTTTAGTTTTAGATTCATTCAAGGAGAGTATATTCCCCGTGCATATCAGAACATTTGGCGACAGCATAGTGCAGCATAAAATCACAGAAGAACTTTAGCGAAAGGTGTATGGTTGCCTAGCCGAACTTCTAACGGAAACTGATAGCTATCCAGCGATCGTAGTTTAACTTTTTCTGATAGTGCTTAATCACCGGTGACTTCTCTGACGAGGCAATTTTCCGTCTAAAGATAAAGTCAGGCTCCCTGAATCGAAACTTTGTGAAACATGTGCACGTGTTTTCATGGCTCTAATACTCTTAATTCTTATCTTCGCTCGGAATCAGAACAATTTGGCATTGAATTATGCAATTGATTTGTTAATGTATCAAAACGTTTGAAGAACATTTCAAAAATATATTTCTACTAAAACAAGAATCCTGGCCAATTTCATTTTCATAAATGTGATCGCACCGATCGTTTATTTTGTCGTGGAAGATTTTTAAATGAACCTAGCAGTAAGAATGATATCGATCTTCTGGATTTGCAAGGCGACCACTTTGCTCAACGATTATAAACAATTCACAAGAATAATAAGAGTAATATTTTTCGTTTCATCGATCTGTAATTTTGTTCAACATATCACCGCGTAGTAAAGCGACGATAACTAAACATTCGTATCATTTATCCTTGTGATATATTTAAAAAATGACGTTACGTTACCCTTATCTTTCGCACCAAGCGTATGCGTATATCACAATATATCAATCGAGTGTTCGCTACCAAGAACTGAACTCAAGTTTAACATACGAAATAACAGAAAGTGTTACAGTTTATTCTACTCAGCGGTAAACTACCGTCAACATTTTTAATTTTTGGTGTCGTTAGATTGGTCGATTTCCAGGTATTATTACAGGAAACATCATTGCTCCTTTACAGACGTAATACCAGTAATACCTCCACCACTTTTTGTCGACCAATGACGAAAGAGAATATAAAGTGTCGTAAAATTTTGAAATGCTGTTAGCGAGACAACATGTCATTTCTACATGAAATGATATCGTGCAATACTGCAATCGTTAAAGAAATAGAAGACATATATATATATATATATATATATATATATATTATTATGTTACATATTATTATGTTACATATTACGTATTAAATATTGTCACATTATCAATTCGTAAAAAAGCTTTACTGTTCAAATTATATGAAACACTATAATAATATTTAAAAAATAACAGAAAACCAGAAACAAAACGCGATTCTATTAGACGTGTTATGGATTAGTAGGGATAGAAGTGGAACACTGACAAAGACAAAAAATAGGGAAATGCTGTAACTGTAATGAACTGTAAGAACATTGTAATATTTATTACGTACCAATACATTTTTTAAATCACGAATACTTGCATCTTGTATCTATATATATATATATATATATATATATATATAAGTAGATGAAACTTGCGCGCGAATCGGCGTGCAAGGACACTGAAAACTAGTTCTCGGAAACCGACGGAGTTTCGCCTCTATAAATATTATGTATCATGACTGTGATCTCTCTATAAAACACATACACCGTGATGAGAACTGTGACGTGCAAAAAGTAAATTGAAATACTGTTTATCTCTGATAGTCCGGCATTGTACAGTTAACACACGTACCGTGTGGAAGTAACAGACCTATAATAATATAATATAAAATGCCTATCGACATAATTGCATATTCTTATGCAGCTGCGGTAGCCGGAGGTGGTATATTGGGTTATGTAAAGTCAGGTGAGTTAAACTTTGTTAATAATTGTATGTTTTTTTCAGAATATTGTTTGCATAACTTTACTATTACTGTTTTTACTCGACGAGTCTGTTTATTTTAAAGACTACAAATTACAATACACAATTATAGGAATCGCTCCTTAACATCACATTTCACGAGTTCCCATAACATCGCATTTCTATCCCCACCACGTAGTTGTACAATGAATCTTGAATTGCCGACAACCAATAAGAACGAAGAGAAAATGGTTATCATCCTTCTCGAGTGTCTCGCCGGTCGAGGATGTTAAGGATCGATTATTGTAATAATAATTGTGTTTTTTTCTTATAAGATGTAAACTAACTTTTTTTTTCAAGCTTCCATACCTTCTTTGGGTGCCGGACTTCTTTTCGGTGGCATTTTGGGTTACGGAGCTTATCAGGTTTCGGGAGACCCTAGCAATGTGGGAGTACTTTTAGGAGGTAGTACAACTCTTGGTGGAATTATGGGTTATCGATTTTATAATAGCGGTAAAATAATGCCAGCTGGAATAATCACCTTAATGAGGTATCATATTTGTTAATATAATTTTGCTCTACTAGTGGAAATTATTTTATATTGATAAATGTAATTTTTTTTCAGCGCTGCAATGATTATTAGAACTATTGTTATGTACTTCACCGCAACCCCTATGAAGACGCAATAAATGTAATTATTTTTATAATTGTTCAGCACTAAGAACTTGAAGAATCAGTTGTAAGCCACAGATAACGGTGTATAATTAGAGATAGCATTTGTTTCTTTTTTCAACTGCACTCGAGGAATATGTATGAATTAACAGTTTTATAACCAATTTTTATTTTTGTATTCAAGTCACTGTGAACTGCTATGATTATTAAGCGACGGGACCTACAGTTTAAGGTGGGTTCCGAATCTCCTTGGGCACCACAGTTTTATATGGCACATGGAATAATTTCCAGAGAGAGAGAGAGAGAGAGAGAGAGGTGCTGAAATATTTATACCCTATTTGCGATTCATGATACGTTGTTGTTTAAATGTTCTCAAAAATAAATTACTAATCTACAAACGGGAACATGTATTTGATATTTTAAGAATTGCATTTAAATGTAATGAAATAATTTAATAATGTTACAAGAATGATACTAAATATATCATGGTGTTTGAAAATCTAGATGTACAAATTTTAGTAATATCTTTGTATATTATTTAAACGTTTAATAAAATATGGAACACCTCGGTATTTTCGTTGATATTTTATAGATGTAATTATATATATCTGGAAAATGCCAATATATTGTCTCGTAAAATTACAATTAAATTATCTTAGAAATCTTAAGCACGCAAAACTCATTATCGCATGCGATTAATCCAGTAAAGATATTGCGCGGATACTAATTGACAGTTACACACGCGAGAGAAGTTCGCTTTTATTACTTTCGTGAATCTCCATACATATTAATCTAAATAAAATCGGTTGCGTCCCCATCCAACCTATACATAGTCTTGGCCAAGTTTGCACAAGGAGATGAAATTACAAACGATTGTGTATACGTACCTAAACGCACGTACTCGTTTCCTTTAGTGGACTCTCTACACTAATGCATTTCTATTGAAACAATCAAGAAAAATATTAACTACAAACAAAGTTAATTACAAATAATATCGACATTATTCACCGGCATACCGACCATGTAACAAGACATCATACGATTCTGTTAATCCGTTGTAAAATTTTCGTTTAAATTCAAGTAATCGATTCTAGGTGTTAACTTCGATTATCGAGAGTTCAGATCTCGAAGTTCGAGTTAGAAATCGAACGTGCTTCGTACTCGATGCATTTGGGAATCCTTCCGAGAGCTCTTGCTCGACGGTGTGATCGTGGGAGGAGTTCGACGGGTTTCGCTGGATTTTAACGAATTTTTCGACACAAGAAACGATTATCACTTGACTCGATCAGTGTATTAAGATTCGCTCGTAACTCCTGAGCAGTTACGAACGAGCGAACGAATGTTTTTTCTCGACAATTTAAACGAAGAACTGGTTGCGGACGATTCCGACAGGCACTGGTCGCCATACGAACGAAGATTCAACCTTCATCGACCGATTTGACTGATTTTTGAGATCCAGTCACCGAAAACTTCCATCATTCCGTCAATAACCGAGAGCCGACCCGCAGGGTGGCGATCATTTGATAAGGTACAGTCCGTTAAGATCTGCATATTCGATATCGTTCTCCTGAGCTTATGGCATTACTCGACTGGATTTGTCCTCCGTAGCGTACGCCTCTGTCACGTGAAAATTTCGTTTTATCGCCGCCGAATCACGAGTAATTTACTCTGCTAAACTCCACCGAATGTACTCTCTCTCTCTCTCTCTCTCTTTCTCTGACGTAAAACAGTATTTAATACGTTAAGTAACTTTGAACCGATGAATCATGGTTTTCACCATTTTCCTTCAGATACGTTTCCATATTATGCGCAATCATCTCCTCAATTTCTTTTCCATAATCTCCGCACTATCTTCCGCGGTCTTTGGATTTTATCCGCGACACGCAACACGCGTCGACATGAAATTATTTATTGATCACGATATACGTTACCATTATAGTTACAACTTATTTGCAAACATTTTACTATCAACGGGAGTATGAGTGTCGTGTTTGCAGAGAAGTTTGTATTTTAATTCTACGTTATCTTCGAGTTGCTGGTATGTACCTAACTCGGTCTGATATTTCCTGTACGAACCAGTAAAATCATGTCGAGCGACAAAGGTTTTGTTCAAATTTTTATTTCAGATCTTCGATAGAATGTTCCACGAGCAACCAGATGATAAAGTGGGTATCACCATGTTAAGAACGTTTCGTGTCCTTTCAAGTACTTCTACGAGCAATAATTAAAATAGCAACATGATTGTGTAACAGTACAACATTGCTAACATATTGAAATCGGTTATACGTATTTATTGGCAAAAATCAAATGTTTCACTGTCAATTTGACTGTAATAACTCTTAGTTTACAACTAATTAGCATACTTCTGATATTCTTTTCCTTTAATAATCAAATTTTTATACTATCTCCAAAGAAATAATTAATAACTCTATATGATATGAATCTATATGAGAATGTCATGGCCGTTATACGCGTAGGCACATTTTGTGCATTTATTTGATATAATTTGGTCGATTTGGCTGAAATTCTGCAAATAGCTTCAATTTATGTAAGAACAATATTTGTGAAAAGAATGATTTTCGAGTTGCCAAAAATTCTTCTGGTAAGCATCGTTTTTATACAAAACGAGACTAACTTGAAAGTTTTGCCATAATTTTGCTCTATTTCTAATAATTATGCAGACGCTATATTCGTGGAAATTACGTATGCCGATGCACACTTGTATTTTACAATGTGTCAAATTCGGACGTTATCTGTAATCAGTCAAATGATTTTGATGAATGATCGTAATCAGAAAATTTCAGCTAATACAGATTAAACACGGTATTTCCATGCCCCCAATGAAGAGTTGATCTTTGAGTGGCGTGTGCATTTCCCCACCATGTCCAATTGGATCTCTGTGAAACATGTATCTCTTGGCCGTCAGATAAGCTTTGTTCCATGAAGTAGACTTGGTACCATGCAAAGCCTGCCTGATAGCACTTATCTTTCTCGTATAAATACTGGCCCAAATAGTTGCTTCAGGTTCAGTATTGTCTTGTGCTCTCCACAGACCACAACTATTCTTCGTCGAACGACAACTTAAATCGTAAAACAGTGAAACATCTTTGTAATTCTTTTCTTTTTGTCTTGTATTATTGTTTTGATTAAATTATTACAAAGATAGTTGTCTTACGCAAAGTTCAACATTTCCACAGTTTCATTACGATACCTTATTTGTGAATTTGTTTGATAAAAGTTACGAGAATTACTTTTCACACTCAGGTAGGTGTCAAGCGTTTCTTCCCAACAGCAAATTTTACACTCTTTTATGAATGTATAATTTTGTGAATGTATAGAGTGCACCTTTAGTTGTCCAAAAAAGTTATGCTTATGTGCAATCAGAAAATATGTGAAACTTTTTTTCTGTTACCAAAGATTTGATTGATATATTTTTAGATAGGCAGGAAATACATGTCATTAAATCTGATAATACATATACGATAAGATAAATTTAATTCAGAAATATAGGAAAACTTTGGTACTTGTCGTTAGGAATATCCAAGTACATTTCAATAAAGTTTAATTACTAATATATATTATATGGTATTAGGATAATATTTCTTTAGGAATAGTATTAGGATATTATTTCTTATTTATATTATCGAATGGTAGCATTAAAGACAAACTTTTTGTTACAGGGTTCTATCTGCGATAGGCTGGTAGGCCAGTCTATTGGTGGGTGTGTGAATACCTGTGGCAACTGGAAGTTGGCCCTGAACGCAGAGCCCCCGTGGCTTTGCTAGCACCCCCATAGTGATCTTGTCTTAATCCGCCTCCCCACGACTCACATAATTCTCGTTGACAGCTGCCTCGTACGTAGTTACATCATAAAATTACACGAATCGTAAACCAGCAACGTACAACTGTATAATTTTATACATTTTAGTTTGCTGCCTAGTGCCTACAGAGTATCTCTTAGAAATTCAAAACAATCAAGATGAAGGTCACAAATTTGGACGAACGCATCCATGTTTTGGACAGTGCGTCGAACGTTATGAGCGTCATCAAAGATATTGCATTGAGTGGATTGCAAGAAGAAGCTTTTTATGTACTTGACATTGGAGATATTGTTCAGAAACATCAAATTTGGAAAGAAAAACTACCACGTGTTAACCCGTACTATGGTAAAATCACTATAAATCATCGTAGTTCGAATGTTTATAGTTAGATACCGTTGCAAACTAAAAATTAATTGATTTCATTTCTTTCTTTTATTAAATTTCAGCTGTAAAGTGCAATGATAACTTAGTTGTGATCGAGGTACTAGCTGCTCTTGGTATTGGTTTTGATTGTGCATCAAAAGTGAGTGCAATTGTACTGTATTGTTAATACTAACTAGAGGTGTGCGCATACCTCTAATGCTAACTCTTGATTATTCAGGGCAAGAGATTAAACGAGGATTTTACATTATTTTTATTTATAGACGGAGATTAACAAAGTATTAAGTGTTGGAGTAGACTCATCAAAAATTATATTCGCTAATCCAGCTAAACCTGCATCGCATATTCGTCATGCGGCTGCGGTTGGAGTGGATACAATGACAGTGGACAATGAGAGTGAGTTACATAAAATCAAGAAGCTTCATCCAGACGCTAAGGTAATACAAAAATATTTTTCCTCATTTGTTAGCAAAGCTATGCGCCATTCAACCCCAATTCAACTAATATGTTACCATTAATTTCAGATCGTTATCAGAATTCGTTGTGATGCAGAACTTGCCCAATGTCAACTGGGCATGAAATTTGGTTGTGATCCTATTTACGAGGCCCCCAATCTTTTGCGTCTTGCACGTATGCTAGGACTTAGTGTTGTTGGTGTTAGTTTCCATGTTGGCTCCGGTTGTCAAGATCCACCAGTATTTTATCGAGCCATACGGCATGCTAAAACACTGTTTGACTTGGCGACGGATCTTGGTTATAAACCGTATTTGTTAGATATTGGCGGTGGCTACCCAGGAAATAAAGGCACCAGTATCGATAAAATTGCTGATGTTGTTAACAAAGCACTTGACGAGTATTTCGACAGTAAGTAATTATAAATATTCTTATCCTCTTTCGTTTCAATTTCGAATATTATTTAACAAATGATCACTTTCAGCTGATGATGTCCACATAATTGCTGAACCTGGCCGATTTTATGTTGCATCTGCATTTACACTTGCTACAAGTATTCATAGCAAACGTGCAGTGCGTGGCAATGAAAATTCTCCAAACACAATCACGCACAACATGTATTATATCAATGACGGCGTTTATGGCTCCTTCAATTGCCTACTTTACGATCATCAGCATGTTACTCCCGTACCTTTAAAGGTAGCTAGAAAGATTTATAAATATCGAATTATTTACAATGTTATCTTCATCTAACGTCTGAATTGTGGAAAAATTTGTTTTCCTGTTAACAGAAGGGGTACGGTAAGATGATTTCTTCAAGCATTTGGGGACCCACATGCGACGGTCTGGATCAAGTCGCAGAAAATGTTTTATTGCACGAAATGGATCTTGGTGATTGGATAATTTTCGAAAACATGGGAGCGTACACGTTACCTGTCGCTTCTCCATTCAACGGATTTCCCGTACCGAAGGTTCACATTGTTGCTGAAGAAAACATCTGGTAAGAATTATAGAAATTCTTTTAAAAGCTCATATATTAACGTATTCTAATCACATTATTTTTTAATTGTTTGCGCTATGTGTCTTTTCAGGCTTCTTTTAAAAGATGCTTTGCCCTTGACCGAAGACCATTTTGTTATTGGCAATACGCCAGCTAACTTACGACTTGGTCTGGACATTGGGGGAACTGATATTAATGCATGGCGTAATCCAAATATTGAATTGACGTCGACTGATATTTTGGTGGATACCACTAATACATCATTTATCTACGATTACGTTGAAGTTGATCCACTGAATTAACTATAGCGAATAATACGAATCATTGCAAATGTGCTCAGCATTTTTACAAAGGTTCACTTATTTCATTTTAAAGATACAATCATGACATTGCTTCTGATTAGTTTTGTTTCGAGATTGGTACATTTACAATTGCCTACTTTACATTAATTATTCTTCTATTTTCGAGCTTCCATTTTTTTTTGTGTGAAGCTTTAATATATGTGAATACTACTAACGATTGGTGCCATTGTCGAGGAAACAAAATGTTTCATATTTCTGATTTCTAATGAAATATTAAGAACGTGCAAATTATTTGATAATACGTAGCTCTTAATTTCAAATAGCAGAGGACAAAGCGTATAAATTATACTAATGCACAAGTAAATCAGGTTTTCCGATTACCGTTGAAAACTAATTATGAAAATATTGTAGATGTTATTCTGCTGCATGTAACTTACTGGAGTATTTCTATAAGAGCTGTCATTATATCTTTCTAGGGACGTAGTTTTTTACATATTCCATATAAGCTTTCGCAATGATTAGTGAAACGTTTATTAAAGTTTTCCATAAATATTTACGATTTGCACGTTTAACAAATATTATTGCCGTTTTCTTTTTTACATATATCACGCGTATAAGTTAGAGGAAGATGTAGCTACAAAAAAAGTAATCATTGCAATGTTTACGAGTGTTTTTATGAACGATTTGACATCCATGCTTTTACGATAACACAATTTCATGCGATTTTCTAATGCATATTTAAATGCAGATACTACTCGCATGATTTATCTGAAGTATATAGCACAGATAGTGATTTTGTGAAAGGGCTTAAATGTTGAATCATTTCTATATAAACTATTCAAATGATTATTGTACTTTAACTCGTGGTTAACAAAAAAAATGAAAAAAAAGATTTAAAAAGACGAAAGAAAAATATAACTAGTAATAACGAAGGTGACGTACACGTCCAACTTCTGATGAAAGAATAATACAAAATAGTTCTCTCAAATTTTGTTTATTTCAAATATCAACAAAACAGACGAACTCTGTAGGATTGCTAGGAACTTTAGGGCATTGAGGCAGCTGTCACAGAAAAGAAAGATAATTAGTTTCTTAATTAATTATGACTCTTATTGTATTATATGTCAACTATGATTATTGTTAATTAATTATTATTAACGTTTGAATATACATGTAATGAAATATATAAAAATCTATACAATTTTTTCATCTTCTATTTTTTTTTCTCTGTTCAGAGAAATCTACATGACATTAAGTACCATTCGATAATTGAACCGAAGTGAATTTTTCATTTAAAGCTAGTCGTGTGTGCGCGTGTATGTGTGTGCGTGTAATGTGTAATAATATCTTACAAAACAGAAGATTCATTGATTCAATGAACTTTGAGACTTAAAACTTATCATGGAACATATTGAAATTTGAAGTTTCGAGTAGTGCGTAAATACGTTATCACGTTACGCATCACCTACGAGATATAATATGATTAACAATTCCAAATTGGACGGCGTTGTTATCAAAGTAAATACAGAAGTTTTCACATGTGTCTTTTTAAGAACATTGACACGTGTACAATTAGATCCATTTTTATAATCAAGGTTTCTCCTAGTCGGACAGATGAGAAATAAGAAATTTTACATGGTTGTGATAATTGATCTTTCCTTCAATTTTTTTATAAAGATGAGAATTCGTAAATATATACATATATATATATATATATATATATATACTCTGTAAATTCATGCAGATCAAATGTTCCATAATAGTTTAGTTTCAATGGAATGAGAACATAGTAGTTATCTAAAAGCGATAAGGTTTTAGAGAATGATTTATTGTCGAACAGATTTAAACCTTTTTTCTGATTTACAATATCTATGATTCTCGTAGAGCAGACACGTTCCACTGTGACCCGTGATTCCGGAATGCCCGGTTGGCCCCAAAATAGAGTTCGATTATCAGAACGAAAGTATCAGGATACGCAGGACGAATGAGAGAGCAATAACTACGAATGAGAGATACATCCAGAGATAGTATTAAAATTGATATTGCCGGACTGCTTCTCTATCAATGCAAATGCACCGGAGCGTATTTTTTTGGAGTGCGTCCGATCGGTGCAACATGGTCACTGTGTAAAGAGTCTTTTGTTATAATCGCAAATCTTACAGTAGAATTGCTCTATCGTTCTCGGTTTTTTGGAAACAAGAATTTTTGTAGACATGTTTTCTACAAAAATGAATTGTTACGTGGAGCTGTACCCGCTAGAAAGTTGAAACTAGTCTTAAAAGATATAAGAGAGAGTTTTCTGAGTATATGTGTATTTAGTTATTAAATTTTGTGATTTTGAATGGTTGTAATGTTCTACACGTTGTGTTTACCCCCACCTAACGAGTTTGATTATGTAATGTGGAGTAATCTTATTAATCTTATTTGCAGGTACGAAAGAGTAAGTTCGAGTACAAAATCGTAGATTATTGATAATTATATTCTACGATGAATCAAAGAGGATTTAATAAAATGAATGTTTCATTGAATCAGTTAGAATTGATTTTAATACATTGACTTTTCGATCTTTTGTTGCCGAATTCCGACGAAAATTTCGACGAGCGGACAGGATAAGAAAAGAAATCGCTCGAACGGTTTGATGCGATCATCGATAATTTTGGTAGCAATCTAAGGCGACAACATTGCTCTTTTTTTGAGCTGACAACGCTGTAAAATCGACTTCTCCTTGGATTCATAACTTCTGTGTTGCAATCTTATATAAATACTTATGTATAGTTCATATTAGCTGATCGTTCTATTTAGGTAAAGTCCGCTAACATACCAAAGCACTCTTTAGAATGTCGGTAATTCAGAACCCAGACCGAAAAATGCATTGTTTGCAAAGCGTATTACGGACCTTAAATTTATCAGTCTACGAGACTGTCTGGTCCGCGCTATAATGCCTGTTTAAATCTGTTACGACAATGGTAACATACGAGATATAAAAATGGATTCAGCACTCGACTGACTATCATTGTCAAAAGTTGACTGTTTGCAATGCAATGACGATTTGCAAACCTAAAATTAGCTTACGCTAATCTTTAATCTTCAATTGACCTTCTGCGGATAGGACGTCTTTTTCGATGATACGTATTACTAGATGTTATGGAAGGGAATCGGTTTGATATATTCGGCGATATTTATTAACAAATTCTTTATTGAAAATTTCTTTCAATAGATTTATTCCAGGCCTGGCCAACCCAAATGGTTCTACAGGCCACTTTGATGACGTGTAACGTTACTGCGGGCCGCACGCTAGGTATACATGCTTTTGAAAAATGTAATACAAATACAAAATGAATAAAACTTGATTGTTATACTATGATTCAATATAATTAACTCTAGAGTATTAATTAATGAGATATTTGTTTATCCTTTCTTTCACTTAATTTTTGTAAATCTATATTTATGTTCGACGTTGCACATCTTTTGTTAGCTGGTTTTCTTAATTGGCATCAGTCAATAAAGTGATGAACTCTTTGTAAATTTCATCTTCGAAAAAAATGTTTCATAAATACATGTGGATCCAAAAGCACTTGCAACTCGTTGTGCAAAATATCTTAAGTTGGAATATCTCTCGGATGTAATATATAAGTATTGTAAAAATTAATTTTTGATGTGGACGCAAAAAGTTTCATTTCTTTGGTACACTGTAACTCAATTATATCAAAGATATTAAATATAGAACTGGAGTTCGTAGTCGCACTTGCACATTATAACAATGACACTTCATTTCTTGAATATTTTTTGTATACATATACAACAAGAAACAAAAGTTTCAATAGAAATATGAAATTGCCTGGCGGGCCGCGCGTTGGCCAGGCCTGTACTAAACCATACCCCCACTATGACTTACTGTTGCCCCTACTTTCCTTTCTCAACGCGCTCACGTGCTACACAACCAGCGTATTGTGCGGAGCACGAGAGAAAACTAGCGGGAAGGGAACGGGGAAAGAAGCCTGACCATCCAGATTGCCTTTGCGTTCCTCTTCCCCCGTTCCCCTCCCGCTAGTTTCCTCTCGTGCTCTGAACAGTACCTCTACTATACTCTATCCAACGAGAGAGCAGTACCGCGTAAAGACCAGTTTTCGTTTGTCGCTGCGCATCTTCGCCCTAATTGGTTCAAGAAAGTGGGGAGGGGATAGTGAAGTGAGAGATGATAGGCTCGCTGCGCCCCCACCATCTTCCAAGCTGCGCGCAACGGTACTGTTCTATCGTTGGATATAGTGTATGTGACATGGTACGCTGGTGCGTGTAGCGCGCGAACGCGTTGAGTGTACGCCTGCGCACGGTGCTGGAATGGAATAGTGGAAGGGTATGTAGGGGAGTACGGGAGCTCCGTTTGGAGCTCATTATGGCATCACTGTCTCCGAGCATTAGATCATCCAATTTGGATGCTCGGAATCTCGGAATCTACTCGGAGACTACTACCACTACCAGTACTACCCCCCATCTGCTCAGTAGGCTGGGCTCGCTTTCTGCTCGAGGCAGGCCTGGCTAACTGAGGTAGGAGCAGCGTGAGGAAGTAAGCCGGAAAAAGGAGCAGGTGTTGTAAGAATTGTAGTCTTGAGGACAATAAAGAGAACAATAAAGTTATATTATATATATATATTTATTTATTGAAAAGCTTTCAAACAACTAATAACATTTTTAAATCTTTATCGCTTAGGTAACTAAATATTTTGTCAGCACCAGTCAGCACAAAGAAGTGGTAATTCTGGAAGTCTTCTGAAGAGAGAATGTAAAAACTTTTTCCTAACTTGTACCAGTAATTTTTCTCTTTCTATCCCCCTTCTAAATCGACTATCTATCATACTAGAATATATTGGAAATTTTGTTTTATATTCATTTGATCTGAAAGCCTGTATTATACTTTTATTTTTTGCTAATTGACTTGTATTTTTTGTCAAAATATCGTAAAAAGAAGCACAGCTATTATCAATCTTTTCGCTCTTCATGATTTCTATTTCTGCTTCACATTCGTTCAGAAAATGATTGATTTCATGATCATTACTAATCCCCAGCAAATTTCTTTCACTTATATGTAAACCTGCAGCTTTCATCTTAGCTATGTGCTGTTTCAGTAGCTTAGTACTTGGAGAATCATTCGTATTATGTATAAAGTAAATATAATCATCCACCATATATTTTGCACAGTCCTCAACAACAAACGTACCATACTCAAGTGGAGTATGATTCATTATACTCAAAAATAGTTGCATAAAAGAGACTGGGATAATAAATTCACTCATTTTTCTTCTACATGATAAATTGACAAATTATGTTTTATTTGTAACGTTACATTTTAAAGAAATACAACTCACAACATAGACATAAAGGGATCAATAATTACATAGTATGTGAAATAAGAAAATGGGTGAATTTTACTCGGCAATAACCTAAAACCTGCGAAATGTCATGTCATTGTTGCGTCCCCATCGCGCACGCGCAACGTGTCTTCCATTCGCCCCACTAAATCTCCGTCGCGCACGCGCATGTACTCTGGTCATCAGAGAGAGGGTACATCATTTCACCGTGACTCCCCTCATCTGGCGACACTGGTTCCGATATTGTCCAAGATTTTTCGTACGATGGATGGCCGCTGGTGGCGCTGCGCGGAAAAAGCAGTAACGTATCTATATATATGATGACGAGTAGTGGAGCCCTGTGTCCTGCGCCTTGAGACAGTTATATTGGCGCGAAAGTACCGAAACAATCTTTTCCGGAAAAAAAACTTCAGGACGTGTCCTACAAGTTACAATATATACACAAATACACATGTTATACATTCAGTTTCCAGAATCAAATCATACAAATCTTTTCAAATTCTGCGAGGTGCTCAAGGTACCCCATTTTATCGAGACTCTTACTCTACTGAGGCTGAAAGCGCCACTAATCTCCTACCCCTTCCACTATTTCATTCCAGCACCGTGCGCAGGCGCACACTCCACGGTCCCCATCGCGCACGTGCAACGTGTCTCCCATTCGCCCCACTCATTCCCTGTCATTAGAGAGGGGGTACATCATTTCACCGTGACTCCCCTCATCTGGCTACACGGGTCTACGGTCTTACATTAGTGGGGGACGTTGGAGTGTGCGCATGGTGCTGGAATGGGATAGTGGAAGGGGAAAAGGAAAGAATGTGTGAGAGCCGTTTGGCTACCCCATCTAATTCCGGTTGATTTCGATCGCCGCCCAAGTAGCCACGTACGTCCCTAAAACGTACGGTTCACGTCCAAACGTCCTACGTCCATTTTGCGTACGTTTTAGGGACGTACGTGGCTACTTGGGCGTGATAGTAATTGTTGAAAAATTTATTATTTCTGGCTGTTTAATGCCTATAACAATTCCTTTTGCTAACGGTGTTATCAAAAGCATCCCCTTATATAGTTATCTTATTAGAATTTACGTTAATATTGTAATAAAATAGAATGTAAGGTTTGGTGCTTATGTAAAAACAAATGTATTGAAAGACTTCCAATAAAGAATTAGTAAATATGTATATAAATATTTCTGAATGTATCAATCCTATTTTCTTCCATAACATTCCCCAATACTATGCCCCCTTTCCCAAGCATGAATTAAACCCTCGAAAGAACAAAAATTCTTACGGGACACAAGCTGAAATTGATTCGAACTCTAATCTTTTAGCTAGGATTTTCAGCATAGTAGGTACTCGTACATACTTAGGATTTTCCCACGTGTCCAAGTGCTACTTGAGGGAGCGACAACATTGATCACGTTGAAACTGATATTAATTAATTACATTCAGTGGCTTGCAAGTGCTTAGCGTATCGTGCCCGACGTATTTTCCACTTTTGTGTGCGCTTGTCTGGTTAGGTGGTAAAATTGCGTCGGATTTTCAGTAAAAATACTCAAGTGAATTTTAATCGATCGTACACATTCCTCGTGATAATTCATATGTAGATCTCATATCTTCGCGTATTCCAAGTCTATATTATCTAATACAAACGCTGATATACAGCTGCTGTTACTGTACTCGTTCTTATATATGGATTATGATAAACTCTCGTAATGACCAAATCCAATGTCAATTCAATTTCAAGAAAATGCGCAACGGATAATTCGATATCAACAAAATGAGCACTGAGATACTTCATACGAATTAATGAAAACGATAATTTCATATCAACCGAATGAGTAACGGTACTTTATAGGAATTAATGGACGATGATAATTTCATATCAATACAATGAATAACGGCATATTTAATACGAATTAACAACAATGACAGTTTCATTTCAATGTAATCGATTATAGGTTCATACGTATTTCACGTTTTATTTATTTTTGTTTGAAATGTAATGTGAAAAGTTTTGAATGTAATTTAATTATTTTAAATGTAAAATGTAATGTGATTAATCGCTGGAAAGCATTAAAAAATTTTTCGCTTTGTGACTAGTAGTACAATTCATTGCAATTTCCAGTAGGTATGTAGTCGTAATTTTCTTCAATTTATCTCGTTGGTCATAAACGAGAATTATTACCTTACACTTTTTTATACATAAATGTTCCAAGAGTAACGTTTATTTTTTCATTACCACGCTTATATTACTTCGCCGTGTCGTTGTCCAAATCTTGTAATCGAATTTTAAACCACTTCCCGATGAGCTAAAGCCTTGAAACTTTAAACATAGCTGAGAACTGGATGACAATGCAATATTAAAAAACAAATTTAAAAAAAAAACTGTGCGTCCAGGAGAAAAAAATATTTAAATATTAACGTCACACCTCACCGCGCGACGCTCGGTAGTACGTCATCGCGTTCAGCGATCCCCACTCCGCGCGCCAGCACTCCCTACTCCACTACGCGTTCCCACTCCGACTCATCCCTACTCCACTGACCCACTTCGCACCGAAGGAGCACAGTGCGGTGTTACGTTCATTCAGTTCCATTTCGTACAATTTCGGACTGCATCAAGAGACGTCGTCTCTCGGAGTTATCCTCTCATTCTATCTCGCGTATTTCCATATCTTACTATTTCATAATTAGTTGCGAGAAATTGTTGTCGTGATTGGTTTTCCAATATGCAAGTGGTAGAAAATCTCGCCTTTTAGAGTTGCGATAAATGAATTGCCGCACTGCACCCTGACAAGACCACCGCTTAGGGGTTCGGACGGGTAGGCTAGTAATTAGGCTCTTCTTGCTATTCATTTGTAAAGTGATCGAAAGAGCACTGTCAAATGTGTCAGGTAGAGTAAAATTTATACGGGCTTTTTTTGTTTTTTGTAATTGTGTATTTTTATATTTTTCTGTCGCGTTTTTCCGTTGCGTTTTTCGATTTTACTACTCGATCTAATATTTCTTTCCAAGACAAAGTGCCTCTATGAGGTGTATACATAATTGTCCGTGCCTTTGACGAGTACTTAAAATTGACAATGCTTTAAAATCCGGCTTCCTCGGAGACATACCTTTCATCACCGACTTAGGTAGAAAGCGTGGACTTTTGTCTCCGCATCATGTATAGCCTGGAGACCTACATCATGTTTAGCATGGAACAGAACCTACATCATCTTTAGTAGGAAACAGAACCCACTTTACTGTTTACCTTAGCACGGGCTACATGGACTCACTACTTCGTCGGTGTCGTCGATGTCGAAAATGAAACTAAAATGATAAGAAATTTTTTTCCGATTCGCCAAAAATCCCTTTGTGAAACATGTTGTTAATGCAAAATGGACCTGCGTGCAAAATTTTAGCTCAATCCGCTTTGAAAGCTGTACAGGAATCTATATTCCCGATAGATAATAAATGATAAACGAGTGCAGGGGCAAATACTTCCCGGATGCGTCGCGTGCGTTTTTGGACACGAATAGGGGTTTTCACTTTGACAATTACAAATTTTTAGACGCAACTACAACTGCGTACCTCACATTTCTTGAGTAGCTATTCTAGTTTCTTTGCCTGGTCCTCCATTTTCTTCAAATCCGCCATATCCTTGTTCAAAGGTATGTAAACAAATAGTATCGAAGCAGTTTGTAACGAATGGATTAAGCCCGCGATGGAAATGAAATGAAAACGAGAAGCATTGAAACGGACGAACGTGTCCTGCGGAGAGACTGTGAATTGCTCCGACGAGAAAACTAACGAGCGGAATTCCGGGATTTTTATGCGAAACGCTAAATAATAAAATTAGTACGCTGTTAACAGTGCGCCGCGCACCGGCGGTTAAAGCTAATTTAATGATTTTCGTTATTGGCTCGCACACCGTAAAGCTATCCAAGCCCATCTGTTGCCCACGTAGATTTTAATATCGCTCCACTCATTTGCGCCGCCTGAATCGAACCGAATCCCGGCCGCCCCATTCCGGACACCATTCCAACCTTTTCAATTCTCTTCGATTATTTGTTTACAACTTTACCACTATTGGGAGCGCTTCTTATCCGTGTGCGGCCTACTATAGATTTCACCAATCGATTTCGCAAAGTTTTCAATCCGAAACACGTAAAAATCGTCGATCGATATTTTGATGACTAGATTACTAGACCGCGAATCATTGTGTAACATAAAATTTTCCATGCTCGAAATAATGTAGTAATTAGACTGCGGATTTTATGCATTTATATACAATTTAACGCAGTGGACATGTCAATAATATTTAAGGGCATCAATGTATTAGTTTCAGCTTAATAGGATAAATAAAAGAAGAATACAATTTTTATTTGGCTCCTGTGTCCTGGCTTTGTCTAATATCTTCACAGTTTTGTATGTCATTGTTCTTAATCATCACCAGTTAAAATTGTATCGACACCGTTCGCAAAAAGCCTCGCTTTCGAAAAAAGACCGCGCAGCGACAAGATTTGACGAGACCAAAATTGTACAGACTTGATACAGAGCTTCCCGTCGTACATTCTATCTAGCATTCGCGTTCGCTGACAAAATTCCAAGGCGAGTAGCACGGCGAAATCGAAAGGTGCAATCGAAGTCACCATTAAAAGCAACATCGCGCGGGACGATCCATCGCGAACGACGGTGACGTTGCTTGTCGCTCTGTTCCATTTTCAGCGAGAACGTTTTGTCGTGTTCACGGAGAAGTTTGTCGGTAGGTATGTCAAGTCACGCGGTTGCTCAATAATTCCGTTATCATCAAAGCATAATGACGAGCATTGGGCTTTCGACTCTACTTCTTCAGCTCTCTGCGCTGCTGAGTTAACACGCTACGTCGGTTACGTTATTGGTCAACGGATAATTTTATTTGCTGACATATTGAGAACCTTTGGAGAAAGAATCTGGACATATCGAGCAAAGGAAATGGGTATAGTACTGCGTTGAACTAATTTTCTGTAATTTTACGGGTAGGTAGAGCTCTGCGTAACAGTGTCCAAATATTCTGCAGTGAAAGCAGATGACGAAGAACGAAGAACGGGCCCTGAAGAGGGAGCGACGAAAACGAGCAGGTGTAGGTGATCGGTGAAAGGAAAATATGAAACGAACAATGAGAACAAGGGAAAGAGAGAGAGGGAGAAAGGGTGGGAGGGGAGACAGAGCAGAAAAGGGGTGGAGGAAAGCGTGCGATGGAAACGGAGACTAAAATTAGAATAAGGGCGCGGAGGGGTCTCGCGGAAAGCGGTAGAAAATCGAAAAGGTGGTTAAAGCGGAGGGCGGCGAGACGAGTAAGAGAGGCCAGGACAGCTACTTGCGAGAGGTTGGGTGTACACCGACTCGCATTCCAAGCAGACTTGGTGAACCGGGTTCATTATTTTCTCGTTATAAGTTTCTACAACTCGAGCTTGTTGTCGTAACGCTGTTAACGCGGACGCGTCGCGAATTGTTAAAGCGACGGCGGACGATCGGTGCGCGTATATATTCGGCGGCTTCCTTAAACCCCGCGTCACGCGCCGCCCTACCACTTCGTTCCTTTTCATCCCGCATTGCACGACCACCGTTCAACCCCCCGCGCCATGCTTCGCGTCTGCTTCTCCTTTATCCGCTTCTTTTTCGCGTTTATTAATAAACGAACCGATGTCACTCGGACAACCCTGCCCCACGAACCCGTCCGCCCGACGAAACACGTCTCGAACTCGCGAAACAGGTTTGCAATCCGTTGCGAACCGATTTTTATGAAAATTCGACTTCGTTAAACACAGCAGTGGTCCCAGAAAGTTTTACTTTTTCTGACCTGCGGTGTTCTCGCTGTGCTTAAAGTTTGAATTTATATTTTACCGATCACCTACACCCACAGAAGAGCACAATTAAGCGGCCGAAGTCGGGACCGAATGCGAAACGTCTGCGAGACGTATAATCCGATAGTCCGTATCGAGTCTAAGCGTGCACCGCTGTATTCGTTTTCTTCGCTCCCTCTTCGGGGTCCGCTCTTCTTCCGTCTGTTCCCCTCTGTGTCCTTTCCGATCCCTCGATGTTGTTCGCCGGGGAATATTTGAATTTGTCGCGAGATTCCGGGATAAAACGGTAGCCGAAGTAGGAGAAGAAGAAGAAGAAGAGGAAGAAGAAGGAGAAGGAACAGAGGACACACAGTATGCGGCGAATTCGAGAACGGCGGCGCTTGTATTGAACGGCGAGGACGAATCCGGGGTGGAATTTCGTCGTGGAATCTGCAGCGACGAACGAAGCGAAGACAGAAAAGACTGATGTCCTGTATCCTGTCCCCGAACGTTCTCCCCGAGCGATCGGGGAAAGGGCGACGTCGAAAAAAGGGATAGCAAGGAGAGCAGGATGCCATTGGTATCCGGAATGGATTACGGAATCGGATGGAATAGCAGCAGGGCCCTGGGATAGTCCTCCTTCTCTATTCTAGCGCGACACCTCATCATTCCGCCACGTTCGCCGAGGTATCCTTCGACGTACAACGTGTTTCGATCTTTCCTTGAGGCGTGTACGGTGATTTAAGTCACTGTTTACGCTCCCGTGTCGTTCCTTCAGGCCCCCGACCCGCCTCCTTTCACATGGGAATTCCTATATCTCGCGCGTGTAAATCCATTTCAGTATTAGATCAAGCATCCGGCGCGCGTTTACCCAAACAGGATCAGATTATCGCAAACGAAAGAAAAATGATCCCGTCGATGCCCTAACCCTAAACTGCTGACTGTCTCCTTCGTGATTAGCTTATTCGTTCGCTGCTTACCTCGAGCCACTGCAAGCCTTCGTAATTTGCGAATTACGATACAGATCGTTCCACGTTATTGTCGCATTATTAACCCATTGCACTCGGAGCTATTTTAACTCGAAAATTAAACATTTCTTCCGACCTAGAACATTTCCATTCCCTATGACTTCTGACATTTAATTGGTGTAAAATTGGTATAATACCTGACACAATATCTAATCTATCTGTTTAGTAGTCGATTAGATAAGATATATTTAATAATGTAAACCATATTTTGAATAATGGTACAGCAATTTTTAGTGGCACTTTTCAGAGTCACCATTTGTGTTCTTAGGGTTAAAAGTTCATAATTTGCAAAGATAAGTTATGTGATCGATAACAGGATCCTAGAAAAAGACATTTTCGAAAAATGTCTCGGTACTTGACATTTTGCAAATTGCCAGGAGTTCGCGAGAAAAGCTGAAACTTGCACAGTTACGTCTCGGAAAGACATAACCAAAGTTTTAAGGGTGCTACAGTGCGCGATGGTTTTCAAGATCGTTGGAGATCATTGTGCATTCAGAAGATATTGCATGTTAGAAACGGATATATTCTTCATTGCTCGTAAGCCAGACGTTTTTCATGACGTCATAATTTGCCGAGATCCATTCGTATGCTTTAAGCTTCTGGATGTGTCAGACGTTCGCTAGACTTTTTAATGCATTATTATTATATCCAGTAAAAGGAAACTGATTGCTCGGATTGGCCTCTGGAAAACGCGAATTTGGGCCAAACCTGTGAAAATCCGATTGAAGGAAATCTAATAGGGTGTCTAAAGGTCGTAGATAAAAATTGAGATCTGCAATTTTTATCGAATCGGTAGTGAACTATACGGAACAGACATTTAATAAATTATTTAAATAAAAATAAATTTTTAAAAAATACCACGTCTTTAAAACGGACTAAAAAGTATAAAATAATTTAAATAAAAATAAATTTTTTAAAATATGTTTAAAAACGGACTAAAAGGTATAAAATAATTTTTCCTAGCCCCATACAGGTTCCTAAACCCATACAGGTTCCTAACCCCATGCAGACAGTCTTGAAAATTTGTGATTGTGAATTTTTAATAGCTATGAAAATACTTGTAAGATTTAAAACGAAAAATGTGGGGCGCAAGATAATAGCAAGGAGTGTAGAGAGTAGGTGCCGTTGAGAAAACTCGCGCAACAGTTCATATCATTTGAAGTGCAATAAAATTGTTAGTGAATTAGGTGAACTATTCTATTGCATGCGCCCCACGTTTTTCGTTTTAAATCTTACAAGTATTTTCATAGCTATTTAAAATTCACAATCACAAATTTTCAGGACATCTGTATGGGGTTCGGAACCCGTATGGGATTAGAAAAAATAATTTTATACTTTTTAGTCCGTTTTAAAAACGTGGTATTTTTAAAAAATTGATTTTTATTTAAATAATTATTTTCTGTTTTTTAGTCTTGTGTGTGTGAAATTTTTCAAACGATTTTAAACATTTTGATGAGATTATAACAGAGACATGTATCATATCGAAAACAAATGCCGTGGTAAAATATAGGTTCTTTCGCTTGGTAAACAAACAGTACAGTATAATAATACGTAGTAACTTCGTAAACACCGCACGGAACTCGAACGCACACTTACATAGCTTCTTCAGGCGAAGCGGGTCAGTGGAGTGGGGATGAGTCACAGTGGGAACGCGTAGTGGAGTAGGGAGCGCTGTCGCACGGAGTGGGGATCGCTGAACGCGATCACGTACTATCAAGCGTCGTATAGGCTTTTAAAAATTTTTCAGTAATATGTTATCAGTAATTGCATTGTTATCCATTTCTGAGCTATGTTTAAAATTTCAAGTCTCTAGCTCACCGGAAAGTTAGTTTAAAATCAATTGCAAAATTTGTACCGGACAGATAGACATGAAAGCGAGCTAATAAAAACGTGGTAAAATGTATTTCTTCTTTAAATACATTGAGATTTCGGTTCTCTTGGTTCGATTTCTGCGGAATTAGTAACCCGATATCGGTACCCGTTGGATCCGATCTACAATTCGATGGCAGCGATCGTGTGCGTAAATGGCTGTGTTCTTATCGACACAGTGATCTGTGTTTTACGGATTCTGTGTGTTGTCGCGAAGGGGAAGAAGAAAAGCCCGGTGTTAACTGTGAAACGGGAGATCAGATATGTCCCGCTGTACACGAGCGCCTGAAATGCTTGCCATTGGATTAGCATACTATCATTTAAACAGACATTCCGGATGCGTCATCCGACCGTCATTAGTAGCGCTCATTGAAGGTCCATTGAAAGCTGGATCCAGTCCTACAGACTAATTACAGTCCGGCGTATACCGTATCGAAAGCAGTCACCAACCTATAAAAGGCCTGCGAAACACGTACTATCTCGTGGCACCTATGTATGCGTTTCGCATTGTGCTCATTAATGAAACCGAACATTCTACTTTACGGTGTTCCGTAATTTCATTCTTGTTGTTTCGACGATAATTCTTTTTAATTCATCCCTCCCCACCCCTAATCCTCAAATATTCATCACTGACACCGGAATTATCGGATTGCTAAAATTGACTCGTTCCGACCCTCTCGATTCACAATTGCTCAAAATACAACGCTGCATTCAAGGGAAATTGATGTATTATTAGTGCTGTAATTTCCTTTTTGTAATTTTAGCGATAATTCTTTTTAATTCGCCCCTCACTACCGACCCTAAAATCATCGGATTGCTAAAATTGACTCGTTTCGACCCTCTGGATTCACAATTGCTCAAAATACAACGCTGCATTCAAGGGAAATTATTTATTAGCTCATTGAAGCGGCTTTCTAAAGATAAAAACATTGAAATAACCAACTTTTGACTTTCATCGAGCTCGGAGAATCAAATCGGAAGAGTCTTTTGAAAATATATTAATATACATCGAACAATAAAGTTCGATTTAACTGAAACGCTTTAACGAGTCTCACAACTGTGTTCATCAAACTGTTCCAAGAATTTCATTACGTTCACATTAATTCTGCAACAAATATTCATCCGTATCGAATCCCTCCCTTACCTCGAGCAAACAAAATTATTGAGAAATTGTTCGTATTAGATACGACACGTTGATCTTGATTATCCAAAGAGAAAGTCGGCTGTTAATGGCCGTGAAGCGTCGTTAATAAAGTTAGCCGTGGCAGACATTTATTATTTTCCTGAAACGCGAAGAAGAGAGGAGAGTTTTTCAGCGAAATTTTTGACGCGTCTGCTCGCTGAACGAGAAGGTAAAAGATAATGCTTCCCAGATCAATGATGGTGACATCGAGGTCGAGTGTTTTTATTCCATTACTCGGCAACGTCGTCTTCCTAACCACTTACTTAACCTACAACCTTCGTGTCCTTGTCTGCTCGGCATCGATGGTTGATGGTCTTCGGCAACTCAAATATTATTTGCCGCTCGGTTCTCTCTTCTTCGTCATCTTGAAAATCGACGTCCCGTAATACGCCGCCTAAAGTGTAGACATAACACTTTAAATCTAATTCACTGTAATACAGATGTTGCGAATAATGGCTACCGGATGCCATGCCGCCATCGTGATTCCTACTCGGTTACGCGAGACCGGAGATTTCGGTGTTGCACTGCACTTGCATTTTATGGATATAGACGTTCATATTTACACGGGACTTCCTCCGTTACGACAGTATTTGTACCTGCAACTTTGCTTCAGACTATAATTGCTGCGGATCCTTTTGCATTTATGGCGGAACTTCTCCAAAATTGCTGCACCATCAAGTTTAAAATACTTTCGTACAGTTTCAGCTTCTTTTCTATTGTATACGAAGTCAAATGTTAATCGTAATCGATGCAGGCAATTTTTATTTCGCGTAAAAACCTGCAGGTTGCCCCATTTTCGGGGCAAGTGCGTCCTGGTTGACACTTTGTACAATATCCTATCAAAATGATAATTTTCAAGCAAAATTAGAATCCTACATAATACCAATTCATCAGTAATAACTGTGGCAAGAGTTTGATACCAAGAACGTTAAGCTTTTACATACCAGACTGAAAATACATCAGTTTAAAGTCCAACTTTGCGAAACCTAGGGCGGACTTACCGACAAGAGAAGATAAAAATGAAATTATGTAAAGTTAATGGTTTATGATTATTTTATGTTTCCAGCAGACGAGTCTTGGTAGAAAATTGAAGACATCAAAGCAGATAAGGTTGAAATCGTTGTGTTTTTAAAATATTACTGCAGTAGAGATGATAAACGAGGATGGAAAAGAAGCGGAGGAGAGAAAGGGAGTGAAAGAGGAGGGAGCGAGAGCGAGAGAAAGAGAGAGAGAGAGAGAGAGAGAGAGAGAGAGAGAGAGAGAGAGAGAGAGAGAGAGAGAGAGAGAGAGAGAGAGAGAGAGAGAGAGAGAGAGAGAGAGAGAGATGGAGAAAGTGACAAGAGAACTACACAGGACAACGAAGAGAAATACGACCGATCCATTTCAAAAAACGCATTATGCTGGTCGATCTCGTTATAGGGGTTGTAAATAAAAACTCCACGGCTCGTATCTGCATTTCAACCACACCCTGGGCCATTTGCATCTCATTTCGAACGTTATATCAGTTTCATTAACGAAGTGGAACAGTAGATTGCCGTTCCATCGATTACGCGTGATACGGTTAGTTTTGTATGTATTCTGTATCAAAGCGACGTTTTATTTAGCAATGGGCACGTTTTATCGAATCGTCAACAATATGAATTTTCAAGGTTTCCCGCTCGTTGTTTTTAATTAAACGCTTGCATAATTTAATCGGGAACAGCGTTCGACGTTGCATTTCATTCGCGAATCTTTAAAATATGTAAAAGTGGAAATTTCAGCGTTAAAAACTTCGAGTTTATGAACAATTGCGTGATTGTTTCAGTGAATTTTTCCACCGTAACCATACGGAAAATATTAACACAGAGAAAATTACATTTTTAAGTTAAACATCTTTAGCTTCGAAGTCGCGGGTGGAACAAAGAATTAGAACTAATTAAAGAAGAATATTGAAATGGAAGACCTCGGTTTCCTTTCCCGTGGAATTCTGTGCAAATGGAAACCGGTGTATCCGCAGCTAATCTACACGTGTAATAGATGTGTCAGGAATTGCACGCTTGCCAAAAAGCTGCAAGTACAATATTCCCTCTTGAATTTTCGTGCTTGCTACATTTAAATTAACGAATCAATTTGTAAAACCGTAATTCCTCTAATTTTGGCAGTTTAATCTCCAAAGCAATCCAAATGAAATGTATATTTAGCTAGCCTCAATGGCTATTTCCTACACCATCGTTATTATTAAATAATAGCTGAAGTGTTATTCCATTACGTTCGACCATTATGTGCCCGACTAATACAAAATTTCAAGTTCTGCATATTTATCTCAAATTCTTCTATGTAAAACTGTACTGTTCATTTTATTATTGATTTTCCCATTCACGATTGATTCGCACATGCTTCAATGAATGAACTTCAATTATTTAGCTGAGACGTCTGATCAATACTTCTTGTAAATATAATTTTCATAACCGGATCAATACAGAGATTAAATGAATTTGAGAATATCGAGACGTGTTACTTGTAATAAATGGCTGATTGTTTCCTGTGAATTGCAATTGATAGAAACAATTTCTACATTAATGATGTTCTGGAAGAATGGTTTCGTTGGTTCGATTTTGCTAGACACTGTACAAGTTCAAACCGATGGTGAGCGTGCGAGGACGATACGTTCTTCAGCTTCTTGGTCGAAGGTGTGTGGAACTTGAACGAAGAACCAGCTCCGAAGAAGAAGAAGAGGAGGACGAAGAAGTGGAAGAGGAGGAAGAATAGAGCGACCGGAAACGGCGAAGGAAGAAGAGTCGAAGCCGCGAGTTCCTCTGGGTGCGGAGGGGTGCAGGTAGTTGCACGTGGAGGCGGAGCGACGCCGCGCGTCGCGTCGGGCTACCGACGCCGGCCGTCCTGCCCCCAAAGCGTCTGGTGGGGAGCCGTGGCGAACGCAGTTCTCGACGGATCGCCGAGAAGGTTTAACGGCGTTTTCATTGTCGGTTGCGGGTCTCGGTGAACCATCCGAGAAGCCACGTGATCAACCCCTTTTTAACCGGGTCCCGAAGTCGGTTCGTTTTGCTATCATTCCGATCCCTTATCCCACCCACCGCCTTACCCCCGACACTTTCACGCATCAGCATTTCCGTTCACCTTCTTTATTTCACCGAAACACACACACACAGTTTTAGCTCTAACCATACTTCCCCACGCTGCTGAATGAAACGCATGGCTGATGGTTGATCCTTGGATGTCCTCGGTTTTCGGTTGTTCTTCGTTTAAACGACAGTGGTTGGTGGTTCGCGTCGTCGCGTCGCGTCGTGTTCGTTCGAAATACGGGAAAATTCGCGCGCTTCTCTACGCGTAGCCCGATACATCCGCTTTGCCTTCCGGTTTCGTTCTCCGCTAGAGGCTCTCGCGGTTCGCGGACTTTGGACATGATACAGAAACGTTCTTGAATTCGAACACGTGATTCTTGTGTGATACTCGTGGACGTCGTCGTGCAGTGTCTAAAGGTGTTCAAGGTGCTTCCGAGACCAATGACGGGATAATGACATCGTTCGAGGGCTAGGCGAGATCGAGGAGTTTGCCGGGTCAAGGAGCGCTTAAATAAGGTGAGCGGAATCACCATCCCTCCTGACGCGATTTCTATTCAAGGGATATCCGGATTATGCTACGATGATTCGGCGAATCGTCGTCGAACAGTTCGCGTGCTCGCGCGATTCCTACACGTTCTTCCTCGTATTGTTTACCCGCTTAGAGGCAGGTAATTTGTCGGATTTTAATTAGCGGAGGTCGAGGATTTATGCAGAATTTTTGGTAACGAACATCACCATTATTCAAAAATAGTTTCGCAATTATTTTTCATTCGATGGCTCTCTATTGAATAGGAATTTCCATACACGGAAAGTTCTTCTCGGAAAATTTCGATGACTTCTTCTTTATATTATATTATCAGACATTAAATTATCGAAATGTCTTATAGATTATATTCAGGGTACTTCAGACACGTGGTGACGTGTGCGGACAAAATCTGCTTCGATATTTTATGCAGTTCTAAATTTCATGGCTTATTTTATGGAGACCAAGACGAGGAACAAGCTCGATTTGTGAATTAAACACTTATTAGTATTTGTTACCGTACACGCTTTCTTGAATTTTAAAAATGTGTACACGCTATGAATGCATTTGTGACTAAAATAAGCAGGCGTAAAATTTGAAACAGTCATAACAACAATCAAAATACTATTTTCAAATATTATTTTCAACCTATTCAACATATTAAGAAAGAAAATAAAGTTTTATTTCACTCCAGTTTGTTGCAATTCGGGTAGAAATTGCAGGTCATTAATTATAGTACAATGAGATTGTACATTTTCGATCGAGAAGCTTCTCAGTGATACCTTAACAATAAGCATACCAATCATTAAAATAATAATAAATGCTTGAACAAAGAAGTAGCCTTATAATTTCAGTAATTATATAATAACAAATTTGACGTGGCAGGTTTAATGATAAGATGGACGAATTCGAGAAATTAATTAAAATTTCGAGACTTTAAAAATGAACTTCCTACACAGACCGAAGGTGTTTATAAAATAAATAAGGGTAGAGTTCCGTGAGAAATAGTTCGTCTGGAAGCTGTCTAGAGATTCACGTTGCAAGAATCCGGGCTGCGCCAAAAATTGGCGCCGCTGTTTGTCAAATATGTAGGACACCGGTCCACGGAGTCTGTGATCGTGAATTCTCTTTTTCTTGTGGTTCGAAGGGAAAGCACGACACTCGCAGTTTCGAGGGCAGCTGTACCGTCCAGTTTATTTTTCTTTTCCTCCTCTGTATTTACCCGTTCATGCTACTTTAACAAAAGTCACTGTCGTGGCCCATGGAAGTGGATGGATTACTCTACCGGTGTTTCTGCATTGATTCTTCTCTCCATAGCCTTAATTGAGGTTCTAAATCGGGACACAAGTGCTTTTACACTTTCCTTTTTGCGACAGCACACTTTTGTTGCCGTGGGCGCGCGCGCGCACCAACAGACTCCCAGTTCCTTTTCGCCCGCACGGAAATTACACCGTGTAATCCTTTTCTTTTATGGTTTACGCTGCACGGTAAAAGCTTCTTGGTTGTGTTTTTTTAATCGCGCGCCCGTGCAGGTGCAATTACTTTCGAAGCGCTGTCTTGTGTTCCATTGTTCCGCCGCGAGCGAGGTAAGACAGAACTCTCTGTCTGCGCAGTATCAATTCGCGTTAAATTATCCAGTTTAATTATTTTAATAACTCCCCGCAAAATAAGTATTTGCCATTCGAACGAAGTATAATCTCGCAACATATTCCGAGTGGTTTCAATGTATTTTCTTAAATGTCAAATGTAAGTTTAGCTTATCTCTGCAATTAATTATATTAGACGTGGAGTATTGAGTTTTGTTTTCCACATACAGTGACTTCCACCGATATTGGGACATTCTCAAGAAGACGATAACTTTGTTAACAATTTTTTCATGTTGTAAAGAAAATTACTAAAAATTTGGATAGATACACTTCCATTATTTTTGTAAAGTAATATAAAAGTACATATAGTGTTTTCAGTGGCTCGTAAACCTAGCGTTAAAGCGAAACGTAATTTCTGTAATTTTCTTCTACGATCACGTTTTATAAATATTCTTTTTGTATACATGTAATGAAAGAACGGTCCTAAGTGAGATACAGTGTTGCATTGTTTGCTAAAGTTAAATCTACTACACGGTATCAGTTTTTCACGCGTGGCGCGGTGTCATAAAGCGATCAGAACAATCGAATGGAATCGGACCTTTATACGCAAATTTGTATCGGAATCAATCGCTACACGCGTTGGCGTATCGTTTATCATAGAATACTGCAACAGATATCGGAACTATCCGATACTAAAACAATTTCACAGATATATGGCCAGACAGTGCAGAACTTCGAATTTGTACGACGTAGCCGGTGACTCTTCTCTACGTTATTTTTCATACATTTTATCTCCTCAAATTGTCGTTTTGTATCTCAAACCGGGGAAAAACGTGAATCGTTTTCGAAAACGTTTCCGAAACCTTTTCATTCGGATTTTTCACTTCTATTTTCATTTCTTTTTGGAAAGTCACTGGGGACTGCGGATCTTATACATTCTTAATACATTTATCTAAGTGGAAGTCAGGTGTGGAAAATCGATTAGAATAGAATGTAACATAGTATATTGATGTTTTCAGCGCACTGGTTCGATCTGATGTTACTAACTAAGCAATTTTGCAAATTACCACAAAATTTTCAACGTTTCGGTCAATTTTTAGACCATTTTCAAGAAAAATTTTTATATAATTGCGTCTGTAAAAAATTATTAAATTACTGTATAATATGTAATTTATGTTGTATTCCGCACAAAAAACCAAAATGTTCTAAGAAACAAACCTACTTGCTAAGTGAACAAAGTATTTTTAATTCTTTACACCTTTATAACCACGTGTTGGTTCCATGCCTGTGATATACGAACTGAGGTAAACGTTAGAATTTGAAGAAGCAATGAATCAGAATTCATTGGTGGTCCCACATACAAACTTACAAAGTTCTTTGCAAATATATTATCAAAAATAATAGGTAAATCTTGTTACCACATTGTCGAAAGTTGGCAATTTGTGAAAGAAATTAGAAATATTGAGATTCCAGACGAGTCATTTATGTTGGTTTCTCTGGACGTAATAGCTTTATTTACCAATGTTCCAATTGATTTGGCTTTGCAGGTTCTTGAAAAACGTTGGAATGAAATAAATAAAATATTATTAAGTTGAGGCCAATGTTTTCAGTTTTAATGTTTTAATTTTTCTTGAAAATGATCTAAAAATTGACCGAAACGTTGAAAATTTTTGTGGTAATTTGCTAAATTGCTTAGTTAGTAACATCGGATCGAACCAGTGCGCTGAAAACATCAATATACTTTATTAACAAATTGTCGATCGAGATAAAGGAAACGGTTAGAATGTAATATGTAGCAAGAAACTAAATCCAGAGAATTACAAGAATGAATCTACATGATTAAACGAGTACAATTTATTTGATCTTGACAGGAACGAGTGGAACGAATATTTCGCTAAACAGAAAAATACCTGTGGAGGAGAGAGAGAGAGAGAGAGAATAAGTGATTCCGTTTCATTCGCGTGCGTCTCACGTACCCGCGGTACATACTTCCCTCGACCACGAAGGTTATGCAAATATCCAATACACAGGGTTCATGAGTTTCGCGCGTAAAGGTTGGCGAAACAAGTCCCGGGGATCACCGGAAACGTGAAAACACACGTCCCTTATACGGAGCGTATAGTTTCGGTGCGAGAAGAGAGAGAGAGAGGGAGAGAGAGTGAGAGAAAAGGAGGAAAGAGAGAATAGGTGGTGTGAGGGTTGAAAACCGTGGGAGAAGCGAGCAGAATGCAAGTATCGGGGATAGAGAGGGTAGGCAAAGAAAAAAAAGGCGGGAGGAAAGCCGGCGCGGCGAGGAATCGTTTTAAACTACCATCTACTTCACATTCCTGATTTCAGTTAAAGGGCTTTTGTTTATTTCGTTTTTCGGTTTCGAAGACCCGTCGTGCATTATACGCTCGTGCACTACGCCTGCAGAATGCAATGTATCACCGGTAAGAGAAGGGAAAGGAGGGAACGATAGCAAGATACAGACCGGGCTATGTAGACTATCAGGGACAGGGGAAGTTTTACCTCGTGCCTTATTTCCTTCTTTCCTCTCCATTAGAGGTACCGGCGATCACTTTAATCACGCTTTTTCGATTACCATTTGTTCTGCGTTTCCGAGCGACCCCCCGGGTCCCTATCGTTAATGCGAGCTTGGCTTTAGTCGAAAGAGGAGATTATGAACCCGCTGTGTTATCCTTCGATAGCTCGACACTTTGTCTTCTTGTCCGTTTCGAACGAATTACCGTCTTGCTAATCGCCTCCGAACGGAGAAATTAATATTGCTTTCATATTTTGCACTTATTCGAATTATTCTAATTCGTTTATGTATTACGTATGTATTGTATTAAATATTACGGACAATCTCGATAAACTTATTGGTTAGATACTTTTAATGATTGCTAGTGTTCTCTATAAATTTATTAATTTCATAGTCCAATGATAAGTTCTCATGTCGAACGGTTTATATTTGATTAGATCTCAATGATTTTGTTTCGGAAATGAATAAATCGAAAAGAACAGACGGCTGTCGGGAAATATTTGTTTCATGAAAATTCCGCTTCGGTACGTAAAACGGGATAAAGAAGTTCCCTTTTATTACCCCACCTGAACGGCAACAAAAAACTAGCTGTCGATGATAGTGAACGATACGGCATCGTTCCATTGTTTTTAAAGAATTTTACGCGTCATGCATCGGTGTTGAAAGGCATAAAATTGATTTATCCTCACTTTGGCTATCGCGTTGCCTTTTTCCTCTTTTTATACACGGTGACACAGTAAACATGCGATGCATGAGAGGCGAGATTACAGAAGAAATAAAATATAGAGCATCAGAGCTTTAAAATCGCGGCACGAATTTAATAGCATTGTTTCGAAAGTTGTCTGCATATCTGAACAAAAATTTCAACAGTGCATATGGAACTCGTTATTGTTTCCTTCCGTTTTGTTTTATTCGTAATTTCAAAAAATATTATTGAAGACAATAGGTAGCATTGGTACGAAATAATCAAATAATAAAATCCGGAGCACGTGGCTCCAGAAGATCGTTAAATCGGATTGCATGATTTATGTTGATTCTTCAACAAGTTACCCAGTTTGTAAGCCATTTAGTTACGAGCTAACAAAGGCATCTTAAACGGGTCTCAATAGAGCCCAGAAGGATATTAATATAGTAGCGTGGTCATTAAGGCTGCAATGAATAACGGGCATGCACTCGTGAATGTCACGCGATTGTTGCACAGCTGATGGAAACCGAAAGATATTTTTCTGTCGTCCTGTCACAACCTGTCACACTTCTTTACGTCATTATGCCAGAAAATCATATATCAAACGTCCCGGCTAATTTTTTCCCGAATTACTAATATCCCTACTCCGATCCCTCACCATTATTAAACACGGTATCTGAAAGGAATTCATGAAAATTTCATTTTCTACTTCTGACACCAATATTTTGTACAATTCAATTGAAAATCTGAATCACCATTTATAAACTTGTGATCAACTTTTTATACTTTACATCGTTTCGTTAGAAGAATATAGTCGACAACCGATTCCGATGAGACTTTCACAATCCATATGATTGACACAGATCTACAAAACATATTTTTTAGATGTTCAATATTGGCCCACATGAAAAAGTTGTAAAGTGAAAATTCCAACCAATTGCAATTTTTGAAACAATTTCTTTTCGCATCATGTTCTAAGCTAATTGCTCTAACTTCTCAAAAGAATTCAAATGGTATAGTCAATTATTAAAAAAGTTATCGTTCTTTTTTTTAGAGCTTCCTAATTCATCTCCAGCGTAGGTCTCGCAGAAATTCGATTTTCCAAGCAGTTTTCCTTTCGAAACCGTAGATTCTGCACGGTATCCTTGAATCTCGTAACGAAAATAATTTTTCAATGTGTTGAGCTCGCGATTTCGCCGGTGCCCGAGATTTTTGGCAGCACGCCTGCAATGTAATATACATTACCAATCGCATCATTGCGATTTGCGGCGTCTCTCCCGTCGTTCGTGTCGTTTTTCCCGCGGCCCGATGTAATCATAGATGGTGGAAACGAAGGACGGACAGGGATGAAAGAAAGAGAGACGGAACGGGGAACGGGGAACGGCGCGGTGAAGGGAGGAGAACGGCAGGCCAACAGGAAAAGCATTTAGCACGCGATCTTCTCGTAATTCTGCACACCAGTTCCGTGGCACGCTTTGTCTTCGTCCCGAGCTGACGCGTTACACGTGTTAGATTGTTTCCACTCTACTTTGGGCTCGTGCAATTATTATTATACCACGACGCGGATACCTAATTGATCGCTGGATCGTTAACATACACCAGCCCGGCAACTGTGGTAGTTTTCATTTAGCGCAGCTATATCCGAAAACGATTCCTCCGTTTTCGAAGTCGATCGACACACTGCGAGTTTTCGTCGATTCGGCAATCTATTCGAACTAGAAACCGACAGGCGAACACACACATTTACCATTTCTACTTGAAATTATTTATACGGCTGCTTTTCGATCTTCGATTTCCACTTTTGACAAAGCGTTCCACTGATTCGAAAAAATTCTACTGATTTTTCTTCTTTGATATACTGTGTTAAGGTGGAGTGGTGTAACTGCGCCCTAGTTTTTGCAAAGTTGGACTGTTTAAACTGATGTATTTTCAGTCTGGTATGTAAAAACTTAACGTTCTTGGTATCAAACTCTTGTCACGGTTATTACTGATGAATTCGTATTATGTAGGATTCTAATTTTGCTTGAGAATTACCATTTTGATAGGATATTGTGCCCCGAAAATGGGGCAAGTGCGTCTCTGAGAGTTAAAAATGTGCTTTCGAACCTTGTTTCAAATGCTACGGGGCAAGAAAAGAATGATTAACAAGTCTGCTTTAAAATGCTTCTTGTTGCATTAAATTATACATATTGTTTAGTTTTATAGTTACCCGTATAGTACGCACTTACCCCACCGTGATAGTACGGATTTGCCCCGTGTAGTAATATTTACGGGGCAAGTGCATCTTAGTATTATTCTCAATAAATTTTAAAAAATACAATAAAACGGTTTATTTAATATAAACCTATACATCAATATTTGTTATACTTACCGAAAATAACAACACAGAATATATTAATCACTTGTAAACTATATTGCACGTTCAGGGTAACCTCAAAGCTGTACGTGTATCCTCGCACGTAACTGTTTGGAGGAAAACACATTTATTCTTGGGCGACATCTATGTCGAATAGTTCCAACTTAGTTATACTACATTAATAAATACAAGCTACAGAAATTTCGTTCATATTATAATAAAAATAACCAGTTAATGCATTTAAAAATGCATTTAAATCAATTTTAATGCACAAGAGCAACTTATCTAGTTGGACTGTTTACTGTGAACTTTTCAAGATGTTCTTTGCTATAAAGTGCTACCGAAAATGGTAAAAATGTATCGAAAGTAATTGTGATGTAGAGGAAAGCAACTTGTCCGGATGGGTGATCTGATTAAAAAATAGCATTCGAGAAACACGACTACATCGGAGTTGTATGCCGAAAGATCGAACCGTAATAAATTCGCTCGGCCAATAGTCGTTATTGCATCGATGGGTTCGCGATCGAAGTTTCGGCGCGCGGAAGGTCAATTCGCTGGCCCGACGAGATAGTCGCAGCCGATTCTCAAAAGCAGAGGTTGGTATATGCGCTTTTCCGTTGATCCGCTCATCCTATCTATGAATTTCGATGCAGAAAAGTTCGCTCGATGCACCGAAATCGCCGGCACAGTTGCATCGTCGACGCGGCCGACCGGCCGCGGCCTGCGGTCTTCGACACGGGTACGTTTTCACGTTGAACAAGAGGCCACCCGGAAATTCGCATAGGCGAACGACGTCACCGAATTTCAATAGCGAAACGCCAACGATCCCTGGGGGCTTCTGCTCATGGGGATATTAAAAAGACAAGAAATCGATCGCGTCGAAACGGGAAATAGTTCGGTTTATATGCGACGATCTTGGTCGAGAACCGACGTTCGATCAAACGGTCCTGTCCCATTAAAAATATATCCTTTGTCGTATAACAACTAGATGCGGATTTTAATGCAAAACAAAATTTGTTTGCTTCGATTACCAGTATTCTTCCGTTATAATATTATATCATTTCAGTCCGTATCTTTAACATCCCCAGCACTGAAACAATCTTTCTTTCTTCGAAATATTAAGCATTCTTCATCAACTATCCTGCAAGAGTTGAAAGCTCAGATTTTCCACGGACCGCGGCGAATTCATTTCACGGAATAAAATTCTATTTCCTTTGCAAATGGTTCCCGCAAATTACAAACAAACCATGGTCGACATCAAATTTAATTGGACGCTGTATTTTATAATTTTTTTTTCGAGAATTCCCCGCTATAAATGCATAACGTTCAGCGGAAGGCGGGCACAGTTAGAAATCTCCAGCGAATAACATCGCAACGTTTCAGAACGTTACCTCGAAAGAAAGTAATCCAAGTACGTATTCACGAATCCCATTATACTCTTCTGCGCCAATGCGATCCGCAAGCCATTAACTAGCACTTCGCGTGCATACGCGAGGTATCTCGCAAGAGTTTTTCCTTTCCAGAATGTTACGCATTCGAAGCTGCCGCGTTTACTGTTCGGATAATTTCACGTTTCGAAATGGAACACAGCCTCGTGGCGCCGCGCCGTGATAGAGAGAGAGAGAGAGAGAGAGAAAGAGAAAGACTACGAGGAGAAAAGAGAAAGAATGAAAGGAGAAGAAAAAAAAATAGCACGGGGCGTTTCGCGTTTTCCCGACCGCATTAATTTTGATCGTCGAAGTATTCGCTACAACCTATCGCGCCATTAGCACGGATTCCCATCTATAGAAAGTTCCTCGTCTCTACGGGGGGTAGTCCAAGCAATGGGATAAGTCTAATTAGAAGTGCCACGAAAGTTTCCGGCCGAGAATGCGGGGAAACAGAGAATGGACGTTCGAGAGACAGAGACGAGAACGAAGAAAAAGAGAGGAACGAAAGAATCTGGTGTAGAAGGGGCAAAGCGCCGACCAATTATTGTTCTTCCCGCCGCGAATTTAATTGAAGCAAGGCGTACAAACCCGCGGTGGTAACAACGATCCGTATATATATCCGTCTTGATCTGTTCCGCTGGCCAGTTTCCACGATTTCCCTTAATTGTTACGCACTTACCCGTCGAACGGAACGTTCGCTCGTTCCAGATTTCCGGTCGAGAATTTTTGGAAGTCCGACTCCGATGATCGAGTGGAAGCGGCGAACTGTTTTCACGATGTTACGCTTCCCGGAGCAAGTTTCGTTATTAGAACGTTGCTTCGGGGATAACTCGAGTGGTTATCCTCGATCGCGAGAATATCGAAATGTAGAACTTCCAGAGCTTCTTCTTGGCGTCGCCCGGAATAACGACTTTCCCCCGAAGAAGTTTCCGGCTCCGTGGTATTTGCGTACTATGTACTTATTTCATTATTGCGAAGTTGTTATCCTCGTTCAGCTGTTTCCGGAAGCGACGAAATAAGTTCTCGTCGTATCACAGATTCAGAGGTTGATATGTGTGGTGATGATAATTTTTCAGCATTCTTACGTTTCGCAGAACACGAGCGAATTTAGCACACTCTATCTATCGCTCCCGAATTTTCGGGCCCGCGGAAATAGTTCCGTCACCCAAATCCGGGTGACACGGCAGTGGACGCGTTAAATATAGGCTTTGACGGATGGAGAATCAAATGAAAATTGTTCGCAACCGATCCCTACGGTTTATAGCCAACATGTTTTTCAACAGGATTCTAGAATTTTTTCAAATGGCTGTATAAACGTACTGTACTTTCAAATAGCTGTATAAACTTTGTTCAATCGAGCTGAAACGCTAAGATTAATTATAGCGGTTGCCCTCTTAACCTTTCCGTCATCTTGCAGTCATCGCGCCAGTTCAAATATTAATCTCAACATTTTGATTGTATAATTGTATCGCTTGCGCGTGAGCGATGCAGCAGTTAATATGTCCAATTGTTTCAAATGGCTCGCAGAATATCTTATACACAGTGTATATTGATATTCCCGGGCGATGGTGTATCGTATAATATTTTATGTACACGTGTGCACGAGTCATTCATCAGGGCAAGTGATAAATGGGTACTTAATCTACCATGATAAGCGACGACAGAAAAAATTGAATGCGTTCGATCGCGTATCGGAATTGAAATTAACGCAGTGCCCGAGACTCATTTGAATTTACGATCAGACAAATTTTCTTTCTGTTGTCCGCGACACAGAACAGGCACGGTGACTCTTTTCCAGCAGAAATCAACGAAGCTACAGCATAGTATTTCTTCAATTTCGCGGTCCTTTCTCTCGGGCAGCTCGATGGACGAGCCAGGTGCGCGGATCGGGTCGTTGTAACCTGTCCGAGGGTCGCAGTAAACGCGGTAACGAGGTATCACGTGGACATCGCGAAAAAATTACGTAAATTAGTGTGAATTGCGAGTGTGGGGTGGCCACCGGGACCGGGAGGTGTGGCGTTTACCATTCTGAGAGGAACGAGACCGTGCTCTCGGCAGCACGAGGTTTGCACGGGTCGCAGGGTGCGGGGGGCGGGTTACTGGGACTGTGTGTGATTGATGAGGCAGTGATAGCGACGGGTCTGCACTCGACACCTCGCTACTGCCACGAAACAATGCATATTCATCGGCCGTATAAATAATGCCTGTTTAATACATAAATATACATTAACGCACCACCCCCTCCGTATCATACTTGCAACTCTCTGCTCGTCTTCCCTCTACAACCCCCGCAGTACCCTATTCCTCTCAGCAGCCTCTGCCCTCTGTCTATACCGTATGCTCATCTGGCCGCAGTCTCTTGGCACGCATTCTGCGATTGGCCCTACCTATGAAATTCTAACTGCCCCTCGGCGAAACTTTCATTTCGACGATGAAGAACTCGTCTGCTCGCTTTTATCGTTAAACTGTGAAACGCCCAACTCCGTGTATTCTGCTAAAGTCGTAAAGTTAGACGAGCCGATAGACGCACGATTTCTAAATTCCTACGAAACAAAGGAGATCCGAATTTTATCAAATCTACTGAGACATATCGGATGAAATCTAAATACAGGACAATTTAATATGCAAATTGAACATGTCAATACATGATGTCTGCTCTATAACAATCATTCAGGGATGAAATAACATTCAATTTAGTTTCTATTTCTTGCAAACGATGTAGACAATTTTTATTTTCAATAGACTTTATAACACTTGTTATACTTATTGATTAAAAAAGTTATTGTTCAAAAAAGTGTGTGATGGCGTAGTGTTTGGCTTCGGTTGCCGTGTCCGCTATTTTGAAATTATCTCAAGACTTATCTTTTGACGTCACAGTGCACCTTGTCTTTGCCGACCTGAACTAAGGATGGTAGAGTGGGGAGCGCGCGGGAAGGAAAAGTCTTCTTCTTGCAATGAGAGTCTCAAGATGACCGCAAGAAACGCGCACGTTCAATAAACCGTTGTGTTAAATGAAGTCTCCTCGTTCATTTTGAACCCTTTCTACCCTAAAACACATTTCGTATGCAACGAATCAAATCGATTTGAACCGCATAAAGATCGGCAGTCGGCTGATAAGTGTTCCGGACGCGCATTGCCCTACTTCCGGATGTCTCACCTTGCATGAGCGTGCGTCCGCGCGAACCAATCCAGAATGGCACAGGCTATCAGGGGCAGAGGGGCGAATAGGGGGTCCGGTGGGGCAAAGGGGGATCCAAACCACCGTGAAGTCTCGCTAAATGGTCATCCGTGGCCACCGTGGCGACGATATTCAGAACGTTAATCGGACGAATCAATCGGATCTCGTCGGCCGCAAAACTGACCCGCGGACATTCGAGGACTGCACGCGCGGAATGTGTGCTGCAGCTACGCCGAAATTTTTCAACCGTGGAATGGACGTTTGATATGTTGTTTTGTCCATGGATTTTGGTCAGGGAATTGCGCTTCGGCGCGGCGACGCGCGCGCTTGCTACAACATCTCTCGCATATATACAGTGCGGCCTGTTAAATATGGATCGTTGTATAATTGTCGACGCTATTAGCTGACCCGGACCAGATGTATCGGCCCGCCGCCGTCAGAATTGCCGCAAGTATGGATTAATCGTGGTACAGCGAACAGCCCAATTTCAAGGATTTCCCCCCTAATCAAGCGTTCCGAACGGAAGAAAATTGCAACACGTCCGAGTTTCAACAATTGAACCTTTTTAATTTTCTTTATTTATATTCGATCTTATGCGCTTGTCATAGACGAAAGCATCGGATTCTGCATTAACACTTTCACTGCCAATAACGAGTTATCTCGTAGGTTGAAGTTTGTGTTTAGGCTGTCATAAAACGTTTTGTATAACTCGTATAATTAATAAAGCAATTAAAAATTATCTAAATTCAATATCTTTCCCATAAATACATGTTCTGTATTTTTATTTTACAATTAATTAAAATTTGTTGGCGTGGTGGAATCGTTTTTGAAAATGTCGCTCGGCAGCGAACGTGTTATGCTATAATTCATTGTAAATGGAAATGTTTAAGCGCCAATCAAGTTTTGTTTTTGCAGAAAGCACGAAAGGTAGTTAATTGATTTAGTCCGTGAATGACTGATACTACCATGAAACTGCGGCTTCAATTAGATCAATTAAAGCGATCCGAGTATACTTAAATTAGATCAACTAGACCGATTAAATTAGACTTAAATTAGTATCAAATCGACGTCATTTGAATAATTCATTCGGTCGTTCGTGCGCAGTCTTCGACTGAAAATTCTGTCCTGATATTTCCGTCCTCCGAATTTCGAAATTGCAAAGGCCCACGTAAAAAAGTTGTGAACAACAATTTTTAGTATTTTCAAAAAATCCACGTAGCATGGTCCAATATCAAAGAGCTGTGGTCCTTTAAAAAGTGTGCCGATATTATTTTGGTCCACCGTAGAATGCTAAAAGTTACAAATGCTTCAAGATTAACAAGGCACGCTGCACGGCGCGGCATCAGAGCATCATTACATAGGAGATGCCTCGTATATTTACCGAGATCCTGTTTCCCCTTGACATATTTGTTGTTTTCAAGTTCTCGGCGAGTTTGACGCCATTCATTGCGGCGAGTTCACTACGAGCACCATAAGGCGCATTTTATTACCCAGCTTCAATCTCATTTGCCTTCCAGAGACACCAATTTGGATGGTGTATCACATAATTACGCAGCAACGCTCGCTTCCAGCCGTAGTTTCTCTGTGGCGGGAACTACGTCCTTCTGTTTCACGTGATATTGAGAATGATGGATGGATTTCAATGTTTATCACCCGGTCGATACTTCACGATCTTTCGCAGGAATCTGCACGGTCGTGATCGCGCAGGGAAATCGAATGACTACAGATATCCATTTCTATACACCATCATTCACAAAAAGTCCGCATACGAGACTAATAAAATATTTTCTATATTTTAACATTTATTTACCCACTGCGACTGTTTATTCATGTAGATTTCTGTATGCTCCTGTTTTCGATGTATTCATATTTTCCTTTAAGTAAATATGAAACAATCGCGATCCATTCACAGCGTGTCGAATTTTAATCAATCGTCACGTTTAAAGGGTTGAAAGCAACTCTTTAATCAATATTAAACACAAAAACCGCATTGGATCAAACATTTCGCAAACCATTGGCCACAACAAAAAATGTATACATTTCAATTTGTTCGTACAGAAAATTGCACGTGTCTTTGCATTTCTCTACTCTCTGAAGAATGATTTACATTCTGCAAGGTAAATGCATTCTATCAACTCGTTCGCGCGCATGAATTCCTTGTGTAAAATGTTTTGCTGCGTTCAGCAGTTTCCGATGTATTTGGTGAAACGTTTTTCCACTCCTCGATGCAAGGGCTCTTCGGAAGCCTTCAAAGTGAACGGTTGCAGATACCGAACAAAAATACGTGTCAAATAGTTTTTCGAGCAGTGTACCACTCTAAACGGTCGTCAAAATCGGCTTGTGTCACTCGACCGGTTTCTCGTGTAAGCATATCAAAGCGTGATCGATGACGACACTTTAATGTTCGCTCCGATTTTCTCGCGCAGCTTCGCAAGAAATCAGTTTATTCAACAAATTGATCTCCGTTCGCGAAAACCGGCATCTCTTGGATCGGCAACGGTCTGTCTCGCGACTGTTCGTTTACAGTTCTCTTGCTCCGTGCAACAGAATAAATCGTTCGTATAATATGCATTCGCGAGACTATTGCGAATCCCCTCGGAAAATGCAACGAGGTTTCATCGGATTTCTTTGCTACTTCTTCTACGTTCTGCCCCACCCCCCGTGTGTCTTTGATAAGCAACGCCCGATAGAGAATGCTCGTCGTTGCGCGCTAGTAAACGACGCGAATGGAAAATATTCATAATGCAACGTGATGGAAAACATGAAAAAATAAGTTTTCCGGGCGGAAACTCTCATATGGCGGCTGCAGCTCCACTTCTGAGACATAATATTAAATTACGTTCACCTTGCAAGGAAGCGAAATATAATTTCGTCGCCACGTTTTGGTTACCGTTTTATAGAGTTATTTTATCCGACGAAATAAACGACCGTATCCCGCGGAATATTAAAAGAATACAGGCTGTCTCAAAATTCTCTGAAATCATTTGGAGCAACATTTTCCTTTAAAAAAATGCCGTTCGCGGCTTTGTTAAGGAGTCATTAACGAAAAACCAATCAGAACGCGACCTAGACGCGTGTTGGCACAGTCGGGCCGACGCACAGAGCGGCGTTCTTATGGTCGGAGTGGACAAAAGTCTGTTCATGACGGATTCTTATCGGAAATTTCACGCTGATCACGAATATACCATATATTAAGGGTTCCTGAATAGAGTTTAACAGTTTTTTTCCGCAAAATACCGTTTTTTCGAAGTTTTTTGAGTGTTTTTGCGTGAAAAAACGGTTAAACTCCATTCAGTGATCCTTAATACATGGTATATTCGTGATTACCGTGAAATTTCCTATAAGACCTCAAAGTATCTTTCTTTCGTTTGGGATCACACTGTATATTCCAAGTGATGGAAACAGGGGTCAGTTAAGAAAAATTGCTCTTCAATGCATCATCTACAAAAATGAGGAAACATGATCAAAAATTAAATTGAATTTCAAATAATATTTTATAAACATTATAACAATAATAATGGACAGAACATGTAGGTAACTTCACAATAATAAAGGTATGCCTATTTACATTGTATAGGCGTATAGGCCATAGACTATACCTATGAAGTAGATATTTATAAAATCACTAATTACATACTTATATACACTAATTTTATAACAGAAGAAATTTTGAACAAACAGCTTAAAATTTTGGGGAAAAATATTATTAATCATTTAACTGGATTCGGTATTTTATGAAGAACCAGGAAAAAAATTATTTCCTCTTTTTTAGTGCATTTTAATATAAGCGTGGTTTTTAAAAAGTTTTTTATATATTCTATTTTCTACTTTTATTGTCATCGGTCTTATAATATTCGGCTGCATGTTGCCCGTCGGAGAGACTAGTACTAACATGCGGAAAAATATTGCAAAACCATTGCTCGGAAACGTAAAAGAAGGACTTTTGAGGCAAACAGCGCTCTAGATTGATCTTCTATCTAGCGATTTTGACTACTAAAAAACCCCGTCTTTGCATTATCGAGAAATCAGAAGTGGAATCCCGGACCCTTGCAATCCTCGCGTACGTATACGTGGTCTAGCGGTGTGCGAGTGTTCACAGGCCAGCGTCGCGCGTCGTCTGTTGGAAAAGACTCCCTTAAGCAGAAAAATGTCACGGATACATTGATAACAGCTTCACGAATTAATTACAAAGAAATGTCAGAATGCATCTAGGCATCAGGTAAAGATATAAAACATCGTTCGGCAAAGTATCTCGCGCGCGGACCCCGTAGATAGAATAAAATCTTATTCCGCTCACACAGTCCCAATTGATCAGAGCCGGCAAAAAGAAGATTGAAATTCGAGCGTCGTTTTTATTCTTCCCGGAATCTATAAATACGTAAAGATGGGCAAATGCGATCATGGCGTGTCTAGAGATATGGAAAGAATGAGACGGCCGACAAGTTCGATCGTTTTCCGGGGAGTTTATAGACATGTGCAGCATTCGAAAATTTATAGGCGGAGCACCAGTTGAATTTTATTCGCTTCATTGGTTCCCGATACATACATTCAGCAGTAATTCTCGCGCAGTTTCACGCAGATTCGAAATTGAGGCGTATATAATTCTGGGGGGGGGGGGTGGAGGGGAAGGGAGCACGACGGGGTTTGCGCGGGCGCTCGCACGCTCACGCTTGCGTATCGGCGAAGGAACTCTCAATTTTCGCGCACTCGTTTCACCCAGCGAAATTAGATTCGCTCGTACGACTTTTATCGTCCGTTCTTCTGGTAACCATCGCCTAATACCCCTCTTGTAGTTCACACTCGAACGGCGCGCGCCTCGGGGAAACGGCGAACCATTTTCTCGTTCCCCGTAATAATAGTCTGAATTTCTTCGGAAGCTCTTCCTAAATTTCTGCAGAATTTCCTTCCAATGAAAATTTGATACTCGCCCCGCGCTTGGGACACGACGCGCGACGCCGCGACGCGACGCGATGCGCCGCACCGGTATTTGTAAATCTTTTCGCGTCGACGGCTGCGAGCGTTCCCACTCTGACAGTGCGCAATCGTACGTATCCCTACTTAATTTCCGTACTCCGTGCCCGAGTTTTTCCAACCGGCTTCCAATCGCCATTTTGATACCCATTTTTCCATTTAAATATCACCCCTCCTCCGATTCAATGGCCGCGCGCTTATGAAACGAGCTTCCTCGCGCTCCGCCACCTAACTATAAATTCAACCACGCTAAATGATACTTTCCCTTCGACTGCGCCGCCGAGAAGATTACGTGAAATAACAGGAGAAGCATTCCGACGAATTGTTTGCTTCTTCTCTGTTCCGTCCCGGAATTATTATTATTCTATGTAGAAATAGTCAACGCGAAGCCTTCCACCTAAACCAGGTAAAACGACGGGTAAACTTTACTTTATCGGACTCAAAATTAGTACCTTTTTCCTACGAATTATGATGTATTTGGTATGTAATCCAGTAGATTTGTACCCGGCGCGGATGTAGATCAAAGTTTCGATCCTCTAGAATCAATAGTTGCGGAGCTATGGTCGCTTAAAGTTGAGCATTTTTCACAGGTAAGGGCGCCGCCATATTGGTTTGTAGTGACGACCGCGAGTCGCTTATCTTGCCGCCACCCCCGCCCCTCTCGACCTAATCCTAACCAACTCAGTAAGCAGCGTGCGACCGTCACTACAAACCAATATGGCGGCGGCCTTACCTGTCAAAAATGCTCAACTTTAATCGACCATAACTCCTCAACTATTGATCCTAGAGGATCGAAACTTCGATCTGCATGCGCGCCAGGTACAAATCTACTGGATTACATACCAAATACGTCATAATTCGTAGGAGAAAGGCAGAAATTTTGAGTCCGTTAAAGTAAAGAGCAGCCGTTAGTTGCATTCGATTGGGTCCTGTTTAATGTAAATAGTCGACGATAATTTCGGAATGATTCCGAAAACGGCCAGCGAAAGGTACGGTGGTAAACCCACGTAGCATTTCTGTACCGTGTCGTGGCGAATTGTAAAACTGTTTAATATATAACATGACCCAGAGGGATGTGTAGCGATGAATAAACGAAATTTCACCAGTTGGTTACTAGCGGACCCGTTTCCCCAAACGAACTTTCGGGATCGTCCGCTACCAATCACTCACTGTCCGCTACAACTCAACCAGCCACATCGCATATTTCTATCGGTTATCTACAATTGATTCGATGCCTCTTTGCCCGTTCGTCCCCCCGATATATCGCGGACGCTCCTCTATTTCACATAGGTGTCTTCGATAGCATTTATTTACGTTTCTTCAGTCGTTCGACACGTTGCAACCGGACTCTTTACTAGAAATACTTTTTCATTCGTGCACAGCGCTTCGGGACGATGCCGGAAAGTCGAATTTTCGAAGTGTGGAATCTGAAAAAAATTGTCTACGCACAATTTCTACTAAACATAGGAGTTATAGAAATATTTTCTACTCATCTGAATTGTATGACGCTGTGATAACATATGATAATCGTTATTCAGTAAAACATTCGCCGAACACCGCTTTCAACTAGCGTTCCACATTTTGCATTAATTATTATTGGACTGGGGATTTCACACATTTATAGCATCCATGAAAAATGAAGGCGACAACACTTTCATCATAGCTTAAACAGGATTTTCACTTGATTTTTTTTAGGAGAAACGCGTCCCTCGCTTCCGTGAAGCAGTGTTTAAGAATTTATGCTTCAATAAAATGTCCGCAATCTAAAGTAAGCAGACTGTGAATATTTCATAGAAAATCTCGATGCTTCAAATTAATAGAATTTTACATTCTGGTCAGTAAAAAACCTTTCAGTGGAAAGAGATTCCGTGCTGTTCCGATTCTGTTAATTAAATAAATGTGACTCCAAGTTTTCTGCTCGATAATAATTTTACAGGTCGATGAATATCGAACGAAATCTGTCAACACTTGGCAAATCTTCGGATTACACGGTAGAAAATCTGTAAGCGTGCGCTCGATTGAATCCGTTTGATGCGCCACAGTTCAGATGCAGTTTAATTGAATTTCCTGGATTAAATGACACCTGCGAAAACGAACGGTATTAGAATTGAATAGTCGACATATAATTCGATGCCTGTGGAAATTGTACCACCGAAATAGATGATTTAATTTGCGTTGGTTAAATTATTCCGGCGTCGGGGTATATCGATCCTGGAAGCGCGCGCGCGAAGGCCGGGTATCGCAGTTAAATCGAGTCTTCGATATTTACAGTGGAATCGCTTTTCAACGGACTTTAAAAAATGAGGAAAATCCATTTCGTTGGAATGCCTAATAGCGCACGTCACCGTGAAATGTCACAATATAGGCGACCGTAATGAATGGACAAGAGTTTCATTGGGGCCGCTGCTGTTCCCCGTTGCTGCACCAGCGAACGAAGAGTGGATCGGTCGGCACTCATCATTCACTGTCTGCTGCGAGTCAAGCATGCCGCATATCAGTTCTCGAATACCTTTCGGTCTTCCCTTGGACGCTGTTACAAATCTACCCTCTCGCTACGCAGCCCATCCCCACCCGAGATGCAAACCGATTCAATTGCAATTTGTATGTCCGGGACGTTTTTGACTTTACCAAACGAGCACGATGCTTGTCCATTCTTTAATCAGTCTTCTCTGCTTACGCGCAGTCCAATTTCCAATTTTTTACGCGAAACCTCAAGTGACTCAGATATTTCCACCCAATCACAGTATTTCATTCTACATATAAAATTGTACTAGGTCTACAAATTAATCCGTCGCTTTGTCTTCATATATTTCGTGTTCAATTAGTCCAGTCAACGAAAAGTTGTAGAGGGAAATGGAAGGAACACAATTTTTAACTTTGGGTCTTTGTTTGGACTAGTTAGGAGGTAAACATACTAAAAGTCCCCACTCCTAGGAGGTGAGCGTGGTGCAGGGAGGCACGTAGAAGGTCCCCTTTTTCGATTTTCCGCTTATATCTCGGAAACTATACGTCCTAGCGATAAGACCATTCCATACAAAATTAAAGCTAACAAAATGTGACATAAGATTGACTTCATTCAGTTTTTCGCTATCTCGCATAGTTTCCGAGATATCCGCGCTCAAAGTTCACTAATTGTGCTGAAGTGTTCTTTTTCACAATTAGTGAACTTTGAGCGCGGATATCTCGGAAACTATGGGTCCTAGCGATAAGACCATTCCATCCAAAATTAAAGCTGACAAAATGTGCCATAAGATTGACTTGATTCAGTTTTTCGCTATCTCGCATAGTTTCCGAGATATCCGCTCTCAAAGTTCACTAATCGCGCTAAAGAGTTAGCTAGTCAAACAAGGCGAAATGATATCTCGGAAACTATGCGAGATAGCGAAAAACTGTATCAAGTTAATCTTATGGCACATTTTGTCTGCTTTAACTTTGTATAGAATGGTCTTATCGCTAGGACACATAGTTTCCGAGATATAAGCGGAAAACCGAAAAAGTGGACCTTCCTATAGGGAGTACGGACTTTTAGTATGTTTACCTCGTAACTAGTCCAAACAAAGACCTAAAGTTAAAAATTGTGTTCCTTCCATTTCCCTCTACACCCCACTTATGAGCATTCATTGACTGGACTAAATTGCAGACGATCAAAACGATTTTCATGGCTTGAAAATAATCCTCAGCATTGTTCAAAACAATGTTAAAAATAATAATTGTGAAACCTACCCGCTCGATGCAGAGCCTATCCCCACCATGACTGTCTACGCAATTAACAAACACTGAGACACCTCAAACGATCAATACAAGTAATATCGATGTCGAACCGCAAAGTCTCATTTTGGGACCACCATGCGTCGACCATCACACGCTGATCGATTTTCATGGAAAAACGTTCTAATTCCCCTCGATTCATCCTCCCCGCTGATAGTGAGCGTTTCAGAAATTTTTGCTACGAGACTACTAACGATTCTGAAAAAGTTTCGCAGAGTCATATGAGCGGAATAAATCTCCTGCTAATGGCAATCATTCGCGTGGAAAGTGGGAGATAAGTGTTCTTCCCCAAATCGAAGAAATTATCTTCGCAAGGAAATAATCGATCAATTCTTTCGCGCCATTCTTCTGCCTTGGATACCAGCTTGTCAGGCTATCGGCTGTATAGAGTATGTCCAATGAAAAATGCATCGCTTCGAGATTCACTGGAAAAATACTTCACCGGGAAATTGCATATTAAAGTTCTGCTGAGTGAACGCGATAAAATGTTAATAACTTCACGGTAATGCGAGGATAGAATAGAATGGAAAAAATTACCAGCATCTCGGTTATATAATAAACAGACTGTTGGATTAGGTTAGGTTTTGTGGGATACCCTGTATATTGTATTCCCTAGTATAAGTACAAGAGAGTGGAAAAATGACGTTGGAAAAAAATTAAAAACATTTAGGTGGACCAGCCTGCATCTCAGAGATTGTACCAAGCGTTAAGCCTCGCACAATTACGTAAATAATGAAATATCTCTGACGAAATAACAGGAATAGGAATCCGGGGAGAAATCGGCGGGCTTTTTGTTTATTGGAAATGGAAATATTGTTAAAGGAAGTTGAAACTGATCCATTGACTCATTGGTGTATGTTTCATCGAGCATTCGCCTTTTCGATCCCGTTCGCAAAATTCATCAATGTCACAAGCGGAACGATGCAACGCAAACATTCTCTGTGCCCGGCAATAAAAGAGACAGGTTAAGAGGCAAGGGGCAGGGGGTGAGCGTGAAAGGAAAAAAATTCGAACACTTTGCTTGGTTCGAGGCACAGTTTGAACGCAAAGCTTTACGAGCGACAGGACATCTACATGGACCATTGTTGCCTGAAACAATAAAGGCCAACCGGAACCACGGGATGACCCACGTTGCTGCTGTGCGTTTAATCTTTATACTTTGGGAGTGTTCGAGGCCGGCGTCGAATAATTGAACACGCTCGTTTCTGTCATCTCCGAACAAAAACCCCGCGAAATGCTATCGAACGATCTGCGATTTTCGATTCGGGCCGATCGCACGCGTATTGCTTTCTCTCGAATGCTCACAGGCCATGGGGCACCGATGCTGCTGTTATGTACTGTCCGTCCAACGAGAGTTGGCACAGACAAATTCGTAGGTACCACGTGGTATCCCTACTCCGCGCTACACGTCCTCCGCGATTGGCTGAATCGCTTGACGAAGAGAGCAAACGAGCGTCTTGAGTGCGACTGCAATAGAGCGATGTGGTGACGCCGAGCTCCTATGACGACCGTTCCCGCCAGAACCTAAGCGCAAGAGTGGGGTCCACAGCCGAGCGTCAGGAGTGGGGTATTGCAAATCCCTTTGCACTCCACTAGCAAAATCTGTGCCAACTCTCGTTGGACGGACAGTACTTGAAAAATTACAAACATGCTATTTCGATTGTATTACCTATTTGGCATTCAGTTATTAACGAAAAGCACGGACCAATCGGAGCGCAGTGACACTGAACGGATTTCGGCTGGGTAAATGGCAACGCTATTCCAGAGTTGGCCAGTAATTCATTACATGAGTATTTAATTACATCTTCAATTACATGTGCAAAAGTGGACTATAATTACAATAAGAAAACGGTTAAAAGGTCCAAAACATAAAAATTAGTAGTTTAAAAGAACAATTACACTCAAGTAATTGTTAGACTCAATTACAATGACTGTAATCGTGTTAAGTAATCGCAATTACTCCTTTCAAACGTTCGTATTTGGAGGACATTTGATCAGTCATACGAGCTTGCTTTACGCAAGCGAAACTCGTCGCGAAGTAACATTGACAGCTTTGTATATATTTAATTGTATACGGGAAAGAATGCTGAAAATGATCCAATTTGTTATAAAACAAGACTTTTCATGGTTCTCTAGATATCCCTTGTCAAATGTAAAACATTTGGCTAATTTTTTTATTTCATTGAATATTAATTTTTAACATATTGTGATCAATAACTTATAGTGTCGATGTTAATTTTGTAACACAAAAGAGTGCTGTTCATCGTAAATAAAAAAAAATAAGAAATATTAAGTGGTGTGATCAGGGCACCTCGAAGAAGAGAAGCAATTCTCTTGGTGAAAAGCACTGTCTCTAAATGTCTACGCTTTAAGTATTCGTCCTAATTACAGTTCTTGGTAAACCGCATCAATTTTTTCATTTTCAAGGTTGATAGACATTTAGGAAGCAATACAAATTTGTTAAAAATCGATATGAGATCTGGACCACTGTGCGTCACGTTCAGCGGTAGTATTGCTCTGGTTGGTCCGTGGTTTTTCGTTAATAACTCCTTAACTAAGCTGCGGAGAACATTTTCGCAGAGGAAAAAATTACGTGAAATGGCCTCTGGAATTACCCTGTTCAAGGAAGTACAACATTTTTGTTGTACTTCGAACCTAGTCTCCAAAAATTCTCGGCACCTTAGTAGGTCTCGTAGACTGCTCGCAACAGAGATCTCTGGAGATGGGATCTGGGTCATTGGATCCAAGATTTCTGAAGCTTGCGACCCAAACGCAAGTTGTTTGCGTGTCAACACAGAACCCTAGAGACCAGGGATTCTCAGGTATGGAGTACTTCGTTTTGCAGTTAGGTTAATAGGTTCGCGAGGTTAATCGATGGGTCTGAGAGGTGTCGGTCGCAGTTGCCTTCGAGGAGCGTCAAGTGTCCATGAGTCTACTAGGTTTCAGGGCTGAACACCTTAGCTCTGATCGTTGAGACTCCTTTGAGTCTAGTATATTAGATCTCCTGATGCAGCGTTACACAATATTGAATCCGTGCACTCAACTCGAGCTTCTGTGTTCTTAATTATTCCGTGTTGTCGCAAGCTATTGCCAACACGTGTTGTACATCGTGCAAAAATTGAATTTCAGCCTGGCTACGTGAGACTGCCCCTTTAAATTTGTTGCAGCGTGCAAATGAACTCTCGTGCTGCTAAAACGACTTTGCGGACCACTTTGCGACGATATCCGCCGCAGCAGTAAATATTTAATACCTTTTAATAGCGATATCCAACGCTTTGCAAGAAGAACTATTTTCCCTGTTAACGATGTGCGGACCTTTGTATAGATATTCGCGATTGTTATTTCAGCGTTAAACGAGTCTTGTCATCGACACATGTTGCTCCGATTTGTATGTAGCTGTACATTGTTACTCGCGCCATCGTACAATTCGTGGAATCCTCTTTATTTGTCCCCGGATCAAGGGATGACTGTTCCCATCCTCCCCCGTGTCGACGCGTTACCTTATGAAATTTTCATGTTTCGACGCGCTGGGGGAATACTGCGCCATATACGTTTCCAGTGAATCCGAGAGGTAAATGTTTATATGGGCGTTGCTGGAATGCGTTTAATCCTTGCTGTTTAGCAAACGCGTATATGTATGTTCCGACGCGGGAGAATTTAAATTAATCGCTGCCCCGGTGTGTCTACATATGTAAATGTTAAATAAAATTCGAGATGTCCGAGTTCTTGGAACACGATACCGTTCGCGGACCGCCCACCTCGTTTCACGCATTAATTAATTAGCGGCTGACATCCGGTGTATCGTGCAAAGCGAGTACAGTTGTGCTCCGTTCATTCATCCTGTATTCTATAAAGTACAATGGACGCGAGTTTTAATACACAATTACATTTGTAACGACTAGACTGCGGATCCTTACGCGAAATCAAAATTGTTTGTATTCGTTATATCTCTTAATAATTAGTATTCCCGAGCGTAAGGATAGGAAACGAGTAGTATAGGTCAACGTATGGTTGGTCCGGTCTCGCCGGACACGCACTACTAACACAGTTCCATTTCTTCATCCGTCGATTTCTTCATTAATTAATGTACCCACTCTACGACTTTTTTTCTACAAAAAGGTAAGGGACAGAGCGGCTCTTAATGGATTAATTATTATCAGATCACGATGGAATCGCATTTTTTGTTAGACAGAAAGTTTAAACTCCGTGAGAATTATTAAGCGAGCTTAATAAGGTTATAATAGAATGGACGAAGTCTAATATATATATATATATATATAATTATGATTGAAACTTTATTCGAAATTATCGCTCTTAAAACTTTGACGGAAATCTTTTTACATGGATTTCCGAGTGTACGAAATACATTTTCTTGAAAACGCGACTGATCCTTCGCAGTTTGCAAATAACGCTCGACAAGATAACGCTCTTTACGTCCCGGTTGTCCAAGCGAGGAGCACTTTTATCTCCGGCCGTATACTTAAGGCTATTTCGCAGGGTGCAAGGTACGTGTCGACTTAATTTTCGACTGCGCCCAATCAGATTTAATTTTCTGCTCGAGATTGCACAGCGTTGGCGGCGAAGCGAGATTGTATATATATAATAGGAATATAGGGCGTTCGGAGTACTTTTCGTCGGATCTTCTCCGTGGAACGAGCGTGTAGGTGGTATAGCGTGCGGCGAAAAGATGGACGGATTTGATACACGAACGGCAGTTCAAGGGGACACCCGATGAAAATCAAAACTCGGGGTCCAAGGAGTCTAACCATGAGCAAATGGGGGGTTGGAGGGGTATTCGCCATAAACCTGACACTTCATTTTTCCCTCGTTCTACTCCACCACTTTACGTCCTTTAAATCCCCGACTCGTCTTTCTCGCTGTCTCTCTCTTCTCTCCGTTGTCTCTCCGCGCACGCAGCGACCTCCCTCCTCCTCCTGTCTCTGCCGAGTTACCATCCCTCCGCGCGACTCCGTATTACTTGAGCTATGTAAATGAATTTCGTTTAATTATCTGGGCGGTGGTGCGCCAGTTCAGGGGAAGGGACGAGAGGGACGAGCGTTAGCTCCCCGAGGACAGAGAAGAAGAGGAAGGCTGTGCGCGCGGCATCGCTTCCGCTACAGTTAAAGACTACCCCTGAATTCACCGCGACTTTGCTAGCTTTAGAATGTCTCCTAGCCGCCCGTCCCTCTTTTCCATCCTGTTCCACCCAGGTTCCACATCCACGGTCTCAACCCCTACACCTTTGTGTCCCAAACCGTCCCGTAGCCCGTGCACCATACACGTACGCGTAGACGTTGCCGGAGCGAGCGCGAGCGGCCGGGCCGTACGTCTCTTTCTCCCCGGAGAACTGTAGGCGTTCCACTTTTAATTGTCGAACAACGATTTCCCCGGCGCGACGTAACTTCGTTTACGTTCCTTGGTACGGCGACAGCCTCCCCGGAACGAGTGTGACACTGCTGCGCTGTCAATTTCTGACGACGGCCCGAGTCATTTCCGTCGACGTTTTCGCGTTTTGTCACGTTTATTATCGCCCCATTCAAACGTAATCGCGAGACCAATTTACTAACTACAGCCACTGCAGCGAAAAATAACCTTCCAGCCGACCAGAGAATTATAGGCCACCTTCCATGTGTAGGGTTTTCAAATAATTTCATTTTCAAACGTTTCGCTGTTAGAAATATTTGTGCTCATACTTCTTGTTTTGAGATGAATGCAAAGTAATGTCTCACCTCCTTTGTAGCCAGAAATATTTTTCGATTCGGGTCTCGGCGGCGCGCGCGCTGCAGCGATTGAACGATCTTCAATTTATAGGCGGGTGAACGAGTATGCCCATCGAATAGAAGTTAGTTTAGAAACTATGCGGATATTAAATCTCGACCAGCAACGAACGCCCGCCACTTTTTCGCTTCTGTCTTCTCGGTTTCATTCTGCGTATACCGCGTCCCATCCCCTAATCGGCCTCGTAGCGGTTGTTCGTACACGGCCCACCTTGCTTAAGATTAGTTGAAGTTGCATGAACTTCCGCCGAGCTCGAAACTATGCATAAGCGGTTATATCAGCGCCAGATTTTGCAGCGTTATACGATCTAACCGAAATTATAACGCGAGATTTAAATTCCGACGATTATTATCGCGACCGTGTTCGAACTGCCACGTTTCCCAACGATATTTCCAAAGGAAATAAACTAAGGTGGAGTGGAGCAAGTCTGTTAATTGGTTATTTTTATTATAATATGAACGAAATTTCTCTAGTTTGTATTTATTAATGTAGGTGTTTTCCTCGCTTAAATCAACCAATGCCAAACAGTCACGTGTGACTTTTGTACATGTACAACTTTGAGGTTACCCTGAACGTGCAATAGTTTACAAGTTATTATTATATTCTGTGTTATTCCCGTGTACTTCAATTTACTTTTTTTTATGGAGTTCCCCTCGATAAATTCTGAAAGATCAATCATCGGATTGTATTATCGGAGCGTATTAAAATGGTATGAAGACTTTTGCAATCAGCTAATAGTACTCCTGACTGAAGAGCCGCGAGTCGTGATTGCTTTGGTGCGGGCGCGTGTCAAAACCACAGCGGGCAAAACAAAGTAGCACAAAAGCCGGTCATTCATACGATTCCCCGTTGATCACTTGCACGAATTCTCGTGGCGCGGCGTAGCGCGGTGTGATCCGTGGACGGGCTGTCGTGGGCTCGACGGAGGAACCGTGGTCGCCAACCAGTACATACATCAGGCAAAACGAGCAGATATAGTACTTTTAATCCGGAGCGGATGTTGTCCGGCGCGCGGTAAGTAGCGCGTTAACGTCCGCTCGACGTATTTTTATTAAAAAATATTTGCGAGGATTAGCAACGGCCACGCTTTCATTACTTGCAGCGAGCGCAAAGAGTCAAAGGGAACGCTCGAAAAGCGGGAATTCATAGCGACGCGGATCGAGGGAGAGAACCACGCGTTCATGTATTTAAGCGCGACTGTGTCCATCGTTAGTGGTCTACGCCGAGTTTTCATGTTGCTCTATCCACCGGACGACGGCGATACAGCATATACCCTACGCGAAATACCGCTGGATTTTTCTCCCTCGTCCCGGTAGCATTTTTCAATGGCAATTAGTGTGTCTGGTAAGCACCCAGGTCGCTGGACGTTCCTATAGACGCGCGAGAGCCGTGCATCTCTCCGGAAACGGGGGAAAAAATCCTCGCACCGCGCCGTGCTGGGACTGCTCCGTTCGTTTATTTAGTCCCCAGCCTCGAAAGCGTGGCCAACTTAACAAGCTCCGGTGGTTTTCAAGCTGCCGCGTGTCCATTGTCTTCGGCGGTGTTCGAGGAACGCGGCGATCGAGTAAATCGCTGTTGAAAATCACCACCGAATACAATTATTGAAGCCTCCCCGTAGATAACACTTCAAGTGTCAAAGATCGTACAGTAGATTTCTGTTTATCCGCAGAGATGTGCAGAATTACAATTGAATTACTCCAGGAATTATAATTACAAAGTAATTCAATTACATCGTAATTCAGTTATATTGTAATTTACAATTCAGATCTTCATTCAATTATACAATGTAATTCGTAATTGCAATTGGAGTACAATTATAAAATACATTGTAATTAAATTACAATGTAATTCGTAATTGCAATTAGAGTTCAATTATAAAATACTTTGTAATTAAATTACATTAATTATAAGAATTAGGATGTAATTAAATTAAAATTAAAAATTAAAGAATAATAAAGTAATAGGTAAGAAGAGGTTGAAAAATATCCATGTGAAGGTTTGAAACAGAAAGAATTTATTATTTATAAATGTATAATATCTGAACAGAAATAACTTCTGCGTTACACATTTTTTAAATGTCAACCATAAACATGAAATAGCGTTACGTGTTATGAACGAGGACGAGGAATAGAAACTACGCCGCACAGACAGCAAACAAATATATGAAAGAAAAATACATCGCACTTCTTCAAAGTTCTGGGCTATAATTTGGAAAGCTGTATTTTAATTATATTGTATTTGAATTACACATCTGATTAAAATACTTAATAATTGAATTAATTGAAAGGTTTGAATTATGTAATTCAGTTACGACGTAATTGAATTATTATAGAACTGAAATACAATGTAATTCAATTGCGTCATTGAATTACAATGTAATTGAATTAGCACAAGTCTGTTTATGCGAACGAAATTTTATATTAAATTCAACAATAACGAGATCATCAAAATAATTCTGTATAAATATATTTTTGTTTATAGTATTTTATTTTATCATATTACATTAATCCTTACTCATCTATTTCTCTACTACTTGTATTAGCAGATTCTTTTTCCTCTGAAATTAAAAGTTGTAATGTTTCGGGTGAAAACGGTTTTCCTTTTTTATGAAATTTTTTTCGGGAGCCACAAATGAATGGGTCCGATGGTAGTAAAAGTCTATTCAAAACGTCCCGATTTGCAGGCCTCCCCTTTGGTCTACATTGTATCGAGCGTTGCCACAAAAACCGTTTGGAAATTCGCTGGGCCGCGAATGGGTAGCCAATTTTTTCATGTAATAAACTAGAAACCTCGGCGCGTCTAATGACACCAAAACAAGCACAGGGAAGCACTTGGAAGCATATTAAAATTCTATTTGAATTCTTTGAATTCTAATGTACTTCACTGAATTATTGGTCAGTTTTTAACAGCACTAATCTCAAAAACACAAGTAAAAAAGAGCGTAATTTTTAAATGAAAGTAAAGTACATACTTACCTAAAAAACATCTGTAAAGGGAGAAGTTGGCATTCATTTCTTTGCGGTGTAGAAAGATCATTAACGAGCGCACAGTAATACAGAGACTAGTTGAGAGAAACAGGACTACGAAAACTCTCCATCTTTGATAAAGCATAACACTTCATGAGGGAATCATTTGTATATATTTAACTATCTCAAAATGCAAAAATTTTATATTGCAGACAAAATTTTTTAATTGACTTTTGGCCAGCTTTTCGGGCCAAATACTTCACGGCGCGTCATGCAGTGCATTCTAACCTTTCAAGTATATTTTTGTCATCACGTTAAATATGCAAAATCAAAGAACGCGTTCCATCTTCTTATGCGTTTTTATTACCGCAAGGGTAAAAATGCAGTGCACGGATTTTGATGTTTCGTCGTGTTGTCTTGTTTACGGTGAAAAAGGGTATTTCACTGGAATGAATTGTTTAAACATTAAAGCCCTCGGATACTGTAATATGAGGCCAGACTCTCCGGAGCTTTTAGATGCGTTGGGAAATTAGGTAAGTCGGGAGGATAGCGGCGCGCGGCGTGGCTTTAGCGGTTAAGGCACGGCTGGCCAGTCTACGAATTTCAAGATCGTGGTTTTAGGATTTAGCCCGTCGGCACTCCCTCTTTTTCCCAGAATTTAACAATGTCGCGTCTTTCTCCGTCGGATTATTCGAATGAAATTGTGATCTGGAGCGCAACGTAGCTAGCGCGTCAATTTTATTGAGGAGATTTCACGTTAAAGAACAAAAAGAAACGTTTAATTGGATATTCGATCCGTTCTTTTTGGAATTGGATCTTTTGTTTGTTTTATGGAACCTCAAATTCGTTAAAAATTAATTTTGCTCCCAACAGATGGATATAATTGTTGAAAAAAAATATGAAATTTTATTTAATATTTCTAAAAATCACGTGTTTCAAGCATGTTCGCATAATCTGTGTTGAGAAGGAATGATTTTAACAACACGTACGTAACAAAGTTGCAACTCATTTACAATACGAACAAAAATTCGGTTTAATTAAACACAATTATCCGAATCAATTTACTTTTGCGGGTGAAATGTTAATGTCCGTTCTCGAAACATAATTTTTATTGGCGGAATCGATAGGTTACGAATATTCGCCGGATAATCTGAATTTCCAGCGTAAAGGAAAATAAAAAGATCTCGCTTTTACCCATAAATTGAGGATTTAGAGCTCCGGCTACCCTTCTTTAAAAAGTTTAATTCGCGCGGCTTTCACGTTTTCATCCGAAGTGATTTTCTGCAGCAAACTCAATTTTTTCTCGTCCCGAAGACTCAGCACATTTTGGGCCTGGGTAGATACATATTCATGGTAAAGCTGAGCGTAAAGTCACACAGGAAGGGAGAAAAAAGTTTATGCTCAAAATTCGACACCAAACTTCGTGCTCCACCTTTTCGGGTTTATCAGCACACGATAGTTCAGGCATTTTCTTTTTACAAGCTGCCTGCCGTTTTTTCACCCATATGTCCGCGGGAGAACCCCTTTTTATCTCTCTGGAGGTATACTTAAAAGTGCCACTCTCATTAAAATACCGTTGTAAATAAACGTTCTTGGTAAACAAGTTAAAGTTCCGGTAAACAAGTTTAAATCATTAATAAATATGTTTCTTCTATCGATCGTGATCGATGGCGAAAAACACACAACAAAGGATAGTTTTTATGCGTCAATGTCGAGACAGTTTGGAATTGAAACTGTAAGGATTCTCAAGGACTTGTCCAACACAAAATTATCAATAGCTAAGATAAGTAATAGAAAGTTATTTTTATTAAAATGTGGATCAAACAATACAATTCCGAACTTTATTAGAAATAGTATTATCAACAAATTCAACGCTTTTACCACTTCTACTTTCACGCATAACAAATTGACAAATTTACAGAATAGATGCATGAAAAAATTATTAAACGTTACCCCATCAAAGATACACATTTCTTACAAGCTTCATTGCTCAATAGAATCTCTGAATTAAATGATGAAATCCTTTTCTTACTTCTTCAAATAAACGATCGAACCGTTGCGTTGCGCCGAAAACATTAAAAAATTTATCAATGATACAGTATGATACGGTATGATACAGTAGACGAAAGTGTTGAATATTTTAACGAATGAAAAAGAGAAAGTTTAAGCGTAACATCCCGATCGAAAATATTCGAACAGAAAAGTCCTGGCCATACATGAAAATTCGCGGAAAATAAAAGAGCGAGCGAAACTCGTTGTCGTGGGCGTTCATTGTCACAGATTGATTAATAATGTTTGCGTCGATGGCGCATTTAAAACTCTGGTACACGGTACCCAGTGTTTTCTATGTAGGATACGTATATGTATAATAGGATCTGCATGCGGTATGGTTTCGTTTCTATGTTTTCTCCTTCTCGCAATCAGCTCGATACGCCATCGCGTATCTATCCTCGTCTTCAACTACCCTGCTCTTTCTGTCTGTCTGGCGCACACATCCGCTTACACAGACGCGCGCAAACGTGCACGTATGCACACTGGCGAAGCAGCCATGGTCGCACACACGTACACAGTCCCAGTCTCATTCTCTCACTCGGTTTCCGTCTGACACACGCACACATGCATACGTTATAAAATGCTCGTTATAGTTCGCCGCGGTGCTCGCGGCGCATGGGGGTGCGGAATTTAATTTAGAACTTGATTTATATTTTAGCGGGCCATAAAATGGGGAAATAATTTGTCCCCTGCACGCGTATGAGATGGGCTTCCCTCTCTGCTTCTCTTCTCTTCTCTCTCTCTCTCTCCTCTCTTCGTTTACTTCGTTCTCTTCGCCGACACCCTGTCACGCTGTCCCTTTTCCCTTTGGCCCTAGCAACCCCTTCTTCTTCCCCAACCCTTCTCCATGCGAAAGGTCGCGATTGTCGGTGTGCACACCCACGCAACCACGAACCGTTCGAACCGTGGCACATTTGTAATTGAAGTGGACACAAATTGCATAATTTAATCTAATTTCATTCATTTACACGAAACCCCTTTGTACCGACGCGGATTGGTCATGTTTACCGTGGCCAGAGAAAGTATCCGACAACATTCCGTCCGCTCAGTGGCGCGTTACCCTATGGGTCCCAAAGCAAAAGGGGGCCCCGAACACAAACCAAGATCCAAGATCCAAATTCTACGTTTTTCCTCGGGGACCCCGAAATTCTACTTTGCCCAAGGCTCCAACTAGCTATAACGCGCTACTGCGTCCACGCATCCATGAGTGCGCAGTTTTTGATGAAATCGTAACTCGAGGATTCAACGAACCAAACGTTACAGCTTGTTCATGCGCGTGCGCCTTTCGAAAAAATTGTTACTAGAGAATTCAACGAACTAAACATTACAAGAGCTCGTTCATGAGCGTCCACCAACCAACCGAACATTCTATTAATTGTGCCCGAACAATTCAACGAACCAAACATTGCAGTTTGCTCGTGAATATATAGGGTAAGTGTGCTCAAGTCGTACCTCTTAAGAAAGAAACCGTATACAACTTGGGATTTATCAAATGAATAGAAATTAAATGTGTTATTCAAAACTTGTGTTGTGACACATAGGTATTCAGTTAGTACAAACATCACATACAAATTTTTTTGTTCTTTTGTCAACCCCAGCGCATACATCGTGCACCCATGATTTGCATTTCGATTTCCTCCACAAATAAAACAAAACCAATCGCTTCTTTTTAATTTTTAATGCCAATTCCTGTTTATTAATTACTGCGTTTCTTTTATTTGCTGTATTTTTTATGTTTTCTTTATCCTGCGTTGACGTTATTTCGACTGACGAGGTGGTACGACTTAGGAATCTCATATGGGTACGACTTAAGACACGGCACAGGTTCAATTTAAAAAGTAAACATAACCTAACTGAATAAAATTAATACGATTTCGTTTCGACCAAACGATTATGTAAATTCTACTGAATTTATATTTAATATAAGTAGACTGCGGATTTTATGCATTTATAACAAAAATGGGCACGTATATTTTAAAGCAGTGGACATATTAAAAATATTTAAGGACATCAATGTATTAGTTTCAACTTAATACGATGATTAAAAGAAGGAGACAATTTTTATTTGGCTCCTGTGTTCTGCAATCGATACGAACATTTTTTAGTTTGCATAAAGATCCGCGTTCTATTAATAAGGAACATAATTTTATCAATAATTTACTTGCAGGATTAACTACCAAAGATAGGCAGAAAATTATAAGAAAATTGAAATAAACTTACTTGATGACAGGATTTATAATGAGCCTGGTTTATGGCATACGTAAAGCAACTTTGGTTGACTCAGATGTATATTTGGTTGCCGTTTTATGTGCTGTTGTCGCTGTAGTTCGTAAAATTCAAGTGGTACGACTTAAGCACTGGTACGACTTGAGCAACCTTACCCAACGCTTTTTAGAAAATTGTTACATAAGAATTCATCGTCTCTACGTACGGTAAAGTCAATAGAATTAAAGATTTCAGATGTCCAAGACGTTTGTCAGTGTATCACGCGAGGCGGTGACTGTTTCTGCATCGAATTTAGGCGTATCGGTGTTTAGGGAGTTGCAGGTGGCTTTCAGGTGGAGCTTTTATGGCCGTTAAACGCTTCACAGTACCCCTGTGATACTCGGCATTGTCGTGTTTCTCGAGAGATCATAATCTGCGCCCCTCGAGGGAAGCGATCGATCCTCGTCTTAATACACATGTATCGGGGGTGCGCCTTTCAGCTTGCGTGTCACTCGCAATCGAAACAACTTCCGCGATTTTGTTCCGCGCGAAAATGATGCACAACGTGATTTCGGTGGGGGGAAATATCACGGGAACGAAATATTCCAGAGCTCCTTAGGGCACTTACGTTCAGGATCGCCGGATTAAGATTTCTCTCCCACTCTACCCAGTATGCGTCATACTGGCACGTGACATATGATAACAGAGAGAGGGGAACCGTGTTCCCCTCAATTCCCCTGGCCTGGCGACTGCTTATGTCACTTCACCTGCTCAACTGGTAATTTCCCCTACTTTGCACTTTTCTGCAAACACAATTGTGCCCACAATTATGGAAGTGGCGTAACTGATATATTTCTTGTTTCGAGATATTTAAAGGTGAAGGATATTAACGGTCCATTTTTCACAATATCGTAAAAGTTACATTGAATTCGCTTTCATATTTATGGGCGAAAATGGACTCCGAAGCAATTTTCTAGTTTCCGCATTCTATTCCCGACGAGAAAAATGTCGGTGAAAATCGAAAACGCGAAACGTTCGAAGCATTTTCTGGATAATATAAAGCGAATTTTTAGCACTGCTTTATTTAATGCGACGAAAGAGATGGCTAGATCATTATATGGTATAGATGGATAAAATTTAATTTTTATGCATTTCGGTGTGGCGGATAATTTTTCAAATTGATGATGTTCAACAGTTGAACAAGAACGGAGTCTCTTCGTTAAAGCGCGGAAAAAAACGAATCAGTACCTGTTGCTGCATGATACAATTTTCCTCAGGCGTGTCCATCTTCTCTTCGCGCAGGCTCGCAAATTGTCGGCGCCCTATATTAAAAAAGCGAGCAACAAACCGAGCCAGAAATTGACTCGAACTAATTGCTTTTCGGTAGTCGGTCCGCGGGCATCAGTTCAATAACAGTAGAATTTATTACGACGCGACGGTCTACGGGACGTGCAGAGAGACGGAGAGAGAAAGAGAGAAATAGGCCACAGCGAAAGCTCACTATAGATAACATTGAATCAATTCCTCGCTGAACAAACAATGGGGAAACCTCGGTGATGGGAAAATGTGTAGTAGAAAAATGCGGAAAATTTGCTAGGGGAAAAATGTGTAACGAAAAAACTGCGTAATTGGACGAGATATTAACAGCGGGATATTAACTTCGCAGTACTTCGAACTTCGCAAGGAAATATACCAAAATGGTATTTGAAAAATGTTTTCCTTTTTAAATGATTTTAGCATTCAATAGTTTTAATCTTTCTACTGTTTCAAATTATGTTGCACCATTACACTGTCCAACAAATTTCCACTTTTTTTATCTTGCCTGATTACTGTTGGGTGGTTCTTATGCTGATTCCGAATCTGCCCTTCATTTTTCCCCTAGATGCACAATTTTTGAGTTTTTAACCCAAGTTTTTAACCCAGTTTTTAACCCAACAGTAATTGTGGAACAGATTTGGTGTTGGACAGTGTTATTAACCCTTATACGATCCTCAGAGTAAAAATTCACCCATTTACTATTTCCACATACTGTAAAATCATTGATCCCTTTATGTGTATGTTGTGAGATGTATTTTCTTTAAAATGTGACGTTACAAGTGGAACATTATTTGTTGATTTCACGTGTAGAGCAACCATGGGTGAATTATCCTAGTCTCTTTTATGCAACTATTCTGAAGGGACGTATGAGGGTTAAGAATACACGATATTGTCATTTAGAAAATCAGTCTACCTCAAAAAAATATCTGTGAAAGATTGGTTTAAGAACTACTCCGTACCGAGGTTACAACAAGCTTGGTACTGTCACAATGGTGCACTCCTTTGTAAGGCAAAGAAGAGCGAGTAAACAATTCATAGATGAATTCGGCCAAAACCAACTCGCCAAGCCGGCTAAAGTCAAAGAATCCTGGAAACTTTAAAATGGAAAACCGCTTCATTCACACGCTGAGAGGCTGAATCGCCGGCCATTTTACTCCCGAGACGTAATTATAGGGCGCGCGATTTTCAAGTTGAAGAAGGGGGATGAAGAAGTGCGAGTCGAAATTGAGATAAAAGGGTTGCTCCGTGCCGCCGCGCCGCGCCACGCCGGGGCTGTTGTCGAGAAGCATATTTTTGTTTCTCGATTCTTTCCCCTAATTGATATTAAGTACTAGAACTTCAGCTGTGCACCACGTTGAAATATTTCGTTCATTTCGAAATATTGTACCGAATTACTTCGTTCGCACATTTTCAGCTTATCATTTCGCTGTCCGCCAATAATAACGATCAAATTATTTGCACGCGTTCCGACTCTCCTCAAACAAATCCTGCTTTTTTTCCTCCAATCGCTGGATGAAAGCGGAAGGCAAAGAATCAGGAGGTAGAACGTTTGGTTCGGTAGGAAGATAGTCGAAACATTCCCGGGGTAGTCGGTTAAAGTGAAAGAATCATGAACCGAGAATTTGGATGAAGAATCTCTTCATTCGCCGGGGAAGATGGTGCCGGCGGCTATTTTACCCTCGCATCGTAATTAAAGAGCATGCGATTGCCGAGCTGGGATGAGACGGAGAGGGACGAAGAGAGAGAGAGAGAGAGGGGGGGGGGGGGAGAGCGAGAGAAGAGGATAGGATACGTACGCGCGAAACTCACCGTGAAATAAACGGATGCCGGGGCGGAGAGGCCAGATATTTACGACTTCGAAAGAGGAAAGGGGACGCTTAGGCGAGGGCGTCACAATATGGAAGACGAAGGTGCGGGGGGTTCGAAGAGGGTGCGAAAGGGGTGCAGGGATGATAGGGGATGGGTACAAAAGGGCCCGATCCTTCCAGCCTCATGCCCGACAAGGCACTGAGGGATTCATTAAGGTTGGATGAAGGTGTTAATATACTGAACATTGCCAGCGGGACTGGCGTATACCACTTTGCTTCTCCTAAGACAGGGATACGAGGCTCCGGTCTCCGAGAAACTAGGCTCGAGAGCACGAGAGGAGAGCGAAATAGGGTAAGAGAGAAAGAGGGGGGACGAGAGAGGGTATCAGAGAGGGTGAGAACGAGGGACACCGGGAACGAAGATCAGGAGGGACTACGGTTCAACGCCGGAAAGACAAGTTGAGCCCAGTCCTAGATGAGGGTACGAAGTTAAAATACCGAACCCGAATTCGCCGAGACTCCGTGAAACTATTAACCGGGATTGGGCTGCATGCGCGTCTGCAATTCTTACCGACGGAGCTCTCCGGATAGCGAAATTAATTCACTATACTATTCGCTCACTGCTTCGCAGAATTAACACTTTGACTCCAGGATATCTGCATGACACGACGCGACGTACCGAGCTCATAGTTTAACCCCTTCGACCCTGTTGGAACACACGTGTCCCGATAAATTGTTGCGATCCTCTGTGGACTGTGGAGCAATACGTGTCGCATGTGTGCCTTATTTTATTCTTTTTTAATTAACTTCACTGTATATAGCTTCGATTAGAAATCAAGAAGCAACGCAATAGCGTGCTGGAGAATATTGATGGAGCATATAGATGTTTTATTTCTTCTCTCAATTATTTTGATAAGGTCAACATGAACAGTGTTCTTACATTCTTCTATAATACTTATTTTTCCCGTTTTAGATTTCAGCATGAAATTCACAGGCTATTAAAGAATAGCGCAGTCTCTCAATATTTTATGTCGAAAAGCTTCATAGACCAAAGATTCGTGCGTCTAAAAATTTTTCGCTGCGCGAAAGTTCGTACGCTATATTTTAACTAAGTATCGAACGCAGCTTATCGCACTTTATGATATCTTTTTCGTTGATAGGATAGGGGGTTGAACTTCTTTTTACGGCCGGTAGTAAGCGGCTCGGGCATCGTGTTCTTAAACAACAGATTATAAAGACGAGCTCGTCATAATTTTCCTCCGTTTACATTTACTTTTACGGGCTTTACATGCATTCCCGATGCGCATAAAGTAGACACGAGATGGCTGTAATTTTTTACGTTTGTAAATAAATCCGAGATCAAGGTTTACGATATGTAGAAGCTGTAGCGCTTAGGGGAGTGCCGCGATTATGGAAGAAAATTTTCTGTGCACCTGAGCTCGCTTGAGCGTTCCATTTACATTTATAAAAACAGATTGCAGAATGAAATAGTTGGAAATTGTGCGGCTTCGTAATGCCTTGTAACACAAGGAATTATTTTGTATTTATTTTTGTATTTTATATATTATAGATATTTTGTAATTATACATGTAACACATATATGTATATACATGTAAGTAATCAAGTGTTTATTCGTTTTATGTTAGCGTTGCAACGCTGTTATATAATTTATTATTGTTTTATTATACAGGACACAGGATCGCGAGTTTTACGGATTTCCGAATAAAATTTTTAAGAGACGAGCTTCGAGGGTTGTGAAATTGATGTATTTTTGCGAAATCGGCCTTTTCCACGATGCGTATGATCTTTCACAGGAGGAACGACAGAACTTTCCCCATCATTTTAACAGTGTAATGAAAATTCAGCATCGTTTCCGGTTTATGGAGTCCGACGGCGAAAGTCAGGGTGGATCCACATCAGCCGGGAAAGTGTAAATAGTGTAGCTATCGATTGTATATTTTTCGAGGTCCGCGCCGCGGCCGGTCGCTTTCATTTACATTCGGCGTGCCGTAAAATATTCGCGACCTTTGTGCGGCGAATTAGTTACCACCGCAATTCCGTTCATGAAGTATTGAACGGTCGGGCACCGGTAATGGCACGGCTGCTGCACGATCAAAGAACATCGAACATCGATTCACTGGGCGAAAAGAGCCGGCGTTGCTCTGGAAATTTCACGTTAGTTAGACGTAAACGAGCCGTTTCCCTCTTCCTATGGGCCAATCTCTCGTACTTTTGTTCGGTTCGTTGGAAAGTCGAGGCGGAAAGACGTTCAGCGCGGTTGCCCCGGCGAATTTTCACCGAGAGCCCTCGATCGACTCGGTTTACCCTTCGTTCCTCTCGATTGTTATCGATTATCATCGAGATTTATCATTTACAGAACTGCGGAGAACGTTCCTCGACTTCCGACGATGAATTATGAAACATTGCTATCATAGGCGATCCTATTTCCAATCTACATATGATATATCCAATCGTGGCAGAAAATATTTACGTATGTAGCCTATCGATTTCTGCTTTATTTTCTTGTTTATACTTTTAAGAAGTTGTCGATAACCCAAAAATGGAGGTCAGATTAAAACCAGGGACAAAAAGTAACAGTTATTCTACAATTTTCTACGATAATAATCATTAATAAAAAGTTGATTATTATCGACATTTAAGATAATGTACACAAAATATAAAGAGAAAAATTCGAAGAACAAAATGATTAAAAAATATCGATTTTTATACTTTTTGGTTATGAATAACAGTTATTAGTGTCCAAAAAAATTGCATCCTCCTCGATAACTGTTATCGATGAAGAAAAACTGTTTCGATTGCTCAAAGCAGTTATCGATGAGAGAAGTTTATTTCGATCGCTCTTAACAGTTATCGAAGATGGAATTTCTTTTCGCTTGTTCATAATAATTATTGATGAGAAAATTCATTTTGGTTGATTATTTAATTATTGAGTTGTCTACTCTCTTGCGGATGGAGCAAGCCTGTGAAGTTTATTGGGAAGGTTTCGTACAACAAGACGAATCAACAGACCATAAGAACAACACAAAATCTGTTTGTTTGTCTCATTAAATTTTGATTGTAGCAATTAGTTTTACGAATAATAAATTTATAAAATAATTGATTGTTTACCATTTGAAAGGTGTACTATTTAATAATAACTATTACAAATTTCCTTCATCGATAACTGTTATGAGCGATCGAAATGAACTTCTCCCATTGATAACTGTTATGAACGATCGAAATAAATTTCTCTTATCGATAACTGTTATGAGACAACAAGAGAAAAACTTTTCGCTCACTTATAATCCTTATTTGTAACCAATATATGATTTTAGTCGATGAAGTACTTGTTATTCTATGACTTTTTTTTCTTTTTCGTTATAACAGTTATGGTCCCTGATTAAAACACCTAAATGAGATTGAATTTCATCAATTTGTAAAAGAGAAACCTCGAAACGATCAAAATCCAAAAACTCCATTTACAAATGAGCAATTCAGTATTGTGAATCCACCGAACTTTAAAGAACAGCGTTGAATGTACTACATTTTCGTAGTGAAATTCCAGGGAAGTTGGCGTGCATTGTCAGAGAATAATCGCAATCAATATACGCTAAAAACCGCATAGATTACTTAAAGCGTTTATAAGCACGCTTATCGACAGCAACGTTTGGTGGACTACACGGACGTTAAACAGGCCAGTCTGAATTATTTGAAATGGTTAACCTCTTTTCCGTCAAACGAAACCGCATGGTAGACAGAAGACATTAGTACCTTTTGCTTTCTATTGATCCGTTCGGTAACAAATGATTTTGCGTCTATTCGGTTGAACCACGTACAATGTTTAACAAAATGCTTCCATTTATTTGTCGTTATAAAACCAGCAAGATGCAATTGCATAAATCTAATAACATAAATCTGAATAATAAGGTAGATGTGAAATTACGAGACAATTATTCAGATAATGGAACTTTCTGCAAATACACATTTCTGTAAATAGAAATGTAAAAATTAAATATTTAAATTATGAAGTTATTACGAAATAGTTAAAACCCCGATTAACATTCGTGCTTTACGAATTTTTGAAATTCATGTGATGTGATTTAGAAATCTCTGTGTCTTACAAGGGAAGGACCCCAGTGTCCGACTTCGATTTTGATAATTTGTTGTGAGATGATGGTATATGGATCCCTAATTATGTATGCAAAATATTAGGTATAGTTACTCAATAGTTTTAAAGATATAAACAATTAAAGTTTCATACAGTTCAAACCATGGTACATATATCAACAACAGCTAATACATATTTTGCATTCATAATTAGGGATCCATATACCATCATCTCACGAAAAATGATCGAAATCGAAGTCGTATACTTGGGGTCCTTCCCTTTGTTAGTTATACATAGGTTATAGGTAGGTGCGATGAAGTTTTGTCATTACTAGACTGCGGATCTTTATGCAAAATAAAAAATTTCTACATCAATTGCGAAAAACAGGGGCCACCCAAAAAATTTGTTCTTCTTCTAATTATCGTATACAGTTCAAACTGATACACTGATGTACTTAAATCTTTTTAATATGTATACTGCTTTAAATTACACGTAAGTACCTATTTTTGTCATGACTCCATAAAATCCGCAGTGTAGTCATTACTGTTTTTAGACGGTACGATTGGACGAATTGTGAAAAATCGGAGCATGTGTGTGCTCGACAGGGCAGGTCCTTAACTTTGAACTGTCTCGCGAAAATAGCCCGGTTCTTGGCCAAACAAGTTCGCTTTGAGCGTGCTCACGGGCACCAAGACAAATACGAAACATGATATCGAACTGCAAGTCACATGAATGCGTCGTAATCAACGGAAGACGAGTTCTCCGCGCGCAACTTCTCTGTTTGCATACGTCAGGGGGAAGTCTCAACTGCAAGCAGTTAGATCGGGATAGCTGGACGATATTAATCCTAATTTCTATCTAGCTGCCGTAACTCGGCTAGAATCAAGCGCGGGCACACAATTCCGTATGTGGAACTGCTGATAACGTGGCTGGCCGATCGTTCATTGCTTTTGTCGAAGTTAATTCTCACTGGCCGCATGCCGAAAGATATCCTAATTTACGAGGCTACCGCCAATTCCCCATTCAAATACTCCAATTCTGAAAGAGTCCTTTCGCTCTATATCTATTTATACATATCCTAACACATTATTCACCAGCAGTTATTTCGTAGTTTTTCAGTCTATACGTTTCAGAGAAAATCGAAAAATTTCTGACGAAAACGAGTCGTTGAAAACAGTAACGCTGCTATATTATTTTCTAACCACAGTGGAGAGTGATGTTCAATAATTGCGTTCGCCGAAGTCTCCAGTTCGATGTTATGTTTTTTAAGATAGACTACGCGCGAAAGCTGCTTGAAAATTTAATAGGATCGCGCGCGAAGAATAACCAAGTGAACGTAGAAACATCGATGGCATCCAGATTAGCGTTGAAAGCGAACACGCGTGCTATTGAATAGGAATCGTCTGATACGTCTAGTCACGACGATCTTCAAATTCGTTTTTTCCTGAAAACAAAGTGTCGTATGAAACAATTTTACTCGATCTTTCCGACTTATATCTTTTTTTTTATGTAGAATCATCCCCTTTTCGGTTGTACCATCAGTCAACTTTTATTGAGGAAAACTTCTGTCTTAAAATTACTCGTAATTAGTAGTTGAAATAAAAATAGTTTAGGCTCATGAGAGTATACATACATTGAGAGTCTGTTGATCCGTAAGAGTTCCGTTTACGGTGAAAAAGGGAGCACAGGGTAGGTAGCGGAGTATTCATTTTCGCGACGCGGCAAGAGAAGCGGCACAAAGCAATACTGTGACAAATCGTTACACGGAAAGTCACCGAAAACGGATTAGGTGCGATAAACACAGGAAGAGGGCGAGGGTGAGGGGCCAGAGGAAGAGGGAGATACTCTCGGCTCCGAAGTTCGTACAAGGGCGTCGTGTGTTACCGACGTGCAACAAGTTGCCTTCCTCGGAGCTCACCCCTGCCGCCCCCACGCTCTCTCTCTCTCTCTCTCTCTCTTCCGTCACCCTGTACAAGCCGAGCCACCCCCGCATTAAATCATTTTTAAACGTCCTCGCGCTCGCTGTCTGACTTCTATTTGACCGATACCAGGCCGCGCTTTGAGCTACGGCCTGCATTTTTCGTCGAAAACCCACCCTTTTGTCCGCAACAACCGGCCAAGCTGACCCTCCTGTACTCGACAGTCGCCATTGCTTTCCAAATTTCATATTTAAAACGCTCCCCATAGAACCTTTTGTAGTTCCCTGCCCGCGCCCCACGCACATGCTTCTGTATATGTATTGTAGTTTCAATTTGTGCCTCGTATTCTGTTCCCGAAATAATGTTCAATTAAATCAATATCGTTTCTGTACCGGAGAATAGAAGATTTTGATGGGAAACGAAATTTTCGGGGACCCGACAGATTCGAATTCAATAGAACAATCAATTTTTTCTTTCTCATTGAATATTCCGTTATGATGCTGCTGGCTTTCTTCGTTTCTGCGCGGCTACGAAATAATCGAGTTTTTGAAATCTTCTTATATGTACATATGTTCACTATTTATAAAATCCTATTTAACCCAGAGCTGATATTATTCCAACAATTAATTTTCATCGGAAAGCGTCGGACAAGACAAAAAGGGTGAAGGGAAAGTGTCATTGTCGCCGTATCGTCGCGTCGGTGGGTTTCGAATTTGGAATCGGTGTAACCACGCGAGCATGAGCACAGTATACCAACGCGACGCGGCAATATCCATGCGCAGCAGAGTGGCCATGGTTAAACCGGGCAAACTTGGAACGGCCCGAACAAACGATCGATCAATCAATCAATCAGCCATGCCGGGCAACGTATATCAGCAACTAGCTTACCAGCTCCGACGCTGAGGCTGGTAAGCTGAAGCGTGCTTTGCCCGTTATTAAAGGCAAAGCTGAACAGACCGATATACACGCGCGTGAGGCGAGGGCTGTTCGCTCGCGCTAGCTAGGCCAACTCTAACGACCCGACTCGAAGCTGACCCCTCGACATTCTCTGAATAGTTTCGACGTGTTACCGATCGTGTTGCGGATCCCGGCGCTGGAGCATAGCCGAGCCTTTGCGTATTCCTCAAATGCCAAAGGCTAATATAATTGATCGACGATACAAAGTAATTCGCGGCGTGTAGCAGCGCGTTACACGGCCGCAATGTCGATGCGCCGCGCTGCGGCTCCGTAAAAGGTAAAGGGAAAAGTTACACCCTGCGGATACCTGTCCGTGAATATACCCAGAACGTGTAACTCGTTCGTTTTCGCGATCTGATGCAGCTGGTACTTTATCGGTTTATTGATAGCGGCAGCGTTCACTTCAAATCATTTTAATTTCGTCAATTTTCAAACGTCCATTTCTTTTTATAAAAGAGATCCGCGTAAGAGGACACTAGGGGCTACATCCCCATTTTTCCAATTTTTTAAAAAGTGGCCCGCTGTGAAAACACGGCATTTGTTTAAATAAACGGTGAAAAAACATTTTTTTTCAAATAATAACATTTCGTGTGGATACTTTTATGTTTTCATTATAAACTCCTAAAAGCTAATTTTCCTCGGTTTACTAGTTCAGCGATTATAATGTCATGTAAAAAATTTTGACGCTTTATTTTATTACACGTCTGTGAAACCAACAATTTTCAAGATTTTGAAAAATCATTTGAGATACATTCATAGGTCACTAAAGACTACAACATATTTAAATTTGAACAACTTTACTTCAAAAAGTGTCCGTTTTCGCGTGGAATGACCCTATTGTAAGGGATTTGTGTCACCCGGTACACGCTTGCTTGAACGCGGATACGCATGTGTCGGTAAATTGCAACATTTGAGAGGCCACAATTGACAAAACGTTATCGTGGAACATTCTAGAATATTCCTCGAAAGGATAATGCGATACTGTTCCTTGGCGTAGACGCAGTGGCTCACGCCTAGACGCAGTTCTGATGCAGTATGACGAATGGAGTATAAATGGCGCTGGAATAACAAAACGTTGCGTCGAGACTGGTCGAGACGCGCAAAGTAGATCCGACCTTTATTATACAGACCAGACTAGAGTATTATTCAAATCAATAATTGCGTGTGTTGTTTCATTTCAACGGACACAGTTTTCCTTTAGAGTATTTCGCTGTTTGTAATTTATTTGAAATAATTTCATTGATGATATAGACAGAAATTAATTTCAGTTGAAGCGTTCCCACGAGAGCACGGTCACATTTTGGATAGCCGAGAGAGGCTGGGTCGTACTTGCTCGTGTTGCGTCATGTACAAAGCTTCTTACGTATAATAAATTAGTAGCAGGGATTTTGGAATTGACCGCGTAGACAATCTTTTATGCAAACAGCTAGGCGGTTCATAACGTCGCGAAATCACCAGCAGCGAACAAACGCAGGTCGTGTATGGGGAGATATTCTGTAAGGTTAATAGCGATGGCTACCCTAGATTCTAAGATATTACACGTAATACTGGTTCTTTGCGAAAACATTTGCACAAGTGCGTTCAAATTGCAACAAATGTCCGAAAATGATTTCATATCATCAGGGAAGAAGTAATAGTAGAAAATAATGTGATACGGTATTACCTCACCGTACTTGTAGTTTAGTCGTTCTACTGGAAAAAGAAACGCTCGTTTTTTATCACAGTCCTCCTCGTTCGACAGTGTCTCCCGCAATCGCATTAATCATAAAATCTATAGTCTATTTATCACTGTCTTTACGGTGCGATGTAAATGACAACGCGATTATAAAAAGGTCGACAAGCCGTGATTATAGGAAAGAAATACAGAAAAATTTGAAATGCATATTTAACGATCAGACACTTCGATTCAGTCCTCTGGTAAGCTATTCAACGGTCGTTGAGAATTTTACCTGTATAGACTTTTAATTAGATCTTTCGTGTGGAAAAAAATTCGTGATATTTTAAGATTGCTTCCGCTTACTGACAATGTGCAATCGCGGGTTCTCGCATTGCACCGGATGGCGCTTTGCATTATTAACATCAGCTGGGCTGAAGAGAAATACATAAATGCGTGATGTACCGTAATGTTCCAGAATTATTATGGCCTCCATCGTTAGGACGGTATTATGACTGGTTTCCCTTGGATACGCAGTAAACCGATGTAACCTAAGACGCTTATGCTACTCCCGTCTGAATACAAAGTGGGACGTCGCTCGCTTTTTTTTCGGCGTCTCGGAGATTCCTTTGATTTCTGCTGCTTCGAAATTCGCACTGATGACACCGAACCTTCGCTTTGTCATCTTGTTCAGACAAATTACTTTGACGAGGGTGCGTGGCTCCGAATTAGACCGGATCTTTGCGATTCATAAAGTAATTTTGCAAAATTCAGACTCGATAGAAAATCTGCTTTATTATAAGATTCATTGTTATGATAATAATATTGGAACTATTTCATTTGTGTACCGATCGAAGTTCACATGGAATTCTGTAGAGACAGAAGATGCACTTTAAATTCAATCGAATTAATATCTTGTTATACTGAACGCGCCGAGGGCACGAAGCGATTGTAAAACGTAGAACCAGCCGTTTTCTAAGCGAAAATGAGAAAAGTTGGTACAAGGAAATATCGCTTGCATTAATAAGCTCTGTATTGCTCCGATCATATTTTTTCCGCGGATGCAACAACGCACCTGCGTACTGCAATCGCAGTTTTAAGTGAATCCATGTAATTTGTATTAGATGCTTCTGATTTTTCTCATCAATCTACTTACAAATATATTTAGCAGGAGCAACTTTTCCATCAAGCACTTTATGAATACGTACTACGCTATCCTGTAAAATGAGTAACAAAAAATAAAATGTATAACAATTCTTTTAGATTACTTTATTTAATCTACATTTATTCATTAATTGAAGTTACAGCTAGACTGCAGAGTTTTATGCATTTATTACAAAAATCAGTCGGTGTAATTAAGAGCAGTGGGCGGATTGAAAAAATTTTAGAATATGAATGTACAGCAGTGTTGGGCAAATTTTATTTTAAACTAGCTGTACCCAGCCACGCGGGGTTATCATGGGTTCGTCGACAACTCATTTGACCGACACGATTTGACCGACAATAACTTTCGTCGACACTATGTTTTCCTCGATATTGTGAAATCGTCGACAAATGATTCGACTGACACTATGTTTTCATAGACATGGTCAAATTGTCGGCATATGTTTTCATCAACAGTCTGTGTTTTGCGACAGGTATGATTTCATTTGTTTCCACGAACTGATAGCTACAATTGAATGATTTTCGGCGCAATCTGGTAGTAGTGTGCTGCTGTGCAGTGTCGCGTCTAGAACTATAATAAATGGGTCTAGAAAATGACAGTGATAATAACGATTAGTCAACATTAGCAAATACGAATCAAAACTGTCGCCAAACACGGACTGCAGATGAAACCAACGGATGTCGACAATTTGACCGTGTCTATGAAAACATAGTGTCGGTCAAATCATTTGTCGACGAAAAAATAGTGTCGATCAAATTATTTGTCGACGATTTCACAATGTAGACGAAAACATAGTGTCGACGAAAGTTACTGTCGGTCAAATCGTGTCGATCAAAACAGTGTCGGTCAAATGAGTTGTCGATTTTCTACTTTATATATTAGATTCACCTATTCTCTCTCTCTCCCTCTCTCTCTCTCCCCCGCCCTCTCCCTCTCTCTCCCAATGAGTACCTCAAATTGAATATAGGAGCTACCAGTCAAAAGTTATAAACAGAAACGTTCCTAAAAGAGGGCGAAAAAGTCGTCTCTGGTCACTAATGACGTCACTACTTTTGAACGAATGGACTTTTTCATTTATTTAAATAATTATTTATTTGTTGCCCAACACTGCGTACAGCATACACAAAGCCTTGATCTAAAAAAATTCGCGACCGAAAACTTACTGCGTACTGTCGATTAAACCAAGCCTGGGCAGTATTCCGGGAGTTGATGCTTCCGTTGATGTTCCCTATCATTTGATTCTATGAATAAATAGCAGTGGAAACATTACCGACTATTATTATAATAAATATACGCAAATCGTAATGGAGACTCGTTGAAAGGTTCAACAACAGAACAGAATTGTACAATTGACGGTAATAAAGCTTTCAGATTTTGTATCGCATAATGTCTCCTTTGAAACGAAATGAATCGTTCGCTAATCCACTGGCGGACACCGTGAATAGTTTTCTAGTTAGCGAGACAGCTCGTTGTTTTAATCGTTTCACGAACGAACGAGGCTTCTGCTGGTAACAACCTCGGATTCTTAGCTGCGTACTGTTGCGAGATAAAGCACGCTTCAATGTAGACCTTTCTCCCGCGAGAGGGAAATAAGGTTTGGCTGAAAGAGCTCGCAGAAAATCGCGGGGGATTGTTATAGGACGGTCCTGTATATCCCATGATTAAAACGAGTGGTTTTATCGCACACGTCCCGGCCGTATTCTTTTTCATTGTTGCATTTGAATGTCGCGAGAGAGTGAGCGAGTGAGAGACGCACGCGGAGAGCAAGAGGCCTTCGTTTTTCGGCGTTCCCTTCTTCGCGAAAGCTTCAGAGCGCATCGCGTCGTAACAGGGTACGGGTTTAACCATTCGTTATTTCTGTATGATAACTCTCGAAACAGTTTGCGGGATAAGCTCTTTAATTACGGTAACTGCTCGCCACTGTCCGTTGGAATTGAAGGACTCGTGGCTCCGGAACCTGATGCGATTTGCAACGAAAAAAAGAAAAAAACAAACCGGAAAAAGATAAGAGGCTGAGCTTATTCCGACGGATGAGACTCATAAGCAGGCTGATGAGAACGGAGGACGTGGAATTCTACAGAGATTTCGCTAACAATGCCCGCGCGGACTTGAATACGTTTCGGTAGAACGATTCGTTACGTAAAGAGAAAGCGAAGATTTATTTATTATAACGTGATTTAAGCCATTTTTTTTCTAGCTGAAATCATGATAAAAAGAACGTGCTTTCTTAAATGTGACACGTATAGCAGGGTAAATTTAAATTTAAGGTGGAGTGGGGTAAGTGCGCACTAATTTTTGCAAAGTTGGGCTTTAAACTGATGCATTTTCAGTCTGGTATGTAAAAACTTAACGTTCTTGATATCAAACTCTTGCCAGAGTTATTAGTAGACTGCGGATTTTATGCATTTATGACAAAAATGGGTAAGCACAATTTAAAGCAGTGGACATATTAAAAAGATTTAAAGACATCAGCATATCAGTTTCAGCTTAATCAGATAATTAAAAGAGGAAAGAAATTTTTATTTCACTTCTGTGTCTTGCAATCAATGCAAACATTTTTTATTTTGCATAAAGATCCGCAGTCTAGTTATTACTGATGAATTAGTATTATGCAGGATTCTAATTTTGATTGAAAATGATCATTTTGATAGGATATTGTACAAAGTGTCAACTACTACGCACTTGCCCCGAGAATGGGGAAAGTGCGTCGCTGAGAGTTAAAAATGCTTTCAAACCTTGTTTCAAGTGCTACGGGGCAAGAAAAGAATGATTAACAAGCCTGCTTTAAAATGCTTCTTATTGCATTAAATTATATTGTTTAGTTTTACAGTTATCGATTTTTAAACAAACAAGTACTTTTATGCTGATATATGAAAGGGGATACGGTGATATTAAAACAAAGTTTTAGTTTTTTCTTACGTAGATGCGAACCATGTCGTGGCTAAAAAAAAGTAAAAAAAAAACAAACTATCTACTTAAACTTCATTAAGAATTATAGTACAAAAAGCAGACTGACGTAGCGAATATGAACTAGTACGCACTTACCCCACCGTGATAGTACGCACTTGCCCCGTGTAGTAATATTTACGGGGCAAGAGCATCTTAGTGTTTTTCTCAATAAACTTTAAAAAATACAATATAAACGGTTTGTTTAATGTAAACCTACATCAATATTTGTTGTACTTACCTAAAATAACAACACAGAATATATTAATAACTTGTAAACTATTGCACGTTTAGGCTAACCTCAAAGTTGTACGTGTACCTCGCACGTGACTGTTTGGCATTGGTTGATTCAAGCGAGGAAAACACTTTTATTCTTGGGCGACATCTATGTAGAATAGTTCGTACTAACTTATACTACATTAATAAATACAAGCTTGAGAAATTTCGTTTATATTATAATAAAAATAACCAATTAACGCACTTGCCCCGTTTACGCACTCACCCCATTCCACCTTATGTATTAAATATTTCGCAGTTTGGCGTTCGAACGGTGTTCCCTCCGATCCGCAGTTCGCGGCGAGTACGATAAGCATGAAAAAACAGAAACTGCGTGCTCGTCGCGTATTTTGATAACGCATGTAAGCCATTCATCCGCGTTAAATAGAGAATAGTCGCGCGGCCGTGGTGTCTCGGCGCGGCGTGACGACGTGTCTGCTTTATTTGTATTCTGAGCAAACGTTACATGGATATTCCCCTGCGGCGCCCGAACCCGGTAAACATTCCCAATAAAGCGAGCCAAAAGGACGCGCAATTTTCACGCTTTAACGTTTCCCGCGGCAATTGCTTTTTGCCAATGACTGGCAGGAGCTGTCGTCCTGATGAGTTCAATCAGCTGACACGTGCGCTGCGCTTCTGCCCGCTCGCTTCAAATCCGTTATTTGAGGACTAGACAAACAATGCGACATTCCTTTGGTGGTATCGCTGACACCGAAACATTTATTCTAAACCTCTGTGCGTGCCTTTTGCGCGACCACGCGTTTTACAATTTTTCTTTTATCCTGTTGACGGCTCTTCTCTTCTCTTTCTTTCTCCTCCCTGTCGACCGATATATCGATCATCGCTTCGCAAAAATTGTTTTGCGATCAAACGTCATGTCTTTTCATACATGCCGTCGTCCTTTGATGCTCGCTTTCGCAGCGATTTATTGAAATTTAAAAGAAGTTGTTTTATATTTCGGTTAACACCCACATGTGTTTTTTTAACGTTGTCTACTATTTCCTATGTTAGTATACAGGGTGGTCCACGCAATTGTTTCAAGTCATAACTCCGTTATTATTGCATTTACGAAAAAATGCCAAAGGAGAAAGATAAATGGTTCGAAGAGCACTACATCTGTAGGCCTTTAAATTTTTTTTAGAAACAGCAGTGCATATGCGATTAACAATTGCATCATTTCGTTAAATAGAAACGCATATTCTTTTTTGCACAGATCGATTCTTCTGTTCATTCTACGTAAAAAATGATTAGAGTACCATGGCAAAAAATTACTAGATCTCGAGATATTTTCAAAAAATGTCTTTATTGAAGAAGATGCTCTTGCGCTTCACGACAACGTAGTAAACGTAGTAAACCCTTTCGACATTGTTATCATAACAGAAACTGATTTGTACGAGTAAGCATTTCATCATTCAGTAGCAATTCACGTATCGTAACTCGAGTACGAAAACTAAGAATTTGAAGAAGTGTAACTGTACAATTATCGAGCATCTTCTTCAATAAGGACATTTTTTGAAAATATCTCGAGATCTAGTAATCTTTTGCCATGGTACCCTAATCATTTTTTACGTAGAATGAACAGAAGAATCGATCTGTGTAAAAAAGAATATGCGTTTCTATTTAACGAAATGATGCAATTGTTAATCGCACATGCACTGCTGCATCTAAAAAAAATGTAAAGGCCTACAGATGTAGTGCTCTTCGAACCATTTATCTTTCTCCTTTGGCATTTTTTCGTAAATGCAATAATAACGGAGTTATGACTTGAAACAATTGCGTGGACCACCCAGTAGAATAAACGAGGTATGCATTAAACGCAACTCTTGATTCGGGAATTTAACGCAACATTGGCACCACATTTCAATTTGCTAATGCTCCGAAACATTTTGCACGTACACCGTGTGCTCAGCGTGCGAACGCGAAGTAAAATTTATTATATTAAGAACCGACAATTTCATAGTGGAATTTCATACGGAATGACAAACCAAATGTAAACGTTTCTCTTGTTTCGCGATTTCATAACGTTCGCGTCCGAAAGAGAAATGTTTCCGACACCCTCGCCTCAAGAGTAACATTCTAACGTGCCACGGGGCTGAAACGCCAAAGAGAATGAATTTATTTTCGAAAACACGGGAACCGTCGTTGTATCCCGACGGTTCCATAGATTTCGGAATTTTCCCGATTCCGATTTTGACTAGTTTTTATTACATTTTCGGACACCGTCCGCCGCGCACAAATTTCTCGGTATATTTTACAGCGGCGTAAACATTTAACGAAAAACATTGTCCGCCATTTCCATACCGGGCGATTCTAAATCCGCGCACGTTTTTCCCCGGGATAGCATTCGCGCGCGCGTTAAATTACATGCTTACAGGTTCTAAAGCGGGACGCGCGCTACGTTCGACAAACAAATAATGATTTCAGCGCCGTAAATAAAGGTTGTCCATTCCCCTGCAGCCCATCGCGCTATCAACTTTTCGCATTATTGACGACAAGAAGCATGCGCGCATATAAATCTACATATTTCCACCGTGTGCCCCTGCAGTGTATCATGGCTTATAGAAATACACGTTTCACATCGATTCACCGTCCACGTATGCCGCTTATTGTGAAAATATTAACTGTGCTGAAAGGATTTTCTAGCATCCGTGTGAACGACGAATAAATTATCAAAATATTTCCTTGCGCACTTTAAGGAACTCCAAAAATTTATTCAATTGTGCATTGCCATTTTTATTGGACTGCGTGCGAGGGTTAAATAAAAATGGAACATCATTTTTTGTTTTCAGAAACGGGGATGTTCAATAAAATTAAGTACTGTATTTGTAGGGCAGGAACGAGTTTCGACGAGATACCGAAATGTTTGAATATTTTAATCCACTGTGTAAATCCTCGAAACGTCAGAGCAAAATGTATGTTGTATGGACAGGTTTTACGTACGGTAATCGATATTTATGTTGTAATATTCGTCTTGCATGAGTGTACTTTGAATAACCCTTCTCGTAGATCTCCTCTGGTATTTTGGAATGATACAAAAAGTATGCAGTTGTATATCAGTCGTGGTACGACGTGACAACGGATAAGATGATGATATACAGTAAGGAGCATAACTGATTCCACACAGCTTAAATCAGAACAACTTTTTTATGAATAAACCAAACGACTTCAATTTCTCCGTAAGGCTAGAAGAATTAGTTTAGTAAATGATGTGTAAAAAATATGTTGAAAAAATGCATAAAAAACAATAGTAAAAATTGATTTCTACAACTTTTTTAGCTGGATCAATAATGAAAATTCAAACGATGTGTCTGGTCAACTGGTATAAATTATATACGCTGCGAAAATATCATTGAAATTGGTTAATCGGTTTACGAGTTATAATCAAAAGTGGTAAAAATGGCAATTTTTCAAGATTTTCGGCCTTTTTACCACTTTTGATCGTTTATAATTTGTATACCAATTTCAATGAAATTTTCAGAGCGTATATAATTTATACCAGTTGACAAAACACATTTTTTAAATTTTCGTTATTGTGCCAGCTAAAAAAGTTGTAAAAATCAATTTTTAGTACTGTTTTTCACAATTCCGACCAAATGCATTTTTTCAACTTATTTATTAGACGTCATTTACTAAACTAATTCTTCTAGCATTACAGAGAAATTGAAGTCGTTTTGTCCATTCATATAAAAGTTATTCTGATTTAAAGTGTGTGGAATTAGTTATGCTCCTTACTGTACATATACAGTGGCCCACAAAAGTGTTCGTACGCCCTTTAAAACAGAATAACTTTTTTATAATTGTACCAAACGACCTGATGTTTTTGTAAGCAATTAGAAGCATTGGTTTACTAAATGATGTGCAAAAATATTTCTAAAAATTATAATTTACAAGGTTACATGCAAAAATAAAAGAGACATTTTTAAAACTTTCATTTGGGCTCTTAATGAAAATGTAAATGTATATATGTTTTGTAGATCTATGTTAGTTATACTTATGCTGAAAATTTCATCGAAATCGATTGATATACACACGAGCTACAAGCGGTTAAAAATGGTGAAAATCGTAGTTTTTCACGACTTTTGATCAGTTTCTGCTTAAAAAATCCACGGAATCGTACATCTTTCGATGCGTGTCGTTTTTTCCTGCGTCAACTAATTTCGATGAAATTTTCAGCATGAGTATAACTAACATAGATCTACAAAACATATATACATTTACATTTTCATTAAGAGCCCAAATGACAGTTTTAAAAAATGCCTTCTTTATTTTTGCATGTCACCTTGTAAATTATAATTTTTGGAAATATTTTTTTGCACATCATTTAGTAAACCAATGCTTCAACAATTATAAAAAAGTTATTCCGTCTTAAAGGGTGTACCAACACTTTTGTGGGCCACTGTCGAGATTTCGTTTTATATAATGAAATATGGTATTCAATAAATGGAACTGCGGATTTTTCAACAGAAAACGGAGGTCACCTTGAAATGTTAATATAAACCTACTGCCCCAGAAGCTTAAACCTTGAAACCTTGGAATAACGCTAACATAATCTTGGCCAGAGAAAACGAGTTTCCAGCCCAATGTGGTGGGCTGGTCCTTCGATTTTGTTTCGTCGGCGAAATGGAACGCGATGTTTAGTAAATGATAAAAAACGACGCGGGACAGGATGGCTGCACACTTGGAAGCCCGAGGTATTAATACATACGAGTAAACGTAGGGAGACCGCGTAAGTTCTGATTTAACATTTGCACAAAGTCTCCGCCTGAGGCTGGGATATGAGATTGTAGACCGCAGGGGTCAGCGGCTAGGCAGCTACCTACTTTTTCAAATTAATGTCCGACCAGTTAAACGCGGAAGAATGTAATATATGGCGTTTCTGCTCGCACACACACACGTATATACATCCCTCTCTCTCTCACACTCGGTTGCCACCGTTGCCTTCGTTGCCCCGTGGCCGGCGTGCGTGGCTGCAGCGTCGAGTGCAATAATTGTACCGGCAAGCCACTTTGATGTTAATGCATTAACCCTCTACGTGCCGCCGCCACTCGCTGCAGCTACAGCTACAGCTCCAGCGCCAAGCACCGCAACCCCGTCCCGTATCCTTTCTCCTGGTTCATCCCTCCACCTCCACCCATGCACCACCGAGACTGCATGATTTTCTTTTCGGTCTGCGTCACTGTTTAATAATCACCGAAAAATCCGCTGCGCATCTCCGCCCATTTAATAGGTCGCTGCACAGGAAACGGCGGCGCCCTAACCTGTCAAAAACGCTCGAAATCGGTCAACTTTACACGTGTGTAACTTTTGAACCGGCGAACTCCGGCCATTAAAACTTACATTTCTGGAGTTCTCTCGTCAAAATCTATAGGACACGTGACAGAAAGTTGAAGATTCTATGTCCCCCAAAGTGAAGTTTGGAAAAAGATGCAATTAATAATATAAACTACAATAAAAAGAATAAATTTGTTGGTCAGTCGACGTCACATCGGCCCCTTAAAAATGAAAGACGCGCGAGTATCGTGCATAGCTGACGCGTTAGGCGCGGCCGCTATTCATTGCCGGTCATTTCGAAAGAGACATTGTCAGGGCGCATGGTAAAACGTGAAAATTGTCTGTCGCTTCGGCCCGTTTTATTGCGAGCATTTGCCGCCCCGATGCCGTAATGGAACGCGGCCGGAATGTTTGCCCCGGATACACGGATACGCGGTAGGTATGCGCACCCTAGGATTGCAGTTCGCATTGTATCTTTTAACATATTCGGTCGCTCCCCGGTGAGTGACTGTCTTTTCAGCACGCGTCTAATTACGGATATGCGTGGCCGCAATCTCTTTCGACGAGATTATTCGGCTGGATTATCGTTCCGCTCACGGGCCCGGGGACCTTTTATTTTCGTTTTCGTGTCAGCATTTAGCGAATATTCCTGCGCTCCGCGAGAAATCGCGTTTGCGCCCATTCGCCGCCACCGCGCCGCGCCGCGACCGTTTCATTTCATTATCGAAAAGGATGAAATGAATGCTACATTCTGCGGAGCCGCGTTCGCGATGCATCAGGGAAATCGAATTCCTGCTACGAGAACAATTTTTAATATGTGAAGCCCGGGGTCCGTTGCCTTGTTCCCCCTTTTCCATGCGACGCGCGACGCCGCGCCGCTTCTCCTCTCTGTGTTCCATTTCCTTCTTACCCGCGGATATCAACCGCGTAACGTTGCTTGTCGCTCGGCTCAATGAAATATTATTCCCCTTGGCTCGATACACGGATTGTTCGCCTATCAGTACAGTCTTTCACAACGCAAAAAGGCTGTACACGCAACAAAAATATCCCCTCCACTGTAGTAATCTGATCTCAGCTCGGGTATATCGGTGCGAACCACTACTAATGCGACGAGGAGAGTCGCAGTCGTCGGCGCAGTTCAAAGGCTCACGCGTCCTCACAATGTAACACCAATATTTAATCTTTTTGTTGTTACTTATTTTTTTATGAAATTTTCATCAATATATTCGTGGCATTTTTCTGATTAAAACATGACCAAACACGATATAATTTCAACTGTATTTAGTGGTGAACGTTTCGGGCGCAAGGAAGGACAGCGTATGGGAAAGAAAGAGACGCAACAGTGGTCTCGCACGGTCTCGCATTACACGCGCTGTTCTTCTCTACGTTCCGCTCGGCCTTTCAAAGGCTCAAAAAAAAATAGCTAGCCGTCTACGCACGACGCAACCGAATCCCCCCGAGGCTTTTGCGTCGTGAGAGACATTGCTGTATCTCAATTGGAGTTCTGTTTTCGCGTTCCTTGTTCGACTTACGAAATGCGTCGCGTCGGCGACGCACAGTGCTCCACTGGCAAAGTGATGAATTTTCTGTCAAAATCAAAGAACTTTCGATAGAAATAAGATAGAGCGATGATTAACGTTCCTACCATAATCTCTCTATTTTTTCCATATTCGGTAATATTACAGCTTTAATTTAAAAAGTTTTTTGATTTTTACACAAAAAATTCATCAGTTTGCCTAGCTGCGCGACGTCCACCGTCTCCTTGCTGGACAGAAGAATTTTTATTTGGGAAAGTTCGATTCGGCTCTCTTTCCATTTCGCTGAAACAGCGCCCGTAACAATTTTATAACACGTCTCATTTCAATCAGAAAAATATCAGAAATGCGATGACAACAGTTCCACAGAAAAATAATTCCATCGAAAATTTATGAAGAATTGATCAGAATTTTGATACTCGGTCCGATCGAAGTTTAGACACAGCTGTTTTTTTTTTAGTCGAATTCATTGCGTTGAAGGGAAGATCTATATGATTAACATAGATAAACGTAGAAGCTACGAGCTCTGTTTAATTGATTCCCGCAGTGGAACCATAAATGCGCTTCGTCAACCACTGTCTCATGGGATTAGTTGGCAGGATTTACGTTGGAATCACCGACACAAATCTCGTCGACAAGAATTCACCGAAACCGAAATTAACCATCGACAACATCAATTACGTTCTTCCGCTATCAACATGTCCGTCTCTGTCAGTACTGAAATAATTGTATCCTTTTATACGAGTCACTGAATATATTGTCGCGGAAACGTTTCGAGCACTTAGCCAGTTTTAAAAATGTATAAAGCACATGTCACATTTTAATGCTATCGCGTAGCTCAATATACAATTAACCCTTTGAGGGGGAACATCGTATAATTTCAACAGCATTAATTCGATTGTCAGTTCTGGGAGAAAATAATAACGTATTTTCAGTTCAATCAGGGTACATAAAAACACCAGTGAACATGTGTGTAAATTCGAGTGCACAGAAAGTTCGATAGTTTTCCTGGAAAAAAACATACGCGTGGAAAACCGCGCGCGGCAGAATTGAAACTTCTTGTAGTCCAGTAATGTTTAGAAGTAAATTAAGATTGGAAATGGTAAATAATCCTAATAAAGCGACAACAAGATCAGGAACAACTCTCGATGCAGTATTTGCAAGACATTTAGACAAAATTGAATCAAGAATATTTATATCATATTTTAGCTATCACAAGCCAATTGTTTCAATGATAGAATCATAGAAGATCATAGAAAAAATAATGATCGATCAAAATTTCGAAATGCTATGAATTATGTCCCTTTCTGTCCCATACGCTCTCCTTCTTTGCGTCGCAAATTTTGATCGTCCATTATTTTTTCTATGATTTTCTATGATTCTATCATTGAAACAATTGGCTTGTGATAGCTAAAATATGATATAAATATTCTTGATTCAATTTTGTCTAAATGTCTCGCAAATACTGCATCGAGAGTTGTTCCTGATCTTGTTGTCGCTTCATTAGGATTATTTACCATTTCCAATCTTAATTTACTTCTCTACATTACTAGACTGCAAGAAGAAGTTTCACTTCTACCGCACGTGGTTCTCCACGCGTATGTTTTTTCACTTACCTGACAACTGTCAAAATTTTTCAGATTAGTTTAGAACGAGGGTTTGGATAATTGTTTATAAATCTTTCAGTCGGAACAAAATCCGATGAGAAACTGCATGTGAAAGTAGCTGGAGGTTGATTCTATGTTATCCAATTGCAAATGTTCACAAAGTAACTCTGGTTAATTAGTTATTAACAATTGTTGCGCGGGCTGATTGTTCCGGAAGTTTCCATAATGCGTAAGACAAGGAGGGTCGAACTGTGCGACAAGGACAGACATACAGAACATACCACTTCTCCAAAATTTGTTAATAACTAACAATTTAAGCATCTCAAACCTGCATAAAACTGAAATGGGAATGTAGCCATGGCTTCATTTTACATTCCACAATCTTAAAAGTTCACCAATGAAGTCTTTAAAGTTAGTAAATTAATTATGAAAATGTTACTTGTCAAACTATTCGAGGTTATTCGCGAATTTTCGTCACTTCCGTAACGCTAGAAAATTGCAGCCCCCTCAGCAAAGATGTTTCACTTCAAATGCCGATAAATTTGTGCAAGACCGATTTCGAAAATCGGACCTCTGCCTTAATAATTCTCAGCGTGGCATTTTCGGTCTTGTTTTTGACGAGAGCTAGCGTGGAATTAAAAATGATCGTCGATAAACGAGCGACTCGACATGGCGTCGCCCACAAACGCCGTGGTTATCCGGCTACCTTTCGACGGAGTCTGGCCGCAGCGGACAGGTGGCCCCGGTCCCTATTTCGAAAACGCAATTGCAATCGAAATACATTACACCGTGAAAATTGCTTGGACCTTCGCGCTGCTTTATGGTTTGCGTTTGTCCCGGTGCGGCGGCGTGTCGACGTCGACGTCGGCGTTGCGTTTCGTTGCGTGCGAACGCGCGTGTAATGTTTACGCCGGGCGCATATACTGTGCTCGTTACATCGCCGGCTATAAAACTGCGGGACGTGACGAGGGATTCGAATGAGTATCGATGAGCATAAACACCCGAGCGGAATGCACGATCTACGTGTAGGTTAGACAAAGCCGGGCGCAACGGTGAAAATCTCGAATTACTCACCGAGCCGACAATTACTCGCGCCTCGTTCGCGGGCCATCCCTTCGTTAATTCAATAGTAGGCGATTTTTATCCGACGATTGCTCCCTGTCCCGATTTCAACGGAATTCGATCAGTATCTGTTCAAGTACCGGCATCTACGACGAGGACGGAAAACTAAAAAATTATGGATCGTTGTGCAAATTTTAATTCTATTAGTTTGATAAATAGTAGGTTCGCACGTTCATACAGCAAATACTGGAGAGGAAAAGTCACGCAAATGATCATTCCAGCAGTTTCTCCATTGTTAATTTGCTCGCGCGAAAGGAAATTAAATATCCATCGTATTTACTATAATGGTGTTACGCTCGAATTGACGTAAATTGGAAAATATCTGTGTTTATTAAAATTAATTTGAAGTCTTCATCACCTGTCTGGCACAATATAATATAAGGTTTTTTAAAAAGTCGGGTATTGAAATTGTTGCTGCCGAATGTTTGAATTTTCATCGATGTTTTTTACTTGCCAATTTCAGCGTTATAATGGTGCTCATAATTATAATATTGCGCTTTAATTGTTCGTCGACATGACTCGATATACACGAAAGTAAATAATAATAAAAGCGAAGAATATAAATTCATCGGGAAATTTGATGCATACGTAGCACATAGAAACCACTGAAAAATTAATAAAATTCATATTGTGCTAATGCTTTATACAGCTTCGTTTCAATTTTAATTTATTGGATTCGTTCGTGGAGAAAATTACATTCTATCTCGTATTAATTCCTTCGTTTTCATAGGTTTCAATGTTTATGAAATATATGAAATAATTATTAGACTATAGAATAAAATGTACCGCGCGAAGTATAAAAATTCGTGAAAGCCACCAGTTAATGTATTCACCTCGGATAGTATTTCCGAGTTTCACGAGTCCTTGTATTTATTAACTTCGGAACTTATTTTCACATCATAATTTTATGGAGAAGTTTCGTGCGTAAAAAGTTACCACTTCCTAACACGACGATGCTACTAAAGAATTCAGTACGGGGTCTCTAGAAATTACTTGAGGGCGGTTGCTAGCTCTGGGGAAAATTTATCCAATCAGTGGCGCAAGGATCCCCGTATAGGCTTTAAGGGAATGTAGCAAGCTCCGTATTTCACTATCTGGAATTTCGATCAAGTTCTCGCTAAGGAGAATATAACACAACTATTATTCTTAGCCGTAAGGTGGAGTGAGGTAAGTCCGTCTACGGGGCAAGTTCGTTAATTGGTTATTTTTATTATAATGTGAACGAAATTTCTCTAGCTTGTATTTATTAATGTAGTATGAACTATTCGACATAGATGTCGCCCAAGAATAAAGGTGTTTTTCTCGCTTAAATCAACCAATGTCAAACAGACATGTGCGAGGTACACGTACAACTTTGAGGTTACCCTGAACGTGCAATAGTTTACAAGTTATTAATATATTCTGCGTTGTTATTTTAGATAAGTACAACAAATATTGATGTAGGTTTACATTAAATAAACCGCTTTTATTGTATTTTTTAAAATTTATTGAGAAAAACACTAAGATGATCTTGCCCCGTAAATATCACTACACGGGGCAAGTCCGTACTATCACGGTGGGGTAAGTCCGTACTGTATGGGTAACTATAAAACTAAACAATATATTTAATACGATTAAAAGCATTTTGTAGCAGGCTTGATAATAAATTCTTTTCTTGCCCTGCATTTTTAAACTTTGTTGATATTAATCACTGTATCGTACATGTTTGTTTAAAAATGGATAATTATAAAACTAAACTATACAATTTAATGCAATAAGAAGCATTTTGTAGCAGGTTTGTTAATCATTCTTTTCTTGCCCCGTAGCACTTTAAACGGGTTTTCGTCGACATTGTGAAATCGTCGACAAATGATCTGACCGACACTATGTTTTCATAGTCACGGTCAAATTGTATTTGTCAAATTGTCAAATTATTCATTTGTGTGTACCTATTAATAAAGTTTGTTTATTTGAAGAAATGCTTTGTACTTCTCTTTATTTTTTATTGTACAAGCAACTAAATGCGTCTAGAAACCTGTCGCTAAACACGGACTGTCGATGAAAACAGCAGACGTCGACAATTTGACCATGCTATGAAAACATAGTGTCGGTTAAATCATTTGTCGACGATTTCACAATGTCGAGGAAAACATACTGTCGGCGAAAGTTATTGTCGGTCAAATCGTGTCGATCAAAACAGTTGTGAGTTGTCGACGAACCCATGGTAACCCCTTTAAACAAGGTTCGAAAGCATTTTTAACTCTCAGAGAAAATACATCAGTTTAAAGTCCAACTTTGCAAAAACTAGTGCGCACTTACCTCACTCCACCTAAAACACGTAAAACGTATAAAATTTTGGCAAATGACCAAACTAAAACTGCTAAAAGAATAAATTCGTTTCACACAGTTGACATAGCATTTTTATTTTGCATAGAATTCCGCAGCGCGGTAACGATTCCAGGGAAGTTGCAATATGAAGCTGAGCTTAGTAAATATGATTATTGATTATCCAGAGCTGTTTCGCTGTTTGCGGAACGGATTGTCCAACCCGACCCTGTAAACACAACCTTGCTCTGTCCAGAGGGCAGACCCTACGAATTCTTCGCCCTTTGGCGAACCTTCCCACTAGTTTTAAAAAGACAACGACGCGGTCGTCCTGCGAGGAATCCCGAATGACCCAACTGAAATTGTTTCGGCTCCCGGTAATTGGCATCGATTGCACGACTTCCTGAAAGTTAACACCAACTCGTTCCGCCGTTCCCTGGCAGTCCTTCAACGCGTTTTTTCCCTCTCCCTTTGCACACCTTTGTCTCTCATCGGCGACGCGACACCCTGCTACGAGAGGCTGTTTTAATGGAAATGAGACCGGTAATTAAAATCTTATTCCGGGACGCTCGAAGTTAGGAGTTGCTATTGCTGTGGAGAGTTTAAATTGGAGTGTGTTGCTTTGTGAACAGGGCGCGGGTATTCTTTTTCTGGGGTGCAACGATTTGCGAATACTAATTTCAGCAGACATGCTGCTCAAGTGTTCGTTCGCTGGGTAGGTCGAAACAAAATTTTGCAATTTCTCCAAAATATTGTACAGGACAATACAGGTTCAAATTGAAAATGTGAGTACTTAATTTCGGACAATTGGTTAAACAACCGGTCGTAGGAAAATCCAACCGTCTCGCTGTCACCGGTCGCACGCGTCAACATCCCCGAAAATAAACTGGCCGAATAAAACAGCCCGAACATAAGCGTCTTCTAATCCCTTCGGGATTACGGAAAGAAGCGCTGGAAATTCCGGATACACGGGAATTCCGTTCTCCGTCAGCTATCTAAATTACTCGATTCCGGTCTGCTCCAGGGGCGGACGTAGGAGGTGCAAGAGAGGGGCGCGCAGGGGAAGGTTGTTGGTAAAGAGCTCACCGATTGCGAAGCAAAAGCGTCTGGCGGTCTCGCGCGACGAAAAGAGGGTTTCAAATCGAAATACAGGGATGGCGGCGGCGGCGCGGCTGCGCTGCGAATGCTACGGAAATCCTGTGCATGAAATTTCGTTGGCGGTGCGCGTTTACGTCCCCGGCGGGACATTCCGTCGACGAGAACTTCGCGGATCCGGATAATCCTATTAGCAAGGACACCGAAGCATTTGCTTCGGTTAAACGTCCCGGAGAACGGGTAGGTCGTTCCTACTGATGGAAACCAACACCGGCGGAAATTCCGGGCCGATTTATCGGTAACCCGGCGCCGGCGGCCCTCCAATCGCGAGCGAGAACGTCCGGACGACGACGTCCAACGCGAATTATTCACCGCGACGCACTCCCGGACAAACAGCCGATCCTGTGGTCTTATTCTCGAGAGAAAACACATCCAGTCGTAATAATTAACTTCCCGATTTTATAGGGAAGTTATTGTAATGACCCCGAAAATCGAAAATCGATTTTTTAGCAGATCTTCACGTTTCATGGTCTCATTGCAGACATTTTAGACTATTTTCAGCAAAATGTTCGCATGTGTGTGTGTGTGTGTGTGTGTGTGTGCGTATGTCTGTTTCTATGGTATCAAATTTTTCATTAACGTTTTCTGAAAAAGTAACAACGCGATCAGAATGATGAATGATGCAATCGATGTGCCCCGTCGTAACTTAGAGGTGATTAGATTTTGGTCCATATTGGTCAAGTAGTTTTTTAGATTTTTAGTTTTTTCGAAAGGAGTTCATTCAACAATGCAATTTATACGAAAGAACGGAAAGTTTCCACCGAAGAAACAAACGTAATTACACAAAAAAATTTTTTTTCATTTTTTTTAAATTTAAAAAAATCTTTATACTTAAAAAAAAAATTTTTTTTGTACCTGCTAATGTTTCCGCTTACAATAATCGAAAATTATCCCAATGCAAGAGTGAGTTAATCATCTCTACTCCCAAGAATACATTTACAAAGAATATCGATGAAAGTACAAAAAAAAATTTATATTGCAATCTTTAAAAAAACAATCAGTTCAAAACGAATTATTAACTGAGATTAAATTGAAAATTAATATAAACTATACGATAATTATTAATAACATTGATGTTGAAAACGGATTGGTTAATGGAGCACACACATGCGGAATATTAAAATTTATTACTTTTCAAGAAAATACTAAAATTTCGTCTATATTGTGGTTAGATTTTCAATCGGCCAGAGTAGGAGTGAAAGTAAGAAATCGTTATCGTGATTATATGAAAAATGCAAATATTGATCAAGATTTAACACCAATAATAAAAATATCGAATCAAGTATCATAAATATGTCGAGTGAGGAAAAATATCAAATCACACGTAGTCAATTTCCAGTGGTTCCTGCTGAAGCGATTACGTTTCATAAAAGTCAGGGACAAACATACGAGGAAAGTATGTTTGAATTTTAAAACATCAGAAAAACGAACTTTACAAATGTTGTATGTAGAACTGAGCAGAGTTTTAAAATTGAGCAGTTTATATATTTTGGGACAATTTACATTAACAGTATCGAAGAAAACCAAGATCAATACTACAAACCCGGATAATGAGAAGTTGTATCGTTTACTAAAAATAATGATTATAATATACTGCAATTAACGAATCGGGAAGTTCTTTGTGTGGCTCTTGGAGAGCCACACACCAAATAAAAAACATTAATAGCTGCAGGCCCTACTAGCCATGCGTGCACTAACCCTCTCGCAAGAGCAGTCCTACCCGCGAGCAAAAACAACCCTACTCGCGAGCGAGCGAAGCGAGCGAGCAACAATAACCCTCTAGTTATCTACTCGTATGTCGCAGGTCTGGAATAATAGATTAGGCCCAGAAAAATTGATTGTAATTCACGTTTGCAAAATGAGCGCCGAAAGCGATCAACATACTGTTCGGAACAGCCACTTTCTCGCAGCAGAATTCTCACCGGCAACGAGTAAAAACACCCGAAGCAGTCGTTACCGCGGAACGATATAGGCAGTGTTTTATTTTTTCTGGAAACTAGTGGCAGAATGTGCACCGGAGGAACTGCCATACTTTCACGGTAACTGCGCGGCACCCAAGGTGTCTCTCAATGTTGCAAGTGAAGCGAGTCTCGCGAGTTTCGCGCGCGGTTGCAGCGGTGCGCTATAAAAGCGCATAGCTGTAAGTTATCAGTCAAGTCTATTGCCATACGGGAATGTTAATTGTCATTTTGATTTAGGGGTGAGAGCAACGTCGGTGGAGCGTGTAAGGTGTGGAATCGTTGGGCCACGAGGCGACAGCGAACAATGGCGCGGCGCGGCGCGTTTACCCGCGAAGATAATGGCGCGGAGAAATTGAGTCCATCTAACATCATAACTTTTTATCACGCGCCGCGGAAAGTCCGCCGCCTCCGCCGCGATAAATAGGGACAGACGGTTTTCAGAACCGGCGACCATGAATAATATTTACATGAATTAAAGAAACCGATGCGTGAGTCCGAAGTTGAGCCTCTCCGGGCCGGGACAAGAATGTAAGAAGATTCACGAGGCCCCGGGCTCTTCGCTGCAACTATTCGGTGCGGGTTTATAACGTTTGTCTCCAGTGTCTCTGTAATGTGACCACTTACCAGGCCGTAGCGGCAGCTATGCAGTTTAATACTTGAGAGTGTTTCTTGCAACAACGGCGTGCCTGGCATACAATGCGCTCGCGTTATTCCATTTGCGTTGTTCCGCGCCGCGCCGGCAGCCGACCAAAAAACGGCGCCTTCGTAGAAAGTTTCGGCTGAATTTACAAGCCGCGATCCTGGACACCGCATACGCGAATACGCGACAAATGGCGGAGAGGCTGCGTCTGTGGCGGTTGATCGAATTAGCAGAAGACCATTAAATATCTATGTACTGATTTTTATCAGGTATTGCTGACTCGCAATTGTAAATGGTTGGTTACACTGCGGCAAAATGATCCAACACCGAATAATTTCATCGCCTACTGTATACCGAAGAATTTCAGATCTTCAATGAAAAGAATACACCTGCTATCCTATGTGATCAAAATTACACAAGCCGTCGAACAGTCTACAGAAACAAAAAAGCAATATGCATATTGATCGAATCGAGTAACCTTTTCGAAGTGAATCGAATTAGCATTCGAAGGGTGGGTAAGAAAATGGTAAGAAAAGATATCGGAAGAATTTTCCGAATTCTTGACAACAGAACCAAAGTGAAAGTCTAGATCCGTTTATCTCTGATTCCAGCGTGGGTAGCTTCAAAATGCATATTTGTTTACAGTTCATGTCTCGCCAAGAATGGCCCGTGTTTGTCCGACTACGAGGTGTAGGCGGTATGCCAGTTACGTGTAGGTTCTGTGCATTTCGAGAGAAAGAATCGCCGACGGCACACGGACACGGGTGGTTTGTGAAAGAGGTAGCTCGGAAGACCTATATTTGACTTACGGTTCGATACCCGACGGGTGGTCGATTCTTTTTCTTTGATAATTCCAGAAGTTCGATTCGCCATTGTACTCTCTAGTGCTTCTCAAGTTTTTGCATATGAAACTGCGTTTCCGAGAAAAACGAGTTTCGAGCGATCGGTCTGCGAGCCCGTATACTGGAGGGCTGGGATTCAGCTGCTGTGTGTGTTTATGGTTGACCGTTTCTACTTGCTCTGCTTTACAGCGCAGCGCTTTACATACGGCAATCCTATTAAACTCTGGACACGTGCTTCACTTAACGATTGTTTCAAACATTTTTGAAAGCAACTTTCTCATTGAGTATCAGTATAAATAGAAATCAAATAATCAATTTTGTGATAAGTGCATCAAATCCAGTTATAATAGATACAATTGGTTTCGAGCAACATATGAACTCGACGTAGAATTCTATCCCAAAAACGAAGTCCCGCACACGCAAACTCGATCACGTACGTACGCATTATCTTTTCAGAAGCCACCAGCTGCAGGTGGTGTCGCGTCCTCAGGGTTACGTTTCTAAACAGTCCGGGATCCGTATCATGCTTCCGCTATCAGTCCTCGTGTGTTCCTCAGCGCAGCGTAGCGCGCTTCCTCATTCGATCACATAGAATCCCCATAAAATTCCAGGCCGCTCTTTGCCGTGTTCTCTATCAATTCCCGTTGCCGGTTCGTTCCGTTCGTCGGGGACGATACCGCAGATCATTCCGAGACACGTAGCGCCCGGGACCGATGCAATCGAACGATACAGTGCAGTGGCTGGATGGTAGTACGTGTCGCGGCGGAGTCTTCGTCCTCGACGAAAGAAGACGAAGTGGGCGAAGAAGAAGAAGACGAAGACGAGGACGAGGACGAGAAGAGGTACGTCCTCGTCCAGTTAAACCTTTTCTCACGCTGTTACACACGCCGGGCGACACAAATGGCGCGGAAAGAAGCTACGAACGGAAAAGAGGAACACTGTCAGACGGATGGAAAGGAGCCGGGCAAGATAACGAAGTCGGTTTTCTTTGCGCGGCCGACACGGTCCAATTATCGGTGTGACTCTATCGCGCGTCTCTGACGGAGCATCGAGACGCGCCCGGGCGTCTTCTCTGAGCTCCCAGCAGCAGCAGCAGCAGCAGCAGCGTCTAGATCTTCCCGAGAGACATACACGCGGGCGGGACGGGACGGGGCCTGGAAAAGCCCGTGGAAACTCGCGCAGACAGCTCCACAACGAACCGAGACTTCGGGGCTCAGACCTAGGCCACGTGTGTGTAACGGTGTAACCGCCTACCTACCGAACATACTACCTCTTCGGTAGACCTCTCCCTCCCCGACTACGACCGGTTTCAACTCAGTTGAGTGCCCGTTATATGGGGTTCTAAGCATTCTGATTCTGCTGACCGCTGCGCAGACCTCATACCCTCCTGACCGTTCGTCCTGTCCACCCACGCCGCTACGTGGACTGCCTTTAAACCATCCCCCGTTTCCGGCTCTCTTTCTACCACCGACGTTTCCTAGTTTACTTACCAGTCTCCTCTACTCTGATCTCCCATCCTCTTCCTGTTCGAACGCTTCTGTCTCTGTCTTACACTCTCCCGTTCTCCCTCTCGCTCCCTTTCTCTGTCGATGCCAACCGAGAACCACCACCGTCTCGGACCATGACTTTCGCGTGTCATCGATACCGATCCCGTTCCAAGGATTCGATTATATCCTCCCGAGATTTCATCGTATTTCGTATTTCCACGGCGTTCGCTGTTTCACTGTGCGTATTTAACACTGAACCCAGCCACCAATCAAAGCGACCAGTGTTGTCTTATTAACCCTCATCCACACGGGTAATTTTTTATACGATTCTGATACGAATTTGGAATAGGTACCCCGGTACCACATTGTGTGGATGAGGGTTAATAAGGTGCAGTGGGGTAAGTGCGCCCTAGTTTTTGCGAAGTTGTACTTTAAACTGATGTATTTTCAATCTGGTATGTAAAAACTTAAGGATCTTGGTATCAATCTCTTGCCACAGTTATTACTAATGAATTAGTATTATGTAGGATTCAAATTTTGCTTGAAAATTATCATTTTGCCCCGAAAATGGGGCAAGAGCATCTCCGTGAGTTAAAATGTGTTCTCAAACCTTGTTTCAAGTGCTACGGAGCAAGGAAAGAATGATTAACAAGCCTGCTATAAAATGCTTCTTATTCCATTATGAAGCATCCGAAATACCGCAAATCCGTATACCGAACTTCGCGGGGTCGTAACTCCCGTTTCGCTTGCTCGCGACGATACTCGGGGCATTGACGGTGTTATAGGAATAACAGCAACCATTCAAAATAAGTTCGACTCTTTGGAAGTTAACACACTTTAATATATCATAGATATGTCCCGAATTTAAATGGCAAAATTTCAGGAGCTTGTAGGGGATCGTTAAACGAAGACAAAAAGTCTTTTAGAGATTTGCTCGTTTTTGCTTCGTTTTGGAGAAAATCGCAAAAAAAGAAACAAAACAAGTTTTCATTTTTTTACTTATTTATTTACATTTTATTTACGTTATCATCTATTTAATGTAGATATTGTTCAAAATGTTGCCCTCTTGCAGCAATGCAAGCATTAAATCTAGCACTGACTTGATAAATTGCAGCTAAACATTGTTCTGGTGATATTTGGTGCACTGCATCTATGATTCGGTCTCTTAATTGCTGTCTTGAATTGATTGGCGCCGAATAAACTTTCTGCTACAAGGTTCCCCATTCGAAGAAATCCATGGGTGTCATATCAGGTGATCGGGATGGCCCTTGTAATACCTTGCAGTACCTTGCACGTCCAGGGTAACCTCAAAGTTGTACGTGTACCTCGCACGTGACTGTTTGACATTGGTTGATTTAAGCGAGAAAAACACCTTTATTCTTGGGCGACATCTATGTAAAATAGTTCATACTAACTTATACTACATTAATAAATACACAAGCTAGAGAAATTTCGTTTATATCATAATAAAAATAACCAATTAACGCACTTGCCCCGTTGACGCACTTACCCCACTCCACCTTATTAAGAGAGTGGATTTACTGCATGTTTCCCTCTCTCCGAAGAAACCAGAGTATTGGTGAGACGTACGTATTTCATCGAATCATTCTGATCATAAATGCATAAAATCCGCAGTCGAGTCATTACATTTTACAAGGTTGCTAAAATGGATTACTACACTCTCTGCCACGCTGAACGATCACTATAGTACAATACTGTACGCGATACTCAAATTTGAATTGCACATCCGCGTCCAAATTTCGACATTATCAATGGATGTTTCGCGATCAATTTCTACGGCATATTCAGCTATTCCATCCGCATCAGTGGTTGTCAGAACAATGTAGATATTCGCTGGCAATAATATCTTCTACACTGGAATGCTTCCATTGTATTGACAAAAATAATTCGATCAGGTAACGTACGACTGATCACAAACGCGAGTTTCTTCTGGGAACATGGGAGGCGAGAATAAAAAAGAGAAAGAGAGAGAGAGAGAGAAAAGAATGTAATTCAATTTTCACGGGAGCTAAGTAAAAGAAGATTTCATCTAATTTCAGCCAGAGTCGCTGGCACAATATTGAATAGTAATGCATACCCGGGGGGCCGTGATTGCATGGTTTCAAAATGCAACCGTATTATGTATTCGCGGGCGTAAATATTTGTGCACCGTGATTTTGTTCATCTTCAGACGAGCCAGCAAAAGGAGCGCGCGGAATTTTAAATAAGTATACCGGTGCCTGTCGTGGTTAAGGGAAAACGTATTTCCGCAGTCGGATCCTCTGAATCGTAATTTCCATTTCTTCCTACTTAATGCGCAAATGTAATTGCATCGGCGCGCGGCGATTAGATTTCCGCCGCGCTCTTTGAAATTAGCCCGATGTCATAATCCCTTGTCAACGTTACGCGGAAAAACCCATACGACTCCTTGTAAATGGCATTTTATCGACTTGTCGATACCACTCGAACTCGAACTCGTTCTGCGCTCGATACTTCAAAACCCGATTTTTCTACCACCGTACAGTTTAGTCGAACATTTTCAGGTCTGCTTATCGTTTACTCGTTCTGTTGGTTTACAACAATTCGGGTCATCTCATCCATCACAGATTTATACAGGGTGGACGATTTATTTGAAGACATTGAAATATCTGGAGAACTATGCATCGGATCAAAAAAAGTGGGTAATGAAAGTTGTTCGTCTCGAAGGGGGACATCCAATGATACCAAACTCGACCCCCCACCGCCACCCTCTGAGGGTGGGGGTTGTAGAAGATAAAAAACTTAAATGGGAACCCCCATTATTTATTGCAGATTTGGATTCTCCAGGAAGAAAGTAGCCCAATTTGACCTACGAGTTTTTGCATTTTGGTTGATAGATGGCGCAGTAACCGACAAAAATCAAAATGGGTAAAAAACCGTTGAAAATTTGAGATATCTCGAGAAATACACATCAGGTCAGAAAAATGAAAGTAGACGTATTTGATATTTTTAAAAATGCTATTCAATAACACCATAATTGACCCCCACCCCCACCTCCTGGGGTGGGAGAGGGATTTATTTCAAAATCTTCAAAGGAAACACTTTTTTTTTATAGCAAATCTTGGTTCTCCATTGATTTGATATTATTGGTGTAATTTCTTTCACATTTCTTTCTGTTTTTGATCCGATGCATGGTTCTCGAGATATTTCAATGTCTACAGATAAATCGTCCACCCTGTATAATAAATTTCAAGTACCACTTCCATGACAAATAATTCGAAAGTATAGTAAAATATTTAACACCGCTTTGAAGTCTTAAAAAATTTTTTAAATGAATATTAACTGGTAATTCAAAATTAACAGTTAACATGAATTAACGGATGTAACACATTTCTTTTGCAAGATTCGTGGATATTTCTCTGCGCCAATGGTACGTTTTAATGATTCTTAAATTGTGGAAACTTTAAGCGTGTCACGAGCGTAGGTTAGCAAATGAATTACATTTTTCCGCGGTACGTAATGTCTGGGGGGAATAATTATCTTGCGAAATGAGAGCACGAGCTATAGCAGAATTTCTGTTAGTGACGGGGACGAAAAGAAGGAAATAATGAAAGTCAAACGCGCGTGGAGGGAAATCGGATACAGAAAGACAAGCTGGCAGTAAGAAATGTCTGACAAGGGCTGGCTGAAACCTGAAACGAATACATTTTACGTTTTACAAGTTTTACGGATACCAGAAAATCAATATCATTTATTAAATCAATCAAAAGTTGAAAAATGAATATTTCTCGCATCGCTCAGATCTGAACAACAATTTCAACATTCAACATATCGGTATAAAAATTAATTTCCAATCGCAGAAGAGTTTACGCGCGGACATATTTAACTTTATTTTTAGAACAGAACATTATACGAAGAACTGAATATTATTCTCAGCATTGTTTAAAGATTAGAGCCCGTCAGAAATTGAAGGATAATATTCGTCGGAACGAGAATCAGCATTCGAAATGCAGTTGGCTCGATGTCCGCAGTTTCCGCGCGAAAATCTTGGTGTCCGTTTCAACGGGGATACATGGGGACGGGGTGCATAAATTTTCGTAAATACGTGCGTGTCTACATAAAATTTAAATGCACGTACCCACGGCCCACGGGCAAAGAACCGGTGGATTTATTTAAGGCCGCATCCGGAGCCTGAAGGAGAAGGATCTGAAAAGGCACGATTGGAATTTTAATCGAGAATCTTGTTGTCGTAGATGGCATTCCAAGACGTAGTTCGCGCAATCGGGTATGGGGTTTATCGGCTTTATTTCTAGACATTTACCCTCGCCGTGAGAGGGCGGAAAACCGACGTGAAGTATAAAAACACCGAAAATCCAGGAAGCTATACCAGAAGCAATTCCAAAAATTTATCGACACAGACGACGCGACGTCGAAACGCGGCGGGCTAAAAAACCGATAAATCGATTCGGTTATTTATTAATAAATAAATATCAGCACGGCATCGCCGGAGGAAGTATTCTTTTTAGAATTAATAATGCGCTTTGAGGAACGCCTAGCGCAGTACGGATTATTATTAAGTTTTCACCCGGGGGTTTAATAAATTTTAAAATTGCGAATTTAAAGAGGAAATGGAATAGCAAAGGGGCAAAATACGTGAGCTGAATTTCAAAGGGGAATCCCGTCGTTGACTCGAGCGGGTAAAAACTGGCATCTCGTTGCGGTATTTTTATTAATTTTTGAGTGCGGCAAAGCGGTGTCTTCAGACTCTCCGCAGACCCGTATATTAAAAGATAATTTTAAACTGGTCCACTGAATCCAAATGCTTTCTTTTTGGTCTTCAGCCGTCATTTTATTCGCAATCTGTTTTGACCAAGCTCGTTTTTATTCTACCGGCATGTAGAAAATCGTTTAACATGTTCGCGCGAAGATTTAATATTGATCGCAAACCACAATTGCATTAGCCCCTTCGTACTTTTATGCATTTTCAGCCAGTCGTTACGGTTCCGCGAAACATTTTCTACAATTTTCTTGCACGTGAAAATTGTATTCCGTTCGTTTCAATTTGCTCTCCTTGTGGCACTGTAAAATCAACGTTAAATTTCCATTTCAGCGCTTCAATTAAATGGAAGTTAGAACCTCTTAGCTAAACTATGATTTTTCGTTTATTGCGAAACAATAATTTTCGAGATCGTCAAATTCGAACTTGAACTTCTAGAATCAGGATTGGGCACTCAGAAATAACCCATTCATTTTTGTTAAATAACAAAGAAAACACGATCTGCGATATATGTAAAGTACTAGTTAACATGAATCGTCTAATAATAGAATGCAAAAAATATGAGAATGAATGGCAAAATGCTAAGTTGCCTGGATCCTTACCCATTCTGTTAGGTTCTGAGGAGTACAGTGCTGTGAATAATTATAAACTCACACTTATTTCCTGTATTTTTACGTTATTATTTCCAAGAATCCACTAAGTAAGTTTTACTACATTTATGATGAGTAGACAGCGGATGTTCATGCAAATGCATATATTTATATAGAAATCTGATAAAGCAATGGGACTTAAACAGAAATATGTTTCGCGATTAGAGGATTCCAAAAATATGTTTTTTATTTTGCACTTTTTGCATAATGCATATCTTTTGCATATTTCTTTTGAAAAACATATGCAATATATTGTTGCATATCTCATGCTCATATGAATCACTTATCTTGTTAAATTTATTTAATCTATTAATAAGCACTCGTATCATAATCGAATAGCGTCGATAATAGTGATACGCCGATATAATACTGAAGAAGCCTCAACAAGTTATGATGTTACGACCGTATATTGCTTGCTGTGTGTGAATCAGCTGTAAGAACACATGTAGCTGTTGGTATTTAGAATTCGAACAGTTCAGTTTGATACTCAAAGTGGTAAGGCGAATTTTGTGAGAGTGCGTGCGATCATTATTGAAATGCCGAAAGTTCGGAAAAGTAGGGTTTTACTGATGAAAAGCTGGATCGAGGACGATCCCAATTTCATTAATGACGAAAATAATGAAAGTAGTATTTACTGTGAAATGTGCAATAAAAGTGTAAAGTGCGATAGAAAATCGCAATTAATTCAACATATTAATACTTCCATGCACAGAAAAAATAGTGATCAAGCAAATATTACGATATAGGTTTATCATTAAATGAATCAATAGGAATATACAGTAGCGGACAAAAGTTTAAGACCGTTCTAAAGAAGACGATAACTTTTTTAATATTGTACTATACGATTTCAACTTTTTTGGGAAGCTAGAGCAATTAGTTTACTAAAGGATGTGAAAAGAAATTTTTTTTTTTTAATTGCAATTGATCGGAATTGTTGAAAAAATACTAAAAGTTGATTTTTTAACTTTTTTATGTGGGCCTATATTGATAATTTAAAAAATACGTTGTAGATCTGTGTCAATTAAATATATTCTGAAAATTTCGTCAAAATTCTCGACGTTGCAATGAGCAACAAACGTTTAAAGATGGTAAAAATTGCAGATATTCACGATTTATTGCCGAAAATAAATCGAAATACTCCAGTATAACTGTGAAATGTCTGTTAATACTCAATACTGTACCTAACACTTAATGTAATATATAATAAATATCGGAAAAATTTGCATATGTTTCGAGCATATTTGCATGTTTTTCGTGCATAAATGTCATATGCGTTTTGCATATTTATCGTGCATAAACTTCCGCAGTCTGATGATGAGGTAGTACGATCTTTTCTATGTTAACAGTTTCTGGTTATCTCTTCTTCGTGCAATGTAGTAGCTGAATGTTTGAAAACAAGCAGATTCGAGCTGTTAATATTTATAAACTCAGTCGCTGTTCATACCTCATTCAGAACGTTTTTGAAGTTTTGTCAGATCTTCTTAGTGATAGTAATATTACAGCAAGTCTCTAAAAGTCTTTTTTAAAGGATCTTTGGGAGAGTCAACGACAAATTAATAGATCCCAAAGTCTAGTTAAAAATTTCTTGCAACTTGGTATTGAAAATTGCGGGAATATCAAGCGATTAGGACGACCTACACGATTTTCGTCAACTGTAAAACGTGCAGTTTTAAGGAAGATATCAAAAACTGGAACCTCTTCGTCTAAAATTGTGAGTCGATTTAACATGAACTGTGATTCCAGTCTTGTAAGAAAGTGGGTTGCACATTCTGGAAGGTTTAAATATCAGAAATGTTTGCGAAAACCGCCATTACAAAAGCGTCATATTGACACTAGACTAAAATTTGCTGAAATATTCATTAAAAAAAATAGCATGTGGAGACATGCGATCTGGAGCGATGAAAAAATGATGATGGGTTCAATTATATTATTGGCACGATTTGAGGAAGGAAAGAAAGATCGTGTCGTGAGGAGCTCAAAGAGGTGGATCAGTCGTGGTTTGGGCTGCCTTCAAAAATAATTTTAAAAGTGAAATAGCTTTTGTAAACGGTAGAATGAATGCTGCTAGTTATCGACAGATGTTACATGACTATTTGTTGCCTTTTATAACATTAACAGAAGACGATGAAACGATTTGCCAGCAAAATAATACTCTCATTCACACAGCATCCTCTACAAAAAAGTGGTTTCAAGAGTTCGGGATCGAACCCCATCGAAAACCTAAGGGGTATCCTTGCGAGGAAAGTTTATGATCAGGAGAAGCCATGAATAGAAAGTATTGTCGGTCTTAATTCCAAATGACATCTTAAATAAGCTATTTAGTAGTGTTCCTGACCGACTCTTATATACATGTAATAAAAAATAAAGGGAAATATATACTAAATACTTAATGAAAGATATTAAAATTAGTAATGAGTCCTATACTTGTTCACAGCTTAAACCCCAATTTTAAGAACAAATGCCATTTTTTCCAGATTTCTGAGGAACAAAACTATTATTTTTTGTTTGCTCACTTTTCTTTTGTATTAGAATATAAAAATGCATAAATGGTTCCGTCAATTTTTGTTTCAGTACTACGAGAAAATATAAAAATATGGTTGAGTTTATAATTATTCACAGCACTGTATATCAAGCATACAAATATGTGCAAAATATTGTAAGAAAATGTACCGTGTGCTAATGACCTGTGATGTTGAAAAGCAACATTAAATAAATCAATTTTAAAAAAAATAAAAAATAAGAAAACTTTAAACGTCACTTTAAAGAAAACAAAGCGATGAAAATGGTGAAAGTTTGCAGCGTTGATCCGTGTTTGAACGCGTATGCACGCGCGAGTTAATGTACATAGATTGGTCGGGTAGAATTGACTAGTAATGGTTCAAGTTGTCAGGCGTCTAGCGAAATGTTATGGCAGTCGGTGCTCACTATCGGGCATTTCGCGACACGGGAACGTAGCTGGGGACGGTGAATCGAGCCACTAACTTGAAGGGAAGTAACACCAAGAGAAAAGGAACGGAATTGGGATTGGGGTCGTGGTCGGGGTCGAAGGGTGAAAAGAGCAAGTCGAAGTTTGCCGGGAAGTCGTGGAATCATGGACGGCCCGGCCCGGTTGTACCTACGCAAGGCTACGGATCGGTGGAGAGTAGTTTGCTCCTGTTTCCAATATCACTACTGTCTTTGATGCATTGGCGTCCTGGAGTACCACTTGTTCTCTTCGGCCCCCGTGAACGGAAAATCAAATGAATTCCGAGCGTGTCGAGTCGTGTCCTTTCTATCGACGCGGCTTATCTTTGTTCATTTTTCTTTCCCCCTTTTTGCACCCGTCGATCGTGCCACCCGTCCCACCACCCGCCCTCAAAATATTTCTGATCCTCTGCGAGAGGATCCTCGCGAGCTTCCTTTCACAGATTATGACGATCCACAGTCGACTACCTACTACGTCACGATTTATTCCTCCTGCGAGTGCTCCATTCTTCTCCTTTTCCTTTTTCTTCTTTTCGTATTTATTTGTTTCCAGTCGATCGTTTGCTATCAGTAGGAATCAATACAGCAACTATGAACGTGGCTTGTTTTGAAGGTGTGCGCCTACATAATACGGGACTGCCAATTTCTACGCATTAATAAAAAAGACTAAACTCTACGTATTTAAAAAGAAAACGAAGAAACTTTTTTATGAAAGTCTGTTTATCCGTCGGCTTGTTCCGCAGGAAAGCTTGAATATTTCTCGAGTATACATATTCTCGGTTAACTACAAATGGGAAAATGACACATGCTCGTTCCACGCGCGAAACTAAGCAGACCGTGGAATAAAAATATCTCTTCTCCGGTTTCGATTTCGAAAAAATCGAGTTTGGACATGTTCCCGCGGGATTTAGCCCGCTACAGGTGTATTGGGCGAATTTCGAAATTGGATTTTCTAGAAAACTGGGCTTCAAACGGAGGAACGTTGATCTGGACTTTTTGAAAAACATTTTCCCATACGGGATAACCACTGTCGATTTTATTTTCTGTGTTTAGTACGAAGTTAGCAAAATGCGCGTGCAACACACGGCAAACATTCGAACTTGATTTACGCGGAAGACGAGTCTTCAAATGGGAAAACCGGATTCCATGTTTCCGAATTACTTTTTCATGTGGAATTATCCCTTTTCCTGCTGTATCCACCGTTCTCTCCCGATATACATGCTGTGTACACGATTTGCACGTTGGAGTATTCTACTTAAAACGCGATCGAAAGTTGTACAAGAAATTCCGATCGCGAACAAGATATTCTAAGAAAATTTTACACAGACGTCGAACGAAGTGTCGCCAGTACGAAACTTGAAGAAACGAGCTAGTTATCTAGAGGAACTGCTCGTCTGGAATTGTAAAGGATCGTTCGGAGTTTATTCGAATTATATTTCTTCTTCCTGTTTTCTTAGAACGCGGACTCGCAACAAACATTTCACTGGAAGTTATCGCTGCGTTACATTTAGCATGTTCTAAAAATGCATAAATATCTGCAGTCCAATTAGCTACGGAAAAATTTCAGAAATAGGAGGTAACTAGCTGGGAAGAGATTTGAAGCGAAACAGGAGAAATGGCAAGGAAGGGGCTCGTTTCGTAAAACAGCGAGCCAGTTCGTTTCGCGGAAAGTTGCAGAGCGCGTCTCGTTTATTACGAGTGCAAATATTTCAATCGAGGCAAGTATTTCGACAGTAGTTGGACGAAACGATCCCTCGTAGCGATTTCAAGGCAGCGGCACTGCCTAAAACGGTTTATAAATTTCACGGTGGCTCCTCTCCGTGCCCCGAAGATCCACGGATTCGGATACACGAGATTTAAAAGTCGAGGGGAATTCGCGGAACTGCTTTCGGCCGTCGTGAAGTCAGATTTTTGAGCTGTAGTCATCGATAATAGCGAAACGCTCGAACTTTCCGTGCAGCGAACGCCTATCCCGGCGAAATCGAATTCCATCAAGTTCAAGAAGTATATCCGCGACGAGAAGCGTTCCGAGAGCAGTCTAGAAAGTTTTCAGGAGTACATACACCCTTAGCTTTTTCTATTTCAAACGACTTCTCCTATAACGATTACTAGAAAATATTGCGCCCGTCTTTCTCTGCTATTTGTTATCCGCTTCGCGTTGAATAAATCCGCTTCACTTGCCCGGTTACCTCGCAAATGGACGGATCTTTATGCAAAATAAAAACTGTCCAAGTCGGGTGTACCAAATGGATTTTTCATGAAAATGCATTTGCTCTTACCAGAATTTTAATAATTCTTAAATTTTATTGCTTCTATAAAAGGGTAAATGCATATTCAATTTGGCAGAAGGCAATCATGTCTCATCGAAGACATTAATGAATAATCGATAAAGAACACGAAGATAAAAATCACAAAATAAGACAAGATTTTAAGTGATATTTATAAGAACATAATGATTGTGTAATTCGTTTAGAAGAATAAACATTGAATTGTATAATTTTCGTTTGTTACTACTGAATCTGTGTTATCAATAACTGGAAGGAAACAATACGCAGGCTAAGTTAAATGTTTGTCGGTAATTAAGTTAGTCCCAGGGAGAAAAGGAAGTTTAAGTATCAACTACGACGCGAGAAGCAAAGAGAATACTAATTTCCATTCATATCAAAGCAGTCTCGGAGTTAAGAGATCTCGAGGTATTAAATACCATTTGCATAAAATTTACCTCTTGAGTGGTAAATTACGTCGGGCGAAACTTTTATTCGCTGAAGTAGTTTATAAGTGGTTCTCTTTCAGCTTCTCCTCGTCATCGCACGCACACCAACTGCATTAAGTATGTAACATTATAATACTTTATATACGATTCGTATAAACTCTCGGCTATACAACTCAACAACTTCGTCGAGAGATCAAAAAGATACTTGCGCGGAGAGGAATACGCTCAAACTAATTATAAGCCGTCTTCAACTTTGTTTCGCATACATTAGTTTTCTTGAATTAGTTTCGCTTGTCCTAAGAGCAACAAGCGTATGTTTGTTTGAATAATGTATGAGTGTATATTTTGATCCCTTCGATTCTTTTTAACCGACTTCGAAAAAGGAGGAGGTTACTCAATTCGATCTGTATGTGCCTTCTTTTTTTCTATGTATCTTCACCGATTACTCCGAGATGGATGGACCAATCAGGACGAAACCTTCTGCATTTTGTGGAGTATGTCTCCCGATTGGTCCCTTGAAAACAAATTTTGCATTTTTTCAATCATTGCGGTTTTTCTTGCTAATAAGACCGAAAAACCATCCTACGGTGTTCTACAAATTCTGCCCGTTCCACTAAAAAGTGTGAAATAACAAAATTTTATAAAAAAAATTAAACTTACTTCGAAAAAACGCACTAAAAAGTATGAAACAATTTCCATTTAATTTATGTGAATACACACGAATTTAAATACAATACAATCTTTTCGGAGGCGGCGCGAAATTGAACATTTTCGACACTGGAAATTACGAAAATCCTTAAATTCTTCTACATGCTTTCGCATATTAATGTATCTTCTCTACCCACCTACTGATTTCCAAGTCCATCATATTCCAATGAAATCATAATCAGCAACATTTGTCATTTGGAAAATTTTCAATTTTGCGCCGCCTCCGGAAAGATTGTATTGTATTTAAGTTCGTGTGTATTCACATAAATTAAATGGAAATTATTTCATACTTTTTAGTGCATTTTTTCGAAGTCGGTTTGATTATCTTTTATAAATTTTTTTTTCTACAAATAAACCAAACTTACAGTTTCTGTAGGTGTCGATTATAATTAATCAATATGATTTAGTCAAACTATGCCTTTTTTATATCTATAAGATTACTTGTGTCTTTAGCGCAGAAAGTGTAGTGTGCGATCTTCGCTTTCTACGATATGGAAATGGCGACAGTGACACGACAATATTTCCTGAATTTCCTGTATGACTACTGCTCCATTTTCTTGTCATGCATCACGCAGTATGCGCTTGAAACGTTGCTTTTTGCGTAACGAGATGGCTTATAATGCCATGAAAAGTAAAAGACACGATCCTGGCTAAGTCTGTTCTGTGACCAAAACTCCCTTTGTTATTTCCGTTTCATCGTTTAAATAAATAAACGCCATAGACGCGCGAGCATACCGTTTCTTCTACGAAATATCATGGAGTTGATTGGCAATTTGCCAATTAACTTATTGGTGGTTTTCCATTCAGTTTTCTTTAGTTTAAAAAAATATGTATCGCAAATCGTCCATCGTCCGCGTCCATCTTTTTTCAATTACGGTACCCGTACAGCGTTCGAAATCGAATCTCGAGGTGCACCGAGGGTTTCCCCTGTCGGGTGTGAACCCGAAAACTTTCGAGCTTCCCTGCTTTCGTAGTTTTATCCCCGCAAAATCTGCTGTTATTCCCCGCTCGTCTCCTCGGCAAGAAGTTCTTGCGCAGGGGACGCGGACGTCAGGTGCAGCCTCGACATCTTGGCTGCCACCTACGCAGAAAAAGGCTCGAAGACGAAAAAAAAATGGTTGTTCCACCATCATCCGATAATGACAAAGGCTGCGACAAAAGTTTCCTTAACGGATAGCCGCGAGTGGCTTTGTAAAGCAAGTAATCGCTATCAAAACTTTTCCTCCCCGTAGCTACTTAATGGATAAACTCATCTCTGCTCGCCGCTGCTAGATCGGAATTCCTACTCATTGCAATTCATTACGCTGAATTTCTTCTGTAAAAAACTGTCGCTCTGCAGGACGTACTCTTTCCATCGACATCACAATGCGCCAAATATCCTTTTTAGCTGGACAAAATTAACTTTCAAATAAACAAAAACTAACAGTGCCAATATAATCTAAAATAACCACGTATTAAAACTAAAACTCTCGAATATTAAAACTTGAAATTCTTTTGTTGTATGTTTACAGAGCGTGTAAACTTCACCTAAAAGAAGGACGCCTAAACTATAAATGAATGGGCACATTGCCATATGCGCTAGAAATATGTTAAAATGTGCTAAGGAGTATTTAAATTTCCTATGTATCCCAAAACATGTATTTTCACTTTAGTAATTCCAAATTATCAATAACTTTTCTCTATTTTTGTAAATAAAGTGTCAAAGGTGGTACTTATTTTTCCACAGAAATCTCCATGTAGCTCCTCTTCGTTAATGAATTAGTATATGCTCCACGTCGCTCCGCGCGATGATTTTTACATATCATAAAGTAGAGACTCTATAGTTTATTTTAATACCAAAACTGACTTGCAAAGCGTTGCAAAACTGTACTAATTTTTGCTGCGTTCCATACGCAGCCGATGCCGTCGCCACTTAGCGGTTTGTTTAATCTACTCGAAACCTATGGATTGGCTTCGTTCATTGTATATTTAAAGAATAAACAATGATAATATCTCAAGGTTTTCCTATGAAAATTCGTTTCTTCAGTCTCAGAGCGATCAGCGAGCAGTCTACATCTCCCTTGCGTTTTTCTTATATCTTCCAGTTTCGTTATTTTTATTGTTGTTGTTATTATTACTGTGATTGTTGTTATTTATAAATTGAAACTAAATCAAAGAATAATTCTTTCCCGTTAGAATATGTCTGAATCTCCAAAATATGAATTAGTAAATTATATTTACATTCTCTTTGTCCATAATTAAAAATGACGTCTACTTTGATAATATCTACTACTTGTTAAATCATTCTGTGCTACATAGGTCCATTACTAACTTCGTTGTATTCTATATTTAATTATAAATGACTTAAAAAATATATTGTTTAATTATTCATATTTTATACAACCGTAAACATATTAACTGATAAATATAGAAAAATAGGCGATTTTTAGAATTTTGTTTAGCTAAAAAGGCCATTTGGCACACTGTGCGACAGTGCAAATTGCAAATTAATATCGAACGTGCATCTTAGATGCGTATAACATTAAACATTTTTCGAAAACCTTACGCGTCCGTCGATCGATCAACTTCGTGTCAGTTTGATCGGCTCGAACCTGAAAGTAGATCGTAGAACGATTTCCCGTCTTATTTTCGAAAATAGTTGAACAAGTAGATAAGTTCTGATTCCGAAAGCTTCTTGGCACCGTGTCCCCCGTCGCTTTTCACTTTCTTCGTCGTCGGTCCAAACTGTTGATGAAGAACAGAGTTCCATTTCCAACGGTGACAGTTTTTCGATTCCGTCGCAGCTACATCGTGAGAGGAGTAAATATACTTTTACCGTGGCGGAAATTGCCGCTTCTTAAACGAGACAGTTGAATATCCGTAGTTAGAATCAGAAGGTTCTTGCCGGCTGATTCGCCGGTTGCACTTCCTGCGACGCGAACGCGTCGCGACGCTCGAGGACCAGGAATTAATCCATTAGCGCCGTGAATTCCGTGTTCCCGCGTAACTCGCTGGGACGTTTGTATAATTCAAGGGAGCTGTCTCGTGTAAACGGGTCCAAAAATCGATTTTTTTTCATTGCATTTTCTGAACGTACAGAAGTCTGAAAATACTCTCCCCAAAAATTTTACTTCGATTCGTTCCGACGAGCTGAGCGAAGTCTCGAAAGTTCGGCAATTTTTGATTTTACATTTGTTACGTACGGAGGCTTTTACTCCCTTCTTGGAACCACGTGTTCATGCAGGAGGTCCAGCTCGTATGCCCAAATAAACAACTTTCCCCTTGTGGGAAAGTGCATACATCTGGAAACCATAGACGTATCTTCCAGATTTCCATTTACCCCCACTACCATTTTCTGAGCAAGTTTACTACTATACAACAGACAACGGCTAGTCCACGAAAACCTATCCTGTGACACCCGGTGATGAAACAGGCACCGGCTAGTTCACGACAATCCCGTTCACACGAACAAAGCTCGGCCACGTCTATCCGCCAGCCCTCGGCTCGTAACACATTATTCAAGTGTCGATTACCGCATATCCCGAAAGTTTCATAATTTTTCGAATTTCCGGATTCGGGATCATTCCTTGTCAGAGAATTCCGAAAATCCGAGGCTCGCTATCGGACTCGTGAGAACTCCGTTGAAAGACCGATTTGGCCCAGGTCGAGCGATCAGTGTACTTCGCATGAAACAAAGGCTTCGACTCCTGGCGTAGCAATTAAAGGCAATCTGAATAGAAAACAACGGCACCGGGGCTAGTGGAACCCCACTTCTGATTTAATAATGTCCGCCATCCGAAACGCATTTACATCCGCGACACTAATGGAAGGTCTAATGACTGCGGAGTGGCTGCCGCTTCGGATACGTTCTTGATCCACTGCCAATTATGTAAGACGGTTTGGCTTAGCGTTTTTGGGTCACCGGTGGCCACCGATCGGGGATCCTCTTCCGGTCGATACGTTTCCAACACGGAGACAGGTCTTGTCCAAAGAATCACGATCCGATGCAGAGATCCGGGGGGCCGGTAATCGGATCGGCTGATCGTTGAAAGCGAAGGAGGAGGATTCCTTGCGCGGTGTTCATTCGGCGAAGCGTCTCCCGAAGGGGATGGGCAGCTGCGATAGACAAAATAGATTCGGGGGCAGGTTGTTCTCTTCTTTGACATGGCGGATTCAATGAAAGATGAACGCTGGAGGAGTCCTTCAATTTTAACAAATTCATTCGGTAATTAAAAACATTATTTCGGCAACTGCAGTCGAAGCATAATAGCGTTCTAATTCTGAGGATTTAGTTATGGTTCCGTTGAGAGCGCTATTATAATTCTGTACTATCCGATGCAGAGATCCGGAGGGCCGGTAATCGAATCGCCTGATCGTTGAAAGTGAAGGATGAGGATTCCGTACGCGGCGTTCATTCGGCGAAGAGACTCCCGAAGCGGGTGGGCGACTGCGATAGACAACATAGATTAGAAGAGAGGTTGTTCTCTTCTTTGACATGGCGGATTCGGCTGGCCGCGAAAGGGGCCGCGGGGGTTCCCAATGAAAGAGGGAAAGAGGGACACGAGAGGAGAAGCCAAGCTCTGCCTGTCGATAGCCTGATGCGGCTCGCCGCAATTTTTTTCCCGAGACACTCCATTAACATCTCATTATGAACACTCGAGAGCACCACGCCGCGCCGTCGGCGGTCTCTCCTTCGTCCTACAAAATATCTTAAGTTCGAGCTTCCATTAAAATATCTGACGAGCTTGGCGAGCTTTCATGCTACCCAACCGACTCGATCGCCTGAGAAGGCCCGGCCTCGCCTTTGGCTTCCTCTACTTTACGGTGAAACGGTACCCCTCTCCCCCCTCCGCGCGCCCCTTTTTCGCTGGCAACCGATTCCACCTTGGAATCGAGACCACCCCCTCCCGGGAGAGAGAAAGGGAACAGACCGGAAACCCGTGGACACAATGCTCTCGCGTGATTCCTTCTTGCCAGAGCCACAGAGATAACGAGACGCGACCGAAGAAGGTTGCCTGCTTCCGTGGACAGAGAATAATCTTGTCGAATTTTTCGAGATAGAATTGGAACGCGGTGCGGTGCGGTCCTTCCTCAAGGTGACTCGCTGTAGAGCAACGAAACTGGGAAAATTTTCAATCGGTTGCGAAATTACTGTCGTCTTATCCCTAGAAATGTGCTGGTAAATAAATAGTACATGTTGTGGTAGAGAACGAACTATATCCTCACTCCGAGTACCGTTTAAGAGTATCGTCGTTACGTAGTTATTAAGCTTGTTCAAGACAGAGTTTGTAATTTAATCATTTGAATGACTCCGCTCGTGTCTCCAAGTGAAGATGGAAATGGAATCCTTGGCATTTAGCTTTCTACTCGAAAGGGGAATTAGTCTAACGATTCCGAGACGATTACATCTACATCAATTCGATTACGTTCCCCGAGTAAACTAACGCTTCGAAACTAGTACGTTCTATCCTAATTTTATCTCCTCTAAAGATACACTCTTCTAATGCGACGTGAAGATGGTTTCCTCGACATTTTCAAACTGGTGCACCTCTGTCAATGTTCAGATAGAAATTCTTTGTATGTGGAGCAGGGTGGACCTTCGTTATACTTGGCGAAAATTAAATTAAATTTTCGGCAATAAATCGTGAAAACCTGTAATTTTTACCATCTTTAAACGTTTGTGGCTCATTGCAACGTCGACCGATTTTGACGAAATTCTCAGAATATGTTTAATTGACATAGATCTACGAAACGTATTTTTTAAATTTTCAATATAGGCCCACAAAAAAAAGTTAAAAATTCAGCTTTTAGTATTTTTTCAACAATTTCGATCAATTGGAATTTTTGAAAAAATTTCTTATCACACCCTTTAGTAAACTAATTGCTCTAGCTACCCAAGAAAGTTCAAATCGTATGGTACAATATTAAAAAAGTTATCGTCTTCTTTAGAGCAGTCTTAAACTTTTGTCCACTATTGCATGTAGGTATTTAAATGTCTCTGTTATTCGTGATTATACGTAAAAATGTCAGAGGAGAAAATTACACTGTTCGATAAGGTAAATATAATGGCAAAATAAAAAATCTTTTTGGAAATCATATTTTCTAAATTTCAAGATCATCGTTATTTTTATCTATAGAAGGTCATATAATTTTTCCATATTCCTATTCTGAAAAATAAGACAAATCGAACGATGTGCCATGATTCATAGTTAAGTTGAATTTCAAAATTTTCAAATTATATGCGCCACGAGATCCTTTTACTCGATCGATCTCAAACTTTGCACTTTCTTCCTTACGTAAAGGAACAATTCTGGAGGGTACGGTGCATTGTATCTCGATAAAAGTTTTTCTCCAAGTATAGCTTAGGTCCACTCTAATGTGGAGAAGAGAAAATTAAATTTCAATTGATCCACAAAATCTGCAGCAAAATTTTTGCGCACGAAATGCAATTCATAAGGTTTGCTTGCAGTAGCATTAGCAAGCAGTAGAATCGGCCAGTGATGATCAGACGCATCAACCGACTCCTCTCAGTACGCGTATTCGCTGAATCTTCAAACTCGATTTACTCGAAAACAAAAAAATGTTATTCCTCTTTCCCCTACTTGTTTCCGCATGTAGAATCACACGAGCCGGTCGCTCGTACCAGGATTTCGGGAACGCCCGGTATTTGGGAATTCCGGATCAATCGCGTCGATCGAAATGCTTTCCTCCACTCTATCGGAAGTTTAATTAACGGCCGACGAGATTACCGGCGATGTTTGGCGCCTGGGTAACATCAGAACAGTGGGAAACCGGGAGAGAAAGTACCATCGTCACTGTTACATTTCTCGTCGTTTTATGGAAAACTTTCTTTCTTTAAATTCACCGAGACGATTCGACGCCGCGCCGCGCCGATTCCGCGTCACGGTGAAATCTACAGCTGCAGCTTTGTCCCTTTTCTTAACGCGAGAAACTTTCTTTGCGGATTCGAACTCGACGGATTTCTCGGCTCGGACTTATCGCCGCGCCGCGCCGGCATCCTGACGCGACGCGGCGCGGGGTGAAACGGTATAACCGGGCGCGCCAGTCACTTCCGGTTGCGTATTCATAGTAAAAAAGACGTCGACAAAGTCACGTTACTTCCCGAATTATATGATCGTTGCGCGGAAGAAAGAATCGAGCCGTTTAATTTTCCCGCCATCCCGCACTCACGCGAATCGCATTGAAACAGACGGTCTCGCCGACACAGTTTCAAATCGAAAAAAGTTACGAGATAGTAAATCTATATTTCAAAAGTTTCCTGTTCAATGAAAAGAAAGGCCTTTTAGCGCAAACGAAGATTGCGGATCTTCTGATAAATTCTAACGAAATTGCTATTTTATTTGAAACATTTCCCCTTGGCCTCGATTTTTCAACATTATTTTACCATGCTTTCGTTCGTATTCAAATAAAACGGACTAAAAAGTAGGGTTTATAGAAAAACCGACATTTAAAAAACCGGTTTTCGGTTTTAACTTTTCCATGAAACCGGTTTAAACCGGTTTTGAAATTTTACAGATAGAAAACAAGACATATTTACAATTTAAAATAGAAGTTTTTAATTTTTTTAATTGATAATAATTCAAAAATACAAAAAAGGTAAAGTAAGTTAAATTAAAAAATTAACAAAATAATACCCTTAAAAAATCACAGAAATTAACAAATTATTTTATATTTATGTAAATTATTATGTTACTTTTTTCATTGTTTAATATGCTATGACTTCAGAAAGCAAAGAACGTCAATGGATTTATTGCTTAGTCGTGTCCTTAGTTCGGAGTAGTTTGGACACAAAATTTCCAAAATAGAAAAAACTCGCTCACTTGCTACTACCTAATTGTCTTTAAAGCATTAAATAATAAATCTAAATTTTTTGTGCTTCTATTTGTAGCCTCTAAGACCAAGAACTTTTACTGAAAAAACCGATTTTTGGATTGCAAAATCTTCTCGGTTTTGAAAACCGGTTTTTAAAAACCGACAAACCCTACTAAAAAGTATAAGATTTATTGAGGAAAACACTAAGATGCTCTTGCCCCGTAAATATTTCTACACGGGGCAAGTGCGTACTGTCACGGTGTGGTAAGTCCCTACTGTATGGGTAACTATAAAACTAAACAATATATTTAATGCAATAAAAAGCATTTTGTAGCAGGATGCTTGATAATAATTCTTTTCTTGCCCCGTAGCAGTTGAGACAAGGTTCGAAAGCATTTTTAAACTTTGTTTTCATATTTCAGCATAAAAGTACCTTATTTGCTTGTTACTTCGTAGTTACTTCGTTAATCATCGAGAGTCACGTGTAAAATTGTTCTCGTTAATAAACGGTCCAGTTGAATAAGAATAACGTAAGAATCGGTCGTTTATCGGATTTTTTTCAATCTGTAAAAAGCATAAAATCTCCAGTTTGATTACAACACTCTGTTCCAATCGATGCCTCTGCAATGAAATGTAGAAATTGCAATTCGTGAAATAAAATCAATAAACAGGTTCGGTTGCAGTAATCCTTGATGAAGGCGTTGTTTGTTGCAACTACAATCGAAACAAAGTTTGATAAAATATGTTGAGTGACTCGATAAAATGTATCGCAGCTACGACAAAGTCAGAAAGGGACTTGCTCGGTTGGAGGATCCGCACTTTCCGCTGTGGCAAAAGGTCTACACGATGTCGGGCTATCAATAATAAAACCGAGTTTACTATCGGGTAGAACGACGTCATGTGTGGTGGCGATATGTCGACAAATATCGAGAAAGAAACTTGGAACACCTGCGCGAATTGTATGCGTTACATGATCAGATAGTTCAGATCGCTTAGGGGTTGAACACATGCGGTGCAATTGTTATGATTTTGGCTCTGAGTCGTATTGGATTGCTGCTTTCTTATTCTTGGTGATATTTGATACAATTTATTGCAACATTTTTTTTGTTTGCCCGAAACAGGGATGCACATTCTAATTAATTGTGAATGTGAATGAAGATTCTAAATGTTGATTTGGTATGATCGAAATATGGGATCAAATAAAAATTAATGTAACAATATGCAGATTTACATAGATATACAATTTTCTAATTCCAGTAATGATTTTCGCCTGCGAGATCCAATAAATTGTCAATAATTATTTGTTTGCTTATTTGAACACATCCAACTATTTGGATTGGATTTGCTCGGCAATATCGGGATTTTTTTTTATATCAGTGTGGTTGTGTTATTTTAATTAAACTCCCGATTCGTTGATTCCGATAACAAACCGATACATATTCCAGCGGATTAATAACGCCTGCACGGCAAATATTGAAGGTTGACAAATATTGAATATATTGTTTATGAAATTTCTAACTTTATCGCGGACTCGAATCGTATTTTCTGTGAAAAAAATTCATAAATTAGAGAGATCGTAAAAGCCCGGAAAATTGCTAAATAGAGGCTCGAACGCGGAGCAAGGGTTGATTTCGAGATCTTTCAAAAGCCGTATGTACTTCGAACGGATAAATATCTTTGCGGGGGTGGCATCTGTAGTTCCGAAGCGTTTTGTGCGGTAGCTCGAGGGTCTCGAAACAATCTAATCCCGGGTACGTCGCGCGAAAATAACGTAGAATAGCGGATCGCGAAAATAGTAATAAGATATTGCGCCGACCGAAGCTGGGGCCAATTTGAATTCTCCACTTTAGCATGCTACTTCCGCGTTCCTTAACAGGGTCCCTGAGAACACCGTCACCGTTCTAGGTAAAAGTGCAATCAGCCTGATCGCTAATGCGCTTCCACGACGGGCGTACTGCATTGCAACCGTGGTTTTGCTTCGTCGAAATGGAATTTGCAATTATCCGGCCGCAGAAGGACCGCTTTGTTCCGAATAGCGCGTCGAGTCCACTGACAATGAATCCCCCTGGCAGCTCGTGTTCTATCGCCCGGCAATCCTTCTCTACTTCGCGAATATTTTAAAAACCAGCAAATTAGCATTCCTTCTGAACCATTACTTCTGTCCCATCAATTTTTTTCGGAGGTGTTCGATTTTTATAAGTCAAACACAACTGAAAAGACAAGAATTTAAGGACTGCATTATTTTGCTAACTTTTTACCTATTTCATTGTATTACGAATTCCTGAATAACATTTATCACCGGCAATCATGTTTTTCCGTTTGAAATCCACGCGGTTCGATCCGCCTCTTAATTCACCTCTCAATTCAGAGTTTTAATTCAATGACATTGTACACTGTAACTCTTAATTATAAATGGCTTTGTAATTTAACTGAAACGGGCGGCTTGAATTATGAAATACAATGTAATTGAGTACGATGTCACCGAATTGCGTTGTGACCATAATTCATGCAGCAATTCAATTATACATATTTCTCCACAACAGTGTACGTTACCCCCACCAACGTATTCTTTAATTCTGCTTCGAACACCAAATTTATTTAAACAAACAATTATAATATACCAGTTCGAGCACACATTGATCCGGGCTAATTAGGAAAAAAGCTAAAAACGTAGATTTAGACAAAATTGCATTGTATGGGTTATCTCGCAGTTAGCTTGTAGAGCAGAAAATTTCGAGCGTACGTCAGCACGAGTTATCGCGTAGTTGGCAGTGAATGTGTTAATGGGTATTGAACAGCTGCATTTCGCGGGACTGGTAAAACCTGTGTCTTGTATTCATTGGCACTGTACAACAATTATATTTTACATTTTTGACTTAAGGTGGAGTGGGGTAAGTCCGCACTAGTTTCTGCAAAGTTGGACTTTAAACTGATGTATTTTTAGTCTGGTATGTAAAAAATTAACGCTCTTGGTATCAAATTCTCGCCACAGTTATTACTGATGAATTAGTATTATGTAGGATTCTAATTTTGCTTGAAAATTATCATTTTGATAGGATATTGTACAAAGCGTCAACTACCATGCACTTTCTTCGAAAATGGGGCTAGTGTGTCTCTGAGAGTTAAACATGCTTTCGAACCTTGTTTCAAGTGCTACGGGGCAAGAAAAGAATGACTAACAAGCCTGCTATAAAATGCTTTTTGTGGCACTAAATTATATTGTTTAGTTTCATAGTTAACCATACAGTAGGGACTTACCCCACCGTAATAGTACGCACTTGCCCCGTGTAGTAATATTTACGGGGCAAGATCATCTTAGTGTTTTCCACAATAAATTAAAAAAAATACAATAAAAACGGTTCATTCAATGTAAACCTACATCAATATTTGTTGTACTTACCTAAAGTAACAACACAGAATATATTAATAACTTTTAAACTATTGCACGTTCAGGGTAACCTCAAAGTTGTACGTGTACCTCGCACGTGACTGTTTGGCATAGGTTGATTTAAACGAGGATGACACCTTTATTCTTGGACGACATCTATGTTGAATAATTCATACTAACTTATACTACATTAATAAATACAAGGTAGAGAAATTTCGTTCATATTATAATAAAAATAACCAATTAACGCACTGGCCTCGTTGACGCAATTACTCCACTCCACCTTATACCAAATTATTTTATGGAAATAACATGAACGTATCTATCCAAATGTTTCACTTAAATTGCTAACAAAATTGTAAGTTAAGCGAAAAAGTTGTCAAAAAGCGAAGCGCATAAGCGCTGTTTTTCTATTAAATCGACCATCCAAAAATCGTATATCCAGCTAACCATTAACTAAAAATAGAAGTTCGTGCGCTGAAACTCGAATATTGGGCAAAAGCAGCGAGCCTGTCACGGCAAATTTATAAAATACCGAACGAGAGAAAGGTTTTTCGGCGAATAAAAGAATGGTATGACGAAAATTACGATTGTATTATTTCGAACGAAAATGCGTTCGCGTTGCAACGAGCGGTTCGTATGTCGCTGATGAATCTCTGGTTTACATAGAAATCGTTACGGGACAGCGATACTTTGCCCGGGTGAAATTAATTTTCGAGGGACTAGTTTGCAGCGGACACAACAGATATTACGAACCGCGGACTCGAGACGGGATTAAACCCATGGAGGGGATGAATTCGCGATTATCCTGTTACTAATCTTACGAGTTTACCTGCACATGATGTGTAATAATTCTTCAGCGTACATTTTCGTAGCCGGTTTCGTGCAATTGCTGGGAACAGCCGGGTAAACGGTACACCCTAATGGGAAGTTTGTTGCCCGGTTCTCTCCGCGAATTCCATGAATTCTGCCCCCGTGCTCGTAATTTTGCTGAGGTGACGGTTCGAAAGAAACTTTTTCAATCGCGTTATAACGTCGTCGTTCTCTTGTTTCGCGGCTCGAATTTTTGCCGACCGTGAAATCACACGCTAAAAAGGAAAGCGGAATAGCGAAATTTTTCATTTCTTCGGAACGTTCGAGAAAAACGTTCGAGACCAATTTTCTACGCTTTCCAATTTCAAATCGTTACAACCGTTAAAATCGTTACCAAACGTGCAATAGTGTACAAGTTATTAATATATTCTGCGTTGTTATTTTAGGTAAGTACAACAAATATTAATGTAGGTTTACATTAAATAAACAGTTCTTATTGTATTTTTTAAAATTTATTGAGAAAAACGCTAAGATGCTCTTGCCCCGTAGATATTACTACACGGGGAAAGTGCGTACTATCACGGTGGGGTAAGTCCCTACTGTATAGGTAACTATAAAACTAAACAATATAATTTAATGCCATAAATAGCATTTTATAGCTGGCTTGTTAATCACTCTTTTCTTGCCCCGTAGCACTTGAAAAAAAGTTCGGAAGCATTTTTAAACTTTGTTTTAATGTCACTGTACATCGCCTTTCATATTTCAGCATAAAAGTACATGTTTGTTTAAAAATGGATACCTATAAAACTAAACAATATAATTTAATGCCATAAAAAGCATTTGTAGCAGGCTTGATAATAATTCTTTTCTTGCCCCGTAGCACTTGAAACAAGGTTCGAAAGCATTTTCAACTTTCAGAGACGGACTTGCCCCATTTTCGGAGCATGTGCGTCCTAGTTGACACTTTGTATAATATCCTATCAAAATGATAATTTTCAAGTAAAATTAGAATCCTACATAATACTAATTCATCAGTAATAACTGTGGCAAGAGTTTGATACCAAGAACATTAAGTTTTTAAGACTGAAAATACATCAGTTTAAAGACCAACTTTGCAAAAACTAGTGCACCCTTACCCAGCTTCACCTCATGCAGAAGACTTCGCAAAGTTATCAATATGATCGAATTCATCTGTCCAGTTTCGGTGTCATTAATTAAATTACTTTGATATCGTCTCAAATGAAATTTGTGATCAATTCTCATAATGGTTTCCACTTTCTTCGTGAACCTCTTCACCAGTCAACTCTTGTAAAATCTAAATATATACTCCACGGCGTTTAAGTAGAGCTCGAGTCCGAGAGGAGGCCAACAATTCTATACGAAACAAGACAGAGAAACGGCCTGTCAACGTTACGAATTCATTTTCCGAAACGGGCGTTCGAAATTCAAAAGAAACGCGGAAGATATTCAAGGCGGAAGGAGGCGGAATGGAAAAGCTGAGAGCGTTTTCATGCTGCGCATTTTCTAGACCAGCAAATCCTATGAGCAAGCGGTAGGAGGTAGGAACGCGGCGATAAAAGTTGCCGTCAATTAGAGACTCGAGCAGTCTTCCCGTGGATATTCCGAGGCTGCGATTAATAATTTCATTAGCGACAACGCGGCAATCCCGCTATAAAAACCGTACTGTTCCTTTTCTAAACATCGTGGGGGAGAGAGTACGCGGGAAAATCGATTACTGCTCCGATAGAATATTAGGCTGCGAGAATAAAAAGGAACGAGATGGGACCATTTGAAACAGGCGAGCTATAGGGAGAACGAGCAAGCGGATAGAGGATAGGGGAAGCGTGGTGCCAACATCCAGGTTAACAATAGGGTCGGGGTACATGGAGAGAAAGAGGAGGAGGAAAGGAGATAGAGAGCGGAAGAATCGAAGCCAAACGGAGGCAGGGTGTGAAACAGGTAGAGCAAAGGATATGAGAGACAAGGGCGTAGGAAAATCCGGGAAACGAAGGATAGAAAGGATAGAAAACAGTGTGCATGGCCGAGGGATTGTTGGCGAGAGGGTGGAGGAGGGGGATAGTCGGCTGGCGAGCATGGACTATGCGCGCCACGTGTAATTAGCAATGTTCCGGGGTGTCGAGACTCGACTTTAATGGAGCGCGTCGCATTAACCCCGGCATTTACACGTCAGGCACGAAGATCGAGTGGAATCGGAGAGCGTGCCTCTTTCGAGCGGCTTAAATGGATTCGCGTTGTCGAGTTATACGCCAGGTCGCCGCTGCCCTCCGCAACACGGATCAACCGAAAGGACCAGTTCTGCCGAAAGCATACCTTTGTCATCCCAGGAGTATCGCACGCACCACACGCCGCCCCGTACAATCGCCAGAGAACGGCTTTCCTCCCGTTGCGTCGCGCTTCCACGCTCTCTGTCCGCGTTTCTTTCCTGGGCCAATAGGAACCAGGGCGATACCGGAGCGGGGAGGAATGTGAGATACTCGTTTTAGTTTCTAATTTAGAAATTCTCTGTCTAAATGCGAATGGAAAAAGCAAACGTAGACATTTAAGCAATTTGACATAGTCTGTAACTTAATTTCTCACTGATCGTTAATGTTACAAGCCGAGGGCTGGCAAATAGACGTGGCCGTGGTTTGTTCGTGTGAACGGGATTGTCGTGAACTAACCGGTGCTTGTTTCATCACCGGGTGTCACATGATTTCGGAAAGGGTACGGTATTGGGAAGATCAACTCTCGTAACTCTATAAAGAATTACCTCGAGCGGTAAAGGTTTATCGATATGGGTGAAATGCTAGCTACTGGAGTTGAAAGGATGTAGGAATGATATTAAAGACTCTCAAATATCTAATATCAAGAGTACAATATATTCTATAATAAATTTGACTTGTAATGTGTAGTATGATTCGCGGAATTTAATTCCCGAGCTCTCGGTTTTGACGCACTGAGAAATGCGGGGGTAGTTTAACTGACTTGCCTTTACGAACCGCGCTTTGAAACTTCTTTGAGTATAATATGACCGAAAGGGAATAAGGCCCTATCTCTCTAGACGCGTATAGATACGTGCTCAGTCTTGAACTAAGCTCACGATGGCCAAGCTCGAGCCCTTTATACATATACATAGTATGTATGGGAGCTCGTTAAGATGGAAAGTGATAAGAAAGGAGCTCGACCAATATGAAAGAGAGGAGGAAAAAGGAAGGAGCGTTTCGTCCTAGGCCCGCTAGAGGACTCATTAGTAAGGCTATCTAGCGGGCCCTGCCTTAGACGTTTGGGATGTTGGAAGGCGGTTGAGGACAGTACAAATCATTGAGGAATCGAGTAAATACTTGCGGGAAAGGTCTTTTAACTACCTGTAAACTTGCTCAGAAAATGGTAGTGGGGGTAAATGGAAATCTGGAAGATATGTCTATGTTTTCCAGATGTATGCACTTTCCCATAAGAGGAAAGCTGTTTATTTGGGCAAGCGAGCTGGACCTCCTGCATGAACACGTGGTTCCAAGAGTGGAGTAAAAGTCACGTAGGCAAAGCCTCCGTACGTAACATTAAACAGGATGTTCATTACATTTAGCGCAATTAGTCATTGAAACGTTCCTAATCGAACGTCGCGTATACCGTGCGCGTCAGTATCAGTTTGGCAAAGTTTCCAGCAAACTCGGATAGCTCGTAGAAATCTCCGTCGGTGCACGAAGGAAAAATTAGTCCGCCTAATTTATTTACGTAATTTTCGAAATAGAGATTGCCCGGTGGTTATCAGGGAACGGAACGGTTCCATGAGAACAGGCCCTGTTATACTAGTTTAACCTTTATTCCCCTAATAGAACGGCATCAGCGGCGGAAGGATGAACGGACGGATCGAGAAATTCGAGGTTTCTGCTCGGGCAAGTACCAAATAAGCGATAACAAGTCTTCCGACGGTTCCGACGGCTAGATGCAGAGCTGCATCGGTGCATTGAGCTTGTAGAGTCCGTGCACGGTGAACAGATCCTTCCCTTTGTTACGGGGAGAGAGGAGGGGGATGGAGCGTAATCGGCGACGCTCTCCGCGCCAGATATCAGCGGCGTAACAACGGAACTATATAATTTATTCCAAGATTATATGCTGCAGCACATTCAAAACACATTTGCGGAGTAGAACCTAACCGATCGTGCGTTACGCGTCGAAACACCGCACCGGCGCGGCGCGGCGCGGCGCAAACAACGCGCAGATTGAACGGATGTTGTTACGTTGCCACCGACTGATACGATTAAACAATGTCGATTATTAGCCAGACTAATGCAAATGTATGATAATTGGCATTCCCATTAGAAAACTGACCGGATTAGAGGCACGGTGCATGATGTTTGTAACGGAACGCGGCTGCGCTAGACGTGCCATTATCCTTGCCGTCCGTTGGAGTAGCGTTCATTAATTTCGCGTTGATCTTAATGCACTTCTGGTACGCGATTATTAAATTTTGAATGGTTATAGAAAATCGCGACCGTCGCTTTTGTCGTAGAAATTTTGTTTACACCCAACTTTTTGAAACAGGGTTGTTGGCCGTCTGTACGGGTCAAATACCCGACTGCGATGGCGGAGCGTTTCGAGCTCGATGGAGAAAACCGCCCCCGCGTTCTCCCCGCAAAGTGGAGCGTATCGCGACGTCTATGTAACGGGGTAACACTAAAACGGTATTGTCTTCTAGCAACTAGGGAGGGCGCGGAGTTGCGGAACTTCGTAGACGCATCGGAAAGTAAGACGGATCTGGTTTGCGGTTAACGATCGAACGTGTCGAACGAAAGTCATCGGGGAAGGTCGCGCGCGCGAACCTGCGACGTCCTCTCTCCTTCGCATCTCTCTCTCTCTCTCTCTCTCTCTTCGTGGCGCAAACTCAGTTTACTGTCGTGGTTATTTACCCCACCTTCTTCGAATGGGGCGCCTCTAGCTCGACAGGGAATGGCGAGGAGAGATGGCGACGTGAGCTACAATGAGACTACGGGCAAAAGGGAAACGAGCAGAGGAGACACGGGGAACACCCGGAGGATAAAGAGAGAGAGAGAGAGAGTTGGAGAAAACGAGGGGAACAACGGACAAAGACCATAGTGGAACAGAGAACGACGGCCGGGCACGTTTATAAGAGGTAAGAGAGACGAGAGGGAGGGGGAGGGGAGAGAGAGAGAGAGAGACCGTGGTAGGACGAAAACTGAACAGGTCGGGGAAAGCTTTGTTCCCGTGACGTCATGATGGAACGTGTCCCGTAACTTCTGCTCAGGAAATTGGAGAAGTATTGTGATGCAGGACGCAGCCTGTCGGCCAAGAAGACCCGGGGAAACCTTCAAACTCCTTCTTGGCCCGCTTATGTCCTCGTGGAACGTACGAGCATGAACCGTATAGAGCCCAGCTCGTCACAGACGTATTCAAATAGTTGCATCTCAATTACCCGAGATTCTACGGAGAAAAGTCGCGAACATGCATCGGGAGTGCACTCTGCGACGGCCACAAGTATCCTGACACTTGTATGTCCCGTAGACGTGGCTACAAATATTATCGTCGATGTCGAAACATATTTTTTTGATATCGTAAGGAACTGTCAGATGTGTGAATGTTGGTATTAATGTAATGCGTGACGTTGGTGCTACTTGGGAAGAATAAATAGAAGCGTACGCGAACTATCGTGACGTGAAGTAATATTAAAAAGAAAATTAAACCGACTTCTCTAAACACTACCGACGACACTATAAAGTATGAAATTTATCCAATTAATTTATGTGAATACACACGAACTTAAATACAATACAATCTTTTCGGAGGCGGCGCAAAATCGAAAATTTGGTGAATTTGGAAATCAGTAGGTGGGAAGAGAAGATACATGAATATCTGAAAGCATGTAGAAGAATTGAAGGATTTTCGTAATTTCCAATGTCGAAAATTTTCAATTTTGCGCCGCCTCCGAAAAGATTGTATTGTAATTTAAGTTCGTGTGTATTCGCATAAATTAAATGGAAATTGTTTCATACTTTTTAGTGCGCTTTTCCGAAGTCAGTTTAATTTTTTTGTAATAAAATTTTGTTATTTCACACTTTTTAGTGGAGCGAGCAGAATTTGTAGAACACCGTAGGATCGTTTTTCGGTCTCATTGGTTATTTGCAATAAAAACCGCACAGAATGAAAAAATGGAAAATTTGTTTTCAAGGGACCAATCGGGAGATATACCTTACAAAATGCAAAAAGTTTCGTTCCAATTGGTCCGTCCATCTCGGAGTAATCGGTGAACATACATGAAATAATTCATTTTTCGCAAATAAAATCGTAAGGAATAAAAAGATGCAAAATTTTTTTCACGGGACCACTCCGGGGACATACTCTACAAGATGCAAAAGGTTTCGTTCCGTTTGGTCCATCCATCTCGGCGTAATCGGTGCACACACATAGAAAAAAGCGAAAAAAGGCACATACAGATCGAATTGAGTAACCTCTTCCTTTTTCGAAGTCAGCTAAAAACGATTATTATTCATCAAATCCGCAGTCTACGCGACGTCATCTCTGATGGGTTAATTGAATTATTTGACTTCGCGAGAATGTTTGGGATTGATAATTAATTTTAATTAATAGACTGCGGATCTTTGTGCAAAATAAAAAATGTTTGCATTTATTACACGACACAAGAGCCAAATAGCTAATTTCTATCTTCTTTTAATCGTCTTACTAAGCTGAAATTAATACACAGATGTCCTTAATTCGTTCACTGCTTTAAATTGTACGTGCCCATTTTTGTGATAAATGCACAAAATCCGCAGTCTATTAATTAAACATTATATGGACAACCTGGTAAGCATTTTCGACATTTTCTTTGGGAATTTGTTCGTGTCCTCGTGAAAACATCACAAAATTGCTCTGAGCTTCGCGACGTCCTCTACACGGCAGATTGTGTACACTTTAATCTGGTGTCCCTTTCATGTTCTTTGAGACGTGCGCTCATACTCTCTCAAGTTTCTCCGACGTAGGTTTTTCCGCATGAGCGAGGTATGTCATAGAGCTCGAGGGTGGGAGATGCGTATGATGGAGATGGCGAGGATTTGACCGATCTTGGTGTCGCTATCGGAAACGGTTGGGATCAGTTCGAGTCGTGAAAATCTCACGTATGATGTTGACAAGACCGACTGTACCGAAAGTTACGCGAAAACCTGGCTCGAAAGGATCTAGAATGATTTCCTTTCTTTCCTAGATCTTCTTCTTCTCAGGAGACTGGATAGTTTTATTCGAAAAGTTTTATGGCTTCTAGACCAGGAAACGAAAATTGCATAAATCGTACAAAATTGTCGAACAGCACACATAACAGAATTACATCAACTTTTGTTGTGGATTGGTTTCGATTGTTCCCATTGGAACTCAATTTGAACTTCGTGAATCGGTGAACAAGTTAGACCTTAAAACCGAACAGAGCGATTCCAAACTCGGTACCACAGACAAGACTCGAATCGATTCGTATTTTCGAAAGAATTATCGACTAGATTTTGTGTATTGTACTTTCATATATGTAAATGTTTTCAATATTTCTTGTATTTAAAACCTCTTCTTCTTCATTAACGTGTGCTGGACTGAAAGCAGCTTTCAACGGTGCTCCGCCTTTTACATTAGCAACGAGAATGATTTCCTTTGTTCTTCTCAGTTTTCCGAGTTAATTGTGTTTTGTTGCGCAACGAAGACGTGTAATAATAATAACCGTAACAATAGAACTTACAGAAGTTACAAATATACAGAAAACAGTCATTCCGAACACGGCGAAGATGGTGAGAAAGTTTCTGCAATAACTATTATATATTAGGGAGCAAATTTTGTTAAATCAGAGCAAAATCCCCTAGGTTAAAAAATACCTAACTGGTAATAAAATAACGTGTACAGTCATACTATCTTTTCGCCAGTCTCTACATGATTGGGACAGCGCACAGTGGGCTGTATGCCCGATTTCAGCGGCCATAGCTAGTTCAAAATTCGCTTAATATTGAAACTGCTGTAACTTTGCTAAAATTTATCCAAATTTGATGAAAAAACAACCATTTTAAAGCTTGAGATTTCTTCTTTTTGTACTGTATATCGTTTTTGCTGAAACGGATGTTTTGAGCGCAAAATTTGTGCATAAAGAGGAGCGTATTAGATTGTAAAGTTTGTAGTGTATTTTTCAATCAAGTACTGCGGGGGGATTATAATCAATATTTTAACGTTATTCGTCTATTTTATGTACACTATCGAAAAGTGTAATCATTTACAATTAAAATATCTTTTTAAAATAGTTATTACAAAGAATATAATCTCCGTTATTTATAATGGTATGGGAAAATGTTATGAACAAAATTTGCACGGTTCAGAGGGGGACGTGTTGTGGCACAAACATTTTCTGCGTGGGTGGACGCATAAAGGTCACCTTGATTTTTTTAAACAGAATGTCCTTCTTTTACACCATTGATCGATAGAGTATCAAATTCTGAGTATAAAAGTGTCGACCTTCGTATGTCCTAAACCTAATAGTTAACGAGATATTATCAAAAGAAGAAAGAAAATTATTTCGATAATATCTCGGCAACTGTTACATTTAAGACATATGGAGGTCAATACATTTTTACTCAGAATTCGATAGTCTATCGATTCATGATAGAAAAAGTAGGTCTTTCGATTTAAAAGAATCAAGGTGACCTTGAAATCTCCTCTATGCCTCCACCCACGCAGAAAATGTTTATGTCACAACGTGTCCTCCTCTATACCGTGCAAATTTTATCCATAACATTTTTTCATATTATTACAAATAAAGGAAATACTCAAAGTGGACATAGTTATTGCCCCACCCTGTATATTATTTAAATTTCATGTGTATACTGTTTTCTTATTTTAGTGTATATTGTGTGTTTATTATTATTATTTAATATTTACTTAAGTAAATACGAAAATATAGCGAATGCGAACATGCAGGATGTGAGAAATGCTGCGATTTTCACGCGCGTGCGATAGCCATTTTTCGTAGATCAACTATAAGACACGGAGTAGCGCGTAGCAGCCTTTTTTTCTTGCATCTTAATCAGAAAACTTCAAAGAACACAATGGCACAGAAATGAACACCCGATCGCACCCGGAGGTATAACAAAGTCATTGCCAAAGTCTTACAATTAGAATCATAAAGAAAGTGACTGAATCGTTGGTTATCTTTAAATATTAATAACTAAAAAAATGTATATAGTACAAAAGTGAATTTCTCTTAAAAGTATACCTTATACTTGACTAAAAAAACTTCTATAACACAAAAATCTGTTAGTGTATGTAAATAAGGTAACAATTACGAATAGGTGAATTCGTTGAAAACTGAAAGCGTGTTAACAGAATTTCAAACTTCCGACAAATTTCAGTGGTTCATGGATGCATGAATGGGAGATTGTTCCTCAGATATTCAACTAACTCAAGCCACAAAAATTTTAGAACTTATGTAAAGTTTTAAAAATTGAATTTTGACCGCTGAAATCGGGCATACAGCCCACTGTGGCAGCGTTAGATTGATTTGATCCGGAGCTCATGGCACCTGGAATTTCTGGATCAAGTAAACACGGGTAGATTACCGGAAACGGGAATATTTGCGTAGAAAGGGATCGGCACATTGCATAAGAAACACGACCTGGGATTTCAGTCAACTTCTGTGTTGGATAAACCAGCCTCGAGAAGTCGGTTTCTAGGGACCAGGTGTGACTTTAATGAATTTTTTAGACGTTCCTCGACAAGTCGAGGAACTTATAGGGAATGCTGCGCTCTGTAGCACTATAAAAAAGTGGAGCAGTATATTTTACCGTCAACCGTGGGTTAAATTTATGATACAGTCATGGATTTTTTTTTCTTACTCTTACCCTGAAGGATTTTTAGGAGCACCAACGAACGGGGCACCGTATAGTCGCAGCCAAGAAATATTTAATTGATCCACGAACGAATGTTCTTCGAATAGTGTTCTTTCTTCTGCTTCAAGTAGAAACTTTCGAGAATATCATTCTTTTCTAAATTAACTTTTGCCTTTAATTAAATCTAGGTTTTCATTCAATGCCGTATTAAAATATTTAATACCTGAATACTTTGGCTGTTTATAAAATTAATTTTCTTGTATATCGCGTAACAACGACGATGATAATTTCTCTCGATAGGAGCGATAGAACGTTAGAGCACTAACTTGTGATCATCGTTTTTCTCGTCTATGGCAGCCTCACGCGTAACAACCCCCAAAGTTCCCGAAGTGCGAGGCGAAAATTAGTTTAACGATAATGGCGACTGATTCAGGGACGGTACCCTAAGAATTGGACAAACTTTCTATATAGCCCTTCTTCCCCCAAAAGAAGCACAACGGAGATGTAATAAAAGCAAGTAGTGTGTTCTCTGAAGAAAAATTGTTCTGCTACTTATCAGTTTCGTGAATTCTAGCTGGAAATCACTTGTGGCCAGAAGCAACATTGTAACGCATCTATACACAGAAAGAGCTAACGAGATGAGCATGTAGCAATCATTCTCATCAAGAGAAGACTACATATGTGAAGTAAAGCAATTGTGTGTATTTGGAAAAGGGACAAACCTTCGCAGAATGGTATTTTAGGCAGAGAAGTACACACTATTGCAAAAGCGATAGCGACGTCGAGTGTACTATACAGCTAGACGCTTTGAATTTCATCATGTTGGCACTCGCAGGCTGGAAACACGTCGCACAAAAGACTTTAGAACCCGAATTTTCGGAAAGTGCGCAACCGGTGAACGGTTTCTCCGACGTCAAAGCTATTTCGATGATCAAGAGCCACGAGTGTGTCGATTGGCACTCGACAGTTAAATCGCCATTTTCGCGAGCAACCGCGAAAGCGAAAGGTTTCGATGTCCGCGCGCAGCATTCTTCGATGCAATTTTACCGCGTGCGCATCGGGAACAGCGGGAACTGGGACAATTTACTTAACAAAAGTTGCCGGGTAATTAACGGGGGGAAGCACGGCCGATAAACTCTATTAATGGACTTTAACGTTTGCCCGCGGATACGATACCTTTAATCCTGTTTATGAACATCGTAACGCGGAAATAGTCGTAATAGTATCATTATTACCAATAAACGAGAGCCCCGTTCCGGCGGGTTGATTAATTTTAATCTAAATAATGCCGGTGATTACATCCGCGGCGAACGATCACTACCATGGCAATTTTGCGGATTCGTTCGGTCCGCTTGTCAACGTGTTTCGGCAGTTTTTTTAGCGACGCGATGCGCGACCATAGCCCGCGGAATTATGCGAATTCTTCGCCGGAACTAGTGTCCATTAAATCTCATCAACCTTCTTCCGAGAAGTTCGACTTTTTTCAAAAGAGTCTTGCACTTCGTAATTCGAAACTTCTGACTTCCATCTTAGCCCTCGCTCCACATTTCTCTCTTCTTCTTCTTCTTCTTACTCTCTCTCTCTCTCTTTCTCTTCCACTCTCGAGCTCTCTCGTGCTCGTTGGATCCTTCGCATTCTGGAGTTCATCTAAGTTAAGCTCTAGCGATTTGCATTCCACAGCCAAGGACGTTCGAAGTTCGATAAGGCAATAAGTGTGAAAAAGTGATTCCGCGGCGGCGCGCGGTGGCATGGCGTCGCGAACAGGTTCGCCGGCTTCCAATATGTCCGGCAACGTATAAATTAATCGCGCAAATTCCGATACACGGCCGATGGAAATGAAGGCAAACTTAAATGGAGGAACACTCGACGACGAACCGAGCGGAAGCTCCAGTTTACGCTCTCCGGCTCGTTGTGTTGACATCGTGTACTTCATTTGTACGCTGATATAACGAAAAATTCCAGCGGACCTTTATGCATTTATGGAATTTGCAAATTCTTTTTCAATATGTATAAGGAAACGTTTATATCGCAACACGCTTTTAACGACGATTCAACTTCATTTTTAACGCAAGGCATTTTTCAACGAAATCTATTGCTTTGAAATTCTCAATATTACAGTTGGGTGGGGTAAGTCCGCCCTAGTTTTTGCAAAGTTGGACTTTAAACTGATGTATTTTCAGTCTGGTATGTAAAAGCTTAACGTTCTTGGTATCAAACTCTTGCCACAGTTATTACTGATGAATTATGTAGGATTCTAATTTTGCTTGAAAATGATCATTTTTATAGGATATTGCTCCGAAAATGGAGCAAGTCCGTCTTTGAGAGTTAAAAATGCTTTCGCACCTTGTTTCAAGTGCTGCGCGGCAAGAAAAGAATTATTATCAAGCCTGCTACAAAATGCTTTTAATCGTATTAAATATATTGTTTAGTTTTATAGTTACCCATACAGTACGGACTTACCCCACCGTGATAGTACGGACTTGCCCCGTGTACGTAGTGATATTTACGGGGCAAGATCGTCTTAGTGTTTTTCTCAATAAATTTTAAAAAGTACAATAAAAATGGTTTATTTAATGTAAACCTACATCAATATTTGTTGTACTTATCTAAAATAACAACGCAGAATATATTAATAACTTGTAAACTATTGCACGTTCAGGGTAACCTCAAAGTTGTACGTGTACCTCGCACGTGTCTGTTTGGCATTGGTTGATTTAAGCGAGAAAAACACCTTTATTCTTGGGCGACATCTATGTCGAATAGATCACAGTAACTTATACTACATTGATAAATACAAGCTAGAGAAATTTCGTTCATATTATAATAAAAATAACCAATTAACGGACTTGCCCCGTAGACAGACTTACCCCACTCCAGCTTATTGCAAGAATAATGGCAGACATCGATATGTCCTGCATGTCGGACTGCAATCTTGACTGTAACGTTAATCCATATTGAATTCTCTGCAAAATGATAGATTTCGTTTACTCGCTGGTTTAATTTTAATATAATTCGAGTGAATGAATTTCGATGATGATCAAAACCCGAAATGACCTTTTCAAAGTCGGCGTCGATGAAGTCGAACGATAACGTTAAAACTAAATGAGAGATACGCGCAGATACGAAAAAATGTAATAAAGCGACAACTGTACGAAACATTTAATTAGAATTCAAATTATAAACACGTTGATTACCAAACGTTGACTAAATGAAATTTCCTCCAGCCGTGTTTCCACGATTTTTCCGTAATTAGTTGGCGCACTGATAGCACGACGTGACCCGAAAAATAAGTTTCCGAAAATTCGCAGTGCTCCATGGCATGGCAGAGACACCAAAATTCTGCGAACGACGTAACCGCGCGACTCATATCCCGTAGGAAATCAACTCGAATTCGTGGGAAAATCAACAGTCCTTTTTCGCACATTGTTATATATCCTACCAATATATTTTTGCTAAAAGTAGCCCTCGCCCGACTCTGACATTATCGATTTTTTACAATTTTTATAATAAATATCTGTTACTTTTACTCGGTATAAAGATTTTCCGTAACCAGAATAACAAATATTCATTATTTACATCTGAGACAAATTCGCACAATTACAACTATTTTTAATCACGAAACTAGTGTTAATTAAACATTCACCAAATCTGATAAAGGTCCGTGCGAGTAAAAGTCTTTCTCTAACTGCGAGAGAAACCATTTTTAATTAAATTTTATAAAGCCCTACTTAAAAAGTACGACTAATTACTAGGATTCAGTAGCATTTTTGTGTCTTTCGCTTCCTTTGTGCACTCAGCGTTCTCAAATGTTGAAATAACGGTCGTATTTCAATGAGAATGCAATTAGCTCCTATATAATCAGGACATGAGGATGTAAAATCAATTTTAAGGTAGTATACTAGTTTTCAGGATTGCAAGCGTGCGGGATTCGCCTTCTCATTTCTCGATAATACAAACACGGGGTTTTCACTAGTCAAAAACGCTAGATAAAACATCGATCTAGGGCGCTATCTGCCTCAAAAGTCCTATTCTATCGTTTACGAGGTGTAATTAGCATTATTCGACAGCGTAATTTGCATTATTCGGAAGCTATTTTCATAGCTACATGCTGCCAAATAATGTAAATTACGCCTCGTAAATGAAAAAATAGGACTTTAGATCGATCTTTTATCTAGCGTTTTTGACTACTGAAACCCTCGTGCTTGTATTATTGAGAATTGAGAAGGCGAATCCAGCACCCTTGCAATCCTGGAGAAAAGAGTTTACCTCCTCAATACAACGAACAAACAAATTTCTATATAATAAGTTCCTTTATCAGAAAACGGAAATTGAATTTCAGAAATTGCGGACTCGTGAATCCTAACGAGACTTAAGTAATGGAAATCTGAAGTACATAACGTGCTGCGTTTTCCGCACCGTACAAGACACATATTGCTAAAAAAAGGAAAAGCCTGTATCACAGAGACAACAGAATAATAAATAGTTTGACAGACGATTTGTCTGATCGAATAATTGTTACCACGGGTAGACCAGTAAGCGACATCAAATTAATTCGGGGGACCGGGATTTAAGATAGCAAAAACGCGTCGGGGCGTCCAACAATCGCGGAAGCTCAAACTCGAAGGACAAATAATCCGCAAATGCAATTTAGCTCTGCTCTTCCCATGGATTGCGAGGTCCCCCATATTTTACGGGACAGTGAAGGGTGGGTTTAAGGGGCGTAAGGGGGTGACAGTAGGGTGGGGGGAGGGGGAAGCACGGTTGAAAGAAAACGTTCACGGGCAACGAAGCCACGAAACGAAAAGAGGGATTCGAGTTTCGCGCGGAGTCGTTTCATCTTGACAAACTCGTAAAAGCGAAGAGGAGTCGTAAACCTGCCCGAAGATCGGCGTCACTGAATATTCACGAATTCACGGGTGGCGGAGGCAACGGAAACGGAGCCGGGAGACACATATGAGGGACGGGTATCTTATATTCCGGGCACACGTACGCCTTTATTCACGTCCCCGCGCGAACTAACCGAATTCCACGGGAACGTAGAATCGCTTTTGACGCTGCTGAATGGAAATGTTGGTCGAACGTCGACGGCGCGGCGGAGGGCCGATTATAATCGTTCCGTGTCATATATTTCCTCGAGCGGAGGACGACGCGCCATGCGGATCCAGGCCCGCGAGGAGCTCGCGAATTTGTTTGCAGCTTCCGAGCGACGCGCGACGGATTCGATCCTGCCCATCGACACACGGGGCTTAAGTGCCCTTTGCCGAACGTCAGAATGTCGGAAACTTATGATCCACCCAGCCAAACACAATTTTCCTGTCCATTCTTCCGGTTCGGTGCGTGGAATATTTATCTCGTTGCAGGCGAGGCTCTTTTTGCGAATTTATTTGCAGCTTCCGGACAAATTCGTTTGAGATCATGGAGGTACGGGCTTATGATCCACAAAAACAATTTTCGTGTTCATTTCTCAAGGTTTTTTGTCGGCGTAAAATAAAAAATGAAAGTTTCTTCTCGAATTTTCCTCGGACATAAGAGTATAAAACATTGCTTCGTACATAGTAAAAATTTCCAATTTTAGCGAACCCTTTATCTAATAAAATCGTATTATTTTTAAACGGTTTTCCGGCTACAAAAGCGGCAGGATCGTACAGGCAACAGTCGGTGGCCTTCTCATTTCGTTTTAATTGTGCTGTACGGGACAGCATGAGAACCGTGTCCAGAGCTGTAAAACTGTCTCGTAGGTATCTGTCCCTGTAGAGTCTACGGTGTAGATTTACCTGCGTCAGCTCTCTGTATTCTTTAAGAGGCATTTGTTAAAGTCTCAGTTTTACGTGACGGTTAATCTTCAACCGAGAGGTTATGGCTCCCCCGAGAGTAATGCATGACTATTGCTTCTCTCCGGAGACAGCATTCATCTATTAATCATTTTACTAGAACGGTTGCAAGCTTTTTACGCTGCATTTGCGTCGCTCCTTTCGGCCGGAATTCGAATAACGTGCTTGTACATTTTTTAAAAATGTTCTTTATGGGAGTTTGCTGGTTTAGATATTTTATTTGCTACCCAGCTTCATTTTGGCTATAACCAAATCCATGCGATATAAAATTATTTCTGTACTTCATTCTAAGTAAGCGTTTGCAATTTTATGGTCAAAATAAAAATAAATTTTTAAAAAATACCACGTTTTTAAAACGGACTACAAAGTATAAAATAATTTTTCCTAGTCCCGTACAGATTCCTATGTGATTTCTGAATAGGTATGAAAATATTTGTAAGATTTGAAACGAAAAACGTGGGGCACATGAAGCATGGACAGTTCACTTAAATCACTAACAATTTTATTGCACTGCAAATGATATGAAATGTTGTGCGAGTTTTCTCAACGGCAGCTACTCTCTACACTCCTTACTATGTACAATTATCTTGCGCCCCACGTTTTTCGTTTTAAATCTTACAAGTATTTTCATAGCTGTTCAAAATTCACAATCACATATTTTCAGGACTATCTGTACGGAGTTAGGAATCTGTACAGGGCTAGGAAAAATTATTTTATACTTTTTAGTCCGTTTTAAAAACGTGGTATTTTTAAAAAATTTATTTTTATTTAAATAATTATTTTCTGCTTTTTAGTCTTGTGTGTCTGAAATTTTTAAATCGATTTTAAACATTTTGATAAGATTATAACAGAGACATGTGGTAAATTTCAGACGGTAAATAAACATTATAGTATAATAATACGTAGTATCTTTGTAAACACTGCACGGAGCTCGAAGTGGAGTGGGGATGAGTCAGAGTGGGAACGCGTAGTGGAGTAGGGAGCGCTGTCGCGCGGAGTGGGGATCGCTGAACGCGGTCACGTACTACCGAGCGTCGCGCGGGAGGTGTAACGGTTAGATTTAATAATTTATATCTCCTTAACGCATAGGCTTTTTTACAATATTTTTTAGAAAACATTGCATTGTCATCCAGATCTGAGCTGTGTTTCAAATTTAAAGTTAGAAGTTAGCTTAAAATAAATTGCAAAATTTGTACCGGACAGACAAACAGGCAGACAAGAAAGCGAGCTAATAAAATCGTGGTAAAATACCTCGAAGTTGACTAAAAAAATTGTATTCTGAATCAATATATTCTTAAGATAATACTCGCCTAATTTTCAGAAAATCTACAGAATTCTTTCAAGTTCGAAGCAGCGAGCTCGCAGCAGGGTCGTTTAAAATTTCAGAATATGTAAAATAAAGAGCAGTTCACATGTAGGTACACTGTACGGACTCTCCTCGCTCCTTCATCGTGTTCGATATGATGTAACGGTGTTTATTCAAGAGGATAACAGCAGGTGAACACGAAAATCGATAGGTCACTGTCTGACGAGATAAAATAAAAATCACTTGGACGTCCACTAAACGATAATCCATTTTTCGCCTGAGAAACGCCGGGTTATTCTTTCCATTTCTCTTGATTATTAAATTTTGTTCCCGATTATTCAATTAAATGTCCATTTACATTACAAGAGATTTTAAATGAAAAGCTTCTCATTATCTAAATGCTCGCGCGCGTTGCCCCCGGTCGCTTTAATTCGTTTTCGAGGTTCGACTCACGATTTTCTATTTTGTTTTTTGCGCGCGCGCTAGCAATCCTGAATCTCGTTACGATGAAACCAGCGGCCGGCGAATGCGCGAATTGCTCCGTATTACGGGAATTATTATTTTTACGAGGGCGTTGATGCAGGCGTCAGGTCACGTCGAATAAAGCTATCCGGAAGCTGCGGTGCTCAGGCAATGTTTCAAATTTATTTTCACGTAAATTTCGCCTACTCTTGTACCCCGAAATACCTGCGCGACCGCAAACGATCATCATCGGAAAAGTGATAGTGTCGCGGTTTGGTCTGACACAGTATACGCGTGCATACGATACTGTGCTATAGTGCGTGCCCCGTGTAGGATCAATGGCTCGCGATGAATATTTCAGCCATTTTGGTCGACCGGTCGTTTCGAAAATTGTTAAAATGCTCTTCGCAAAGTGTCTCCTTCGAGACTGCCATAAGATGAGACACTACACGTTCCAGCCGACATGTATTTTTACATTCAAATTGCTACACGAACTATATCGCTTTCGTTCAAGGTTTACTTAATTTTTCTAGACAGTACTATATCCAAACTCTCATTTTATAGTTGTACCATTTGTCTTTACGAATCTCCAAAACAGTGATTAGGTTATTTCACGAAGGACAGATTGTTACTTCACAAATGAAATTGGCCATACGAGAATTTATGAAGAAACTTTTTTTATCAAAATCGTTAGTTTCTCATTGAAAGGATTGTTGTCCATTTGATTGCCAAGTGCAATAGAAAGATGTATTTAAAGTGTAGTACATTTTGTGCAATGATTAGACGTAAATGAATAGCAAAGTATATTGACGTTTTCAACGCACTGGTTGGATCTGATGTTACTAACTAAGGAATTTTGCAAATTATCAAAAAATTTTCAACGTTTCGGTCTATTTTTAGACCATTTCGAAGAAAAAATTTTTATTTAATTGCGTCTGTGAAAAATTATTAAATCAATGTATAATATGTAATGTATTTTTTTCTAATAAGTAAAATCTGCTAATGGCTTTAAAGTACATCACAAGTAGATTGAATGTCAATTAATAAATTACCACAACTTCGTATGGTATACAAACAGTGGAAACTTGTGCTTGGATTTTTCACGGTTCATATTTACCGCCAAATATTGATTGGCCAATGGGTCGATTGATGTTTTCTGATTAGTTGCCTCTTCAAATCTTAACGTTTACCAACACGTGGTTATAAAACTGTAAAGAATTAAAAATAATTTGTTCACTCAGCAAGTGAGTTGTTTCTTAGAACATTTGGTTTTTCGTGCAGAATGTACAAAACATACATTACATATTATACATTGATTTAATGATTTTTTTACAGCCGCAATTAAATAAAAATTTTTTCTTGGAAATGGTCTAAAAATATACCGAAACGTTGAAAATTTTGTGGTAATTTGCAAAATTGCTTAGTAACATCAGATCGAACCAGTGCGCTGAAAACGTCAATATACTTTGTTAACAAATTGTCGATCGAGATAAAGGAAACAGTAAATGAATAGGTGTAGGAGAGATAAGTTTTTTGTTTATTTATTTATTTTACGTCGCTTTTTTAACTGCTGTGATTATTTCGCGACGGGACCTACAGTTTTTATAAGGTGGGTTCCGAATCACCTTGGGCACCAGGAGTGATAAGTTGATCGATGAAGTGAAATGTAAATTGCAAGTAGCCCGGGGATCGTACAGTTTTAATCTGGGTATCGGTCTTCGTACCGTCGCGCGTCGAGGCCGGAAGTAATTGTAGGCCGTGTAATTTTCTTACACTTGTTCGACAGTTTTCTGTTGGTTGATTAATCGTCGTGCCGGGAGGTAGCCACGTGCTTCGCAAGTAAGCACCCGTACCTGAAAAATAATTATCTCGGACAAATGATCTCTCACGCTAAGCCCATCCGAGTTCCGCTTTAATCTGCGTTTAATCTAAGCACGTAAGCTCTCATTACACATGCAACACGCCAGCAGCAAGGATCGTCGTGATGCTTCTTCCACGGGACCTCCGCGTTCTTTTACCGTCTGCAACGCCAGCAACAATGATAGAAAACCTGATACCAGACCCGTGACAACTCGCAGACCTCTCATTAGACCGATAATAGACGGCAATTGCATGCTCTGCGATTTTAGAACCGCGCGTGCATCGATACTCTTCGAGACAATCCAGAAAATTACTTCAAATGCCCTCAGGAATCAGCCTTTTCAAGGAAATATAACTTTTCTCGGACATATCTAAACATCTAAAAAATTATCAAAGATTCTTGTCATATTTCAATGAAAAATGTGAAAAAAATTGTAAAAATTCCTTTTCAAATGTTATGATACAATGTTCTTAATACACTCGAATGCACCATCGTATAAATACAATATATGATTGTAACCATTTGCCACGAAAAGTCTGGAAAGATGAAAAAGTGGAAGAAATGTTTCTGCGCATCTGTCTGGCAATGATTTACGGTCTCGTTGACGTACTATTATCTATTTCTCGGTTCGTAAACGATGCAATTCTCGCTTCTTCGCGGGTAACAGGGTAAAACCATTCCGCCGGAGACTGAAGTCTGAAAGATAACATTTATGTAAATGCGGCACGCTCCTGCGGACTGCTCCGAGCCAGAGGAAACATAATGAAAAAAATGAAACTCCTTCGCGCCGGAAGAAAGATAATTTCGAATTAATAAGTTTTCCAGCCTGTGTTGCTTTAGGGGAACTATCAAACCTGTTTACACCATTTCTTTTTAGTATGCTGTTCGAATAATTAAATTTGTAATCTCGTCGTGATCGTATAATCCCCCAATAGTGATTTAAGGTGTTGATAAATATCAATGTGTCACAGCTATTTCGTTTAAATAAACACGAAACACACTATATTGTTAATCCGCATTATTCGGTAGATGCTTCATCTGAAATAAAATTAACTTGACGTTTCCAATATCCAATATTTCTCAAATACCGAGATATTCCTTTTTCAATACTACCACACTTTTATTTCTGAGTTATTCTTTATTTATTCCTGCACATTGGATTATTGATGTTAGTTGATACGTGTGTATTAGGGTGAACCGAAATATACTTGGAGAAAAATTTTTATCGAGATACATACAATGCGCGCTACCATCCAGTATTGTTCTTTTAGGTGAGAAAACAATTTGTGCATAGTTTGAGATCGATCGGATAAAAGGATCACATTATATTATATTATTATTATAGTTTGGCAAGATGAACCATCTTATAAAATAGATTTAGATATAATTGAAGCTTTACCGGTGGTTAACGATTCGGCAGAAAGAGCTGTTAAGTTAATGCAGGATTTTAATCAAATTTTAGCGCGTAATGAGGAAGAAAAGCAGATGATCCTACAAATTGTAAAAGATTACCGCCAGCAATATCCTGATGTAAAGAAAGCTACTTTAGCGAAAAACGGGTATATATTACTTCTTCAGAATATAAGACATAGTTCCTTATTAATATCCTGTAGAATATATTCATTTACAACTATTAATATGTTATTTTACTCATACAAAATAATACATACATATGTCCTACTATCAGTCGAAATATGCTACATTTTAATGTAGGTATTTAAATATCACTGTTATTTGTAATTATACGTAAAAATGTCACAGGAGCAAAATAAAAAATTTTTTTGGACATCATATTTTCGAGATTTCAAGGTCATCGTTATTTTTATTTAAATATTCCTATTAAGAAAAAAAGACAAATCCAACGATATGCCATGTTCCATAGTTAAGGTGAATTTCAAAATGTTCAATTTAAGTGCGCCACGTGATCCTTTTATCCGATCGATCTCAAACTATGCACAAATTTTTTTCTCACCTAAAGGAACAATACTGCATAGTGGAGTGCATTGTATCGTTGGTCAAAAATTAAGGTCCAACATAGCGTGTATTCGTGCAAATTATAAATTCTTGAACTACCGTGGTTTCCTCCGCTGTCAAATATTCTGTGAATTCTACCGGATATTTCAAGCAGGTTCCGGTCGATATTTTTTCCATTCTCGCGATACTTTCATTGTAATTCTGCTTGACGCATCCAAAGCCTTGGTGACTTTAGATTATTTTTCATTTGATCGCAATATTATCTGCAGCGTTGTTGAATTGTTGCGGCAATTTCATTTCAGCAACTGTTTCGGATTGAAAGATCATCCGGTTAACAGGTGAAAATACGGGAGCACGTGGTAGTTTCCGAATTGGTGTATTCACGAAAAACGTGGCTGGCGGCGCGGCGCGGCGCAGCGGTAAAGTTGTCTTTGAAAATCGTCCGGACTGTTAACTCAAGACTTTCTCATTCGCTCGGGGCACACCTTCCGGCACGTACCGTATACGCGCGTACGTGCATTGTAAATATGCAGAGTACATAGGTGCGCGCGAATGTAAATTAGAGTTAACCCCGTCCGACTCTTTTTGTTCGGCTGTCTGCGTGAAAGAGCCAATTCGTTGCCGCAGCAGCCGCCCGCGCCCGGTCGCTGCTTCCGCTGCTACTTCTGCTGTTTGTGGTATAGATCGGCTTTACCTTTTCGGTAACGAACTGCAGCATTTCGTGTTCCGTTCCGTGTCTCGTATTTTACGCGGAGAGTTCCCTGCACACGGGACACGATTACGAGTTGACAATCTCGAAATTGCGCGTTCGAAATTTTTAACCGACCATTACTAATCTCTCCGTTTCAGACCTCAACTATTCAGATTACACTTGTTATTAAATCATATTTTTGAAACTCTTCCCACCAAAAATTCTACGATGATTAACGGGATGACGTAAATCTCGAAAATTGCAACTTAACGCAATTAACGTATTTGATTCAATTCATATTTGCAGAGTGATTTACGTAGACCTTAACAGGATGGACACGCCGAACGTAAAGGTACTTTTTGCAAAATGGTATTTCGCGTAGCTGCCTTGATCTCCCGTGAATTACAGGGTGACTCGATCCTTACAGCGCTTAGTGCCTCTCAATTTCCATCGAAGATAATAGATCAAACGATCAGACTTTCGCTTTGTAACACGAAACATTAAAATTTTCTTGTGTTAACCAACACCGGCACTTGACTCGCGACAAAATCTGGTATCTAGATCGAAGGCGTAAGCTTGTTGGGTTACCAATGAAATTTGCTTCGAAATACCTTATAATTTAGTGATTAAGAATTGTGATTGCAATCGGGCACGAATCAACGACTACACCCCCCGAAATTACCATAAAGCCACCTGATTTTTACTTTCTTTTCTTAAAACGTGCCAGTAGTATTTGTAACCATCTGGCCCATCCAAGTTGAACTTTTTCTCATCGGAGAAACTGATATTTTCCCATTCTTGTGTCCAGGACATACACCCCCGCTCAAAACTATGTGAACACTTATCGTTGACATTTGTATACTATTTGATTGTTTTTAGACGATATTTATTGTTCACGGAGCTGGGTAAAATAGAATTTGAAATAGTAAATAGTTGAAGTATGCGTTAAGGGAGGCTTGTGTAACTTTTCAATGTAAAAGTAATTTTTAAGCATTTTTTTAGAACAACTATTGGGTATTAGGCCTTTTCTAGTTGTAAACAGTCTTCAATTACAAGTGTTCTTGTCTTAGTGTTCCAAAAAATGTATATTGTTCAGAAAAATACAAGCTTCGAATCGAGAAAAGCTCTGTTTATGTAGTGCATGTTTCTGACTCAATGTCTATCGAAAATGAATAGCATCGTGGTAATATCTAACATCTCGTGGCTCACTCGTGACTGAACATAGCTAAACAAATGAACGACGCTAGCTCCTAGACACGACACTTTTTCATGGTGTACTAGAAAATATCCGATGCGCGGAAAGTTAGCGCGTTTCGCGATGTATTATATTTGTCGACACGCGACACATTTCACCGCGTAATTTATTTGTAGTTAGAGCGCACGCTACAATTTAAATAATTTCGCCGGGCGCAACGAACAACCGCCACCGGTTATGTACAACACGCGTGTCGCGCTTTGCGTTTTATATTTAACTACATTTTTCCTTTCGTGCCCGTTTTATGAATCGCGTAATCTACCGTCAAGCCCGCGTGAGAAACTTGTTTCAGGCGACTTACGTATAGTGTGCGACAGTGTGTGTACAAGTTGTAATTTTTATGCCGAGACCGGCTTACGAATTTGTTTCCATAAATCGCATCAAGTGTCGGAAAAGTCGACGAGCTAATTTACACTTTTGGAAAATCCCCGCGGTTAAAGGTATCGCAACAGGCCGCCCAAGGGCTTATTTACCGTTCCGCCCTAAATTGGATTCAATTGATCAAATGATTCTACGAGAATGACAAATACAATAAACATGTTTCTTCCTTTATTGATGATTAAAAATTTCATGCAACCGTTTTTCTTATGAATGCACAAAATCCGCTGCCTAATGACGTTCGATGTCGAGGCAGCGTAAAACTCTGTCTAACAAGCACAAAGAAAGAGAGAAAATTTCCAGTTTATATTTTCAGAACAACGCACAAACACGCAATTCCATTTCCCCCTGTTAAAATAGCGACGGAACAAGGATGGAAAAAGGAACGCGAGAGTCAAGCAGCAGAAAAATGTTCGTTTCAGTTTTCTATATCGAATTGTCCGATAACAAACAATGCTTTTCGTTTCTTGGGCCCTCTCGACGACATGTCTCTGTCGGTAAAAGCTTGGCCGGCTGGGGCTATTGTGCCGTCTACGTCGAAACCCATTTAAAAGCGATCGCCGCGGCGGCGATTAATAATTTACCGTCACGTCCGTCAACGATATCGATCAACAGAATCGAGATTTAACGACGCGCCCGATGTTTAGGCGTGCTGCGCCCGATGGATTATCATTGCAAATACTTTATCGCCGATTGAACCGTCCCGCCGCGCCGCGCCGCGCCGCACCGGACAGGAAAGGGCCGAATATCTGATCAATGGTGCGCACCACGTGGAACGCGCGACATGCGAGCATACACGGAAAATTAACAATTTTGTAATACGACGGTCGGAACGTTCCGCGACAACCTAACCGAGGGGATGGGCGCAGACCGTATACCCGCCGTTTACTGCATAATCATTTCAATAATACTCGCAGCATTACAGCCTTTCGTTTCATCGAGCGCGATACGTCGCGTCCAACGCCGTATCCGCTATTTCTCGCTCAAAATTATCGCCCGAAACGATAAACCGGTGTTTATCTGACGTTTATACCTCTAATAAAGCCCGCCCCTTCTAGCCTGGCACCGTTATTTTTAATTTCGAACGTCGTCGCTGCCTGGTACGCACGCTTTTGTTGCACTTTCTTCGAAAGAAGCGCACGGCCCGGTTGTCGTATTTATGGTCGTTTCTATCACTTTGGTTTAAGTAGTCGTCGACAGTATGAGGTCAGACGTTTAACATGATCTGTAGGTAATTCGGACGGTGAACATTTAACATTTCAGTTTTATTCCATTTAACACTTCCGTGTTCACACTATGAAAATGTTCTGCTTGATTTTTCAAACCATTTTACCACGTTTTTAATAGTTCGCTTTCTTGTCTGTCTGTTTGTTCGGTACAACTTTTGCAATTGACTATAAACTAACTTCCCGATGAGCTAGGGTCTTGGAATTTTAAACATAGCTCAGAACTGGATGACAATGCAATATTAAAAAAAAATTTTTTAAAAGCCTATGCGTTTAGGACACATAAACTATTAAATTTAACCGTTACACCTCCCCGCGCGACGCTCGGTAGTACGTAATCGCGTTCAGCGATCCCGACTCCGCGCGACAGCACTCCCTACTCCACTCAGTGTTGGGATATTGCACGGTTTCTCACGCATGCGCGACGATTTAGCGTCAGTAAAGTACAAAGTTGGGCTAAAATGGGGTACCTTGGTCAAATTTTGTTTTCCGATTTTCAGGAGCTCAGTGTGCGTTCAAGCTCCGTACCGTGTTTAGAAGGTTACTACGTATTATTATACTATAATGTTTGTTTACCAAGCGAAAGAACAGTTACACCGAGATCCTCCGTCGAACTTTTATCTTTGACATTTTACCACGGCGTTTGTTTTCGATATGACGCGTCGCAATACCGTCTGAGATTTACTACATGTCTGTAGTAACACAGGACTAAAAAGCAGAAAATAATTATTTAAATAAAAATAAATTTTTAAAAAATACCACGTTTTTTAATTTTAAATACAACGGACTAAAACGTATAAAATAATTTTTTCTAGCCCCATACAGATTTCTAACCCCGTACAGATAGTCCTGAAAATTTGTGATTGAAATACTTGTAAGATTTAAAACGAAAAACGTGGGGCGCATGCAATAGATAATTAATGCATGAGTAAGGAAAAATTATTTTATACTTTTTAGTCCGTCTTAAAAACGTGGTATTTTTTAAAGGTTTATTTTTATTTAAATAATTTTTAGACACACGTGTATTTCACTTCTGGTTCGGCGCTCCATCGACAAAGCATTTGATCGACTCGTTTATTTACCATGGAAACTAAAAAAACGATTTTTAAACAAATACACCGGAAAGCTCGTTTCGTTTGAATAAAAGTTTGAAATCGATAGAAGATAGGAAAGAACGTAAATGGATTTTCTCTGCAATCTACAGCGGAATAAGCCATCGAAAGATACTTTAATAAAAGTGGGTTAAATACAATTGTTTCAAAGTGGCAGCATTATTTCGTTACATGAAACAACGAAACGAACTTTGCAGCCAACTCGACGCATGCATGTAAGCTGACGCGAATTAACGAAGCTGAAAGAAACAGTAGCATTTGAAAAAGAAAATGGCAATTTTGATAAGAAAAATTGCTGGTTCTTTAACTCTCAAAAATTGACTTAATTGTGGTTGATATTGGTCCCGGTGCGGCGCGGCGTGTTAAGTTAAAATATTGCTATGAGAATTACTACCACATGCTCCCGTTCGCCTGATTTAGCGCTTAGCTCTGACCAACTATTCGAAGGGATAAAAGAACGTTCTCAGTCTCCCAACGAAGCGGAAAGATCCTTGAATCATTGGATACGCATTAGTTCTCTAAAGTTGTTCGCAAATCATTTAAAATTACATGTTTCATTAAAAAATGTGGTATTCTCTGTCAGAGAACATTCAAAGAAATGAATGTACGAGAAAGTTAACTATAAATGTATCTTTACACAATTCCAACTAATGTAAAAATTTCAAATCTGTCGGAAAGATTTGTGGCGTTAAGGGGATTCGAATGGACGACAAAATGACGGAATTGCTCGAACTTTGCGAGAGCACGTTGCAGGATCGTTTCTAGTGTTAATCCCCCTCGGAGAGAGAGAGAAAAAAGGAGCAGCTCGGAAGCGAGATTGGACAGTGTTTAAAACAGCCGGTTAACAGAATGTAAATGCAGAGAGGGACCCGTACGGGTACATCTGTCCCCTTCCCTGGGTACGTGGCATCCGTAGTTCGCCTTTGACCGGCCTATTAGGCAAGTTCTGGAGAACACGGTCGAACGTCAACGAGGAGGAACGTCAGCCTCGTCCCAGATAACGATAGCAGAAGTGGTAGGGTAGTCAGTTTTGCGATGCAGAGGCGCGCGAGTCGAAAGTTCGCTCGGTGGAAACAGCCGATAAACCGGACTCGGTGACAAGAGAAGTGGTATCCTTCTGTCCTTTCGTTGCAAACAACCTAGCCGGGGAAGCCCCTACTCCAGAACGACGATGAATCGTTCATAGCGTCTCTCTCCCCACCCTACCCGCCTCAACGACGACGGCGAAAACCGTGAACGACGATTAACCGGTTATTGCCTTTTTTTTAATGGTGTTTCAGGCATGCTATGCGTCAGGAGACCGGAAACCGACGTTCCCGCGGAAGATGACAGGGTTAAGTAGATAAAAGGAATAGCTGGCTCCATCGACGGACGATTCATCGCGTTTCCCATGCAGTGCACAATGCTCTGCCATCGCGCCCTTCTCTTTCTCTTTGCTGTCAACGTGCCAATTGGTGAGTAAAACCAAATCAAACAATATTTCCGAGTTCCCAAGCTTCAGACATTCCCCTATCGTAAATTCAAAGAATTATGGAACTTTGCACACACAGGTAGAGTAACGTGTACCTAATTTCTAGCATTAAAGGGGTGAAATCAGCCCTGGAAAAAATTTAAATATTTTCTTTTTATGAAATACTTCAAGAACAACAGATGATATTTAAAAGAAGTCGAAACGAAACGATACGAACAAAATTTAATTTACTATAGGGAATTGAACGCAAGCGAACTCTAAAACGTCAGACCTTTTATCGGTATTTCGAGTGAAAGTAGTTCCGTTTTCAATTTAGAAAAATAGAGAGAGGATCGACAGAAACAATTACTCCCTTTGTAGAAAGTACAATGGAGAACGTCATCGAGTACAAACAATCCAAGTAATTGTAATTCTGTAGTTTTATTCACTTCGGTATTGTAATATTCATCCATATTTACGTTCCATCAACAACCTGCAGGAATTATGCAGTCTGCCCGGTAAAAGACAAAGGTCTTTTGTCCGTACAGATTAGTGAAATTGTCCACGCATTCGTGCGCGCGTATGAGTGCCTTTTCATCGGAATCAATATCCGTGATTTTAAGCTTTTAAGCTTTCTGTTGGCGAAATAGTACCGCGCTATCCCCGGAGACCTTTTATGAGAGGTTTCGTTTCGATTGGTTCCCCTAAGTAAATTCTTCAGGGGAGAATTTGTAGTTGCATTTTTAACATTAAAACTTGGATTTTTGCCAGTTTCTCGTCAAAATCTACAGGATAATATAACAAAAAGTTAAAAATTTCTGAATTCCTCAGGTGAAGTTTTAACCATTTCAACAAGCTGGATTTTTTTACTTTAAAAGTATAAAGCGAATTTTTATTCCGATCTTCACAATTTGTATCATAATAGGATTCAATTGTGCTTCGTAAAAATAACTCTCGGTCAGATTATATAATTTATCTTACAATTAGTAAGAATGTGATCAAATAATTAATACTGAAAGTACCAAGCGATTGAAGCAACTGTATTCGATTCTATTATGTAAATTGCCACAATGGAATTGCTGTCGTTTCAAGTGAGACTTTTAATATAGCATATACAGGGTGTTCATTTGAAAACTTTCCAGCCGAATATAAAAGTATGAAAGATATTAAAAAAGTGTAAAACACGTGTCCAAGGATTTCGAGGGGGGAAGAGGGGGGCAGTATCAGTTTTTTATTTGGGTGGCGTTTTCAAGGTCGTTCGAAGGTCAACTTTGTTTTTTCAAATGGAAACCTATATTTTTTATTGTGGGATCTTATTGTACGTAGAAAGACCAGCAATTTTCGTAGGATACTTTGTTTTCATTCGCGCACTAGTTTCGGAGATATTTAAAGTAGTCCAGTCAATGAATGCTCATAAGGGCGATGTAGAAGGAAATGGAAGAAACACAATTTTTAACTTTGAGACTTTGTTTGGACTAGTTAGGAGGTAAACATACTAAAAGTCCCTACCCCTAGGAGGTGAGCGGGGTGCAGGGGGGCACGTAGAAAATCCCCTTTTTCGGTTTTCCGCTTATATCTCGAAAACTATGTGTCCTAGCAGTAAGACCATTCTATACAAAATTAAAGCTGACAAAATGTGCCATAATATTTATTCCATTCAGTTTTTCGCTATCTCGCATAGTTTCCGAGATATCCGCGCTGAAATTGTGAAAAAGAAGGCTATACCCGGGTTTGGTGGTGAAATGTCCCCCCGGCGGGATTTTAATCGAGCTTGGACCATTCGATAGCCTACCCAAAAAGATCCCTCTCTGCCAAGTTTCAGCCCCATATCTCATCTGTAAGGGTAGTTATTGAGAATTCTGGTCTTTTTACGTACAATAAGATCCCATAATAAAAAATATACGTTTTACACTTTTTTAATATCATTCATACTTTTCGAGATATTCGGCTGGGAAGTTTTCAAATGAACACCTTGTATAAAATAAATCCTTCTATTCCATAAATACCCATAGAAGCACTTTCGTGTCCTTAGTAATACTATTATATTTAAAATTAGAAATCGGAAATAGAGGTCATTTGGATCTCTCAGGAAGTACCGATTAATCTAATTTAAGCTGAGATGCCATTAAGGGACTGAAATAATTTATGTAGACTTGGAAATACCTAGAGATCAACAATTCTTTTCGAACGCACGAGCTAACAGAACCAGGTTAATGGCAGGTCTCCCTGTCGTACCAATTACAAAAATTATTTATAAAATCGAAACGATCGTTCAAAATATGTATTTCGTAGACTATAGAGGATACATCGCTGAAAATTCCAAACGGAATAAACTGACGTTGCACGGCAGAAAAGCAGGACATGCATTCACCAGGTCCCCATCGGAATGATTGCGCCTTTGCCCATAAAATCGGGCCGATCGTTTGAAATATGTAGACGAAATGGGGCCGGCTTGTCGGCTTGTTCAGTCATCAAACATTTCTCGCGTGTGTGCCTCGAAATTGGAAAGCAATCGACGTATGATTCCCCCCGCGAAAGCAGTTAGTTTCCTTAATTTCGCAGATCGCCGGGGCCCCGGCCCTGGCCCGGCCCGGCACGGGGAATTCGATATCAGTTCGCATCGCAGTTCGCGGATTGCGATCGACACAGTTTGCTATACGAAGATCCGTTGTACGTTGACGTCCGATGCAGATGCGGCAACGGAGAAACGGTGCCAAATACGTGTTTCAGGGGTGGATACGCCGGATATGGCGGGTGCCATGCCGGCCAGATACGCTTCAGCTTCTCGCTTCAGCTTCTCGCTTTGCTCCGCTTTGCTCCGCTCCGATCTGCTCTGCTCTGCTCCGGTCAACTTCTGGCCCTGATGTTTATACGGTGAAAGCGAGTAGAAGCTCGGCGACTGGAGTTGTCGTTCGCGAATTAATTTACCGTTTCCGGGGACTCGAACCTTCGTCTCTTCACGGAGACGTAGAGGATCTGCTGGGAATCTCGCGGCCGTGTCCTTCGGGTCCTCTTTCCACGGGAATTTCGCTGCGGATCCGAGTGGATCGCGTGGAACTCGAATCGAGTGCTCTCTTACTCTATCCCCCTCCTCTCCCTCTCTCTCTCCCTTGACTACCGTTAGTTATTTAGTTTTGGAATCATCGTATCAACGCTTTGCGCTCTCCGTAGCTCACTGCTAGGTAAATACCCTTATTCCCTGCCACCTTCATGCGGACGACCAGCTACTAAAGTTTACATTATTAAAAGCTGCAAACGACTATTACACTGTCCAACAGCCAAAAAGCATTTCGATTCCGACTGTAAGATTCTTATAGAGTTTTTCGAGCTGATTCCAAATCTGTCCTTAATTTTTCACCTAGACGAGAAAATTGAGTTTTAAAAAAAGACATATTTTTCAACTTTCATCAAATATTGTAATGTTATTATAAAAGCTATTGAATTCTTTACAGCAAAAGATTCTGTAGACTTTCCCGAATACAGTGATATCCAATATTAATACATTATGATTGTTTGAACATGTTTAAACTAAACTTAAAATTCATAGAAGAAACCCAAAACGGCATCGGTGGTGCGGTACAGGTCAGGCGGCGGTGCGTTCTAATGAGCGACGACCTTTATAATCATTTCAGAATATTTCCATATACAGTGGGTGTACAAAGTATTCGTACACCTTTTAAAAAACAAATAACTTTTTTATAATTGTACCGAACGACCTGATTTTTTATAATCGATTAGAAGCATTGGTTTACGAAATGATATGCGAAAAAGATTTTCCAAATAGTTGTAATTTACAAGGTTAAATGGAAAAAATAAAAAAGGCATTCTTTAAAACTTTTTTCTTTGGGCCCTTAATAATAATTTAAAGTATATATTTTGTAGATCTATGTTAGTTATACACATACTAACAATTTCATCGAAATCGGTTGACGCAGAAGAAAACGACACGCATCGAAAGACGAATGATTCTGTTTATTTTAAGCAGAAACTGATCAAAAGTCGTGTAAAACTTCGATTTTCACCATTTTTGACTGCTTGTAGCTCGTACGTATGTTGATCGATTTCGATGAAATTTAAAGCATGTGTATAACTAGCATAGATCTACAAAACATATATTTTAAATTTTCATTAAGGGCCCAAATAAAAAATTTTTAAAAATTGCCTTTGTTATTTCTGCATGTAACCTTGTAAATTATAATTTTGGGAAAATTTTTCTTCCATATCATTTCGTAAACCATTGCATCTAATTGATTATAAAAAATCAGGTCGTTTGGCACGATTACAAAAAAAGTTATTAGTTATTAAAAGGTGTACGAATACTTTGTACACACACTGTATGTTGAAACGAATTCTAATTGTGAATAATTGTACAAGTTTGTGTTAACTACCCGTCACCTGTTCGCATCACGACGATAGAGGGGCTGGTTGATAGAAAAATAATTGAATAAGTTTTGTCACCAGCTACCGGCTCATTGGCTCACGGCCAGACCCGTTCTCGAATAGAGTTACGGCGGATTTAGTTACAACGCGTGTCGAGAACGTTTTATGGCAAAGTGTGTTGTGGGTATACGCTGAGATACGGAAGTTTTCATGGGGATCAGAGCGTGGCGAATATTCAGTATAATATTCGACGTTTAGTATCAATCTCTACCGAAGTAACGTTTCAGACGTATTATTTTACCGCGTATGATCTCTCGCGTTCAGGCTAACAAACTTTGACCAGCAGATACTACCAAAATTACAATTAGCCCCAAGATGCTCGTCTTATGCTTTATGAACGCGTCCTCACACATGAGGACTGGCTACAGATTAGTTCAAAATTCTCCCATGCATCTATACATGGAATATCTAATATCGAGCATCTTACGTAAACATCATATTGCAATCAGTGTTAGGACTGTTGAATTTATGGTCGACTAAATCCACAAATTACCGGCGTGCAAGTACTTGGACTAAACGCAATGTTCGTCTGTAAACAGACACAAGGGTATTTACGTCGTAACAGGTTCCACTGGAGCTATTCAACGAATTCGGCAAAGAGAGACGCTATGGAGGAGAGTGCTGTCACGCGCTGTTACAGTGCAACCCCTACTTAAATGTCTATGATAGTACGAAAGTAGAACGCGGGCCAACAACAATTAACGACAGACTTTTATGCATTTATCGTAAAAATGTGGAGATGAAACTTAAAGAATGATTAAAAGCAACACCGGATCCCAGAGGCACAATCACAAATGAAACTGTTGACTGAAATGGTCCGAGAGATCGGCAAGCTAAGTTTAATTAGCCGAGCCACCAAGCAGATCACAAAAATAGTGGTCGAACAAGCTCGCATGATCGAAGATACTCTCTTGAAAACCAGTCACGTATATTCTTTCTCTGTGTAAGATCGACCGGACACTTTCGCGGCGAGCTAATATTTATCGGGTATCGTCACCCCCACGACCGATAAAGCGTACTCGCGCGGCAAAATGGATGTATCTCTCGCGTGGACATCGGAGGCAACAAGATCCGTTGGGGGTCGAGTAGAGATTTGAGTCTCAGCTGTATCGGGAATAGAAAGGGAATAGGCGACGAGCAGGGAGCTGAGGAAGGAAAAGGAACGTCGCATCGGTAGGTGAACGAAAGAGAACGAAAGAAAAGGAGAGAGAGAGAGCGCGTAGAAATTGAGAGTCCTATCTCTTGGCCAGTAGATAAGATTGTTTGTCCATACGCCGGATCACCCGTCGGACTCGTCGATTGTTCCGCTGCTCCGTGGTGGCTCCTTCTCGTGCTCCATCTTTCTCCGGCTTTCTTATCTGAAAACAACGACCTTTCCGGCCAAATTGGTTGGCTCGGCTCGAAGTCTAGTAAAACGTGATTAATCGCTCGCTTCCTTTCGCGGGATGTAGGTATCCCTCGGCTTGAAGCACTGGAATACCAACACCCCCAGCAGCCCCTATCACAGGGCCACCACCACCACCACCACCATTCACCGCAACCACACACCAAGAAGACTCCTCCCCTCCCCCGCTTCTAGCGGGTTAAGTATATAGTGATAATCGGATAACTGCGGTCCAGAACAGAATTGGGTTTCGGCTCCGAGGGGTCAGTACCTCGCATTGCTTTCTCTCTGCCAGCACCGGAAGAAAGGGAGAAACGAGGCTAACAAAGTAGCCGGGCGGAAAGTATACGTTCGTTAGGCCACCGGTTCCCTCCAGCCAACACAACCTCTCCTCTCTTCGAATTCTCGAACGCGTTCGCGAGCTTCGCTTCTTCCAGCGAAACTATCTGCTCGATCGCCCGCGGAAACGACCGCCTCACGTTCCATCCGCGAATCGTCTAATCTTCAGATACTGTATGATTGAGTCTCGATTGGGGATGTTTTCTCGATTGATCGTTTCACAAATTAGAAAGTAAAATATTGCAACTTCTAGTTTCATCGATGAAGAACCGAAGATTTGGATTTTTGAATTTGAAACGCCCGAACCTCAGTCCCTCTTTCTCTACAATCGGCTCGCTACAAAGAACATACGACAGTTACAGAGTGAAGCGTCCGAAATACCGCAAGTCCGTATGCCGAACTTCGCGGGGTCGTAACTCCCGTTCCGCTTGCTCGCTACTGTACTCGGGGCTTTGACGGTGTTATAAGGATATATGTATATAGACTTTATATGTATATTTTAAAAACTTAACAAAATATACAATAAAACGATGAGGTTCGAGGTAAAGTGAAGTTGTTTTCGGTTCGAGTATCTATGTTTATTAATATTGTACTGATAAAGATAATTGTAGATATACATCTATAATATAATGACATTATAAATCAAAGGATATAATTTGAACATATAGTCGTGATATAGTCATAACATCACAGATACAATTCCTAAGCCATTTGTATATTATTTGATCGCTTTCTTTTCAATAAATAATTATTTAAATAATGATTTAAATAACAAGTTATTTGTTATTTGTTATTTGGATATTCAAATAAAACGCAAAAATAATTATTTATTATTTGAGCAAGTCTAAATGAATTTATTTAGAATAATAAAGTTAATTGTTATTTTTGCAAACACAATTTGCAATTATTTTATTTGTATGAACAAATAATTCGGTTTGAGTAGACCTCACAGCACTTTCCTTGTCAAGCAACAAGGTCAATACTTCATTGCTTTCTTCACAAATTGTGCTTTGTTTTACAATGTGCTTTACCCGCATCTGCTTTTTTCAAATCTACCGCTAATGCATCGGCTACGCATCAAACGCATCACTTCTGAATTCTCGTAGCTGATGCACGGTTGATGCGAGAGAAGTGGTGGGAATCTGTGCGCTCTGATGCGCTGCTGATACGCGCATTGAATGAAACGGAACGGTTTTCTATGCAGTCTATGCGCATTATGCGTGAAACGGAACCGGCACCCTATGTTTAGGCTATGGACTAAATTGGGTGCGAAGGATATGGGGAAACGATACGGAAACTAAAGTATTGCTTACAGATAAGATTGCCCTGTCAATGGTTCGCTCTCGAGACGGTCCCGAAGTGGTGTCCGATTACACCCAAACTCTGGGACCGTCGCGTCGCGTCGAGTGTTTCGAGTTATTGCAGCGGACCGTGTCTAAATAAATATCTCACGTCCGGTCTGCTCGAGACCGAACACAGAGAGAACGTTGTACGTTGTAAAACATGACGGATCGCAGTCGTCGTCGGCGTTCCACCAAATTTTCCAGGTGGTTCGTCCAGGTTTCGCGACTAAACGACTAACGTAAGCGCGGCGGAAGGTAGAGATTGGGTTAGGGTAACGCGAATCTCCGCGGCCGTTTGCCGGCACACGTGCACATACCGCATGTACCCCGTACGTTCTATGTACGTTGGTTCTGGTAGCGTATGTAGCGGCGGATTTCAAGCCCGTGACAGAACACGCTGTCACACAGACAGAGAGGAACAGAGAGAGAGAGAGAGAGAGAGAGAGAGAGAGAGAGAGAGAGAGAGAGAGAGAGAGAGAGAGAGAGAATAGAGGAGAGAGTTCGATTTGATCGCATTGCATTGCGAGCGTACCCGCGCGCACCCTCACCCTCGCCCACGCCCTCGCCAGCGTCGGGTGCCTTGTATCGGTCGTGGCGAGATTCGAAAGTAGATTGGGAAGAGCCGGGGCAAGCGTGCAGCAGACAGCCGAGGTAATACATACAATCTCCCTTGTTGTCTGGCATCGAGTCTCGCTGCGGCGAGAGAGACAGAGGCGGCTCCGGTCGGTGCCAAACGGCCGAGCAAGCGAGAGAGAAACTGCTCAACGAAGGAAAGAGAACGAGACCGAGAGCGAGAACGAGAAGGGAGAGAGAGAGAAAGAACCGAACACAGTGGGGTGAGCTTTGAAAAGCGCGGCAGCTACCGGAAGTCTTATAAACAATCCCAAGAGTGATGGGAACGGGGACCGAACTACCCCCGGCCTAGCCCAAAGAGGATCAATGGTGAACGGAATGCGTGTAAACAGTGAGGCAGCGTTACACGCGCACTTCTGTGTGCGCTCTCTGACTTTCTCCCTTCCTCTCCTCCTTTCTTTCTCTCCTCCGTCAATCCTGTCCCGACTCTTTACCCTTTTTCCTGTGTTTCTAGTCCCCTATACATGGACACCGGGAACCGACGCGACGCGGCGCGACGCGCGCCGCGGAAACTGCGTTTAGGCGTTCGTCTCGAGGTGATACGCTCGAGAGTGTCAATAAGTATTGAGTTACCGGGCCCGGCATATTGAACTTTGCCGCCCTGGCGCGTGTGTGTTTGTGTTGCGACTGTTTAATCCCGTCTCTGCTATGTATGGCGAAATAATTTTCTCCCCTGTGTCCCGCTAACGAAACTGTGCTCGTTGGTTTTTCCATCCTCCTGTCTCTCTTATAGCGTTGCCCTCCGTTCAACAAATATTTGTACTGTGCGGAGCACGAGAGAAAACTAGCGGGAAGGGAACGGGGAAAGAAGCCTGACCATTCAGATTGCCTTTGCGTTCCTCTTGCCCCGTTCCCCTCCCGCTAATTTTCTCTCGTGCTCTGGACAGTACGTGCGCCAGCCAGCACCGTATGCCGCCGCTCCGGTTAATTGTATACGCGAAAAGGTGCTCGAAGTGTGAAATATTAGGTTGAAAGGAAAATTTCTATTGTTCGTTTCCTTTTTCCTTTGATCGGTCGCGTAAACAGTCGCAATTAATCTCGCTTTAATTGCTGTGACCCGGATCCTTTGTGTCGCCGCATTCCATTGTGAACTGTAAAAAAGCTTGTGGAGATTAGTTGTCGTTTAATTTGACTGTGCTAGCGGAACGGACTCCCCGTTCAGTCAGTTTTGTTCGAAGAAGGAAATACTGGGACGGCGCAATGCAATTTGTTATTAGCGAAGGGTACTGGTTGTTCTGAATATTTTTTCTTGCGCCGCACAGTGGGCCAGATCGACGCGCTAGCTGTTCATGGGCCAAAAAATCAAAGTCCTCATATCGATTTTTAACGAATGTACAATACAACTTAAATGTTTCTTAATTAAAGTTATTAAAAACTCTCGTCACAATAAGCGTTCAAAGATCAAACTTTTTCAGATACGATTTATCACAGAAAAAAATTCCTTTTCTTCATAACGGCGTCCTGGAAAACCTACTGAAGATTCAGTGGCCAATTTTTTTTTATACTGAAGTATGTATATCCATGTTGAGAACGCACCAGGAATTAAACATTATTGTTCGTAATTTATTATAAAAAAGAATATTTAGTCTACTAAGGAAAATCGTCAAAGTTTTTCACATTTGGCAAGGGATAAAGTTGTCATTCGTGTCGATTCGTGTGTTCTAACAAAGTGGAACATTTTCGGAAAGATCTCCTCTAAAAGATCGTACAAAATTCAGATCTTCCTTAATCCTGCTTCCGAAGTTATGCTAGTTTAAAGCGTCGCGTGACACGCAATTCTCCGCGGTGAGTCGCATTGACGACCACTCAGCGGCTCTTCAGAGTGTAAAGACCTAACCCAGAGCTATCTTATGAATTTTTTAGATTATATGACCATGGATAAACATTCGAACTTGTTGCTAGCTTTGTTGAATCATTTGTATTTCAGAGATCATAGTAATAGCATCGTAGTATAGCATCACAGCAGTTTTTATTTATTAATAGATAAATACAGTCAGAAGCAGAAAATCCGTATGATCAATTGATTGTAGTCAGTAACTTTGTAAAATATAATACTTAATCTTGTTTGAATATTTGTGATTCTTTAAATAAGACAGTAATTACACATTTTTGTTATTTCATTAAATGTAATACACTTTATGCATTCAAAAATTATGGATTACTCTTGTTTAAATGCCAGCGCGAAAAAATCTACGGGAAATGATGTGTCGCATGTTAAAAAAAAATTTCTTCCGCGCGTGGTATTGGAAAAACCACAATTTTCTTGAAGTTGTGCAAGTTTAACGAATTCTTTCAAGGTTAAAAAACGTTCGTACCACAATCTCCATAATTATCCCATATTCTGCAAAGTTTCAGCTTTCATTTAAAAAAAATTTCATCACTCTATCTCATTTCTATCGAAAGTTCTTTGATTTTGACACAGATTTCGTCGGTTTGGCCCACTGTGCGCCGCTGCGCTGCACAGTGCGGACAAACGGGGCATATCTCACTACACGTGTATATCACGATGTACGATAAATTCCTTTGGCGAAACGTTTTATTAGGTGGTAATTGATATTATTAATCATATAACAATAATTTTTATGCATAAATATTGTTAATTTTTTTTTTTAATTTATTAATTTTATTGTTACATTTTTTTTTGTGAATAATTACTATTGCATTTACATTAGTAACCAAATTTAGATTTTTATAAAAAATTTTACCATGTGTCGCACTCTCCAGAGTCCCAAAAATCAAATAATATTACATTAATTGTAACTCAGTGTTGCAATAATAATTCTGTATAATGGAAAATGCTCACCAAGGTATATGCATTCTTTTTACATTTAATAAAGTAGATATATTTTTTGTATAACTTTTCAACGGTGGTTTCATTTATTACTTGCATATAAAACTTCAAATTAACATATCTCGAGAAAGGCAAAAAATATCCTGAGATTTTGACATATTCGGATATATTACTTGTTGTAGTTTAAGAATTTCATAGTTTAGCCTGCAACTAACTGCTACTCTTAATTTTATAAACGTTTTAATAAGTGCCCGTACCTTGCCTTTATGTTGTATTGTGGAAAATTCGTTAATTTCTTTATAAATTTATTAGTTATATCGTTAAATTTCATTTTCTGCGAATAATTACCAATACATATACATTCGTAAACAAATTTGGATGTTTGTACAAAATTTTGCCATTTGTCCGCCACAGAAAAATTCAATATTCGTGTATATCACGATATGAAATACATTTCTTTTGCAAAAATGCGTATTAGGATGGAAATTGTTATTAATAATCATATAATAATCATTTTTATGCACAATACAATTTTGCAATAATTATACAGGGTGGACGATTTATCTGAAGAGATTGAAATATCGCGAGAAACGACAACACAAAGCAAATCTTGCGATTTTACTGAAATTGATCAATATTTAATCAGAAATGTGCAAGATCACGGGATTGAATGATTCGTTTTGGATCACATTCAAAGTACCGAGGATGACTCGGATAGCGAATAGCGTTTTGTTAAGTTTGTTAATTTTGTTTATACTATTATAATTTGTCTAAGTTTAATATTATTAATATTAAATATGGTTCATTTATTATTAATTTCGTTTTAAATTTGTTAGTTTTTAAAAACATATTTTTGTTTAAATAAAAATTGTTAATTTCTTAATAAATTTATTAATTATATTGGTAAATATCATTTTCTGTAAAAAAATTACCTATATATACATTAATAACCAAATTTAGAGAAGTGCCGAATATTAGGCCATTTGTCCGCACTGTGCGCTGTTGGGACTGGGGATATTTTTATTAGGCTATTGTATCGAAGCAGATAGAACTTATAGCTACTAAATCAGACATTTTTTATTTTCGGATTTTCGGGAAAACCGGGTCCCCTGATAACATAAAGGCCCCGATCGCTATATTCATGGCAACAATCATACAATGCACGGTTATGCTTCGCTTCGCACGGTTCATTGTATTGCACGGAACGCACACGCGTGCCGTGACATCTATGGAGATAGAGTGCGAGAACTAACCGAGATAGACTGCGGGAAGGAAACTCAAATACTTCATAGAGTCAGGGAAGATCGCTAAGCTGTAGAGCTTATGTTGGAGAACTCTAATTTAATATAGTCGCGAAACGTATTAAGTTGTCATCAAAATTTTCATCTGCTTTCGTCATGACGAACTAATAATTATTCTAGAGGAAATAATTATTTCGAGATTCTATGGACGAGATATCTATAAATTTCCAGCGCCACAAATTTCAAATATTCATATTTTCGAAATAGAATAATCCATTCCGTATTCCGTTGTCTACTGCACTTGTTTAGCTTCTTTATTTCGCGGTTTTTCGCTTCGTTCCAATATTTTCTGAATCTACTTTTCGGTACCGTATACTTGTTTCCCCTACATCCTCTAATTTTCTTCTTCAGCAGTGTTTCTGTCGGGCGCACCATTCCTTCCACTATTTTATCGCCTCCCGTTTCTTCTTCTCTTAGGTTTCTCCTCTTCCGCTTTTTAATTTTCCTTGTAATCTTCTCCGTTAGGATATACGCAGTCTTTTTGTATTTTTTCCTCACCGTGGAGCTGAACCTAATTTTCAGTTTTATTCCTACCTTGCTGCTTTCGAAAATGTCGTTCCTTATATTTATGAGAAAAGTGGTAGTCTCATGTATTATGTTCATACTGCGATAACAAAAATTCTGATGCTATGAATTCAGTAACTGTTTCAATAGAAAAAGGATTTCGTCAATTTTGTAACCATCGTCATCAAAATTTTTGTAGTACCTCGTGTCGGCTTCTGCAATATTCTTTGCTCGACGCGACACTAACTTTTCAGAGGATTAGGGCTCTGTCAACAGACAACTTAGACCACGTGTAATTATAATGAAAGCATTGTACAAAGTGTTAATTATTCCAACAAAGGGTCATCCGTGGAGGATATAGCAAGGGCCATATATGTACCTAACATTTAAACCACCGCTTGCTTGGGTCACTCGTGACACAAGCCTTGACTCTGTTTTATGTGACAGTTCCGTGCTGCTCGAGACCTCCAAGTGTATGCACACGCCGGAACACAGTTCGCGAACTTTGTGAAAACTGAACATTTTCCTTGAACAAATATTCTTTGAAGGAGTGCCTTGCCTTCTGGGGAAACATTTTCTCAGTTGACCAGCTCGTTGCTTGCCAAGAGTCTGACCGTCTAATAGGAAGGTTATAGTGTACATTAGGGTGGACCTTAGCTATACCTGGTGAAAATTTTTTCACGACTTTCCTTAACCCTTAGCACTCGAGTGGCGACTCTGAGGCGCCACTAAATATTGCTGTACCATTATTCAAAATATTGTTTACATTACTAAATATATTAGTGTCTATTCAATTACTAAACATTTAAGTATTGCGCGAGGTATTATATCAATTCATACAAAGAAAAGAATTAATATAGAATGGAATTATTCTAGGTCGAAAGTAATGTTTAATTTTCCAGTTAAAATAGGTCCGACTGCAAAGGGTTAAAATTGTGCCATTGGGTAAGAAAATAATTCCTGCAAAATATGAAGTTGATCGGATAAGAGAAAGGTGTGCCACATTTTTTGTGAAAGCTTCACGCCCCCCCCCCTAGAATTGTGTCATTGGGCAAAAGAAAATAATTCCTGCAAAAGATAAACTTGATCGGATAGAGGGAAGACGTGCCACATTGGCGTTAGAGTTGCGGAAAACATGAAATTTTATAGGAATGGGAATATTTGAAGGAAATACTTTTGATTATGACTAAACGTTCTTTTTGTTTCATTGTTCATCTTTTGCAGGAATTATTTTCTTACCCAATGGCACAATTCTAGGGGAGGAGGCTACGTGAAAAAAATCTTGCAAAAAAAATTTCACCAGGTATAGCTGAGGCTAGAGTTGTGCAGAATTACAATTGAATTACTCCAGAATTATAATTACAAAGTAATTGAATTACATTGTAATTAAATTATATTGCAATTTATAATTCAGATCTTCATTCAATTAAATTACAATGTAATTCAATTACGTAATTGAATTACTATTAATTGAAATACAATGTAATTCAATTACGTAATTGAATTACTATTAATTGAAATACAATGTAATTCAATTACGTAATTGAATTACAATGTAATTGAATTAGCACAACTCTGGCTTAGGCACACCCTAATGTGTGGCACACTTTCCCGACGTCCGATTGATCTAAAACTTTGGGTATATCATTTTTCTATGAAATGGAACAATATTGGGAGGAGTCGTGCCTAAAATTTTATGGTCAAAAAATAAGGTACACCCTAGTGTACGTACATTTCATGTGCTCCCAGGGTCAGTTGTGTACAGAAAATGAAATTAAAAAATTGAGTTTGCTCTTCATCAATGATTTTATAAAATGGTCCATAAAAATTCAGGTTTGCATAAAGATCCGGATCATTAATGCGACCATTAATTTGAATTTCGAAAGACAACAAGTTCCTTATCGACGTCCAAGCGTGTTCACACGACGAAAAGATGGAAATTTGGTAGGTTCGAAGAAGTGTTTCGATATCGACGGGGTTGGAGCGTCGATGAACTGAAAGTGGTCTCCGAGAAGAAAGCAAAGCGGCGCGACGCGGCGGGACGTTTCAGTTCGGTCAGTTCGTCCGTAGCTCGAATAAAGTCCCTGTTGGTAGCTAGTCTAGAAATCGGGGTCGCCTGTTATCTTATTTGCCGTGCTGAGGTATCCATCGTAATTCAAGAATCGAGATATACCGGCGCGGCGGGAGAGATAGTCCAGGAAGACGGACACAGAGGAAATCCTTTTCGGAATCATATCCTTTTCCCCATTGCTATGTATGATGCGCGGACGGCATGCACACGTTGCATTATGCATCGCGTCATAATGCAAGCCTGAGGGGTAACGCCAGATTCGTGAATTCCTTTTGCCTGTTTTGCAATATCGTCGGATGCGGGTTCTCGGGTTTCCTTTACCGGGAAAACCGTTTCATCCGCGTCCCTCCACTCCCGTCTGCGTTTCTCGACGCTATCTTCCTCTTTCTATCGTGCTTTCTCATATATATATATTTATCTATACACATAACATATATATTATATATGTATAGTGTTCTGTACACATATATAGATCCCCCTAACACGTGATCCTTGAGCGCAAACATCACTTGGCAGGGTGTTCATGTGCGATCGGCGAAACCGTTTCTAGCTCGCTCGTTTCCTGATTATAAAATTATATCGTGCCACCGGTCCCATGAGAATCGACGCCTCAGGATTACGCTATCACCTCGCGAATCTTTTTAGACACCCCCTCGCACCTCGACGAACGGATGCGCTGACGCGTCCTATTTCCGGTTATATTGTCAGCCTGTTTCCTTGTTCCGAGCGTTTAACGGCTCCGACGCCTTAAACCAGCCAGCTACTACCATAAAAGCTGAAGCAGATTCCGCTTTGTTGTTCGATCATTCGACGCGTCTGCTACCGAGCACTGGTACCTGGCCAATTATTAATCGCGCGATCTACTCTTCGTTCTCCTTCCCCGCCCTGAACCGGACGAGAATTTTTCATCGTTCTTGCTAGCTGTAGCTGCCTTCCTGGATGGATACACGGTGTGAATAGTTCAGGGCACACATTTTTAATCAGGTTACACTCCGGGACAAAAAGATAGCACATATTTCCCTCATTTGGTACATTAAACTGAAGTCCACGAAGTTTAACTGCCCGTGAAGAACGTGCAACAGTGAGAACAGCATCAAATTCGAGGCTGACTGCGAGACAAATCACCGAAAGTGTTGGCGTATAAACACTGGCGGAAAGAATGTACATTGTGTTTTAGAAAAATGCAAACACTTAGCGCGAAGAGAATTGCAGAAAAAACCTTGGTTAAAGAAGCAGCATAAAGTAATGTATTAAAAAATTGTAGAAATATTTATCAAACCGAATGATTAAAGTCGATAGCTGTAAAGGAGGTCCTACAAAATATTGAGCATTGATTTTTGTCGATTAATTCTATTATATTTCAAGTTTTTCGTTAAGTGTGCTATCATTTTGTACTTCTATACTTCGTTAATAATTCTACTTCATTCAATGAAAATAGATAAGTTAATGAAGCTTCGTTTCATTTCATTCATATATGTTAAGAAAGACACACTAAAAATATGTGTATAAGAAAAATGAATTTCTAATGTTTAATAAACAGAAATTACATTAATTTCAAAGTGTGCTATCTTTTCGTCTCGGAGTGTAGTCTGAAGTTGTTTTTCGAAGCTTGTAACAAAAATTTGAGAAACGATCTGCATGCTGAAAGTTGCATAAAAATTGGTCAACTGGTTTGTGAGTTACAAACGATTAAAAATGGTGAAAATTGCAGAATAATAGGACAAAGTGGTTAAAATATTCCAAGACTGTAAAAAATAGTGAAAAACTCTTCCACATGAACGTAGTTTGTTCGATAGAGAAAAAATCCATTTTTGACGAAGAGATCCATTTTTTCATGATGAGTACTACAGATAAAAATAAAGAGACTGTTCGACTATAAATTTCAGTAGTTCTACAAAAGGGAAGGAATCTATAGAAGTACATTGTAATTATATCCCGCTGGGCAGACAAATGCATTTAACCACATATTTGACGCAGAGAAGTGCGCCGAGCTTAAAAGTGCTACTTTTAGAAGCTTACACAAAGGACAGCTAGTACAGATTTTTTGCGGCTACTTCACAGGATTATAATTTCACCTATTTTTGTGCAAGGTAAGCCACTCGTGACAATGACACGCATCTCGCTCTTAGAGTACACTACCCTCTATAAAATCCCTCGGGTGAAAAATTTATCTCTGCTCTTACCTGAATAATATTCCTCTTATTACCACGCTTATATTAACTTGTCGAGTTGTTCTCGTATATGCGTCAAATCTTGTAATCTAATTTTAAACCTCTTCCCGATGAGCTAGAGAATTGCAACTTTAAACATAGCTCAGAACTGGATGACAATGCAATATTAAAAAACAAATTTTAAAAAAACTGTGCGTCTAGGAGAAAAAATTTTAACATTAACCGTCATACCTCGCCATGTGACGCTCGGTAGTACGTGCGTGATCGCGTTCAGCGATCCCCACTCCGCGCGCCAGCGCTCCCTACTCCACTACGCGTTCCCATTCCGACTCATCCCCACCCCACTGGTCGCTTCGAACCGAAGGAGCTCAGTGTGGTTGTGGTGCTCCGTTTATTCAGTTCCATTTCGGACAATTTCGGACAATTTCTATCACTTGCGTTTCTATATATATCGCACTATTTCATCCCAGTATTCCTATATATTGCGTTCCATTTAAAAAAGACTAAACAGTAGAAAATAAAAAATATATTAACCTTTAACTACCCGCGCCCTGAACTTTCACGTAAGATTGGTGTACTTTTTACACCAACTTAGTGCATTTCAATATAAGCGTGGTTTTTAAAAAGTTCTTTTAGTATATTTTTTTATTATTAAAATTCAAAAAATTCAAATCTCCTCGAAAAGCGCGTGCTGGGAGCGAGGATTCGGTTAGCGTGTCTGATCATTGCCGACTGTTTCTACTTAGAGTGAATATTCAGACGCTTTCAACGTCGAGTGCTTTCAAACTATGAATGTTCCATGTAATGCTTCCAATTATTTGTTCCTAAAAGCGCTGTTTTCAAAAGAAATTCTGAAATAAAATGGTGAGGACAGCTTGCGCCGCGAAGGGTCAATAACCCCAACGTGAAACAATTTTCATTAATTTTTAGTTCACCTACAGACGCGGAAAAATCATTATTCCGTGGTTACGATAAACGATATTCGGCACTAGAGTCCCCGCCAACAAAATCAATTCGATGTGCGAATTGCCAGAGGTTTGTGAAACAAAAGGCTTCCGGTCCGAGTTGCACGTGTCCGTAATTGACGATAAATAAAGAAACACGCGGGTCCGTCGGCGGATAATCTTTCACGACCGCCATTAAAGGCGCATTTACGAGCGGCGTCGTCTTCTGTGTTTTCTTTTATCTCGGCTTAAACAAGAACGCAAAGGATCTTCCGTACGCGGGGGCTTAAACGATTTTCTCACGCCGTATTTACGTGGATGAGCGATCTCGCGTTGATGAAGGGATGAGTTTGCGGGAGAGGGTGAGATACAATCGGGACGCAAACTAATAAGAGAATAATGAGAGTGGACTAGCCGGCTTCTTCCATACCCTGGCGTCGGGAACTTTCTCTCTGTTACTGATAATGGCCAACACCCTCCCCGACCCCCGCATCTTTTCTTTTTTCCGAAACCGGCTGCAATTTATTTAAAAGCGTTTGAACTCGTATCTTTGAGAATTAACAAACTCTCTCTCTCTCCCCCCCCCCTCCTCCCCCTTAATGGAAAACGGTACGCGTAACGCTTGAAATCGCTTCGCCGCTTTGACGCCTGTTTGCCGTCGGCCTGTTCTTCTTTTTTCCTTTTTTTTCTGTTTTCTTTTATCAAGAACGTAAGAAATGACAACACGATAACGTGCTCCGGTTCGTTTACACATCAATAGCAAACGAACCGTTTATCGCAGTCCAGCTCGCAACTAACTGATTAATACACAGCCGCGTAAATTGCATTTTACTCGCGACGTTCAGGGAATTTGCTCTTCGTATGCAGTTGCAAAATGAATGGCCCGACAGACAGTCCGACGAAATAACAAAGTAGCTATCTTGGAAGGACCCACTGTTTAAATGCTTAATTACTGTCCGCTAACCACCCGGAAGTTTTAATACCTTGGCTAGTCCATTTTGTATACTTTCCCGCAGAAACGGGATCGTTGTCTCTATCGCGTTCGCGATTCTTGTAAACGGATCAGGGAACGAACTCCGGCAATTTTTCGATATTTGTTCATTGTCGAGGTACTGCGGGACTTAGTAAGGTTCCCGGTGCAATCGAAGAGTAATGCTTTCTCCTCTCCCTCCCCTTCCCACTCCCCGGTGATTCCTACGATAAAGTTGCCCTTAATTTGTATAAATTGTACGCTCCCTGGAGGTCATTTGTCCCGATCGTAAATTCCCGAGTATGCTGCGTAACTTTTCTATCAGATGGCCGTCCAGTTCGCATAATTCCACCGCAATATTATAAATTATGCTTATCAGTTCCGCGAGCTGCGTTTTGTTCGTCCGTAGCAATTCGGCGAGCAGTTTAGCGGTGATTTTTAGTCGCCCCAATCTCGAACTTCTGCGTGTACTTGTTGTTTGTGCTTGACGATTTATGTGGGTCTTTCTGTCAATGACAACAAAGTGTTGCTGGTTAAGATAAAATTGCTTTTGTGCGTTTATGAAGGCTGCACATGATTATCGAACTTCCTCATTTTCTTCTGGAACGATTATATTAGCTTGCCCAGTTGTCGTTGTATGCGTCAAATCTTGTAATCGAATTTTAAACCACTTCCCGATCAGCTAGAGACTTGAAACTATAAACATAGCTCAGAACTGGGTGAAAATGCAATATTAACACAAATGCAATTTTTCGGGTTCGCACAAGTGATCCCTTAATTCTTTTGAGGATTGTATTAAAAAAAAACTTTTTGTAAACCACGCTCATATTAAAATGCACTAAAAAGGAGAAAATAATTTTTTTTAGGAGCGCTGGACTATATTGACGTAATCTTCGTGGGCGTTCTACGCTTTTATTTATGGTCACTAATGTCTGAAAAAATTATTTTCTCCTTTTTAGTGCATTTGTAGTATAAGCGTGGCTTTTAAAAAGTGTTTTTTTAATATATTTTTTTTAGAATATTGAATAAAATTGTCGCGCGGGAACGCTAGAGAGAAACGTAACAGTTAAAGCGCTAAAGGTTAAGAACTCTGTCATCTTCCTGGAAGAGAAAGATATAGACAGAGGCGCACGATAGAAGGCAGCTCAGGGGTGGCGTTACACGGAAGAATTACGAAAGGGAGGAACGAATACGTAATATAATGTTACAGGGGTATTGGGGGTAGTATGTAAAGTAAGGACATATTACCAATTTCGAGGAACATAAATAATACCCGGACGTGGGATGAGCCAGACGATCCGGGCGAGCAATTTTCCAAATTAGAAGACTCCTTCCCTCCATGATAACGTGTGAACATTCTCGACGAGCCTGCGCCGCCCCTTCGAGACACCTTGAGTATTCAGGGGCGTAGGGTACTCTCCTTCTCCCTCTTCCACTCGCCCTCTTTCTCTCTCTCTCTCTCTCTCTCACTCTTTTTCGCTCGACAGGAAAACACGAAGGTATGCCATTCCGTCGTGGATGCTACAAAAATGCGGTCCCTGGACGTACAACGTTCGGAGATGCTCTCTTAGAATATCACAAACACGTTCCATGCAAAACAAACGGCTTGTATAATCATAGCTGGGGGATGAAACTTCGGCTATCCGTAATGTATTCCTGGGTAAACGCTAGCCGTCCGTAATCTTCGAAACCGGAAGTCCGTATGAACAGCTTCTTGCGAACTAGAGAGCGAACGTTGTTTTTGTTATCGGTGCCGCGATGCACTGTGCAGCTTCTAGTCGCGACTATTCGCTATTGTTGACTCTGGCTCGCTCGCTTTTGTCCAGGTGTCTTGGAAAAATATCGATTTTTCAGGCCAATAGGAGAGGTAACTAGATCTTCGAACAAAATCAAATTCTTATTCTTCCTTCAACGATTTCGACAGGATGAAAATGACACATTGATTCTTGATCTATGTTAATTCTTGCGCAGCGATGCAATTCATTCTTTTGCTGTTCGAAATTTCATCGAATCGTTTCTGCCACGAACGCCACGAGATTGTTTAAATCTACACATTCGTTGAATTTAAACAAGTTTCTCATGAAGAATCTTTTTATCGTGGGGAAAGTGTGCAGAGCTGTATTCACATGACCTATTTCAGAAATCTTACTTTAAGGACTCGCTAAAATCCAGAAGCAAGATGAAGTCGAACATATATTTACCTCTTTTCTACCGTCTGTTAACGCTGCCTTCGTTCTTTAGACAGGTTCTACATATTACATTCGTTAGACGCATTGTACTCGTTCGCAAATACGGCTGACAATCTTCCGAGTACTTCTCCGAGCAAGATGGTAATATCGCAAGATAATAATAATATTTTTAGTGAAACAAATTCTCACAAATTCCCAGTACTCGTGAAGCCGTGTCATTTAAACAAATTCGGAATATCCCAATTTTCCCGATAACGGCGAGGACCGTTTTTCGGTGGAGCGCGACGTAACAGTTGAGGAACTATTGGAACGCACTGTGCGGACTAGTTCCGACGCAGTTGGCAGCTTCCGAGGGAGCTTCTGTTGGTTCAGTGTCGAGGAGACAACGCGCTGGTGTATCCGAGCGTGGCGAAACGAGGATCCGTTGTCAGGGGGTTGAAGGATAGAGGGAAACGGACAGAGGCTGGGACGGATGGGAAATGGGCGAACGTAAAATGCGAACAGGCCAAGGAATAACGAGAGTATGATCCCGAGGCAGAGGATATGACGTAATACAATATGTGCGGTGTCGTCTGTCCCATCCCATTTGTTCGCGTTCGCGCCCCGTGCTGCCCCGGAAAAACGTTCCGTAGTCCGTCCGATCCGCGTGTCGGAGCCGGCGCTAGCCTGGTTGAAGGAAGAGGGCCTGGTCGGTCTCTATAGACGAGACAGAGTGGGATAGAATTGGAAAGAGAGGGACAGTGAGGTGCCACGAGCTGGGCTGGCGTTGATAACGACTCGCCGGCGTTCATATTTTACGCGACGCTCATCAATAATTCATGCTGTGAATAATGCAGCACTGTTTCGCGTTACTTTATACCGGTCTCTTCCTTCCTTCCTTCCTTCCTTCCTTCCTGTCTTCCTTCCTTATTCGTCCTTCTCTTCCTTCCATCGTCCACCGGCGATCTTTCTCTCCTCTTCCTCGTTCTCGTCCTCCCACGATCGTCCTCAGCAAGGACAGACGCGAACTTCCGGTCGGGACACTTTTATCTTTCAGTTTATTCTCGAAAACGGAGGCACGCGCGACATCACCTATCTCCACCCTCGCTGTTTATCCTTAATCCACCACTGGCTCTTTCCCTGCACGTATACATATAGTCTACGCGCGATTAGGCTCGCCTTGTCCTGCGTCCAGTTTTAATTGAATGGGATTTCGAGGCAGCGGAGTTGTTTAACCCCCTGCTCTGTGATTCCTTCACGGCTTAAATTATCAAACCTCTTTTGTATTAGATTTTTATTAAACTAAATGTAAATTAACGCAAGTCAGTGTATCCGAATAGGTTAAAGGAACAGTTCGATTTACCAGTTGCAAAAAATTGATTATTTTCTGTTTGAATGTAGAGCAGCACGCGTAGAGTACACCCACGAAGTTGCAGGCAGAAATTCGAAGTAGTTATGCAGATACAGCTCGCGAGACAGTAGCACATTGTAGAGCCTAATTGGTAGTAGTAGCCTAATTGGGATCACTGCCTAAATTGAAGCAGCATGTATCTTGAGAAAGAAAAATACCTGCTGTGTTATTAATGGTACCAGTTGATTGTGAATTATGCTTTGAGTTCGAGTTAGCTGTATGCCACGCTAAAGAATAATACTCGGAGTTCTCTGGTGGCGCTAATTGACGACGAGTTCAAATTCAAAGACCAAGACGAAATTATTGTGCCGATCAACTTGAGATTTTTATGTGTATGGAACAATCTTCCCAGTGGAATTTTGTCGAATAGTAACAAGAAAAATAAAGCGAAGGGCGAACCTGTGTGATTGTACGAGACACGGAATATTTTTTTATCGATACTTTGGAAATAAAAGCAGGGACCAAAAATAACAGTTATTCTAACATTTTCTACGATAAAAATCATCTCGGTTACTTATAATCCTTATTTCTAACCAATACGATTTTAGTCGATGAAATACTTGTTCTTCGATGACTGTTTTTCTTTTTGGTTATAACAGTTAGGGTAGCCAGGGTCCCTGAATAAAAGTTGTCGAGTCAAAAGATTTTCCGAAGTAGGAGGAACGAATAGAATAAAATAGTCAAACGAAAGTGCATATCCCATGCATATGCAGATGTCCAATGGTTTCGCGTTTCGCTGCAGGCTACAAATTACAGAACAGAAGCCTTGTTTCTGAAAAAGAGGGTGAGCTGTCATGATGCAACATAAAGAAGGTGAATATTTCACGCTCGAGGCCGAGGCTAGAGGCTTTGAACAGCCAATTGAATTTAATTCGACTCGGGTACCGCTTTCCTCCACGGAATATAAAATTTATATCGCGTTCATTCGTTTTCTTTGTTCTCTTAATGTTCGGAAAATATTAAATTAAAATATTATTCGTCGATAGAAGACATGTATTATTCAATAGAATTAATCCCGCTGTGTGTACCAGAATGTTCATTTAATTAAATCCATAATTGATGGATTGCACAGGAACAATAAGAACTCCGTTCGCGCGGCTAGAAAGCTATTAAATCGAAAACGTTATTATGGAACTAAAGGGTTCTGTTAATTAAAATAAAATATCTCTGACAATTCGTCGATTTTTCCCGTACAATGGAATGTATTAACTCTCGAAAATTTATATTTATTTACAAGAGCAATTATTTTCTTTTAATTGTGACCGTCATTAATCTTCATTCTCGATAACCATATTCGATCAACTTCTGTCGGACTTTTATCTTCAATTAATGTTTTATTTACAAATCAGTTTACACGCACACTTCGATTAATCAATGTTGATCGAGCTGGAGAAATGTTTCAATAAATTTCTATCGATTCGGTGACGATTTACTATGGGTGCCGTTGAAAACAGAGAGAACTCCTTCCGGTGCAGCGCGCGGCACGGCGCGGCGTTCCCGAGAACGCCGCGCCGGAATAACTTTATGATGGTTACCGCGATAAATTATTTACTAAAATCCCAAGTCGAATTTCTCATCAATAATTCATGGTGTAGGACGATCCCTTCCACTACTTTCCGCCACTTTGTACCAACCTCCTCCACCGTTTCCACGATTCTCCTTACGTTCCTCGTTTCAGACTATGGTCTTCCAGCCGGGGCATTCATTTTTCCATTTATCTTTCGATGCCGGTCCCCGCTATCGATCTTATGTTTAACTCGATCGAGGTGCACGCCATTTTACTCGGCTGTCATAAACACTTTTCCTGCTCGGCGAATCGGGAATCGAGCTGGAAGCAATACGTATTTAAAAAATGATCCCGGACACGTTAAAAGAATCGAAATTGTACATTTAAAGAAAGTATTCGAATCGTACAATTTCAATCGATTTCGTGCATATTTAAGAATTAGAAAATAAATTTCTATTTCACTCCAGTTTGTTGCAATTCAGGTTGGACTTTTATATTGCATAAAGACCAGTTCTAATGAAACCTTTGCAACGAAGAAAGAAGCAAAGAACTCTTTCCTGACTTCATAAGAATATTTCTCGAATGTATTCGTTTCTTTGTTAAGATATTTTGAGTAAATATATTTTTTCCTCCGTATAGTCCAGAAGAAACGTTTCATCGTGTTTCCTCAGGCCGCGAGGTACGAGAGAATGATTCAAAGAATCCGAGACCGACCGATTTCACATTTCGTTTAACTTTCCCGTTGACTTCCGAGCTTGAAAAAAACAATTGTCAACGCCTCCGCGAGAGGTGGCAGTCGTTTCAATGAGCTTTTCCTCATTCCTTCGGTAATTCAGTTTTCTAGTTCCTTTCACTCGCGGCGTCCTCGTCCCGAAGATCTTAAAAGATCCCATTTCTCATTGAATCCGATTCTAATCTACGATTTCTTGAAAAAGGAACATTTAATTTCCTCTCGCCGGGCGGAGGGAGGGAGGGGATGTAACCGGCCGCGCGTTCTATTTTCCGATTTTGAATTTTTGGCAGTTCCGTTATTGCCTTGCAGAGTATGGTTGCTCCCGCTATGCCGGAAAGCCATTCGTTCGTTCGTTCGGTCTGACATATTTTTAAGTTCGAAAGAATGTGCGGGGAATTGCACGGCGCACTCGAAAACTGCGAGAATCGTTTATTGATTTGTTCTTACTCCCCTATTGTCGCAAGCAAGTGTGTAATCGCAGCATTTTCCCCGGAGATTCGATTTTTCCGATCGGAACACATCCGAACTCATTCGATCTGATTCAATGCACGGTGATTCATGCTCTTCCGTGCTTTTCAATTTCACACGATTGAATTGCTTCGAACTGATACGATTGGATTCAAACCAGACTACACCGCTCTCCCCTACCTGTAGCAAGATGTTTCGTCGGGAAACTGATATTCACCGATCGTTTCCGACCGTATCATAATTAATGATCAAATAGCCCCATTATATTCCACCACTGAATAACTTTAATTTGTCCCTTCCTCGGCTTTCTTCCATTACACGCTGTCCACGATTTTGCCACATCCCAATCCGTGAAAATACTCGGCCTTTATAGCGGGTGGTCAATTTATTCGAGCGACTTCGTATAATTAATTCTTGGTCATTTCGTTTCCATTCTACAGAAATCATGTAAGGTTGAATGGGGTAAGTCCGCCCTAGTTTTTGCAAAGTTGGAATTTAAACTGATGCATTTCCAGTCTAGTTTGTAAAAACTTAACGTTCTTGGTATCAAACTCTTGCCACAGTTATTACTGATCAATTAATATTATGTAGGATTCTAATTTTGCTTGAAAATATTGTACTAAGTGTCAACTAGGACGCACTTGCCCCAAAAATGGGGCAAGTCCGTCTCTGAGAGTTAAAAATGCTTTCGAACCTTGTTTCAAGTGCTACGGGACAAGAAAAGAATGATTAACAAGCCTGCTGCAAAATGCTTTTATATTGCATTAAATATATTGCTTAATTTTATCGTTACCCATACAGTACGCACTTACCCCACCGTGATAGTACGCACTTGCCCCGTGTAGTAATATTTACGGGGCAAGATCATCTTAGTGTTTTCCACAATAAATTAAAAAAAATACAATAAAAACGGTTCATTTAATGTAAACCTACATCAATATTTGTTGTACTTACCTAAAGTAACAACACAGAATATATTAATAACTTTTAAACTATTGCACGTTCAGGGTAACTCAAAGTTGTACGTGTACCTCGCACGTGACTGTGTGGCATTGGTTGATTTAAGCGAGGAAAACACCTTTATTCTTGGGCGACATCTATGTAGAATAGTTTATACTAACTTATACTACATTAATAAATACAAGCTAGAGAAATTTCGTTTATATTATAATAAAAATAACCAATTAACGGACTTGCCCCATAGACGGACTTACCCTACTCCACCTTATTAAGGAAATACGATTCTGTTTAGTTTAAGAGCGAATCACCCGTGTAGAACTTGTAATAGGGTAAATTTCCAACCAAACGAAACGCAGCGTTATTTTCTTTTCTGCAGAAATCGTTAACCAAGGAAATGGAAGTCTGCATAGTCTGGGTCTACCGAGTTTTGCCTAGAAAAGTGTTAATTTGCATAAATATCCCAAGTCCGGTAATAATTAGTAACAACAGAAAGAAAGAAAAAGGGTGGACGAAGGTAAGGAAATGTAATTGAATAAGAAAGAAAAGAAGCGAAGAAAGAGATTACAACGGCATTGCTTATTTAGATGGCAAATCGAATTATTAATATGCGGAGCGCGAAGAAATTCGCATTTTTACGGTGCAATTAAGGAAGATGGTGAACCGCGTGGAAATACTGGTAACTGGCTGGAACAGTGTTGAAATCGTTCGATTCTTATCGTCAATAAAATATCTTACTTACGTTACCGAGCAAAAAGTAGAACTTGAATTACATGGTATTGTGTTCGTGCAGACCATAAAGGACGAAACTGTTCAAAACCTATTAATGGGCGTCATGTGACATCACGCTCCACTAAGCAACGTGAAAATGTAAAGCACGCGTCTCTTTTCATCCGTCGATAATATTCTACATCTTACGTACGCTAGAATAGCTTTCTTTGCCCGTGGTTTTTATTTATGGATACTGTGTTCGTGCTTTTATGCGACAAGAGAGCGCTTATTCTCGGCCAAGCCGCATGTGTCATTTTAAGAAAAATCTCGGATAAAGGGACTTTTTAACGAGGAACTTTCTCAAACAGAAATTACAACTAAAAATGTTCTTCCAAGTCGTATTTAACCACGTTAAATATTTTAACCGTGCTACATTTTATTCGTATGATCTTCTTGGAATACTCTCCGAAAGTTCTCTTTAAACATTCATAACATTTCTGGATTTATATATCTTCGAGGTAAGAGTGTAACTTTCCAAAATCAGTATACGACAAACATTTGGTAGATTGCTAGAATTAAAAAATTTCGTATTAATAGACATCGCATATACACAATCGTGGACTGCTTTTTACTTCACCGGACTCAAAATTTATGCCTTTCTCCTATAGATTATGATGTATATGGTGTTTAATCCAGTAGATTTGTACACGGGGCGGCTGCAGATCGAACTTTCGATCCTGTCGGATCAATGGTTCCGGAGCTATACTTGCTTAAAGTTGAGCAATCTGCAGTGTTTTTGACAGGTAAGGGCGCCGCCATATTGGTTTGTAGTGACGGTCGCACGCCGCTTGTTGAGTTGGTTAGGATTAGGTCGGGGGGGGGGGGGTCGGCAAGGTCGTCAGTACAAACCAATATGGCGGCGCCCTTACCTGTCAAAAACACTGCAGATTGCTCAACTTTAAGCGACCATAGCTCCTCAATTATTGATCCTAGAGGATCGAAACTTTGATCTGCACCCGCGCCGGGTACAAACTTACTGGATTACATACCAAATACATCTTAATTCGTAGGAGAAAGGTACTAATTTTGAGTCCGGTAAAGTAAAGTTTACCCAAATTTTGTATTAAAACGTAAATGGTGTTTTTGCAGAATTGACATTTTGCGAAGATTCTAATTTAAGATATCCAGCACAATTTTGCGGCGATCTTCCTTAAACAAAATTGTTGAATTATGTTACCGCTTGTGAATCACCCAGTGTTAGGGTTGCCAGAAATGTTTTATCCAAATATAGAAGAAGTAATGAAAACTACAATTATATATACAGGGTGTCCCAACTAACTTGACCACCTTGAATATCTTTGTTGTTTTTAATGATACGTCAAACGTCTCTGAAGGACAATGTTGAATGGTAAAATGGGGCTCATAAGATACCAACAAAATTTTTTTTTCATGTAATTTTTTCGAGATTTCAAGGTCACCTTAATTTTTTTTTAATGGAATGAGGTATTTTTTAATACATCAATCGATGCAGCTGGACATTCGTTATAAAAAAGTACTAACCTATGTATGTCGAAAAATTAGTATAGTTCAGGAGATATTTCAATTTAAATAGCTCCAAAATACCATTACTGTCGTACTAACAATAAGACGTTAGTGTTTACTTACTTATGTAACGTCTTAGTACGTAATGTACAGAGCACAAGTTTGTACACACTACAAAGAGGTACACAGCATATTTTAAACTTTTTTATTCAAACAAAGATTTTTGAAAATTCAAATATGATATAGGAGATCAAGTTCAAATATAGAAGACTCATATTAAATATAGAAGATGTGGCAACCCTACTCCGTGTAGAGCTTCCGCTCATCAAGTCCGTCATTAAAACCTAAATGTCAGGTTCGTCCTGAATAAGGTCGTATCTACCGAATATAAACGTCAGGCTTCTCCGATAGGTCAGTGATTCCGCGCGCACTATCATCTAGGGAGTGACCTTTGACGAGGTCGGCGCATTGTCAGACGTCGTCGCAGCCTCGCGCGAAGGCCGCATAATGGTTTTTTTCCGGTTGTTGTCGATGCGTCTCCGGTAATGTCTGCGTGCTCGCTATAGACAGCGTACTGTATCATTTTCGCATAATGGGAAGGCCGGGTAATACGGAATGGAATACAAACAAACCCGCGTGATATTCCTCCCCGGTGGTATATCATATCAACGTTTTATGAATAAAACATTTGCTTTAGTAGCTTTCCGCCGTAGTTAGACCATATATTAGAACGGTGCTTTCGGAACAATGTTCAGGGGATGCGGCTACTTATCGAAATGAAAAATGGCTCGCTCTGGGAGGAATTACTGAATTCGGTGAATCAATGTTCTCCGTGCGAACCACGTTCCGCGTAGAAATTGCGTAGGTACTACTGATACAGAATCGGGTATTTAGCCTTTGTGCAACTGTTTCAGTGATTGTTCCATCATTTCCGGAAATGCGTTCGCGTTCCTGAAATGGTTTCTCTCCTTATTTTCGTACTTCGTCTCGTTCGTTCGATTTTCTTCCGTAAACAAGTTCTCAGCATACTGGCATATTTCTTTTTAGAATTCAGAAGTCCTTTTGTAGGTGGAAGAGTTTCGGAGATTTAAGGTCCCTTCATTTTTCAATGTGGTTCTTGTTTGATTTAGATAAAAATCGACGGAAAATGGAAGCACTTCATCCTGAAGATATCGTGGTTCTCCATTGTAACGAGCACAGGAATTCGTCCTTACTCGAGTTACTCTATTAGCACGATTCGTGATTTCATCGAGCTCGTTAAGCAGTCGGTTTTAATTCGCGGAAAAGTTTTCTCATAAGATCGTATCAAGGGGATTCCAAGAGTAAGCTCATCGGCCCACCTGCTGTGCCAGTGTAAATTCGCTGAATTCCATCATTCACCAAGAGGAACCCAATGCCAACAAATTGCGATGTTTCGTTTGCTCGAACTCCTCATCCAACTATTTGTTAAGAAAAATGTCACGTCGATGGAAATACTTTGTCTTGATTGAAAACAGAACCAAAATTCTATTCTGTTGTTGTTAACTGTACAGCTATTGGACAACATATGGACATATACGTACAGGAGTTATAATCGTTGCGACCGTAAGATAAATCGTAGCAGGTCTAAGGGATTAATAGAAAAATTTAATTGAACCGCGAGGACCCATTAGACCACTGTCGCATGTCGCCGGGAAGATCAAACCAACGTATGATCGGCCTAATTCGGCTACATTAGGCTTCAGAGCCGGCGTTAACAGAGCGAACAGTATTTCTCGGCCCATTATTCCCACAGCAACCGTTCATCTTACTAATGTGATCGCTAATGTGATCGATTACTTAAGCGAAAGCTGGCTTGATTCCCGATTCTTCGGGCCCGAAAATGCTCTCCCAGCGAGGACCAAGCTCCTCGAGCAAAGTGGTGATTATCAATGCTCTTTCATATCTCTCCATTTCAACCGATTGACTAGCATCCAGGCTCACACATACATACACGGAATCCCAGCCCTCGGCCGCTGCTACCTCGGCTCCCTGTAATCGCTTCACGTGAATCAACTCTTCTTGTGCTCGCGTTTATTTGCGCTACGTGAACCTCTTCATGCGAAATCCTTTCCCGACGCTTATGATTTCCCCCAGCGAGCCACTCCATTCACGATGATGCTTTACACCGCGGTTGTATCTGTTTCCTGGAGCCGCCACCTACTAAAACGAATTTAGTAGACCGCCGCGCCGTTTCAGCCGAGTAATCACGGATCGATACGTGATCGGAATCCGACCGTCTAAGTGATACCCTCGAATGCCTTCCGTGCTGCCCCGTTCAACTTAACGGGATTATCACCGATAACGCATGGCACCATTGTATTTTATTAAAACAACTAGCTTTCCCCCGCCACGCCTTGCTGTGGCTCAGTATTTTTTAAAAGCATGTTTTTGTACCTGTCACAGATATGACATTTTAATCACGTGATTGCTGATCACGGAGTCGTGTTTGACGCTGGTTCGCTGTTTCTCGTTGTCGTCTTTCAGCCTGTCGCGTTCATTCTGTTGAGTTTGATGCATATCTGAAGCTGCAGAACCCGATCGCCGTGCTCGCAACCGTGCATCCTCAAGTCTGGCACGTATTTGAACCATTCTCTGTGATGCCCGTTCTTCCTCAATTTTATTTGATCTTAATCGTTGCACTGCTTCCGTTCCGCGAGTACGACGACCTAAGTTTGCTTTTCTGTGAGTCATTCTTTTTACGTACTAAAGTAGAAAGAAAGTTATATCAATAACATCTAAAAATTGATAAACATTAAATACGGAAAAAACACGGACTAAAAAACGAAGGAAAAACTTGATAATTTTAAAATACTAACCAAATATTTTTCAAATCAAACGCAGATCAATCTACTCAGCTGAATTCCAATGCGATGAGAAACTTACAGAACAAATCACTCCGAATAGGTCAATCTTTCTATTTATATAGATTTCACGATATAATTTGAAGCAGAATACCAGTGAAAAGATTCTCGTCGTGACGCATTAGTGATAATGCGAATCAACACGAAACCATATCGATTATTACCTATACATCAGTGTTTTCACAAACGCGTCACATTCACATAACTTGAAGTAAGCAGTCAGCGCTGTAGCCGGTGGAAAAAGTCGTCAAAACTCTTGAACGAATGGACTTTTTCGCATGCTGATTTCTCATAAACTTTCCCGAAGAAACGCTGCGTCTAATGGCTCAAACCCCAGCTTTCTACGTTCAGCCGTTACGGAGATGTTCGATTACAAACAAACGGACATTTACATTTTTATTTATATAGATTCATTCCTCATCTCACCTTCTTCAACCTCCTTCCCCCCACTCAAACAAAATATCCTACCGGAAAATTTCGGATAATTGATTCTTGATTAAACGTATCTGATACGTTTAACACATCAAACCAGGGACCAAAAATAACAGTTATTCTGAAATTTCCTACGATAAACATCATTAATAAAAAGTTGATTATTATTGAAATTTAAGATAATCTACATAAAATATAAAGAAAAAAAAATCCGAAGATCAAAATGATTAAAAAACATCGATTTTTATACTTTCTGGCTACAAGTAACAGTTATTAAAATATGTTTACATTGATTACAAGACACAGGAGGCAAATAAAAATTTCTTTCTTCTTTTAATTATCTTATTAGCGTGAAACTTATACACTGGTGGCCTTAAATCTTTTTCATAGGTCCACTGTTTTAAATTGTACATTCCCCTTTTTGTCATAAATGCGTAAAATCCGCAGTCTAGTTATTAGTCTCCAAAAAATTGGATCCTCCACGATAACTATCGAAATAAACTCTCATCGATAACTGTTATGAGTAGACTGCGGATTTTATGACAAGAATGGGTACATATTACAACGGGTACAAATTTAAAACAGTGGAGGTATTAAAAAGATTTAAGGCCATCAGTGTATTTGTTTCACCTTAATAAGATAATTAAAAGAGGAGTGAAATTTTTATTTGGCTCCTGTGTCTTGCAATCAATGCAAACGTTTTTTATTTTGCACAAAGATTTTAATCGATGAAATACTTGTTATTCCACGACTGTTTTTCTTTTTGGTTATAACAGTTAGGGTCCCTGCATCAAACCATATATTTCATAATTTCTTCCGACTTTTTACTTGCAAGCTCTGGTTTTAAGAAATGAAAAAGACGAGAGAAATATTTACAATTTTTTTCTAGGGTTCGTAATGGTTGAAAAACATTTTTGTCGACGTTTTTCTTCAAAGTTGTACGTACCTTCATTTTCTTAATTCTTTAAACAAATTGTGAAATGGAACACATTTTCTGAAGACAATCTTGGAATTAAAGGTATTCTCCTGCTTTATCAAACGTCACTCCCGTTCGCACGAACAAGATGTGCCAGATAGAATTCTTGATGGAAATTGCGATCTAAATTCATTCTTCTAATAAATGAAGACAGACGCGGCAGCGTTCGCCTTCTTAGTTAGTAAATCAGCAAACGGGAAAGCAGATTATTTCCACGAAGTTTCCGCCATGACAGCATAACTTACGCTGCGATGGGCAATATTTTCTTGTTTTCCGATTTGCTTAACGCGAGACGCTTTTCCCAGCTTACGAAACAATTGATTTAGGCAAGTGAATTGTACTTCAACGTTCGCGGAAGCAAACTTGCCGTATTAAACTCGATTCCAGCAGTGGCGAACTATTTTTAACTACTCCGTAGACGGTGCTTGATAATTGGTAATCGTTATCGTAATTGCGATCTAATAGAACTCGCGTTTTTTTCCGGAAAACTTTTCGTGATAGTTAGGAGAACAAGAAAGTGAAAGTAGCAATAAAATGAGAAGATGAAGAACGTCAGAAAATCTAAGCTTTTTATTAACTTTGCGATACTACGTAGAACAAAAAGAATACATTTTTTCTGACCTAGAATTGATTAAAACCATTAACAGAAGGACTACATTTTTTCTATAATTTCCGTTTCTTACTTGAGATCATATTTGACTGGATTTCTACAAAAACTGCCTGAGAAAAGCATGCAGTTCGCAGATAGGCTAAAGCAAAGAAATACTCGAATATTTTTGTAGCTATTTTCCGGGATCAGTTGCCTATGCAAGCCGATTTAAGTTCTTAAGTGGAGATATAATAGGTTTACGATATATCTGCTTATTACCTAACACAAGAGACGCACTTCCGTATGCACATGAGCGTTCTCCCTGCTATCTTTCCATACGCCTTACCTTTAAACCTCTTAACGAAACTTGATGGAAGACGTTCCATGGAAATCTTTACATCCTGCTCAGGTATAGCCTCCTTGTATCCACTTTCATCGGACTCGGCTGTCCGATAGCGTTCCGAACGACGATAATCCTTATTTTATTTGCCCGAATACTCGCTAACAAAATCGACGGCCGCTCGGATTTTTGTGGAAGAGAACTTCCGAACGTTCTTACACAGGGTGTCCCCGAAATCGTGATACAATCGGACTGGTTCCTACACAGGGTTACCCAAACATATTGTCCTTGTACTTCTTTGAAAGGAGTGATTCCTGAGGACATTTACATTCTGTCAAGAAAGTACCGGGAATCGATCATTTAAAAAGCCCGCTTAAAGGGATTGTTGAAATTCTTTTTGTCGCTAAGTTGGCATAACTGTCCTCTATACTCACGCGGAGTTTGAACGTCACTTGTCATTCAGTTTGTTTACAGTGCGCCATTTTGTCAGTTCATCTCAAACGTGTTTTGCGATTTTTGTGAATTTTCTGCAAAAATTCAGTCGTGTTAAGGTCGCTGAAGACATGTTAGAACGAGTCTATTTCGACCCCACATTCATAAAACGCATTGTAACTGGTGATGAGACATGGGTTTACGAGTTTCACATGCAAACCAGTCAACAAGCTTCAGAATGGCGCCTTCCAATTGAGCCGGAACCGAAAAAAGCACGTCAAAGTCGATCGAAAGTGAAGGTGATGTTGACAGTTTTTTTCGATTACCGCGGTATTGTGACTCGGAACTTTTGCCACAAGGTGAGACAGTAAATAAAGAATATTATCTGATCGTTATGCGGCGTTTGAGAGAGCAAATTCGTCGGAAAAGACCAGATTTGTGGAGAGAAAACTCATGGATTTTGCACCACGATAACGCACCATCTCACAAGGCTATCATTGTGAACGAATTTCTGGCCAAAAACTCAACAAATCTTATCGAGCAGCCACCGTATTCCCCTGATATGGCTCCGGCCGACTTTTTTCTTTCTCTAAAACTCAAATTACCACTTCGAGGCTCCCGTTTCCAGTCGATAGATGACATAAAAGAGAATTCGCGGCGAGTACTGAAGTTGATTCCAAAAAATGCGTTTAAAAAATGTTTTGATGATTGGGTTATTCGTTGGCATAAGTGTATTATTTCGAAAGGGGCCTACTTTGAAGGCGATACAATAAATTTGGATGAATAATACATATTTTGTGTTTCATTGACCAATTCCCGGTACTTTTTTGACAGAATGTAAAATAACTTTTTCGTTTGCGAGAATGTTCTGCTTAGCTGTAAAGCTGCTTGATGATCGTGAATTTCATTTCTGCGGACGAAATCATTCGACCCTTTCACGGTGGTGCGCATTGAATGGAAAGTACTGGGAAGGTCGCGTTCGCATGAAGAACACGTTGCCCTCGGCGCATAATAACACTTGAACCTACTTCCGCGCGACATACGTATAAGTTCTTCGCACCGGAGGTGCTGTGGTGGGTCATGACATGAAACTTTACGATTACGAACAGTAACTCGCGTCCAATGCTGGATTCTCCACGGCAGTAATTTCTATCCGACAGCTTGCTAGAAGTCAATGGGGATCTGCGATGCAGAAAATATGCTCGCATACTGTATTGCTTTCAGAGAAAACAGTGTTGGCTTCTAACGCGCCTACGATAGACAGTTTTACGCTTTGATAATTACTTGATAACTTATTTTTAAATTCTTTTAATGTTTCTGCTGTTTCAAATGACATGTTTATTAAATCTTAATAATAGTGAAAATCACTCCGTGTATGTACAAACGTTGTTAATGACCTAATGTATCGGTTTACTGTTGATATATGCATCATATGTATGACGCATGATACAGAAATTAATACCGTTCCGGAAACTATTGTATACATATACATTCTAGGAACCGTATTTGCGGGTCCTGTTACATTAAACTTCACCATATCTTTAGGTTTGAAATCAGAGATAGAGCCGCGGCCCTTTGAGTCCGCATGCCGACATGACTCACGTTTTTGGTATAATAAAATGTATCGACGTGTTACCGAACTACACTCCGCGACAATACTATAAGACACCTGCGATTTTAGCTAATATTTTATTAATACTAATCTCTTCGTAAAAGTTTTCGTTATTAATACAAAGAATCAACTAAAGTATATACATTTTCATAGCGGCAATGTTGTTGAATTAGATTGAAAAAAGTTTCTTCGCGGAAAAAACGTCGAAAAAATCGGTTTTTATTTTTTCTAACAACGGCGCACCAAACCAAAAAATCTGAAGAAATTCATGAACAATACCTATAACAATATATCGCGACTGTAAAAATATAAATGTTGTCACTCTAGAACTTCCATGTGAAATCTGCATTTTTTCGATTTTTTTGAGGTTTTGTGATTTTTTACAAGTAGGATTTTCACTTTAAAAATCTGAAACCAATTGCAAAGTATGTATTTGAGTTCTTGACATCTGTCAGATTTTTCTCAGAATTTCTAAACGTCATTAACTAGGGAAAATAGTTTTCGACCTCGAGGACCCTGTGCTAACTTGGGGAGGGGGAAAAACGACTATTTTTATTACCTTGTTTTGGTTTTTCGCCTATTACTCAAAAACTGTGGGTCCTAGGAACTTTTGTCTTCCATTTTTGGAAAGAGCATTAAATTTCCTTCAAATTTCACTGGTCAATCTTTTTTTTTTACCAAATAGGCACCGAGAGACAGGCGTTTAAAATTAGGAAATTAAGTGGCAACTGACGAATATAGGGAAAGACGGAGCAAATTACACTGTCCAACAACAAAAATGTTTCCATATAACTGTTGGGTGTATCTTATACAGTTTTTAGCGCTGATTCCGAATCTGGTCTTAATTTTTCTCCTACACGCACAGTTTTTAAGAAATTTGAGTTTGAAAAAAAACACGTTTTTCGACTTTGAACAGATATTATGATGTTATTATAAAAGATATTGTATTATTCTTTACAGCAAAAGATTCTCTAGACTTTCCCGAATCCAGTGATGTGCAATAGTAATACATTATGATTGTTTAAACATGTTTAAACAATCATTAAAGACGGAGAGGCATCACTTTTGTACACATTTTTGAGGATATTTTTGAATTTAAAAAAAAAAATTGTCATGAATGTTGGTTTCTTTTCACCGCGCCGCTATCATCGATTCTCGCAGCTCCACTATAAATCCACCCTTATAGTTTTGTCGCGGAGTGTAAGTCAGTCAAAGCCTAGCTTTGGAAGAGAGAGCATCTGTATAAATATCGTTCAAAAGACATCTGTCTTTTTCTTTATTACAAAATTACCTTGCTAAGCAAAAGCCAACAATAACATATTTATCCGCGGGTCTAATACGTACACATTTATATTAATTTACGAATTGTTGAGCTCGCCCGACCTGCTGCATACATGATGCGTGACCGATAAATCGGACACGTTTGAATTGACGCAAACGTGAGCCGAATTTCTATGAAAAATGATGGAGAACTTGGTCCACTGGTGGTGTAGAGTATTTTGCTAAAACAAGTTACGAAATAAGAAAATTAGTGAAAAACATGAATTATTGCGTTGATAAAGGCTCGATCTGTGGGTTTCGGGGGAGAGGAGCGATATGCTTATTCGTTTTCGTCGTTTATCGAGTCTGGTCGAACCTCCCTGTCCCGTTTCCCGTCCAATAGGGTTTCGAGCATTTCAAGTTGTCTCTCCCGGTGAACGATTCCGAAGAAATCCCCAGGACACGGTGCGCCGATATCCCTGGCCGCATCCGGAGCCCTTACTCCGGCGATACGGTAAGACAACGTTTCGTGTCAAATTAGCGAAAAAGTAGTGGCGTTTTGTCCCGCGGGAGAAGCCGCTTCACGGTACACGCTCCAATCGTGTAAGGAACGGTGGGGATTTTCCATGTCCCTCGGCCGACGTTCCTGTAATTCAAGTTCATATCGCAGGATCCCCAGTTGCGGATCGATAAGCTCCCACTGGGACACCCACATATCCGCCTCTTTCTTCGTAACCAGTCCTGTTGCTACTATGATTGCACGTCGAAACAGTGGATCATAAGATCCTCTTCGAACACGGATAACTATCGGTGATCGATTCGGGTCATTGCAACATCGCCGTCAGATTTTACTGGTAGCAAGTTCCTCTAATAAAATCGATCTCGTTCTCTTACGTTAGACCTAATCCTCTTGACTCTCGACGGACGAGAACTTCTCCTATAGTGTTTCTAGATGGGTCCAATGAATCCATTTTCTCGATAATATAAGATTACCGAAGAGCTCGTCGTTCGAAAACACGAGCGGATGAAATTTTTAGGAAATAATCTGAAGGAAGAGAAAGAAGACTAGAAACGAAAAAGAGGAAGAAGAGGAGGGTGTTAAGGAAAGGGTCTCGAAAATGATCTTGTTGAAAATAAGGCGTCTATATTTTAATAATAAAAGATATAGTTTATTTTCCGCTTTACAAAAAGTGTATACATGCATATATTCACTCAGTCCAATAAGTATTCGTACACCCTTTAAAACAGAATAACTTCTTTTTTATAATTGTATCAAACGATCTGATTATTTGTACGTAATTAGAAGCATTGATTTAGTAGATGATTTTACATGCAAAAATAAAAAAAAACATTATTTTAATCTTTCTTATTTGGGACTCTAATGAAAATTTAAAATATACATATGTTTTGTAGATCTATGTTAGTTATACACATGATGAAAATTTGACGCAAGAAAAAACGACACGCATCGAAAGACGTACGATTCTGTGGATTTTAAGCAGAAACTGATCAAAAGTCGTGTAAAACTACGATTCTCACCAATTTTAACCGCTTGTAGCTCGTGTGTAAATTTTTATATCAAGGGCTCAAATAAAAAAGTTTTAAAAAGTGCCTTTTTTATTTTTGCGTGCAACCTTGTAAATTGTAATTTTTAGAAAATATCTTCTGCATATCATTTAGTAAACCAATGCTTCTAATTGCTTACGAAACATCACACACAGGTCACATTTGGTATAATTATAAAAAAGTTGTTCTGTTTTAAAGGGTGTACTGAGTCACCCGTACAAGCAATGGACCCCAACTGTCCAACTTCGATTTTGATCATTTTTCGTGAAACGATGGTATATGGATCCCTAATTATGTATGCAAAATATTAGATGTAGTTACTCAATAGTTTTCAAGATATAAACAATTAAAGTTTCATACCTTGTTGATATACCATGATTTGAGTTGTTTGAAATTTTAATTGTTTAACTACACCTAATATTTTGCATACATAATTAGGGATCCATATACCATTATCTCACAAAGAATTATCAAAATCGAAGTCGGACACTTGGGGTGCTTCCCTTGTGAGTGTATAAGGAAACCGATCTTTTTGGACAAAAATCTGCCGACAACTCAGTTTTTCATCGATTCAATTGGAATCTTTTTTAAAATGTTCGTGAAGGACTATACTTTGATGACGTGCTGCGCGAAAATCGGGAACTGTCACAATCAAGAATGTGACCATACCATAAATTTTTTTAAGCGCTGTTATTATCACAAGATTGCATAACATTCTTCAGGTAATTCCATGTGACAAGAAAGCTGATTCTGTGAAATTCAAAGAATATTGTTCGGAGACGGCTAAATTGTGCATTAAAATTTATCCATGCTATAAACTACCTCCATCAGTTTATAAGATACTGCAACATGGAAGTGAAGTACTTGCTACATTTGAACTGCCAATTGGTTTGTATTCAGAAGAACCACAAGAGGCAAATAATAAAGTCTTCAGGAAATCACGAGCTGAAATCTCCCGAATGTGTTGCCGCGAAAAGACAAATATAGACATGATACGGCATATGTTATTATCATCCGATCCACTTAAGCTCTCTAAGAATAAAGGATGGCAAGCACATTTTTGTTCAAACTGAACATCGGTGGCATCGCAAAACAAAACTGCAACGAAGAGGTCACAACCGATTTTTCAAATCGGTGGGCGCCTTCTCATTGGCCATTGAAAAGCTTATATTCCAACAGATCTAAAGAAAAAAAAAGATAAAGAAGAAACCAAGAAAGAGAACGAGAGAAAGACAAATACGAAGATGAGCAGAGAGATCTGGAGGAGATCAGAAGAAAGTCCATCAAGGTTCACGAAACGGTCTCGAACGAAACAGCAATTTCCCTTGGTCCGTGACAAACCGCGCTAAATAAAAATTCCCCGGAAGTTGTCGTAGCAGGTCGCGCGCGTTACAAAGGTTGCTGAAAACACCGAACACGACGAAACCGTTTCCGAGCGCACCGTGAAAGAAGGATTTATCGATTCCTTCGGTAGGAGAAGTTGGGTAAAACGTCTCCCGGAAGGTAGCGGAAGCTGTCAAGCGTTCGCGTCGAGTTCCACCGATCCGCCATTGAATATATCACGTCCGGTAAGAGGCTCTCGTTTTCACTTGCCGCGCGACACGACCGAGAAGACGTTTGGTTGCTGGCTGTCTAGCATTCGAGACCTCATCGGCGCCCCGAAGTCGACGAGCACGAGCAAAATCGTGAGCGGAAGAAACGATCGAGGAGCAGAACGCGTCGACGCGACGGTGGCGCATGGCGGGGGAAATCGAGGAAAATGGGTGAATAGAATTGTAAAACGGGAATAACGTGCAATCTGCATGTAATTCGGCTCCCAGACTGCTCGGTGTCGCGATCCTGTCATACTTGATGCCCGACGTTCCCCGATAATGGTTCATACTTGAGCGTCCTTCAATAAATAAAGATGCGAGAGCAGAGTCAGAACGCAATCACGTATTTTTGCTTACTTTATTCAATTCTTCGGAACATCGAGATCATTATTTAGAACGCGGAATGCTGTCGATCAATTAGGATGCAATCTATTTTCTAGAGTGTGGCTCACGAAGTAACATGTTCTAGTTGTATAAGCCGATTTCAATGAAACTTTAGTGGGAGGTAGTTCTTGGAAAAATATTCGGCGGCAGTTTAGTATAGTGACAACGCCTGCGGTGGTGGGTGTTAGGCGCGAATGGTCAGGGGGGAGGAGGGTAATACGAAACCGAAAGAATTATTTTGCGGAAATGAACGGTTACCGAGATATTCGCGAAAACTGTAATTATTTAAAGAGGCACTCCTCTCCGATTTTGATGAAATTTAAATATGTTATAATTTCAAGATTCTGGAATTTATCGGGATGCCCGAAAGAATTGGGATTTCCGAAAATTCCGAGAACCCAGTAATCATTTATATTTGTTTTAATGAATACATTCATGGTTTCGGATTTTTTATTCTAAATGTTTTCGAAATTGAAAGAATCTTGTCCATCACGAATTCTTTTCAAGAGTGTCTTATGTCGTATTCTCGAAATTTTCGGGAACCCGACCCGACTCCATCTCTTCTCGACTAGACCCGACCATCGGGTTCCCGATATTTCGAGTTCTCGCACACCCCTACTAATGACCAATACCGCTTTTTAGTCCGACCTGATGGTCCAAGGGGGTGCGAATACGTGCCTCGGACCCTCACGGGCCTTGAGGATGACAATGGCGTGCGGGCCAGGCGTTGCGATGGTCATAATGTAACTAAACGTTCGACTTTTCAATACCCTTGTCGACGGTAATTTAGAGATTAGCGGTAAAACATATAAAAAGTTTACCGCGCGAAGTGGCAGATGTTTAACGTTCGGTTTCGCAAATACAAAGACGCGATGAACAATGCCCGATCTAGTCGCGAAACCGAACAATTAGTAAAGAATTTATAGATTTTAGAATTGTGAAATTGTTGGACTAGACGCACCTCAATATGATCCCCGCGATGAAAGGTTGGAATTTTTCATGGAACTATTTTTTTTCATCAATCTAAAACGTTTTCGAGCTTTTTGCCGAGCTGCATCCTTTGTTGCACTCGATGCACCAGCACAAAAGTTTACTCTTGTGTTAGCCAACATGTTGTATTACGACATTTAATATCACTGATTGGTACGAGATATTATATTATATTTGTTATATGAAGCGTTGTGTTCGCAAGTCTTAAATAAAAACTGGAACACTGGATTAAACGAGACTCGGGTTCATTGCAATAGCGCTTCCAACGAGATTTCATTTAAATTTCACGATTCGTTTGTAAATATATCGTCTCTGTCGGCAGCGTTTCGTCGCGCAACGATTTCGTGAGCCAGCTGCAAACAAAGTCAGGTAAAAGGAGCTGAATATCAGATCTTAGACTTTCAAGATCTCATTAGGATTTTCAACATGGCGACCGAGGAACGCCGCTCGAGGACAGGTGGCGGAGGTGGGGGCCGAAGGTACCGTAGCGAAAAAGCTGCATTCTCGAGGCGAGAAACGCGTTCCGAAAGAAAACGGATAAAAGAAAGGCGAGGCGAATGAAAGATGTACCGGAAAAAATTATAAACGTTTCCGGAAGCTTCAAGATATTTTCTACGCTAAGGAATTTTCTTTTTTTTGCGTGGGCTGATAGTTTCATTTTAAATAACCACTTTTCCGCATAAAGTCACCGTACACTTACATTCTTTAAGCGATCTGTATTAAAACTGGATTTACGTACGAACGTACGGTGTAAACAGTCGGATGTATTAAATCGATCAGCGAATTCATGCATGGAAAATGGAATTGAGGGTTAGCATATGGTTCGTAGCAATTTTCCCCGAGGTCTAGCAGCAGGTAATGGCACACAGTCTGACTTTAATCACCTGCGAATTAAGCCGCATTACAAATATACCCCCGGTATATAGGACAGTGTTCGAATTTCTGAACGGCAACCTGCGAAAACAATTTTTGTTTTCGTTCTACGATCGATCCGTGTATTAAATTTGAATTGATAATACTAGCTCGTGAATAATGAAAACCTCGAAACACTTACTCGTATCAGACTGCGTATAGAGCTCGAACCAAAAGATCCTTCGAAACCAGATGAATATTTCACAAGCCATTAACACGATTATTTTTTATTAGATCTGGATGAAAAAAATGGCAGATGTGCCACAGTCGCCTGCAAAGGTATTCGTCGTGAACCGATAAAAAGCACATTTGAAGTGTGTTGCGGACAGAATGGCGTTTTCTTTGTGTTTTCGCAGCTTCGACGTCCATAAACGCATTTAGGAATTTCCTTTTGTAAAATGTTTATTATAATGTTTATGCAAAAAACCCTCATTAGTTATGTAGAAAGGTTAATTAAGATCACTATGTTGTTACGAACAGAATGGCGTTTTTTGTAGTTATCGTATTGGCGTTAATTAAAAATAATGCGTTATTTTACTTGTTATAAATGACGATGTCATGGTGTTAGACAACCGGATGGTTGGAAACCACATGTTAGGCCGCGTAGTAAGGTCGCTGATAGCAGCGACCTAGGCCCGTTTATGGCCCAAGAAGGAGGTCTTTCCGCGACTACAAACTATCAATTTTGTCTGCGAATAAATCTAATTCCGTAACCTTCGTTTGCAATCTGGTTCTATCCTGCGTTGAGATTTAAAAAGGGCATTTTGTTTCGAATAATAGCAATATATACAATGAAAAATTCATTTTGTCAGATTGCTCGGTGTCCGCGACAGTAGATTCGCTAAAAATGACGAAACAATCCATTAAGCGGGTATTTGGTATGTAATCCAGTAGATTTGTACCCGGCGCGAGTGCAGATCAAAGTTTCGATTCTCTAGGATCAATAGTTGAGTAGCTATGGTCGCATAAAGTTGAGTAATCTGCAGTGTTTTGGACAGGTAAGGGTGCCACCATATTAGTTTGTAGTGACACCGCGAGCCGCTTACCTTGCCGCCTCCCCTCCTTAAGCTAATCCTAACCAACTCAGTAAGCGGCGTGCGACCGTCACTACAAACCAATATGGCGGCGCCCTTATCTGTCAAAAAACTGGAAATATGTCATAATAATACATCATAATTCGTAGGAGGAAGGCACAAATTTTGAGTCCGATAAAGCAAAGAGCAGCCCATTAAGCAGCCTCTCGAAGGATATGACGGAACAGAAATTTCTATGGACAATAATTTATCTGTTGCGCGCACAGTTTCCCGGAATAAATTAACAGATGTACTGTCAGGTTTCTGGCTGCCATATATCGACGAAAAGAAAGCCACTGGCTGCAGGAACTAACAAGCGGCAACTTCACCTCAACTGGAGGGACTATGCGCGGCTCTAGGAAATGGAGATGGATAGATAGTATTCGATAACGATGCCGTTTCTATACTAACTTCCGTACGTGCGGTTATCACCGTTACCCATCCCATGTTTCATCCTTTGGATTGGACTTCACGGACGAACCGTGAACAGTGTACAATGGGACCAAGTTAACCAGGAAACGATATCATTGAATATCGTATCAACCGCTATTTTTTTACGAGGCTTGATTGACCGAGTGCACACGTTGAAAGACAAACCAGTACACTGCCAATTTTACAAGAAATAAATACATAACGAGTAAATGTTAAAGAGAAATTTTTCTTCTAACACGCATTATGTATGATATTATAATCTGCTTCAAGAGAATTGAATTTCTTGGTTTCAAGCAAAGATTCTTCGCAAACCGCGCGCCGCGCCGGAACGTTTTCCAACGTGTTTCATTTTCCCGGGTGGTTTGCTAATGCGTCTTTTTCAAAGCCTTTTCCATTTCGCGTTTAATATTCAATTTACTCGAAAGGTTCTTGCCGTGCGTGTCTCTTAGCCGCGAATTTAAATTGAATTCGAAACGCCGCGCCGCACCGTAGGAGTCGCGCGAGCGGCCTGACGAAAACCGTGACTCTAACAATTCCCGCGCGCATTATATGCGAGACAAAAGCTGAACACCGCCGAGACAGAGACGCGAAAAAGGGGACCACCGAACAGTTTGATCGCGACCGGGATTCGTCATCGTGTGCCATCTAGAAATCCCTTTTAATGCCGCGACCGTGCGATCTCCTTTCGTGCAGCTCCACGCGCCGCGCTCTACTATGTTTCGTTACGGGCGATCAAAGTAAACCGTGGACAAAAACCGGAGAGGAAATGGAGCTACGCCGAAGAACAAAAGCGGAAAAGTAGGAGGGAATTTACTATGTGGAAGAAGGGCGGGAGGGGGGCGAACGAATCCAGATGAGAAAAGTTGGGAGGAGATATCTGATGGTTGAGCGGCAACGAATTGGATTCGCGTAAACGTAACGCGGATCCGTCTAATTTCGCGATTGGTCTAAAATGCAAATCACTTTGCGACGTCTGTCGCGTTCGCGGTGAAATGGAACGTACTATTACCGCTGCGTTCGGTATAGACTATTACAGTATTTTATCGATAGAAGTCCCCAAGACGGGTCTGCCCGTTCTTTGAGTTTTGCCGAACGTAGAAAAGGACAGTCGAGCTCGTGAGGCCTCGGTCGTCGACAAGTGTAAACATAACTAATCCGATGGCAAACTTCTTTATTTTTAATTATTTCTTTATGAAACTTTCACCAAAATATTCGTGGCATTTTTCTAGTGCAAAATGATACCAAACACGATGTAATTTCAACTGTATTTAGTGGTTTAATCGACGATGAAAGTTTCGGGCGCGAAGACGGTCAGCGTATGAGAAAGAAAGAGACGCAGAGAGTCGCAGCGCGCCGGCACAGTTCAAAGATATCATATTTGGTACCATTTTGCATGAGAAAAATGCCACGAATATCTTGATGAAAGTTCCATAAAAAAAATAATGAAAAATAAAGACATTCGGATTAGTGTGGTCTCACCGATATACCCGAGCCGTATGAGTCATACTTCTCGTCGACCGAGGCCTCTCGAGTTTCATGGCACCTCAAGGGGGTACACCCCGCAGTAGTGGGGATAGTTCTGGGACATTTGGGAATATTTATGGATAAAATACTGTATGAAGTTAATAAGCTGAACCTGAACCATTGATATTCGAAAATTATTTTAATAAGTCTGCTACGTGAGACATTGCACCCACTCATTTCCGTCCAATAACAAGTATGGTATATTTCGAGTGCGAAAATCAAAGATGAGCGAAGTATTGCCCCAAGATGTTTCTCGCGCGCCGAAGTCGCAATTACGAAGAACGAACCCTCTGTACCTGACACAATCCATCCTGACGAGCATCCGCCGGCGTAAAGTTCGCGTTGCTCCGTGAAACCCTTTATTCCCGGCATCTTGAACCGGGGCCCCCGTAACGGAGCTAGAGCCCTTCGTGTAATTTGCGCGGGCCATTCAGCCCGTGGGCACGCGAGCAACTTCGTTGAGAGGCGTTATCTGGCAATCGTCATCCCATTATCACGGCCGGGCGTTATCATGGACAACGCAACTATCATCGGCTCCGGCTAACGGTAATCCATCTAACGATCTGGCGTGTGTTCATTGGCGCGGGCGTACGTGGGCCCTTCAGATAACGTCTGCCCGTTGAACAACAGACATAAGGGTAACCTTAAGCGTAGCCACTGCTACCCCTCATGGAAGGGCTGGCCATCTAAGAATACGTCGAGTGTGTGCACAATCCACACACACACAAACACCAACGAAGAAATACGCATCGGCAGAGACCTCTAGCACACGTGTGTGGGCGTATTTCGGTGTCTGCACATGTGTGTATGTGTGTGTACGTAGCATCGGAACGAGAAGAAATGGGGAAAGGTTGGAGTTGATTGGGTGTAAGCAAACAGGAGTTCCTAGCCAGGAAATCCACTACGTCTGCCGGTGTGTCCAAGCATCATCCCACATGTCACGCGAACCTCGGTCCACCAACCTCACCCCAATCCTCCACCATGTCGTTCTTCCACTTCTGTTTCCGGTTCCAATGCCATTGGGATTCCTTCCGCTACCTAGTACGTCCTCACATTTATACTTCCACTCTCTCTCTCTCTTTCTCTCCAGGATGGCAATCCCCTTTTCCTGTTTCCACCGCGGCATTTCTCGCATCGCCTCGCCTCTTCACTTCAGTTTTGTTGTTTCTTTATTCTAGATTTTATTGGGAATATATTCGACTGCCGACTTGGTCGCGTCGTTTTTCGGTGGGGCTAAATACCATTATACGGAGTCTTTCGAAATTCTTAACGCGATTAGCAGACAAAGAATTTTTGATTGATGGAGTAAATTGTTATTTTGCATAACGATAAAAGAAGTCTAGTGAAATGGAGAAACGCTTGCAACAGAAAAGCGTGAAGATAAACGCTAAAGAATCTACTTTCGTTTCTACTCCTGTTTCCCGAATGTTTTCCTTCTATTCGCCTTTTAATTGTTTTCGGAAGAAGAAGATGAAAGGTAAACGCGAGAAAATTGGCGGCGACATGTTTCTGCGAAATTAAAATCCAAGGAAATTATGTAGATTAAACAAGCCTGTTTTCCCGCCGGAAGAAGGAAAATATTCATGGTTTTTGAACAGTCAAAATTGAAGATATTAAAGCAGTCTTTTTATCGATTATAGAGCGGCACTTCGAATTAGCAATTACGATTTGATGTACAATTCATAAAACCACTAGTTTCCGGGTTCGAATATGCATACCGGGCGATACATAGTAGCGAGTAAATGATCGTACGATTCTATTGCGCCGTGTTTACTTCCGGCGAAATAGTGCAAACTCAAAATCGTGCGCGAATGTAGTGATGTATAACTCATGGTGGTTTAATTTTCCGGTTACGGAACACCTGCTGCGAACTTTAAACGCGGAGCACCTGTTTATCTGATAATTTCGTGAAATTGTTCCAATTAATTTTAACGCCCCGCGGAAGTTTAAATGTTTGTTATAAGCCGAATCTGCAAGTTATCACACGTTTATGTCCTTGTAATTACGAAGCTTAGGTCGAAATAGCTTTCACCTATAATGACGCCGTTCCTTACTTGCGGCATTCAGCTCGCACGTCATTGTAACGTGCCTCGAAAAATTGCCAAATCAACTGCGAAATTGCTAATACGAATTTTTACGAACCGAGTACAAATCTACTTGGTTCGGATTTGTTGATTGGTACTATGAAATCATTTTGTCGTCCACAATTTTATGGATATACATACCCAACAAAAACATCCTGTAAACAGGAGCCAAGTTCCTATGGCCGTAAAAAGTTGTGAGATCATACAAAACACGGCCAAGTTCGTTAGGTTAGAAATACCTCTTGCAATACTAAAAAAAGCGTTTGTAAAAATTAGTTTAAAAGAACGCTATTTAATTTTTAAAGAGTTACACGTGGGGCTAAATTATTCAAACTTGGCCGCTACCTAACAACTTTTATGGCCATTGGTTTAAAAAGTAACGGCCAAGTTTGAATAATTTAGACCTACATCTTTAAACGACTCTTTAAAAATTCAATATCGTTCTTTTAATTTTACAAACGCTTTTTTCAGTATTGCAAGAGGTATTTCTAAGCTAACGAACTTGGCCGTATTTCGTTTGATCTCACAACTTTTTACGGCCACAGGAACTTGGCTCCTGTTTACAGGATGTTTTTGTTGGGATTTCATCAATTTTTGTTGAAATTTCATCAATTATCAAGTAGGTATCAAAGAAATAAAATCCTTTTCTAATCTGCAAGACAAAATGTAAATTGAATGTATCGAAGATTAACACTCTGCCGGCGACACTCGAATCCGTTTGCCCCCCGCCGCTATAGACGGTGCTCGGTGCATTTTCTTTTGTTTACGTTAGAGCGATTGTTTTTATCATTTAGTTAAATAATTTGCAAACAACGGGTTGATTTTAGTCGCAAACACGTGTCCGGCTTAAGGCGCATGCATATCGAGTATAAGCTTATAGTTGGACAGCTACTGCCATCGCGTCCCAGTATGGAGTTACCGAGTTACTTATATTATACAGTAACTTATATTATTTCAAAACAGTCCTAAACATGGACATCAATTTATTCGTAATATTTGAATTAATAATTATTATTTAAGTCAAGTTCGATTGCCAATTTATTTTAAAATATCAATGTTATTATGCGTGATAATTATTTTTTGTCTAAGGGCTTAAATTATATCTTTTTTTCTAATAAAAGATCAAACTACAAATTGTATACTGTTTTCAGATAAACTTTGAATTTATTTTGAAATTTCAATTGGTGTCTTGATCAAATAATATTCACACCTACTTCTAGCTAAGAGAGAGAGAGGGAGGCCTCAGAATATATAAAATAATTATTCAATCTCTTAATTATTGGTTTCACTATAAAAATTCAATTGTCCAGATTTAGGAATCACTTTTGGCTTGACCACACTTAGAGCATTTCACCTTATATGCACAAAGTAGAATTGGTTGATCATGGTCAGACGCATCAGACGATTCCTATGCAACAGCACGTGTATTCGCTGCATTTTCAAACTCGAGTTGTTTGTTAGTGAATTAGAATTATTTCCATATACCATAATGCAAATTTCGAAATATCTGTTTGCCTTGTCGAGCTTTGCAATCAAACAATACAGCAATGGCCACGCCAGCCGTTAATCACTTACGGCAACACGAATGCGCTTCCCCGCTCTCCTATTAACAAACAAAATTAGTTAATAACATAGTCTCTCCGGAAAACAGATAACTTACGCGCCGGCTCAAAATTTATGAGCGCCACCAGTGACAGATACAGCTTTTGATTAGCTCTGCTATTTTTACTCGATCTCTGCAACTCTACATTAATTAGGAATAAGTAATACTATAAGTGTAATGTTTGATTTTTAAAAAATGCTCCTATTTCGATCCTTTCAATAAGAATTCGTTAAGCAACACAATGAAAAAGGTAAATGATTAAGTGTCGCGTTCTCAACTTTTGAAAACTTGATCATTACACGGGGGAACAATGGTCCCTGACTATTAAAGAGAACAACAGTAAGCTCATTAGTTTCAGCGAGAATTTTACACGTTCGCTTTCCCGTGTCATGGAAATAAAGTCGCGGCGAATTACGTCGCGTCGGTGTTCTTTGAACAAGCCGCCCACCTATTTTCACGCATGTTTTACGACGCAACTCGTGTTGTCTTTAATAATGCGAGAATTATCTTCCTTTTTTCTACCCGCCATGTTTTTTCTTTCGCCCTAAACAAAGGAAGATAAAGTTCGTCCGTTTATACTTATGAACGTTTAATGTCGCGCGTGTAATAAAATAGGCGGTCGCTATATATTCCATTTTTCTCTGCGATTAAAACCGGTGCTCCTAGAAGTAATTAAAACATAGTGGCACGACGGGCTGCATGTTTATTCTGTCTTGAATTTCATGACAAACTGGTTATCTGTGGCTGACAAAAACGTTGAGCCTAGAATAATGTATGCAATGAAAAATAATTAACGCACGTTGTTGATAAATGTCTAAAATTAGAATGCTCAATTATAACTGTCTACAAATACGAACAGCAATCGACTATTTATTTCCTATTAGGTCATTAATATTAGAATAGCCAAACATGTGTTTCATTTTCATTATTCCCACAGGTAGCTAATTAATCGAAGCAAATACACGGTAAATAAATTATGAACAGTCTGTTTGTGAATGCACTGTCCCAGTACTTTTAGAAATTGATCAAACCTTTGGAAATGTATTCGGGAGTCGAAATTAAATGTTTTCCAAAATTCAACTTTTTAATCTTTCGTTTCTCGTGCACTTTTCTAAAAGTGCAAATTGTGCAACGTACACAGTTGTAACTAAGGTACTCGTTTCGAAAAAAGCTGCATCGATTTGTTCAACGATAACTTCTGGAAGATCTGTTGAAATAGTTAACTATATAGGCACGAGCCCTTAACGCGGTATCTTGAATTATGAGCCGCAGCTTCGTTCCGAGTGTACTCTACACGGGCAAGTGTTAATTTTCTCCATTTCACATTTGTATTCCGCTTGTCCTCCGATTATTGATGGGGCTTTCGTGCGTGAAAAAGGTGTGTTGCGCAATTTTGCCGTTAAATAGCGGCGGGAATGAGAAATTTCGGGCAACATTTCACGGGTACCATTCCGAACACGTTTTGCGTCTGGGGTGCAGTTGCTTCCGAGCGCGGGGGATCATTTCTTACGTTGCAAACAAAGAAGAACGAAGTAACTGGGTCGTTCGGCGAGGCGCGATTGTTCAACGTCACCCGCTGTGCTTAAGAATGCGGTTTTGTATTTATCGTAATGCACTTTTCATTCACTTTCTACTGACCTCCTTAAAATCCTCCTCGCAACCCGGCAGCTCCGCGAATGCCGGATAATGTAGCTTTTTACCTTCACTTTCGGAATTGCCGCGCGCGAGGCTGTTACTCGCACATTTTTTCAGATTTCACTGCGAAACAACTGCTGTTACGCAGGCATTTTTTCAGATCTTCCACCGAAAAAATTACTGTTGCTCTGGCGTTCGTCAAAACTTTATTGCAAAAGAATTGCTGTTGCTCGGGCATTTTTTATTTCGGCATTTTGCAACGAAAATATTATTATTGCTCAGACGTTTCCTTCCAGCTCAGATGTTTCCTTTCCGAATTCAAGATTACTTCTGAAGAGTATATCTCAATATTTATCTTCTCGCAATGCCTCGGTAGATAAATTATACCGCGGGGGGCCATACACCGATGTCACAATTTAATTTGTCATTTATAATATATATAATAATTGCAAATTGTATTTGTAAATAACAATTAACTTTATTATTCTAAAAAAATTCATTTAGATTTGCTCAAATAATAAATAATTGTTTTTGCGTTTTATTTGAATATCCAAATAACTTGTTATTTAAATTTTGATTTAAATAATTATTTATTTAAATAAATTTATTTATTGCCCAACACTGTGGGTGCGATGCAGGTCAGGCGGCGCAACGGTGCGTTCTAGTGTGCGACGACCTTTAAGCGGACTAAAGACAGTCGTAATTCGTTCAACGACGAGCGTCTCGTGACTCGAATCGGACGAGACATTATTTCCGTGAACGGAGTCCGTTTTTGGAAATGCTTGTCCAGTAAAAGAAGAATTGTAGCCAGGTATTGCCAGGTTTAAAAACTAAACGGAAACGTCCCGTTTAAAAACCAGTTTAGCGAGAGGGAAGAAAGGGGAAAAGTTCGCGGGACCGCGGTAACGAAGTATGCGAATCGGGGGGTGGGGGGGGGGGCTGGCGGGAGGTTCAAACATTTTCGTCGGCATTCTCGGTTGTTCTTTTTCCCAGCGAGCGGTGTTCAATTTTTATTTTTCAGCGGGATAACTCCCAGCGAAATCCTCGAACGTGTTGTTACATCTGGCTAACCAGAGTTATTGTGTATTCCCGCGTGAAGTAATATAACCGTCGCGGACGCGGCCGGTCCATCCGACGGGAAAACGTCAGGCTGACTGGTAAAGATTGAAATTTAAGCCGCTTTCTATGTATCCTGTGTTCAATTACACATGCTTATACGCGTGAAGCGCTTTTTGACGCGGTGATGTAAAAATGCGCTTGTTAAAAAAAGAGAGCGACAGAGAAAGAGGGGACGGACAGAGCAGGCAACAGAGAGAGAGAGATAGAGATATGAAGGGGTGGAGAAGAATAGAATAGTTGAAGAGATGAGGCGAGAGAGAAAGAGAGAGAGAGAGAGAAGTATAGAGCACGGTGAAAACGTTGGAATGGAGGCTGCGTACCGGATTGCGAGCTTTTGTAGCGGGCACACAGAGCACGACACATTGTGAAACGGATTGGCTGGTCGGATCTGTCACGCGGTATCTCGACTGACAAGAAAGACGAAACAACCAATAAACTGTTCCTGAACCTTTTGTCGTGTACCGGCGGTCGCGTAATGTTGCTATTCGAATTGAAAATACCTCGTCAGCGCGTTCGAATTGTTACAGACGACTGTTCTTGATCATCGCGCGAAACACGCGCCTGCGAAGTTCTTTGATAACCTGCGACCGGATACCTGAACTAGCTAACCGATACTCTTCGCAAGCTGAATAGTCCAGTCAACGAAAAGTTGTAGAGGGAAATGGAAGGACAACATTTTTAACTTTGGGTCTTTGTTTGGACTAGTAAGGAGGTAAACATATTAAAAGTCCCCACTCCTAGATGGTGAGCAGGGTACAGGGGGGCACGTAGAAGTCCCCTTTTTCGATTTTCCGCGTATATCTCGGAAACTATGCGTCCTAGCGATAAGGCCATTCCATACAATATAAAAGCTGACAAAATGTACCACAAGATTGATTCGATTCAGTTTTTCAATATCTCGCATAGTTTCCGAGATATCCGGGCTCAAAGTTTACTAATTGTGCTGAAGCTAGTCAAGTAAGACAAAAAGCGTAAGGCAAAAATTTCTTTTTCACAATTAGTCAACTTTGAGCGCGGATATCTCGGAAACTATGCGAGATAGCGAAAAACTGAATGAAGTCAATCTTGTGGCACATTTTGTCAGCTTTAATTTTGTATGGAATGGTCTTATCGTTAGGACGCATAGTTTTCGAGATATAAGCGGAAAACCGAGAAAGGTGACTTCTACGTGCTCCCCTGTAGCCCGCTCATCTCCTAGGAGCAGAGACTTTTAGTATGTTTACCTCGTAACTAGTCCAAACAAAGTCCCAAAGTTAAAAATTGTGTTCCTTCCATTTCCCTCTACGCCTCCCTTATGAGCAGTCATTGACTGGACTAGAACCCGGGTCGCAGTAATTAAAAGTACAAGGCCAGAAATGAACGCCGTATACTGTCTAAATTTCCGATTTAACCCATCAGGGACAGGGGGACGACGGTTTTATGCAGCATCTTATAGTATTGTTGCGGATTGCACGACCACCATGGCGAATACGCTTGTAGACAGGTGACCCAGGACCTAGCTCAGACTTTGTGTTATTTCCTCTCTGCCGCATATATATTCCCACATAACCGAAAATTTACAAGGGAAATACAACGGCCGGGCCGGACAATCTATCCAACTTTACGACTCGCGATTTAATCCCTTTAAGCTCGCGGCCAGTCCACACCCCGCTGGGAAAAGACAGTGAAGTCATCAGCGAATGTTTAAATATAGTGGTCCAGGCGCGTGTACGAATTATAGCAGTGGGATTAAGTGGTCGGTGGGACCGGTGTATGAAAGAAAACGGTTTCAATTCGGTTCCGGAGTTTCAACGGGCCGGGCTCCAGCATTAACACTTTGTACCACGTTTAATCCTGTTATCTTCCGTTTCACTCATTCCCGGATATTATTTTTTCGTTTTTCCTCGTCCGTATCGTGTTACCGACGCTAAACTAATCTTTAAATTTGCTGTGGACCTGCTAAACGATCATGCTTTTAACATTATTCTTGGGAAAACGTGGAAAACTTTAAGCCGCCGGATTTTGAATAAAAGTTTTTAATTTCATTCTGATTATTTTTACTTAAAAAGAATCACACATGTACTTCAACTACCAATGAATACGTAAGAAATTCTTAAAAATTGCCCCTTTAGAATGCCCTTTAAGTTCCTATTTTAATTCCCAGTGTCCTGGGATCGAGAGAAACATTTTTTACGTTGCAGAAAAATCTCCGTTCCACTGATAACACAGATTCGCATGATTTTGCGCAGCGTCTCGCAGTATTGTGGCGAAGTGTACGCAAAAGTGGCGGTCCACAAATACGTCTGGAATATTCAATGCGAGGACCGTCGAGCTTCGCGCACAGTGTCCAAATCGTAAGAATTCCCCTGTACTTGGATCATAAATGTATACATATATGGAAATGGAGCTGTGTGCGCGCACGCCGCAGCGTTAATATTCATACTACCCCGTACAACAAGTAACCACCTGCGACTGCTATAATAATTCGCGCTTAAGTCTGCAATTACCGCAGTAAATATAGAAATCTTGGATTACGAGGGTCGCGTCTCGTCGCGGAATCTTACGAAATGTTAAGGCAATCTCCCTACACTCCCCCTCTCCTCAAATTTAATGAACGATCGGGCCCCCATTCCATTCCTCAACCGGAAATTTAATTGAGTATCCCTATCATGAACGCGGGGGATTTACCGACACATAATAGCGAACTTGTTAACAACGTCGTAAACCGCGAGCCGAGCTGCTACGCCCGCACGTTTTCGCCAGAGGAAGTTGTTTCTGCGCCGACGACAATGGTGGTCGGTGATTAGAGAAGTCCCATTGACTATGGGACTTTTTGCGGCTTGGACATCGGTGTTAGGGACTTTGAAAACGATCATTTTCTGCCTGAAGTAGAATCGATGCGAGCATTGCCGGACTTGTTTCATTTTCAAGGTACTTTCTAACCTTGAACCATTATTATGACCTTGGAAGAACTTTTTCTTATCACGATCGTACGTCTTGAAACTATTCAAATCCATCTTCCTCACTTTCTTCTACCTTTAATGCTAACGGAAATAAGTTAGATGTTTGATTTAGAAGAAACAGTCTGTATAGTTCACGCAAACCATTTGCATTTAAATATTTGAAGTAGTAATTGAAAACTATGCTAACAGAGTTAGACTTGTAATCCTCTTACTGTTATTATAGGGGTGATTAAAAATTCGGAGCTATTCGAAATAGTATCATACTTTAGGCAAAGAGCATTAATTAGCTAAATACTGAAACTATTGTTGGGGTAAATCGACCACACTTTGCCGAATCCCTTGGTATTTCGATGATTTGCTAAACGTCAATGGTATTTCAAACAAATCTAGCTAAATAAGCTAAAACATTAGCTAACTAAGCTGATCTTGAACACTTTTATCTTGAAAGCTACTTGATAGCAGAGTTGTGCTAATTTAATTACGCAGTTATGCTAATTCAATTACATTGTAATTTAATTACGTCGTAACTGAATTACATAATTCAAACCTTCCAGTTAATTCAATTACTAAGTATTTTAATCAAATGTGTAATTGAAATATGATATAATTGAAATAAATTATAACTGAAATATAATATAATTAAAATACAGCCCTCCAAATTATAGCCCAGAACTTTAATAACATCGTAATACGTAATTAATGTAATTTAATTACAAAGTATTTTATACAGGGTGTCCCAAAATTCCTTCAACAGCCGGAAATGGGAGGTTCCTGACGTCATTTGAAGCGACATTTTCCTTAGCAAAAATGTTATCTGCGGCTGTTTTTAGGAGTTATTAACGAAAAACACGGACCAATCAGAGCGCGACCTAGACGCGAGTTGCCACAGTCGGTCAATAGCAAAGTCAAATCAAACAAAGCCGCGGATAACATTTTTGCTAAGGAAAATGTCGTTTCAAATGACGTCAGGAATCTCCCGCTTCCGGCTGTTGAAGGAATTTTGGGACACCCTGTAGTTGTACTCAAATTGCAATTACGAATTACATTGTATTTTATAATTGTACTCCAATGGCAATTACGAATTACATTGTAATTTAATTGAATGAAGATCTGAATTATAAAATACAATATAACTGAATTACAATGTAATTCAATTACATCGTAATTATAATTCCTGGAGTAATTCAATTGTAATTCTGCACAGCTCTGTTTGACAGCTCGGTGTAATCGTGTCTTCAAATAATAGTCTATTTTTCCACGAAGTTGACACTCGTGCATCGCTCAAAGAAAAGACTTTCTCGAGTATTGTTCACTGGGAACATTGGCGTGTATCTCCAGGCGTTCGGGGTGAAATCAATTAGAAGTTCGAATTCGGTAAACCGCCCACGAGGAAACGCGCCAATCGAATCGTGTCTTTAACTTTCTTCCGAGAATAGTCCACGCTCGTTCAAAAGCATTCGCGGGACAACGATCACAAATCCAGTCGAAAATAACGTTTGGAAACATCCGCGAAGCATTCATTCGAAACCTGTTGAAGCATTCAATCGAAAAATATCGAATTTTTCGCCCGACAAGTCTCTACCATCCCCAGCTCTGTCCGGCCGCGTCGAATCAACCGCCTAATTTTTAATTTGGCGGACAATAAGTCACGAATCAAACACTTATCAGAGGATTTCCTTTCGCTTTTCAAGATCGCATTTGTTTTGTAATTATTTCTAACCGCATTTACAATCGCTGGATATTATACAGGGTGACAAGAAATAACGGAGTTAATCATTTCTCATTATAATTCTGTCAAATTGACGAATTTTGAAAAACCAAATAATAACAACCATAACATGGACCTTTAGTATTCATATATTTAAGAAGTTTCGAAATGACCACCCTTTGCGCCGATACTCAAACGTGTCCTGAAATTTTCGGCAATGGGCCGCAGCTGTTCTGGCCTCATTCGGTCCCACTCCTGGTACAGAGATTTTTTCAATGACTCCAAATTTTTATGGGGCCGAGCACAGGCCCTGGCCTCCAAAATCGACCACACGCTGTAGTCCATCGGGTTGAGATTCGGTGAGTACGGCGGCCATTCCACAGATGTGATGAAACCTGGAAAATGGGCTTTGCACCACTCCTGAGTCGTTTTCGCCCTGTGGGCCTGCGCGGTATCCTGCTGTAACGTCCATTCCGGATCGCCGAAGTGCTGTTGGGCCCACAGAAGTACGACGGCTTCAAGAATGTCCCGTCGATACACTTCTTGGTTGATTTTGACCCCTTGATCCAGGAAAACCGTAGCAAATCCCATTTTCCAGGTTTTTCATCACATCTGCGGAATGGCCGCCGTACTCACCGGATCTCAACTCTATGAACTCCAGCGTTTGGTCGATTTTGGAGGCCAGAGCCTATGCTCAGCCCCATAAAAGTTTCGAGTCGCTGAAAAAATCTCTGCGCCGGGTGTGGGACCGAATGACACCAGAAGAGCTGCGGCCCATAGCCGAAAATTTCAAAACACGTTTGAGCCTCTGAATCGCCTCAAAGGGTGGCCACTTCGAAACTTCTTAAATATATGAATACTAAAGGTCTATGTTATGGTTGTTATCATTTGGTTTTTCAAAATTCGTCGATTTGACAGAATTATAATAAGAAATGTTTAACTCCGTTACTTCTTGTCACCCTGTAATGCGTGCATACTGAATATAATTTATAAATTATAGAGATCATGTATAGTTCGTACGATTTATAATGTAAATTGTAATGAAAAATTTGCTGTGACCATAGTGAAGATTATTAGTCCATAGCTTCCTTAATAGGATTGAGGAGACAATCCCCACGGCTTTGATTTCGCGATGGTACAATCTTCCTTTAGTCGCTCGTGCCGTGTAAGCGACGACTGTCGGAGGGATTTGCACAGCGGACAAAGCGTAACGGTAGCTGCTTTACAACCTAACTCGGTGGTATGAAAATCAGTGAAAATAAAATTTTAAAGCTTGTCGCTCCGGAAAATTCATTCTGGAAGCTTTTTGGTAAAGAAGCTTTTTCATAAAATTGAGCCACTTCAATCAATATCCTATATTCTTTCATTCGTTAACCGAGGATGACGAGATAACTCATAACTCGACGAAATTTTGTCATTTTCTTTCGAGTTCAACAAATATTGGGTTCTCGCCAAAAACTTAAAAGTGTGCACGTTTAATATTGTTAAAGAACACTTTTGTTGAAGCTTCATTATTTCCTTCTATCAAGTCGGTGGGCTTCTACACTGCCACGCGATTTTAAATAGTAAATAATCCGATTTATTTTTTAAAGTATGTGTACAACTTTGAAAATGAAATGTTTTATTTGATGCAGTCATTTTTGGAAATAAAATAATTTATTTGGTGCAGTAATTTTTGGAAATAAAATAATTTATTTGAGGCAGTAATTTTGTTGAAAATAGTATTTCATTTGAAGGATATTGTAAATATTTATATTTTGTCTTTATTTTCAATTTCAATTTTAAATATTATTGCTGAAAATAATGGTTCGAATTCAATACATTTATGCGGTTTTTCATATTGTGCGGTTTCTCAGAGTATTCTCAGAGTATTCTGGTTGTTAAAATAGAAATATTTTATTTTGTGGATCAAATTGTTGAAATAGAAATATTTTATTTTGAGGTTCAGATTGTTAAAATAGAAATATTTTATATTTTCGAAATCGTATATCTTATTTAAAATACTATTTTCTTTAAGCAAACTAAAATCTAAAATATTAAATAGTATGTGTTTGAAATATTTGTTTCGCCAAATAATGCCCATCTCTGGATTTTCTTTCTTCGGAAAACTAATTTGAACTTGCATTGTGCGCATTAATGGAAAACGAAACGAACTTTTGGGACAACCTAATATTTCAAATCTGGCGATTCAATTTGAACAAAAAACCTTCGTACAACTATAGGTACCACACCGTCTCTAATGGAAGGTGAAGAGTGATTACTTCTGTGTCTTTAGTGACTGCTTCCGTTGCTGGGAACTTTGTACGTTAATAATATAATAGATTTCGGTAGTTTCTGTGTGCGCCGAAGGTTGCCGAACACAACTTCGAAACTGACGTTAAGCGATAAGTCTAAAGCTGGGAAATGTCTACTCAAGAAGAATTTCGAAAGTAACAAATACGTCTGTTCCGTACAATCGATTTGTAGAATCCGTATGTGTTTCATAAAAATCCTACAGTCTAATCTTAACATGGCCGAAGATAAATCGATCTATCCAGAACGTTTTATCAATTTATTTTAAGAATGAAAGAAATTAATAACCTGGAAAAATGATCTCGGAGCAAAGTAGTGAGAGTACGTTGTAGGGGTTCGGCTAGAAAACTTTTCCGGAGTGAAGCCGAAGTTCGCGACGGTCTCGAATGACCTAGGAGGGAGGAGAAACGCTATGACAACACTTTTCGTGACGCATCCACAATTACGACGCTGTTACGGTCGCTAACGGAACACGGTCCTCCCGCCGCGCGCCGCGGCAACTTCTTTTTCCCCGAAAAGTCGTTTGGGCCCCAGGGGGCACGAGGGTGGAGGGCGAAGTCGAAAACTCGGTAAGTGCCTCGATAACGCGTAATCGCACGCGAGGTAAAGGGAACGACGCGCGTATCTCTGTCCCCCCTCTCTCTCTCTCTCTGTCTCTGTCTCTCTCTCTTTGCCAACCACCCTGTTTCAGTCTTTACGTCAGGCGTCAAGTAGCACGTGCTCAGCAAGAATCGTCAGTTATTTTAACCGCTACCCCGCTAGCAATAATTGTCGCTGGGAGCTAAGAGCGCACTCTGGCAGGGGGGTCTGCGCGGTAACGCGGGAGGAACGTTTATGACCATCCGCAGATAGTCGTATAACTGGGGAAAAAGAGACAGCATGATGAAGAGAAACAGTACGAGTGGAGGAAAAACGGGTGGACTAGACGCGCCGCGCCGCGCCGGGGGAGAAAAAGGAGAAAGTCGCGCGGGACGAGAAGGAGAGTCGAAGCGGAAATGGAGCGGAGCGGAAGGGCAGGACCGCGCAGGAAAAACAGAGAAAGACAGAGACTAAGACGGGGAGCGAGGGAGAGCGAGAGAAGTGGGAGAGATGGTGAACGTATATCGAAGAGAGAGGAACGAAAAGCGAGATCTGGAAAAAGAGAGGAAGAAATGAAGCGGAGCGAGGGGAATCGAGTGAAGTGGAGGCGAGAAAGATCGAAGAGAAAAATAGAAAAAGCATGGGGAGGAGAGAGAGAGAGAGAGAGAGAGAGGAGACGTGACCGTGGGTCAAGGGTCGTGTCGTGTCCTCGGGTATAAGGAGTCGCAAGCGAATATCGTGCTATCCCACGTCTCCCACGGGGATCTGACCACCGAGGCCATCGTTGGCAAGAGAGTATTGCTGCCGATCAGCTCTGACCCTTCTTCAAACGTTTTCTCGGCTGCCCCGTTCTTACACGTCTACTTTTCTCCCGTGAGTGCCACTATTCCCGATGTCGTTGAAACAAACTCAAACCCACCCCCGCTCACCAACGAAAACTAACCGGCCGACCAGCGGGAGGAATCTAGATCGTGTTATTCCACGAGCCTCCACGTGCACGACGCCGAGTTTCCTGGATATCCACCACCAGTAAATGTTTCTTTCCCCGATGACGCGACGCGACGGGATGATTCAGACAACTCGAATCCGCCGAGCTACTCGCGGCTCAGACCTGCATGCGGAATTGTTTCTGATGGTTCAGCTTGCTAATGCGAAACATCTTCTTTCTCTTCTTGTTCTTCATCCTCATCTTCTTCCCTGTTTTACGCAGCATCGATTTAGTCCATCGACCATTAGCGACGATATTATAATCATATTTTCGTGTTTTATAAGCAAAATAAGTAATAGCGAATTCTGTCGAGCGAAGTTTCCGAACTTTATAAAAATACCATTGAATCGATATCAGACACACACAGGTCTATTTAATGTGTAAAGTTTGAAGCAATTTGGTCTGGGTAATTTTATAGATGTTTTGCAAATGGTTCTTTGTCACGCGAACAAATTTTACTGAAAATCATTGAGCTATTCCAAGCTTTTAATCGATAGAGCAACTATCTAGATGAATACAGTGCTCTTTAACGAAACGCAGTATGCATAAACTAATGACGATTCAAGAACGTAATGTGTCTTTGAGTTAATTGCAAGGTATACTATAATATATTTTTCCAATTTTCCTGCAGTTGTACGACAGTCGCCGATCAAACTAACATTGGCATCGATATCACCATAAATAGTACTAGCGAAACGAAATTAGCCTGCCAAGAATACTCCACCCATAATATCGATCGAGTAATTAAGAGTTCGACAAGTTTACACTATTTTTAGCAATCGCAAATGATTCTCCACTTTCCTCAGTCGCATTCGATTGTACGGTACTAAGGAGATATTATCAAAATTGCATGATCAAAACTAAATTTAACTATATCAACAACTCGGCAAGCTAATATAAGCGTGGTAAAAATTTTAGAAAAACGACGGCCATGCCGTTTCGTCAGCGAAAAATTTCCGATACAATTATACATACGTATGTATAACGCGACGCCAAGAAATTGCCGTGTTGAACCCACCGTTTATAATGTTACGATTCTATTTAGTTTTGAAATGCATACGTAGATACGCGCGACAACTGTTTCCATCCTTTCCTTTCCCTTCCGTTCGACTGTTCCTCTGGTTTATTCTCATACACAGGCAATTCTTTTTATATGTTCCGCCTTGACAAGCAAAAAGGCAATCACGACAACCGTTTCGAGATAATTGCATTTTTAAATTGAAATGCGTGACGGTTCCTACGTAGCCTGCGCCGCCAAACAGCACGCTGCACAGTCTGTTCTTTTCGCTCTGTCTAAGTCGGACACGCGTAATAATTATTATCGAATTCGTTAACCGAACTTTCCGGATCCCAACGTTTTGCCAGCCTCCCGTTCCCCGCAAACATGTTATTATCAGTTCTAATGAGACCGAATGACAACACGACTGAATTATTTTAATTGCAATGTCTGAATTTCCGGCGAATGATTGTTAGCGGATAACGTTTAATTATTATTACAGAAAATCGGTCCGTGCCGACAGTTCCCCGACAAATCACATTATTTTCGCGAGCACTCGCGGTTTCGAACACTCGTAGAATGAGGGTAACTACTAGCCTTGGCAAAAATGTATTCTGATCGAACAAATCAAGTGTTTAACATTGTAATTATTTCGAAATTGTTTACCTTCATCGAAATATGTACTACAAAATCTAATAGCGTACAGAAATTATTATTCTATTCCTTTTTCTCGAAATTTGTTCCCGTATATGTCTATTTGCATAAAAATCCGCAGTCTACCAATAACATATATGTATAATACCGTGCAGAGATGAAACATTGAAAACGTCGATCGCGACGCGGCAGTCGAATCACGGGTGCGGATATTTTATACGATTTTTAAATAAAAGCTTATTGCTATAAATGTGATACAGTTTCGCGAGCGATTTTAAACGTCATCGGTGAACGTTCGCCGAGCGATTCATCGGCGAAACAGTACCGTCTTCATTAAATATTCATACGATTCGTATTTGCGCGAAACACATAATCGAAGCCGACGAGGAATTAATTCTGAAATTAATATATCGGACGGGTTTCTATTAAGTGTAACCCGTGAAAATTAATGTGTCTTTTAATCATGAATATCGATAAGGCGACGCTACAAGCAGATTCTAATTAAAATTAATGAATTTAAACTGATTTGGTGTGCGGTGGTGCCATGCCATGCCGCCGAGGGATGCCCCAGCAACGTATGCCACGGAGGGAACTTATCATTTTGTTTAACCGACTGACTACGAGCACAGTGTTGGGCAATAAATAAATTTATTTAAATAAAAATTTAAATAACAAGTTATTTGTTATTTGGATATTCAAATGAAAAGCAAAAATAATAATTTATTATTTGAGCAAGTCTCTAATAATGAATTATTTACAATAATAAAGTGTAATGTTATTTACAAATGCAATTATTCTTTGTATTCAATACTTTGTACTCAATTATTATTTGTATTGGCAAATAACAAAATTAAATTGCATTTTTTTATAGGCAGCTAGGCTCTCCGGACCAGAGTTGTATTGTGTACGATTAAAAAAAGAAATCATCGAAAAATCGACGATTGATTTAATCGATTGATGAAGTTAATCGTCAATCGTTGATTAAAAGAAGAAATCATCGAAAAAAACATAAAAGCACGTAAACAGAGTTTGTATTGTAGACCAAATGACAATACATCTAAATTCAGGTTACATTTTTTTCAATATTCATACAGTTTTGATTCCGTATTTCATTTCGAAATTTCAGCAGTTAGTAATCGATAATCCGATTGACGATTAATAATCGTCAATTGCGATTCATGATTGAAGTAAAAAAGTCGTCAGTCGTTAATTAAATTTTTGTCCAACTCTGCTCCGGACGGGCACGACCACTGGCGGTATACCTGAAAAGATTGCTATAGCAGACAAAAAACGCGCACGTGTTCAGTGTTCATTGTATACACAAAATACAAGAAATAAGAGAAGACCAAAAAGTATTTATTTGATTTCCATCTCAATCTAAATAATAAATAATCTTTTATTTACAAATAAGAAATAAAATTGTATTTAAATAAAAAGTTTAGTTATTATTTGCAATTAAAATCACACGTTTATTTATTATTTGAAATAAAATTTGCCTAACACTGACTACGAGTTTAATGAGTTTTTTTACGTGACCCCCCGGCCGAAGATGTTCTTTTATCGATTTTACTATTCGCGCACCGACGAACCAACGCACATACGCACCCGTTTCTGGCCGCCGGCAGTTCAAAAAGCCGCTTTCCGAGAGAAATTATGAAACGACCGTATCGTCATTTATTTCGAGATACATATTAGAAGGTAAATATTGCAGCTTCAAAATATATTCGACGTCCTCGCGCATGTCCCGGCAAAAAACATCCCGATTTAGTTTGATCAGAAACGAAGAAACCGCCTGTGCACCTAAGCTTCATTACTTCGATTTATGAATTTTTTTAGTAACGTACCTCGGGTCAGAGATCCTTCGCCTTCTGACAGGCAACAAGCGGACAGATATTTTATTAATCTTTTTAGAGTACAGGTTATGAGAAACGAGTCTCCCGACGAAAATGAATATTTTAGTTTTACCGCAAGAAATCCTTTAGTTAATGAAACAAATATTTCCCTCGTTTCAATTTTCATCGAATTATGTGTGAATTTTATTCAGCACCAAAGAATATGAAATTTTCCATCGGATAAGCTCCTTTCTCAATTTTGGCTGCTCTTTACTTTACCGGACTCAAAATTTGTGCCTTTCTCCTACGAATTATGATGTATTTGAATGTAATCCAGTAGATTTGTACCCGGCGCGAATGCAGATCAAAGTTTCGGACCTCTAGTATCAATAGTTGAGGAGATATGGTCGCTTAAAATTGAGCATATTTGCAGTTTCACACGCCGCTTACTGAGTTGTTTAGGATTAGGTTGGGGGGGGGGGCAAGGTAAGCGGCTCGCGGTCGTCAGTACAAACCAATATGGCGGCGCCCTTACCTGTCAAAAATGCTCAACTTTAAGCGACCATAGCTCCTCAGCTATTCATCCTAGAGGATCGAAATTTCGATCTGCATCCGCGCCGGCTACAAATCTACTGGATTACATACCAAATACGTAGGAGAATTCATAATTCGTAGGAGAAAGGTACTCAATTTTCCCTGTAGTCTGATGATTCTGAAAAATGGAAATAACAAATGGCATTAGGTGAGAAGTGCACCTGTAAAGGATTAAGAAGATTTTCAAGAGTCAGGAGTACAGACTTCATATATATTCCTTGCTCGCATAATAACGATATGCTGCAAGAAACATCAGCCGGTCGGGGAAAGCTTCATACGCGAAATAAAACGCAAGTTGAAATACTCGTTTTACGGGGGAAGGTGTGGAGAGGAGGGGGCAGAGCAAAGCAATTTGTTTTTCGTTGAATTTCCGCTGTCAAGATTGATTCCCCGATGGACCGTGTCGGTCCGGCGAACGTCCTCGGGAGAGTAAACAAACATTCCGGTAATTTCAATGACCATCCGTCGTATTCAAACACTAATTTGAACAGTACGAAGACTTCTGTTCTCCCCCGAGTGCGTCCCGCTGTCTGTCTTCATTTTTGAGAAGCCGAAGAAGTAGTAGTTCGGCCATCCGCGACGTATCGATAGCTTTATCGACTGAAAAATATTTAAAAAGTTTTCGAAATAAATGATCGTCGTGTTAATTAATCGAAACAATGTTTTTACCGTCCTCGGTATTAAGTACTAAATATAAATTTATTTAGTTTAAACTAAATACAAAATATAAAAATTATTTTGCTTTTGTCGGATTTGTCGGGATCGTGGTTCGTCGGTCAGTGATAATAATCGCATAGACGTGTTTTATCGTCCTCTGGAATATTTTACCATGGGAATGTTTTATGAAAAAGTTTACAATTTTTGTTCCTCCATGTGTACTTACGTGTTACGTCGTATCCCGCACAAATCGCCTCCATATTTCCCGCATTTTATTTTTAAACACGTACCAGTCGTGTTACGTCGCTGCGCAAAAGCTGCCACGGTTCAGGACATGTAAATGCAAATGTTACAGGACAATGGAAAGACAGATCATAAATTTGCTGCTCCCCGGTGAGAATGTTGAACTTTACACTGAATTTATGTTTCGAATTTCTTAATGATGCAATGCATTTACGATGCGTAGGGAAACGATCGATATATCTGCTGGTATTGTGCATTCCTACTAGTAGTTTAATTCACAAGAATTACTAACTTCAAGAAAGGAAATAAATAATACACTTCGCGACTAAAAGGTAGCACGTTATCCAATTTTGTTAATTTTCGCAAATATAGGTGAATAACTACAGTTTTCGTATTATATATCATTGCTCAGTCAGTAATAGGTTGTATCTGTGCAGGGTAAATGCTTGTTTTCTGTCTATAGGTTTACGGTTAAATCGAAAACGTAATTAGTAGTGCTGACTGCTGCGTCAAAATGATAGCACAAAGTCTTTGTGTTTCCAATTAGCGTCAAAGAAGTAAAGTATTTAATATTGTGCGTGTTCAACAATTAAACTATTGTGAATTTTCAACAATGGGTCGCAGTAAAAGATTGACTGGGGGTAAACTTTACATCATCAGGTTACAAACAATATAATATACTACATGAAAAGCTGAAAAAGGCATTTATTTGTATAATGTGCTATCTTTTGCTAGCTTCTGTTTCTTACAATTAACACATCCAATTTTTGCTTAACAGAATTTCACAGTCTAGTCCATTAGCATCATGTTAATGTTTCAGACTTGTCAAGCCGCCAAACTTTAAGCACTCGCATGCGAGAGATAATAAACTATCGCTGTACATACAGAGTAAGCGTTTCTTCGTGCTGAAAACGAGTCAACAATCTAGCGCAGTGACCGTGTTTATTTTAGACACGCAATACGAAAAAGATGAAACGAGCTCACGGACTGAATGCCACCTGGTTCGTAAACAAACGATAACTCCTCGAACGTGAACGGAGCAATGAAAACCGAGCCGAAATTGGACCGAACGAAGTGTTGCTGTTAATCTATCACGATTCATTTACCTGCCGCGGAACATTACTAAATGGTCAATAGCGTCAGAGGGGAGGGAGGAAACGGCAGCAATTAACTTCCACGCATTGATGGAGAGCTGCCGGTTCCGTGGTTATTTTAGCAAATACTTCTGGCGCTCAGCACCGGTGTGGCGCGGCGCGGCGCCGCGATATTTCCTCGTTTCGAATCGTATTAAGAAGAGCCACGCGCTGGCAAACCGAGTGCTGTCGTGTGTTTCGATCCGTGCGGGACCGTACAGCAAATTGAATAAATATTCCCGTGTGCCGAGGGAGCCGTAGGGATATATTTTCGAGCGTTCCCAGAGCAAGAAAACCGAACGGTTTTGTCGATTGCAAAAATGGATCCCGTGCATTTTTCATCCGGGAAAATTGTACCGTCAATCAGGAGAAGAACCAAGTGTATCGCTGTTCGTAACGCGTCTGAAATACGGTGGAGTGGGGTAAGTGCGTCAACGGGGCAAGTGCGTTAATTGGTTATTTTTATTATAATATCAACGAAATTTCTCTAGCTTGTATTTATTAATGTAGTATAAGTTAGTATGAACTAATTTGGAGACCAATTTGGAGAGCTGTATTTTAATTATACATATTGTGTTTCAATTATATTGCATTTCAATTATACATATTGTATATCAATTACACATCTGATTAAAATACTTAGTAATTGAATTAATTGAAAGGTTTGAATTATGTAATTCAGTTAACTGAGAATTGATAATTAAATTTATATAATTGAAATACAATGTAATTGAATTAGCACAACTGTGCTATCAAGTGGCTTTCAAGATAAAAGTGTTCAAGATCAGCTTAGCTAATGTTTTTACAGACCAGACTGAAAATACATCAGTTTAAAGTCCAACTTTGCAAAAACTAGCGCCCACTTATCCCACTCCACGTCACAACAGTTTTAGGGCGACCTATAAAATATTTTTTAGCAAATCAGACACGTGGTAATATCTCGATTCAACAATTTCTCTGAAACGCAAACGAACCGCTAAAAACACGGAAACAACAGTCGACAAGGAGTGGGTGTGACTGCAGCTGTCCGAAGTTTTCCGAATCGCGGGCTCCCAGCCCGGCCAGTGCGAAAGTTAGCACGTGAAGCCCATCGAAGAACATTCTGTCAGCGGCCAGCAGCCAGCTGTTCGACAAGATAGCGCTGCCGCGGCTCGAACGGCAGAGTAGGGCAGCGTGGTTCTCACGGAAGCCTGTCGGAAGTTCCGCATATTACCCCAGTTAAATCGAACGGAGAATGGAGAACGGAGAGCGAGTGCGTTAAGAACACGTAGAATCGAGAACCAGAGTGCAGAGAGCTGGAACCAAAACCAGAACCGGAACCAGAACCGGAACCAGAACCGGAACCAGAATCGGAAGCAGATCCGGGGAACCAGAGGCATCCGTCGAAAAACGTAATCCCACGAAATCCCGGTACGCAGCGGTGTAAATATCGCGGCGGACGGGATCCTGCTACGATAAACTCGCGCTTTAATTTCGCGCAGAGGAACCTCGGAGGCGAATGGAATTACTCTCGCAATCAATTTAGACAACTCGCCGTGGAACCGGCACGTAATTGTTAACGCGATTATCCGGAAAGAAGGTCGCCGGGGTTGGAAGACGTCGGGCGAATGGAACGAAGGAATGAACAAGAAGGAGGATCGCAAAGGTTCATTCCGTGCAAGAGGGTGGAGAGGTACGAGAACGAGTTCGTTCGCGACAAGACGCGACGCGTCCCAAAGAAAACCCGCTCGACCCGAGAAGACGAGCCAGTGTCTCGTTCTTCGATTCTACGCCGAAACGAACGCCGGAAGAAGCGACGCTGCGACGATGCAACGCGGCGTTGCTGCCACGTCGCGTCGCTTCCGCCCACGCGGGTTCGTCCCGGCCGGTGTCAGGCTGCAAGAGGAAGACAAAGTAACCGGTGCTCAAGAATGCTCCGACAAGCGTTTATTGCCGCATACTATCCTGGTCTTCGTGCGATCGAGTCGCTGATGCACCATCCTTGCTGCAATTAACGCGGGGCATTCTGGTTTTAAACGACATTTTTTCCACGATTTTTACGATTTCTTTCCGCCAAGAAAGACTACGAAGCAACTCTGTCAGCTTCCTCGAGACCAGAGCAGCGAATTTCAGTGTATTTCGTCTGCGCTCGGCAACGATTCGACGCACGCAAAATCGGTTCCTGTGAGAATAGACCAGTCAAGGAAAAGTTGTAGAGGGAAATGGAAGGAACATATGTTTTAACTTTGGTCCCCTTTTTCGGTTTTCCGCTTATATCTCGGAAACTATGCGTCCCAGCGATAAGACCATTCCATACAAAATTAAAGCTGACAAAATGTGCCACAGGATTGATTCGATTCAGTTTTTCGCTATCTCGCATAGTTTCCGAAATATCCGCGCTCAAAGTTCACTAATTGTGCTGAAGAGTTAGCTAGTCAAATAAGGCAAAAATCTCTTTTTCGCAATTAGTCAACTTTGAGCGCGGATATCTCGGAAACTATGCGTCCTAGCGATAAAACCATTCCATACAAAATTAAAGCTGACGAACTGTGCCACAAGATTTATTGCTTTCAGTTTTTCGCTATCTCGCATAGTTTGCCAGATATCCGCGCTCAAAGTTCACTAATTGTGCTGAAAAGTTAGCTATAGTCAAGTAAGGCAAAAAACGTGAGGCCAAAATTTCTTTTTCACAATTAGTCAACTTTGAGTGCGGATATCTCGGAAACTATGCGTTCTAGCGATAAGACTAAAACCAAGACCCAAAGTTAAAAATTGTGTTCCTTCCATTTTCCTCTACGCCTCCCTTATGAGCATTCATTGACTGGACTAAGAACGGGGAAAACGTTTCGAAGACAGAAAGCGCCGCGGAGGCGCTTCCCGTTTGCCTGGTTGCACATTATTAATTCCATAGAACGGTAAACCGGCGCAACGTGTAATTGTTTCCTTGATTAATGAATCTTTTTCCGCGGTTTAGGCAAGCTGCCTTGCTACCTGCTCGCCGCGCCGCCCAGATCTCAAAGCGATGCGGAAAAGCAACCGCGACCCGTTTCCCTTTCGACCTGTCCCCCTGATTTTGATAAATTCGATGGCAATGTCACCGGCCGCACAATGGATCGCTATTTCACCGAACAGCTTTGCCGACGTGTTTCGCGCGCGGTTACTTGCCCTAAGGTTTCTGTTTCTGGACACTTTGCCGGCTACACGGACGGCAGATTAGCCCTGGCAGAAAGCATTGTGCTCGTATTCAAACATATGCAGACAAGATTTCTCGGATTTCCCCAGGATATTGGGTATTTCATTTAACTAAGTTCTTATGGGATGACACTATGAAAACACAGAAACTCTGACAGTCTTCCAACCAGTATAAAATTGCGAGTTGAAAGTACAGAACAAGGTACGTCTGAGCTTGCTATAAGAAGATTTGAGTCGATCACTGTACACTATCTGAAATCACGGGATTCGGTCGGGTCCAAGTTCGTCCAGGCAATTTCATAAATACATACATGAAACATGACTACGCCGCACGGTGTCTCGTTATATCGTTCGAAACGATAACATCCCGCGGCATTATTCAGTTTCGCAGCGATCATCCCCTAACGGAATGTCGCGTGACGCAACCGGAGACGTTCCTGGGCGCGTTTCCAATTTCAAGTGGCTCCGCTTTCGTATGGAATCGGTTCCGGTTCGAGTGCATGCATTATGAATAAAGACAAGCGAAGGCCTGTTGAAAAGAGAAACCCGGTGGAAGAACACACCGCTGGGACGGGAGGGGGTAAAAGAAGGGCTCGTAGAGAGGGTTCTCGGATAAGGGTGACAGTGGGAGAGAAAACCCCGAGAGATAAGGAAGCCCGCGGAGATACCGCGTAAGATATTCCACGCGAGGTACGAAACCCGAGCGTGTTCCTTATCCGCCTCGGTGCCGGGATGAGAAAGAAATCTTTAAAGCGTACTTTGATTCATAGGTGGCCGCCTCGCGACTGAGGGACAGAACGTGACCTGGCATTAAGTGCTCTATAAAATATTGCGCCCATGTAAATATCCTCGTAAAATTCAGTCGGCACTGTTGCCGCCTCTCTCACCTCCTAGCATGCCACGCCACGGGAACACCATGCCATGCCATGCCACGCCATGCCAACGTCAGACCACCGCACCGTTGCGCGTGGCGGCACGGCACGCCACGCCAGGCCACGTCACATCGCGCACAAGATATTGTTGATACCGGCCACCGAGGCAAACCCGGAACTCACACTCTGTTGCTTCTACCTGCTGTGTACAGGCTGGCAGAGTAGGGCAATAATCAACTAATATTTAAAAATGACTAATAGTCTTTTTGCATGTTAGTCATAGCAAAATAATCATTAGTCAAAAATTTTTCATTAGTTAGTGGTAACTAATTAATGATATTAATGTATGTTGCTCGCATAATAGTGACTGATGACTGAACATCAACTACTAATTCACTAATAAGCAACAGCTAACGATTACTTAGAGCTGTGACTAACTACACTCCTCAAAAGAATTAAGGGATCACTTGTGCGTACCCGAAAAATTGCTCCCACTTTACGTGATCATAACTCCGTCAAAAATTGCTGTATCAATATCGTCAAACAATGATTTGAAAGCCTGAAACCTCTAGTTTCAGATGCTCTGTTTCAAATTGTTGCTATGTTGGTTTTTGACAAAGTTATAGCGAGACGAAGACAACATTGACGGTTAACAAAAATTTTGTGCAACTTTGGAACATCACACGGGGAGCACCAAATTTTTTTGATTAATCGCGTTAATATCATTTGAAAGGGCTATCTTTCTGTGTAAATTGTGTGGTTGTGGCTTATTGTACGATTTTTTTTATTCGAGTTATTCAACATTGAAGTAAATGTTGGCTTTTTAACTTTAACTGGCTCCAGAAAGCGAAAAAATTATCGTAGAATCTTGTGCAAAAAAGCAATAGAAAGAGCGTTTCTTTCTCTTCAAGGCACTTCTTTTGTTTTTTCAGTTTCATTAACATTTCGATATACCAGGTGTTTCTGAACATATGCTTGAAAAATGCACAATTTCCATTTTTCCTTTAACTCGCTGTATCTCGACGAGAAATGATCATAATAGCATGGTCCGAACGTCAGATTGAAGCAGAGATTCTGCCGATTCGATTGAGTACCCCATGAACTCGCTGCGACAATTTTTTACCTATGGAAGCTGTGTTTGAAGTTAGTGCTCCGCAGAAATTAGCGCGCCACGTACAGCGGCTGAATTATGTACATTTTGAGAATCTCTCCCTGTTTAAAATGAGAAATTAAAATCTTTTAAAATGTTTCCATGTGTAATTTCATTATTTATTTTCTTTGGAAAGCACACTATCTCGCTATTTCGTGAAGCTTTGATATATTTTCTAAGCGAGACTTTTTTTATGAGGTCCCTCTCCACCGCAAAAAAAATTTTCTTTGATATGTTGTGAAAAATTATTTGTTACAGCTATCTATGAGGTTTGGGAATATTTTTTTGTGCGGTTTTTTTCTACGATCCTTATCTACCGCACAAAGCAGGTTTGGCTGCATAGCTAACTCCTATTTCCAGTGAATATAAAAATAGTATAATTTCCGGAGGTAGTGTTATCGAAATCTTTACACAATCGTTCCCCCGAAACGCGGGTAGTCAAGAATCGCCGCGACCACTGGAAGCTCAAAGTCCACTAATGCAGGCTCAAAACATCATAAACCGGAGTTCTTGGACAACTGTACAAACACCCGATGTCCAGAAATCCCCGAACAATACGAAGTTCTACAGGAGAGTTTCTACCTCTCCTCTCTCTCTACACTACCATTCGTACGTTTTCAACAGCATCGCATGCAAACACCAATAGAAGCAATGGAACTGCTCGTATTGAGACACATGCATGCAAATTGGTAAGGATCTTGAGACTATTAAAACCTACTTTGTGCAACTAATAAAAATCGAATTCCAATGAAAATGTTATTAAACTGTCTATTTATTTGAGCACGAATGCACAAAAAACAATAAAGTTTATTTTCAAGTATGTACTTCAGCTGATTCTAAACGAACAACACGAAGAAAATGCCACGAATTAATTTGCGTACCCGGTATTGATCGATTAATTGAAGTCTCGGTAAGTGGATCTTTTCCATGAAAATGATTAGAATGGCTAAATTGCCAACGAGCATATTTCAATCGTCAGCGAGCGATATTTCACGAAGATCGCGAATGCAGGTCGCCGGCGATGTACCTCCGATATCCGAGCGGTATAAATGGCATGAACAGTCTCACGAAGACAATGAAAGAGTATACAATTTGACTCCGGTGAAAGAGGGAATCTGAATATCCGCGGGCAAAGTCCTGATGACAGACTTTCGGGGTTTAAGGGGCACACAGTGTGTCCGAGTTTGGTCGGTGAACGACTCGACGCGACGCGACGCATAGTTTGAATGCTGTGTACCGGTGCGGACCATCGAGAAACCGTTCCGTACCGGTCAAACAGATGCAACGGTCACATACGGTACACGTCTTAAACATTGAATGCTCTGAATTCACCAATGGACCTGGACTTGATCCTCCTTCGATCCTAAACAGTAATAGACTGTACCTGTAGTCGACGGACTATATTTCGAAACAGTCGCGTTGGAACTGTAGCTTTCTCATAAATTGCTTCATTGAAATAAACCATGAACATCGACAAAAAATAAAACCACGATGTATTAATAGGAGCGAAATGAAAATTTCTTTCTTCTTTTAATTGTCTTATTTTATCTGAAACCGTCCTCAAACGTTTTTCAAATGTCCATCACTTGAAGTTGTACTTACCCATTTATGTCATAAATAAATTCGTGCAAATACTCAACCCATTATTATTGTTCCAAAATCCTAATCTAGTAATTGAACGTTCCCACGTGATACATTCTTACCGCACGGATTGTATCAAATAACACATTACCGACCGGTGATTATTGTATAATTTTGAAAAATCTATGGTACATGGCTAAACACTTTGTAATGGAATCTTGAATAGCAACAGCAATTTTCATTGTGAACTATCAAGTCACTCTCAATAACGTCATCTAATAGTTTCATTTAAGATTGCGATGTAAAAGAAAATTTCTATGCTTTCTTTTGGTACAGCACAATTATTGAAAATCCTATTAATAGGCTTCCAGTAGGTAAAGTGTTAAATTATACTAGTTACGAAGCCCACTAACAATTCTAGCGACTCCCTTCTTACGCATCAGGTTCGTTCGCGACATTCCAATCGTCCAAACAGAGATTTAGATTATGCAACCTACTGGCTCCCCAATCTCGCATTGGGTTCGTCCACGAAAACTATACCATCCTAGCGGCTCCCTGATTACGCATCAGGTTCGTCCGCATCCTAACAGCTCCCTGATTTCGCATCAGGTTCGTCTGTGCTCTTATCCAACCTCCCAGCGGCTTCCCAATTTCACATTTGGTTATTCCGCGCTGTTCTACAACCTCATAGCAGCTCCCCGATTTCGCATCGGGTTCGTCTGCGCGTCGCTCCTAGTGACTCCCCATTTTCGCATTGAGCTCGTTCACGAAGTTTCACCTTCCTAGTAGCTCCCTGATTACGCATCAGGTTCGTCTGCGACATTTCAATCGTCCAAACAGAGATTTACCCAACCTAGTGGCTCCCCAATTTCGCATTGGTTTCGTTCACGAAGTTTCACATTCCTAGTAGCTTCCTGGTTACGTCAGGTTTGTCTGCGTTTGACTCCATTCCTCGAGGCTCCCTGACTTCGCGTCAGGTTCGTCCTCGCTGTCTATAATCCTAGCGGCTCCCCAATCTCGCATTGGGTTCGTCCGCGTACCTTAACTAACAAATTGAGACCATATTCCCAGAGTAACAACCCTTCGCCGGCCACTCGTGTTGCTCGCGGCCCTGGCTCGCAACAAATGCATAAGTCCGCTATTTATTAGAGCAGGTAGAACACAGAAGAAAGAACAGAAATATTGCCTGGAAAATGTCTTGCCGGCGCGGCGGAATCGTATCGGTGGAACGATGATATCGATGAATCGCGAATGATCGACATTAGAGGGAACGTGCGTTCGAGAGTACAATGCTCGACGTGTAACAGCAGGTATTAAAAAGCTAGCTTATGCACACCGGTCGGCCACTCCTTCTTGTCAGAAGTTTGTAATGAAAATTTCAATGAATCCGGAAACTTTTTGATTGGCCCTGAAGATCCCGTGAGGTATGCAGCATCGCGTTCAACGTTACGAACTACAAATTCGCGTAGAGCGCGAGCAGTTGAAAGTTCAAAACTCGAGCAGTTTCGCCCGCGGCGCAGTTCAAGCATGCCGGTGTGAGCCCAGGTAAAAATTTATTTCGTCAGTGCCGGCTGTCGTGTTCCCCCGCAGCCGAACGAAAAACGAGCGTGCTGCTTCTTGCCGCCGCAATGAAGTGTAAATATTTATATTTCCGCGCCACGTTTACGGCTTTGCGATTATTTATTTTGTTCCCCGTCCCCCTTTCCCATTCCCCCATGCCCACTACCAACCTCCCTCTCTTACCCTTACCGTCCGCATTTACGCGAGAAGCATCCCGCGGAATTACAGTGCCACCAAAAAGTATCGGCGCAATTTCACGCTTTCGAGAGACGCGATATTTCACGCTACTTCTACCGAAGGTGTCGAAAAAATGATTCAATAAATCTGTTTGATGCACCAAATTCTGCACGGAAAACTACAATACCTGGCTTGTTCTTAAAAAAAATAAAACACAAAACGGTGTGCTTTCGTTTAAAGTTTCCAGCACGAGGATTTTATCGTTGAGCCATTAATTGCATTAATGATTATTGCCCGTTTACGTTCGGAACGTTTTATTGGACGGAAAAGGCAGTAACTGTGCACTCGCGGAAACACACTTTTCCTTCGGGTGTGTGTCTATCGGAATTTTAGCCCTCGGAAAATATTGGAAACGATTTTTGTAGTTGAAAGAGTTTTTAATGGTTGCGTTCCTTCACGCGAACTGTCATGAACTGCTGACCCGCGCTCCCATAAACGACATTTGATATTTCAGAAAACGTTCCCCGTTTATTTTCCTCTCGTCCCCATCAATTGAGTTTCGTTTAAAAAAGACCGGACCGCGCTGTGTTATCCTTGAATGTAACTGGAACAGTCGAAGCACACGAATTACTCCAAGAATTACTTCCTTTAAATGCAGAACTGTTCTGTTCGACCGTTTCAGTCCCGTTTGCAAAAATTGAAAACGAGTCACATGCTCGACACGATCGTAACGGAACAAAACTGTGCCGCACAATCATAATTCGCATTAATCAAACAGGTAGCCTCGGGAACGCGGAATATCAAGCAGACTTCAATTCTACACGCGATCGTCGTTTTAAAACAATAGAAATTTTCTATCAGTCTCGGTGCCGATGTTGATTGAAATTCATAATAGCATGGGCATTCTACCAAAACAACGGCGAAATTTCATCAAGGGAATTCTTTTAGCGCGTCCGAAATTTTGCTGAAATTACATTCTGACGGGAAATTGTACAGCAATAGCAATTTTTTTTTTATTAACAACTCTATGCCTGGTATAAGGAAATATTTATCATGGATGGCGAAATACTCACAACAAATGAAAGTTTTTGTCAGTCAATGTCGAGACAGTTTGGATTCGAAACCAGAGACTGGTCCAACACAAAATTAGCGAAGATAAGTAACAGAAAATTATTCCTATTAAAATGTAGATCAAACAATATAATTCCAAATTTTATCAGAAATAATGTTGCTAATAAAGTCAACATACTTACCACTTCTACATTCACTTGCAACAAATTGTTAAATTTACAGAACAGATACATGAAAAATTACTTAATATTGCAATTAAGGATGCACACAATTTACATAAATGATTATTAAACAGAATTTCAGAATTGAATGAGGAAATTCATTTCATGCTTCCTCAACAAGTGTTTGTAAAGTTTTGTGGTTTAGAAAACAAAAAGCATATAAAACTCTTCAAAGAATGCAAAAGGAAAGGCATTAATTAATTTAACAAATTATTAGAAATCAGAAATAACTGTGTAAAAAACATGGTAGATGTCGACAATAACAACCATTCAGATGTAAGTAACGATGTATGGTTTAAAAATTTAACAAATGTAGATGTTCCAAAAAGTATGAAAAAAGTGTTAAAATTGGGACCCAAACATGCACTTGACTTTCCAAAAAATTATATTACTTCCCTAAATTCATTGCATCAATTGAAGTTGGCTTAATGAAAGTTACTGACTGTAATGACATTCAAACATCAACTAGAATAAAGTTAATTAATAAAATTATGAACTATACCACACATTCACTTTTTGTTGATAAAGAACTATATAATTCAGAAGTGCTAAATATGTTGAACGACACTAACGCTTACAAAATTAGCAAATTTCAAATACACAAATACTTTCGAAAGGGAAGCCAACTGTATCATTGCCAAATTGGTAAAGAAAAAGCAAATTGAAGAGCATTTAGACAAAATATTAAAAACACACAATGCGGTTGTACCAAGAGCTTATACATTACCGAAGACGCATAAAGAAAATGCTTGGAGAATTATTGTCTCGTCCATAGGTGGTCCCACATACAAACTTTCTATGTTTTCTGCTATTATCTTATCAAAAATAAAATGGTTAACAGCGCTGTCCAACAAATTTCAACTTTTTTTATGTTCCCTAATTACTGTTGGGTCCTTCGTATAGAGTTTTTTGCGCTGATTCCGAATCTGTCATTAATCTTTCTCCTATACGTACAGTTTTTGAGGAACATAGCTTTGAAAAAAAACATATTTTTCAACTTTAAACAAATATTGTGATGTTATTATTAGACTGCGGATCTTTATGCATTTATAGCAAAATTAAATAGATGAAATCAAAAATTGTTGGAAAATTTGACAAATTGAAGATGTCACTAGATGATTTCGCCTCTATTAAAATCAGTAAGGGAAGAAATAACATTCAAGTTAGTTTCTATTTCTTGCAATCGATGCAGAGAATTTTTATTTTGCATAAAGATCCGCAGTCTAGTTATTATAAAAGCTATTGAATTGTTCTTTGCAGAAAAAGATTCTGTAGACTTTCCCGAATACAGTGATATCCAATATTAATACATTATGATTGTTTAAACATGTTTAAACAATGATTAAAGACGGAGAGACACCACTTTTTTGCCAATTTTTGAGGATATTTTTCAATTTATCTCAAAAAATAAAGGTCCAGCGGAAAATCGAACTATATCACGCGATAGAGCAGACTTTTATCTTGAGAAACCACCCTTTAAAGTTTGCAACGTCGACGTTTTTTTGAACCAGAAAGCAAAATATCTTCGCCCGACGTGAGTTGCCGCCAGTGGCGCTCACCATTAGTACGGCCGTTCGCCGCTTTAAATTTTTGACTTTTGGCCACGATTGGCAATTTCCATCCACTGTGCGCCGTTTATAGGTGTAGGAATAGATGTCGCTACTATTTATTACATTTCTACTATGATAATTTGTAAATAACTAATGACGCACGCGCGATTTTATTCCGTGGCCAGTTATTCGTCGGTCACAAATAAATACTTATTTACTCATTATACCTTACCCAAAAGAACTCGAATACAGTAATGTGGTAATTTGCAAAATTGCTTTTAAATAACAATTGATCGAACCAGTGCGCCGATAGCATTAGTATATTTTTTAGAGAATTTTGTGTACGGCGACACAAATATGACACGCGAAAATGAAAACTTTCACGGATTTGCGGGCAATTTTGTAGAATTTACAACGTTAATCGAGGATTATTAAAAAGTACAATATTGGAGTAACTAATACACGGAAACCGAAACATACTAAGGGACCTGATTTGGGATGTGGCCATTTTCCAGGGTTACCATGGGTTCGTCGACAACTCATTTGACCGACACTGTTTTGATCGACACGATTTGACCGACAATCACTTTCGTCGACACTATGTTTTCCTCGACATTGTGAAATGGTCGACAAATGATTTGAGCGACATTATGTTTTCATAGACACGGTCAAATTGTCGACGTCTGCTGCTTTCATCGACAGTCCGTGTTTAGCGACAGGTTTGATTCGTATTTGCTAATGTTGACTAATCGTTATTATCACTGTTATGTTCTAGACGCATTCAGTTGCTTGTATAATAAAAAATAAAGAGAAGTACAAAGCATTCCTTCAAATAAACAAACTTTATTAATAGGTACACACGAATGAACAAAAATCATAATATTTCATTTAATTTCAAACATAATTGAGTAAATACATATATGTAATTTGAATGAACAAAACGAATGCTACACATATACATATACAGATCACAAAACATAACAAAATTGTATAATAATTACATAAATATCAAGTAATGAAAACAAAGTGATATATTTTGTGCTAAAGTCTTTAAAAGATCCATATCACTGTACATTTCTCGGCTCTCTAGTATTTTTCTAATACGTCGACGAAAACATAGTGTCGGTCAAATTATTTGTCGACCATTTCACAATGTCGAGGAAAACATAGTGTCGACGAAAGTTATTGTCGGTCAAATCGTGTTGATCGAAACAGTGTCGGTCAAATGAGTTGTCGACGAACCCATGGTAACCCCATTTTCCAAGACCATTTTTCTGTTCCTCGTTAAACAAACTTCTTCGGTCGATAAGCACAGGTACTGTGCTGAAACTTCAGAGAACGTGGAGTTTGAATATCAATCTAAAAAGAGTCGGACACTCGTACGATTGAAATCCTCGTGACAAAAAGTTTCGCCTAACCGTCGGACATTTCCAGCAGAATTGGGTTTCTTGTTGCATGGTATCGCCACGAGCCAGTCGTTCCTCGGCAAATTTCTGCTCGCCACGCTTAGGTTTTTCCATAAAACTGATCAAAAAATCTTCTTCTGGCCTGGTTCTCGATCTCTCTCTTTCTCTCGCCCGGCGGAATCAGTTTCTGTCTGGCCCATCGGGTTCCAGCGTTTTTGCCGAGCGCACCTTTATTTCGCGGCGGATCGTGATATATGCTCGATCGCATAACCGCTGGGAGTGCGTTACGAATACGGAGGACGACCTCTTCCTAATTTTTCATAGTAATACGATTTACGGGACGTCTCAATGCCGCACTTTCCGCGGACGTTCTTATCGCGCCCGATGAAAATGAAATTCGAGCAACGTGCCCGTTATTTACATAATTTATGTGCGAAACTTTCAGTCTTTTTCAATCATACATAATGACTAGATTGCGGATCTTTATGCAAAATAAAAACTGTCCGCGTTAATCACGAAAAACTGGAATCGAAGAAAACTTTCTGTTTCTCTTTAGAAAATATATTGTATACAGGGTGACAAGAAATAACGGAGTTAAACATTTCTTATTATAATTCTGTCAAATCGACGAATTTTGAAAAACCAAATGATAACAACCATAACATAGACCTTTAGTATTCATATATTTAAGAAGTTTCGAAGTGGCCACCCTTTGAGCCGATTCAGAGGCTCAAACGTGTTTTGAAATTTTCGGCTATGGGCCGCAGCTCTTCTGGCGAAACTTCTTAAATATATGAATACTAAAGGTCCATGTTATGGTTGTTATTATTTGGTTTTTCAAAATTCGTCGATTTGACAGAATTATAATAAGAAATGATTAACTCCGTTACTTCTTGTCACCCTGTATGTTTTCGAAACATATTTTCAATGGTACATTATTTATTTCTCCCACGAATGCATGAAATCCAGTGATTATAATTACACTATTAACTGATGCGAAGTAAAAGTGCATGCGCGGTATATGTAAACCGAGGAGAACAATCGAGCACGCCGCGCCGGTAAATATGAAATGAAAACATATACAACTTTAATTGTTCGACAGTCTGCTCTCCCTGCGTGAAATTTATTTCAGATTTATCAGAGGTAATTATAACACGTTACGCGGTTCTCCATGGTTAACAATCACTCGTTGAACAAATGTTTCTGTGCCGGTTGCGCAGCACGTTTTTCGTGTCGGTAACTTCAAAAGGCAGTCGGCCGACGAATAAATACGAAATAAATTATTCGGTTGGTACTCCTGGAGTGAATTACACACTCGATTAAAGTGTAGTCATTCCATTTGATCGAAAAGTAGCGGTTTGTTTAATCTTTAATTACGGTCCCCTTTATCGTAAACGATATCATCGTGCCGCTGATATTATTTTATTATCTCTACATTATACAGAATCCGAATTGTTCTCTCGAATAACAATTCCCTGGCGATTCTCATTTCACATCCGCCATTCATACGGGCAATTTTGTCTTTGAATATGTGCTCAACACGCTACAAACGAACAGTAAATATGTAGCAGCTTTATTTTCAAACCCTTTGAATAAATTAAAAAGCAAAGTTCAATATTATAAGCACATTGCAGTTGTGCGTGTAAAAAGTGTAAATCAGTGCTGGGCGCATTTGCTTGAATCGAGATAAAACCGTCCCGACAGTAGCACCCACTGCCCCCTTCCAGTAGCGCTGTTATGCGCCTTCGTAGAAAAGCTGGCGGGGGAAGCAAACGTTTAAGGGGCCCCAACCGCGCCCGGCACTGGTGTAAATCCCCGTTGTCATAAATAAATTTCAAGAAAATGGAATTATGCAAAATTCTACACCCCGGAGGCAGTAGTTTCGGTAGATCAAATTAAAACTCGGTTAAATTCTATCAGGCTTTACGCTTTAGTGTTATTTGGAAACTTTCATAAGCCATAAGCGCATAAAAATCTGTAATCCAATTAGGAAGAGTTACAATACAATCTACTCAGTTTTTAATTCTACAAGATTCAACCGCTATAAACGTAATTGAAGAAATTTTGTTAGAAAGGTAGAACAGGGCGGATGGTAAGCCCAACATGTTCAAACCTCCATTAATTTCTCAGGAATTGGACACTCCGGGAAGAGACTGAGATTTGACTGAAATTTAACCGGCCCCGTCCGGCGAAAGGAAAAAGAGAAATGCAACGATTATCGCAGCGGATACTTTAATCCATAACCCTGAACATTAGTTATGCACGCTGTTATCTTACTTCTCTACGACTTGGAGTAATGTTATCTCCGGTGCGTTTTTTTCGCCGGGGACATTCTTCCCCCACCAATTCGATTCGTTTAATTTTCACTCTCTCCACGACCGTCTAATACGGACGCGAATTTATCAGCTCACGGTCGGCTCTACACGGGTGCTCTTATTACGAAAAGTAATAACCAGACTGCGGATTTTTATGCGAAATCCAATTTGTCAGGTCGGCGAGGTCACGCAAAAATACACTCCTCAAAAGAATTAAGGGATCACTTCTGCGAACCTACGAATCTACGATAATTTTTTCGCTTTCTGGAGCCAGTTAAAGTTAAAAAGCCAACATTTACTTCAATGTTGAATAACTCGAATAAAAAAAATCGCACAATAATCAACAACCACACAATTTACACAGAAAGATAGCCCTTTCAAATGATATTAACGCGATTTATCAAAAAAATTTGTTTCTCCCCGTGTGATGTTCCAAAGTTGCACAAAATTTTTGTTAACCGTCAATGTTGTCTTCATCTCGCTATAACTTTGTAAAAAACCAACATAGCAACAATTTGAAACAGAGCATCTGAAACTAGAGGTTTCAGGCTTTCAAACCATTGTTTAACGATATCGATACAGCAATTTTTCGGGTTCGCAGAAGTGATCCCTTAATTCTTTTGAGGAGTGTAGTAGAACTACACGATCTAAGAAACAGCACGGACTCGACGCGTCGGTTTTGTTAGATCAAGACTTTACTGTACAACGAATTATAGTAAAAAGAACTGACAGGGAAATAATCAAGCAATTTTGTCAATGAGATTAAACGGCGAAATATCCAGTAAATTGTTTCTTGGCTCCTATGAAAACAACGTGCAACGGCTACGATATTCGTAAAGCTGAGTACAAAGAGGTAAAACAATAACCGGGACGCGCGGTGGATAAACGGCTAGACACGAATAGAATCGATTCTTTTCTCGCTGCATGTCGTAAAACTTGTTTTCATGACAATTCTCGTATTCGGGATTAATATTCCGAATTGGGTTCATGTTAGTACCATGGAAACGACGATTACCTCTCTTACAAATAAAACAGTGAAGCCCAACGAGTTCTATATTTGTTATTTCACTGTTTTAGTACATACCATTCAAATTCAATGTGTTCTTCTTATCATTTTAGAATGTTCTCTTCGAAACTAAACCGCAAATTAGAAAATGTAAGAATTAAAAATATATTTATGCATTTCTGACATTTTCAAATTTACGTAATAGAATATGAGTGAACAGAATGGGAAATAGGATAGAATAAGGAAAGAATTTATTCTGCTTAAACATCCGCAGGTCTGCTAATATAGTGTAACATTTTGTATTTTCTCGCAGTACGTGGCGAAATTCTCTCCGCGGATTTCAAGAAAATGTCATATTGAAGAACGAGCTTTCATTCAAGATAACTAGCATCTCCCGGTTCCCCCATCTAGTACCCTATTAAACTCTGTTTCATTTCATTGAAAACATTTCGTCGGAGCACCACTGCATACCATTCAATTCCATTTTTCCACTCGCGCATAAACCGCGGAGTTCTGTCTGATAAACGCGATCTCATAAAGCGAAGTGCCATTCGATGTGATAAACGCGAGTTATCTCGTTCCAGACCGAACTCCTTTAATACGTAAGCCCCGCCGGAGAGACCGGTGGTGCAACAGTGTTGGAAAAGTGGGATATTATTGAAGGATACGAGTTAAATTGTTTAGTAATTAACTGAACGAGACTTGCGAAACTTTGCCCAAGCTTTCCCGCGAAAACTTGAAGACACAAGCATCCATCAACACTGCGTTTCCTTTGCAGTCGATTTTAATATACTGCAAACAGACGTTCTATCGATCGTTTAACTACGAAATACATTCTCGTTATTTCATTGTGATACATTTTTCTCAAATTTCTTTTATATATTTTTACAATTGGCAACATATGCGCACAATTTTAAAACATCCTTTACTCTTTACAACCGCAATGCCAATGGATTGCCGAGATTCTTCCAGTTAAAATGAGTCCAAACACGACATAAATCGGACTAGTTTCATAGACAATGTTCCACAACAAAATTATAAATATAAGCATGATTACTATGTGCGAAGTCTACGAAAGTAGACCGAGTCGCGTCATGTTTGGGCTCATTGTAATCGGAAAAATCTCAACAAATCAATGGTACCAAGTTCGAAGCGATAAGACAAAAATCACTGTATTTGAAAGTTTCATTATGCTAGATATTATTATACTGTAGTGTAATAATATTAAATTAATATAAACATTTATGTATCTAATATTATTTGAGGAGGTAAAATTCATAAATTTTATATAGAATTTAGGAATATTATTAAAATTAGTGTAAAAATGTATGTATCTAATATTATTCGAGGCGTTAATATTTATAAATTTTATACAGAATTTAAAAATATTATTAAATTAATATGAAAATTTTTATATCTAATATTATTCGGATTAATATTTATAAATTTTATATATAGAATTTAGGAATATTATTAAATTAGTATGAAAACTTATATATCTAATATTATTTGAGGGATTAATATTCATAAATTTTATATAGCATTTAGGAATATTATTAAAATTAGTGTAAAAATGTATATATCTAATATTATTTGAGGGGTTAATATTTATAAATTTTATATAGAATTTAGGAAAATTATTAAATTAGTATGAAAACTTATATATCTAATATTATTTGAGGGATTAATATTCATAAATTTTATATAGCATTTAGGAATATTATTAAAATTAGTGTAAAAATGTATTATATATATCTAATATTATTTGAGGGATTAATATTTATCTATAACTTATACTTTCACTCGCTGTATCTATTCCCTTACTCTGTCGAGCTTGAGTTGATTGTTGCGAGAGAGCTTGGAACGCAGAAATTTGACTCCGGGATCGCAAAGTTTACGAATTCGAGTGAGCTGTATAACGAATCCATCGGGGTAGCGATGACAGCGGGAGAGGGTCGGTCAGTCCGCTTTGTTCGGCAATAAACGAATTTCTGAGAGGCACGCTGGGAGCACTTGATGTCTCCGACCCGTTTACAGCGCTCGACAACAGACTTTAATATAAAATTACCGCTTAACTGTTCCAGTGACGGGGCTAGAGCCAGACTTCGTTTACCCGTTGGAGAACGTAACGGTCGCGCAGGGTCGAGACGCTAGCTTCACCTGCGTGGTGAACAACCTCGGTGGAAACCGGGTGAGTCCTTCCTCCTCCGCGAGCGGAGATCACTCTGGCGGCGCCAAGGCCCGGGTAACTATTTTACCATTAACCTGTGTCCGCCTGTAATGGACTACCTTATCTACTACTACTAAACCTACTACTACTACTATCATCACTACTACTACTACCTACTACTACTGCACTACTTATATGCGCGTGTGCCTGCACCTCACAGCACTGCATTTAACTGCACCAATGCCAGCTATGAAAAAGAACAACCACCGCCAGCAGCCGCCACTACCATCAAACCATGTCTGTCCCCCTCTTTCCTTCTCTTTCTTTTTCCATGTATTTACAGTGCGTATCACGGATATACCTCCAGAAATATTTTAATACTTTCCAATTTAACCCTTGGGGGGCTTCTTGTGTAACGGCACACAGTGGGTTGAAACCACAGAGCTGGGAAAAATAGTATTTGAAATAGTAAACAGTAAATAATCCCATTTATTTTTTACAGTGTCTGTACAACTTTGAAAATGAAATATTTTATTTGATGCAGTAATTTTTGAAAACGAAATATTTTATTTGATGCAGTAATTTTTGAAAATAAAATATTTTATTTGTTGCAGTAATTTTTGAAAATAGTATTTTATTTTAAGAATGTTGAGAATATTTGGACTTTGTCTTTATTTTCAATTTGAATTTTAAATATTATTGCTCAAAATAAAGGTTCGCATTCAATAGATATTGCGAACCTTTGAAACTTCATTTACTATCGAGTTTAAAATCTGGATTTCGTGATTTATTCGATTTTTCTGAACACGCAAGCGACTATATAATTGCTACTGTTAGCCATCCAAACCGGAAATTACGATGAATTCCGAAAGACTTAAATGAAGAAAAACGTAGTTTTATCAAAGAAACCGTATTAAATGCTTTGAAACAGATAGCAAATCCAGATTCAGAGTCACAACCTCAATTACTTTCACGAAACAAAGAAGTAGACGACTTTATTTCCTTTATGGAAAAAGAAACAAATGAGATCAGTCATACAAACATTACAGAATTAGAATTATATCAATATTTGAGCGATAGTGGTACACGGATTGAAAGTATTGCAAAGTACAAATACATGAAAGCATTATTTTTAAAATACAACAGAGCTATTTCGTCCTCTGTCCCAGTTGAGAGACTTTTTAGCTTTGCTGGACTGATTCTGTGTCCTCGAAGGAGTACCCTAACAGATTCCAATTTGGAACGCTGCACCTTGTTGTATGCGAATAGCAGCAGTCAAACAAAAAAATAAAACGAAAATGTGGCAAATGATATAGTTTCTTGTAGTACGTACCATTTCTTCTTTAAATTATTGCTAAAATAAGAAATATTAACGACGCAAAAAATAAAATATTATATTTTGTGTTTCAGATTATTAAAATAGAAATATTTTACTTTGTGTTTCAGATGATTAAAATAGAAATATTTTATTTTGTGGATGAAATTGTTAAAATAGAAATATTTTATTTCGAGGTTCAGATTGTTCAAATAAATAGAAGTATTTTATTTCGAGGTTCAGTTGTTCAAATAGAAATATATTATTTCGAGGTTCAGATTGTTCAAATAAAATAATATTTTCTTTAAGCAAAATAAAATCTAAAATATTAAATAGTATTTCAAATATTTTTTTCGCCAAATAATGCCCACCTCTGGTTGAAACGCGAAAAACGCGGACAAAAATCATTTCTGAAGCTACTCCTAAGTTTAAATTGATAAAAATGGTACAGTTTTATAGCTTTTGAGGTGGTGAATTCAAATTAACAATCAGATTTTGTTTAATTCCAAACCCACAAAAGTTGTAGAAGGTTTTTTAGAAATGGTTTTCTCGAATTTGGACGTACATATTATTAATTGTTTTATTATTGATAATGGTATATTTTTAAGTTATTGTATACTAAATTCTGTATAATTTACTTGACGTTAATCGTCGGACCATATCCCATAGTCATCCCAAAAAGTCGCTATAGCAGACAAAAAACGCACAAGTGTTCATAGAAGAAACATTTTTCGTTTGGTCAGAAAAATGACTTTTTGTTTTTTGCATTTCAACCCAGTGTGCGGCAGTGAAAGAAAAGGATTTTAAGAATTTTTATTGCGTTATTAATTCTTTTTAGACTGAAATAAAATTCTATTTTTTATCGATACATAGCTATTGGAAAATACTGCACTTAGCAGGAAATATACGGTCGAAATCGTGAATTATTGAACGAACTATTTGAGCGGGTATTAAATATGAATAATAGTATAGTACTACATTTCACAAATACCGTCTAGCTCTCCGAACAAATTATAAAAAAATTCAAAAATAGCATAACAAAGCAATAGAACACCTCTGAATATTGTTAGCAGTGTTCTCAGCAATTTTAAGGAGGCTTGGTATATTTATGATGCGCGCTGTATCATTTTCTATCTCTATCTCTCTCCGTTCTCTGTACGACATCCATTTTCACCCATCAACCGATAGAACGGCCGCACACGAACGTACCAGCCGCGAACTTCAACTTCGGCACAGTTTCCTCCTATCCAGCCTCCTTTTTCTTTCCTCCTCTTTCCTCTTCTTTCCTGTTGCAACCCCCTCCTCCTCCTCCTCCTCATCCCCATCTACTTTCGACTTTCTCGGCGCGAAAGCCTCCCCGTAACGAGAGAAGGAGGAACAAACAAAACAAAGGAACGAAACGAAAAAACGAAAACAAGCGGAAAGAAAAGGCAGACAGAAAGAACAGCTTGCGGAATAGCCGACGATAGCTTGCGAGAACGTCTTGCATATTGTTCCCTCCTTGTACGGTGACGACCCTGCTACCTTCTGTTGACCGACTCGCAGGCGTGTTAGGCTCGTGCGGTTGCAGAGTAGTCCCGGTTTTGCCGGATATGGAAGTAGTAGTGCAGTTTCCTCTTGGCAATTGTCGAACCGGCCCTGAACAGCTTAGTCAAAACTCTTAGTAGGTTAAATAAAATATTGGTACACCTTACGTTAAGGGGAGGCATCTCGGATGACCTTGACCTTGATATATGTTGTCGAGGACAACATCCTGAACAACTTTTCTCTATGCATCTACCCGGCGATCGGACTTAGTTTCCGAGATAATTGCAAAAAACTATTGCCAGTACTAGAAATGAATTTTTCGTATTCGTGCGCAGGCTGAATTCGGAACTTCGGAACCCACCCCAGCCCCCCCCCCCCCTTCGTTCCACAGTGGTCTAGAAGTCAGTTCTAGTGCGAATTAATTATTGTGCGAGGAAAAAATTGACATTTTGTGTAAAAATTACATTTAAATATTTGAGTAAAGTAAATAAAACATAATTTACAATACTGACTACTTGTTTAAACTTAAATTTATCAAGATAATAATTATTAAGCTAATACTACATTCATTAAAATTTTTTAGTGCCCTTCCAAGTCTTGCGGGTTTAAGTTCGGGAATGTCAATCTCATTAAAGAGGAATACTATGGTCGATTCTAACAAAGTCTTATTTTTTGACAGAAATCTATCTGTGTAATTATCGCCTATTTTCCAACGTTTCTAGATCTGTAGACAAAAATTGCTCATAATGTTGTCCTCGACAAGATGTCATCCGAGATGCCTCCCCTTAACGTAAGGTTTACCAAAATATTGAACTCTATCGCTTCAACAAGAAATTCAGAAATTGTTCGGATGCCCAGTATGCAAGATAAAATATGTCGAATTGTATTCTGACAGATAGGGATATATACGGATTCTTTTAAAAGTACGAACATTATAATCTTATCGAGCCATCAGACATTTGTTTCATATTTGAATACAATAAAATTGAAGATAATGAGTTTGTTATCTGATAGAATGCGCTACTTCCATATTACTGAACACATTGACACAGTAGAAGTTCGAGGTGAAGGGGCCGAAATAAATCTTCTATACTTCTACTTCCTACTCTTCTTCCTACTTCATCGTAGTATGCCTGAGATTCTGTGACACGTATTTACGAAGCAGCCTGAACCTAGTCGTACATCTACATAATTATTTGTGACACTAATGAATTAGTTAGCATAGAATCATACGTTTTTAGTGATCGCGAGACGCGAGTACGGACAGGCCTACTAATTGCTGCTGGGTTTAATTACCGAAGTAGCATGTGCTTTCCGTTAGGTTGCTTTATAGTAGTCCCACGTTTATTCGACGACAAGAAGTACCCATCTGTTATACGTATACATCGAATATGATACGTTCACTTTTTGCATCTTCTTTCCTTTAATTGTGTCGAGTCCAATAATAATAATAATATTTTAAATTTTCCAAAATGTTTAATGAAAGCTACATTAAAAATTTGCAAGAAAATTCATTTTTCGTTAGAGAAAATGATGAGATGATTCCGTGAATATAATAAAAATTAATAATTAAATTACTCTTTTAAAACTACACATAAAATAAAACTTTAATATTGTACCCGCCACAATAATCACTTGAATATTTTAATATTTCGATATTCAAGTATTTGAATACTTGCGCAGCACCATTTCTAATGTCAAAGCGTATTTCTGGAATTTATTGAGACAGACAGGCATTTAAAATTTTGTGGCGGAAGTCACTTCCACATCCAGTATTTAATGCGGCAATTATTGTATAATTGATAACGCGTAATAGATTATATATTCTAATGGGATTACCGCGCAAATGATTCGTTTAATTGGTCAAGGGTATTTATTTAATTACTGTTAGCGTTCGCGGGACCACGCCGAAAGTCGTCAGTACTGGCAATTTATCAACTATCACGTGCTAGCAGTGTTCATTGAAAAATAGAGGAATACTCCAGAGAAATCAGGACGGTGTTTCCACCACAGATATACTTTCGTACAGCGCGGCGGGCGCTTGTTAAAAAATCAAATTCTATCCGGGTTTGACATAGCACCGCATCGATCACATTTTTTCGATAGTAATATTCACATTGAGCAGTTGCCGGGGAGTCATATTTATAAAAAATAAAATATTTGCATCCTGGGGTAAACTTTACTTTACCGGACTCAAAATTTGTGCCCTTCTCCTATAAATTATGATATATTTGGTATCGGACTTGGGCAGTAATTAATTACATGAGTATTTAACTACATCTTCAAGTACATGTGCAAAAGTGGACTATAATTGCAATAAGAAAACGGTTAAATGGTCCACAACATAAAAATTAGTGGTTTAAAAGAACAATTACACTGAAGTAATTGTTAGACTCAATTACAATTACTGTAATCGTGTTAAGTAATTGCAATTACTCCTTTCACAATTACTGGTTGAGCCGAAGTAATTGCAATTACCAATTACAATTACATGTCATTTTTTTTTATTCCTGCAATTTCAAATTACAGTAATTGGCAAGTAATTGCAATTGTAATTGAAATTACATTTTGCCCAACTCTGTTTGGCATGTAATCCAGTAGATTTGTACCCGCGGCGGCTGCAGGTCGAAGTTTCGATCCTGTAGGATCAATGATTCAGGAGCTATGCTTGCTTAAAGTTGAGCAATCTGCAGTGTTTTTAACAGGTAAGGGCGCCGCCATATTGGTAGTGACGGTCGCGCGCCGCGCCGCTTTCCGAGTTGGGTGGTGATTAGGGCTGGCGGTTCTGCTGGGTAAGTGGCTCACGGTCGTCACTACAAACCAATATGGCGACGCCCTTACCTGTCAAAAACACTGCAGATTGCTCAACTTTAAGCAAGCATAACTCCTGAACCATTGATCCTAAAGGATCGAAACTTCGATCTGCAGCCGCCCCGGGTACAAATCTACTGGATTACATACCATATACATCATAATTTACAGGAGAAAGGCACTTTTGAGTCCGGTAAAGTAAAGAGCAGTCGCATCCTGTATTCTTGCCTCAAGCACATACGTTACTTATAATTGCACGAAAAAAATTGAACAATGCATCTTCATTGAAAAATTTATTTTCTTCTTGTAATCGGTATAATTATAGTTGTTTTTTTAGTAGAAAGCTGTAAGAAAATCGTGAAAACTGTTCGAAACTGTAACGAGACGCGAAAGAATTCCCACGAAGTAAAGAGTTCGCCGTCTCGTTTTTCGAGGAACACTTAATTATTTCGTCTAAACAGTAAGTTTTCATAACTGGAACTCGGGGAAATATATTTGACGGTTTTACGATCCCACTTGTTGAACGGATTTCTTGCTACATGAACGAGTCGGCGGCGAGCGCGGCGCGGCGCGGGGAATATTTCTTTCGAAACAGATTCTGTCGAAACTTGCCCTGTAGATTTTAATTAAGCCCCGAGACCTTAAAGTTTCTAACGTGAGAAATAAACGATTCTTTCGGCGAATGGGCGCCGCTATCCAGATTTCCATTTTCCACTCGACCGAAACGATTCTCTTCGGCGAGTTATAATCATTTACACCCCCTCGCAGGCGGAATAACGGTCTTGCACTGCGACTCCATAAAACGGAATTATTAAATTCCTTGTTTCGCACACTTCATCACGGAACTTTTGTCAACAGGACGGATATAATTAATCGTGGAACAAGAATTATGAGCATTTTGTGTACACTGAAGATTCCAGGGATGGATGTCTGACATGAAATGAGATTGAAGTGTAGGAAAATCATTGAAGATGTTGAATGTTTTAGGGTAATCGAACCGCGCGGTTAATCGAGGTTCCACTGTAATTTGATCTTAGAATTCGCTTGACTGCCGCTATAACACGACTACTCGTCAGTCTCACACTCGCTATGTCGGAGCTCACTCAGACTCATTCATATTTATTTTGATTATCCTCTGACGAGACTGAGTGGGTCGCCCGGCGCAGCGCGGCGGCCGCACACAGATAAAATTGATCCAAAGGCGGCTCGGAGGAGAGACAATGATAAAATATGTTTCGTAAATGCATGCATAATTTCAGTTATCGCGTGTTCCTCTGGCAAAAATCACCATTCTTTCTGTTCCCGCGGCGCGGCGCGGCGCGTCTAACTCGCGCGGTATTTGACTTGCTGATTCGTATACGACAAATTATCATTTTCATTTTCATTCTCATGATCAAGAGACCCGGTAAAGTCTTGCGCCCAATGTATGCGCATATATACGAGGCGTAAACATGCCGAGTATCTTTGCCCTTTACGAATACGGTGACTGACAAATCACTCCGACTTAATCATCTGATGTCACTCGAGAGCCACGATAAAAAACTGTTCAACAAATGCGAGACAAACGCGAAAAATATTTCATCGAGTGGACCTCGCGTTCTCCGGCAAGTCGATTTTTGCTGTTCGTCCGCGCGAAGACCACGCGTTCGTATTACAATTAGTAGAAATAATTAGCAGTGGTCAGACACGTTATTCGAATCTTATTCGATTGCAGGCGTTCCGATATCGATGATATAATTCTTCCGATAACGAGGGCCTGTGTAATCATCGTCCACTAATTGCGCTTCATATGTTTGACTAACAATTTCAAGTCAGTTCTCTTGGTTGTATTATATAATTTTTGGGTATTTGTAATTCGTAACAATTCGTAATGATTTGAAACAATATTACATTGACTGCCCTTCGTTCATTTAATTTCGAGCTCAACTCGCTCCATTTCGCATTCGTAAATCCTGTTTAACACAGACAATGAATTATCTTCACAATAAATACGATCAAAAACAATTTCCATTAGTATAATATTAATTCACTAAATTTATGTACGTAAAATAAAGCCAGTATCTTGTGCATTCACTGTAACGATAAATGACGGCAATGAAAATCGATAAATTTCTAAAAGTTCATCGGAAAACCTAATATTGTTACGCGAAGTATTGAAATTTAATTTATAGTAATAGTCTTGGCATTCGATAACCTGACAACGTGGGATGTTCAGACATCCGAAGGTTAACAGTCGGAATCAATAAAAATTTGATAAAAAATTTCTTATTGCCAGATATGGAATACGCATCGGAGTTCGGTCGTATAAACCAAAAGTTATTAATTAAAACCCGTTACGTGCAGTCTAGCTTTGTGGTAGCTCGTTAGCAATGGAAAAAGGATTAAAACTTTAATCAATATAACTGACTGTAAAAGTCAGATAACGATCGGACTCGTGTGTCCGTCAAAGAACGGTATTCGATCAAACATATTTCTACTAAATTAAGATGAATATTCAAAGATATTCAAATAGTATAGAATACGAAACGTTGTTTCAATTTCTAATGTTTTTAGTTTAAAAAGTTTACATACTTACTGCTGATCTAGCCCTAGATGTGGTCAGTCAGATGTTTCAATTAATAACGAACATTGTTGTCTAGGCTTAACAGATTATATCAACATTATGAAACCACATAAATATCTTCCAAATCAAATCGAACATTATATTCGCAAATAACATTTGTATACACATACTGCCAAGTGATTAAATGAAATGTCAATATTTTAATGAACCCTCGAATGGCTGTTGATCAGAGGCGGAAGCCACAGGTCACAGGTGAATTGTTCATTTCAGCTCATGGCAGAAATTCCGTCGTAAACATGTCTTCAGAACAAAAACAATAAAGTTTTGTTTCAGGAGTATATCGCCGGTCTTGCCCAGTATATTAAGGATACAAATATGTGCAAAATATTGTAAGAAAATGTGTACCGTGCTGCTAATGACCTTTGATGTTGAAGCAACGTTAAATAAATAATTAAGAAAAAAAAACGATAAAGTTTTTACATACATAACTATTACGAAAAGATGGACAATTCGAAAGTTCTGTATACAGAAGATTGTAGAAAGATAAATACACGGATTTTCCAGGACCTTTGACGGTAAAGCAAACATCCGGTTGTTTGAAATTTCCTATGCCAATCATAGATAGTTCGTCTAATTGACGATGGTTGCCTCAAACGAACTCGAAACTTACACAATACCGACGGAATCTGTTTCGCTTAATTAAAGAACGCGAAACACCTTTCGCCCGGCTACTATTTAACTCAACTGGTTAAAACTTTTCTGTAAAGACAAATAAATATTATAATAATATACCAACAAAATTAGTTCGACGAATGTCGAATGCGAATTAAACAATAACATAACGACTATGTTTTCCATAAGGAAAGAGGATGCATCACGGTGTTATAAAAACGTACACAATAAAATACGTCACCAAAGCTATTCCGTCGACCGTAACAATTTCGTCAGAGTAAAAAAAAATGAAACCGACTTCGAAAAAACGCACTAAAAAGTATGAAATGATTTCCATTTAATTTATGCGAATACACACGAACTTAAATACAATACAATCTTTTCGGAGGCGGCGCAAAATTGAAAATTTTCGACATGGAAATTACGAAAATCCTTAAATTCTTCTAGCAGGTTTCACATAAGTTTCAGTTTCGGAAGAACTGAACTGCGAATTCATCTACTGAAAGCCACCAATAAAACAAAATTTAGTTTCTAAATATCGTTTTTCAATGTTTAAATAAATGGCTATATTTATAATAATATCATATTGAGATCGCTTTCAATGTAAATCAAAAAACCCACTTTGTTTCATGTCTCTATCATAAACAGAACAAAAGTTATTGAATTTTGTCCAAGAAACAGGCATTTCGGAGCACTGTGCGCCTCCGAAAAGATTGTATTGTATTCACATAAATTCAATGGAAATAGTTTCATACTTTTTAGTACGTTTTTTCGAAGTCGGTTTAACTTTTCTTTATAAAATTTTGTTATTTCACACTTTTCAGTGGAACGAGCAGAATTTGTAGAACACCGTACGATGTTTTTTCGGTCTTATTGGTTATTTGCAATAAAAACCGCAAAGAATGAAAGAATGGAAAATTTATTTTCAAGGGGCCAATCGGGAGACATACCCTACAAAATGCAAAAGGTTTCGTTCCGATTGGTCCATCCATCTCGGCGTAATCGGCGAACATACATAGAAAAAAAGCGAGAAGAAAAGAAAAAAGAGGCGCATACAGATCGATCCTTTCTCGAAGTCGGTTAAAAAATGAACATAGACAAAAGTTGATGATTTTTCAGCCAAGAAAATTTGATTATACTATTGTTTGGTGTACAAACGAACAACGTAAGTATAATCAAGGACAGCTCGATCAATCAGATACAACAATGAGCAGTCCAACATCTTTTGTCATGAATTTGTTTGAAGGAACAGGTGAAAGGGAAATCCAATAGGTGATTCTCCATTCGTGTGAGCAAATTTCATTTGAACGATCGTATTATGAAGAAGGCAGAGCCTCTGGCTAACTGATTCAAAAAGGGACTCGCGAAATAATCTCATAAATCGTCGGGAGCAGCGTTTCGTTTAAGAGCGTTAGGAAGGGAGGGATAGGTGGATGTGCTGCGAAAAGAAAATGGAAAAAAGAGCATATTGCTGAGAGATTACCCCAGGAGTTTCTTCCGCGTCAAGTTCCCGGGGCACAGGCACAGGTACAGGCACAGGCACAGTCCCGCGTTCTCGTATTTTTCACCGGTGCGACTCGGATAATCCATTACGCACCGTTTTGGAAGTCTCTTTAAATATTCTTCCCTCGTGGGCTCCCGCTCGGCCGCGGAGGCGTGCAAGACGAGTAACTTAAATAAGCGTACTCGAAAAGCTTAATCTTGCCATTCATGCGCCGATGAATACCCTGCAATAAACGCGTTTCTGCAGCGACATTCCACGGCAGTTAGAAATACAAGTTCCGCGACAGCAATTTCGCTTTTCCGCGGGAACTCTTGATCGTCGGTTTCCATCGCATTGTCGCCGTTCCGCGGGCTAACAATGAGACGCGTCACGATTTATTTTTCACCCCCGTCTCGTCGCGTCCAAGCCCGGGGAAAAATTGAAAGTGCCTCTTAGGCGGCGCTTTTAATCAGCGTTCCGTGAATTAAAGACCCATTGAATATTCCCCGAACGTTTCCTTGTTGCGAAAAATGGATTCTCCGTCTCGGCGAAATTCTTCGTTAATTCTGCACAAGTCTTCAGCACGTGCGTCAGCTATCATCAGCGTCGCAATCGCGTCAACATATCTTTTTTTTTCAAGATAAAAAGAGTCGAACGAATCGAATCTTTTGTGATTTTCGATATTGTTTAGACAGAGGCATACTAAAGGACATTCTTAGGAGGCTGATAAGTAGGGATAGGATCAAGTACTTCGCAAACAGGTTCGAACTTTGATTGATTGAATTCGAACTCTCTATAAGTACTTCGAAAAACAGAAATAGTACTCCTAGGTATACTCGAACCTATGCCGGACAGTTTCGAACCTTTTACAAGTACTTTAAACTACTAAACGGGAATAATACTTGCAAGTATATTCGAATCTTGGTCGAACAGATTCGAAACTTTTCGGAATATCGTACCGGAAATTCTCTGATTTTTCTAATCATTATTTTTTTCTCCTTTAAAATCAATTATATTGTCCTCTGATGCATAATTTAATTTAACATGTATGCACAACTATAATTGCATAATCTATCGGAAATATTATTCTTAAATAGTTACGAATTTAATCAAGAAAGTGCTTAAAACAGTTCTGATTTCCAAGACTCGAGTACTACTTGTGAAAGATTCGATTCCTTTCAACGTCGAAGTACTTATAAGTATCTTTTCGAAAGTTGTAAGTACTACTCATTCCGAGGTTCGATAACTACTTGTATACAATGAATACTTTTCAAATATAATCATTGAAACACTATTGCTTTTAAGTAGTAATCGAAACCCAGGAAATGAAACTTGGTTATTGAAATTGACTCGAATTCGTGAGTACATACAGTCGGTCACGAGAATATTCGGACACCACTATAATTTTGACTGTTATAGTCCGTACTTCATGAATTTATGCAATAAGAACAAAAAGAGGTTTCACGTATGTTACTATGCAGTGTGTAGTTAATAGTTAATAAACATAGGAGATATTTATTTACGATAAGTGTATCGTATTTACGATAAAATATTCGGATACTTGCTATACTTCTAAAGTTTCCAGGTTCCAGGATCTGACTGAAACAATGTTTGTAAACATATCATTCGTACTATGTACAGAGTATGTTAGAAATCGAATATTTGCCAGTCTTGCTCGAAATTTGTGCGAAATGGGTCGGAAAAGTAAGAACGCGTTGTTTGATATGCGACAATTAGTAATTTTTCATCGGGAAAAGGGGAAATCGATTCGCAAAATTGCAGATTTATTAAATATTAGTAAGAGCACGGTATATGGGATATTGTGCGACGTTACAAGAACGAAGATAGAATTGAATCTATCCCTCAAAACGGACGCAAATCGATCCTCCATACTCGTTATAAACGCTCCATAATTAGGAGAATCAAATGTGATCCTCGGATAAGTGCTCCAAAGTTAGCAGCTGTGAATTAAATAATGACCGTGGAATATCAGTGCATCCGGGAAACATAAGAAAAGTGTTACGATCAGACGGCTATAATGGAAGAATAGCTCGAAAAAAGCCGTACATTAACGCGAAGAACAGGATGAAGAGACTGAATTTTGCAAAAAAAACTATATTTCAGAGGAAAGTCAGTGGTGGGAAGACGTCATTTTCGCGGACGAGTCCGAATTTAATATTTATGGATGCAATGGAAGAATTAGGGTATAGCGAAAATCGAAAGAAGAATTAAATCCGAGACATTTGCAATCGACTGTGAAACACGGTGGTGGATCTGTGATGGTGTGGGGCTGTATTTCGGCCCATGGAGTAGGCGAATTAGTTTTTATCGACGACATCCTCGATAAAAATAGGTATCTGCACATTTTGCAAAACAATTTTTAAAAAAGTGCTGATAATATGGGACTTCAAAGTGGGATCAAATTTTATCAGGATAACGACCCAAAGCACAAATCGCGTATTGTGCACGAATTCTTATTCTACACTTGCAAGAATGTCTTCCACCCACCACCGCAATCGCCAGATTTGAATCCCATTGAAAATTTATGGGATGAATTAGATCTCCCAATTCGAACAACTCCCACAAACACAAAGGACAAACTAAAAAAACGTCTGCAAGAAGAATGGCTACGAAGTGGGCAAGATTATTTAAGAAGAATAATTTGTAATATGCCAACACGATTACGGCACGTCATAAAACATATGGGATATCCAAGAAAATATTAATTTATAAAAACAAAATTTATATATAGTGTTACATACTTAGTTTTGATAGTGTCCGAATATTTTCGTGACATGAAAATGAGCGTACTTTCCATTTTTCTTTTATTATTTATGTAATCACTTATCGTAAATAAATATCTCCTATGTTTATTAACTATTAACTACACACTGCATAGTAACATACGTGAAACCTCTTTTTCTTCTTATTGCATAAATTTATGAAGTACGGACTATAATAGTCAAAACTATAGTGGTGTCCGAATATTCTCGTGACCGACTGTATTGAACTTGATCCCATCTCTACTGATAAGCATTAATGGATTAAATAATGTAATAAGTCGTACCTCCCGCTGCTGCACTCTCACATCCCTGAAAGTTGTTTACTGCCCCCGAACATGAACGAGCATTAGATTGTAATATCCCCGTTGATCGATATCGCGGAATGGTAATAATAGAGTTCTAGCATCCACGAGGAAGGTTGAAAATCCGGTACATGGCTTGTTGGCTTCTTAGATTTAAGCTTCGACGCTTAAGTGCTGCAGAAACGGAGGAGAATGACACTTCGCCGATGAAATTGCTCGATCATGAACAACATCGAGCATCAGATTTGCTGATATCAGCCGATATCCGCTGGTCAACGAAAATTTCCGATTTTGACCATAGTTTCAAGTGCTGTTTACAAGTGCATAAAAAAATCGTGCAGATAATTTTTCGTTCAAAAATCGACGTACCCGTATGGCTAGACGAAGAATCGATCGAGCAGGTTTTCGAATAAAAAAAGTAACATGTAATGCTCCCATTGATCGGCGTTGATTCATCACCAATCGCACAAAACGTTTTCCCCCTCACACCAATGCACACTACACTTGAGACTATTTGTTCGTGGGATGAGATATCATGCAAGCTGCATCGGACGAGAATTGAGTGCACAATATTGAGATATGTTATGCCGTCGTAAGTAATATAGCGAGGTCGACGACCATGTCGCGTTTTTATAATCGTCGTCGTGTTGTTTTTCCTTTGTTTAGCGCGTCGCGGGATTCTTGCGAACGCGAGGCATGCCCTGATGCATGAGAAATGACGATGAGAAAGAACACGAGGTTGCATGAGCATGTTTTTGAATAAGCATTGATCTAGATGAATAAGGGAAATGGATTTGATCACTGTTAGAACTTAGAACAGAGGCTCCGTATGATATATAACCGATAGCGATCGTGAACAGGCTATGTTCACATGCGACATTATTAAAATGATTACCTCTACGAAAATTGAAGATTAAGAATTTGGTGATCTATGTACAAGCGAAATAGAAAATGTTCATTATTTCACAGTTGTTTGTGGACTGCGGAACTTTATGCACTCCCCGAAACTTTTACACTACTTTTTGTTCTTCCAAATCGAATTTTAATTGACTTGCATAATCTCCCGCTGTCTAGTTGCGTGTATTACTCTGATTCCGGTTAATTAGCGCAGCGTAATCCCTTCTGCTGATTTAATTGACCCAGACTGAGCGTAATTAAGCTTGCAAATAGCAGAGAAAAAATAAAGTACGCCGGTGAACGAGGGATCTGGAACAATGAGGAAAGTTCATATGGAAATTCGAATTCTCGGGAACTATTTACCAATTTTGTTGCTTTGTCAACTTAAATTTGACTTTCTGTGTTGTATTTGCGAAGGAAAATTGATCTGGTAGTGAGACTCACCGTTTACTACGAAGACGAACCTTTAGGAGGAATGTATACAGTCTGTCGAGTACAAAAATGGCGACAACTCGGGAAGAAACTGAAAGAGGAAAGATATTTGCATGAACTTTTCTCATTTCCCGCGTTCGCCGCTGCAATAGGTTCCAAACATTACGGTACACCCGGTACGTTTAAAACTAACTGCTGATCTTTATGCGACTTCCCAGTCTGCAAAACCGTTGAATAAAAATGAAAATAAGGGGAAAATTTTCACTTGATCCATTTAATAAAAATCGGAGCAAGAACAAGATTCCTTTTCGACTGATATAGCATCAGTGATAAATGCATAAAAATCCGCAGTCTCTCTAGTTATAAGATTCGAGCGAGCCCTTTCTGCAACATGTTCAACTGCAGCAGAGCACAATGATGCGTCTCTGAAAAAAAAGGTCGAGAGAACAATGGACGCGGAATAGGGAAATAAAAAATGGCAACGTGGAGGAAGTTCATTCAGCTCGGGAACTTGGACAGAACCAATTTGAATGAGCGCGCTGAAAGAATCGCGAAAAATGTTCGGTTAGACCCGGTGATTATTGAAATGAGAATAAAAATGTTTGATAAACGTTTCCGCGCGAATCAGATGTATCTAACGAAGTTATATGTGTAGTGGTGTGTTATATTTTCCGACAGCAAACGCTCGGAACGTCAGCTGCTCAATTGAATGCACAGTTGAGCACGTCTGCTGAGAGATTGACGTGCTCGCTCGAAAATCACAAACCGCTCTGCTATTTATCGGTAGCAGTTTTCGATTTAGTTGTTGATGCGCGCCGTTTTCGATCAGTACGGAAAAATGAAATTTAATCTCTCATAACCGAGAGACGCGCAACGTTTCCTCTTGTGATTATTGAACATGTTTATTCGTTTTAATTAGCTTCGGGGAATTTAATTCGACATTTTCTTAAAAATAATGCAATTCTCGAAGAACTGCCTACACTTAAACCGTGTTAAAAACTGATCGTACGACAATAAATTTCGGCTCATTTTATGATTAAAAGCCGTAATCGATCGTTCATTTTATTATAAGATGTAGTGGGCTAGAAATTAGAAAGACGACAACCTGTACAGTGTTTCGAAAGTAGATAAAATATTATTAATAAAATAAATATGTACGCAAGCTGCATTAATGATTGCCATCGGTCAAGTTATGGTGATGAACGTGTCGTGCCCGCGCAAATGGCGTAGAAGCATTACCTCGGCAGCGACCGGGAACAATTAACTGCACTCGAGCATCAAAGTGCAGAAAGCGCACTCGGCGAGTGTGAGATTGTTCGAGAAACGATGAAAAACTACGCGGCCGCGTTGATTATTGCAAAATCTTAAAACAGAATTCTGAATTCGCTGGTAAGAGACTGCGAGATCTCGGCCCCATTGTTTATCGCCTATTATTAGCATACCCATTGCTCCACTTATGCGCGAGCTTTAAAGGGATCCGAGGCCTTATTATTCAATTCTTCGTCGTTCCTCTTTATTTAAATAGAAGCAAAGTAATTACTTTCTTTGATGAAAGATTCTCTTACTTTACCGAACAAAGGTGGCTGGTATTACGTTGAATCGGAATAATGTATTTCGCAATTTAATACAAGTGCGATCTTCTATTTCGCGCGTGGAAAGACAAATTAATTTTTTCGTAAAACATATTCGTTGAATTCTCTGATCATATTTCGCAAAACGCACACACGGTTCAGTTAATAAAGTATCCTAACAATGGAATACCCGTGAACGCCCGAATGAAAATATAAATTTTTACAAATTCACGATTGAATAACCGCGACTTCGATCGGAACAAATTTTTAATTAAGAAATCAGACTCTGGCCGGCGTGCGAAGTACGAAAAATTTGTAAAGATTAAACGAAATATATTTCGTTGCGTGTGCGTGCACCGTGGTTCGCAAACAACGGAACAGTTTCAATATAAAGCGATGATTTAAACGGCTATTTACATTAAAAGTCGGTTCATAACTGCAGCGGAAAGTCGTTAAATTACAGGCCAGCGAGAACGTTAAACAGTTAATCAAACCTGAAAAATGAGGCACGTCAGCGGCAAAGATTCGCGCGTTATATACGGCGAAATTTCAGCTCGTTTAGCTCGTGACACAAATTACGTCGAAAAGTCAGGAAGATTAAGTTAAGCCTTTACCCGGAGGAATATGCATGCATCAGAGTAAACAGTTCAAAATTCATATCTTCCCGCCGCACACGCCGGGATGTAATTTGTACGGTGGCGCGAAGCATTCGATGATACTGTAACCGGTAATCACATCTGTAAATTTCGGTCGAAACGGAACGTAGCAGAAAATTTGCGAGATCGGTGTAATTTTATATAAAAAACATATTTGTACCAAAATGCTTTGATTTACAGAGAATGCCCCCCCCCCCCACAGCATCTTCTATTCATAAATATTTATCAACTACGATGTTGTGACTGTTATACGATGGCACATAAATCTTGCCGAGTGCGACAACATTTTTCGGGGGGACGATCCTATAATCTCTCTGCAAACCTCTAGCAGATCAGCAGTCGTAACTCAATACGAATATCGCGTCGTACAGCTGGAATTATAATTTAGAACGCTCTACCTAAATGCCATTGAAACTAGCTGACCCAAATTGTTAAGAATTCTAAATGCAGATTCAAAACAGTTCAATAATGTAAATGAGCAGGAAAGAGTGGAATACATTAAAGCAAGAACGAATTAAAAAATTATACAGCGTCTTGCTGCGCACAAGAGATCTCATTAAAAATATTACCATACCGTTTAAGGAAATACTTCCTTTGCATAAGGTAATTAAAATTCGTTACCGTTGTATTGTAAGGCCCTTGTAAGCACGATTCGATTCTGTCTACGATGCGTCGCGTCAGAGACGCGTACACGCAATTCTTTTATTCACGAAACGTACAGCAAATTTTGCATCATTACGAGAATGTTGAGAGACGATAAGGACGTGCTTATTCTATATAATTATACAGAGAAATATTGATTGCAGAATGTTTATAGCTGCAAGAGAATGATCAGAAGATAATAGAAACGAGAGATATGTATTTCGTTTCCACGATGTCTTTAAAGATGATAATTTATATTGTTTATTTTGTATGGAATACACAGGGATAATTGTAATCGATGTAGAAGATGTAATATACAACAGTACAACCCACAGAAAAAGATCTCATCCAACAATAGAATGTGTAGTTCGCAAAAAAATATAGATCGATGGAAGGAATCCAGATATTTCTGTAAAAATTGATCCGTCACATTATGCATTTTACCGTGCTTCGGAGTATTCCATACAAAATAAACAATACAAACTTTAATTGTGTCAAATAATTATATTATAAATAATTATATATTATATAAATATTTCATATTTTCAATATTTAGTACTTATATTAGATTTTTCCAAGAAACTACGCTACAGAAAAGGCACGGAATGAAATAACGACATGAATTAAATGATCTGATATCAATATAACACGTTACCGACCGGTGATTATTGCATAATATTGAAAAATCTATGGTACATGGCTAAACACTTTCTAATGGAACCTTCAATAGCAACAGCAGTTTTCATTGTAAACTAACAGGCCACCCTCAATAACGTCATCTAATAGTTTCATTTGAGATTGCAATGTAAAAGAAAATTTCTTTGCTTTGTTTGGTACAGCACAATTATTGAAAATCCTATTAATAGGCTTCCGGTAGGTAAAGTGTTAATTATAAAAAATCACGTCCTCCTCGTCACTCGACATCTTTGTTTGCTTTTCGTAACTGAAGTGAAATTTGCTCTAGTCTTCGTGTGTAGACGATTGCGACATCGTACGCTGATCATAATGACGAGTGCATGTAGCGACGATGACGCTTCGTGGACAGACGTCAATTCTTTTACATTGGTCGCAGCACTGAAGCGTACAGCAATCGGTATTTTGTCGCGTACGCGTCTCTGACGCGAAGCATCGTGGACAGAAGGCCTTACTGCGTATTAAATTGATTATCAGCGACAAATGTTTATCAAAGGATCAATTTTTAAAATTCATTTCGGCGGTCCACGCAAATGTTAACGAAATCCGATATTGTCCACGATTTTCTTAGGGAAATCCTTCCGGTGGCAGGAATGTCGAGCGAATTTCGAATTTCTCTGGAACACACATCGGGGTGTTGGAACGATCGTAGGGAGGAAAAAATCAAACTTCCAATCATCCGCGAACCGACCGGAACACGTTTCCTTCGAACGCACGTTCGCCGGGTCGGTCGGCCGGCAACGCCGAATGAAAAAATAATTCCTCTCGTCACGAACCAGACGAGCTGTCTGTTGCGCATCACGCGCGCGGATTAGTTAAACGATCCGCGTGTATAAACGCGGGGCCCGGCCCGGCCGGCTCGCGGCGCGGTGCGGTGCGGCGCGGTTGAGTGCGTTTCACTGTACCAGGCTACGAGCCGTGCGATAATAAATTCTAACGTTCAAAGTTGTCGTCGGGTTCGCGGCCGCGAAAACCGGCAAACAAAAGGCGCGGAATAATGGCTGCTCGGCGTGCACCTGGAACCTCGGGGCCGTAAAGCCACCGCTAACAGGAAAGGGAGCATCAAACGAGGCTGAAAGAAATCCTCCCCCGAAGAAAAACTGCAGACACAACAGACGTTAGATGAGCCAGAGAGATGGCTGGGTGACCGGTGGACTTTTGCTCCCTCGGGTAATTACCGTAGCACCTCAATTACCCAAATTCGACTCCTCCATTTGACGAAATTGATAAATTGCAGTTTCTCGGTCGAAATTATCTTTGTGGATTATTTTTTAATTTTTTCAGAAAATCGAAAGTTTATAAAATGGATTATTTGCCGCGGCACCGCTGCACAGCACCGTGAAACTTTTAATTAGCGAGCTTATCCATTTATCCGCGTGCTCCGTCGAAGAGAACAGCTGTGCCTTACTGTCGAAAATGGGCAAGATAAAAAGTGGAAGGGAAAGAAACATCGACGAAGAATGTACAAGTGGGCTGTCAAGCTGTGCGAAATAAGAAGAACGGCGCGGCGCGGCGCGGGGCCAGCGGCCCGGGAGGGTGGCGAAGGGGCACGCTGCCGCAAGAAAGAGGGTCGAAAACGGGGCGAACGAGAAGATGGCGGGAAATAAACGAGGTGTGGTAGACTGGACCGAGGCTCCTGATCCCACAATGCACCACAATAGACCGCCGACGATGGTTTTGCATATGAAAGAGGGCCGAGAATAGAGACCGCGAGAGATAGGTGCACGTAGTATGATATTATATCTGACTAGGGTTCCGCGCTGCCACCCTCTCGCTTCTCCTCCTCCTCCCCCCGTCCCCCACTTATTTCTCTCTTCTTCATCTTTCCCGGCAAGGTCTATCGCCGTCTTTCTACGGCTTCGTCGACCTTACCCTCGCCGAGGCTATTTTTCTCCCCGGGTTTCTGTTTTCCTGACCTGTGTTTCCCTTTATCCTCCTCCGAGAAGCACACCCTCCACCTACTCCTCTTCTTTTTCCCTCATCCTCTTTTTCCCCGTCTTGCTCGTGAAGCTACGAGACGGTCGGGGCCGATCGTAAGTTGAAAATGCGTAAGGGAAACTGCATTAGACGAGGGGGCGTCTTTCGCTCGAGATAAACTCGTTTCCATAGTGCCGCGACCCTTTAAGTCGTAGCTCTCATTGTGCTGCAAATTTGCGATCTCTTGCGGGGACACGAGCCGCCACGGATTATAGCGGCAGGACCCCACCACCGAGAGACCCTGAGGAAGAGTTTCACCGGTGAGAGCTGATCCACCGACGCGACGCGACGCGACGCGCGGTGTTTTCGAACGAGGAAAGGGTTTTCCTACAGTGGATTAGGTAAAGATCGTTTCGCCAGTCAAGAATCTATGAATATTTCGAGCCACTCGAGCAGGTTGCCGAGTCGACGACGGACGGGAGACGGGATTCGCCCTTTTTCTTTCATCGGATCTTCGGATTCAGGGTATCTGTATGTGTGCCGCGGGATTCGGGATATATTTTCGTTCGAGCAGAAGAGAAAATAAATGGAATCAATTATTTCTTGCTATTTACATTAGTATGATCACATTCGAAACACTGTACAGGGTAAATAGAAGATTAGAGAACTTGAAAATATTCAGACAAACATGGAGATTAAGCTTTGATCTTAAAACATTGACCAGTTGTATCTAGAATGTCAAAGATATCAGAGCTCTAGAATTTAACGAAGAACGTTTCTGGAGATTATCGCATAACGATTTATTCTATGAAGCTGGAAAGTATCATTATACTATTTCATCGTCAATTCAAATTCGACTAAAAATATAACTATCTAATAGAACATTGCAGTCTATGGTAAACAAAGTCCCGAAATAATTTGAAACCAAGTGACGGAAAGCAAATTTTTCAGAGATCCAGACGGGTCGAAAGAACATAATATACGCCAAGAAAGAATTCTGAAACGTAACCCTACTTTTACGGCCCCCTAGTCCTAAGTAACCCCATAAGAGGGCGCGATGACTCGACGAAGAATCCCCTAGCCGGCAGAGGTCGACTTTCGCTCGACGTTGTCAATTCCGAAGACACGGATCATTAATCATCATTCGACGAATCGGCCGGGATAAGAAAGGGGTGGCTCGTTGGAGCGTAGAAAGACTGGCAGGGACAGAAGAAGAGGAAGAGACAGAAAGAGAGGGAAAGGAGGGAAAGTGGCATAAATGTTTCAGAGTCGCGAGCATCTGTCGCGAGGAGACTTTTTCAGTTCTCGAGGAGAACTGGTTTTTTGGTGGGTCTCGAGGGGGAGGCGTTAGGGGACGAAGAGAAGGAAAAGGACGCCGCCAGAGGGGTAGGTGTCCGGGGGTGGGGGAAGGGGTTTACTATCCTCGTATAATGTATTATAAGTGGAGGCACTCACAGGGCCGTCAGTACCAAACACTCAAAGCCCTCCCCTGCCTCTCTCTCTCTCTTTCTCTCTCTCTCTTTCTCTCTCTCTCTCTCTCTCTCTCTCTCTCTTTCTCTCCCTTGGTTCTATCTAGCGGTTCGCGTCTCACCTCCCATCCTCGCAACCCTGTACACTCCGCTTTCGAGTTATCGATAAGAACCGCAGACCTCTTTTGTCGGTTGATAGATAGCCTTTCAAAGCGACGCGAGGTCAAATATTCGACATACCGCCGCGCGCCGGTTCAATTTCATGCCAATAATATCTATGCGAAATAAGGGCCGGAAGCTTCCCTCCGGAACCGCCATACGACCAGCTTTTTCGCGAAACTTCCACCAGCCACCCCTATACAATATTAAAATGTTACGGATCTTTATATACACTCCGCGACAAAACGATAAGACACCTCTAGATTTCCAATGTTTCTCAATAACAATGATGTGTACAAAGATTTTGTATATAGATCTGTATAGAGTATCCTCTGTTTAGTAACATACGAAGTAACTGGTATTATTTACGTTGTGTCTTAGTCTTACATAAGATAAGAGAGAGAGAGACAAAACGACAAGACATGGTGAAGAAGAATAGCGATTTAATTACACTGTCCAACACCAAATTTGCTCCACAATAACTGTTGGGTGGTTCTTATAGAGTTCTTTGCACTGATTATATTAATCTGCCCTTAATTTTTCTCTTAGATGCACAGTTTCTGAGAAACATGAATTTCAACAAAAAACGTATTTTTTCAACTTTAACGCGTTCGCTGCCCCGAGCGACATTTTCGAAAACGGTTCCACCAAATTGTTGTGTTTTATTTCATATCCTCAAAGCCAGATACCTTCAAAGAACATGAAAATACTCCGAGTTTGATCGTATGTGGCGTAGGTAAAACAAAAACGTTCTACGAATTAACTCGTAGCTGCCGCCTAAACACAAACTTCGACCTACGTGTTAAACAAATATTGTGATGTTATTATAAAAGATATTGAATTGTTCTTTGCAGCAAAAGATTCTGTAGACCTTCCCGAATACAGTGATATCCGATATTAATACATTATGAATGTTTAAACATGTTTAAACAATCATTAAAGACGGAGAGACACCACTTTGCACCAATTTTTGAGGATATTTTTGAATTTATCACAAAAAATAAGGGTCCAGCGGAAAATTGAACTATATCAACCGATAGAGCAGGCTTTTATCTTGAGAAATCACTCTTTGAAGTTTGCAACTTTGACGTTTCTTTCGAACCACAAAGCAAAATATTTTCGCCAGGCATAAATTGCCGCCAGTGGCGCGGTCTCAACATAAATTGGCCAGCTCATGTATACAAAATCTTTGTACACATCATTGGTATTGAGAAACATTGGAAATCTAGAGGTGTCTTATCGTTTTGTCGCGGAGTGTACAGTCCTTAGCATATTTTTAGGAAATAATAGTCTCCGGATCTCTCGTGCAAAACGAATATGCTTTGACGTCACACACACACACATTTCAAATTCGTGGTACAATCTGGACCAGAGTAAAGTTCATCAAAGCGTTTTAAAAGTAGGCTGAAATGAGCCTAGCACAATTAATTACACGGCACACCGAAGCGTGTGTGATTACCAACGGCCGCTACATTGGCTGCGCTCTAAACCGATAGTGACTATCTAGAAAGGGAATCGTTTCCTAGCCAATATTTGTCTGGACGGTTTTCTCTGTTATTAAACATATAAAAATTGGTTTCATAAATAATAGAAATTATGAAAAAAAATTGAGACAAAAAGGTACACTGTATAATGATACTTTCTCTGTTGAAAAAAGATGTCTCGTATATTTAATTTTTACAGAAGTTGGACAATTCAGACATTGTTCCTAATAATTGTTATTAATTTACTACTGCTTATTCGTACCAAAACGAATGCTATTAATTTTAGAGCTATGTGTCCGCTGAAGCATCAACCAGCGACTCCGTTGCCTTCTTCCATTTTTACCGAATAACAACCGCCGTGTTGCTTCAGAGTGGACATAGCTTAACAACGCCAGACGATCGAATATACAATACATCTTGCCAGGTATAGCGCGGATCATGTTCATCCTCGGTAAGTCGTTGCGTTGCGAGCGAAACACGGAAAGTCGTGATACCATAATCGTGCGTTGCCGTTGCTAGTTCTGACCTAGACCCCGATGAGCCGAGGGTCTAACGCGATTTAAGTTATCGATTAAGCTTTCGATTAAGACTAAGGCATCGGAGGCAAGCCAGTCTGCGCACATTGTTAACTTGTTAATGAGCGGAAGCGAAGGAGGGAGGCGGGCGATTGCGAAATTGAACTACGTTTTAAGAAATGGGTTTGTGAGGCCAGGTGGCGTGGATCAAAGCGGACACCAAGGCGGTCCTGGCGATCCAGGAGCACGTGATCACGAACAACGCGCGTTTATCAGTAACACACAGCGACTACAACACGTGGACGCTGAACATCCGCGGAGTACGCACGGAGGATCGAGGCATTTATATGTGTCAGGTCAACACGAATCCTATGAAGAAGCAGGTAAGGAAAAGAGACTATCTTTCGGAATGGCGGGCGCACAATAAAAAACCAAGAGAGAACAACAGGGAGAATACATACCCGGGAAAAGTGGAGAATCTTTTTACCCTAGATCCGGGTCAGATTTTTATTGTGCGCGATGCTTTCGCATGGAGGGCATTCATTTTAAAGCGAAATCCGTTCTGTGCCTGGAAGTATTTGTTTCCAGCGGCCCGTCGCTCTGTTGCTGCAGAGGAAGTTATGTTCAAAAATTTTCATTGAAATTTTCCATCGTCAGAAACACGACAACCTCCCCGCCGCTTGCCGCGCCGCGTCGGCGCCGTTGTTGTTCCCGTTCGTTTAAAATACGCTTGATGATTCGATCGTTTCAACGACCGCGAGAACAATATTTGTTTTATCTGCGCAGAACGCTGAGCCGTGAAATCGAATACATTGATACCGTGACAAAATTATCTTGATTGTTTTTTTTTCCGGTCGGTCCTTTCGATGGCAGAAACGCGATTTTTTCGTTCGATGCTGATAATACGGGCCCGGAAAAGATACTGCCTGGCATTCTGAATAATATATGAATTTGGTATTTAATGTGTAATTGCGGATTTTTACGATTTTACGATAAGAACGAGAACGTGAAATTTGAAGCAGTAAACAGATTAGAAGAATTTAGAAGAATTCCGACCACTTGCGATTTAAAAAGTGTTTTTAATTAGTAAACTAATCTTTCCAACTTCCCAAAAAGAGCCAGGTCGTATGATCCGCTATTGAAAAGGTTATCGTCCTTTTAAAAGTGTCAGAAATCTGGAAAAGGGGTCATTCCATGCCAAATCGATCACTCTTTGCAGGCACCATCGTTGATTTTGTTCTAAATGAAATGTGTCGTGGTCCATATTTCGTAGCGTACTTTACCAGCTCATTGTGCCAATTTTAACGATGCCATCTTTTTCAAGGGCTCATTTTAAAGGGGAAACATTCAAGGAATACCACCATATTTTTTTCAAAATTTAAATCACTGAGCCCCACCATCGGAAAAAACGTAAAAAAAAGAATTTGTTTAAATTTTTCGACGTTATAAAGTTGATTAGTCAGGGTTGAAAAAATTATTTTGTAATAGTCCAATCCTTTCTAAATAAAACAAAAAAAAAATGTAGCTCAATCGGACAAATAGTTCCTGAGATAAAAATTCGTAAGTGAGGCACGTTTTCGTCGAAATGGGCAAAAATTACAAACTTTGAAGGCCTGCCATTTCTAAAAAAAATTCGAAACCGGCAAAATGATGACTTAAACCCCCTCTAATTTCACATGGACTACTACATATTTCATTTAGAACAAAATCGAGGATGGTGCCTGCAAAAAGTGATCGATTTGGCGTGGCATGACCCTGTTATAAGTAGACTGCGGATCTTTATGCATTTATAACAAAATTGTGTAGATGAAATTTAAAATTTAAAATTGGAATATTTTAAAAATTGAAGATGTCGATATATGATTTTTCCTCTATTAAAATAATTAAGGGAACAAATAACATGGAATTTGGTTTCTATTTTTTGCAATCGATGCAGACAATTTTTATTTTGCATAAAGATCCGCAGTCTAGTTATAAGTGATCAAAATGAATTTCTCTCAACGATAACGTTTACCAACAAGAGAAAAAATGTTCGGTTACTTATAATTCTTGTTTGTAACCAATCCGATTTTAGTCGATGAAATACTTGTTATTCGATCACTTTTTTTCTGTTTTGTTGTAACAGTTCTGGTGAAACTTCAGTTCTGGTTTGGTTGTAACAGTTTTCGATGAAAAATGCCAGTTCGCAAAAGTAATTGATAATTTATCGATAAACTTACAGGTGGCGTTCCTGGAAGTGGTGATACCGCCGGATATAATATCCGAGGAAACCTCGAACGATCTGATGGTACCCGAGGGCGCATCCGCAAAATTGGTGTGCAAAGCTCGCGGATACCCAATACCAGAGATCGTTTGGAAACGAGAAGACGGCACCGAAATTATATCACGGGACAGCCTCTCCGGTGGCAAAACGAAAAGTAAGTGCTGGCTCTCTGTAATTGTGAATTATTCTGCCTGTGCGGTTTGTGAAATACGCGGGAAGAATTTTAATCTGCGGTAAAACAACAGGAAACTCCCCAAGTCAACTGTTTTTTCAAGCTATTATGCAATAGGAATGGGATCAATTTGTTTACGGAAATGGTTCAAACATGTTAAAGGATTGACAAATGGCAGTGTCAATGATGCGTATATAATATGGCAATACATTCCCGATATAAATGGAATGGCTCGTAAACGATCAAATCGTGATTGAAAACAGGGTAATATCGAAATCAAATCCATCCATCAATCTTGCCCTACGCGCGCAAAATCATAAGTCATGACGTATTTTCGAAAATCTTTTTCCGTCGAACAATCGCGGGAAAAAGATTTGTTCGATCGACAACGCGAGTCCATAAATCTCACATCATCGGTTCAAAATCGCGTAAATATTTGGGTGATCATGCTTCCGCGTGAGTTATATTATTTTGTAATAGATATGTCAATTACCAGCATCGATCGTTTATCTTTTTATTGGAGAGGTGATCGAACGGCTCGAAGATATAGGAATGCTGTTATATAGTTTATAGCGCATTTAAATCGGTACTGGATTTACGATTACTTTTTTACCACGCTTATATTAACTTGCCGGATTGTCGTTGTTGTATGTATCAAATCTTGTAATCGAATTTTAAACCACTTCCCGATCAGCTAGAGACTTGAAACTTTAAACATAGCTCAGAACTAGATGCCAATGCAATATTAAAAGATTTTTTAATATTAACCGTCACACCTCGTCGCGCGACACTCGGTAGTACGTCATCGCGTTCAACGATCCCCACTCCGCGCGCCAGCGCTCCCTACTCCACTACGTGTTCCCACTCCACTGGCCCACTTCGCACCGAAGGAGCTCAGTGTGGGTGTGATGTTCCGTTCATTCAGTTCCATTTCGGACAATTTCGGACTCCATCAAGACACGTTGTCTCTCGGAGTCATCCCCTCATTCTATTTCGCGTATTTCCATATCTTGCGTTTCTATATTTTACTACTTCATACCAGTATTACTATATCTTGCGTTCCATTTAAAAAAGACTAAAAAGTAGAAAATAAAAAACTTTATATAAACCACGTTTATATTAAAATGCACTAAAAAGTAGAAAATAATCTTTCTAGGCATATTAGTGACTATAAATAAAAGCGTGGAGCGCCCACGAAGATTACGTCAATATAGTTTAGCGCTCCGCGCTTTTATTTGTAGTCACTGATGTCTAAAAAAATTGTTTTCTCCTTTTTAGTGCATTTTAATATAAGCGTGGTTTTTAAAAAGTTTATTAATATATTTTATCGATTCACCCAAGTTGTCGGAAAATTGAGAAACTGCGAAGCGCAATACTCATTGCGTGTGCTAGAAAAATTTGTGTACTGGCATACCTAAGTGGTAAAGGATGTGTAAAAATACTTTTTTGATTGGCAGTGTACGCAGAGAAATGGTTTCCGATTCACAAACAAATCGGGCGGTCGAGCGTAAACAAAACAGTCGCCAACAATACGACGTAGAAATTCATTTAACGCGGATAAGCTCGTAGTTCTACGGGCATTGTCAGTGCGCATCTTCCTTTTTTTTTCATTCCAGCGGGTTTCTTTGTTCGGAACGGTTCGCCGTCGCGGCGGCGCAGCTCGAAATATTTTCGAATCGGTGACGCTGCCAGTCGGCCGGGTAATTTTAAACTGATTACCCTTGTTCTCGCGTTTCACGTCGCGTCGCGTCGTGTCTGGATAAAATGAACCGCGCATGGCAATCCCTCTGTCCGTTGAATCCGCGGGAGTTTTCGTTTCCCGACCCAGGAGGAACGAGATTGTCGCCGCTCGTATTTCGAAGCTTACCACCCCCCGAGCTGCCTCGTGTTACGACGAATCACGCAAATACTCGACAATGCTTCGGCAGATTCCTAGCCGAGGAGTGAAAGAGCAATTTGACACTTACCTTACACGGCGTTCGTCTCCCGGCAACCCCGTACGTGACAATGGAAACTGCAATTGGAAAAAATCTGTGCAACGTCTGCGCAAAATAAAAAAACACATTTCGTTCTTATTGATATTTGGACGCTCTTAAGAAGGCAATAACTTGTTAGTTTTCTTTTTTTGGCGGGGAGGGAGGTGGAAGTTCGAACAATTAGAAATTTTTAGAAGGAACGTCAGATTTTAATATACAATCTAATATTAGTTACACTCCGGGACGAAAAGATAGCACACTTTGAAATTAATGTAATTTCTGTTTATTAAACATTAGAAAATTCAAGGTTTTTTATACACACATTTTTAGTGTGTCTTTCTTAACATATATGAATAATATGAAACGAAGCTTCATTAACTTATCTATTTTTATTGAATGAATTAGAATAATTATTAACGAAATATAGAGGTACAAAATGATAGCACACTTAACGAAAAACTTGAAATATAACAGAATTAATCGATAAAAATCAATGCTCAATATTTTGTAGGACCTCCAAATTTACAGCTAACGACTTTAATCATTTGGTTTGGTAAATATTTATACAATTTTTTAATTATGTTTTGGCTAATATTTTCCCATTCGTCCAAAATGCTCTACTTTAAATCGTTAATATTTTGGAATTGTCTGCCATTTTGGTACACAGCTCTGGCAAGATGTCCCCAACAAGTTTCAATAATGTTGTGGTTGGGGATCTTGTCTTGTTGTAAAATGTGTTTATTTGCAACAATTCTTACAGCATAAGTGTTCAGTTGTTCATTTACCATTTCAATGTTCAAGATTTCTGTTTCACCCCAATATCCAATATCGGCCCAAATTATCACACAGCCGCCTCCCATTTGGCGATGGCTAAAAAATTGCTGTTCTTCATTCAAATTATGATAGTAATAGCTTATATCGTCTGGACCATCTAAATTAAATCTTTTTTCGTCAGTAAATATGACTCTTCGCCACTTTGTCCTCATATTTATATGCTTTTCGGCAAAGTGTAAGCGGGAACGCTTTATGCTCCTTCTTTAACCAAGGTTTCTTCTGCAATTCTCTTCGCGCTAAGTGCTTGCATTCTTGTAAAACACAACGTACATTCTTTCCGTTAGTATTTACGCCAATACTTCCAGTGATTTGTCTCGCTGTCATCCTCAAATTTGATGCTATTCTCAGTGTTGCACGTTTTTCACAGGCTGTTGAACTTTGTGGGCGCTCAGATTCTTCTTTTCCCAAAATTTTCAGGACTTTTAACAAGCTCATGTAAGGTTGGTGGCAGCGTGCGGTAAAGAACGACCACGCTGTTGGCAACGGAGACCGATCGTCGCTTGTCTAAAACGACAGAGCGACGACGGCGAAGGCGCGATCGGCACTTTTTGTCGGACGTTTGAAGCGAATACACGTGTTACCCATTTTATTCCTGGACTCTTATTTTATTCCCTTATTCCGAAAGAGCCCTTATACTCATAATAACTTTACGGCATCTATTTACAATTTTTGATATTTGTGTAATTCAATCTTGTTGTTTCTTTATCTTCAATATCGTATGTACTCGACATACATTTAGTTTTGTTCCACGACCCATTCTTAACACTTTAGTATGTTGTTTCATTAAATAAGCACGACAGAAGCTAGTATCCACTTTATCAATTACGTTTTGCAATGAATGTTTGCTGTTCAGTAACATCTGCACAACTGACAAATGTAAAACTGCTGTACGTTTTCATTTCGAAAATTCTATTGAAGTAAATATTGTGGATGATATTCAGTACATTGTACGTACAGCCATGTTAGAATATGTTGACATATTAAAATATTAATTTTCTTCAATTTAATGTATCAAATGAGGAAAAATAGATGATGTGCTATCTTTTTGTCCCGGAGTGTGTACGAGGAGAAGAACTTCTTATTTTTCGCAAGAAGATCCGCAGTCTGTTGACGAGATTGTAGAATTTCCTGTGAGGCTGCGCTAAATGAATAGTGGTTTAGGAAAGCCATTAAACCGCGTATGGTCGAACGGATTTTGAAATTCTTTCCATCCGCTTGTGTATTGCAGAAGCTAACGCCCAAGGGGAAACGCTGAGTCTGTCGAAAGTAACCAGGAGCGAGATGGGCGCCTACCTATGCATCGCAAGTAACGGAGTACCACCATCAGTCAGCAAACGGATGATGCTGCAAGTGCACTGTGAGTACGCCCTAATATCGTTTCCCTTGGTACTTTCACCGAGGATCTATCTCCCGCCGAAGATTATCTTCTTAGTTCCGATGGATTCTGCTGATTCGCTCATTGGACCTAACTTATTTTTCGAAATCCTCTCACGTTCGAACCAGCTTTTATTGCGATTTATTACTCTTCTAATTATTTCGCGTTACGTGCACGTCGAGCTACCTCCGGAAAGTAATATCACGGAGAAATATTTATCATTTGTTAAACATCGACCTCCGCAAGAGGTAAAATCTACTTCCATGAACGGCGGAGATAAATAATTCCGATTATCAAAAAAAAAAAATGAGCGAATCAATCGAATATTTTTTATTGAACGTCTATCGGCAGTTTCGCAAATACGATCGATTAGATCCGCGTGACTGAATGTTCCGTTATCGTTCTTGTAGTAATTGTTTGTTAGCTTAACACGGCGTAGGTGCGCCACGATAAAAATTCCCCGGCGGTTCGCGAATATAGAATTATTTAAATAACTTTATCGCATTTGTCTCGCCGCGCCGGCAGGTTCTACGCTGCGATGTTGCAAACTGAATTGTATCACGCGATAGGCATGCATGTAAAACATTGAACAATGTTCTGAATTCTATCTGCGTGGATTCTACAACCCAGTTTCGACGTCGATGTTATTCATAACGGTCACGTTACAAAATTTATGCGCCGAGAAGTAGATGCCATCGTAAAATATCCCCTACGCTCTACTCCATAGACGAGAAAACGTTCCAAGTTAGTGCAACTTGTTTTATACAGGGTGTTCCATCCAAGTTGAGCATCTTAAATATCTCGCATATTCGTGGTAATGGAACGTGTACGACTTTTAATACTATATGACCTTCGTGTGACCTTTAGTAGAAAAAATACAAGACTAATTAAATGAAACGTAGAAACGTCTCGCAAATTGAATTGCAATATTTCCGGAACAAAGCAATAAAGAAACTAAATGTCGCGAGTTCGCGAACGCGTCGAAATCTCGATATTCATACAGTAGGTATTGCTGATACAATTCATCCGGCTTTTTAATTATCGGCGTAATTAACTCGAACGTCATTAATTTCGTTCACGATTTCGAGCCGAAAGTTTACGCGTGCCTGAAGTTTCAGTAATAAAGTTCTGTCATTCCTGCCTTTTTCCCCCGCTAAAGGTTTCCGTATAAGTCTATTGAAATCCGTTTATTGGATTCTTCTGGCTTTACTTCCCCGTAAAAACGGATTAACGCTTAGTCTTTCATGGGACATTCAATTTTTTCATCAGTGAATCGCTTCGGACGCGTAAAGATATCCTACGCATTCGTATGCAACAAAAATCTTGAAATTTCTTGCAGTTCGTTGAGATTTAAGTTAACCTTTCTACTGGAGCCAATATAAATAAATAAGAAAATTGCAAAAGTTGTTTTTGCCGCCCAAATTTACTTTGAGGGGTAAAATCGATCCTTCCGAATGCGGAAATCGACCCTGAAAACCACCAATGAAACAAAATTTTGTTTATAAATATCGTTTTTCAATGTTTAAATAAATGGCTATATTTATAATAATATCATATTGAGATTGCTATCAATATAAATAAAAAACCCACTTTGTTTCATGTCTCTATCATAAACAGAACAAAAGTTATTGAATTTTGTCTAAAAAACAGGCATTTCGGCGCACTATTGGCCGACTGTGCCAACTCGCGTCTAGGTCGCACTCCGATTGGACCGTGTTTTACGCTAATAACTCCTAAACAAAGCTGCGGACGTAATTTTTGCAGAGGAAAATGTCGCTTCAAATGACCTCGGGAACCTCCCATTTCCGGGTTCTGCAGGAGTTTTGGGACACCCCGTATAAACAACTCATAAATGTTCTACCAGTCGATAGCTCTCATTAAAAAGACCAACTTTGGTCTGGAAACTTTTTTCCCAACCCTCACACTTTCCGAGTTATATCGCAAAATCGAAAAATAGCCGAGTGTTCACGGGTCGATTTTACCCCCTCGAAGTGAATTTGGGCAGCAGAAAAAGTCCGGTAAAAAATACCCACATATGCACTATATATCCCGCAGAGTTTAATAATTTTTTGAATTTCCCAATTCTGGATCATTCCTTGTTAACATCAGTGCTGAGCTTCGTCGGTAAATACAAGATTAGATCATTTTACTAAAAAGCAAAAGTTTCGCAATCATCAAATAATTACCGGCGGAAGCTCATCGATCGGTGAATGCAGGAGAAGAACAATTTCGCGAGGCAGGACGGCTCAGAGACGAAAGATGCGTCATTGGCGATGCGAGGCGAGGCAAGTCGAGGCAAAGAAACAAAAAGGAGAGGACGGAACGTGGGGAAGAAAGAGCCGGAATAAAAATAAAATTCCCTTTTACGGTTCCGCGCGGCGTACACCCGAAAAAAGTGCACCATATTCCCGCCACTTAGGCACGGAAGCGTTTTCTCTCAATCGTCCGTAGCGCAAACCTCGAGGAGCGAGGCGCGTACCCTTATCCGCACGACGCGCAGTCTTAAAACCGGTCCGGGACCAGTCGAACGTGCACACAGAGGCAACCGCCGCGTTGGTGGCAAAGGCGAAAAGCAACACAGCGGGCTTGGATAGCCATCGTCTCCTTCTTTGCATAATTTCAACGCGGCAAAAGGGAAGCTTCCGCGCCTCTGTATTAGAAAAGAAGAACGGCGAGAACTAGGCGGGCCAGGCACGGCTTCACGGGGTTCATGGGGGCTTTCACAGGGGTGCACGAGAGAGAGAGTGGAGAACGGTCGGTGGTCGGTAAAGGGAAGGAAAAAAGGAAGCAAAGGTAAAACGCAGCTTAAATAACAGCGCGGAGCCGCGCGGTTAAGGAGAGCTTCGCTTGAACCGTCGGCGATGAATTTTTGGGAATTTATTGTAACAAATGGGCTCGACGAATCTTTCTCAAATTTTACCGGTATTTTATCGCATCGTTGAAGCAACTATCAGTGTATTTTAATTCAGAGAAGAGTATACATAACGAAGCTTTCTATTATCTATATAATAAAAATGTAAATGTCTGTTTGTCCGTTTGTTTGTAATCGAACATCTCCGTAACGGCTGAACGTAGAAAGCTGGGGTTTGTGCCATTAGACGCAGCGTTTCTTCGGGAAGGTTTTAGGACAATCCGCATTCAAAAATGTCTATTCGTTCAAGAGTTTTGACGACTTTTCCCACCGGCTACAACGCTAACTGCTTACTTCAAGTTATGTGAATGTGGCGCGTTTGCGAAAACATTGATGTAGAATAATCGATATGGTTTCGTGTTGATTCGCGTTATAACCAATACGTCACGACGAGAATCTTCTCAGTGGTATTCTGCTTTAAATTATATCGTGAAATATCTATATAAATAGAAAGATTGACCTGTTCGGAGTGATTTGTTCTGTAAGTTTCTCATTGCATTGGAATTCAGCTGAGTAGAATTCATCTGCGTTTGAATTGAAATATTTGGTTAGTATTTTTAAATTATTAATTACAACATGTATAAACGTCACATCTGTGACAGGTAAAAACATGCTTTTAATAAATACTGAGCCACAGCAACGCGTGGCGGCGGAAAGCTAGTTAATAATAAATTGTATTCACAAAACGATGGTTACACCTAGCAACAGACACAACAACGAACGAAACCACAGAACAAATTACTTCGATACAACACACCATTCCTACGAAACAAAATTTCGATAGGGGAAAGAAAGAGTCTTTTCACAGAGAGAAACGATCAAAAACCCCCAACGGTCTAGCACATCCTCTTCCCACACCTCTGCGTTTAAGCAGCGCTCCGAAAAACTTCCACACAGGGAAACAGCCGTCGTTTCTCCTTCACCCTTACGATGTTTCTCGTTTCTTTCCCCGTCAATTCTTTCCTCGTTATTCCTGTTTCGCCGTTGTTCGCGCCACGTTGTCGCTAAACTCGGAGCCAGCGAGTAGGTGTATCGCCTCGAGTGTAATTTTATTATCTTTCTCTGCTTCCCCGACGCGACGCGGCTTTCAAGTCCCCGCAGCACCTTTTCCGTTTTAAAGAGGGAGCCTGTTGTAGTCCGAGGAAAAAATCGATCTACTTCCTACAAAAATTGATAGCGTAACCTCTCGAAAAAAGTCTTCTAATAACGCTTAGCACATTCGCTCAGTGTTACTCGCTCTTGACCAGGATTTCGGTGAAACGTGCCACTGTGCGTCGCGTCGTGGTAAAAGGGCGTCGGACGAAGGGTAAAGGGTTGAGGGAACGTTGGAACGACGACGAGTTAAGTCGCGGTTACGACTGCGTTTCCCGGTGTCTTAGATCCGGGGGAGAGGTAATTCTTCCCCGGAAATTGGATGTACCCAGGTTCATGCTACGATCTTGCACCTGCCCTCGAGCGATAAGATCGTGCGGGATAATCGAATTTCATTGAATACGCTCGCTACCCGCAGACCGTATAGACGATTGCGTCCGCGAGCTATTGCTTCGAAATTCAAGCGATCGGTGGCTATTGTCGATAGAGAGACCGGAACGGGGAGAAGGACAAACCGGATCATCTCGGAGATGGCTGTGCCGCGATCGATCCCTTTCCTGGTTCGTTCGTTCGTTCTGATTGTTACATTCGTTCCACGCAAAGCGAGAAATTTACTTGGGCCCCGTTAGCGAGCGGAATCCCCTTTCATCTTCGCGAGTTCGCCGAAGAAGCTGCCACCTTTTTCATAATCGGCCTCGGAACCGCGAATCCTGCACACGCTATTTCAAACCGCGCTGCTTCAGTGCGAAATAAAAATTGTCCGAGTCAATTGTAAGTAGTGATCGGGGATCGATACCGATACTATTCATGATATTCTATCAATTCGATACCAAATTACCTCGGAACCGCGAATCCCGCACACGCTATTTCAAACCGCGCTGCTTCAGTGCGAAATAAAAATTGTCCGAATCAATTTTAAGTAGTGATCGGATCGATACCGATACTATTCATGATATTCTATCAATTCGATACCAAAGTATGTACTCAATGGGAAGTATCGATACGTATTGAAGTGTAAGGTATTTGGTATTAATTTTTGATACTCATACATCAATCGATACCCGTTTGATACTTCTACGAAAGTATCGATACCTGTTACTTTACGAATGTTTCGATACCTGTTTCATACTTTTCTGAACCCCTTTTAAATTATCTTAAATGCAACTTTTCTGAGACTTACATTTGTATCCAACAGCGTTCTTCCTTTTTACTCGCAAGCGTAATTAACCGTGGAAAGTATTGCTCCGTTCATCAGACCGTATCAGAGCAATAGGACTCGTGAGTCGGGAGGAACCATTGATTTGAACTATCCGATAGCGCCGTAGCACCTTAAACGCTTCCACGGGATTTCATTTCGATACCGAGCCGAGATATGCTGTTACGACGGATTTTTACGGGTGTCGCGCGATGCGATAATGTGCATTGCGCCGGGCTGGACACGCAACGCTTCTTTTCGGCGGGTGGGTACCTATTTAAACGGGATCGCCCCTTTAATTCCGTCGCAGATAAGGAATTCCCCTTCGTTGATTGCGCGACCGAGCAGAAGTAATATGTAAAGGGTCCTCGCGAAACACGGAAATTAAAACTATTTGACGTAATGGATTTTTTCGCTCGACGCGCTGGCCCCCATAGCGAGTCTCCTCTTCTCGTCGTTTTTTATCGTGCCATTTTCTGCGAACGCAGTTTTCGGATTAATGTCCTGTTCGTGATCGTGTGATTAGCAGTTCTGCCTTTTTATAAGTCGTGTCAGGAACATTCGAACATTTTTTACAAGTTCTAAAACCTTAGTAACTAAACAAACCTTTTATCTCCCACTGCATCAGGCTCCCTTGTTAATATTCAAAGTGTTTGTATATTATTTTTCACAACCTCTGTGTGTATGCGCAATCGAACTTCAGCTTGGCGTTCGAGACTTTGACTTTAAAGGTGCACAATCGCCGCATGATATTTGCCGTGGCAAATTTTATTACAGTTTTTTATGTTGTCGAAATCGTTCGCTATTTGGAAGCATATATTTTATGATGGTTGGATTTGAGGAATGGGAGCAATATTTTTGTTGCTTCCTGTGCAAATGGTTTTGTTTTTACGTGGCCGAGAGACGGCGAGTTTTATTAGGTAACGTTTGCCTATCGAATACCTTGTTCCTAGAAACGATTCGAGCTTGAACATTGTTATTTGAAGAATTGCGACACCCGCGCACGACCGCTGTGCCAGTCAACGTGTTAAAGCTTTGCACTGGAATGGCGAGTCTGAGGCGCCACTAAAAATTGCCATACCATTACCTAAAACAGTTTTAACATTATTAAATTTGTCTGTATTCTATAAATTGTAATAAGCTCAACTGTTATATAAGAAAACATGTTCAATTTGATGTGCACAATGTAAAAAAGATTACATAGAACGAAAATGATCTGGGTTGAAACAAATATCATGATATTAGAACTCAAATTGCTTCGAGTGCAAAGGGTTAACGTTAACGTTACTATGCGTGTTCTCTCTTGTACGTTCAAAATGTATATCTAAATGTATATAAAAATAACGCGAACATTCGTCTTGCAGCATATTCGCTTCCTCGAAACAATCTCCCTAGCACAAGAAACGTTTCTCGTCGGTGGGGAGGATAACTAGGTGACCTGTTTCAAATAATTGAATTAATTTAATTCGAATGAACGCAGCCACGAAGAATGACCACCGAAGTGAACAGCATAAATAGCTCGTCCGTTATCGCTTGCATAAGAACGTTCGTGTTTGGTGAAAAACATTTCCAGCGGGATCTGGGTGCCAGACTGGTTCGATCTGTCGCGTCGCGTCGGGGCCGCTCTCGCGAATATTTGAGAATCTCCGGGATTAAAATTTGATTAAAGTACGGCGATTAACAGTTTTATCCGAATGGGAGGAAACCGGTGTAGTACAATAGGTCGCAGACAGATAATTTTAAACGCGCCTACGTGCGGCAGAGGTGGGAAATCAGATTAATAATCTCTGGCCTGTGAATTAAACATGCGGTGGCTCAAATTCAGCGCGTAATTCCCAATTGTGCAATAGCTGGTCATTATTGCGCAGAAAGCGTGCTTAACCGTTGCCAGCACCTTCCCATTTTCGCCCCTCCCCTCTCTTGCACCCCCAAACATCCCCAACCATCCCCAACCCCACTGTTGTACGACACTTGAATAGCAACGCGTGAATGGAAATAACTGACGCTTCGAGTGCGTTCACCGAGGCGCGGTTAATTGTCGGTTGATTACGCGCGATTTATTAACTCCGCGCGGGAAACAAGTTCAACTGCTTGGTCGGACGCTCGTGCTCTTTCGTAGGCGCAACGTGATTAATCGTGATCGCGATCATCAACGACCACATTCGATTATCGCGTTCTTCGCGAGAAGGATCGTGTTACCATCCTGTAGCGTTCTGGAGAGCTTGATTCCAATTGAAAATTTCTTTTAGACCATTTTTAAACATTGTTACTAACGCTGTACCTACCAGAAGCCCGTTGAACTCGATCTTTTCATTTAATGCATACACAACTGGTGAAATTTACTACAATTTAGGGCTGCTCTGTACTTTACTGGACTCAAAATTTGTGCCTTTCTCCTACGAATTATGATGTATTTGGTATGTAATTCAGTAGATTTGTGGCTGGCGCGGATGCAGATCGAAGTTTCGAACCTCTAGGATCAATAGTTGAGAAGCTATGGTCGTTTAAAATTGAGCAGTTTTGTAGTTGACGGTCGCACGCCGCACAGTGGTCTGAAAGCGGTAAAAACCCCATCTTTTCAAGTTTCTTGAAAAACCAAATTTTTTATATTTTTAACTAGTAGGAGAGTAAATTCAAACATTTCTAAGATGAATCAGTTCAAAATCCAAATTCACTTTGTTGTAGAACGTCTTAAAGTTGGCCATGCTAAGCATACCTAGTTTTCAGCATAAATTCAAGCGCATGTGACGAAGTACTGTAAAGTTACTTGTATACAAATTATTTTGTACAATATTATATTTTTCATAATTGTGATTGTAATTGGTGTTTCAAATGCAATATTTACCATTAAAATCTTATACTGTTCACTATCTGAAGCATTCTATTGTAATATATAACAATAATGTACCTCACATTTGCGAATATTAGTTTTGTCTACGATTTAGAGCAAATTCGCCATTTCGGAACATTATCGGCCGCTAAGGAAATGGCGATAACTCATAAGACTGCAATAGACCGTAGGTAAATGAAACGTACACTTGTTTCATAGCCTTAACAGCTTCTTTTCCAAAAAAAATGAACACTTGATCGCGATTAATAATCAACTTTTTTGTTACCAGATATGTAGATTTCTTTTTTCATCTCCCAGAGCTTTAAAAAGTGAAATAAAGCAATAAAATCAGAATATTATATTACATTAGGACATGCCCAACCATATGAAGAATGATAAACTAGCGTTACACCGCGATAATAAATCGCAAAGACAATTTCAATTATAAATTTTTCTTAAATGCTTCCGGCGCAACGGTTCGATCTTTTATTACGAATTATATAAAGCAATTTTGCTAATTGTCAAACAAAATCAACGTTACGATTCTAGTTTGGATCTTTTTCAAAATTTATTTGAATCGCGTTTGCTTTGGGGAAAATAAATTGTTGTCAGTATCTTGACAACAAGCATGTCCGATGCACGTAACACACGTGTCACACATTTATCATAAATTTATTTTCCCCAAAGCAAACGCGATTCAAATAAATCTTGAAAAAGATCCAAACTAAGATCGAAACGTTGATTTTGTTTGACAATTAGCAAAATTGCTTTATAATTCGTAATAAACGATCGAACCGTTGCGCCGGAAGCATTTAAAAATTTATTAACAGCAAATACGATCGATAAAAGAAACATATTTAATTTCAATTATGGTTGAAAATGCCGGTCTTCTAAAATTACTAACTTTGAACTTCGTACCTCCGACAGAAGTACGTATTAAATATTGGTTGTAACAAAAAAACGTGCTCTGGAACTTTATAAATAAAGTACTATTGCACAGATTTTTAAACAACGGGAAAAAATTGTTGACTTTTGGCCACGATACGAGTTGGTTAGGATTAGATCGAGGGGGGCGGCAAGGTAAACTGCTCGCGGTTGTCACTACAAAGCAATATGGAGGCACCCTTACCTGTTAAAAATGCTCAACTTTAAGCGACCATAGCTCCTCAACTATTGATCCGAGAGGATCGAAACTTCGATCTGCATCCGTCCCAAATACAAATCTACTGGATTACATACCAAATGCATCATAATTCGTAGGAGAAAGGTACTAATTTTGAGTCCGGTAAAGTAAACTTTACCCGAATTTAGTAAATATGAAAAAATTTAGTACTGGATCAAATATTTCGAATAATGATATTTTACACGAGACATTTTTGGTCGAGCACGATCATTCTCAGCAACATAATTATAGAGCCACAGCGGAGATGCCCTCTCGTCTCGGCTTACATTCATACACCCCGTACGTTTCGGTATAGCCGATGAGTTACAGCCATCGCGACGAGCTTCCCGTAATTAGTTTTCATTCGTGCGGAAACGAATATTTCCTGTCTCCGACCAAGAACGATTCCATTTCTGTCGGCGACCGGATTCGGTACGACGCGGCGCAGCGCGGCGGGGAATGCTTCCCTGTCGATGCTATTCGAAGGAATCCATCGGCCGTGATGTTGCAGACGATAACGCGATCATAAATCACGATAGCCCGCCTAAAAAGTGCGCGGCGTAAAAAGGATGTAAACCAGAAATCGTAAACTGCAGTTTAACGTGTAAGAGGTAAAAGGCGACAGAAATCCAATACTGCAGCAGAAAGTATGCGCGTAAAGTTCTTATCTGTAGAAGCAAGTGGCGGCGTTCCTGATTCGAGTGTGGATAATAAAAACGAGAAATTCGTCGGACGGTTTGTTGTAATTCCCGGGGCGAACTATCTGCCGCCGTTTCAGCGCTGTGTATTATTCAAAACTTTCATTATCGTCATCGTCATCCGTAGGAATTAAATCGGTGACGCTTCGAAATGAAATCGTTTATTTGCTTAACGCTCGGCTTACGTCACGAAATTACGCATTCTAACATTTTTCAGAATGGTAATTATTTTCACGGCGCTCAGGTTCGATCAATTTCTACACTAAATAAATATAGCTAAGAGAGGCATGAAAAACGTTATGATTCGGGTTTGAATCAGATAACGCTTCCGATTCGGATTTGAATCTGCAAAGATGCCAAGTGCTATTTTATTGGAGGAAAACAAAGGTGGAGTGTTTCGTCCTAGGCCCGCTAGAGGACTCATCAGTAAGGCTATCTAGCGGACCCTGCCTTAGACACAAATGTCATGAGGAAAGTTCTTAGTATACTAATTGGTGTCAGTTTAGTAACTTGTGAGAAAGTCTTGTTCAACCGCCTGCCCATCTTGCGGACGTTTGTCGAAACAAGGCTTTAACTCTGTAATTTTTTCGCCATCTATAATGATAAAGGAGGTATTTTCACGATCGTACTATTTGAAAGAATGGTAATTATTTTCACGGCGCTCAGGTTCGATCAATTTCTACACTAAATGAGTATAGCTAAGAGAGGCATGAAAAACGTTATGATTCGGGTTTGAATCAGATAACGCTTCCGATTCGGATTTGTAATTAATAGCATATACCAATAAACACCAATAAAATAGCACTTGGCATCTTTGCAGATTCAAATCCGAATCGGAAGCGTTATCTGATTCAAACCCGAATCATAACGGTTCATGCCTCTCTTAGCTATACATATTCATTTAGTGTAGAAATTCATCGAACCTGAGCGCCGTGAAAATAATTACCATTCTTTCAAATGGTACGATCGTGAAAATACCTTCTTTATCTATAATAACATTTTTCGTTTACGATTATAGAGATGGTGACTGTGTTCTCTATAAAGTAATATTCAGTCCTGAAATCTGGCACATAAATCTGCGAATAACGGTCGCGGAAAAATTAACAAAAAACGTGTGTTGGGTCGTTACTTTTCCAAATCAGCATTCTACAGCGATATCGATGTTAAACAGCGACTGGAAATGGTTGGAAAGATGTGAAATATTGGAAGCAGAACCGAAGCGAACTGAATGAGAAAGGACTGTGTTGCGAGAGGCTAGTCGGCTAGTGCCACGCGCAGCAATGACGTAGTGCTAATTTCTGCGTTTCTTGACGGGAGCCTCCTCGTAAATTCGTTGTGCTCGTATCGTCATAAACAATTACTCCGATTCCACCGGGCGATCCTCTGGAAGCGACGCGCGACGGAATTGCGCGCGGAACGAAATAAAGCTTCGAACAATTTGTCCCAGAAGAGGTGAACTGGCCCCGAAATTGTTCCGCCGGTGGCAGTGATTTACGGCAGTTGTAATCAGTTTGATTAACGCAGACAGCCGCGATAAATGCAGGCCACCGCGAGAGGCTGCTTCAATTTGCAAAGAACTCGCGAAACGTTCGACGAGCCTACGCCGCGCCGTAAGTCTCGTCTATCGACTCTATTGAACGATATTTCATCGGAGAGAGAACGCGCCGCTTTTTAAAACTTTATTAGCCGTTTCCTGTTTCATTGGCGTGCGCGAGCTTCGACTCTAATCGGATCGCCGGGAATTAAACGTTTCTCGCGAAATCCCAGCGTTGTTCTGCTTGAGATATTCTTTTAGTATCGTATACTTCTTTATACATGTTACCATAAAAATTCGATGAAATGATACCTTCAATCCTGTCATTATCATTATACGAAGGCCTCCGGTAGGTAAAGTGTTTAAAGAACAGCTAGTAAAACAAGAGATTAGAAAGTGAATCAACGCTTGGCGACATTCGACGTTTTCTTCGGTGTTTGCAAGGCTGAAACTCGGTCCGATGAGACAGGGTCAGAATAGAGGCGAGCGCATTCGCAAAGTTATTTGGAAATGTGGCCTGCTTCTACGGAATATTTCGGCCGGGAAAATTAAAGGGCTAAATCTACGAGGAGTCGGCGGAGGGAGGGAGTTAGGGCTCAGAGGGAGGGAGGGAAACTATTCTACTCTGACTAAACGTGCCCAGCAGCTATCTATCCACTCCGCCTTGCTCGCGGGACTTAATTTAGATTCGTGCGGATTAACTTCTAACTTTTGACCGACTCTCCAGCCAGTGTAAAACTGCTCGCGCCCCGATCACGCCATACCTATTCCTAACGTTCGAGTTTAACGCGCGATTGATTAACACACCTGAAATATTTGCGACGAGGTAACTACTTTGCGAGCGGGTCTGCCGTTCGCCTGCATCGGGCCTGATCGCAAGAATGCAGGGTGTTCGAAAACGACGTAATTATAATATAAACGTCGGAATTTTTCTATTTGGTTGTTACATATGAAATGTCCGATTCTTAAGAGTATAGTAATCATCCGAATCGCTTTTCATTACTAAAAGTTGTAAAATCGCAATTCAAAATCCATAGAAATGAAACAAAGTTTACCCTCGTATGAGCAAACACGAGACTATTGGAGGTTGGTTTTTATCAATTTTGAAAGATAAATGTATTAGCAACACGTCTGAAACGGAATTTTGGTGGGACAACGCGTGGGACTTTTAACTTATGTCTACTAGGGTGGACCTTAGTTATACTTGGTGAAAATTATTTTGTCGAATTTTTTTCGGGACACCCCCTAGAATTATGACACTTGGCGCAAAAATAATGTGTGCAAAATTTGAAATCGATCGGATAAGTGTTGCCGCATCGACTTTGAAAATTTTTTAATTTTGTAACTCGATTTTCTCCACTGTAGTATATCATTAGTATATATTTTTATATATCGTTGAATTTGTCTTTTTACGCACTATAATAATGTAGAAACAAAATGTAGCATTAATTTAAAAAAAAATTCGAGACCTTGAAAATCTCAAAAATTGACTTTTCAAAAAAAAATTTTCTTTTTGCATTATATTTAATTAAATAAACAATACAACTTTTGTCTAAGAAATTTTTTTATATTTTTATAAATATACATTATACATATAATACAGTACATTATACATAAAATAATTTGTTTATCTCGTAATGACTTTTTTGATACATCTGGATATTGTTTCCTATTTTCGGAAATAATTTGTAAAATATATTGTCCTCTTCATTTTTTGATAATAACTGATTATAGTCTTGAATAAGCTTAATACCGCGCTCAGCAGTGTCATTAACAACTTTTAAGTTTTTTACAATGTTTAGTCCAAAATCCTCGTCATATTCCCATAAATCGGGATCTTTTTTAAAAAATTCTATAGGAATTGAAAATCTTTCAAAAAATCTTAGTGTTGTGGGAAATAAAATGTTCACGAGTCTTCACGAGTTATTTCATATTTCTTACATGATTCGTCGGTTTCAATGTTATCAGATTCGTCGACTTCAGTGGTAAGTGCCTCCAGCATTCGTAAATTTGTATTCTTCTCATTCTTGCATTCTTCGTCTTCTTCAAGTGTCACAATTCTAGGGGGTGTCCCGAAAAAAATTCGAAAGTCGAAAAATAAGGTCCACCCTAATGTCTACGTTTCTACAACACGCGCATCAAGTTTTACCTTCTACGTTCTCCAAAGAATATTGCCATCGTGTAACGTAATGACTAACAATTTTTGAGATACAGAAACAGGTAAACATTGTACTTACTTCCAGGAACAGCATCCATTTTGCAGAATTGAAATTGATGCACTATTTTGAAAGTTATGCACTTTAGAAGGGGGCGTTCAATTTCCTACTAATGCGCGCGACAAATGCTCATCAAACGAAGGCTAACTTTGAACTGACTGCAGAACCGTACCATAAACTTTTTACCTTTTTCCTTGGTAGCATTCAGGGTCATAACATCACTTTATCTAACCCTAGAATTACAAACTCCTAGGAGGAAGTTCATTTTTGAGGTTTTGGCCGTGTTTTCGGGATTTGGGACCACTGTGCGTCGCGCGGGAAGGCGTAACGGTTAAATTTAATAGTTCACACCTCCTAAACACATAGGCTTTTTAAAAATTTATGTTTAAATATTGCATTGTCATCCAGTTCTGTGAGCTGTGTTTAAAATTTCAAGTCTCTAGCTCATCGGGAAGTTAGTTTAAAATCAATTGCAAAATTTGTACCGAACAGACAGACAAACAAACAGTCAGACAAGAAAGCGAGCTAATAAAAACGTGGTAATAAGCACCATCGTAATCGATGTTTGTTAAAATGCAGACTCTAAGCATGCAAATTGGATATTATACGTGAAATCTGCTTAGTAAGGGAACAACAGCTTCGCGTGTACGGGTGTTACACATTTTTGTCGTAGTGAAAATTGTAGGTGGATTTGCCGCAAACGCGTATAAATAAAAGAAGAGCGGCATGATTGGATTACGAGGTATTGAATAGCCGAGTAAACACAGTGCATAAATTCGCTTTCAGAAGTTTTTACAATGTATACCTGAATCCCCGGGTGTATTTAATTTTCTCGAAAAGCATTGGAAGTAGCTCAATATTTTGTAAAAACCTTTCGACAGCTAAATGGAATCAAATATTCGTTTACATCCTGAAAGCTGATGTTTCCACATTTGCAGATATATTGTATTAAATAAACAAAAATCTGGTAAAATATTTTTAATTATGCCATTCATTAACGACACCATAAAAAGGTTCTGAAGTGAAAAAACGTTGGTGAACGTCGATGATTAACTTATTATCAACGATTGTGGAGATTCTCCTTGGGGAGTAGAAGCTGCTGTGAAGCGTTTGGGGTACACTTAAACGGTGTACCGTGTTTCTTCACATAAAATAAGCTTACAAGGCAAGACATTAGGGGTTTCCGAGTGTCCTCTTGGGTCGTCTGCCCAGGAGTTTCCTACAAGTCTGCGGTTTCCAAGAGATAAGTACGGTCCACGAAAAGTATAATTCTCTTCGTTCATAGACGAGAAGGATGCGGTGTTTCTGCTCTAATAAGATAACATCCCACAGCATTCTATATTGTACAATATATATTTCGCTTCTGCATTAAAGTCGCCGCACGTTCCGGTAATTCGAAACGAAAATTAATCTTTACACTGTGGCACTTAGTGAATTGCAATTGTCGCAACACGATATCACCAGAATTTTTTGTTTCATTGCGGCTGCGCCCTTCCCTGTCAAAGACAGAGAAGATCGTTGAACTTTAAACACTCATAACGTTTGAACCAGTGAATTCCTAACATTAAGACTCGGATTTTCGCCATTTTCTCTTCAAAATCTACAGGATTATATTTAAAACGGTAAAAAATTTCTGGTTTCCTCAGATGAAGTTGAACCAAAGAATCTATGAACATCGGTATATGATTTTCTTTATGTATTCTGCATACAGATCCGCAGTCTAGTCAAATACGTGGCTAATTAAAACAGATTTCCCGAACGGTCAAAGAAATGTAGCATCTCGAAATGGTGTTTCAGGAGCAGAATTAGTATTCCGTAAATATAAACAGCGGGAATAGTCCCGAGAGCGATGGCCGGTGCTAATCTGACTGAAAGGCTTTAGTTGGACAGTTTACGATGAAATAGTCGCTAATTACCCGCATCGGGCAGCAGAAAATTCGTCGGTTGTGCAGGTAAAGGGCGAAGAATACTGAAAATCTCGGGCGTCGTTGAACGTGTTAAAACAGCGAATCGTTTAAAGATGTCTGGCAGGAATATTGTCAGGCGAAATACGCTTGCCGCGCTGCGGCAAAACGTTAGGAAATCCTGTAATAGGTTTCTGGGTGGACTGGTCAGAGAACAGACTGTGGTTTTGTGGGGCTGGCTACCGTAGGAACCGGAATTCTCTCTGCTTGCGAGCCAAAGGACAGATCTTCGTACTTCCACGGCAATACTATGTGTACAACCTCGGCGTTTCACTGCGTCCCTACGATACACCGTGAATAGACGATTGGCGCGACGTTATTTCCTGTAATATTGATAGTCGGTCCCACCGTCAGCCTTCTAATATCCAGCCAGATTCGTTCCGGAACCACCAAATTTCATTTGACAAATACGAATATTCGAATCGATCGAAGTGCAACACGATTAAGAAACCGAGAACACGTTCTTTCTCGAAAATATGTTGTCTGCTAATTAAAAGCTCGGCGAAAACATTGGAAAGTCTAAAACCACCACATTCGCAAATTCTGTCATTCAAACTGAGAAAGTTTCGCACATTTAGCATAAGATTGCTCGTAAATGATAGATCGATATATTCAGTTTAATTTTTTACATTTATCGGAACGCAAACTCTGCGAGATAAATATGTCAAACTGCCACAAGGGACGAATAAAGTTTGCAATTTTAACTGTGTAGCAAGGGTCAGCGAAATTGCATCGCGTTAATGTGATTCAGTTTTAAACTGAACCTGCAGAGCCATTTTCCTTTAAAAATGCTATGCATTAAAACAACTGTAGAAATACTTTAAAAAATTTGTGTGAATGGAATTTCCATAGATCTGAAGACCGGAGCCTCCTCTTTAAAACTGTACCTTAAAAATTGTTGTATGATTCTTTTCACTGTTTCATGGAACACTGTATACAAGGTGTATGTGCAAACATAAGTCAGAAAAAGAGAATAACATTTTTTCGTTCAAACTAGAACGCACACCGCCGCCTGACCTGCATCGCACCATCGACGCCGTTTTGGGTTTCTTCTATGTATTTCAATGGGGATGCGCACACTAGTCCGCATGGTCTAGTTGACCATTAGGCATGGTCAAATATTGGTTGACCAGCCTAAATACATACTCTGCAAATTGAGTATACGTTTTTTATGTATCTACAAAACGTATTTTTAAAATTTTTAATATAGGCCCACATATAAAAATTGTTAAATGCAACTTTTAATATTTCTTCTACAATTCCGATCACAATTGCAATTTTCGAAAAAAAAATTTTTCGACATTATAAAGTTAATTTTCGAGGTTGAAAAAATAATTTTGTAATAGCCCAATCCTTTCCGAATAAAACAAAAACAAATGTAGCTCAATCGGACAAACAGTTCCCGAGAACAAAATTCGTAAGTGAGGCCCATTTTCGCCAAAATGGGCAAAAATTGAAAACTTTGAAGGCCTGCCATTTCTAAAAAAATTCGAAACCGGCAAAGTGATGACTTAAAGCCCCCCTAATTTTACATGGACTACAACATATTTCATTTAGAACAAAATCGTCGATGGTGCCTGCAAAAAGTGATTGATTTGGCATGGAATGACCCGAAAACGAGACGTCGAACAAAAACATTTTACTCCTTTTTTCCACTTATTTTTACATGTAGCATCATCCCGCGCGGAATAATTAATTCGGTGCTAATGTAATAAGATGTTGACATAGAAAAATAAGGAACGAAGTCTTCTAATCAGCGAGCATCGGTTCCAGGGGTGGTGAATTGCAGAAACTTTTAGGGAACCGAGTTTCGATTCTCCGTCGAAGGCAACGTGCGCCGCGCTGCGCCGTCGGGAAAGCGTGTTTGCGCCATAAATTCCGGGGCCATCAAGAGGAAGCAATCGTTAGATTAGCTTTAGAATAGGTGTACTTAATACAGCAGTTGCCGTAAGTTACACCGGTGCCGGTAATACAAGTTAAGAAGGATTTATTGGAGGTTATCACGAACTTCTGATATTATAGCACTAATTCTCATCATGAAGATCGGCTGCCTTTCGGCGAAACCACATAAAGCGGCTTGACCAGCCGACCTGGAAACCTATTAGGGCGTCCCAATGTTTCGCCTTACAGGCTTACTCCATCGCCGCAATCGCATCAGGGGACACACCTTCACGGGATCCTAAGCTATTAGCCGGGATTTCTCTTTCCTCCAATTTAAATGATTTATTTCGCGGCCGGGCCGACCTATCTGCCCGACCAAATACCATCCCCGGACTTTAACATTTAAAGGGACGCCAGCCACACGATGTCCCGGCCCGTTACCTATTACCGATCACTCTCTCGATGCCCTTTATTCCAATCGACAAACCGAATTTGATCTGTCGATGAGTTACGGACAGTCCGTTTTTAATCCACACCGAGATCCGCAATGTTAAAGGAACACTTGTCAGGATTACTTGTCAACGAAACATCGTCGGGCATTCAATCCCTGCAGCTTCCTGTAAAAGAAAAACAAATATGCTCATTTTAGCTGATTTACAGTGGCTCCCACTAATATTCGGACACTCTTAAAAACACCGTAACTTTTCAAATATTGGACTATGCGATTTGAACTTTTTTGGAAAGCTGGAGTAATTAGTTTACTACAGGATGTGAAAAGAAATTTTTTCAAAAATTGCATTTGATCGGAATTGTAGAGGAAATACTAAATGTTGCATTTTACAACTTTTTTATGCGGGCCTATATTGAAATTTTGAAAAATATGTTTGTAGATCTGTGTGGGTTATATGCATTGTGAAAGTTTCATCGAAATCGGTTGATGCAGGGGAAAATGACAATCATTGAAAGATGTAAGAATTCTTAGCTGTTATAGGCCGAAAATCTGCAATTTTTACCATCTTTAAACGCTTGTAGCTCATTGCAACGTTGACCAATTTTGACGAAATTTTCAGGATATATTTAATTGAAACAGATCTACAAAACGTATTTTTTAAAGTTTCAATGTAGGCCCACATAAAAAAGTTGTAAAATGGATCTTTTAGTATTTTCTCTACAATTCCGACCAATTGCAATTCTCGAAAAAATTTCTTTTCACATCCTGTAGTGAACTAAGTGCTCTAGCTACCGAAAAAAGTTTGAATCGTATAGACTAATATTAAAAAGATTATCGCGTTTTTTAGAGTGTCCGAATATTAATGGGAGTCACTGTATTAAATGTCCGATTTCAGAATGCAAACGTTATCAAGTGTTTTAATCAAGAAATACTACCCATCAGAATAACAAATTCTATTTGAAACATTTTTTTCAGATGATCAGTGATTCAGACGTTATAATTCCATTTATAGATGAAAATTGAACACCCTGTATACACGGCCGCGTACACGTTATTGCGGATTAATAACATGATCAATAACTGTATTGTGAAACTCTACTTATGCGATCTATTTTACATTATCGCGCGATATGTATGGATAGATATTCAATTAATTAACTGTACGACTACGTTATACTTATAACAATACTGTCTGCCGCGCCGGGAACGATAAATGGCGGTTGTAATACATTCGATATAATTGGGTGGTGCTATTAAAATTAATACAATATCGTTCGATTGTCCTTTGTAATTACTGCCAGTGACGTATTGGAACTTTTCTGGGACATGTGCAGGTCGATCTGTTCGTTTTTAAAAAATAGAAACTTCATATTAAGTTTAATGATTGAAATATTTCTATTTTCATATAGTATAAAATTAGCCAACTACCGATTTTGTGCATTTAGTACGGAAAGGTGAAATACCAAACTAGTTGTATTAGACGAATTTAAGAATATTGGAGAATTAAATTTGGCGTATCTCAAGGTTTTTACAGTCCAATTATCACTTCCACTATTATTAGCCCACTATTTATTCAATTATCTTGCAGAGTATACCCAGAAACGTTGGCATCTATCAAAAGCTTTTAGATACAACGTTTCAATCGATTTAAAGTAACACGACAATCTTCATTAACTCTTATTATTAGTAGTGTTCATTGTACTTTATTTTAAACAAACCTTTACATATTTAATATGTTGGGTTTTTAATTGAATTGTTCCTCTGATGTATGTGCACTCTTTAACATACTACTTTATATTATAAACAAAATTGTACATTGATACTATATAAACTTTATGGAATGAGATTGCATTTAACATGTGTCATCGTTTGTGACATAAAACGGACTCTGCCATTGGCCGCCTGTCGGTTACAACGGACCGATTTAAATTGACTGTTCGCCGTTATTGACCGATTTTCAACATAATGCTTTATAGAAACATAAACTAATCAAAATGACCCACTTGAAATTATTTACCTAAAACGATGTACAATCGGATTATTGTCGCGTTCAGGAAATCGATTCCTGAGAATTTCTGCTGAGCACTCGAAAAATCGAATCGGTCGAACGCGAATTTATTATTGCGCATACATCTTTATCGGTGTTTTCGGTGTCGTCGCAGTTTCGCCCGGCCAATTACAGGACTGGATTACGTTCGGCTCATTAATCTAAACATCGAACCGAAACGACGCAGTCACGATCGGGCCACGCTAAATGAATACACGCGCCGGGTACCAATAGGATACGAGTGCGGAGATATAAAGATTGATTTACGAGTCCCATACGTCTGTAACAACATCGAAAAAGTTTTAATTGCGCCGGTGACGTATTAAATAATTCTCTCCGCTCGCTCGGTTTCGTCCCGGAGCTTCAAACATGCCCAGAAATTGTTTAAACTCGTTACACGCCTGTGATCAATATCAACTTTCCAACTGAGCGAGGTGAAATTTTAAAACGCTCACTGTTTGTCCATGGGAACAGGGTCACTGAACATTTATGGAACTTCGAACATGCACTATTTCGTTTCTTGATGGGAAATCAAAATTATTTCTGGGCACAACATTCCAACAACCAACCCTCACATATTTTTCCAGGATTTGTCTTACGATTTCTTTCAGGAAGCGAACAACTGCTTGCCGATAATGGAGCTTATCTATATGTGGAGGAAAATTTATATTTAAACCCGCGGATTTCGAGCGTTATAACAGAAATAAATAGATGACACGCAAACCTATATGGACATTAGACAAATTTAGAAAAGTGGATAATAAATAAATTAAAATTCCGTTGAACGATGTTGAATATGCGAGATTCGATAGCGATTTCATTGATATTCCCGAATCTAATATGACAAAGCATACATCCACGAATTAGTCGAAATAGGTCAATTCCGAACCGCTTTTAAAACGCAAAATCATTAAATAAGCCGTTTGAGCGCACAGTAAGCTTTTCGTATCGATTCCCCGCAAAATGCAGAGACAAACGCATTTCCGGTCAAAAGAACTGGCCATCGAGGGTTGCTGTTAAAACCTAAGCAGCTCACGGAAAGCTGCTTACGATCTCCGGGACGAAGAACATGCTTACGGCCGAAGGATGCCTTACTTATGGGTGGAGGGGTTCGTTTTAAATGACAGACTGTCAGGCGTGTCATCATTTCATTATCATGATTCACGGGGCTCGGTAGCCGGCTAATGGGTTCCACAAAGGCAAGGGACTCCGCGCCGCGAGATACCTCGTTTGTGCCACGCGAATATACATCGGCGCGAGATCTCTGTTATTTTTACTGTGCTCCGAGTAAAGCACTTCCTCCCGGAATATATAGTGTGTCATTACAACTCGGAATAAATCTGGTCCTTCGTCCATAATCACCAGATCCGATCGAGGGAATTCAGTCGAATTCAACGGAAAAAGTAACCCTCTCTTTCTACCAATATCGAATAAATCACGTGACACTGTGACACATGCACGAAGAGTGGGGGAACAGCGTCGTAGAAGGGGAAGGTAAAGTGGGGAAACAAGTCTTAATCCGGCGACTCTGCCCTCGACTAGCTTCTACCGGGAAAACGGCAATCTACACTCCGGGACAAAAAGATAGCAAATCATCTATTTTTACTCATTTGGTATATTAAAATGAAGAAAATGAATATTTTAAGGGTGTGGATCCAACTCGAGCGAGAGTGTGGTGGCGCACTCACACCGCTAGACACTGTATACGTACACGAGGATTGCAAGGGTCCGGCTTCTGTCGAATCCCTCTCAGTGTTCCGATATGGTGCATCTTTTCTCGCGCATGCGCGGCGATTTTAGAGTAGCATTTTTTCGAAAAAGCCCATTTAATAATGAAGCACGTGAGATATGTCGTCTGTAGCACCGAACGAACGGTATTGCGTCGCGGGATAACACATCTGTGGCACCGGCGCGCGGCGCACAGTGGGTTGAAACGCGAAAAATGCGGACAAAAATCATTTCTGAAGCTATTACTAAGTTTAAATTAATAAAAATGGTATCGTTTTATCGATTTTGAGGTGCTGAATTCAAATTAACAATCAGATTTTGTTTAATTCCAAACCCATAAAAGTTACATAAGGTTTTTTAGAAACGGTTTTCTCGAATTGGGACGTACATGTTATTAATTGATTTATTATTAATAATGGTATATTTTTAAGCTATTATATACTAAATTCTGTATAATTTACTTGTAATTTTTTTGAAATCGTGAAAATTTGCAATTTTTACTATCTTTAAACGTTTGTAGCTCATTGCAACGTCGACCGATTTTGACGAAATTTTCAGAATATGTTTAATTGACACAGATCTACAAAACGTATATTTTAAATTTTCAATATAGGCCCACATAAAAAAGTTAAAAATCAACTTTTAGTATTTTTTCAACAATTCCGATCAATTACAATTTTTCAAAAAATTTCTTTTCACATCCTTTAGTAAAAAAGTTCAAATTGTATAGTACAATATTAAAAAAGTCATCGTCTTCTTTAGAGCGGTCTTAAACTTTTGTCCGCTACTTGTATGTTATACATATATTTCGTTAATAATTCTACTTCATTCAATAAAAATAGATAAGTTATCGAAGCTTCGTTTCAGTTCATTCATATATGTTAAGAAAGACACACTAAAAACATGTGTATAAGAAAAATTGAATTTCTAATGTTTAATAAACCGGAATCACATTAATTTCAAATTGTGCTATCTTTTCGTCCCGGAGTGTACGTATAAGCATGCAACTGAACATTTCTACTCAGGAATCATGTGGGGTTAAACCAAAATTGCAGTCTAAAATGCTTGCCATAATGATTGCATCGCAGTCGATCGACCAGCTTCGTAGACATTATTTCAAGCACACGTAAATCGCGAGAATAGACTTTAACGGAACGTGTCAGCCCGCCACGTGCGATTGGTTGCTATTACTGCCAATGACAAATCGCGGTCTAGCCGATAATTATTACGTACACGTATACTTTATGTTTGGCTATTGATTAATGGTATCACGATAAATTACAGTTCACCCGATGGTTCAAGTACCGAACCAGCTAGTTGGCGCACCAACTGGAACCAACGTTACGCTGGTCTGCCTCGTGGAAGCTTCCCCGAAGGCCATTAATTATTGGACACGCGAATCAGGTAAGATTTAATTAACTATTGCCCCGTATCAGTTTATTTTATAGCCGTCGGTGCGGTCGAGCAAAAAATGCGAGCGTTTAAAAACTCGTTCACGTTGATCGGTATAGTTTTATGACCGGTAAAACCCGCGCCCGCAATCGGCCCCGAAAATCGAAGTTTACGAATCGATATGTTTATCGAAGCGCCACTCACGATAAACGACTCGACCCGTTCGCTTTTTCATTTCTTGATAAATACAATTTGATATATGTAGCATGCGCACGGCTCGTGACATACGGCGATAAGTCACGCGCAGAAAATTATATTCTACGCGCCCCATCAAATATTTCAACGATTGTCAATTTCGTTTATTTGCGGAACGCTCTCTCGGACCCTTCCTTTTTTCCGAAACGTTAAATTTTTGATACCGGGTCGTCCCGAAAGTTAGGTTCAATCTCGATCGATGCACTCAGTGCACAGTCTAATTGTTGAAGAATGCGAATTGCCCCCAGAAGCTTTTGGCACCTATTATTAAATTATCAATTTGTTTGTATATGTTGGTATTATTCAACAATACCGAACGTACACGAAGGAAAATTTTGCGACAAATATTTTAGACGAACGATGACGCGTTTCGCGAGAATTGCGTGCAGAACAATCTGAAATATTTCGGGAAATGGAAATGGGCACTTCAATCCTGTGGAACCGTGCTTTTTGTATAGGCATTGACTGATGTTTTAGGTTAATGCTTTACTCGTTAAACATGCCGAGTAGTCCATGTACTTTGCTCGAAATTCATTTGAATTGTTTATTATTATTTCGAATACGGAATGGAGGTATTACGAAACGTTGTTAAAAATGGAACGAATTGTTTCGGACATTGGACGCGAACTAAGGAAATAATAACACAAAGCGAAGGTTGGCATGAGCGAAGCAATATACTAAAAAGCATGCGAGCTTGCGTAACGCACGCGTTTTACGCTTTTATTACAAAACGGTACAAGCGCGTCATTTCTATGTTCTATTTTGAATTAAAAAGCCTCGCTCGCTGTTCCCTTTAATATTTTAAATTGCAGATTTGTGGAACAGTCGCACAGCAATATTGACGTTCGCGCAATGTATTTTATCAGGTTTTCAATTACCTATATGATCGAATTGCGCTCGGTAATCAAAACCGTAAGAATCATCGGGGAAATGCTCGGATACGATTATCTTCGATCCAATCGAAACACATAAAGTCCATTTGAGAGTTACGTGCACATATCTGTAGGTACCTGATAAATTTATTCGAATGGATGATGATTAAAAAAAGTAGACTTTCATTTCGTTTGAAGTCCTTGTCGCAAGTTCCTTCACTAACGAAAATGTTTTCACAATGTTTGTTGCAGGCGAGATGATAATTAGTAACAACAAATACCAGATGTCCGAGACAAAGACGTCGGTGTACAGCGTCCAGATGCGACTGGTGATTATGAATCTGCAGAAGCACGATCTCGGTGGTTACAAATGCAACTCGAAGAACTCGATCGGCGGTGCCGAGGGCAACATTCGACTTTACGGTGAGTTTGTCCGTGGTAATGGGTTGATAAAGCTTCGAAGTACCTCGTAAAATTTCGCGGGAAGCCTCAACGATTCTATGTTTCATCGGTGTACTTCGCATCGTTATCGACGGGCCCTTTCTTCGGCACGAAAAATAAAAGCATTTGGTCACCCAAAATTCCATACATTTTTGAAACGTTTTTATTAGCCCGCTATCTTGTCTGTCTGTTCGGTACAAATGTTGCAAATGATTTTAAACCAACTTCCCGATGAGCTAGAGACTTGAAATTTTAAACATAGCTCAGAACTGGATGACAATGCAATATTAAAAAACAAATTTTTAAAAAACCTATCCGTTTAGGAGATATAAACTATTAAATTTAAGCGTGACACCTCCCCGCGCGACGCTCGGTAGTACTTACGTGATCGCGTTCAGAGATCCCCACTCCGCGCGACAGCGCTCCCTACTCCACTACGCGTTCCCACTCGACTGACTCGCTTCGCACCGAAGGAGTTCAGTGTGCGTTCAAGCTCCGTGCGGTGTTTATAAAGTTGCTACGTATTATTATACTATAATGTTTGTTTACCAAGCGAAAGAACAGTTACACCGAAATCATCCGTTGAACCTTTATCTTTGACATTTTACCACGGCGTTTACCACTAACTCTTCAGCACAATTAGAAGTCAATCTTATGGCACATTTTGTCAGCTTTAATTTTGAAAAGAATGGTCTTATCGCTAGGACGCATAGTTTCCGAGATATCCTAGGATTGGAGACTTAGTATGTTTACCTCCTAACTAGTCCGAACAAAGACCCAAAGTTAAAAATTGTGTTCCTTCCATTTCCTTCTACAACTTTTCGTTGACTGGACTATGAATCGAATCCAAACTTTGGTAATTGCATTAATTTAGTAAGAATTATATCTTGTCAAATTTTCAAAAATTTTGTTGCGTTTTTATATACCTCCATAACGTCCTTAAAATCAATTGAAAAATTTCACACACACAAGACTAAAGAGCAAAAGATAATTATTTAAATAAAAATAAATTCTTAAAAAATACCACGTTTTTAAAACGGATTAAAAAGTATAAAATAATTTTTCCTAGCCCCACATACAGATTCCTAAGCCCGTACAAGATAGTCCTGAAAATTTGTGATTGCGAATTTGTAATAGCTATGAAAATACTTGTAAAATTTAAAATGAAAAACGTGGGGCGCAAGATAATACATAGTAAGGAGTGTAGAGAGTAGCTGCTGTTGAGAAAACTCGCACGACAGTTCATATGATTTGCAGTTGAATAAAACTGTTAGTGATTTAGGTGAACAGTTCATGCATCAATTATCTGTTTTGGTTTTAAATCTTACAAGTATTTTCATCGCTATTAAAAATTCACAATCACAAATTTTCAGGACAATCTGTACGGGGTTAGGAATCTGTGTGTGGGGCTAGGAAAAATTATTTTATACTTTTTAGACCGTTTTAAAAACGTGGTATTTTTTAAAAATTCATTTTTATTTAAATAATTTTTGGTTTTTACTAGTACCAATACGTGTATAATAATAATCTAGTAGGAAAGACACGAACAATTTTCGACAAATGTAGAAGTTAGCCTGCAGATGAATTACATGGTCCTGGAAAATGCACAACATACTGCACGCACGCGATAAAGTAGATCGAACGACATAGTTATTCCCAACATACATATAATGGTCGTTCACCTAATGACAATGGCAATTAGCATTGATTATTAATTTGAGCGTAATAGCCGGTGTATCGGGCTGCAATTGCCCAAGCAGCTTATTTTTGCAATGCTGATGATTATCGTCTGGTCTAGTTTAATTTTCCGTGCAAATTCAAATTTGTGTCCGTATAACTCACGAAAGCGAAACAGCCGCGTTCGTTTGGCTGCTGAACAGAGATCTTTCACGTATATACAATATATAGCCCATTATTTTCAGAGAATAAATTCTTATTGGATACAAAAATCGTAAATCCTTGCGAAAATAATTTAATTTTCGAATCGATAAACAACTATTGCTCGATAAAAATAATATGTAATCCATTCCCTGGCATTACAAACATAAATCGTACTGTACAAAATACTCTCTCATATAATATGATGAAATACAATTAAACATTCGTGCAACCGTAGCATATAATGGCGTATTAAAATAATAATGGAGAGCAGAAATATAATTTTAAAGAATTTACATTCGTAAATGCAATATTGTATGTCGAAATCCAATATAGTTCAGAATTATTGTAGGAAACATATTACTTTCTCTCGAAGAGGAATTTTCAAATCACTAGTGTTAAATTATTTCGCGTAAGCAAAGCCATTACCGTGATTAAAACATTTTTGTTTGCGGACGTATAAATACACCTTTATTATCCCTGGTGTAATTTAAAAAGCAAACACGTACTCTCCTCGTAACATATCATAAACAGACCGGCGAGATTAACACGCATCCATTTTTAATTAACTTTAATTCATGGAAAAGAAAATACACGAGCCTCTCGAGTATTCGGACGCGTTCGTACACGTTCACAATGATCAAATAATTCTCGTTTTGAATTACTAACTAGTAATTAAGGAATTAATAATGTGAAGTTCATACGTTGAATTTTAAAAGACATATTAAATCTGTAATTGGTTCTTAAAATATTAACGAAGCTCTGTATTTAAAAGACAATGGATCCCTGCGTTACGACTGCACTATGCGAGGTATTCATCGGAATATTAACCCTAATAAAGAAACATAATACAAGATGCACAGCGAGAATCTATACAGCTGTACAGGGTGTAACAAAATTTAGTGTCATGGTTTTGGCAGATGGTTTTACACCTTCGGATCGGTGGAGATTTGTTAAAAGAAATTGCCGCAAAATTGACATTGACCTTGAGATTCAAGGTCAAATTTTTTATGCTTGTATCACATTCTACTCACCATGGGGACCAAACTTGTCGAAGGAACCATAGATCGCACAACTCAACCGTTCTCTTTATAAAAGAATGTTAATTGTATTAACGTCGTTTTTCGTTCCTTGAGTTGAGAACCATCATGGTTTATGGCTGTTAACAATCGTCCTTGAACAGCGGCTTCGATATGGCCACCATTATTTTGTAAACGGAACAGATGTAAACAAATAGAGGACAGTAAACGTCACAACTTTCAGATGACCACTGCCAATAATCACAGTCTTTTCTGATCTTTCGTGTAGCGAGTGTTAGACGTCAGTTATGCAAAGTAGAAGAAGAAATTATAACGTGCGTCAGATGCTTCATGCTATTGATGAAGCATTTGGAAATTACACCTTAGCTCGCAATATATATCGTGAATATTTAATTAATAGCGGACAAGGAAATCCTAGGAATGTGCCAGACAGAAGGGATTTTCAAAGATTGGACCAACGTTTTCAAGATTTTGAATTTGTTATTACTCCTGGACATCGGAGGGCAGGCCGACCTCGTATTCATTGGAGAAAAGAGGAGTATGTATATATATAACTGCACTTGCTCGTGTTCATACTCTTTTGGATTTACGCGGCTTTACTGTCCTCTATTTGTTTACATCCGTTCCGTTTACAAAATAATGGTGGCCAAATCGATGCCGCTGTTCAAGGACGATTGTTAACAGTCATAAATCATGATGGTTGTTAATTCGAGGAACGGAAGACGATGTTAAAACATTTAACATTCTTTTATGAGAGAACGGTTGAGTTGCGACCTATGGTTCCTTTGACATGTCCCCATGGTGAGTAGAATGCGATACAAACATAAACCTTGAATTTCAAGGTCAAAGTCAATTTTGCGGCAATTTCTTTTGACAAATCTCCACCGATCCGAAGGTGTACAACCATCTGCCACAACCATGACACTAAATTTTGTTACACCCTGTACATTGCACAAAGCGCGATGCATTCCATTCAAAGAATTTAATATGATTCAGAGCATCGCGACTCGCAGAAATTTTTACTGTTCTCGAACAAACAGAGATAATTTACATTTCTACGCGCGCACATTCGCAGTATGTACACAAGGAAATATCGAGAGAGAGAGAGAGAGAGAGAGAGAGAGAAAATTAAGTATTATAGATTAACGTGAATAATTATTGAAAATTTTCACTTTCATGGTTCGAGTAACGACGTAGGTACCGCCGGAAATTAATTAACCGCTTACTTTTATGTCGGCCAAAGGGAACCTCAAGTAAAAACAAATACGAGCAGGTCCGCGATCTCTTTGGAATATCCACGGGCCGCTGCGCACAATAATGTTTATTCGTCTCGTTTAAACGGTATAAATTTCTGCGAGGCAGAATTCCCCGAGAAAAACGTAAATACACACGCCGCGTAGCGCGCGCGAGTACAACTTTAAAATGATCGAATTTATTGCGGCCTCGCGTTCGTCGCGCCCTTGTTTTATATTACAAACTTCCATAATGCAAATCCTCGGGGACAAAATTATGAAGCGAAATAGTGGCTTTAAGGTAATCGTACTTACGAGTTCTCGAACTGGATCCTCTCGCGCGCGAGAGTTTTAAATAAACGGCAGGCTGTAGGTCTATATATGTGTCGGGATAAGCTACTCTCACTTCCGGTTTCCTTATGTTCTTATAATTTGTTAAAACTCCGGTCGTTGAAATCAGATTTTTAGCGATTTTCAGTATGACGCACGCCCGAAGAAATAAAATTAAATAATATGAAAATCTGAGACTACATGTACAGCCGTTCGGAAGTGATGTTCATCTTAAGAAAATTATATAGGAATAATTTTCCGTACTTCTTTGTTGAAAAGAAGCGTTCTAACCATACCCATAACATGTAAACGTTTTCTAACAGTAGATCGACGCGACGTTTAATTCAATTGACAGTTCTTTAAATGTTTGACGTGGATTTCCATCAAGTAATACCTGGCAAATCTGTATCTTCGAATTTTTTGACACACCATCGCAATGTTTGTCCCTTACGTCGAAATCATGGTTTTTAAACCGTCCAAACCATTCTTTACAAGTTGTATTTGATGGAGCATTGTCCCCGTACATATATAATAAATATAGTAAAGTAAATATATAACACCTTTCTTCAAAACAAAATAATGCAACATGACTTCCCGCAAATGCTGCTTGCTTGGAACGAAAGTCGACATTTTTCACGCGAAAAATTGACTGCTGTTCACGCTCCAAACAATCGCCACTAACTGCGTTTCGAAACTTAGACACACACTTAAGTACAACGACATCTGTCAAAAGGGCGGAAACACATATTCCCATACCCAATACAAAAATTCTGATAAAAAGACTGAGTAAGAATTTGCTGGACAATGTGGCCACGGCCACCTCCATTCATAATTGAAAGAATCGAGCGGGCAGCAAGGTTCCTTAATCAATCGATAAAAGGAAAGTGGCGTTAAGAAGTGATTGGAGAAGGGAGGAAAAAGGGATCGGGGGTTGTTGGGATGGCACGCGGGGCATTAAGTGCCGATAGATCCCGGGGAAGACGTAACAAGTGGAGCAAATCGAGCTTAAGTATTTACGAGGAAATCACCGTAACGCGCAGTCCATTATCAGCGCGCGAAGCGGGGCCGGGTCGGGTCGGGCCGTGCGCTTAATGACGGAAATTTTATCGCGTAAGCCGTGTAAACTAACAGACCCACCGCGTGTATTAGCGGCCCCGGGGGGTTGTGTGCGAGGGGTAGGTTGTCCCGGCGCGCGGCGTGCTCGAACTTCTCGTCGAAGTCACGCGATCAGATAAGCCCGGGGGATTAACCCTTAAACCGATGGCATAAACGAAGCGTGAAGGGAACGCTGAGAAGAGAAAAGAGCGCCCAGAAATCCAACGGGTGTCCCGGTCGAACTGTGACCCGGACCGACGCGACGCGACGGATTTAACCCTCTTCCTGGGCAAAAGGTATAGCGTTGCAAAAGCTGATTTCTATGAAATTTTCAACCATACAGAATTTCCAGCTATTGAATAGTACAAATATACTGCCCCCATTTGTTTAAAAGTATTTGACAAGGTGTTCGATGAGTAGGGATGGGATCAAGTACCTCGCAAACAGGTTCGAACCTTCATTGATGGAATTCGAACTCTCTATAAGTAAATATGTTTCTTCTATCGATCGTATTTGCTGTTAATAAATGTTAAATGCTTCCGGCGCAACGGTTCGATTGTTTACTACTAATTATGAAGCAATTTTGCTAATTATCAAGCAAAATCAACGTTTCGATCCTTTTCAAGATTTATTTGAATCGCGTCTGTAAAGTAAATATGTTATAATAACACTGTCCAACGCCAAATTTGTTTTCAATATACTATTGGGTGCTTCTTATAGAGTTTTTTGCGCTGATTCCGAATCTGTCCTTAATTTTTCTCCTATACGCACAGTTTATCAGAAACATGGCTTTGAAAACAAAAACATATTTTTCAACTTTAAACAAATATTGTGATGTTATTATAAAAGATATTGAATTGTTCTTTACAGCAAAAGATTCTGTAGACTTTCCCGAATACAGTGATATCCAATATCAATACATTATGATTGTTTAAACTTGTTTAAAGACGGAGAGACGCCACTTTTGCACCAATTTTTGAGGATATTTTTCAATTTATCTCAAAAAATAAGGGTCTAGCGGAAAATCGAACTATACCACGCGATAGAGCAGAACTTTGAGCGCGGATATCTCGGAAACTATGCGAGATAGCGAAAAACTTAATGAAGTCAATCCTATGGCACATTTTGTCAGCTTTAATTTTGAAAAAAATGGTCTTATCGCTACGACACATAGTTTCCGAGATATCCTAGGATTGGGGACTTTTAGTATGTTTACCTCCTAACTAGTCCAAACAAAAGACCCAAAGTTAAAAATTGTGTTCCTTCCATTTTTCTCTACAACTTTTCGTTGACTGGACTATAGCTATTTTTTTGAGCTTCTAAAGCCGAGCCGAACGTAGAGAAGGACAGCACGTGTAAAGAGTCTCTTTATTTCCGATACGCTGTCCCTCCTTGCGCCCGAAACGTTCATCGTCAATTAAACCGCTAAATACAGTTAAAATTATGTCGTGTTTGGTCTTTTTTTAATAAGAAAATTGCCACGAATATATTGATGAAAGTTTCATAAAAAAATAAGTAATAATAAAAAAGATTAAATATTTGTGTTACATTGCGAAGACGCACGGGCCTTTGAACTGTGCCGACGACTGCGACTCCTCGCGTCGTATTAGTCAGTGGTTCACACCCGATATACCCGAGCCGAGATTAGATTACTACAGTGGAAGGGATATTTCTTTTGCATCCTGCGTGTACTGCCTTTTTGCGTCGATAGAGACATTACTGTATAATACAAACTGTGTTTAAGTGTTTTTATGTTTTTGTTCGATGATTTCTTTTTTTAATCAACGATTGACTATTAACTTCATCAATCGATTGAATCAATTGTAGATTTTTCGATGATTTCTTCTCTTTTTAATCGTACACATTAATCAATCAATCACGATTAAGAAACTCACCCCCTTGAAAGTATTTGGTGTTTATTAAATTTTTTTATATATTGTTTATTTATAAAGGTCGCATTAACATTGAGGTCATTAGCGACCACTGTTTATTAAATTATTAGCGAATGTGAACACGCATTTTGTAGACATGCTGTGGCAATCAAGACCTTCCGACGAAACAATATGATTAAATTGTTTTTATTCAATCGTATTGATCCAATATTTTTATAGGTGGATATGCAGTAACTGTGAAGGTTTAATCAATTCAGATAAAGTTTGAAAGGCATTACGTATTTTATCGTTATTTTTAATGCTATCTCTCTGACAGTTTTTGCTCCGGCATATAATCAATGATTTCTGCTGAGCTTGCGACACATTTTATAGAACTTTCACGGTGCGGACTGTTCGAATGTTCATCATGAATCCCATTAACGTCATCGGCATCGCTGCTTTCGCCGTTTAATGCATATTCCAAGCACTCGCGCGTTAACAATCACATAAACGTGGAGTTTTATCCGCTAAATTATCGAATTATATGTTTTAACTAGGTTATAAACAGATTTCGTTTATATGTCGACGATACGTAAATAAACCGAAAATATATCTTTCTACGATATTCGTCGAAATTATTATTCTACCGACAATGACACATGAAATTTTCGGGATTTCTCAACTTTATTGAAGTATATAGTACTGTGATCGCGTGAGTAAAGATCGAACTTTGGAACAGTTTGCGCTCTGAACTTGTTTCAACTTTGAATCTGTTCAAACTAATAAAACAGTATGAACTTCAAATTTCCTATAAATGGTCATTTACGAGTTATCGATTCAAAATCGGTTCGATCTGAATATAAGTGAAAAAAACGAATAACATTTTTTGACGCTTCGTTGTTGAGATGAGCAGAATTTGATGCGTGAAAGGGTGAATTTTATCTACAACAGGATTAATTTGTAGTGAAAAACGAATACGCCCGTGCACTCGAGGCTTAAAAACAAAATACATACAGGGTCTGTCCAGAAAGTAATGCAACCACATTTACAAAAAATATCTATTAAACATATGGGTACAAACCTTTAAATTTCTTCAAAGTAGGATCCTTGGGCGTCGACACATTTTTTCCAGCGCAATTTCCATGCTTCGTATGCTCTCTGGAAGGCGTTTTTTGGAACCTCTCGTAGTACCCTCGTCACAGCCTCTTTGACGCGTTCCACGCTTTCAATATGGCATCCTTTTAGCACATTTTTAATTTTTGGAAACAAGAAGAAGTGGGCGGGAGACAAGTCAGGACTGTACGCGGGGGTTGAGGAAGTGTTGTGATCCAACTAAGAAGTACCGTTTACTTTTTTCCCCGTAATCTACGAAAAAGTTTTGGTTGGAAGTGCTCGACGAGGCTGCGACGAGGGTACTACGAGAGGCTCCAGATAACGCCTTCCAGGGAGCATACAAAGTATGGAAATCGCGCTGGAAAAAATGTATCGACGCGCAAGGGTCCTACTTTGAAGAATTTTAAAGGTTTGTACTCATATGCTCAATAGATTTAAACAACAAAAATGTGGTCGCATTACTTTCCGGACAGACCTTTGTACACGTTTGGTTCGGCCGCTGCGATATTCTAACGCACGCAGTAGACAGGGTCGCAAATCTCGAACGCACCCCGTATAGACAGTGGACTGTAGACGGTCGTGGGGGTTGTTGGTCCCTGGTTAAATGAGAAAAGAGGGACGTCGGTGTAACACGTACGTACGTGGGACGGAACAGGGCGGCGCTGCGGTGTGGCGAGATGCTGGCATGTCACGTCAAGGTCTAAAAGTCGGCGAAACAATATCCCAGCCATCGGGCCATCCTGCCGAGGCGGGCTACATCTTTCTTCCCTTTTCTGTAGCTGCCGGCTGGTCTTGCCGCTTCTTCTGTTCCGTATTAGTTATCGTTTATCAGGCCAGCCAGACAAAACGCGCCGTCGGGAATTGGGTGAGCCATCTGTTGCCAGACATGATCGATAAAAGTCCGCCAAGTGCTATCAGTGCTAAACTGCTATTTCGACGAGCTGCCGCACGTTTCGCCCCTCCTCCCTCTTTCAACCAACCCCCTCCCCGACCGTTCGTCGTACCCACCCTTAGCAGCCGACAACCCCCGTTTCGCTTGGTCGTCGTTTGACGAGCGTTCACCACCTTCTGCCATTTCTTTTCCCTTCCGCGCAGTTCTTTCGCCCTCGTACTCTTCCGCAACATCTGCCCCGGAAACCGGGCACCGATCACGGAACTGTATACGCAATAAATCGAATCCGCCCTACAAATTGCTCGTTACTGCTGATTACGTTTTTATGGATACACGCCGCGCCGCGAGTGGGCTCTCCGCCCGCACCCGAAACGTGAACCGATGAAATTTTTTCGCTTCTCTACCATCTCCTCTCCTTCTCTTTTCCCACTTGTGCGTTATCCAAATATTTCGGTAAACTTGAACGGACAAATCATTTTCCTTCAGATTGACTAAAATCGTATTGGCTACAAATAAGGATTATAAGTAATCGGAAATTTTTTCACTTGTTGGTAAATGTTATCGCTGAGAGAAATTCATTTCGATCGCGCTTATAACAGTTGTCAATGAGAGAAATTTATTTCGTTCGCTCATAACAGTTATCAATGGGAGAAGTTTATTTCGGTCGCTCATAATAGTTGTCGATGAGAGAAATTTATTTCGATCGTTCACAACAGTTATCGACGAGAGAAATTCACTTCGATCGCTCATAACAGTTATTGATGAAGAAAATTTGTAATACTTATTATTAAATAGTATAACTTTAAATGGTAGACAATCAATTAATTCATAAATTTTTTATTCGTATAGTTAATTGCTACAATCAAAATTTAATGCGACAAAAAAACAGATTTTGTGTTATTCTTATGGTCTGTGGATTCCTCTTGTTGAATGAAACCTTCTCAAAGAATTTCACAGGCTTGTTCCATCCGAAATAGAGTAGACAACTCGATAATTAAATAAGCAACCGAAATGGAGTTTCTCATCAATAATTATTATGAACAAGTAAAAGAAATTCGATTATCGATAACTGTTATGAGCGATCGAAATAAATTTCTCTCATCGATAACTGTTATGAGCGATCGAAATGAACTTCTCTCATCGATAACTGCTTTGAGCAATTTTTTGGACACCAATAACTGTTATTTGTAACCAAATAGGATAAAAATCGATATTTTTTAATCATTTTGTTGTTCGAATTTTTTTCTTTATATTTTGTGTACATTATCTTAAATTTCAATAATAACCTAGTTTTTATTAATGATTTTTATCGTAGAAAATTTTAGAATAACTGTTATTTTTGATCCCTGATTACGAATAAAGAATAAATCTCAATGCAATAGAGAATCTTCTATTACGTTTAATATATATTTTCCGATGAAATCATTTTTCTGGTGTATATATCGAATAACTGAACAATTTGATCAAGCCATTCGGAGAAATTGCCCGATGCCTTAGCAAAAAAAAAAGAACGAAGAGAGGGAAGGAGGGAAAAAACGAGAGGAAGTGTAATCTTCCATCGTGATAACGCAAGGGCCATGTGTTGCAAAATTGACACTCCAGAAATTGGAAAAGGCGAAATGGGAGGTTTCGTTCCTCCCGGCGTGCTCTGTCGATATTGTTCTCTCGAATTACTACATCCGCGGCGTAATTCACCGAAATTACAAAAATATAAGAGCAAACAAGTTCGCTTCTTCTTTTCCATTCGATGTAATCATTCCGCGTTCACAATCAGGATTTCAAATAGAATCTGTACAATTAAATCACGCTGAACGCGCATTTTAACGGTATCAGCCCGCTATTGGACTGTAGATATTCATAGCACTGCAAACTTTGAAAAATTGCATAGCCCATTCCCTTTAAATGACAAGATACAAAAATAAAGAAATGTAGTCAATGAGTGCTCATAAGGGGGATGTAGAGGGAAATGGAAGGAACACAATTTTTAACTTTGGGACTTTGTTTGGACTAGTTACGAGGTAAACATACTAAAAGTCTCTACTCCTAGGAGGTGAGCGGGGTACAGGAGGGCACGCGTCCTAGCGATAAGACCATTCTATACAAAATTAAAGCTGACAAAATGTGCCATAAGTTCGATTTTATTCAGTTTTTCGCTATCTCGCATAGTTTTCGAGATATCTGCGCTCAAAGTTCACTAATTGTGCTGAAGAATTGTGCAAAAATTCACAATTACTGAACTTTGAGCGCAGATATCTCGGAAACTATGCAAGATAGCGAAAAGCTGAATAAAATCGAACTTATGGCACATTTTATCAGCTTTAATTTTGTATAGAATGGTCTTATCGCTAGGACGCATAGTTTCCGAGATACAAGCGGAAAACCGAAAAAGGGGACCTTCTACGTGCCCCCTGCACCCCGCTCACCTCTTAGAAGTGGGTACTTTTAGTATGTTTACCTCCTAACTAGTCCAAATAAAGACCCAAAGTTAAAAATTGTGGACCTTCCATTTTCCTCTGCAATTTTTCGTTGACTGGCCTAATGAAATACTTGTTATTCTATGACTTCTTTTTTTTTTGGTTATAACCGTTATGGTCCCTGTTCGTAATACACATTTCACCATAACAAGACATCCTTATGAAATTTAGTATTCTTTGCATAACATCGCTGTTGAATGTGCAGTTGTTACATAAATTCATCAGAAATATTCATACCCGTAGATCTATGGTATATGGAAAATAAAAATTGTCTGTAGCAATTGGAAGAAGGAGCTTGACTCCTTTAATTATGATAAATTGATATTACCATTACGACATTTTTCAATATTTTATATCTCGTTGCAGTCTGTTCATAAACAATATAATGTACATTCCACAAATGTAATTTCGCGACACACGACAATTTCGTAATCGAAACGCTGTTATCTTTCATTTTCACGATTAAACATTCGAATTGTCTAAAAGTATTGGCCAGCAAACTTCAATAACTGAAATGCGTGAACCCGGTCGAATTCAGAAAAATTGGATTCTCATGGAAACAAGATAACAGCGCAGCGAGCAGAATTTTTCGCCTGCCATTCGCGAACGAAAGTTTCTTCCATATTTGTTAATCAAATGAAATTTCTGGCCGATGCGTTAATCGCGCGATCGCGACAACAAGTCCGGGAATATAAAGGTGAAATGATAAAAAAGAAAAGTTTCTAATATGACCAGTTCGCAGGGTTTGCGAAAACTGAAGTATTTTTATGGAACCAGGGGATCAGAAACATCCCTTGTAAGCTGTTGCGCGATGCAGCGCGGTGGTGTAGTGTGAGTAGTGTACACGTCGATGCATGTATAAATTGAATTCACTATAGGAATTCCTCGTCAAAGAGAGGAATTCTTGCTTCCTCTTTTCCGTCGATATACAGCCCGGTCCTATACAGTGTGACGTCGAGCGTGAAACTGCTCAAGGCCTCGGGCCCTCGGGCTGCACAACCATGTGGTCACCGATACCAAAGAATCATGCATCCGAAAAGAAATCATATCTGTTATCACCTGATTCCTCGCCTAACCACCCTGTCGAATAGAAACGCATTTTTTCTTCCTTTTTACCACGCTTATATCTCTGGTTGCCAGGAAAAACGCCGCATGTAACAATTTCAAAAAATTTCAGTTCATGGATTAATTGAGCTTCATAGTATAGGACTTATGTATTTACCAGAAAAAAGTCATGAAAATAAATATTTGAAAGGCTTAAACAATAATGCAATTTAACCGATGTCCTATGTCAAAGTATTAGTGATCCAAACTTTAAACGGCAATATCTCGAAAGTGAAAGTACACTGCCGCTCAAAAGTATGTGGACACCACTTACCGTGTTCGTGAAATTTGTGATATATAATGTATTATTATTATCAAATAATATTTATTGCTAAAGTCTATTATGAATATGTATGTAATGTATTCTAATGGTACCAAAATAAACGATTTAGTTATTCAATTTTCTTAAATAAATAAAAGAAAAACTATGGGATCGTGTAGATGGACAAGTCCGAAAACGATGTCCCAAATCTGAAAAACATTTGTGGCACATCTTAGAATCTGAGTGGAACCTTATTGAAAGTGAAGTAATGAAAAAAAGCATAAAATAAAAAATAAAAAAAGAATAAAAAGGAAGCACGCGGTGGATATTTAGACGAAAAGAAAATATGATTATTTTTTATCATTATCGGTGAGATATTTAAGAAATCATTATTAAAATATATTCTCCAATACTGTACGAACTGAAATACATACAAGATAATCAAATTTACCAAAGACATAACTTTCTTCAGGTAGTTATAAGAATTAAGGAAGTGTCCACATACTTTTGAGCGGCAGTGTATGTGACATGTGGGGTTCTTCCTGAGAACCACAGATATCAGCTTGCAGAGTTGTCGTTGTTCTTGTATGCGTCAATTCTTGTAATTGAATTTTAAACCACATCCCGATGAGCTAGAGATTTGAAACTTTAAACATAGGTCAGAACTGGATGATAATGCAATATTAAAAAACAAATTTTAAAAAAACTGTGCGTTCAGGAGAAAAAAAATTTTAATATTAACCGTCACACCTCGTTGCGCGACGCTCGGTAGTACGTCATCGCGTTTAGCGATCCCCACTCCGCGCGCCAGAGCTCCCTACTCCACTACGCGTTCCCACTCCGACTCATCCCCACTCCACTGACCCATTTCGCACCGTAGGAACTCGGTCAGTGTGATGTTCCGTTCATTCAGTTCCATTTCGAACAATTTCGGACTCCATCGAAAGACGTCGTCTCTCGGAGTCATCCCCTCATTCTATCTCGCGTATTTCCATATCTTGCGTTTCTATATATCTTACTATTTCATACCAGTATTACTATACCTTGCGTTCCATTTAAAAAAGACTAAAAAGTAGAAGATAAAAAAATATACACTCCTCAAAAGAATTAAGGGATCACTTGTGCGAACCCGAAAAATTGGTTCCACTTTACGTGATCATAACTCCGTCAAAAATTGCCGTATCGATACCGTTAAACAATGGTTTGAAAGCCTGAAACCTTTAGTTTCAGATGCTCTGTTTCAAATTGTTGCTATGTTGGTTTTTTACAAAATTAAAGCGAGGTGAAGACAACATTGACGGTTAACAAAAATGTTGTGCAACTTTGGAACATCACACGGGGAGCAACAAATTTTTTTTGATAAATCGCGTTAATATCATTTGGAAGTGTTTTTGAAAATATGCTTAAAAAATGCACAGTTTCCATTTTTCCTTTAACTAAAATAAGTTTTTTAGACACTAGTGACTAGTTGTGACTAGTGTAGTGACTAGTAGTGACATAGACAGAGTAGTGGCTAGAGTAAATAAAAGCGTGGAGCTCCCACGAAGATTACGTCAATATAGTTGAACACTCCACGCTTTTATTTATAGTCACCAATGGCTAAAAAAGTTATTTTCTCCTTTTTAGTGCATTTTAATATAAGCGTGGTTTTTAAAAAGTTTTTTTTATTTTATACTTACCCAGATCTCTAACAAGGAACATCGCGCAAATGTAACACTATTTCAGTGAAATCTTAATAAAGTTCATGTAGGACATAGTTTTTTGGTAAATACTTGACATTGATATTTAGGGGATGAAAACAGCCATCAAAGTTTCTACCGTGGTTTATTCGATAATTAAACTAAATATTATAGATAATAAAAGCTACATTACTCAAAGCAAAAAATCATTCGCCAGCAAATATTGTATAATACGAAGTATTGACACCTGTTTCCGTAAAGAAACTCCGCAAGCAATTAGTCAGACGTCACGTGCTAATAAGCAGGAAGCTAGTTCGCATTCAGAGGCAAATCGGCATGTATCACTCACCTGAAGTAATCTGATATTCAATAGTTAGATAACCAGTTAGCAAAAGCACTTCGGTTTCGAACAGTTAAGTCAGGAAATGGACTCTATCGATTCAGTAGGTTATCAATCACTTCGCTAAATTAATATTAATATCGATCGACTACGACCGCTACACCCGTTTACCCATTAATATTCGGACGCTCTAAAAAACGCGATAATCTTTTTAATATTGGACTATACGATTCAAACTTTTTTCGGTAGCTAGAGCACTTAGTTCAATACAGGATGTGAAAAGAAATTTTTTCGAAAATTGCAATTAGTCGGAATTGTAGAGAAAATACTAAAAGATCCATTTTACAACTTTCTTATGTGGGCCTATATTGAAAATTTAAAAAATACGTTTTGTAGATCTGTTTCAATTAAACATATCTTGAAAATTTCGTGAAAATCGGTCGACGTTGCAATGAGCTACAAGCGTTTAAAGATGGTAACAATTGCAGATTTTCACGATTTTCGGCCTATAACAGCAGTAAATCTAAGAATTCTTACATCTTTCAATGACTATCATTTTCCCCCCCATGAATCGATTTCGATGAAACTTTCACAATGCATATAACCCACACAGATCTACAAACATATTTCTCAAAATTTCAATATAGGCCCGCATAAAAAAGTTGTAAAATGCAACATTTAGTATTTCCTCTACAATTCTGGTCAAATGCAATTTTTGAAAAAATTTCTTTTCACGTCCTGTAGTAAACTAATTGCTCTAGCTTTCCAAAAAAGTTCAAATCGCATAGTCCAATATTTGAAAAGTTACGGTGTTTTTAAGAGTGCCCGAATATTAGTGGGAGTAACTGTATGTATGTATTTCAGAATTTTGCAATTTTCGAGCGACCACCCTTTCCATTCTTATGAAATACGAAGTAAAATAAGTTTTAAAGTGAAACATTCAAGACAATTTTACAGGAGATTTTTCTTGCAATAATTTTGTATTTTATCGATTTCTCTGTTCAGACATGGAACCACCGATCCACTCGAGGAAGGTCGCTGATCGACGAGGGAACGGGGATCACAGCGACTCGATCAGCGATCGAGATCATAGACTGAATCACGTATACCAAGGTTCGCTTCGGGAATCGGGCTCGACCCTGGAGCCATTCTTCGACGGCGACTCCGCAGTCGGGTCCTCCGTCGAAATTCTACCGGCAGCCACTTGTATCCTTCTGATAGCATCTTGGCACCTGTTTGCTCTCACGTAAACAACGTTTTCAAGTGTGCCGGAGAAGGAGGAGAAGGAAAGAAGCAACGCGTTCAATTCAACAACGGCGGCCAATGATTTTCCTTTCTCCGCCAGCATACCCGTACCCGGTAATCGCGAATTCCCTGCGCACATCCATCGACCAGGAGCCGATTCGTACGAAAATTTGTTTCTCCGATCACTAAACTCTTTGTATCGTATCGCGTCATTCTATCGATGATACTCTATTGCGACTACAATTCCCGGAAAACCGGAAAATTCTATTCTCGAAAAGAAGAATTTTTGGTAAGTAATCAGCAGGCTGTGGATTTTCGGCATTTATAATATGGAAATCTGAGTTTCAATTTATTACATTCTATCTTTAAGTCTTTCGACCGTACAGAATTTTATAAATCGGTTTCCGAGAATATATAATTGCATAAAGATCCGCAATCTGGCGATGTCTACGTTATTTTTAACAGAAACAGGAGATTAATTTTATATAAGAGTGTTCCGTATATATTCTAGTAAAATTTGTTTCAGGTGTTTTCTTGGTTTCCGAATTATTTTGTGTTCTTCTATTTTGCGAGCTAGTACTCGGAAATTGGAAATTCGAACGACAACTTCGAGTAACAATGATCACGACTTAGAACACGTTACCATTGTGCAAAGTGTGATTCACGAAGTAGATCCCCAAGACTTTTAAGACACACGGTGGTTTAATAGCGGCGAATTGACATTCTCCCGAAGTAAACATTTTTCTCGGCAATTAAGGAGACACGTCTGGTTACAGCAATTTCAGCATCCACCTGTTACTGGGCAATCTACCTGACCTACGTGTAAGTCCGCACTTTAATGTAGCACCACTTGCACGATCTTGCGACAAAAGAATGAGACTAGGAGAAACTTTCAGAATACTTCCGAATGTACAGGGTATTCACGGAATCACGATACTAAGTTGCACACACCTGTGGCACTCGTTAACTCTTTATGTCCTGAATTGGGCAGTGTTTTGTTTCCGTTCCTGTTCTCGTGTCGGACGTCTGCATTAGAATTGTTTAAATAGCACGAACAGTGTGTACGAACTAATTAAAGGAAACTAAACAACCATAACTCAGAATGTACACTCCGGGACGAAAAGATAGCACACTTTGAAATTAATGTACAGTCATTTCTGTATATTTTGATGCTGTTCGCACGTTTCGCAGATTTATCATAAATTTATTTTCCCCAAAGCAAGTGAGTGTGTCTTTATGAACAATTTTTCTTACAATCAATCATTCAATATTTCTGTTTTTTCCAAAATTAGGGCAACTGCACCAGTGAATGAACATTTAAGAAATTGTTCAGCAAGATATTTTATTTAAAAAAGAAAATGTAAATTAAAGGAATCTCATATATGCCAAATGGCTCCCTATACTCCATTTGTCAAAAATAAATGAACACAAATAAAATGAAATTATTATTGTTTTTCTTTATTACACGTTAAATAAAAAATATAAAAAATACCAGTCAATGAACACTACATTCTAGTATTTAAACAATGATGGTCCAATGAATGAACAAAATTACTGAACAATATTCTCCTATTTATTTAACTCTTTAATCACAAAAAATCCCCTAGAATTAATTTTCTTTGGCTCCGTTATCTTTGTTAAAACATCCTGTCTCTTGTACCAAACCGTATCTGGAATCTCTGGCCATTTCCATACCTTTCCTTTTCCACATTCTACCATCGTTGTCACTTCATGAACACTCTGTTCATTTACTGGGCTATGAGTAATATCGTGGACCAGTGAATAGACACAACGAATTTTTAACGAAATATTCATTGTATAGCTATCTTTGTGATTTATATTGAATATTTAAACCCTCGTACATCTATATTGTTAGTAACTTTTATCTCATGTGTAAAACAAAAGTATAAAAACTCATGTGTAAAAGAAAAGGACGTGTATACATACCTTACTAGTTTTAGCTCTGTTGCACACACTCAACGCACTTGGTGAAAACAGGCCATCTTAGAAACTAATGGTCAATTGACCAATATAAACCAATAGGAGTACAGCTACGAAAAAGAGTCATATATTCCATTGGCCCAAGAGTCATTATCGCTAGTATGCCGTGCGGCTTAACATTTGTTGAAATATACAAAAGCGTTCATTTACTGGTGCCCGTTTATCCACTGGTGCAGTTACCCTACAACAACATATTTAATTTACAGACGCGATTCAAATTAATCTTGAAAAAGATCCAAACCGGGATCGAAACGTTGATTTTGTTTGACAATTAGCAAAGTTGCTTTATAATTCGTAATAAATGATCGAACCGTTGCGCCGAAAACTATACTGCAATGTTTGTAAAAATTGCCATTTGATATTTTAGTATTACAAATATATTGCAGATGCGTAGGTAGAAATGCATGTAACATAAATATCGAATGAAATAAAATAGAAAACGTTTAAACATGGTTGGGTCAATATTTTAATGAAACTAATATTTTAAAATACCATCGGGGCATAAAGGGTTACAGTGAATCAAACGACAATGGTGAAAAATTGGAATACATTTCGAATTTTCTTTAATTTTATATACTGTTCACATTTACTCATTTAATACTAAGATTATCAGGTGGGTCGAACTTGTTAAACAAATTCGTGCGCAAACTGCAATAAAAGCTACATTCTTTGTACATAATAAGTAAACCCTTTGACTGCCAGTAATTCTAATATTAAATAACATAATTGCCAAGCGATATGATACCATTTAGATTTTATTCGTTCATCAAGAAATGTTCTCGATATGACAAGTTGTGGTAAAATAAGAGTAAACGCGAAAGGTTAGCTATACATATTAAGTAGACTATACAAAGTGGTTTAATGGAATATCATAATCATGTATAGTATAATACAGATTGCTGAGATGGAGGAGAAGAGTGAGAAAAAAAAGATCAAGCGACATAAAAAATTAACGAATCACTTATAGATTAGCTATAACTGACTGTTTGGAGGAAAGTTATTGACAATAATAAAACGTATTTTTACGACGCAGCTCATTTTAAGTTCCTCTCGAATGAACGTCGAATATCACAAGCAAAGAACGACTTTCTTATACTTAATATATATATTACAATTAAAAAATAAGTAGTTTTCTGTCAAAGAAAATGGTTTGTTTCTCAGTCGTCTCTCTCGAGAATAATTTCAACATAATTGTAATTGGAAAACCTGTTTTATAGAAACGGAAAAGTAAACGTTGTAAAAGTTGCAAGGGAATAAAAACAAGGTTCATTTATTTTGCCGAGTACCAACCAATTGTGTAGACAAACAAAAACGAGAAACAAATTGAGAAACACTATTAAAATCAGGCGCGTGGAAACAAAGTTTCGTGCCCGTGGAGTTAACGAAGAACAATTAATTGTTAAGCGGCGAGTACTTCAATTCACATTTTCATAAACCAATTAAATGGAATGAAAGTGGCACTCGTTTTTCTCCAGTGCCGATTATTTTGATCAGAGAATGGAGCGTTGTTGTTACGGCTACATAATTTACTGTAAAACTTGATAGTGTAGATATTAACTAGTAATATAGTGTATATATAAGATACGCGGAACTGCAACATAAATAAAAAACTCCAACACAAGTAATGAATAAAATGACACAACTTTCTTTTCACTGTAATAATTGCACGCATGCAAGTAATGCATGTGTCCCGAAGTTGTGAACAACCTGTATATTTCGGAACGTATTGGAAACCTGAAGAAACCAAAATTTTTTAACTTTTTTAAGTATAATCGTGTAGATTTTGACGAGAAAACGCCGAAAATCCAAGTTTCAATCTTAGAAATTCACTGGTTGAAGAGTTACGCGTCTTTAAAGTTTTTACAGGCAAGGGCGCCGCCATGTCAGTGAATTCCTAACATTGAAACCTGGACTTTCGGCATTCTCTCGCCAAAATCTACAGGATTATTTCTAGGAAAGTTAAAAATTTCTAGTTTCCTCGGTGAAGTTTAACCAGAATAAATGTTGTCGTTCCTAAAAGTCACGGTACTTTCATTTCGTTAATTAGACATGATTCAATAGTCATTTGTGTCTTTTGCAGTAAATAAATGACTCCAGGTTCTCTGAATGGAGATAAATTAAAACAATCCACGACCATTAACGACAGATAATACACTCCTCACAAAAGAATTAAGGGATCACTTGTGCGAACCCGAAAAATTCGTCTCACTTTACGTGATCATATATGTAACTCCGTCGAAAATTTTTTTCTTAACATGCTATATATCATGTCCCGTAGATTTTTTCACGCTGATTTCAAATCTCGTCTCAAAATTTGTCTACGACCTCAGGATTTTGCAAAATTTTTTCCGCGCGTGGTACTGGAAAAACCACATTTTCTTGAAATTCTACATGTTTAACGAATTTTCTCAACGTTAAAAAACGTCCGTACCATAATCTCTCCATTTTTACCATATTCTGCAAAGTTTCAGCTTTAATTTTTTAAAAATTTCATCGCTCTACCTCATTTCTATCGAAAGTTCTTTGATTTTGAATCGAGTTTGATCCAAATTTTCCACTGTGGGCCGGCGCGCGGCGCGGCGTGCTGTACGTGGCGCACTAATTTCTGCGAAGCACTAACTTCAAATACAGCTACCATAGGTGAAAAATTGTCGCAACGAGTTCATGGGGTACTCAATCGAATCGGCAGGATCTCTGCTTCAATCTGACGTTCGAATCATAGTATTACGATCATTTCTCTCCGAGACACAGCGAGTAAAAGGAAAAATGGAAATTGTGCATTTTTTAAGCATATTTTCAGGAACACCTGGTATATCGAAATGTTAATGGAATTGAAAAAACAAAACGAGTGCCTTGAAGAGAAAGAAACGACCTTTCTATTGCTTTTTTGCATAAGATTCTACGATACTTTTTTCGCTTTCTGGAGTCAGTTAAAGTTAAAAAGCCCATATTTATTTCAATGTTGAATAAATCGAATAAAAAAAATCGCACAATATTCAACAACCACACAATTTACACAGGAAAGATAGCCCTTTCAAATGATATTAACGCGATTTATCAAAAAAATTTGTTGCACCCCATGTACTGTTCCAAAGTTGCACAAAATGTTTGTCAACCGTCAATGTTGTCTTCATCTCGCTATAAATTTGTAAAAACCAACATAGCAAGAATTTGAAACAGAGCATCTGAAACTAGAGGTTTCAGGCTTTCAAACCATTGTTTAACGATATCGATACAGCAATTTTTGTCGGAGTTATGATCACGTAAAGTGGGATCAATTTTTCGGGTTCGCAGAAGCGATCCCTTAATTCTATTGAGGAGTGTATAATATCATAATTTATCAGAAAATACGAGAAAGAATAGAAAGCTGAATAATGAAAACAAAACGGATTTCTGGCACTAGAGCAGTTCAGGAACCTTAGCAGACGTTACCAAGGGTTGCAATAACATTTCTCAAGAAACTTAGGTGGCGATTGCGGCAGCATAGTGATCCGGGTCCCCGATTTCGCCGGTTGTAGGGATAAATCGGCCGCGACTGTGAACAGATTCCCTGTTTATTCAGATTAAAGCGGCCGCCGTGGTATTTATAACACGATACGATTCCCGGGCAGCGCTCAAACTGCGCCGCGAACGTGAAATTAATATTCTGACGAATATCGGGACGGGCGTAACAGTAGGGACGAAGATCGTCGTGGATCGTGGATCTCTCGTCATGTTGAACAGCTCCACCGTGCGATTGTCCGTCTAGGCTTAACGAGATATCTCGTTAGCACTGCATGTTCGTTCGCGGTCTCTCTACCTCTTTCTACTTCTCCGCTTTCCTCTCCTTCCCTCTGCCTCGCTCTCTCTCTCTCTCTTTCTCTTCGTCCTTCTGACTCGCTTCAATACTGGCCGTCGATTGTCTGATCTGTTACGGTGATAGAATTATTAAATCCCAGCCTTTGGTTCTTCGTTTTTTTATTCTCATCTAGACCTCCCCAGCCGTTTTTCTCTCCCCTATTTTCCCATCGCTGGTTCCACGAACGCGACGCATTATTACGATCTCTGATAAGAGTAATCGACAGCCGAGATAAATACGTGGCCGTTAATATTCCAGCTGAAATTGTTAGACGAGATACAGGAACCCTGACATGCGTCGCTCTTCCACCTATTGTGCGGTTATAGTCATTAAACGTTATTAACGGGTGCTTAACGGATTCTGTTGCTTTGTGTAGCTGGAATCGTTTGGTGGATCACCGAAGAGCATAAAAGTGTAATCATTTGTAGACTGCGGATTTTTGTGCAGAATAAAAATTTGGTGTTACTAAGATACAACAGCTACGTATACTGTTATTCTTCTTTTTTTTATATAATCTTATTTACAGTTGAAAATCCGCAGTTTAGTGATCAAATACTTTCATACGATTTAATGGAGATTCGTTTGAGTTTTCATTTACTGGGAACATTGATCGAGGACATTTAATTCGAGCATATTCTGTTTAGAAATATTATTCCGGTGCATTTTATGTTTCTTATATTTACCATCATCGTTTCTTTTTTTAATGTTTGTGTACAGAAAAGGAAGATTTATCGTAGTAGGAAGTAGTATCATCGAAGGAATGATTAATATCTCGATGTAGAAATTGATTCGGTGTCTTTCTTGTCGGAACAGACGACACGAGTATTTGTAATTTGAATAGAGTACCGAATGAATTTCTACCCTCGATACGATTGTTCTCTTAAACAGCTCGGACGAGAGCACAATCAATTGATTACTGTTAACAATTTACGCGAACCCATACATATCCCTGATCAATTACAAGTAGTGATATAATTTATCAATTCTAAAGAGCGTTCAAGAGTACACAAAAGTCTGAAGCGATCGTTAGATTTGTAATGAAAAGAGAACGGTATGAAGGGACTGAGTTTATAGAGATCGGTACAAACGTATTGGAATAGAGATTATTCTCGAAGAATGTGAATTCTTGTGAAATAAATAGTAATGGAAGGGATTAACATCCATTCAAACCTGTTTCTTACAAAAAAAGAGGTAACATCCCCTTTTAGGCAACCCAAAACACTACCAAAACACTTTGTATACTGTATACTATTATCTGAACAGTGGAACATGTGAAACAAAGCCAGCTACAAAAACAGCCTCGCACAAAGCAGGACAGAGAAGGTTAATCCGGAAAAAAATGAAATGAATCACAGCGGCGTAAAATTGATAACCCAAACGGAGGTAAGGAGAGCTCATCCGGAATTCCAGCGGGTCCCCGTGTGTATTATGCAAATCGCAATCGAGCCGGTTGTAACGATAACGATAAACGCAGTCCCACGAAGAAGTATAATTATTCATTCGTCGGCGCGAACGCGTTTTGCCAGCCCCCACCCTAAACTGCCAACCGAAAATCGTGTTCCCGAGAATTTCGCGCGCGAATCAGCACAGAGTCGTTAATTGAACCCTTAAGTGAACTATTAGAACCGATGTGACCCAACCCTTCAGCTGGTAATTAGATTGCGGATCTCTCTATGCAAAATAAAAATGATGTGCATCGATGAGGGGGGTTCAATAAAAATTTACTTCTCCTTTCAATCATTTTACTAAATTGCTATAATAATCAGGGACCCTAACTGTTATAACGAAAACGAAAAAAAGTCACATGGAATAGGAAGTATTTCATCGACTAAGATCGTATTGGTTACAAATTAGAATTATAAGCAACCGAACATTTTTTCTCTTGTTTGTAATTCTTATCGCTGAGAGAAATTCATTTCGATCACTTATAACTAGACTGCGGAAGTTTATGCAAATTTTACATGTCAAAATATGCAAAACATATGCAAGAAAATATGTGAAATGGTCGCCCTGAATAATTGTATTAGTAACGAATGAAACAATCGAATGTATATATGTAGTATAACATTATACATATACAGTGACTCCCACTAATATTCGGACACTCTTAAAAACACCGTAACTCTTCAAATATTGAACTATGCTATTTGAACTTTTTTGGAAAGCTAGAGCAATTAGTTTACTACAGGATGTGAAAAGAAATTTTTTCAAAAATTGCATTTGACCGGAATTGTAGAGGAAATACTAAATGTTGTATTTTACAACTTTTTTATGCAGGCCTATATTGCAGTGGCGCACCCAGGATGTAATCTTGGGGGGGGGGGGGGGCCGAGTTGAACCCAGCCCTAGGTTTTGCGTGATAACCTTTTTTTTAAGCCAAAATATCTATCAACGGTACCCAGGGCTATTCCGCGATTTTAATTTTGGAAGCTGAACATTTTTTTCTTGGTGGGGGACTTGGCCCCCTGGCCCCCCCCCCCCGGGTGCGCCACTGCTATATTGAAATTTTGAAAAATATGTTTTGTAGATCTGTGTGGGTTATATGCATTGTGAAAGTTTCGTCGAAATCGGTTGATGCGGGGAAAAATGACAGTCATTGAAAGATGTAAGAATTCTTAGCTGTTATAGGCCGAAAATCGTGAAAATCTGCCATTTTTACCATATTTAAACGCTTGTAGCTCATTGCAACGTCGACCGATTTTCACGAAATTTTCAGGATATGTTTAATTGAAACAGATCTACAAAACGTATTTTTTAAATTTTCAATATAGGCCCACACAAAAAAGCTGTAAAATGGATCTTTTAGTATTTTCTCTACAATTCCGACCAATTGCAATTTTCGAAAAAATTTCTTTTCACATCCTGTAGTTAACTAAGTGCTCTAGCTTCCGAAAAAAGTTTGAATCGTATAGTCCAATATTAAAAAGATTGTCGCGTTTTTTAGAGCGTCCGAATATTAATGGGAGTCACTGTATGTAGAGTAGTTGTTTAATATAGATTACTACTTGTAATTGGCATTACAATATGTGATGATAATTTTTTCTATATTTTCAATAATATAATTGGTATAAAAATCGATATTTTCTAATCGCTTTGTTCATCGAATTTTTTTCTTTATATTTTGTATAGATCATCTTAAATTTCAATAATAATCAACTTCTTATTAATGATTTTTATCGTAGAATATGTTAGAATAAAACTGTTAGTTTTGGTCCCTGATAATAATTATTTAATACGTAACTATTAATAATACAAGTACTTGTGGATTCAGATTAAATTTCGTTAACGTTCCATTATATTTACCATTTCTACGGAGCTGCATATTAATTCGAAAAAATTCATTCAGTTGAATCAACGAATTTTTAAAGCACATTTCGATGGTCCACTTAAGGGTTACGAGAAGCTGCAGCCGTGGTTTCGATGGCGTTGCGATCGGTATGCACGCGCGAAAGAATGCCGCGTTGTTTGTATGACGAGCTTCCACCTTAAGTAGCGTAACAGATAACAAAAGGCGAGAAAAGAAGATCGTAAAAAGGAATATAAGAGAGCGAGGAAAAAGGGGGAACGATTCACCCGTTCGCTATCCTAAAGAACGTGTTCCGTTGTTTTCGCGAGAAAAGAGAATAAGCCACGACGTGAATATTGAGTAGCGATCTAGCGACCGTCTGTGGCTGTGTGCGTGTGTCAGAGAAAAATCGAATATACTTGTGCGTACGAAGGACGCGAGCTGTTGTATTTTTCTGTAAATAAATTCCCTTTCATAGAGCTCTGGAAGCTGGCTGCGGATCTCTGTTTGTTGTGATATTTTCGAAAGAAGAATTTTTGTTAACGAAGAACATCGTTGTCTTTCGTTCAAAAAATCGTCTACTCTTCGCAGTAGAATCGATTTTTATAGCATAAATTGCGAAGTTGGAATTCGCACGAAGATCTGCAGTTTATTTATAGATATTGAAAATTCTAATTGTGTAATAGCTGATGATTGTTTTTAGTGTTCTTAATAAGTAGACTGCGGATCTTTATCCGTTTCATAATTTTCTAAGGACCAGAATGCATTTTTTGTTGACTGGAGTTTTCCATTGAAAATTTTATCTTGAATTGTTCTTATTGCGAATTTCATTGTATCTTCTGTTACGACTTCGATGCAACCGAAGCTTTCGACATATGGTTTATCAAAAATATTTCTACTGTTGCTTTAACGTGTTGGATGAAAGGTCTCTTTCATCGGGGAATTAATTAACTATAAATTTGAAAGTGACTGATTTGACATGACACGATTTGTAAATGTACTATAAGGAGCACCTATCTAATTAAAAGCGTCGAATAAATGATTGCTCGGTTCGCCTATTCGAACGAACGTGCCAAATATTTGTAAATTTGGAGAGGATGTCGTGTATTGATTAGATGTATAATTCTTTCGTTCTCGTCTTGTTTCCTCAGCTTCGAGTGTTGACTGGTCTTGCGAACGCTTCGATCGTGAATGTTTACGACAGTGTTGCATACAAAAGTTCTGTCAATACATCTACGAGTACATATTCGGGTCAATAAATTTAATGTTTACAACAATGTTCGATGCTAAGTCACGTCGCGACGACGTGATAGCGACACTGTGGCGGTGTACTTAAATATTTTCTATGCATAAAGGCGACTAGATCATAGAAGAGTTTTATTTAATTAAAGCCGAATGTGCGAGAAACTCCAGCTTGAACAAACTTTGATTCAACTTGTTCGGAACGGGATCCTACTCGGGACAGAAAGTCATTCGTCTTTTCTTCTTGTAACTGACGATGGTCAAGAACTGGTGAAGAACGGGGATTAAAAATAGTACAAAACATCCTTGAAGATCAATCGGTCAATGAAAATCCAGAAACTTTTTAGAGATTTAACAAATTCAGAACTTGGAACCCGGAGAAATGGATACTTGGAAAATGGAAATTAGGGAAATGAACATTTGGCAAGGTGGAACAATAGTCCAGTCAATGAATGCTCATAAGGGGGATGTAGAGGGAAATGGAAGGAACAAAATTTTTAACTTTGGGTCTTTGTTTCGACTAGTTAGTAGGTAAACATACTAAAAGTCCCCACTCCTAGGAGTCCCCTTTTTCGGTTTTACGCTTATATCTCGGAAACTATGCGTCCTAGCGATAAGACCATTCCATACAAAATTAAAGCTGACAAAATGTGCCATAAGATTGATTCGATTCAGTTTTTCGCTACCTCGCATAGTTTTCGAGATATCCGCGCTCAAAGTTCACTAATTGTATGAAGAGTTAGCTAGTCAAATAAGACAAAAATTTCTTTTTCACAATTAGTCAACTTTGAGCGCGGATATCTCGGAAACTATGCATCCTAGCGATAAGACCATTCTACACAAAATTAAAGCTGACAAAATGTGCCATAAGATTGATTCGATTCAGTTTTTCGCTATCTCGCATAGTTTCCGAGATATCCGCGCTCAAGGTTCACTAATTATGAAAAAGAAAATAGCCGGTTGAAATTCACCCCGAACGGGATTTTAATCGAGCTTGAACCATTCGATAGCCTACTCAAAAAGACCCCTCTCTGACAAGTTTCAGCCCCATATCTCATCTGTAAGGGCAGTTATTAAGGAGAATCGAAATGCCAGTTTTTGGTCCATTTTCCCTATATATTGACAATTAAAAATTCTGAAAAAAATCTGACACATTTCGGATACCAAGCCACATATTAGGTATAATTTCCACATTTTTCCGTTGCGAACTATGGTTGTAAAAATTGAAAACCACGAAAAAAATCGAAAAAATGCAGATTTCATATAAAAGTAGGTCTCGTACCACTTCAGAATTAATTCAGCAATGGGATATCATCAAAAGTATTATGCCCAATTTTTTTCAGATTTTTGTGAGTGGTGCAACAATGTTGAAAAAAATAAAAACCACTTTTTTCGGCGTTTTTCCTAAGTTACACTTATTTCTTCTAGTAAGAATAACTCTTTTTCGTAATTAGTGAACTTCGAGCGCGAATATCTCGGAAACTATGCGAGATAGCGAAAAACTGAATGAAGTCAATCTTATGGCACATTTTGTCAGCTTTAATTTTGTATAGAATAGTCTTATCGCTAGGACACATAGTTTCCGAGATATAAGCGGAAAACCGAAAAAGGGGACCTTCTACGTGGCCGCCTGCACGCCGCTCACCTCCTAAGCGTGGGGACTTTTAGTAGGTTTACCTCCGAACTAGTCCAAACAAAGACCCAAAGTTAAAAATTGTATTCCTTCTGTTTCCCTCTACAACTTTTCGTTGACTGGACTACAAGGAAAATGGACGATCAGGAAACTGAAAACTGAGAAAACAGACGGCTGGAAAATTTGAAATTTAGGGAACTGTGGGAGCTTGAAAAATAAGGAACTTGGGAACTTGAACACACGTTTGAAACTGTGAGAAATGAGAATTCTATAAAAATAGAAATTTCAAATGGAATTTCCGAAAGTATAAAACTGGGAAAATGGAAAACCCCTTGAAAACGGGGGAAATTAGATTTTTATAAAAGAAGAAATTTGAATTCGTCCGCGTCCCCCGAACAAGTTAAATACCTGTACGAAACTCTAGTCCCAGCTGCGAGTGTTTCGTTTGATTGCGAGCGTTGAGCGAGTGGATCGATGCAAACTAGAGGTGATGATACTTAATAACGGTGGATACGAGGATCCTATTTATGTGTAGATTGTGTAAAATACGAAATAGAACGAAAACGATATTATTGAAATTATTGGATTGTTGACTGTAGGTGTTTACAACGGTTATATAAAATGTACACATATGTATTAGGCGGTAAGTTATAAATAATACAAAGAGAAAATCAAACGACGGCGAGAGACTGGCCTTCCACGTTTTCGATGACACAAATGAAACCATCGAGGCGCGAGAGTGCGTTGTAAAATATTCCACCGAATGATCAAGCCGTCAACGAGAGACGGTCCCCAGACTGTGTAAATACTTCCGTTCGCAGGTCATTTAGTTCGATCATCGAGAGATTCGAGTGGCGAGTGAGTAGTTCCCTTGCCGAGAGCAACAGCGCGAGAGAAAGAAACGGCCACCTACAAATTTTTCACTCGAAATTAATCCTTTTGCTACGATAATCTGCAGAGGAATTCATTCAGAGTGTAAAACCTGTATCTCGAATAAAAATGCACCGAATTTAATAGACTAAGAAGTCGAGCGGCCGCATTGACATCGATATTCGACCGGACGGAACGAGATCTCATCGGTCAAAATTTAAAAGGAGGAAGCAACGAAAAATACCGGGTGTTTCCACTTATAACGAACGCGAACAACGTTCGCTGCGCATAAAAATCCGCATTCTGCGTTTTCGAACTCGATTTTCTCCAACGAAAAAACGTGATTTCTGTTTTTTCGATTTGTTTCTGCATGTAGAATCACCACCTGTCTTGTGTACCATGATTTCGGAAACACCCTGTACCTCCGACGCGTCATATCTCGAATACATATCGACGATTCTTTCCACGCTCGTTGCGTTTCCACCGACATATCGGAAGGACAATTTTTCCAAAAAAAAAAAAAAACGAAGAAAATAAATAAATAAATATCCTCCCCCGTCGACATCAAGCGATTGCTCGTTCGTTAACGATCCCGCCTGACTATTGCTTGATACCCGTAATGCGACGCGAGGCTAGCGACGTAGGCCCGTTAATTAAGAGAGACGCGAAATTAGTAGGATTCTCGACGTACCCGCATACACGTACTGTAAGCGATTTGTAAACGAAGAAATGAAACGGAGAGAAATTAGGACGACTAACGGACGCAAGAGTGTGTACTTTAGCCTTTAAGAAGGACGATTGAAGCTGTCCTCGCGTGTGAATGGTCTGGCCTTAATATATATTTTGCAATACATATACATACGTTATGTACGCGACGAGATACCGAATAGAGGAGGCTGTTTCTCCGACACTGTGAATACGATCACCTAATCCTCGAGTCAGATGTGTGGAAAGCACGGTACACGCTTGGATAGAAAATCCGAAAATATCGTTACGATACGAAATGTTTTCTTCTGATGAATTCTTGAAAGCGCCAAGTGGCCTGGGCGCTAATCTGTTTGAAAGCGAACACGAACATTCAAACTCAAGATCGAGTACAAATGACAGGAGACAATTCTTTTAGTTCATTCGTCGGAATACATACAGTAAGGAGCGAAACTGAACCAATAACCACAAGTTTTGTATAAATCATTATTTATTGCTAGGAATATAGAAGAATAACAAATAATCAACATAATTTATTTTTATCATAGTTAGAAGTAACTTAAGAAATTCTTTTCAATGATTAATGTCTCCTCGTTTAGCAATGACGACAAAAATAGATTCACTCGGTTTTGCACCACGTCCAATACTTGGCAATATTTAATATATTATTTATTTTTAATATTTCGTCCACAACCCTTGTGCTTGTAAAACTGCACTAATTCGCTTTGGCATACTTTCTACTAATTTTTTTGCAATAATCCGGAGATATTTGTTCCCACTGTTCTTGAATTCTATCATACAAATCTGTGATTGAAGTTGGTTGGGAGTCATATGAATCCCCCGAAGTCGTCTTTTTAGTAAACCCAATAGATTCTCTATGGGGTTGAGGTCGAGGCTCTGTGCAGGCCAATCCAGAACAGAAAATTTTTAGTACTGAGCCAATTTTGTACAATTTAGCAGTGTGCTTAGGGTCTCGATCATGCATGAAAATTACATTTTTTTCTTCAAAAGGCATATTTTCAACAGCATCTATGAGATGATCTTGTAAAATATCCTTGTATATGTACTGATTCATGATGCTATTAATTCGGTGCAGTGATCCAACACCAAATGCTGTTAGACACCCCCAGAACATTAAGGATCCGCCTCCATGCTTTAACGTTTGTTTCACATGTCGTGGTTTAAGCCTTTCATTTTTACGAATCCAGCACCAAGACATGCCATCTGAACAAATTCTGTTAATTTTGGTCTCGTCTTACCAAATAACCCGTTCCCAGTCAGTAGTTGTCCAGTTTTGATATTTTGTAGCAAATTCCAAACGACGTTTAATATTTTTTTTCGATAACATTGGCTCCTTTATTTTCTTAATGCTTCTAAACTCAGCTCCTTTGAGGGTTCTTCGTGCTGTCCACTGACTTATTTGTATATTCGTATCTTCTTTTAATAATTTTGCAGCCATAATGGAACTTGAAGCTTCACCAGATGTGACAAACCGTATAATCCTTCGTTCATCCTGCGGTGATAATATTTTTGGTCTTCCTCCAACATTCAATAATATACTTTTACAGTATTTTTTTCTTATTCTCTGCACTGTCGATTGACTAACACTGCAAGTTTTCGCTGTCTTACGCGTTGACAAGCCGTCATTCAAAACAGAAATGACTTTTTTTACGCAATTTGGAGCAATTGACTTCATATTTATTCTTAGTTCTTTTGCGTGCTTTTCCGTTCGACTGATTGCGAAGAACTGAGTGTTAAGACGTAGACTAATAGTTTGTAAACATACCAAAGTGCTAGATGTAAACATACTAGTACTAGAACATGCCACGTAAACATTTCTTGTAGGGATCGGTGCAAAGCCGAGTCAATCTATTTTTGTTGTCATTGCTAAACGAGGAGACATGAATTATTGAAAAAAATTTCTTAAGTTACTTCTAACTATGATAAAAATAATTATAATGTTGATTTTTTGTTATTCTTCTATATTCCTAGCAATAAATAATGATTTATACAAAACTTGTGGTTATTGATTCAGTTTCGCTCCTTACTGTATGTATATTATGTACGGGGTCACCATTTTCAGGAATTTTTGGTGAACAACCTGATCTAGAAGTTTCACCTCTTAGCCGTGTATTCGTTGTGTATAAATTATTCCTTCGAGTTCCTTCAAAGCGGCGACCCTTGAGAACCAACAATTCTGATAGGAGAAACTTGGGAATGTTTATGAAGCTTTTGACACCGATTGTCCTCGTACATTTTCGAATAAATTGAGGCAAGGACTAATTGTAAATCAGAAGAAATGTTAAAATTCACTCGCGAAAGAAAATTATTCACAGTTGCGACCAATCAAATATATTTGAAACTTAAATAATCAGAAGAAAAAGTAAGTGGATGTTTAGAAAAATCGTTATTCAAATTAGATGAAGGATCGAATTTTATTTGATTTTCTTACGATTTTCGAAACGAATTAGGACCACGGGTAAATTCGGATGATCGTGCGTAAAATGGGAATTGTTCCTGAACGAACAATGTGTTGCGAGGTACTTGGGAATCGTGCGGATGTCATGATGCAAGGAGTCCAAGGGTGTACTGGGCTCAAATGATTACGCGACGCATCGCACACTGTACAATAATCACGCGCATACACATGTTATATACAAATCTATATATTATACATATGATATAAATATATGAGTAACGGATATGCATACCTGCGTCGATGTAATTAAAAGTAATGTCCCGTGTAACGTGACTCCGGAAACGGAAAACTGTACTAAGCCTACTAATGAGTTATCGCACCGCTGGTACCAAGGGAGAAAAGTATATGAATCTGAATAAAGAGAGGATTAATGTAACTTCCCCATTGTTTGTTATTTCCAGAACCTGTACTTCTTAAATGGTTATTTTCTGAATGGTAGTTCCTCCTTTGAATAGAGAACTTCGATTAATCCTGCATATTTATCAAAAAGCTTGATCAAATTTGTATTTTAATGGAACTGCGTTCTGTCTTTGACAGCTTTTCGAGAAACAAAATTGAACGTATCACTTTACATTCGAATTGTTTTTAATTATCGAGATTAATTCTGCTTTGTTGAGCAATTTTCTATGTTTTCCGCATTCCAAACGCTTGTGGAAATTTTCTTAATTACCAGTGTAGGAAGGCTGCCTTTTACAAACAATCTATTTTAAGTTGAACGAACGGTTCGCACGTTTACATGCGATTCGAAAGTTTATTGTAATTTGAACAGCGCATTCATATTTTAGATTGTGCGCTGGTACGTATTGTTGTATTGTAGCCAGCCACGCGATAGCATTGTTTCTACTGTATTACATGTTGTTTTGAAGTCTATCAAAATTCCCATTGTATATGTGTCGGCAACCTATCCCACTCGATTAAATGCGCGACATAACCGAAACGTTGTATTGACCTGTACGGTTATTCAATTTAATGACCCAGCGCTGACGTCCTTTAAGCTGTAATCCAAACAGCCCCGTGCGAACTCATGAATGAAAGTTATGCACTAATCGGGACACAATCGTTTGCAAAAGTATCTACACTAACTCCCATAATTGATCGCACGTGCCACCAAACGGAACAACTTGTGTACAAATCGACCAAACCACTTCAATTTTTCAATGAGAATTTAAAAATTGATTTCGGTGTTCTGAAAATTTTATCGAAATTAGTTATAGCTAGCAAGGTTGACGAACCATTTTGATCTTCTAAGCAGGGACCCAAACTGTCATAATTAGACTGCGGATTTTATGCATTTATGACAAAAATGAATAGGTGCAATTCGAAATATTCAAAAGAATTAAGGGATCACTTCTGCGAACCCGAAAAATTGATCCCACTTTACGTGATCATAACTCTGTTAAAAATTGCTGTATCGATATCGTTAAACAATGGTTTGAAAGCCTGAAACCTCTAGTTATAGCGAGATGAAGACAAGATTGACGGTTAACAAAAATTTTGTGCAACTTTGGAGCATCACACGAGGAGCAACAAATTTTTTTAATAAATCGCGTTAATATCATTTGAAAGGGCTATCTTTCCTGTGTAGATGTGTGGTTGTTGATTATTGTGCGATTTTTTTATACGAGTTATTCAACATTGAAGTAAATGTTGGCTTTTTAACTTTAACTGGCTCCAGAAAGCGAAAAAATTATCGTAGAATCTTGTGCAGAGAAGCAATAGAAAGAGCGTCTCTTTTTCTTCAAGGCACTCTCTTAGTTTTTTCAATTTCATTAACATTTCGATATGCCAGGTGTTTCTGAAAATATGCTTAAAAAATGCACAATTACCATTTTTCCTTTAACTCGCTGTATCTAAGCGACAAATGATCGTAAAACCATGATCCGCACGTCAGATTGAAGCAGAGATTCTGCTGATTCGATTGAGTACCCGATGAACTCGTTGCGACAATTTTTCACCTATGGTAGCTGTGTTTGAAGTTAGTGCTTCGCAGAAATTAGCGCGCCACGTACAGCACGCCGGCCCACAGTGGAAATTTTGGACCAAACTCGATTCAAAATCAAAGAACTTTCGATAGAAATGAGGTAGAACGATGATATTTTTTTTTAATTAAAGCTGAAACTTTGCAGAATATGGGAAAATAGGGATATTATGGTACGAACGTTTTTTAACGTTGAGAAAGTTTGTTAAACATGTAGAATTTCAAGAAAATATGGTTTCCCCAGTACCACGCGCGGAAAAAATTTTGCAAAATCCTGAGGTCGTAGACAAATTTTGAGACCTAATTTGAAATCAGCGTGAAAAAATCTACGGGAAATGATATATAGCATGTTAAGAAAAAAATTTTCGACGGAGTTATATGATCACGTAAAGTGAGACGAATTTTTCGGGTTCGCACAAGTGATCCCTTAATTCTTTTGTGAGGAGTGTATTTTGTATAGATTATCTTAAATTTCAATAATAATCAACTTTTTATTAATGACTTTTATCGTAGAAAATTTTAGAATAACTGTTATTTTTGATCCCTGCTTCTAAGTGACTTGTATATGATTACCGTGTCTTGCAATCGATACAGACAATTCTTATCTTGTACAAAGATTCGCAGATTCGCAGATTATTAATAAATACAGGAGGAGAAGGTACATATTGTTCGTTAGTCGTGATACAGGGTCGGGAAATGTTTCAGGCTTGCGAAAAGTGCAGCGGTATCCGCAAAAACTGACGCCACATTCGCGCATTGGTACCCGTTGACCCTGAACGAGATCATCCGACTTTCTAGCCTTCAGTTGCATCGCACAAAGACCGCAAAAGGGTACTCTCCATCTCCATTTATATCGTTCAAAGGGACACGGGCCCCGATCCCAGCGAACCGTTATTCGGGGATCAAATGGAATGGAGTTGTATCCTGTTTAGTTGGCACGTCGTGAAATCACTGACAGCCAAACCATCGAACGTTCCATTGATTACTGACCGAAAAACCGGAATCCTTGCGAATCCTTAGAATTCGCGGCACGTGGCCGCTCGCGCTCGCGCGAATTAATTTCACGGTGAAATCCGCACATTCGAGAACGTCCATTAGTGAAAATGCAGCTGAAATCACGGTACACACAGAGATAAAGTAGCTATCTTACAAGGGACATCGTTTAATTGCTAGACAGAAACTAAAATTCCGCGATACGTTATTTCTCTTGGCGAAGTTTTATTTTCGTCAACAAAAATTCCTTGCTAAAACAATACCTCTCGGTAAAACATATATGTATCATTAAAAATAATGAAAATTTTTGGGCTAAGTGCACGGAACGCGCTGAATAAAAAGAATAATAAAGTTTGCCGGTGTCTCGAGTATTTTGTTCCCCAGGACTGCTCGAACGTTGATGATCCAACCTTTTTCTACGGGAATGTTGCTTCATTTTTAGTGAGCTGACATAATATTCATTTTGCGGCAGGATGAACGTGCTGCTTTATATTGTTCCAGCGGCGTTCAAGACCGAAATTATATGTTAATGTGCAAAGGGCCGTGAACAGGTGATGGATACATAAAAACGGGCCAGACGAACAAGAAAGGAAAATATATGGAGCCTGAAAGTTGAGTAGCAACGATGATGAGCGAAGTTTACAGGCACGCGTGAGAAGCCTAGATACTGCCGTTGCAGCTTTTTCTTGGAAGATAAAGGCATCCGCGATGAACGTCGTTCGACAAATTGATTTCGTCATTTTCCAGCAAATTTGATTCCTCTGGCGATGATTATTGTGGAAGTTGCGTCGTCCGATCCATAAATGGGTAAGAAAAATAATTGTATACAATCAGGTCAAACATTCTAAATAAATTTCGATGTACGTTTCTATACGTGTGTTTTCATTTATGTGTATTTTGATACACATTTTCAAAATACAAGAAAACATGTATAATAACTGGATCGCAGATTTTTATGCAAGATAAAAATGTTCTGTATTAATTACGAGATACAGGAGCTACACAAGCATTTATTATGTTATGTATACCTATCATTTCTTAGTAACTTTATAGCATTTCTGTCATAACTGCATGAAATCCGTAGTTGATAAATTGAATTTGATCTCCTTCCTGGCCTGCATAAATTCCCCTAATTATTCGTCTCTGTGGAACATTTGTAAGAAGTTTAAACATCCCGTGCCAAATACGGATTACAGAGTTAGGACATTTTTATTTTGGCTTCACATGTAGAAGCCTATTGACGAACATTTTCGCGAAATATTCTCAAACTGTATGGAAACTGTTATTCCACGTAATTCACGGAACACTGTATAACGTGTTCGCTGAATTGTTATGCGCAACACAGTCTCTCCTTTCACACGGTGTATCAAACTGCGAAGTATAAATTCCGCGTTTACGTCATTCGGGACTATTAAACGTTATTGACATAATTCATTGGCTAATGATCACGTCGCTAATACGAAAGCGTTCCACGAAGAGCACGAAGTTAAACCCGATTCAAGCAGGCACAAGTTATAAGAGCCAAATTGATTCTGTCCGATTTGAACAATGAAAGTGCAAAGTGTGATTAATTAAGCGATACGCGTGATAAACGGATATGCCATAAACGGTTGCCAGCCGAATACGTTGCCGAGCTCGGGACAGAAAATGTGTGCACTCATCGCCGGGCATTATGCGTGGTGACAATGACCCCATCGGCGAGTATTAGAACGAATTGCATTTCTATCACGATGACAGAAACATCGAAGCACCGCCGCGCAGCGCAGTGGACCCCCCCTGTCTATAAAATAGCTGGAATTTATTCAGAAATTTTCGTCGCATCAATTAGGTTACAACTAGATAAACTCTTTGCGCAAACTCGATTCGGATAGACTGGAAGGACACAGACTTACAGCAGAACTGAATGAATTCATCTAAGCCTTACAATTAGATATGTATTATGTATATTAGGGATGCGATCAAGTACCTCGCAAACAGGTTCGAACTTTGATTGATTGAATTCGAACTCTCTATAAGTACTTCGAAAAACAGAAATAGTACTCCTAAGTATACTCGAACCTATGCCGGACAGTTTCGAACCTTTTACAAGTACTTTGGTAAACGGAAATAATACTTGCAAGTATATTCGAATCTTGGTCGAACAGATTCGAAACTTTTCTGAATATCGTACCGGAAATTCTCTGATTTTTCTAATCATTACTTTATTTACCTTTAAAATCAATTATGTTGTCCTCTGATGCATAATTTAATTCAACATGTACAACTATAATTGGGTCATTCCATGCCAAATCGATCACTTTTTGCAAGCACCATCGTCGATTCTGTTCTAAATGAAATATGTTGTAGTCCATGTGAAATTAAAGGGGGTTTCCGTCATCATTTTGCCGGTTTCCAATTTTTTTAGGAATGGCAGGCCTTCAAAGTTTTCAATTTTTGTCCATTTCGACGAAAACGGACCTCGCTTACGAATTTTTATCTCGGGAACTGTTTGTCCGATTGAGCTACATTTTTTTCTGTTTTATTCGGAAAGGATTCGGCTATTACAAAATAATTTTTTCAACCTCGAAAATCAACTTTATAATGTCGAAAAATTTAAACAAATAATTTTTTTACGTTGTTTTCGATGAGGGGCCGCAGTGATTTAAATTTTTTTAAAATATGGTTATATTGCTTGAAGTTTCCTCTTTAAAATGAGCTCTTGAAAAAGATGGTATCATTAAAATTGGCGTCACAATGAGCTGGTAACGTACGCCGTGTACCTTCGTTTCAGGTAGGTGCGAGTCGAGCGCACCGCTCACTAACAACTGTATCATATAGATATCTGTTGAGTGTTTATTGCTTTCTAAATATCCATCAACCTCGATAATGAAAATATTAATAAAATTTAATAAAAACCATTACTGTAACAAACAGTTAAAGTTGGAAGTTTTAAAGATAGCCTTTCTCATGGAAAAAATTGTTTTTCTTCTTTAAGATGCCCTGACGATCCTTTTTAATATTTTCCTTCCAGTTTCTTTTTAAATGAAAGGTTTATCTTTAAGCTGTAAATTACCATTTGTCAATTGAAAATTAATATTTATAACGCATTAAAAATGTTACGCTAAATGTAATGAAGAAAATTTGCAAAATTATCAAAAGACTTCGCAAGGAATATCTTTTGAGTCATAAGAGGTCATAGAATTTGACAAAATGGAATATTTTCAGCATACTTTCCTATTGCCAAACGGCAACACAATGCATTTAAGGGTTAAGTTCTTACATCCCAGACTAAAAATACATCAGTTTAAAGTGTAACTTTGCAAAACCTATGGCGGACTTACCCCACTTCACCGTACATAATAAGACGCACAAACCTGTTGTTCTAATTAACTCCCACTCGATCTAATGTGCCCATTAAATATACATACACACGTTCCTTAATAGTAGAAACAGACGGTTAATGTAAACAGGTGGATAACAAATTCAGAAATAGGAAGAGTTTTGCCATTCTTACCACATTTTCATGTTCGGTAATAGAAAGATTTGATTATACTGAAAATAATTACCTCGTGTAGTAAATAAATGTTTCATGCACACTTTGCTTTCGTATCACAGAAATATTTGTTTTTAATAATTTTCTAGTTAGAAGGGGAACAAATTCTTTCTCGCATGCCGAAGAATAACAGAATCCATTCCCGAGGAAAAAACATGCTGTATAAAGTCTCGCAACAATACATTTTACCACGTTTTTATTAGCTCGCTTTCTTGTTTGTTTGGTGGCAAATTTTTTTACATACGCAAACACGGAAGAGAACTGCATTGTTATCAGATCTAGAGAAAATATTACAAAGTGTCTTGTTTGGAAGTTATTGCAAACGCGTCTGGCATTATTTTACAATAAAAATTGATTGCGTGAAAAATTACTAGAAGTTACTAGAAGAATTTTCCTCCTCGCTCTTATTTGAACATTGATAGAAAATTGGCATATTAATATCTTGGTAAACAAACATCTCTATTCATTTATCACTAACAACCAAGTTTGTAGTTAAAAGTTTAGTTTATTCTACACCGGCGACTCCGTAAACAAACTGCGTGATGTCTCACAATTTATTGCAAAACCGATGTTACATGGCTCTGAAGCGATCACGCAAATATTTCGCTTTTTCTCAAGTTTGATATTTGTATTTCATGCGAGTTAAAATATTTATTTGTTACCGAAAATATTTTCACCGTGGAACCGAGTGTTCGATATTGATCCTATGTTCATGGAACCAAGCAAATTAAATTATAGTTTTGACTAAACCCGATCAAAATTTAGAAACATATCTTATTATAATTTCTAAACGATAAAGAGATACACGAAGGATGGACTGCGAATTAATTTGTAGACCTAATATTTTCAACTAATCCATATATGCCAAGCTCGCAATCCTACCGTGTTCCTTGCAGCAATCGCAAAATTCTCAATTCGCCGGTGAGAAATGAAAGATAGCGCGCGCGTGTGCAATCTTTTCGGCCAGGAGTGCATAGTCCGAACATCGGCGCGGCGGCAACAGCACGATAAATTAGAAACCGATGTTCCCGGCTGCGCGTACAACAAAAATGCCTCGCCACAGGTAATGTTTCACACGGGTGGCCACATTTTCCATTCCCTTGGGCTTCCACCGCGAAATCGTCGCGCAAACATCCCCGTAGTCCGTAGACTGTAGACAGCCAGGTTAGACCCCCGATACACTCGATGCCAGTGCTTGCGTCCGCGCGGACCAACATAACTTTGCCCCGCCACGCCGATGACCAAGTAAATTGCAGATACCGCATCCTCGCCGGCTGGGATATGACCTCGATGATTATTCAATTTAATGAGCCATTGTAGACGCCCCCCAGAAACGTGACGTTTACACCGCAACCGATTTCCAGTCCTCGAACGATCGGTCGTTCATGCTTAACGAGTTCGCGACTATCCTCCTCGCTCTTCGTTCCCGCGTATCGCAACGAGTCTCTCTCACTCTCTCTTCCCCCTCTATCTCTGTCTCTGCCTCTGTCTGGCAGGCTGTTCAGATGTTTCGCGTGAAAGTTGCACACGTACAGGACACGGAGACAGCACACCCCGACAGGCGAAAGGTTTACGACGCTTCCTCTTGCTAGAATTTCGATCCTATGACAAGCACGCAATTCGAGCCGACCGATAATTAGTAGACACTTCGAATCGAATTAATCCGCAATACGACGACGGGATGGCCCTCCACATCCGGCCATTAATTAAGGATTACCGTTCAAGGGATAGCGAGGGCGCGCGAGCGAGCCCCGGCACCCGGAATCATACCCGATTACAATATTAAATAAAATCTCGAGCGTCTCGCGCGGGCTCCGTTCATTAATTAAACTGCATTTATATTCGCCGGTTTGCGCGATTCTCCTCTCAATGGCACTGCTCTCGCAGGACGGGCCAGCCGGATCCGAGGTTATTCACTATCGTCGATAAAGCACTCGTTCGTTCGACGGTTATTAACGAGAGACATCGGCCGCGTTGCTCTCACTGGCCGAGGTTCCACCAGCACCCTGATGGGAACGACGATAGCCTCGGAAAACCGAGACCTTGTCCTGTTTGATCTTTTTTCTTCCCGGTCGTCCCGATCGCCCTCGGAACCCGAACGCGGAGATTGAATTCCGGGTCGTTTATCCTGCCCGCGCCCGTCACGGAAAATGGACCGTTTGAACCCGACGACCACACCGTGGACCCTGAACGGGGCACACCTTTCGTCTATATTTTTATCATTTTTTCCGGCGGAACAGTCGTTGTCGTTAAGCTTTTCTATTAGCGGTTAAAGACCGATTTATGCTACCCGCGCAACCACGGAACGGTCCCGTTCAATATAACAGTGTGTACTACACTACCGCTCATATAAGTGTTTAGCCACTCCTCTTTTCATGTATTATAATTGATAGGGGAAGAGGTTGGGTTGTGAGACCGGTTGGGTTGTGAGACAGTCGTTTTTATCCATCGCGCAATCGCGATAATTCCAATCTGTCTGCTGTCAAATTTTTGTTTTGACGTCTGCTAGTTTTTGTGCTTATATTAGATACGGACATCGTGTGTAAACACATCGTGTAAAACTTTCACTCATTTTTTTAAAAACATTATTTTGTTGAGTGAATCAATTGAAAAAGGTGAGTGTGATGCATTTTCATTTAGTGTTTTCCTTACATTTTTACGATGCAATATTGAGTTTTGCGCATATACGACAAAAACATTGTTTTTTTCTGTCACATTCGGAATGGCATCATGGTTGGGTTATGAGACACCATAGTGGTTGGGTTGTGAGACACTAGTTTTTTTTACTAGAAACGAACTAGAACTGTCAAATATCGTTGTTCGTGTTAGAATTAAGTGTTTATTTGTCATTTAACGTTTGTTTTGGTTTATTTTTTGAATTTATAGTCATTGTAGGGACCAGTCGAGGAAACTGGAAGTTCTCGAAATTGCCTGAGCGTAAAAAAACAGCTGAACAAGCGCCCCAAAGCAAAAAATCAATCACCATCATCTGAAGAGGATGTAGGCTTTTGCATTATTTGTTTAAGGTTTTTGCCGAAAAAATTGACCGCTGCCAACTCTATCAAAGGCAACACATGTCAGCGCCCTGTTCATTTGAAGTGTGCCGATATGGGCAGACGTTCGTTTTTCACATGCAAACATTGTGACAGCGACTTGGATGACGAAGAGGAAGATCATTATTGAATCCTTCCATTCATTATATTTTTTTTTACTTTTCTTCGCCATTCTTTGCTTTTTTTCAATTTTTCGCCATTCTTTTTAACTCCTTTGGTCACTTAATGTCTTTAAAATAAATAAAAATTCATTTTTGCATAAAGTTACGTGGGTTTTACTTTATATTTTACCACACTTTTAGTAGATTTTTCCGAGTGTTTCACAACCCAACCACTTTTTTCAGGAAGCCAAAAAACATGTCCTCGGAAAATTGGCCATAAAATTTTACTTGTTGATCAAATCACGAAACTTTTTACATATAAAAGTTGCGTATTTCCTTCACCTTTCCAACGGTATATAAAACTATTTGATATCTTCATCAAGCAAAAAGTTACAGACCAAAAACAAAACCCAAAATCATAACCCAACCTCTTCCCCTACAGAATTATGTTTACCGAAAAAAACATTAGAATAAAATGAAATACTGTCGGTCACAAAAATGTTGGGACACAAATATTGTAGAAAAAATACTAAAAGTTGCATTTCACAACTTTTTTATGTGGGCCTATCGTTACGAATCAATTGTCTAATTTGGTTTAAGATTGTATGTGTTACGAGTCAATTGTCTAATTTGGTTTAAGATTGTATGTGTTGCGAATCAATAACTCAATTTAGTTACTACTAGAATGTCCTCTCTTCGTGCGAAATAACAGTGTGAAATGTAAGAAGCGAATTATGTATGTGTATACGTCGAACAAATATTGTAATAAATTAACAGCGTGAATAAAGTTAAGTTCGTAGTGTAGCAGTGGTGCGATGCGGAGATATTGTAAATTGCGTTCGAATATGGAATGGTATGGTGATAAATCTGCATATGTATACAGTGTTTTTATGTGTGAAAGTGTGGTACGTTTGATAGTGTTAAATCAAACGTTATAAAAAAAAATGGACAGTCTTCGCGAGGACGCAAGAGATGAGAAGATCGAAAATCATTGTAGATACGTTCGGGCATCGTCAAATTACGGAACACAAATAATTATATACACGAAAGTGTTCGAACGGCTTTGTAAAAAGTTACACTGGATTTGGAAAAGTTACTAAATGTTAAAGTTTCATGAAAATCCGACGAAGTAGGTCGATCGCTATATCGTTCGGAATGCTTGATATGCTTCGAAATTACAGCTTCGATGTATGCATAGTCAGTTTAAAGCTGAGGTCGCGTGCCTCTCAAGAATTTCATAAGAGCGAATAACGTTGCCATAACGTAATATTATTTTAAATGAGATTTTTAATACATCGTTGTCGTCGTGAAAAACATGCTGCTCCGACTTCGATAAAATGAGAGTATTGCAAATGTATTTTTAAATACTTACATTCACATAATTTAAAACATGTTGCAATCAATTAACTTTTAAACTAGGTTTTATAGAACGTGTACTTGTTAATTTTAATATGGACAGTTTTGAAGAATAAAAGACTATGCATTAATTAACACTTCGAAATACTATTTGTATAATGTAATGTGGAAAGAGAAGAATATCGATTATATATTCATTAGAGAATACTTAAAGGAGATTGCGAAGACAAAAGCAGACTCTCTCTGGAACTCTCGGTTCAATGTAAATAATGTATAACGTAACGTGTAAAACACTGTAGAAAGTTAGAAAGGTAAACGCTAACAAAGTTGAGGTTGAATTCGATTAAACTACGGTTTTCGGCAAACTTAGTTTAATGATAATTCAATAGAACGATATGTTGCAGTAATTAATTGTAGATCTAAGGATTCTATGCAGACAGTGTTTCCACAACTATTCAAATACTATTATCATTTCAAATGAATATAGTTGTTAATAAATAAATTTTATCCCACTCTGTGAACAGTTTACAAAAGATTAAAGTAAACGTGCATCAAAAGCGGTTAGCATCTCTTAAAATTGCGGGGCATCATGAAAGATATTGTGTTTCCAGTAAGTAGGCTGCTCCAAAGGAGTTAATCGGAGTTTTTTGCAGAAAACTTGCACGAACGAAAAATGATATCTATGTCTTCGCTCACAAAAGTCGCTCTTGTTTTGCTCTCTCTCCCTCTCGTAAGGAAAAAGTGATTTTCTAATGGGCTGGAAAATTCGCCACAGAGTTGGAGAAACAACATCTGATCCCTGCGATCTCGCAAACCGAGACACGCGGTCACGGACCGGACGCTCGAAAACAAATCGGCGCGAGCGAAATGATCGCGCGCATCGAATCGCGGCGTGTTTGGCGGCAAGTTTACCGGGTTCGCGACGATTTCTCAAACTTCCCGGCCGGTCGGATGAACGCTGACAGAAAGGCAGGATTACCGTGGCCCCTCTCCCCATCGCATCGCTTCGCCCCCCTTTTCTTCCGATTTTCCGAGCCCGTTACCCTTTCTCTGTCTCTATCCATCGTTCGCGGGTCTCCGTCGCCGCTCAGCTCGCCCACCCCCTCTCGATCCTGCGGAATCCCTTTGGGGAACTTTCCGATATTCATATCTGCTTGCTACTACATCAAAAATTCCAAGCTCGCCCCGCTCAGCCCACGAGTTCTCTCAGTTATAAAGGATTCGCAGCCACTTACGATATCAGCCTTCTATCCTATCCCAGCCATCTACCATCTCCTCGAGCCTCTTTCTCGAGACCCACCCCCGACCGATCGTCTCTTCTCTTTTCCACCCCTCGTCCCTACCACCCCCGCCCCCCTCCTCCGCAAAAAGCACGCCGTTTCTTCTCGCTGCTATCCCGCGCCCGCGCCTCGTCATCAACGTCCGAAAGCGTCCCTAGCTCTGTTCACCCTTTCCTCTATCCTTCTCTCTTCCGCTGCCAGCTGCTTTCTCTCCTCGCCTTTCTCTTCTGTCTCCGTCGCGCCGATGCTGTTTGCGCGTTCTCGCTCCAACGGTTTCTCGCCGATCTGGATTAACGATCCGGCCTTTTTTCCGACGGCCACTCCGAACAGCCCGGACTTCGGCCATCCGGCCCGTTCGTGACTCGCCTCCGAACGAGCCTCTCGATTTAGATATGTGCGTGCCACGGGAGATCGCTACTTGCTCCTAACCTTCCTCGTCTTTCCTTTCTTCTTCTTCTTCTTCTTCTTCTGCTCCTTCCTTTTCGGTTTCTTCCCCTACCTTTCTCTCACGGAGACTGTCTGTTCGGCGCAGTTTCTTCCGTCTACATTTTCACCTCTTGTCCCTGAATTCTTTCTTCTATTCTATTTCCGTCTTCCGCGTCTTTTCACTTATGCTACGGACGCGGTGAACGGGTCGCAAACTTCTCCTGATTTCGGCTCTCTGATAGACTCGATCCCGACAACTATCGAACTGCTTAACTTGTTCCACGGGTTCTTTGCGTACGCTCGGGGATTCGCTGAATCCCTGTTTCACTCCTCTTCTTGAGTTATCGCGCCGGGATACCGATACAAACTGACCGATTCGCGGATTTCCCGATATCACCTACTACGTATTTTCCAAGATTGAATTGCTGTTTTGTGCGTTTGATTTGATAGATTCGCATGATTTTCGGTCAGTCGTTTTTACATGCTTTGGGCTCGAAATTCACCCTTATACCGACCAAGTTTAGTTTTTGCGAATAAAATTCGCCTTTTTTATTTGGTCTGTGCATATTTTGAGCTGCACAAAGGTTCATTTGATAGAGGGAGGAGGAAGGAGATTGTAAAATACTTTTGGCCACGAGAAAAACGGGTTTCCAGACCATAGTGGGGCGACTAGATTAAACAACCGGAAAGTATTGCAAAGGTATTGTAAAAATAGTTACAGGTGTAAACGGCGGTTGAACGTCCACGGTATAACGATGATTTCGTGGAACAGAACGAAACCAGGTACTCGTTAGTCGACGGCCGGACTGCTCCCGACCGCAACGCTCGCGGAAATGTGATTTAATCCGTTGAACTCTCGCGCGAATATATTTGATTCTTTTGGTTAAACGCAGCTGTTTTCGTGCGCCCGGACGTTTGTATTGGTTTAATTCTATTGTAGCGGAACATCGCGGCCGAAAATATTGGATCGGCGGACACGGCTCGCGGCTCCCAATGAGAAAGGTCGAATAATAACAAACTTTTGTCGCTCACTTTGCCGCGTTTTACTGAAATAACTACCCCCCTCGGCTCGGCTACGTGTTTTTCGATTACTAATGAACCCGTTTGCTCATTTATGGTCCGGTTAAATTTGTTAATGGCGCTTGAAATGTGTTCGATTGCAGTATACGATTACAAGTTATGATAATAATCAATATAAACGAACAGAATAACGGTGATGTCTTCCTGATGGATCATCATGTGTGCAGTTTTTACATTCGCTCTAAGCTTTCACGACTCGCGCTGCCATTTTGAATATGTTCGAGAAAGTTACGAACGTGCAAAGTGTCCATAATATTTTACCATGCGAATTCAATGTCCAGACGAATGAAACTTTCATTTGATTGAGTAAGTACCTTGTAACGTGAACACTTTGTTCGCGAAACAGTTGGTACGGGTACATGCATAAAAGCGATCTTGCCGAGAGAAGCGATGTTGACTCGCGGTAGAAGATGCTTTCAGTTACGACACTGTGCTCGAACTTTTTTTAAGATCGTCCCATCTTCTTCTTCCTTTCTTCCCTTTTTTTTTTTTGTTACTCTTTCGAATATTTTTATTGGATGGAATTACGAGGTTCCATTTCACGGGCTGTAAAATTGAGAGAGAATTACGATTTCGGGTCTTTATATCCTGTAAAAACTGGTATCTCGCGGAAGTGCGGAAATTATATTGAGTAGAAGAGAGTAATGATCAAAGCTAAAGGATCGGCGCCATTTGCTACCTACTCGGTAAATAAAGCCATCGGTAGTCTATGGATTTGATGCATTCGAGCAGGAGATCTAGTCCAGGTTTATCAAAATTATTGCCATCTATAACGACAATTTTTATTTTATAATGGAGTTCTTCTTGATAATGGAGAATTCAGATATTATCATCAGGTTTTGAAGATGCTATCGGCGCTACCGTTTCGATCATTTAATAAATATAGCAATTTTGCAAAAAATTTTTAGTTCTTTCCTAACGTTTCGGTTCCGTTTTGAACCTTTTTCAAAGATAGAATTTTGCGTCTACAAGAAAATACATATATATATACCGGGTGTCGCAGACCACCCGTACCACCCATTTATAATCTGGAAAATAGGTTATTTTCAAAAATTCAAAGTGTTTCTTTTATAAATCAGATGCGCTCTATCAAATGGTGATATTTTTAACTTCCGGTTTCGGCCGGAAATAGGCGATTGAGACCGGAAGTTACATTTTTCAAATAGAACATGGTCTTTTTTATTACGGATTCGGATTCTATGCAAAAAAAAACAAGAAACTTTGGTCTGAAACATTTTTTCAAAAAATGTCATTTTATGTCCTTCACGTAACCTTCAAAATGAGTCGTGGCGAAATAATGTTTTCACTATCTGCTCTTGGCATAACCCAGAATGATGCCAAAAAGATGGCAAAAGATCATCGAACAAAGTGGAAAATATTTTATTGATTAAAGTTCATTGCTTCAATTAAAAACTTGGGCTATACTAAGGTAAAAGGCCATATTATGAGACAATGTCCCCATTTATGAAACATTAAAAACAAAAATGAAAGGGGATTATAATATAAATATATGCATACCACATTTTAAATAAAATTATACTTATATCTAAATATAATACTTCAAATTTCTATGTGTACAAATATTAATGTTGATTTAATGTATTTAATATGAAAAAATGAAGTTGAAGTGTCCTCTCCAAGTCTGTATAAAATTACTTAGCTTACTCTGAGCTGAAGTACGAATACACTCAGCTTTGTGTTTTAAGCATATTTACAAATTTCAATGATTTAAAAAAATGTTAAATAACTTAATCGAAAGCTGAAATGTCATAGATTGTAATTAAATAAATGCGATTAGGATTCTGGTGTAATTTTATTAATTATAAAGCTGTCTCATATTATGTACACTCTCCTTTTAGAAGTCCGTATTTATGTTACAATAATTTGCTTGTGCCATGTTCCATGGAGTGAAAACATTATTTCGCCAAGATTCATTTTGAAGGTTACGTAAAAGACATTTCTTGAAAAAACGTTTCAGACAAATGTTTCTTGTTTTTTCGCATAGAATCCGAATCCGTAATAAAAAATACCATATTCTATTTGGAAAATGTAACTTCCGGTCTCAATCACCTATTTCCGGCCGAAACCGGAAGTTAAAAATATCACCATTTGAAAGAAGAAACACTTTGAATTTTTGAAAATAACCTATTTTCTAGAATATAAATAGGTGGTACGGGTGGTCTGGGACACCCGGTATATGTATAGTACAGCAAAAAGAATAGGTGAATTGAAATTGGTCAAAAATGGTAATGATACATACTTGCTATAATTAATTTAAACTATGTAAAATTAAACATTGAGAATTTGATATGTGCATATTCAGTTTCTCAATGTTTTCAGTTTTTGGACTCTTTTCAAACGGTCACTTTGCCCGTAGTATGTTACAAACCAGCAACGTGCAAAACTACACGTTGTTACAAACTACCTTTGAAAAAGGTTCAAAACGGAACCGAAACGTTAGGAAAGAACTAAAAATTTTTATTTATTAAATGATCGAAACGGTAGTGCCGATAGCATCTTTAAATTAGATATTCAACATTTACGATCGATAATTGGGATTATTTTATTATCATCAGGGTTCTAGATACAATCGGGGTTCTAGAAAATCGTGAATTAATGGAATAGGTATTCTAAAAATATAAAACAGTTTTGTTGCTAATTTCATATTGTCTTTCCAATCAATTTAAACCTGTATCGTGTTTTGCTTCTCAACGATCGAGAGTCATTGGCAGTCGTGTTGCCAACGATTAAAAAATGATAGGATTACTTTGTTGGGATCGCGTTCGCGTAGAATCTGTTTGCCAATGATCCCAGTAATTTCTTTTGACGGGATACTTGAAAGTATGGAACGCTGGTCGGAAGAGCGCCGGTTATTTGACTAGAGAGTTCGTAAACGAGTTATCGGTCATCGGGGCAACCGTTTACAAGCGTATCATCCGAACAACTGCGGCTCAGACACGTAATTGAGAACATCAAAGTTTTCCTTTATTCTATCGGCACAGAGAGAAGGAGAGAGAGGGAGAGAACGAGAGAGCAGAGTCGAAACGTAAGTTTGTTACATACCCTGGAGGCGAAGTTTCCTGATATCCCACAAATGAATTTGATAAGCCGGGGAACAGTATTGGAGCGGCTTCAAATGTTTCCGCTGCGCCAAACTATCAGCGAGCGGGCCGTGAAGATACGTTATTGCATTACTTTATCACCCATGCCGACTAACCATGACACGTTCCTAAACAATTCGCAATAACCGAACTGCCGATGTTTATGCAAATTCCCGATTTTACGGGCTCGTCGACCGAAAAGAAACGTCCACCGATTTTCCAATGCCATTTTCTGCACGAGCGATTTTGTTCCAGCAAACGTAATGTACTCGGAAGTATGTAGTATTAAGTGGTAGTATTAACATTTTAACATGACAATTAAGGATGCTCTGGAGGTATATAAAAACGCAACAAAATTTTTGAAAATTTGACAAGATATAATTCTTCCTAAATTAATGCAATCACCAAAGTTTGGGTTCGATTCACTGCACCGTTTAAGAATTATAACAACTTAAAGTTTGCACATTTTAACACGTCTTCTTATGGAGAATTCATAAAATTCCACTTCAAACCTTGAAAAAACGCAACTAGAAACTCGTTTTTTTTATATATATAGTAAACATTATGTAATTAATTATGTTGAAAATTTATTAGGATTCACTAAACAGTTACAGAGCAAAAAATTATAAACTGTTACAAAACGTCAAATTTATCGTGTTGTCCTTCTCACTAGCATGGAAACGCGACAACTGTGTAGACCACTGAATATAGATGCAATCAGAGGGTACAATTATTCGCAAAAGTCACTTACAATTTTTTATAATATGAAGACAATTTGATTAAAAAATATGTATAACACGAAATTCACTAATTAAACGAAAGCTTTTTAAATGAATCTATCTTTTTCATGCAAAATATACTCATGAATGACTTTCATTGCCAATATATTGATGGATTTCGAATTTCTTGTACTTTTGCCTCCCATTGTACCTCCAGAACGTCCTTAAAAAGACGTAACACATAAGACCAACCGTTTGTACTAACAAGATTGAGTGGGGTAAGTCCGCCTACGGAGCAACTCCGTTAATTGGTTATTTTTATTATAATATAAACAAAATTTTTCTAGCTTGTATTTATTAATGTAGTATAAGTTAGTATGAACTATTCTACATAGATGTCGCCCAAAAATAAAGGTGTTTTCCTCGCCTAAATCAACCAATACCAAACAGTCACGTGCGAGGTTCACGCACAACTTTAAGGTTACCCTGAACGTGCAATAGTTTACAAGTTATTAATATATTCTGTGTTGTTATTTTATTATAGATAAGTACAACAAATATTAATGTATGTTTACATTAAATAAACCGTTCTTATTGTATTTTTTAAAATTTATTGAAACAAACACTAAGATGCACTTGCTCCGCAAATATTACTACACGGGGCAAGTCCGTACTATCACGGTGGGGTAAGTGCGTACTCTCTGTATGGGTAACTATAAAACTAAACAATATATTTAATGCAATAAAAAGCATTTTGTAGCAGGCTTGATAATCATTCTTTTCTTGCCCCGTAGCACTTGAAACAAGGCTCGAAAGCATTTTTAAACTTTGTTTTAATATCACTTTATCCCCTTTTATATTTCAGCATAAAAGTACTTGCTTGCTGAAAAATGGATAACTATGAAACTAAACGATATAATTTAATGTAATAAGAAGCATTTTAAAGCGGGATCGTTAATCATTCTTTTCTTGTCTCGTAGCACTTGAAACAAGGTTCGAAAGCATTTTTAACTCTCAGAGACGGACTTGCTCCATTTTCGAGTCATGTGCGTCCCAGTTGGCACTTTGTACAATATGCTATCAAAATGATAGTTTTCAAGCAAAATTAGAATCCTACATAATACTAATTCATCGGTAATAACTGTGGCAAGAGTTTGATACCAAGAGCGTTAAGTTTTTACATACCAGACTGAAAATACATCAGTTTAAAGTCCAACTTTGCAAAACCTATGGCGGACTTACCCCACTTCACCTTAGCTGTGTATTGTAATATATTTTACAAGTTCAGTATGAAAAATTAATAGTAAATATTTCGTACGCGGCTTAATTCTTTCCCTCCCAATTCGTTTCTACATAATCCGAAGAACTACATTCTCGTAATGCGTACCGGGGAATTATAAAATATTTTATAATAATCACATTTTACTAAATCGCGTCCGGCCTGATAAAGTGCTTTGTTTTATAAAATCCTTCATTTTATTCGATACCTCTGTACTGTACCGAAACGAAGCTTTTGTATAATGTTTAACAAAAGCTACGATTACATTTTGCAACCCAATGGGAATATTCATGAAAATATTCAGATTTTCGTAAGGGTTAGCCGTGAAAGGAAGGTGCTGCTTTAAATCACACAACTGGCTGCACGGTCGCGTAAACCGTGTCACTTTAAATTACCTTTAATTTCGAGAGAAAAGGTAAGTCCCCTTTAAAGAAATCCATTGAACGAAAAGTTTGTCGCTGTTCAACTTTCTGGAAAGTTAAAACTTGTCCTGTACTTGTATTCATTTCGGAAAACTAATTTCACCGTCGATATTCGTTGGAAAGATTGGTGATCATTTACAAAAAACGCGGTCCTTTTCTCCGTTTTCGATGAAAAATCGAGTGAACTTTTTGTTCAATCGAATTTTTCGCCAGGCACAGAGAGAAAGAGAAAGTAAATTCACTCTTCCCGATTATAATATAGCATTAATCGTTTAAACAACTCGCTGTTTCTATCTCAGTATTCACTGCCAGGTAAGAATTTAAACAAGAATCTTTAATAAAGGCTGGCTTCGGCCAGAGACGATCGAATACACTTTCAGCATTAATACGATCGCATTCTGCTGCACTAGTATCTGCATTATATTGTACGTACGAGTAAAAATTTCTTCCTTGAAATTACTTTAACCCCTTGCCCTACAATATCGTGTCAGACTCGTGTTGAAGATTTTGAACACAGTCTAATAAATATGTATATTATTAATCTCCTTTAAACCGAGATGAAATTCTATTTTGGTTTAGTTAATGTGTAGTCATTAAAGAACATGTAGGCATTCAATGAATATCAATTTTCTCATTGTTTAGGAAATTACGAACTACGAAGAAAGTTCTAATCATTGAAACCGTAAAATCAATCGTAAGGCAAGGGGTTAACAAGAAAATCTTTACAGGACCCCTACACAAATAATTCTCCTAATAAATTCATTGGTTACCTTTCGTTAACATAATTTTCTATCATCTCTATGGAAAAGTGTCTGTTGCTGTTTCTTTTTGTGTTCTTTGCAGTTTCGACGTCCATAAACGCATTTAGGAATTTCCTCTTGTAAAATGTTTATTGTAACGTTTCTTCGAAAAACCCTGATTAGTTATGTAGAAAGGTTAATTAAGATTACACTATGTTGTTGCGAACAGAATTGTGTTGAGATATAACAGTGTTTATGGGAACAGCGTGCAGTCATTTGAACAGGAGAAAATAGAATTCTCTTTAGAGGTAGATAAACCCGGCGAAAACCAGCAAGCGGCTATCGTATTTTAAATAAAAACTCGTATTGGAACACCGTGTATATTAGAAAAGGAGGTCCGGACTGGTTGCTGCGATCCATGGGGCAAAGGCAAAGAGGAGCGAAGCACGTTCCGCGCTCTATCGCGAATCTTACACTACGTGTAAACTCATAAAACGTCGACCTTTGTAACCCAGCCAGGCCGTGACGCAAGTTAAGGCCCGACGGAGCCGCAATCTTCTGGAACCGAGTAATAACGTGTCGCCGCCGTATTTCTCGGTTTTATCGAGGTCTTACATTTTTAATGAGTCCGTTTTACGCAACAGCGTTACCCCTAATAGACACGTTCCTAGTGTCGCATGGAAATGATCAGTCGTAACGCAGTGAAAAACAGTTCCGCTGTTAACGCACACCGTATGTACTACTACTGCGCATAGAAATCTGCCATACCTTCCCGACGCGACGCACAGTGGGGCTGTATGCCCGATTTCAGCGGCCACAGCTAGTTCAAAATTCGCTCAATATTTAAACTACTGTAACTTTGCTAAAATTTATCCAAAACATTTGATGAAAAAACATCCATTTTAAAGCTTGAGATTTCTACTTTTTGTACTGTATACCGTTTTTGCTGAAACGGATGTTTTGAGCGCAAAATTTGTCCATAAAGAGGAGCGTTTTAGATTGTAAAGTTTGTAGCTATTTTTCGATCAAGTACTGCGGATTATAATCAATATTTTAACGTTATTCGTCTATTTTATGTACACTATTGAAAAGTGTAATCATTTACAATTAAAATATCTTTTTAAAATGGTTATTACAAAGAATAATCTCCGTTATTTATAATAGTATGGGAAAATGTTATGAACAAAATTTGCACGGTTCAGAGGGGGACATGTTGTGGCACAAACATTTTCTGCGTGGTCGGAGGCATAGAGGAGATTTCATGGTCACCTTGATTTTTTTAAACAGAATGTCCTTTTTTTATACCATAGATCGATAGAGTATCAAATTCTGAGTATAAAAGTGTTGACCTTCCGGTCATTCCATGCCGAATCGATCACTTTTTGCAGGCACCATCGCCGATTTTGTTCTAACTGAAATATGTTGTAGTCCATGCGAAATTAGGGGGGGTTTAAATCATCATTTTGCCGGTTTCGAATTTTTTTAGAAATGTAAATAAGGTAACAATTACTAATGGGTGAATTCGTTGAAAAATGAAAGCGTGTTAACAGAATTTCAAACTTCCGACAAATTTCAGTGCTTTATAGATACATGAATGGGAGATTGTTCCTCAGATATTCAACCAACTCAAGCCACAAAAATTTTACAATTTATGTAAAGTTTTAAAAATTGAATTTTGACCGCTGAAATCGGGCATACAGCCCACTGTGCGACGCGCGATACGTAATCAACCCTTACGGAAGCGTTCCCTTTTCTTACGGAACTCGCTGCGACGTAATTCCATTACATTTCCATATGCATAATGGCAGTGATCAAATTATATTAGAGCCGCGGTACGAAAAACTTTGTCTCGTGATATATTTTTCCTAACCACATGTTATTTTGTAAGATCAAAAAGGGTTAAAGGTGTAATCGATGTAGTAAATCGAACTTTGCCGGCCGAGTTTCATTAGATCAAAGTGTGTGCAACATGAAGAAATGAAAAACTCCACTTCGTTAATCGCTTGCGATGAAATGGAACAGTTTGCCGAACAAAAATGTTTTTTAGACTGTCCATACAGTGTCTGTTATTGATGCAGAAATGAAGTCGCGAAAATCCAAACATCTGAAAATATTTTAAAATATTAAAAGCTTTCAACTATATCTAAAATTTGCTGTTTTTGTGAAATATCGTGTAACAGTATAGACAACATTTTATAATGGTGCTGCTACATGAAAATTGAATGCAAAATTGGCACGAAACGCGCATGAAAGTAAACTGTTCTCCGAAAGAGAGACCATTAAAACTCCATTTCGGTAGATGTTCTACGTAAAATTCCGTTTGTATGAAATTAACGAGCAATCTGACCGGCATTTTTTCTAAACTATTGTACAACAGGGCGCAGTATCGGGCCGATATTTGCATTTTAAAAATCCCATTCCAAAACGATAAATATCCAAGCGAAACGTATTTCAGCGTTGCCGAAACGAGGCTCGCGCTCGAGGAATAAATTTCAGAGTCATCGTAGTTTAAAACAATCTGCCATGTGATAACTTTGCCTCTCGTTCGAAGACCTTAATGATTTAAACGCTTTTACGTTTTCCACCTGTGAAAAATTGTGTACACATGATAATCGTTGCTGTCTAAAACAATACACGAATATATCGATCTCTCTTCTGCGATTAAACAATATTTTGTTATCACATTTGACGGACAACGATTTATACACTTTTCCATTTCCTATCGACAAAAATAACAACTTTTCCAATAATTATTTTCGCAACTACAGTCAGCGGCAATATTAAGTGGACACCCTTAAAAATCGCATAACTTTTTAGAAATTGGTCCAAAGGACTTGAATTTTTTTAAGATGTTAGACCGGCCAGTTCGCTAGAGAATAAGTAAACAAAAATTTATTACGATTGCAATTGGTAGGAATTATACAAAATTTTTAAAAATGATGTTTTGTCAATTTTTTTATCTGGGCCTGTAGCGATAATTTAAAAAATGCGTTTTATAGATTTCGGTAACTTATATGCATACTGAAAATTTCATCGAAATCAGTCAACATTGCAATGAGCTACGTACGTTTAAAGATGAGAGCTTAAGGGTGAAAGTCGTAGATTTTCAGCCTTTGAACCAATTTCTAAAAAGTTATGCGATTTTTAAGGGTGTCCACTTGATATTGCCGCTGACTGTACATTTCAAGATCTTCTTTCTAAAATAGCTGAATACAAGATCACTTCAAAACGGGAGTTTTATTGATCATTCAAACGTCGCGCTGTCTATGAATGCACATTTGTTATGCAGCTAATTAAGCTAATTGCGGATCATTTCGTGACAAACGCATTAAGCCCCGTATAAGTCATTATCATAATGAAAAGTAATAACAGTTGAAATAGTTTAAGTGTAATTCGGAATAAATCATAATTAATTAATAACGAGGATTTAATTGGTATTAACAGTCGGTATTGTCCGCAGTCATTTGTTATTAAATTATAGTTGTAACTGGTTTATTATTAAACGCGGTGTAAAATTACTGCACGACCGCACAGCGCGCGTATAAATATTAAAATACCGTTCTCTCGGGTTCATGCAACGAAAAAATTGTTTCTCCACCCATTTATTATTGTCAATTCGTCCACGCATGACCACCAAACGGGAACTTTCAACCAAGTTACGACTCGACCGCGGTAAAAAGTCGCTGGAACAGAACGATGGCGAAAAAGTTTTCGCGGCGATATTATAACTTGTTACCTCGTAACGAAAAAGAAAGTTTTTTTAATACCTTCGAACCACCATAAGCCTATGGTTCCAGTCCCGACGACAGAGACTGTCATGTTACATTTAGCGTTTAGCTTCGGGGGCCGCTTCGGAAGATTTAATGCCGCCGCGACGGGAAACAAAGGGGTCCTGGAAATTTAAGAAGAACAGTCTTTAATCAAATAACATTGGCGGAATAAAAGAATGTTCTCATTCTTGCCGAAATCCCTCGTGCTACCATAATTGGCCCCTTCGAAATTGATCAGCACCTCGAGTGCCGCGTCTACCAGAAATCGGAGATGGAATTGTCTGTTCAGATTTGTAATTGAATATTTATCGAGCTATTCTTGAACTTTCCAGATAGAAACAAAATGTCTGGGGAAGGAAGCAGTTGTAAAATAGTTAGCGAAGGATCGTTCTAGCGGTGCGGCGATTAGCAATGAACCGGGGAGTTAGGCGTGATTACGGGTTCTCCGTTTCAGGTTTTACGCGGTCGCTCCGGCAAAATATAATATATATTATGCAAATATGTTTGTCGTGGCTCTCGTGACGAAACTCGGCCGGGCGATTCTGTCGAAGCGTGGCCAGCACCGATGGCCGAGTGCCGATAGCATTATTATATTATTCGGCTAATGTTATTGCTGTGTTACGCGGCCAGCCAATTAATAATGCGGATGCGGGCCAGCGTTCCATAGGGTCTGCCTGCCAGCCGGGGGACCTTCTATGCACTATCCGGATGGGATCGACTTCTCGATAAAATTGATTAACGCAGCGCTAGCAGCGGCGAACCGCACTTTACTGTTTTAAGCAGATCACGCAACCGGTCCGGTGCAGCACCGACAGCAGTAAATGGAGTAGAAACCGGCCGGAACAAAAGTTTCGCCGAGTCTATGAACCTCGGCTCGAAGGAATCACGATATCCGCCGCCGCCGCCGCCTCGCTTCGCCGCGCCGCGCCGCCCGGGAACTTCGCGGATTCGACCCGTGCCATGCCGCCATGCCACGGAGAATCCGAAAGGTTTCAACTATCCGTTGTTCCCCTTTGATGGCCGTCTCCCGATTCCGAACTTCGATGTTTCCCCTGTGAATTTTGACGGACCCCCACTGAAAAACACGACAAGATCGACTGCCCGACATCTCTGAATACGCTATCGCCAAAATTTGGACCAAACTCGATTCAAAATCAAAGAACTTTCGATAGAAATGAGCTAGAGCGATGAAATTTTTTAAAAATCAAAGCTGAAACTTTGGAGAATATGGGAAAAATAGGGAGATTATGGTACGAACGTTCCTTAACGTTGAGAAAATTCGTTAAACATGTAGAATTTCAAGAAAATGTGGTTTCTCCAGCACCACGCGCGGAAAAAATTTTGCAAAATCCGGAGTTCGTAGACAAATTTTGAGACCAGATTTGAAATCAGCATGAAAAAATCTACGGGAAATGATATACAGGGTGTCCCAAAATTCGTGAACTTCCCGAAAAGGGGTGGTTCCTCAGACCATTCCAAGCCACATTTGCAAAAATGCAAAAATGTTATCCGCGGCTTTGTTTGGGAATTATTAACGAAAAACACGGACCAATCAGAGCGCGACCTAGACGCGAGTTGCCACAGTCGGCCAATAGACAGTTGGCGCGTCTAGGTCGCGCTCTGATTGGTCGGTGTTTTTCGTTAATAACTCCTAAACAAAGCCGCGGATAACATTTTTGCAAAGGAAAATGTCGCTTGAAATGGTATCAGGCTATACCCTGTATAGCATATTAAAAAAAATTTTTTTGACGGAGTTATGATCACGTAAAGTGGTAGCAATTTTTCGGGTTCGCACAAGTGATCCTTTAATTCTTTTGAGGAGTGTATATAATGAATCGTTCAAAGAACAGGTGCCCCCGTGTAATACAACGTATTACCAAACCATTTGGAAGGCAATGAAAGTTGGCTTTCCGACGAGACGTCATCAAATTCTTCGATCCGGATCGCAACGAGGCGTCCACCGCGCGTTCAGCTGGGTGTCACTTATAATCCGTCGCCGCGCCACTTATTTGGAGCGCGTAGAACGCCTAGGCCAAAGCGACAGGTAGCTTGGATGAGGAGCCGCGGCTGGAAGGATCCATGCCGGCGTGGGTACGGGTTTTAATTATTTCCACGAGATGAGATTTCGCCACGGAGGCTAGTATTGAGCGTTAGTCCGGTGTAAATTCCGGGATCCCGGGCTAATCGGCATAATTCCACGGAATCCGTAATAGACTTTGGAATGGGTTGGGGACGTTAGCGAACGCTGGTCCCAGCGACGGGCCACCCTCTTCTTCTCTTTGAGATCCTCGATCTCACCTTGCTGCTTACTCCTCTGTTTCCCTTTGCACTCCCGTTCCCTTTCACACTTGCCTCTTTCACCGCTGACTCGTTCTTCCCTTCCCCCCGTTCCCCCGCGCGTTTCACTTTTTCTTCCCTCGGCCCCAGCCTCTTTCTTAGTTTCTGTGTTCTTTCGCGCTACTTGATTTTATATTCCACTTCAAGGTTTACCTGCTCCTTTCGCTCTCCCCGCTCACCCCTTTTTTTCCCTGTCTCATTCTTTATTTGTAGCTTCCCCCGCTCTTCCTCGCTTCTCTCTTCCACCTCCCGCTTCAAAATTAGGTTTCTTCTCCCGAACTTTGTCCGTGGATTTTATGGACTATTTATTTTTAGCTTTCCGATTGATTATATGACTACCCGAGGTTCGCTTGACATTTCACTTCTACGTTTCTCGGTTCTAGTCTTTCTTTTTCTTCACGGCTTACCTGCCCCTCGCGTTCTTCAACTTCTATCCGTACTTTTCCTCGTTGAACTTTCTTCATTTTCTTTAATAACAACTGTTTATTTTCGCTCTACGGCGATCTGTCAGATTTCGAATCCCTCCCTACCCGATTTAACCTTACCTTGCAAACGAGATCAAGCGAGAAGCGTGAGATTAACATAAAACTATTGGACACGATTGGCGACATCTGTTTACATTATTTTCGCGCGCGTCGCTACAACGCCTTATCTTAAACTTAAACTATATCTTCTGGATTCGCTACCTTTTGAATCGTTTCGCCTCTGAAACTTCACGTTCGCTTTCCGAATTTTTCTTTCTATCCGCTTCAAAGCCAATCCTCTTTTTTCTTCTTTCTCGTCTTGCTGACTTCGACCTGGCCTCCCCCGACCGCGCATTCTTTTTCTTTCAATTTCGTGTCTTTCCTTCGAGTTCCCGATTCTCCTTTAGCGACTACTTCGCTCTGTTCAAACTTCGCCACAGTTCTCTTGATCCTTTACTTTCCCTTACCCTTAAAGCTCCGCTGTTCTTTTGCTTCGAGCCCCATCGCGCGTCGCGTCGTCCGTCTTCGTTCTTCGACTTTTTTTCGACAGGATAATCTTTAAGCTTCGCGCATATTTCTTAACTGCGCGGAGACAAAGCAAATTGCAGAACCACTGTATTGTATAATAGCTTTAATAGCATTACGTTGGAGCTCCGCGAGTTTAATGTATCCTTCTTCAATCAAATCAAATCAAAAGTCTTCAATCAAGCAGGTGGCATCGCAGCGAATGATACGTTACCTAAAAACTTTTCTTTACTCCAGTTTTTCAATGACTTTTATCATATTACTTTTTAATATCCTGTCGGATCCTACTTTTGTCAATGATTCCTATAAAATAACGCAACACATAACACTGTCCAACAAATTTCAACTTTTTTTATGTTCCCTAATTACTGTTGGGTCCTTCGTATAGAGTTTTCTGCGCTGGTTCCGAATCTGTTTTCAATTTTTTTCATATACGCACAGTTTTTGAGGAACATGGCTTTGAAAAAAAAACATATTTTTCAACTTTAATCAAATATTGTGATGTTATTATAAAAGATATTGAATTGTTCTTTGCAGCAAAAGATTCTGTAGACTTTCCAGAATACAGTGATATCCAATCTTAATACATTATGATTGTTTAAACATGTTTAAACAATGATTAAAGACGGAGAGACACCACTTTTGCGCCATTTTTTGAGGGTATTTTTCAATTTATCTCAAAAAATATGGGTCCAGCGGAAAATCGAACTATACCATTCGATAGAGCAGACTTTTATCTTGAGAAGCCACCCTGTCAAGTTTGGATCGTCGACGTTTTTTTCGAACCAGAGAGCAAAATATCTTCGCCCGACATGAGTTGCCGCCAGTGGCGCTTACTTATTTAAACATGTTTAAACAATCATAATGTATTAACATTGGATATCACTGTATTCGGGAAAGTCTACAGAATCTTTTGCTGTAAAGACCAATTCAATATCTTTTGTAATGACATCACAATATTTGTTTAAAGTTGAAAAGTATGTGTTTTTTCAAACTCAAATATCTCAAAAACTGTGTGCCCGGAAGAAAAATTAAGGGCAGATTCGGAATCAGCGCGGAAAACTCTATAAGAATCGAAACGTTTTTTGGCTGTTGCACAGTGTTATGGACATAAGGTGGAGTGGGGTAAGTGCGCACTAGTTTTTGTAAAGTCGGGCTTTAAACTGATGTAGTTTCAGTCTGGTATGTAAAAACTTAACGCTCTTGGTATCGCATGTTGTCCGTCAGATGGCGCTGCATTCACGCCGGCATACTAGCCTCTCCGACGCGGGCAGCATGCAGCCAAATATTGCAAAACCATTGCTCGGGAACGTAAAAGAACGACTTTTGAGGCAAACAGCGGACTAGATTGATCTTTCATCTAGCGATTTTGACTACTAAACAGCCCCGTCTTTGCATTATCGAGAAATTAGAAGTGGAATCCCGGACCCTTGCAATCGCGAGTGTTCACGCGCGAGCGTTGTCTGCTGGAAAAGGCCCCCTTAAGCGAGGAAAACACCTTTATTCTTGGGCGACATCTATGTCGAATAGTTCATACGAACTTATACTACATTAATAAATACAAAATAGAGAAATTTCGTTCATATTATAATAAAAATAACCAGTTAATGCACTTGCCCCGTTTACGCACTTACCCCACTCCACCTTAATTATGAATCTGCAAAGAATAAAGTTAATTGCAAAAGCAAATATTACGGCTTGCCTTTATGTCTTCGCTCTTTCCCACAAGAATGTAATCTACGTATAAATAAAGGTTAATAAAATGTAAATTTATTCGAATTTGAAAGTCCACTGTGTTTAAAAGAGTGAACAAAAGCTCGTTAAACACAGTTCCTCCGATCGCGTCGTCTTATTGCCACAAGCCTCGTTGACTTGCCGGTTTCCTCAGGAATCAATGCAGCTGCCTCTTTGAATTGAATTACGGCCTCGTTAACACGCGCTTACACTGTGTAACACGCGTGTTAACGTCGTAATCCCGACACACGCAGTCTCCTTGCCGTACGATCACGGTAACGTGTCTTCCGCTGTTTTCGGATGACACTTGAACCGACGGATTATACCTGCTAAGCGGATTTACGTATTATGTTAATTGCGCGCCTACTCCCGTTGCGGTCGAGTTACGCGAACCAAGTCGCTTAGCCCCTGGCATGGCGGTTTCTTAACCCTCTCGTTCATAACTGAAAAATTCCCAGCCTGGTTTTAACGCTGCTACCGTAAAGTTCAATCGTTCAGCTTTAATTTCAGCACACTCGAAAGTTGAAAAATGCCAATCTTCCAGTTAAAGACAATAAGTTAGTGCAATATATCGCTACGTACGATAGGCGTGCACGAAAATAATCCCATTAATGTTGAATATGAATCTGGTTTGATCGATTTCTCGAGCGTGCGGGACTTAATGTGTATTATCACGTCGAGAAGGGCAACATTGCGGTCCAGATTGTTTCCAGGATTTAGACAGGTGATAAATTTAGTTGTACGCTTGGAATAGACGCTTACCGAGGAATAGTTAAATTGAAAGTTCAAGGTACACACCCCTTTCATAAGTTCATTAATACATCTTCTAGTAGCTTATTTTTAACGAACTATTCAAGCGCCTTTTATGATCTCCGCCATTTTCAGTTTATTTAGGAAGTTACGAGGAAGTGACATGGAAGTAATTCGTTTATGAATAGTTATGAATGTTACAAAATAAATAGTACCATCATTCATACTTGCCTTGTTAATTAAGACGCATATACATATCCGAACAATTGTAAATATACTCATCAATAGAATTAAGGGATCACTTGTGCGAACCCGAAAAATTGGTCTCACTTTACGTGATCATAACTCCGTCAAAAATTGCCGTATCGATATCGTTAAACAATGGTTTGAACGCCTGAAACCTCTAGTTTCAGATGATCTGTTTCAAATTGTTGCCATCTTGGTTTTTTACAAAGTTATAGCGAGATGAAGACAACATTGGTTAACAAAAATGTTTTGCAACTTTGGAACATCACACGGGCAGCAACAAATTTTTTTGATAAATCGCGTTAATATCATTTGGAAGGGCTATCTTTCCTGTGTGAATTTGTGGTTGTTGAATATTGTGCGATTTTTTTTATTCGAGTTATCCAATATTGAAGTAAATATGGGCTTTTTAACTTTAACTGGCTCCAGAAAGCGAAAAAATTATCGTAGAATCTTGTGCAAAAAACCAGTAGAAAGAGCGTTTCTTTCTCTTCAGGGCACTTCTTTTGTTTTCTCAACTTCATTAACATTTCGATATACCAAGTGTTTCTGGAAATATGCTTAAAAAATGCACAATTTCCATTTTTCCTTTAACTCGCTGTATCTCGGCGAGAAATAATTGTAATACCATGATCCGAACGTCAGATTGAAGCAGAGATTCTGCCGATTCGATTAAGTACCACATGGATTCGCTGCGACAAATTCACCTATGGTAGCTGTGTTTGAAGTTTGAAGTTAGTGCTTCGCAGAAATTAGCGCAACACGTACAGCACGCCGCGCCGGCCCACTGTGGAAAATTTGGACCAAACTCGATTCAAAATCAAAGACCTTTCGATAAAACAATATCAAGAAAAAGTGGTTTCTCCAGTACCACTCGCGGGAAAATTTTTTTTTAACATGCTATATATCATTCCCCGTAGATCTTTTCACGTTGATTTCAAATCTGGTCTCAAAATTTGTCTACGACCTCAGTATTTTGCAAAATCGATTGGTAAACAAACATTATAGTATAATAATACGTAGTAACTTTGTAACCACCGCACGGAGCTCGAACGCACACTGAGCTCCTTCGGTGCGAAGCGGTTCAGTGGAGTGGGGATTAGTCAGAGTGGGAACAAGTAGTGAAGTAGGGAGCGCTGTCGCGCGGAGTGGGGATCGCTGAACGCGATAACGTGGGGAGGTGTAACGGTTAAATTTAATAGTTTATATCTCCTAAACAGATAGGCTTTTTACATATATTTGTAACACTTTACCTACCGGAAGCCTATTAATAGGATTTTCAATGACTGCGTTGTACCAAAAGAAAGCACAGAAATTTTCTTTTACATTGCAATCTTCAATGAAACTATTACATGACGTTATTGAAGGCGAGGTATTAGTTCACAATGAAAATTGCTGTTGCTATTGAAAGTTCCATTAAAAAGTGTTTAGCCATGTACCATAGACTTTTCAAAATTATGCAATAATCACCGGTAATGTGTTAATATTGCATTGTCATCCAGTTCTGAGCGATGTTTAAAATTTCAGGTCTCTAGCTCATCGGGAAGTTAGCTTAAAATCAATTGCAAATTTGTACGGAACAGACAGACAAGAAAGCGAGCTAATAAAAATGTGGTAAAAAGATGTTTAATCAAAATCGACAATTGAAACCACTTTCAGATTAGACACAGCAGTTGTAAATGTTACTAGTATTTCGACTGAATAATAATGATTCGTGGCAAGCTGAAACACAAATTCCCATCGACGGAGTCTATTACGAAGTTCCTAATTCTCTGGAAACACGTAACAAAAACTATTTATTAGTAAGGGCATGTTGTTGTTGTTGCTGTTACGCGGGACAATATTGAATTGATTTAGACAAATTGCATAGTGACAGCGAGGACCGTATCGATTGATTTCAGTTACGTTTGGCACTGTATTGGTTCGTTAAAATGCCGACAGTTTGTGTTTGCTGGGAATAGTCCAAGATCAACTTTGATAAGACATTCTCACATTGTACGTGCACGGAATACGAAGGAGATTAATGCAATTCCCGGACGAAACCTTAACAAAACTGTTACCCGTGTCGACGTAACGAAATGGCACCGGAATGAAATTTAATTATGCGAACCTCAATACACGTCGGGGTTACTGTCGGGAAATATCGTTTTTATCTGAAACCATTCTTTCAATAAAATCCAACTCTGAATTTCATTCGAATACTTTCGAATAATTTAAATATTCAAGGTAAATCTTGTTCTAAACAAAATACACTAACTCTGAACTCTTTTCGTCTTATTAAAATGATTAAAAGAGGAAACGCATTTCCACTAAACTGGTGTTCGTTAAAATTGATTCGGGCTGTTTGTATTTTGTATCAAAATCCGCAGTCTAATTGTATAAACTTCCCCGGATCAGAAATTAATTTTGAAGAAACGCTAAAGAAGCTTTCGGAAGGGAAATTTGGTTGACCCAGTTTTCCAGCCGGCGAGGAATACGAATTTCCAGAGTGGCATTATTTTTTAATCTTGTTATCAGAGATGGGGCCAAGATGCGAGATATCTTATCGATGGATGCTACTGGCATCTGGAACTCGTATGAGAGCTTTCTAGGACGAATAGACAAGTCCGCCAGGAAGAAGTCCCGGTACGAATAGCAGACTTGGACAGTTCAATGGCAGCAGTTCGATGCTAATGAAATTCCGCCGGTCGCTCTCATAGATTGTGCAGTCGGTCCAAGTGACTGCTAGTTTGGCATGAGTGCGAATCCACAGAATCCACGCCGCCGGATTATCCGGGATTCAAATAGACCCAGAACTTATTTGCACGTGTCCAGAATTAAGTGCTTTAGCTCGTAACTGACAATTAATATTTCATTCTTTATTATCCGGCTGTTGCATGCGAACTGTTGGATTTTCGAATGCAAATCTTGTGAAGCGTTTCGATCAACAAATAGAATTTTGTTAATATTCCAATCCAAGGTACAAACCTGTGCTCTTTAAGATCCTACCTTCGGTAGTCTAGAGAACAAAATATTCAGGAGGAACGTACCAAAATTCTACTGCATTTCCTAACTTTTACACTGCACGAACGTTGACGCGCGGTCAATATTTAATCGTCTATGGCAAAATGAAATTTATTCGAACCGAAGATTCATTACAAATAACTTTATGTGAGCATTTGTATTAATTATACTTAATTAATAATCCATATACTGCGCTGCATCGTTGATATTCAGGTTACGTTCAATCGTCCGAAGGAAAATGGAATTTATTCATACCGAAGATTTGTTACAAATTCTGTACCAATGTAACTACAATATTCTTTAGAAAAATTGGTGTTGCAGTCTTTTCTTTGTAGATATTTAATTTAATGATGCTTTCGGCGCTACCGTTTCGATCACTTAGTAAATCTAGCAATTTTACAATAAACTTTTTGGGCTCTAACTTTTTGTTCAAACGGTCACTTTGACCGCAGTACGTTCCAAACCAGTAGCGTGTACAAATCAGTTTTTTAATACTCAATTTACATAACTAAAGTTATTATAGCAAACGCAAATGTTTCCTTTTGAAAAGGTCCAAAACTAAACCGAAACGTTAGGAAAGAAGAAAAGTTTATTGCAAAATTGCTAGATTTACTAAATGATCGGAACGGTAGCGCCGAAACCATCTCATTCAATTAAATATTTAACATTTACGATCGATAATCGGGATTAGTTTTTCTTTGTAGAAGTTGGAAAACTTAATTTATGAGATGACACGTGACCAGTGTTGGCATTAATCGATTAAAATTTTAATCATAATTGATTGATTAATGTATGCGATTAAAAAAAGAAATCGTCGAATAATCGGCGATTGATTCAATCGATTGATGAAGTTAATCGTCAATCGTTGATTAAATGATGAAATCGTCGAATAAATCGGCGATTGATTTAATCGTCAATCGTTGATTAAAAAAAGGAATTGTATTATGGACCAAATGACAATACACCTAAACTCAGTTTACATTTTTTTCAGTATTCATACAGTTCTGATTACGTATTTCATTTCGAAATTTCAGCAATAATCATTAATCAATTATCCGATTGACGATTAATAATCGTTAATCGCAATTAACGACTAAAGTAGAATCGTTAACCGCAATTTTAACGACTAAACTAGGAGATTAATTGTTAGTTGCAATTAACGATTGAAGTAGAAATTTAGTCGTCAATCGTTGGTTAATTTTTTGCCCAACACTGCACGTGACGTAGGTGTAGAAAAAATGGCAATTGCTCGATTAAACTGGCTTCGAGTACAAGGGATTAATAGGACTCGGTGTAATTTCATTAATCGATGTTGGATCACTGTATTCCGCGCAATTTTCTGCGCAACAGTGCCGTGAACCGTACTCGCGTCTATAAAAGGAGTCCGCGAGCGAAAGTCCTCAGTTCTCCTCGGGCTTCCGGGCCCGAGGGAACTCCTCCTTCCTCCTTTGTGACTGTGGTCCACCCTTGACTGAACTTGGTCATGGTCCAAGCTAAGGATGGGAAACGGTTATTTTCTCGCATCAGCATCCCCTTCTAATTAATTTCATTCAATCATCTTTTTCATTTATTTTCATCTCAGTAGACTTTCGATATATCTTGCAAGAAAGCTGAGAGAACATTAACATTTACAATTCTGCCCGATATGAGAAAAATGTCCAGCAGATTTGAAGTGAACGTAATAATAGTTAGCGTCGCGGAAGCGTCACTTAATTTTTAATCGGAACAGACGGGTATAACGAAGACAAATGCAATTCTTTCACTATGATAAGCGCTCGTGAATGTTCATCTAGATAATTATACCCAACCGCAGTAATTAACGTCACCGCCGTTGACGTTAACGCGCGTAAATTGAAAATGACCTATCGAATAATAAAACATTAGTCTCGTTGTGCTTGCCAACTCTAAAGATTTCATTAAAATATTATAAAATATTATTTTGTTCCGCAGTCTAGTAGTTAGCCTACGAGTATTCATGCGACTCTGACAAAACCCAGAACAGTTGGCTTTAATAATAAAGAAGCTCGGTAAATCAGAAGCGTAACAACGACTGCGTTCGTTGTCGTTAAAGTTGATCGCATACAGATCAATTATTGCGCGCCGTAAATGTATAAAATCTCCATGATTATTAAATACATATGGTGGAATCGTCGCGTATGGAACTGGAAAAAAACTCGGACGCCGCCGCGATTTTTCTACGTGGCATGTCGCCGAAAGGGGTCGCGAAGTGACTTTTAATCGAGTCGAGGAATGGGAACAATCAAGGGACGGAAAGAAACATAGTTGGATTTAATAAACATTCCCGGGTCGTAATCGGCCGTCGCCGGGTACAGGGATCAATGTCCCGATTTCCGGCAGGAAATCTAGATTCCAGGGTAGATTAAACTCGCCGGAGATATGCTCATCGTCGATAAGTGACTTTAACTTTCGGAAGCTGTTCATAGTTCAGTGCGTGCATAATGAAGATTCGCCGGGGAGTTACGAGAAAGTCATTGGAAAGTCTTCGAGGAGCGCAAACAGGAATAACGAAAGTTTTTCCTTTGATCGAATTACAGCCGGTGACGAATGTTAATTTCGTTTTTAATTTGCGGATCTCCCGGCCATTTTGCAAACCGACAAAATTCCCCATCTTCGTTCAAAAACCTTTCTTTCAGTTCGTCTATTGCGTTATTTATCGGACTTGTTTAACTGTGACATTTTTTAATCCTTCATATTCCCGAAATACGTTTAAATATCATTTTTGTTAAAATACATTACTTAAATAGTCTTCGAATATCCAGAACAAAAATAGCAATCAAGGTAAGGATGTTCTAATGCAGAATATAACCAAGTTAACAAAAATAATTTCGCCATAAATTATTTCTGTACGATCTCGTGACTAATTCTATGTTTGGCGTGTTGGATAATATTTAGAGTTTGCGATGAATTGTGTGTCAAACAGATCTACGATGATACCGAATAAACTGATCTTATTTCGAGGATTATGCACTTAAAAGGATTCAATTACCTGAACGGAAACCGGCGAATCGTTGAACGGCTGACAGGAGAATGAAATGTTTCGACACTCGTAATTATTCATGGTGTCAACGTTTCCGTCGGTTTCCCACCGCCTCGAATAGAGATTCTATTCATTACCCAACACACCTGTCCTATTGGCCCGACATTTTCTTCGGTTACAGACGGTATGGAATGTTAATGTTCGTTTCTGCTGCCGCATGACAAATGCACAACGCGTTCGCCGTTCAGGGCGCAGCAATTTTATGTTAGTATCACTGTTTCCTTTCTCAAAACCAAGGACCCTAACTGTTATAACCAAATAGAAAAAAGTCATGGAATAACAAGTATTTCATCGGTAAATATTGCGTTTAGGGGGGGGGGCAGCTCCGATGACCTTGTAACTTCCAGAAGGTTTTAGCCGTCGCTCGTTTTTTGTTAGAAAGTTATAAACAAATATGTTTTCAAAATACAGCAGTTATTTTAAGTAATGAACGCTGAAACGATATACTGTATTGGCATATGTTATCAAGTTCGCCCTCCTAAGTAACCTCCAGAAGGTTTTAGCCGTCGCTCGTTTTTTATTAAAAGGTTATAAAGAATAGAAGTTTTGGTAATTATTTAGAAAGAGGCACTCCTCTTCGATTTTGAACAACTTTTTCCTTTTCGCATATAGGGGGGTTGCTTTTACTTTTCGAGATATTCGCATTTTCGTCTGCGTGGTCGGGCCGGAAAAACGGTCGGCCCTCTCCGCCCTCATCCACCACCTAATCCAAACTTATTCTAATCGCATGATTTTTCCATTACTAGTTCAAATTATGTATGACGGCTATAGAGGGTGGTCATTTTATCTGAAGACATTGAAATATCTCGAGAATTATGCTTCGGATCAAAACAAGTGGGTAATGAAAGTTGTTCGTCACGGAGGGGGACATCCAATGATACCAATTGTCCAGGGGACAAACAATGATACCACCCCCTGGGGGTGGGGGTGGGGGAAGATAAAAAACTTAAATGGGAACCCCCATTTTTCATTGCAGATTTGGATTCTCCAGAAAAGAATTACACAAATTTGACATAGGAGTTTTTGCATTCTGGTTCACAGATGGCGCTGTAATGGACACAAATCAAAATCGGTAAAAAATAGTTGAAAATTGGGGATATCTCGAGAAATACACATCAGATCAGAAAAATAAAAGTATACATATTTGATATTTTTAAAAATGCTATTCAATAACACCATAATTGACCCCCCACCCCCACCTCCTGAGGGTGGGAGAGGGAATTATTTCAAAATCTTCCCATTGGGTAACCCTTTTTTTTCTCAAAACCCATTCGTTTAATGTATTTTGTTGTATCGCGATTCGATTCAACAGAAATATTTGAACAGTTTTGAACCTTTAGAAAATTGTTTCGTTAGATGGAATTAACTGTATGACAATTACTGTTGGAAATTCTGTCGCGATTATACTTGCCGCGCCGCGCCGAGCGCCACGCTGCGAGATTTCAATCGGGGGATCGGATGTTTCACGGTTTGTAATGTTTAGAAGTATCTGTTTTACTAGGCGAATGGTCACAATTTACTGTAATGCACTGGCTTGCTGGTGGCGATAATATATTGTGCGTAGCTGGCGATGATAAACCGACAGAGTGCATACGATGACACTGGTTCAGATGTTTAAATTTAACACGATGCAGGATCGACGGAAAACCGTATACATATTTCAATAGATGTAATCATTGATGGCAATCAGGATGAAATCCCCGCCCCCGAACATGGGCTAACATTCTCTATCGCTCGCGGCCGAATTATTGTAACGGAATATAGACGGAATCATTAACACTTCGTGGATGAATTACGCCAAATAAGAGGGATCCGGCCATTGTCCCCGCAAATACGCTGAATTAATCATTTCCGTACGGTGGAAAAATCACTATTATTGTCCACGATGCTTCGCTTCTTTCCACTTATTTATTTAATTCAGGTACATCTTTGAAACTGTTTAATTTAGAACACACACGGACATACATAGTTCCAATCATATACAGAGTGTCGTTATATTACTATCATCATTGAAATATCGTCTAAACTTACAGTTAATATTCGGCGCCCGTGGGCTACTAAAAATAATGCGCCCCTCTTCATAAGAGAATACAGGGGATGAGCAAATATCACGGGGTGACCGGCAAAGTTATACAAAAGTACACTAAACAAAAACATAAAATTCATACAGAATTTAAAAACACCTATATGAACAGAAACAAACTTTATAGTAAACAAAAAACAAAAGTAACTTATATATTTATTTTCCTAGCTTTTCCTTTTGCAGATCGATTAATAATATCACACGTATTTAAGTTATTTAATACGTCACTCTCTATGCATTAAATACTCGAAGCATATAATTTGCTCTGCCCCCCAAAGAAGACCGTAAATAATTTTATATCATTTTCAGTGCTGAGAGAGAGAGAGAGAGAAAGAGAGAGAACAAGATCTTTCTCCGGTGCAATTTGTAGTGTACTTAAAAAAACGCGCAGTGCTGTGGCCACGTTAGGAAATGTAGACTCATTTTTCGAGTCAATTATTGTCCTTGAACTAAGTTCCGCAGTAGATATATTTTCTTTAATTCCCAATAAATATATATACGTGTTTAAAATGTAGGCATTCTTCAATAAAATTATTTTCTAGATGGTCCATGCACGTTTCGCATAACTTTGCAACATTCTTTCTAATTGTGTCTTCATTTAAGTTTCTTGAATTGAGCAGAACCCCAAATTTTCAGTAAATGTCATCATAGGCACACTTTCTCTTTTGTACTTCTGTTGAAAGTTTATCTAATTACTAAACTAATAACAAAAAAATGTAACACCAATAAAAATTGCCCCCCCGGGGCTTAGCCCATTTAGCCCTGTGGTTAGGGTGGTCCTGTATCTTGTATATATACGGCAACGCTCGAAAGTCGCGTCCAGCACGGACGCAGCTGACAAATCAATTCGTATGCTTGTTCTAACAAGGGAATGACCCCAAGTGTCCGACTTCGATTTCGATAATCTTGTGTGAGAAGATGGTATATGGATCCCTAATGATGTCTGCAAACTATTAGGTGTAGTTACTCAATAGTTTTAAAGATATAAACAACTAAAGTTTCAAACAACTCAAATCATAGTACATATATCAACAAGCTATGAAAGTTTAATTGTTTATATCTTTAAAACTACTGAGTAACTACACCTAATATTTTGCCGACATCATTAGGAATCCATACATATACCGTCGTCTCCCGAAAAATTATCAAAATCGAAGTCGGACACTTGGGGTCCTTCCCTTGTAAGATATTCCTAAGAATTTTACCGACGCGATTCAAATAAATCTTGAAAAAGATCCAAACTAGGATCAAAACGTTGATTTTGTTTGACAATTAGTAAAATTGCTTTATAATTCGTAAAAAACGATCAAACCGTTTTGCGCCGAAAGCATTTAAAAATTTATTCCTAAGAACGTTGGTTCATCGGTAGATGCGTGTACCGGAACTGCAGCCTCGCGTTACTAGATTTTTTGGCAATAAAAGGGCGTATAGCTGCGGTCATCGATGGAAAATCGATGTTCGCGGAATCGAAACGGTTCTTACGTATAGGCGTGAAAGGTTTCGGTTTCGATGACGTTTGTCGGATTTATTCGGCAAACGAGCCGCAGAACGATAGCACCTTTGGATCGTTGATTTATTTCGCGGGGTCTGCTAACGAATGACAGCGGCCATTACCGACATGCTGCCGCGTGCAGGTTCACATTCGCGTTCGCACAAAGGCCGAGCACCGTTGCATTGTAACGGAGAGTACGTCAAAGACACTCGTGCCACTGTCACCGGCCCTGTGATCGTGTAAATGTCTAATACTATGTACGTATACAACCGCCATACGTTACTTCTCTCCTGGATCTGTGTGGCAATTTAACGTCATAGAATACGATCGCCCACGCACAAAGCCCTTTGCCCGCGGAAGATGGACAGGCCCAAGACTGTCGAATCCACCTGTAACGCGAGTATGATTTAATATTTCCGGCTGGCTGTAACCAGGCCCACCTCCATACTAAAATCTGTTGGGCATCGTTTTGTTCGAACAACAGAAAATTGATAAGAGCAGAGTTGGGCATTAATCGAAATAAAATTTTAATCATGATTGATTGATTAATGTATACGATTAAAAAATGAAATCGTCGAAAAATCGGCGATTGATTCAATCGATTGATGAAGTTAATCGTCAATCGTTGATTAAATGAAGAAATCGTCGAAAAATCGGTGACTGATTCAATCGATTGATGTAATCGTCAATCGTTGATTAACAAAAGAAATTATCGAAAAAAAAACATAAAAGCACGTAAACAGAGTTTGTATTATAGACCAAATGACAATACACATCTAAACTCAGTTCATATTTTTTTCAGTATTCATATAGTTTTGATTCCGCATTTCATTTCGAAATTTCAGCAGTTAATCATTAATCAATTATCCGATTGACGATTAATAATCGTTAATCGCAATTAACGATTCATAAGTATTTAATCGTTAACCACAATTAACGACTAAACGAGGAGATTAATTGTTAATTGCGATTAACGATTGAAGTAGAAATTTAGTCGTCAATCGTTGATTAAATTTTTGCCCAAATCTGGATAAGAGTAAGGAATCAAATGTTAGTCGTCGCTCTGTCGAATAAGAATTTATACATATGCTCTTTGCGCGTCTAGAGCTTGTAACTAGTGCTCCTTCTTGAGAATTCTTTCTCGAGAATTTCTCGAGAAATTTTGTAATTTGTTATTTCTCATTTCTCGAGAAATTACAGTATTTCACAATTGGCTTGTGATAGCTAAAATATGATATAAATATTATTGATTCAATTTTGTCTAAATGTCTTGCAAATACTGCATCGAGAGTTGTTCCTGATCTTGTTGTCGCTTCATTAGGATTATTTTCTTTTTTATTTGTTTTTTAATATTGCATTGGCATCCAGTTTTGAGCTATGATTAAAGTTTCAAGTCTCTAGCTGATCGGGAAGTGGTTTAAAATTCGATTACATGATTTCACGCATACAACAACAACAACGACAACTCGACAAGCTAATATAAGCGTGGTAATTATAATAAAAATTAACAGCGAATGGAGATTTCTACTTTTTATTACTCTATCTATTCTAATTCGTGGATGTCCATCACGTCGAAAGAATATCAACGGCAAACAGTGAAACGGTAGTTAATATGGGGAGAGACATCCGTCGCATTTGTCTTTCGCCTACGCTACTGGCGATGCTGGATGTGTCTGTAGTCTGTACATATGCAGACAATGCATACGAATAATCGGACGACTGAACTACGTAAATCGTTGCACTTTCGCCCGCATAAGAAGCGTGATTTACGCTTATCGCGTATATGCTGTTGGAACACTAACATCAAGATATTATCGTCGGATGCTGGGAAACGTTCGTTCTTGATATCGATTTAGGAGAAAGGTAAATTCCTATTCTATTTTTATTTGAAGATAGAGCTTCATATTTACCGATTATTTGGACGATTGTCATTGCTGGTATTTAAACACAAAACTGCACATTCTTGACGATTTTCGCGAATAAATTCCACGATTTCAAATTGTTCACTCGAAAAGTTTGAATAGCGATATTTCACCGATGGCGTAATAAAACGGAAATTCTGTTAGCTCCATTATATCATAGATTTATGAGAAAATATTTTTATAATTGTGCGATGCGGAATGCGTACGCAAATTCGAGCCACAATACACCGATTTGAATTTCAAATTCGAGGACAGGAACGACGCACAGCCCCGCGTCTGCCTGGCAAAAATGGAAAGCCAACTTTCCTGATGATACTAACTGCTCTTAGGTATGTCGGATATCGTTCATCAAATTTTGAAAGGAAGTCAGGATACAAATTAACATTTTATTAATCGCATTTAATAGATTACTTAATTCGCGAAAAACACATGCTTCGACTAAAAATAATTCCGTACAATAAATGTGAATAAAACAACTAGCGTCCTACATCATCGGCAGCACAAAATGGTAAGCGTACAAATGACTTATCAGTTAGTTACAAGTAGTGTTCCTGATTTCTCAACATATTTTTCATTTCTCCTTTCTTTCACTCTCATTTCTTTCACATGTCTAGGTCGCGCTCTGATTGGTCCGTGTTTTTCGTTAATAACTCCTAAACAAAGCCGCGGATAACATTTTTGCAAAGCAAAATGTTGCTTCAAATGGTCTCAGGAACCTCCCAGTTCCGGAATGTGCAGGGATTTTAGGACGCCCTGTATAGTTTAGAGCTCCACGCTTTTATTTATAGTCACTAATGTCTAAAAAAATTATTTTCTCCTTTCCACTGCATTTTAATATAAGTGTGGTTTTTAAAAGCTTTTCTTTTATATATTTCTTTTTAACCAATGTGTCGCAGTGAAAGAAGAAAGACAGGTAAACACGATGGGTGTAATAATTACCCATAAGTTAGGTTGCCACGTTCGAAGTCGCCAGATGAGGGGAAAAGCTTACCCTCTTTCAGTAATACCAGATGGCACCGAAACGGGTCCCAAATTCTCGGAAATACTCTCTTCTCTTCCCCTTCCACTATCCCATTCCAGAACCATGCGCACACTCCAACGTCTCCCACTAATTGTAAGACCGTAGACCACGGTGCCCGTGTCGTAGACTGGTCTGCTCATCAGAGAGGGGGTACATCATCTCACCGTGATTCCCCTCATCTGGCATCACTGCCCTCTCTCTCTGCTAGTATCGGATTAGTCACGTGACATTGCGACGCATGCACGACACAGACGAAACGTGGGGAATAGCGTCACAGAAGGGGAACGGTAGAGTGGGGGGACAAGTCTTAATCTGGCGACTTTGGTCACGGTGTTATCCGTATGGGTCGTTCACCTGTGTCTCGGCCCGGCGCTGAGATCATCAGCTGAGCTCGGTAGTAGGTGAAAAACGCCAAACTCGGTACTGTTCTTGTGACGCGGCGCGGCGGGGTGTTGTCGCCGCCATATGAGCAACGGTGGCAAGCAAAAACCCAGCTGGGAACCGTTGAATATAAAGGACCGAATAAAAGAATTTAAACGACGCGGCGCGGCGCGGCGAAGCGGTACAATATACGAAGAGATTGATAAAAAATTTGAGGTGCTAATTTGAGCTGATTGAAATCCATACAGACAATTTTTATTTTCCATAAAGGTCCACAGTCTGGTCGTTGTATTGAATCAACGCTGGATGTCTCTAGATCGAACGTTCCAGTAAACAGTCTAAAGCAGGGATGAGCAACCTTTTTTTTACAACGGGCCAGCCACAAATTTAAAAATGTTGTGCGGGCCGCATGTAAGAAACTTACGATAATACAAACACTGAATGATGAAATTACATTATCTCTTTATTAAGACAATAAACCCAGTATAAAAAATTACAGAAATAAAACACTCATTAATAGAAATACTATTAAAAAAACGGCGAAAGATATAAGTGGAAAAGATTATTTAATGAGGAATTTGGCATTGCTTCTTTGCCATCAATTGGTTTATATTTACAGATATAGACGACACAGCAACTTCGCACGCAGCTTTCTAACCGTACACCATTTAATCTCGGTGATCGCTTTTAATTATTTTCATTGCGGAAAATAATTGTTCGCAAACATAGGTGCTTCCAAAAAGTGTCATTATTTGCTTTGCATGTGCGCCTAATCGTGGGAATTTTTCTAAATTCATGTAATTTTGATAGAAATTATGTATGTCAACATTTTGAAATTTATTTTTTAAGTCCGTGTCGCGCTTTGTAAATCTATTAATTCCATTTGTAACTCATCCGGAACTGTTTCCAAGTCTATATTAAATGGTGAAGAAAAAATGTTAAAACTAAGAACGGTTTCTTCTGACCGAAATATTTTAAATCGCGACTCAAATTCTGGGCATATTTTCGGGTTTCTGAAGGAGTTCCTTTTCTTAAGTGTGCAAAATGTGACGTGTTGTTTGACAACAGATGTTTGTTCCAAATTTTAAGTTTGCTTTCAAAAGCATTCACTTTATCAAACATGTTATGAATAAACTGGCTTTTTCCTTGAAGTTCCATGTTTAAGTCATTCAAATGCCGAGTTACATCGACGAGAAAGGCAAAATCACACATCCATTCTTTATTTTCGAATTGGGGAAACGAATATTCTTTCATTTACACAAACAATTGAATATCATTTTTTAAGTTATATATTCTTTTTAACATGGCACCTCCAAGTGCGTTTGTAAAAAGACGATCGGCCGAGGCTTCGTAGGTAACGCCGTACGGAAAGCTCGCAGTCTTTTGTAGAACGGTGGGACACTGTAGAAATTTTTAAAAGTCAAAATGTAAAATCTATGAAGGGCCGCACGAGAAACTGTGGCGGGCCGCGAGTTGCTCATCCCTGGTCTAAAACAACATTAAACTTTTCCGAGTTCATACCTCCGCGCAAATCTGAGAACAGAGATGTGTCAAATAGATTGTTCCGTTACGAAGATATGGCAGAGATATCGACGGCGGCGGCGGCGTTTCTACGCCATTGCCAATGGTTGTTTCCTTGCCCTTCTACACGTCCTATACGCCTAAATAATTTACAACTGTGCAGCGAACTGGGTGTATCCATATCCCATTTGTATTCGGCATTACGGACGCATAGATCGCACGGGAAATCGCGTTTCTATTTCCGGCAATATCATATCCGTCACGGGACGGACGTTTGTTGCTGGTGGTTGCGGTCGCGACGCTTTCGATTCCGCGGTCGTTCTCCAAGCTCCGAAGAAAAACCGACTGGAAAGCGAACGAGAATCGAGAAAGCGAGAGAGAGAGAGAGACAGAGAGGGGAAGCTACGCTACGATATTACGGACCAGGAATGAAATGTATATCCGATGCACACAGATTCACGAACCAACCGGGCCGGTCCGCTCGTGACCACCGCAATGACGAAACAATCAGTAAACTGTGTCATCTTTGTCCGAGGCGCATCGCTCACCCTCAAGTTTACCAAGAGATCTCCTTCCGTTGATCGGGAGGAACCGACCACTGTCTAAAATCTGTAGATCCAATAATTACGCTGCGAATTAGTTGGCCAAAATGGATAACCGCGATTCAAAACGGTAGAAACATTAAGAAAATCGCAGAGTATCGATATAAGGTGGAGTGGGGTAAGTCCGCCCTAGCCTTCGCAAAATTGGACTTTAAACTGATGTATTTTCAGTCTGGTATGTAAAAACTTAACGCTCTTGGTATCAAACTCTTGCCACAGTTATTACCGACGAATTAGTATTATGTAGGATTCTAATTTTGCTTGAAAATTATCATTTTAATAGCATATTGTACAAAGTGTCAACCAGGATGCACTTAACTCGAAAATGGAGCAAGTCCGTCTCTGAGAGTTAAAGATGCTTTCGAACCTTGTTTCAAGTGCTACGGGGCAAGAAAAGAATGATTAACAAACCTCCTAGAAAATGCTTCTTATTGCATTACATTATATTGTTTAGTTTTGTAGTTATCCATTTTTGAACAAACATGTACTTTTATGCTGAAATATAAAAGGGGATACAGGATATTAAAACTAAGTTTAAAAATGCTTTCGAACCTTGTTTCAAGTGCTACGGGGCAAGAAAAGTATTATTATCAAGCCTGCTACAGAATGCTTTTTATTGCATTAAATTATATTGTTTAGTTTTATAGTTACTCATACAGTACGCACTTACCCCACCGTGATAGTGCGGACTTGCCCCGTGTAGTAATATTAACGGGGCAAGTGCATCTTAGTGTTTTCCTCAATTAATTTTAAAAAATACAATAAAAACGGTTTACTTAATGTTTCACTATGGTATTCACAACACCACTACATCAATATTTGTTGTACTTACCTAAAATAACAACACAGGGTATATTAATAACTTGTAAACTACTGCACGTTCAGGATAACCTCAAAGTTGTACGTGTACCTCGCACATGACTGTTTGGCATTGGTTGATTTAAGCGAGGAAAACGCCTTTATTCTTGGGCGACATCTATGTAGAATAGTTCATACTAACTTATACTACATTAATAAATACAACCTAGAGAAATTTCGTTCATATTATAATAAAAATAACCAATTAACGGACTTGCCCCGTAGACGGACTTACCCCACTCCACCTTATTACTTTGAACCTGTCGGAATTATTATTAATACTGAATTTTTATTTGGTTCCCGTACCTTGTTATCGACGAAGAGAATTTTTATTTTAGATAAACGTCTGCAGCCTAATAATGAGTTACGCGCAACATCCTGTATAGAAATTTTCGTGTCGTTCGAGTCTTTTCTGAAATCACCCTATACGCTTACAGAGGTATCATAGTAGAGAGCAGAAGATGCTCTTTCGCGCACACAAGCGGAGCTTGCCCCACAGCCACGTTCAGAGGACGATCACACGGACGAGCGTATATGAGACATACGCGAGAAGGATGCGAGGTCGGCGCGGAATTAGACCATGTAAGGAATGGTTGATGGGCGTCTCGGTAGCCGGTGAACTAGCCGGTTTTATGGGACGATGGTTTTACGAGCGTATCTAACCTATCCGCCACCCCCTAACATTCTTGGCTCTCGTAGGTTGGAGTGGAGAAGGTACATGGAAGCCGGGGAGAATCTAGCGGAACGAACTTCGCCCGAGTTACGCCCGAGACCTCCCTTCCACCTCTTCAGTTTCGACTTTTAAGGAATCTTAAGGGATTTCTTCCGATCCCTGATCAGCCGAGTTCTCGACGTAACTCGACGAAAAACCAGGGTGCGTAAAGCGAGTCCTATCATTTTCCGATTCCACTTTTTTTTTCTATTTCGGTTTCAGCTTAGACGTACACCACGCGTTCAATCAGAAATCGTCGATATTACACCGGAACGGCGCGGCGTGCAAAATTAACACCGTGACAATCACGAGTCCGTCAAAATCACGGATTTCACATTTTTTAGTATTTCTTAGTATTATCAAAATTTGTTTCGTGTCATGTAGTAAACTACTTCTATATGGTTAGATATTAATGTTATACATCATCCTGTTGAAAGTGGCCGAATATTACACAGTGGGAGACTAAATATTTAAATAAAAATAAACTTTTTAAAAAATACCACGTTTTTAAAACGGACTAAAAAGTATAAAATAATTTTTCCTAGCCCCATACAGATTCCTAACCCCGTACAGATAGTCCTGAAAATTTGTGATTGTGAATTTCGAATAGCTATGAAAATACTTGTAAGATTTAGAACGGAAAACGTGGGCGCAAACGTGTACTGACGTCGAGAAAACTCGCACAACAGTTCGTATGATTTGCAGTGGAATAAAATTGTTAGTGATTTAGGTGAACTATTCATGCATCAATTATCGGTTTTAGTTTTAAATCTTACAAGTATTTTCATAGTCATTAAAAATACACATTAGGAATCTGTATGTGGAGCTAGGAAAAATTATTTCATACTTTTTAGTCCGTTTTAAAAATGTGGTGTTTTCTAAAAATTACTTTTATTTAAATAATTATTTCTTTAGTCTTTTTAGTCTTGTGTGTGTGAAATTTTCCAATCGACTTTAAACATTTGGATGAGATTATAACAGAGACATGTAGTAAATTTCAGACGGTATTTCGACCGCGTCATATCGAAAACAAACGCCGTGTGGTAAAATGTAAAGATGTAGGTGTAACGGTTAAATTTAATAGTTTATATCTCCTAAACGCATAAGCTTTCTCATAAATTTCTTTTTAAATATTGCATTGTCATCCAGTTCTGAGCTATGTTTAAAAGTTCAAGTCTCTAGCCCATCGGGAAGTTAGTTTAAAATCAATTGCAAAATTTGTACCGAACAAACAGACAAACAGACAAGAAAGCGAGCTAATAAAAACGTGGTAAAAATGTTATCTGTTGAAAGTGGCCGAATAATGCAGTGAGAGACTATAGATCAAAATTCTTATCGCGGAAAGTACAAGTTGAGATCAGAATTGAAGCATTCGAGTTGCACGATTTTTTTAGCGGGGAAAACGAAGGTGGCGTGTGCGCAAATGGAACGTACCTACAGACGAAAAATAATATCCGTCGGTTGGATGATCCACGACTGGCCAAAGAGAGGCGCGTGGTTACATTTTGTTACGAGGGAGTTGAAATTCAATAAAATAGATTGCACAGCAAGGGAGTAGTAATACATCGAAAATTCTACGCTGTCGTATTTACGTCCGACAGGAAGGTCGAAACCGTTTCCACGTATGTACAACCCGGAGTACAACTGCGTAAGGGGGTTTCATATACATATATTCTGGTCGGTCTGCCAAACAAAGATCAACCGGATAGCGGTATCAACGTGGCAGATACATATGTGTATCTATCAGTTTTACATGTGTACACCTCGTGCATCCTCGTTCAATCTCCTTTATGTCCGGCAAGTTTCAGGAACTGCTTTGCTTTGTCAATCGATACACACCCGTTCAGGGTGACCTGGCACCGCGATACGTTTGTCCCTCCGGGCAGAATACGTTGGTACATCCACCTTGACCCACGTAGTTCGTTTTCCAACGATCTTCCGCGCGAAAGTTGCTTACCGCCCCCCCCCCCCATGTCGGGTGTACTACCCTCCCAAGACCGGAGCGTTTCTCTCAATTTTCTCGAACCGTTTCGACGCCCTTGAATCCCTCCCAATTATACCTGAACAAGGAATCGTTGCAGAACCTCCCTCGATACCCAATGAAAATCCTCGAACCCGGAACAACGTCGAACGATCGTGTGTCACCTTTTCGATTGAACCCTTTATATCTCCAAGCGAGATATAACACGTTCAAACGATTCTTCTTAACACGTTATCGACCGGTAGCCTATTAATCGGCTTTTTACCCCAACCGGTGGTTTGTGAATCGATTGTCTAAGCCGAAACAAAGCCGGTGTCGGAGGGATGTTCACGACCGAATGACCGGCAAGACGCACAATGGTCGGAAATCGCCAAATCGTGGCCAAAAGTCAACAATTTTTTTCCGTTGTTTAAAAATCTGTGTGATAGTACTTTATTTATAAGGTTCCGGAGCACGTTTTTCTGTTACAGCCAATATTTAATACGTACAGGGTGTTAAGAAATGTTTGGCCTTGGCAAGCATAGGCGTATTCTACATCTTCGGATCGATGGAGATCTGTAAAAAAAAAGTTGCCGCAAAATTGTCCTTGACCTTGAATTTCACGGTCAAATTTTTGTTTTATTGTATTGTATTCTACGCATCATGAGGATAAAAAGGGTCAAAAGAACTATGGGTCAAAACTCAACCGTTTCGCCAAAAATTGATGCGGAAGTTTTGTCGGCTATAAGATGAATTTTATTCATAGAAGTTGGAGATTTCAAATGGAAATTCTAGTTGTTGACATAGACACAGGCTTGCAAAATGTTAGAATATGGAATTATCGATACCCTCATGCCATGATACAACATTTCAATCAGGAAGAAAAGGAACAGATATACAAATCGGGGCACGAAATAAGAACTGTGGGAGAATTAAAAATTCGAATAGAGCATGCCTTCCAACATTTACGAAATATACCAAATTTACATCAGCGAGTTATAAACAATATTCAGAACAGATTAGAGACCTGTTTGCAAAACAATGGTGGCCATATTGAAGCTGGCAGTCAAGCTCAGCTATTAAGAAATATTAATCAGAATGGATCGGTTCTTTTGCTCAGAAGAAGAAATAGAAGATGAACATCTTTCAAGACTTAGAAGGTAATATTGATTATGATTGATTATGTTAGATTTCCGATAAACAACAGATAAACAGCAAATAGTAACTGCATGCTTCATTAGTAATAACTCTACTATTATTTTTTATGAGAACGGTTGAGTTTTGACCCATAGTTCCTTTGACCCTTTTTATCCTCATGATGCGTAGAATACAATACAATAAAACAAAAATTTGACCTTGAAATTCAAGGTCAAGGACAATTTTGCGGCAACTTTTTTTACAGATCTCCATCGATCCGAAGATGTAGAATGCGCCTATGCTTGCCAAGACCAAACATTTCTTAACACCCTGTACTTCTGTCGGAGATACGTAAGAACAAAGTTAGTAGTTCTAGAAGACCTGCATTTTCAACCATAATTGAAATTACCTCTGCGATTTATTATCGCGCTGTAACGCTGGTTTATCATTCTTGCTATTGTTGGGCATGTCCTAATTTAATATAGTATTCTAATTTTATTGCTTTATTTAATTTTTTAAAGCTCTGGGAGATGAAAAACATCATTTTCGTCAACATCAATCGCGACTGAGTCGCTGAAGCGTTGAGCCGATCGTTCATTTTCTGCGAGCGAAGTGAAGTTACGGTAAATACACTAACAAATTACAATAAGATCATAATAACTCTATGTATCCGAAATTTGGTGCTTAGAATATACTTTTGTTTATTTCTATTCGAATTAAAATATCAAATCATTTTTAAAGAGTTCACCGAACTTCGATTTCTACGTTCCAATTCCAAGATCAAAGCCGTAGAATTTAAGAAATACTCAATTACCCGAACCGAAGCCGGTGAATGCAGGTAGGTTCAAAACTGCGTTGTATCTCAATTCTAATCTTTCAAATTAAACTTCAAATCTTTAATACGTCCACCATTAGGACGTAACACCAGCAATATGGATTTAATTTGCTAAACTGCGAGGTTGACTCGGAAAAAGGTGAATTTGCAGAGCTTGTGTTGGTCGTTCTATTATGAAAGAAACATTTGTTCGTCCCCCGATTAACCGGGACAGTCAAAGTGCCGTCGTTCACGCGGGATCCAGTTACCGCTATCGAGCTGCTAAACCATGACCGGAAGTTGAAGAGTTATAGCGAGCCGGGACGTGACAAAGAGTTAACCTCGCTATACCGGGCTGCCCATGGAATCGACGGAAAGTGCCGGGGAACCCGGCCGTGACAAATAACCGTGTACGAATTACGAACGACCTTCGGATTTAAAGTTCAAGATACCGTGGTGGCGGCGACCCGGTGGCAAACTGTGAAGGAACGTGTCCGGATACAGCCCGGACGGGCTTACCATCGTAGAAAAGACACATGGCCGCGTTCAAGGACGTTAGGATGGTTCATTATCGGATATCGGAAATTAATGGCAATCAAACGGAAGGAGGATTGAAGCGGCGGCCGGTCGTTGATATCGAGAAAGAGAGAGAGAGAGAGAGAGAGAGAGAGAGAGCGGCGCGGCGTAACGAGGTGCTAATTAAAGTTGAACTAATGTAACGGACACTCTCGACTTCTCAAGACCTATTGGATATTACGCTGATCGAGCATCATTAAAATGCCCGAAGCAGTGCGTTCAACAAGCGGATCCCGCGACATTGTCATCGATACGCGCATCGAACACGCGGAACGTCATTCGGAAACGCATTTCTCCCGTGGAAACCTGTTCGGCGAAGATACTGCTTTTATTTTCGTAGCTGTAAACACGAAACGCAAATTTTCCGGTCTTTATTCAGCATGCGAATGCCGCGTGTTTGATAACTTTTACAGTCATCGCGGTTCCCGACCGTGAAAACGATTGAAATGGTTTTTCGCGTTTGCTTGAGCGCGATAAACGCATGCGTGTCGCACGTATCTTATCAATAGACTGCGAATTTTTCTGCTAAACGAAAATTGTTTGTATTATGCCCGGATCGAAATTTCACTCTTGAATTTCTTTCTCTTCGATACTTACTTTTTCCCCATGCCCGCTGTCGTTACTTCAAATGAGCCCAGGAATCACCCATTTCAAGGAAGTACCACATTTTTGGGACATCCTGTATACTGTAATAGTCGGTAAGATGGTGACTATTTTTCTGCAAGAGACGCAAAGATACATATATCGCCGGGCGTTACGAGGATTGGGCGTCGAAGGTTCTTGTAAGAGCTAGGCTAAAGATTGAATTGACCCTTGGTAACGATAGCGGGATACGAAAAAGACCGAGAAAAAAGTATACATAGCGTACGAGGAAAGGGACAATAAAAGATCGAATAACTCTTGCCTTCTATCCTCCGGGGAGTACCTAGTAACGGATGAATATCGTTTTCGTCGATGACTTATACCTAAATCTTACGTTTGGGACTACTGAATCCCAACGAGGAACGAATTATACTGCTGCCCCGGGGAAGAATGTCGCCACTCGCAACTTCACTTCGACATCCCGATATTTGTAGCATGCCAGCACGCTTTATACCGTCGCTGTAAATTCTGTCATTTGCTTCCGAAGACTATCCCCAATCGATGAAACGATACCTTTTAACACCCTTCCCACCGGTGCCATTAACGCTTAGATGGACTTTCAAAATGTGCTTAAAAAATGCAATGGTGCAATTAATATACACTCCTCAAAAGAATTAAGAGATCACTTGTGCGAACCCGAAAAATTGGTCCCACTTTACGTGATCATACCTCCGTCAAAAAATATTTTTTTAACATGCTGTATGTTATTTCCCGTAGATTTTTTTACGCTAATATCAAATCTGGTCTCAAAATTGGTCTACGACCTCATTTTCTTGAAATTCTACATGTTTAATGAATTTTCGCAACGTTAAAAAACGTTCGTACCATAATCTCCCTATTTTTTCCATATTCTCCAAAGTTTCAGCTTTAATGTTAAAAAAATTTCATCGCTCTACTTCATTTCTATCGAAAGTTCTTTGATTTTGAATCGAGTTTGGTCCTTTTCTACTGTGCGCTGGCGCGGCGGTACGTGGCGCGCTAATTTCTGCGAAGCACTAACTTCAAACACAGCTACCAAAAATTGTCGCAGCGAGTTCATGGGATACTCAATCGAATCGGCAGAATCTCTGCTTGAATCTGACGTTCGGATCATGGTATTACGATCATTTCTCGCCGAGACACAGCGAGTTAAAGGAAAAATGGAAATTGTGCATTTTTTAAGCATATTTTTAGAAACACGTGGTATATCGAAATGTTAATGAAATTGAAAAAACAAAAGAAGTGCCCTGAAGAGAAAGAAACGCTCTTTCTATTGCTTTTTTGCACAAGATTCTACGATAATTTTTTCGCTTTTTGGAGCCAGTTAAAGTTAAAAAGCCCATATTTACTTCAATGTTACTCGAATAAAAAAATCGCACAATAATCAACAACCACACATTTACACAGGAAAGATAGCCCTTTCAAATGATATTAACGCGATTTATCAAAAAAATTTGTTGCTCCCCGTGTGATGTTCCAAAGTTGCACAACATTTTTGTTAACCGTCAATGTTGTCTTCATCTCGCTATAACTTTGTAAAAAATCAACATAGCAACAATTTGAAACAGAGCATCTGAAACTAAAGGTTTCAGGCGTTCAAACCATTGTTTAACGATATCGATACGGCAATTTTTGACGGACTTATGATCACGAAAAGTGGGACCAATTTTTCGGGTTCGCAGAAGTGATCCCTTAATTCTTTTGAGGAGTGTATTTGAACCTCGTACGACGGACCATTCTTACTGTATGATTAATTAATGATATTTAGGACTGCTCGGCTGCTGTGTTTATCAATTTCTTGAAAAATATTTTTGCAGATACTCCTTGTAGGAGTTTCAGCGTCGAAATAGAACCAGGGTAAAATTTCATCTAAATCCACGAACAGTGTTATTACTAGACCGTGGATTGTATGCAAAATAAGCATTGTTTGGATTTATTGCAAGTCACTTCATACATACCTCTTAAGTTTGTAGACGTCCCTTCTAACCTGATGATTGCTTCCGGAGCATTCTAATGCAATTGCTTAGATAGTAGCAAAAGTATTCTGGGTACCATCATTTCGATGGAGCAAGAGAGCAATGAGAGAGAGAAAGAGAGATAGAGAGAGGGGGGAGAAGTTCTGGGCTTTTAGCAGAAACAGAAGGATCCGCGAATAAATCGTCGATGATAAGATTTGCATATTAGCTGCGTTACTGTCTGAGTCGTTGGTCCGTGAGCTTTTGGGTCGACCGCCCCTTTCGTGTCGTGCCCTACCCCCGACCCCCGCCATTCATTCGCATTCTCCAAGGGGTTTGCAACACCCGAATCTAGACTCCGATTCTGACCACGACTTTTCCCAACCCTTTCCGGCGCAAGCCTCGGCTGAATCCGAGGGAAACGCCTCGAGTTTCCCGGCGATGTAGCTCGGGAAAAGTCGACGAAAAAATAGGACAACAGAGAGAGAGAGAGAGAGAGAGAGAGAGAGAGAGAGAGAGAGAGAGCTGCGGCGGAGTCCGGGTCACCCTTCGATCACACCGAAACCCGTCGATCCTATCAGAAAACGACGAATCCGGGACAAGGGGTGCTTTTACACGGTTACATGCACCTTTCCAGGAACAGTCTGCGTATCGCAGTCACCGACATCCGGTAATTACGATGGTACTATGAATTTATTTACGAGTGTCAATCCATCGTCGATAGACTGCGGATTGTACGCATTAGTAAAAAAACATTACAAGTATTCAATAACATGTACTGTTATATTATTTTCGACCTGTTAAACATATTATGAAAGAAAATGAATTTCGCAAAATTATTAATAAGCGAGAGTAAATTTTTCTCTCAAGTCTAATAAATACAGTTCGACCAATTTCAATGTAGCATTAATGGTTTTTCTGCTTCCTACAGTAATCTTTTAAAACACTGTTTCCAGAACTGTATAAGAATAATGATTTTATAATGAAAAGTAAATATAGAATAAAATATACTTAAAAGACGGAAGTTGTGACGAGCATCGGAATGGAATTTGAGGGAATAACGACATCGTACAAGTGACACAGACCTAGCGCTTGATCAGGCATCTGCAAGTAGTGTAGATCAGTATCTGCCACGGCAAGCGGTTAATAGTATAAACCAGTCTGTGGTCAGACATCTGTCGCGTGGTATAGATCAACGTTTGCTCAATCAATGGCAAGTGAAAATGGCAAATGGATACAAATGCGTAGCAAGATGGTTAATTACATTTGCATTACGACCGTGTTTCTGGTCGAGCATTACGATCCGAACATTCGCTAAAACGAGATAATTCATTACTCCAAAACTGTTCTTCAAATCCATTTTACCACGTTTTTATTAGCTCAACTTTCTTGTCCGTCTGTCTGTTTGTCTGTTTGTTCGGTACAAAATTTGGAATTATTTTAAACTGACTTCCCGATGAGCTAGAGACTCGAAATTTTAAACATAGCTCAGAACTGGTTGACAATGCAATATTTAAAAAGAAATTTTTGAGAAAGCCTATGCGTTTAGGAGATATAAACTATTAAATTTAACCGTTACACCTCCCCGCGCGACGTTCGGTAGTACGTGATCGCGTTCACAATCACAAATTTTCAGGACTATTTGTACAGGGTTATACTTTTTATAGTCCGTTTTAAATTTCTCTGTACAATATTTCAAACGAATCTACGATTTTAGCCTGTTTCAGAGAAAGTACATTTTTTATTTCTGCAATTCAATTGAAATGTTTTCGCGTGCGCCAAATAAAATTCCTTCGGCGTGTCATTGTACCCCTCGTTAATAATCAGCAGGTTATTATGAATTGTTTGCTCGTTTACAGAGCATCTCGGGGAAGCAAAGGGACTCAAACAGGATAAGCAAGTGTTCTTAAGAACGCCGCGCCGGTGATAAATGATTGCCGGTAACTGACGTTGATTCAATTTGTATAGGCATCCATTTAACAAGGACGGATACGATCCATGAACTCTCTCCGGTCTTTTACTACTTATAAGGTTACTTTCGAGAGAATAACGACGGCGTACCCTGTTCGCTCATTAATCAACGCATGCCACTTTATACTGTGATCCTTACGCTATCTGACATAGCGGTGTTGTATTATGATCGTACAGTGAGAAAATACACTGTAACATCGATATTGTGACAATGAACAGCTTCACGCTTAATTAATTACGCTTTTCAATCAAAATTTCAGGCAGGTTACGCTTCGGAGAGCTTCTTTAACCATAATTAGTTAATAAAGGTCTCCCGAAGCGTTCACGTGCGCAAGACAATCTTCCAAGTCATCCATTTAATTAATTCATTTTTCACTAGGAATCTTTATTTTCATGCTCTTAAAGAGCAGATATATGTATTTTCCTACTTGACTCTTCAAGTAGAAAAATGTAAATGATCTTATCACAAATAAAGACCTCTGAGCGCGTTCACGTACGCAAAAAAAATCATGATATTTATTAATTCAGCTCTTTTTACTAGTAAAAAATACAGAAAAATTTTACGAATGTTTCATCGGTGCAAACTTGGATATTTAATTGTCTCCAGATTGTCTAATAAACTCGAAAGAACGATGGTAAACGTCGACGTCATCGAAATGTCGGAAACGGCTAAACCGTCGATTCGAACGTTTCCTTTTTTTAATTCACTGATCGTGGCGCGAGGAATACGCCGACGTCAAAAACGTGCGATGTATGATTCAAAGTTCCGCGGCATCGATATTCCAAGGCCATGCCTCCGTTGAAAGAATTTTCGAAGAATGTAACAGCATTCGTGCGAGGAAAAACGACTCTTACTTCTGCGGCATTATATCTTCCGCGGAACGTGCTCCGAAATCAAGTTCTCCACTTAAAATCACGGAACAGAAATTACTTGTACATAAGTTACTGGCAAATCACACGAAAGTATCCCCGGCATGAAATGAAAAGTTCACGGGATCGCGTTCGGCATTTTAGAAAAGGTGAGAATAAGGAATCGAGGAACGGGGATAATTTCTGTCCGAGAAATTTTGATCGGTCGCCGTTCTTTTTAGAAAATGGAACGGAAACAATTTGTTAACGTAGCTGATGGTACATTTCCAACAAAAAATTTGAAAAAATTCTAGGATACTTGTTCGAGTGTCTGCTTTAATACCATGATCGATCAAAAGTAAAAATCCCCCTCGCATTCCCTCTGGAAGGATGCGAAAGCGAAGACATAATGCGTCCCAGTATTCGGGCGAAGGGTTAAGGGTAAGATGCAAATCTGAAAATGGTTGAAAAGCCGCGGAGCAATCATCGGTACAGCGTTCCCCATCTCTCTGCCGTTTGCCAGACGTCTTGAAGGCCACTCTACATCCTGTCCCACCGCGCGCGCGATTATAATACACGAACTCCCCTCTCCTCAGCCCGAAATATCCAGCTCATTCGAACCTTTGGCCGCTTTTTATCCTTTTAACTTCCTGCACTTCATCCCCTCGGTCCTGCGCTCACTTCTGGCAGAGCCCCTCTGACTATCGGCGGAACCAAAACACCATCGCGTCGGCTCGCCTCTCTGCCCTCTTTGTCCCTCTTATCCGAAACAGTTGCGGATATCTAGCACTCGCTAATGGATATTGCTGCTGGCCTTGCTCTTGCTCCCGCCTCGGAGCCACCTGACTTTGCAGGGCTGTCTACCCGCGCGTTTCGGATAAATTAGAAAACTCCCCGGCTTAGCCGGCTAGGTGGAAGGGAGCCTGGGGCTCCTCTCTTTTTTCTTCTTTTTCGGTGATCACCCAGGCCACTTTTGCACGTCGGGAGGAAGCATATTTGCATGACAAACGCGACCCGGCACCGGGGCGTCCCATTACCCGAACATTCAATTCGGACCTGATCCCTTCAGCTGGCGGGAACATCTTTCCGGAGCGATTGGCCCGTCGCCGATAGCATTTGTTACAAGCCACCGGTGTGACGGCGCGGGCGCGAGCGTCTCGTCACCATTCCAGAGAAACTAGTTGTTCAAAATCGTGCGTCGACGTCGGCTAGCCACCTTTCTCTTCGACCCTCCCGTGGCCGGATACTTGGAGGAACGAACCCGTTTTTCCCCCTCAGCGTACCAATGCGAGACCATCAACCTTCTTTCTCTTTTTACCACGCGTATATTAGCTGACCGAGTTGACGTTGTTGTATGCGTCAAATCTTGCAATTTGAATTTTAAACCACTTCCCGATGAGCTAGAGACTTGAAACTTTGAACATAGCTCAGAACGTATTGTAAATGGAATTGCGATTGGATACACGTAGCGGTGGGAATAAGCCGCAGTTAATCATTGTAAACGGAACAAGAGTTTATTGAGAGTGAATATATGTATAACATAATATGTATAGTATATACATATTATACACAATAATATGCGCTGGGATCCAGATAAATTTGACAAATTTTGTATTACTAGTGCAGGATATAAATTACAATATCTGTCCTTAATTTCTAAGAGCAGTTTGTTACATCGGGAATTGAACAAAGGTTTTTGTAAAGCTTTGACTACACTTTGCGAATCTGTTAGAATGAGAAAGTTTGAATTAGTGTGGGTGCTAACCAAATCTAAAGTTTGATTGATCGCAAAACATTCTGCTGTAAATATGGACGCTTTCTATGTAGGCTAATTTTTTGGCTCATATTTAGTTGTGGGCAGTAATAAGCTGCCCCCACTGATTGTGCATTTTCTGTTTTACTGCCATGTGTGTAAATCTCAATCGTTTGCGGAGGGGCCAACTGAATAAAGTGCTTTAAGACAGCATTAGCGTTGGCTGAAGTTTTTTGTATACAGTTTTTTATTATTCTTTATTATTATATATATAAAAGATATACGATGGGGGTACCCCATTCGTTGAACGAAAAGCGAATGAGATCGTATTTGTTTAGATTCTCTACAATTCTTATCGTAATACGAGCTTGGAGAAGAGAATGCATTATGCCATTCTATTATAAAATAATTTACTTCCTTTGCTTATAATAATAATGTGGAATAGAGCTGCCCTATCTAGTAAAATCCACTGGCCAATATTAATTTACCAGGCAATAGTTCGCGAACAAAACATGTACTACCGGAATCGAACCGGGCTTCACAAGCAGAGGTAGATTGAGAAGATAATCCGCGCAGTTTTTATTCCCGATAGTGCATTTCCCTTTGTTCTTTCGCATTGTATAATAAACGACCCACACAAGGATGTGCGCGTTGTTTCAACATGTATTGCTCTTTTTTTCATAGAGTTGTGCAGCTCGACTTTCGGGAACTGTCTATTTTACTGATCAGACTAATCAGCGAAAAACGGGGACAGCCTAATAAAGGACCCCGCATTAAACCACGTCAACCACGTGAAATGGGTCCTCGGCGAAAATGGCTGAATTTAAAATATGTTGTACCTTTTGGGTCACTGAACAAATGTATGTCAGGCAAAATGTCAAAAAATGGACAGTTTCGTTGTTTCAACCCTTCAAAAGCCTAAGGTCAGACCAGCAAAGATATCATTTGCGGATCAATGCGGTTACCATTATAAGGGAACAATATGAATTTTTCGTGAACAAAATAGTTAAAGAGTAATTGTTTATGATTAAAACAATTATCCCTTTGCACTCGAGGCCTTTTTCGCAAAGGCGAACCAGCAACTCGAGACATATCGAGTTCCAAACCGCTCGGGCGCCGCACAGTGGGAACTTTCGACCAAACTCGATTCAAAATCAAAGAACTTTCGATAGAAATGAGGTAGAGCGATGACATTTTTTTAAAATTAAAGCTGAAACTTTGCAGAATATGAAATAATTATGGAGATTGCGGTCCGAACGTTTTTTAACCTTGAGAAAATTCGTTGAACTTGCACAATTTCAAGAAAATTGTGGTTTTTTCAATACCACGCTCGAAAAAATTTTTGTTTAACATGCGACACATCATTTCCCGTAGATTTTTTCACGCTGATTTCAAATCTGGTTTCAAATACTTCATTATGATTATTTTTAATGTGTTTTATATATGAGAATACAATATTCCTTCGAACTAGTGGGTTACCAATTCATATCAACGAAAAAATGATTTCATAAGTTGTGTTCACGAAAATCGATTTCTTGCCAAATCCTGAGGTCGTAGACAAATTTTGAAAGCAGTTTTTGAAATCAGTGTGAAAAAATCTACGGGAAATGATGAGTCTCATGTTAAAAAAAATTTTTTCCGCGCGTGGTATTGAAAGAACCACGATTTTATTGAAATTGTACAAGTTTAACGAATTTTCTCAAGGTTAAAATACGTTCGTACCACAATCTCCATAATTATTACATATTCTGCAAAGTTTCAGCATTCATTTAAAAAAATTTCATCGCTCTATCTCATTTCTATCAAAAGTTCTTTGATTTTGACACAGATTTCGTCGGTTCGGCCCATAGTGTGCCGCGCCGCGCCGTAACGGAGCCGCTCGAGTGCAAAGGGTTATTATTATTATTGTTTATAGTTTATTTATCTTTTTTGCTATCCGTTATGATTTTTCCCACTTTACTGTCCATTTTTTGACATTTTGCCTGACATACATTTGTTCAGTGACCCAAAAGGTACAACATATATTTCAAATTCAACCATTTTCGCCAAGGACCCATTTCACGTGGTTTAGTACGGGGTCCTTTAGATTAATCAAAAGTCCTATTGCACAAATGGTTTGGTAAAAAAATCAATATACAAAAACATTAAGTAATGTACCGTGCAGATGTAGATTTTTGCAATTAACCGTCGCTCGAGGGCAAACAAGGTTTTCATCGGAACTCGCTCGAGCGAACTAATTGTAAGATTCTTCCTACGCACCAATTAATTCGATCCGATTCGGTTGCCCGAGGAAATCAGTCGATACGGGCCCTGTCTGTTGATTTATATCTCGATCGTTGCTGTGGATACAGCGGTAAAGTTTTAATTATATTCTTGGCCGCGGAATAGGCAACCGGCCGTAACCAATGCAGCTAAGAAAGTCCGCAGTCCGGCGGAGAACGTCCGGTGGTATACAGCATCCCCCGAGCCTTCCCCTCCTTTTGCCTCCCAATCCAACAACCCCTCCGACTCACCCTCCCTTCTCGTTCCTCGTTCCTCGACCCGACGCAAAAATTAAATTTGCTCTATCGTGCATATCGGTGCGCCATCGAAGCCGTCAATATTAATCTCACGGCATGCGCTCACGGAATTCCGAGAAGGGCAAGAGGTAGACGCAAGTTTCCGGGAGCTAGATTTCGACGAAGAATATTAATCGATCGCGTCGGGGGCGCCTGCTTCCTCACGCGCGCAATCTCGGTCAGATACTTTCACTTGGATTCGAAAAATTTCGTGTACAGGATCATTCAAACTCGAGGGACCACTGTAATACATAAATTCATATAATTCTGTACACTTTTAAGTTAGAGTCGATCAAAATGTACATTATATGGTGTTGATTTTTTTCTAAATTTAGAATAAGAGTCCAATTTTCATTAATACTCGTCAATTTGGCTGATAGTTCTTCAACAGTTTCGAAGAAAAAACGTTTTGTGTATTCTGCAGCAGTTTTTTCACTTTCAATTAATGCATTCTGGATGGCTACAGCTTCTCGTCTGGTCTTCTTCTTCTCAGATGGGGATTCCCTGTGATTTCTTCGTTTGCTTAAATACGGGGCAAACTCTGGAAAGATGCAGGGTACTGCACCACTCTTTATTCGAGGCTTGCTCGGAGGAGCTGTTATTATTTTTCCAGTTTTCCAGTGCACTGCCGTTGGAATAAATTCAATATCTGATTCCGCAATGTGTCGATGACAAATTACGGAATGTTCTGTGACACAGAAATCTTTTCGATGAATAGCGTTTATCCATTTCTGTTTAACCTTTTCGTCGCGCGGAAATTTAAAAACATTCAATTTTGAATCAGCAGATAATCTTCCATTACACTTAAGTACACAACACTTATTAACCATTTTTAACTAGTAATAACTATTATATTTACAATTGAAACGACTATAAATATCGCAAAATGTCGTTCAAACCAGGGATTCGGATTCGGTAGACAAAATTCTTAACTTCAACTCCGACTCCAACTCCTCTTTTTTTTACCTCCGACTCCGAATCCGAATCCGACACCGACTCCGACTCCGACTCCGATTCCGACTCCGACTCTCCAAATTGAAAAAATATGTACTCAAAATAATTAAGAGTTGTAATAAAACTGAATAAATAGTTGAAATATTGTATTAAAGTCTATGAATATGGAACAGATAACTCTGATACAATACAACACGACTGTTACTTTCTCACTTTCAGGAAATAGTTAGAAAATACTATACTACCATAACTTTAACTGTTTCTCCTCTACATAGTGCTCTCCTATACTGTAGATCGAATATTAGCAAGCTATTTATGTATACATAAATCTATTAATGATTTATAAACAAAAGAGCCAGAGTTGGAGTCGGAGTCGATATATTTTTTTCGGACTCTGACTCCGACTCCGGGTGTCGATATATACATAGCTTTTTCTTACTCCGGCTCCGACTCCAGTGATCAGCAATTGCTCCCAAACTCCGACTCCGATTCCGAAGCCCTGGTTCAAACCACACGTAATACACAAATATCCGTAAAATATGTATACGTATAACAAATCAAAAGTGACTGCACGAAGCTGGACACCACCAGGTGGTGTTGATGCTAGGCCTCTTGTGTATGCCTCTTTATTATATAGGTGGTGTTGATTCTAGTGGACAAAATGATATCGGATGGAATTGGGTATGTGAAAACTAATCAATCTATCGTGTACACAAAATTCGTAGCTTCCTGGTCGTCGTTTCATTGTAAAATCGATTTATAACGATAGATGCTTTCGAGTTTAGAGCCGAATCATTCCAGAAGAGAAGGAATGGCATGAAGTGGAAAAAGTTCGTTTCCCAACGAAGACGCTTGACCTCCCGTATCTGCGGACGGAATACCTCTAGATAATAATAGCTAGAAACTTCCAGGAAGTTGCATGAAGAATTAATGCAAATAACAGTCGCTTATTGGCGTCTTCGAGTGTGTGTCCGGCTAGAGATCTCTGTTGACCGATACTTCCAGCTATTGAAGAAGTTTTCCGAGTTTTATATAACAATTGAAAACTGGGGATAGCATTAGGAAGTTCAATCGAGCAACTCGATTTTCTTGCGTCCTCGCTCTTTGCTCGCTACTCGACACTCGATATTGCAATTCGACTCGTTATATCGATCTGAATACGAAATAACCCGCGGGCGACTTCGATCGATAGCAACGATCACGACGATGACCATGGTGTCCTTTGCGCGTCTAGACGCAGCGTTTTGTTATCCATACTCCATTCGTCGTAGGTCTTTTCTGTGCCTCTAGACCAGGCATGCCAAACTCATTTATCATCAAGGGCCTAATTAAGTATTATAAATTAATTCGATGTTCACCGATTACGCAGAGATGGATGGACCAATCGGAACGAAACCTTTTGCATCTTGTAGAGCATGTTCCCGGGATGGTCCCGTGCAAAAAAGATTTTACATTTTTTTATTAATTACGATTTTATTTGCGAAAATGTAGGGTGGTGATACCGTTATGAACTCCGCTGAATATTAGACATTAGGAACAGTAACGACGCGACGTTGTTACCGCTATCGATTGCCGCTTTCAGATATTTATAAATTACGATTTGGAGTGTGACGGCTGACAGAGATAAAAAAAAGTGTGAAATAAAAAAAACTTTAAAAAAAAAATTAAACAGACTTCGAAAAAACGCACTAAAAAGTATGAAATAATTTCCATTTAATTTATGTGAATACACACGAACTTAAATACAATACAATCTTTTCGGAGGCGGCGCAACATTGAAAATTTTCGATACTGGAAATTACGAAATCAGCAACATCTGTCATTTGGAAAATTTTTAAATTTTGCGCCGCCTCCGAAAAGATTGTGTTGTATTTAAGTTCCTGTGTATTCACATAAATTCAATGGAAATTATTTTATACTTTTTAGCGCGTTTTTTAAGATATGTACAGTCTAGTAATAACAGAAATGTTTAACTAGTTAATGGGGCAGTTTCTACGGTTGCCTTCGCTTCAGTAGCGAAAATTGAAGTTTCGACCGAGAACGTCGCGTCGTCCCAGGGTGAAATTCTAACATTTTCGGTGTTTCGGTTGAAGGTTCCGCCACAAACGCCGAAAATCCGCAGTCTACCGGCGACGACCGTGAGCACTTGGAGCATTCTGGAGGGGGTTTAAATAATTATGAGTTTCTCTGTGCATGCGTGCGGGCGAGCTATGAGCTCCGAGGAGACGTTCGTCGCGTCGCGTCGGGAAAAAGAAGAGATAGCGTGCTTAGTTGCGGTTCTCAGCGCGTGTAGGAGTCCAATTGCCCGAAACCGGAGAGGAAGGTGGAAATTTCCGGAGCTCACCTCTTTTCTTGGCCCTCGACGGGAAATGGTAGCGAGCCACTCGGAGCTCCTTTTTCCGAAAGAAGGGAGACCTTTTTGGTCAGTGAACTCGGGCACACACAGGTCCCTGGACTGTGGCTGAAAGTTTTGCTTCGGTCCATGGCCAGTATTTATGTCAGGGTAGCAGAGCGTGCACTTTCTGCTCTCTCTCCCGTGCTGGCCAACGGAAGATTGAAACTCTCAGCCCCGGTTACACTAGCCGCGATCGAAGCCTATCGTCCCGCTTTAGTTTCCATGGAGATTCGTTAATTATCGTCGAATTGTCCTCCCTTCACGTACGCCGCCGTGTTTTGCCTTCGACAGTGACAATTAATCTCTCGAGGGGGTATTCTGGTTTCCCATTTTCCAAAAACTCGATTTTTCCTTCCTTACGTTCTCTTCGAGGAAAACTGTTGCAGAATGTGCGCGGAAAGATTTGTTTGAACTCGTAAAATTAAAAAAGACCAGCATCGTTAAATGCAAATGGTTCAATAGTTCTTCTGAAGAATAGTTGAAATTTTCGTAACAACAGAGAAAACATTTTTAACTTGACAAAATCCCTTTGCAGTCTTTTAACAGTGGTTATTATACGTTTTGTAAAACATTTACGATCACGCAAGGGCGATTAACGTAATCGCATAATCGAGAACATAATTGTTGAGTGTTTGCCGATAATTAAATTGGGATTGGTTATTATATCTAATAATTTCGTGATTATAGAACAAATATAGTATAGACCGAAGCCATCGACGATCAACAACAATATGTTAACAGGTAACATTAGCAAGTGGAGCAATGAAAATAATTACAAATCATTATTATAATTCGATTGAAATTGCGCGTTACCGATGACGCACGATTCCATCGCTTAACCGGTTAATGAGAAGCGTTAATTATTTTTTGAGGTCCCTATCAGCGTTTATTTCTCAACAGCGCGCGCGCAGTACATGTCAAGAAAGAATATAAATTTCAATTTCACTCCTGTTTGTAGCAATTCACGTAGAAAATTTGTATTTTACCAGAGGCAACGTATTCTCTTGCAAAACACAAACAAAAATATTATGCGATGCGCTATAATTGTAAAGACAGTAGATTAACCTGACTTTCCTCAGGTGAAATAGAAAATGGCGGTCGTTGCGAAACGAGAATCACATCCAAAAGAAACAGGAGGCGCGCGCGGGGGGCGCGAGGAACGATTAAACAATGTCCGGGGAAGCGGGAGACATCGCAGAGTGACGATCGTCGGTAAAAACAACGAAACTTCCGGCGATGGGCGTCATTATACGAACGCTGTTTGTTCTCATTAAGGATAAAGTAACAAAGGAACTAACGCGCTTACTTGGGGATCTCTCGGCGTGGCCGAAACCGAGGGAATAAAGTAGGAAAGTTTCCGGATCCATTCCCTTTTTGGGCTTGAACAAGAAGTGATGACAAGGTTCCCTTCGCCGCGAGGCGACGCGGCGGGAAATTTTGCGCGCTGAATCCACCAGTTTTCTGGAAGCTCAAGTTCAAAGCCTTCCGGCCGCGCGACCCATCCCCAAGCTCCTCCAGCACCAGCTATCTAGGCATTCGCGTCGTGCTTTTCTTGCGCTGCTTGCAATTAGCTAAGATTATGGGTCTTTGTGCTTACCCGAGTTTGGTTAAGGTACGCCTCTGCTCCTCGTCGGCCATGCTCCCAGGGATACCTCCGTCAATCCGAGTTTCCTGGCTGTCGGAATGCGAGCGCAGGACACATTTTGCGTGCCGCAGGACCTGCAATTTGTTACTGCCGCGAGAAAGCCGGCGCGGCGAGGAATAGTCCCAGAAGTATCCGGACCGGTCAAACGAAATTGTAAATTATCCCAGGAACTATTCCAACCAGCTGCAGACCGACCAGAATCTTAATTAACCTTTACTTTCCTGTCTATTGCCTTCTACGTCTATCGACCCGCCACCACAGTGGCCCAGAAACCCATCTTTTTCGACAAAAATCTGCCGACAACTCAGTTTTTTATCGATTCAATTGGAATTTTTTTTTTAAATGTTCGTGAAGGACTATATATACTTTGATGACGTGCTTCATTCTTAAAGTGTCCTGATAACTGTGATCAACTTCTTGCCCTGAATTTTTTTGGATTTTTTTTTTATTTTGGCTATCACAAGCCAATTGTTTCAATGATAGAATCATAGAAAATCATAGAAAAAATAATGAACGATCAAAATAATTTAAAAAAGAATAAACAATTTATAAAACTGTTTTAAATTAATAGAAACGGTTAAATAAATGTGAAATATATTAAGTTAAAAAAATCATTGAGAAGGAATTATTTGTTTTGTATATTCTGTTGAAATTTCATTGCAATATCTTCAGTGGTTTAAGAGTCATTCAAAAATGTCGCGTACTTCTTCGATCGAGCCCACTGTGCGCCGCATTTTGCCTCGTGGCGATTCGAAGCGTTTTTTACGCGAAAGCTGACGTTACTTGTTGTCAGCCATTCACAGGAAAATCCATCGGGGACTTCGTCAGTTTTATTCTTTCGAGATAATCTGGATAATCAGGAATAAAGAAAACGTGTAAAACAACACTGAACCTCTAAATTCTGTAGAGAAGAAGAAGAAGCAACGCGGACACATTTGTAACGAACCGCCGCGCATCGTTGCGTGTTCGTTTTAATGAAATGAATAAGTCACGGTAATTCGACAACTTGATTCAGCCGTCGATAAATAGCCGGGCTGCAATGAACATTTTCGGCCGATGCAACAAATTAACAGTTTATCTTATAAATTGACCATAAAATGTTGGGATTGGAGTTTCACTGGATTACCGGCGCGGGAAATGTAATTGATTCAATATCCTGCGACCGTCGCGTCGCGTCGGCCATCTTGACCATCTCGCGCTTTCATTTATCTCCGCAATTTGATTGCACCGATACCAATTTCGCGTTCGTTTACCGTTAACTTATCCGCTCGTTCATTTATTCGCTGTTTTAATCACTGTTTGATCTTCGAAGGTTCTCATACGTATCTATCTACCGTGGAAAATTTCGACGAATTTTTGCCGCTGTAGTTGATATTTCACGGCGCGAAAAGTATTACGTACCGGATGAAAACTCGATTTTGAACTTTCCCAGTGATTTCAGTACGTTTCGCGTCGCATGCTAAAATAGGTAGTCGTAAGTCTGCAAAATGAAGGAGGCCGGGGAACCCCGACCACTACCTGTTGCTATCGTGGACAGTAAGTAACACGAGCCACTGGATAGATTTCGTTTCGTCGGCTGCTTCGGATTTTAATGAAATTTTTCTCGACGAGGAAAGCGAGGATGAAAGCTGCTCGGGATTATTTCGCGGTGATTCCGGATTTTACTTCCGCTCCGGGAAAAACGGTTCTAAATTTTTCTGACTTCTATGTATATGGTAGGCGTATTGATTACGATCGAGGCAGCTCGAGGGGGATGCTCGTTTTTCTCTTTTATTTCGAAATAAAAACTGTCAAGAAACAGAATTAACACAAAAATGTTTCTTATACAAGACTGTAGCTTTGAATCCTTCGGATGTCTTTACTCTGTTGCATTTCCCCGCAAAATTACAAAGTTTCTTCGGTTTATAACAGAAACAGAAATTCTTAAAATAATGAGGAGTGTGACGAAGCGCGGTCTAATATGTTAAAACGTCAGATCCGCAGCAATTACATTCGAACATGAAAGCGCCATCCAGACGAAATAAGAGAAAGAATCTCTTCCGACAATTAATTTGCAGAATAAAATACTGAGTTACGAGGACATTACGTACATAAAACTGCAGAATTTCAAGCAGTAGTAAATCTTTCTACGGGTTTCCAGTCTAGGCGGTTTTTCCAACTCCCAACGAACGTAAACCGATTAAGTCGGACCTGCGAGCATAAATGAAACATTTAATCCTCGTAGCTGCCTCGGTATAACATCGTCTCTGTAGGAGCTTTGTAATTATCGTTCTCTATAATAATTCTCATTTACAGTCGGCACCGTAACGACAGCATAAATAAACTCCAGCATTCTGTTGCCGTTTGCGAACGACATGCTGCGAAAGAATATTGTCAGCATTCCTTCAATGCCGGTGGCATAGTCACGGAACACACAAATAGTTTCTACTATTGTAGGATCACAGATGTCTTGCGTCTGAATATTCACAAATCTCTGTTTGAGATTTACAAAAAAAAGTCTTTTTCTGTCAACCGTCACATTCCAAATCAAATCAATTAACATCTGAAAGCCAAACTCAATAACGGTAACGACGTCGCGTCGCACAGGGGGTATTTGGCCCGAAAAAGTGGAAAAAAGTCGATTTCTAAATTTTTGCGTATGGCATAAAATTTTTGTTGTTCGTTGTAGTTAAAGGTCTGAAGAATAAGGCTGCAATATTGTTTTTTCTATTTGTACACCCGTGAAGTAGTAAACTTCACCGAAAGTCGAGAGATTTTAAGGCGCGTTTGGCGTTCTTAAACAGTCTCTAAGACAGCGTCTGTTCATTGGCGATTTTCAAGTGTTTGAAGGAAAATTCTGTAAATTCTTGTATTACAAAAGTTGTTCAGGTAGGTATACAGAGCACTTTCGCATAGATTTCATTTTGTTATCATCTAAATTAGTATAGTTATTAATATTTGAATATTACCAATCATTCTGTAAGCTTTTTAAAGATTACAAAACTTTATTGACAATTTTGTTATAGTATTGCGCGAGATTGCGTGCTCTTTTTGGTGTCATTACATTCGGTAAAGATTCGTGATTATAAGCCAAGAAAGTTTAAATCCGAATGTGTCCGAATTCAAATTTTATAGCCTATTTAGTATTAAGCGTTTAACAGCGTTTCGCGTACGCCTGCATGTTCGGCTACGCTTGGCCTCAAATGAAGAAGAAATATTATCCGAGGAAGAAATTTCTTATGTGTTTTCGGATGAAAATTAATGGTAGTAATTTTAAAATGTTCTTATAATATACCGGGTGAGTCATTCAAAGTGAAACAGACGTATATCTTCGAAATTAAGCATTTTGGTTAAAAAATGTTTCAGACAAAAGTTGTATGGTTTCGAGGGAGCCATAAAATGGCGTCATTGATTTGACCGTGGATAGTTGTTTGTTATTTAAATAGAAAACCGTATTTTTATTGCATATTCTTGTAGCTTGTTTTCAGAGCTTTCCAAAACGCTATAATAAAATATTTTTTTCTTAAATACTTTTCAAGTTATAACAGTGCAAATATTCCACTATCGCCTCGCTTTTTCAGGGGTTCTCGATAATCTGAGAAAAAAATGTTTCGAACAAAAGAGGAACAGTATTCAGTCGTCTACAAATTTCGATATACAAAAGTTAAAAAATTTTTTTTTTCAAAAAATTGAGGTAAATTTGATTTTTTAAATACTAAAATGTATTTTGGATTTCATAATGGCAACCGCGAGTACAGGTGTACGTACATCTAAACCGTTGTCCTGTTCAAACAGCGAAACGTATACATTCGGCAATAACATATTCGTCCGTACCTCGTACGATTTAGACAAAGGACTTCACGGTTCACCGAATCCCTATGGTCCGCGCTCTCATTATAAATAAGACGAAATCGCGCGAATCGCCCTCTTCTAGTTCAGACCCCCTTCTAGTTCAGACTCTCTTCTAGTTCAGACTCTCTTCTAGTTCCGAATTTCACACAGTTCAGACTCTCTTCCAGTTTCGGAATTCCTACCATTCAGTTCTATTGCGTCTTCAATCGAGTTCAGTTCAATCATTTTCTCGCGTTTTCGGACTCTGTTTCATTTACGGATTATTCACGGGATACAGGTCGTATTGCACCTTACCATTTCTACTATTTCATCATATTCACATATTATTTGGTCCCAAATTGTTAATCTTGCTTGCTCGTAGATTATTATCACATATTTACAGATATTATTCGTGGCTATTCCGTTGCACGAGGTTACTCATAAACCATTACGATTATTTTGTTCATACGAGCTTGCTCGCATTATCCTTCAGTTTATAATTCTTATTTTTGTGCTATTTCGTTCATACGAGCTCGCTCGCATTATCTTTCATATTACAATTGCTATTTCTGCGCTATTGTGTTCATACGAGCTCGCTCGCATTATCTTTTATATTACAATTGCTATTTTTGTGCTATTTTGTTTGTACGAGCTCGCTCGCAAACCACTACTCTGTATCTATTCGGGTTCATTATACCTTGTTTGTTTAAACCTATTATTTCGCAGCTTTATTCAGCAACACCTTGCTCCTCACTATCTCCCATGCCCCGTCGTGCCGATAGAAGCTACCAAATCGGTAAATTGGTGCGACAGCTCCGCGCCGAAGGAAGAGGCACCGTTTATAACCCGTATTTGGGAATCGCCAAACGGCCCAGGATCATTCGCGACGTCCCCTTTCTCCGTCGGGTGAAAATAGTGAACCGTCGGAAGATCGCGATACCCCCGCGACGCGAAGAAGGGACCGCTGACCGCGCTGAAACGCCTCCGCGACGCGAAGAAACGACCGTCGGACGGCCAGATTCCGAGTCTCCTCCCCCGTGGAGGTTGATACCGATCCGATTCCTTCCGAGTCTTTCTCCATTAGAGGAAATTAGCATCGAGGATCCGCGTTACGAACGCTACGTCGTCCGCAGAATACTCACCCTAAGGTGGTATTATTAAAGTGTCGTCCCAGTGACTGAGTGGAGTGATCGCGAGTGGTGCATGTGTGCGTGTGCGTCTTCGGGTTGTTCAATCCCGATCGGTCCGCCGATCAATTCCTCACATTCCTCATATTCCGTACATTCGTTCCTCTAACCCTGAATCGGTGTTTCAATCGTGTACGTCTGAGCCCAGAGGGTGCTCGGTACCGAGAGAACATCTATTCCCTTCGATCGAAAATCCTGTCACGAATCGAACAACCCACGCGTTCGGACGAGTAACACACACGCCAACATAGTGACACTCCGATCGCAGGGAGCTGTCACTGTCATCGCGCAGTTCGTCGCTCCTTCGCGGCATTCACGCCGGACGACGTCCGTCCCGTGTACATTCATTTCCCTCTTCGCCCCCTTTAACAACAGACACCGGTATCGGGTCCCTGATCAGACGTGGACGTTACGCGCCACGTGGATCTAAGATCGTCTCATTAAATTACTCGGTTACGTCCCCGTCCGGCCCGCTCCATTCCGTCGGACCGTTCCCGACCCGGGACGTAACACTATAAATAACGCTAAAATAGTTTTTTCCACTTTTTCAGGCCAAATACCCCACTGTGCGTCGTTATTGTTCCTAATATCTACATTCAGCGGAGTTCACAACGGCATCACCACCCTACACTATTCAGTTTACCGCTAATTTTGATTTATATTTTTCCATCAAAACCAATACCAGCCCATAGGATTTCGCGGGACGCCACTTCGGCATGAAAAGAAAGATTGGCAGCAAGCGATTCGCGAAGTCGGAGCAGAGCGTCGCACGTCGGTAACTCGGAATTAAAGTCCGGGGGATCCTTTTATTCAATTCGCCGGCGTTCCCGCATTAACCTTGTCCTTAGCGGGTTGGCGATTAACGCGTTAAAAGCACCATTTTGGGGCACGCTGAGGAGGACACTGCGTCGCCGCGCCGCGCCGCGCCGCGTCGGCTCTCATTCTACGGACTTTACTAATATCCCTAAGTGCATCGTCAGCCGCTTGATGCAGCGTTGCACAAGCTCTGATACTCTGCACTCTGGGGTTCACTTACTTTTTTCCCGCCCTTCTCCCTCGCCAGGGGAGGATAGGGTAGGAGAGGGGAAAGAGGCCCGTGTTCGCTCTCCGTTCTTTTTCATCGGTTCATACTTGTGCCGCTCTCCGTCATTCCCTTTCAACTCGCCTCATTCTGTCTCGCGTCTCTCCCCTCGATTCCTAACAGCGTGGTTCTGCACGCGGGTTGTACCCGCTCGCGTAGCCGCTTTCGAACCGCCTCGACTCGCTCCGACTCGCTTCGACTCGTCCCGACTCGTTCGCGCTAGCGAGCTCTCGAGATCCCCACTTCTCATGATTACTTCCGATTTTATCCTAGACACAGAAATTGTGGTGGTATGCCCACGGTTTCCCAAAGAATGGTAATATAAAGTAGTGCACCTGTGTTTTCTCCGACGCAGAAAGGAAAGAAAAGGGCGGAAAGCGTGGTGGCGGGCGAACACCGCCGCGCCGCGCCGCGCCGCGCGAAAGAATAAAGATACGCGAATGGCGATGCCGAACGAGCGAGCAGGAAAAAGAAGCGACCGACAGAGACAGCGCGAAAGAAACCGACAGACGAAGACAGTCTGAGAACCTCGCGAATGCGCTACGCCTTGAACGTGTTGTACCGCGACCTTCCTTTCTCGTGAACTTCCCCTCTCGGTCTCGTTCGCATTCGCGTTCTCTCGTCGCAAAAATACCCCGTTCGCAACACTTCCTACCTGTTAATGGCGGCGGCTCTTCTATGCATTGTCCGCGGTCCGCGGGGAACCTCGAAAAACTATCGCCTCCATCTTTAGCCGGTGTTGTTTCCTCAAATCGAAAGAGTTACGGCAGTTTGCAATAGGTTACATTTCACGTGCGGAACTTTTCTCAAAAATGCTCTTATCTTACGTTTAATACCATTTGTCTGTAACATTCAGTGGTTTAACTTGTTTCCATGTCTCCGATGGAATAATTTTTAATAAACGTTCCAAGCTACCTTGTACTCGTGGAACTTTTATTATGGAGCTTCTAAAGCGTCTGTTTCACGAGGACACTTTTTAAAGAAGTTCTTCAAAGTACCTTTCTACAAAAGTTCGAAGTTCAAAGAGAGATAACTCTTTACTTTGATCCCTGATTATTCCCCTTTTTCCTCATTTCAACCCCCGTTGTTGCTTTCGAAGAGGCGTCCGTATCTTTTCGTTTAATTTCTTGACAATGCGATATCGTCGCGATAACGCAGCCGAATTTCAGCCCGTATCAACGACGAGTCACGGAATATTTCCACGCAAGCATCTGCGAACATTTTCATGGCAACGTTATATCTGTATTATTTTCGAATAGGGAGATGCGAAAGTGAATTCGCGTTTTCACAGCGCGGCGGTATTACACGGTCGAGGAAACGAGTTTCGGCGTCGTTTACCGTAACGCCGCGCCCGCCCGTCTGGCTTCGCAACACCTCGTTTCGAACAGTTAACATTGTTTAAATTGCTGGAACTGCTTAATTATTAATTGACGTGCTAAACAAAGGATCCTAGTGCCATTCATTCCTGTGAACGGCAAGAATTAAAGGTATTAAAGATAGTAATACAAGCACCGCAAATTAAAGAGTTTAAATGTTCAGCGTGAACAATTTTCAGCCACCGTGAACGCCTATTGTTATTTTCTAAATATACTGTCGGTGTACAAAATATTCGTACACATTAAAAAAACGAATTACTTTTTCAAAATTGGACCCAACAGCTTGAGTTTCTTTTCAGACGTTAGAAGGATTAGTTTACTAGCTAATGTGTAAATAACTTTTTTTTTAAATTGTTATTGGTCGCAATTGCGAAGGAAATAGGTCACGATTTTTAAATTTTTTATCTGTACCTGTAATGAAAATTTAGAAGGCGGCTCTCTGGTAGGTCTAAGTCAGTTATATACTTGTACAAAGTTTCATCGAAATCGATCAAGGATGTTACGAAATATAATTGATTGAAAATAGCAAAAATCGTAAGAATCTGTGCGATTTAAATGAATTGCAAACCGTAAATTCAAAGATTTTTAAATCTTACAATGCCCATAGCTTTTTTATCTGTCAGCCAATTTCAATGAAACATATATACATATATATATATATATACAGTACATATATATAACTTACTTAGATTTACAAAATACATGTATTAAATTTTCATTACAGGCACAAATAAAAAATTTAAAAATCGTAGTCTTTACTGTTCCCTTCGTAATTGCGACCAATAACAATTACAAAAAAAATCATTTACACATTAGCTAGTAAACTAACCCTTCTAATGTCTCAAAAAAACTCAAGCTGCTGAGACCAATTTTGAAAAATGTATTCGTTTTTAAAAGATGTACGAATACTTTGTACACTGACTGTACGTGCTTTATATGTCGGTTATGTAAAAGTTTATGCAGGGTGTGGCCGGACGGGTGGTACAACCGAGCAGGGGGTGATACTACATGTAAAAATAAGTCGAGAAAAGGAATAACATTTTTTCGTTTGACGCTTCGCGCGCGTTTTCGAGAAAATCGAGTTTAAAGTTCCGCTAGGTTCGCCTGCTTTAGTATATGCCCAAAGTAGAATTGGTTAATCATGGTCAGACGCGTCAGACAATTCCTATGCAATAGCACGTGTATTCGCTGCATTTTCAAACTCGATTTTCTCGAAAACAAAGCGTCAAAACAAAAAAATGTTAAGGTGGAGTGGGGTAAGTCCGCCCTAGTTTTTGCAAAGTTGGACTTCACACTGATGTATTTTCAGTCTGGTATGTAAAAACTTAACGTTCTTGGTATCAAACTCTTGCCACGGTTATTACTGATGAATTAGTATTATGTAGGATTCTAATTTTGCTTGCAAATTATCATTTTGATAGGATATTGTACAAAGTGTCAACTAGGACGAACTGAGAGTCAAAAATGCTTTCGAACCTTGTTTCAAGTGCTACGGGGCAAGAAAAGAATGATTAACAAACCTACTATAAAATGCTTTTTATTGCATTCAATATATTGTTTAGTTTTATAGTTATCCATTTTTAAACAAACATGCACTCTTATGCTGAAATATGAAAGGGGACACAGTGATATTAAAACAAAGTTTAAAAATGCTTTCGAACCTTGTTTCATTTGCTACGAGGCAAGAAAAGAATTATTATCGAGCCTGCTACAAAATTCTTTTTATTGCATTAAATATATTGTTTAGTTTTATAGCTACCCATACAGTACGGACTTACCCCACTGTGATTTTACGCACTTGCCCCGTGTATTAATATTTACGGGGCAAGTGCACCTTAGTGTTTTTCTCAATAAATTTTAAAAAATACGATAAAAACGGTTTATTTAATGTAAACCTACATCAATATTTGTTGTACTTATCTAAAATAACAACACAGAATATATTAATAACTTGTAAACTATTGCACGTTCAGGGTAACCTCAAAGTTGTACGTGTACCTCGCACGTGACTGTTTGGCATTGGTTGATTTAAGCAAGGAAAACACCTTTATTCTTGGGCGACATCTATGTAGAATAGTTCATACTAACTTATACTACATTAATAAATACAACCTAGAGAGATTTCGTTCATATTGTAATAAAAATAACCAATTAACGGACTTGCCCCGTAGACGGACTTATTAACACTTTACCTACCGGAAGCCTATTAATAGGATTTTCAATAATTGAGCTGTACCAAAAAAAAGCAGAGAAATTTTTGTTTACATTGCAATCTTAAATGAAACTACTAGATGACGTTATTGAGGGTGACTTGTTAGTTCACAATGAGAATTGCTGTTGCTCTATTGAAGGTTCTATTAAAAACTGTTTAGCCATGTATCATAGATTTTTCAAAATTATACAATAATCACCGGTAGGTAATGTGCTAATATACTTACTAATGACGGACTTAAATGTATTTTACTTCTGAAAGTAAATCTCTGTTGGTTTGACCTAACATTTTTACAGTAGCCTAACAATTTACCAGTGACGAGATCAGCGATTAAAGCAGATGCTTGCATGTAATAACATGCGAGAGGATCTTAATATGCAGAAGATCCTCGGATCACGATAACCACTGTGAACAGATCATTCTTTCGAAATACTTCCGTTCAACGAATAGAGCCGGATAAAAGGGCTGCCGTGGCTCGTCCAAAAAATCCTGTTACCCGTGGAAGCGGGAAAGAGATCGAATGGGTCGAGTAGGTCCTCGAAGATGGGGAATGATCCCCGTGCGATGCGAAATCCCGTTGAATCTGGTGGGTCGGGTCGGGCCTCTCGATCTCCTCATCGTTCTCCCCTTTTCACGTCGATCCGTCTTAGATCGTGGAACGTGGAACGGCCTCGGTACACTCTCAATTAGCATCCGAAGAGAGTCGGACAAGCTGAATCGGGAACAAACCGGGTCTTGGTTCGGAAAAGATGAGAGAGAGAGAGAGATAGGGACAGAGATCGGTGGATAGACAGAGATCCGGCCGCGCGCGTTATTCAAGATACCGAAACTGTATCTGCGGCCTTGGTGGCCTGGCATTTAAGGATTACCGGAGTTCAGCGCAATATTAGGAGGGCGGGAGAAGGACAACAGACAGACGACGCGACGCGACGCGACGCGACGTTACGCGACGAGAAGACGAGAGGAATAACGCGAGGTTGTAGTCTATGGAGTGAGAACAGTGGAAGTGTGCAGGTATTATTCATGGATTACCTCACTTGTCCCGGCTACAATCCTCCCAAAGCCTCCATTAGAATAATTGCTTCTTCATCTTCGCGCTTGTGTGGTTGTTTCGCCCAGCAGAGCGCCGCGCGTCATTCTCTTTCACTACCCCGATCCGCTTCACCCTACCAACCGGTTTCCTTCTACCCTTGCCACTTAGCCGCGTACGTACCACACCGTGCATCTCGCGTATGCATCCCCGACATTCTTCTGTCAGCCCACCTTTTCGTCACCCGATACCCACGCCCAAGCCCCTGCTTCGAATATCGCGGGCCCTTCCTCCGCGAACGCGAGCTTCCAGAGGTTCCCAAACTTGTCTGTCCCATTGGCCACCTTTTATAAAATAATTCTTGGTTAATAACGTTAATAAAATTAATAATTTTGTCCAACTTCTTACGATTCTGGCCCACTGCGCTGGCGCTGATTGGAACCGCGCGAAAACTCCGGGAAGCGTTCGGTCCTTCTAAAACGATGGAGAAGAGAAGAGAGTGCGGGGGCGGGAAGAGAGAGAGAGAGAGAGGTGAAACGTGCAATTAATTTCCAACGCACTGTTTCAGGCGTAAGATTGAAAATGCTCGTAGCCCGATGGGGCTTTGATCCGGCACACGAATCGCCCGGCAGTTTCTCGGGTAACCAACGGGGGGTTAATCGCGTTGCGGGCTCGGTACCATGGGGTTTGCCCGACAAATTGTTCACGAAAGCGCGGCGAATCGATACGCTCGGAGCAGAAGCAACAGGGTTGGCAGCAACGGCGGTGGATATACAGGAGGAATTAAATAGCGTATCGGGCTCGATGCCGATGCCGATACGGTCTTCGGATGTTTTACCAAGGATCCATCGGATATCACGAGGGCAGGGGCTCGTTCGGAAAAAAAATATATCTACCTACACCCCCGGATAGCAACGGTGCCCGTAAATGTCGCGTGAAATGCAATTTCGCGAGCCGCCGCGACGTTCGCGCGTTTCATTCGATGATCCTCGTTATCCTCGTTACGCGTGCCCGTGGCAAATTGCGTGCGAAACCGTGAGAATAAATTGTCTCCGCGGGAACGTCAACGACGACGACGACGACGCACACACCACCCCCGAAGCGTCGCGACGAAACTCCTTTTTCCATCGTTGCCAGCCACCCACCCCTCGCCCCTCCAGGATGCGATCCTGCGAATATTTAGTTACCGTTGAACTACACTCGTTACCGTTTCATCTTCTCCTGGCAGATACGTGCGACGATTCCTTGAGTCCCTCCAACTCTACGACGACGCCTCTTGAACGCGTCGATCCTTGGCGGGCACGTCTCCTCTGTAAAATGCTAAACGCCCACCACTCGATTTCCACCCTGAACAGGGTGTCCCATAACTCCTGGAATACCGGGATACCGAATAATGAAAAAGTTCTGTACACCGCCGCCGCAGAAAGTACAACGAGCTCCCTAAATATCTCGCTTAGCTTTTACGGAAAGAGAAATGTCTGACGGTGGAAGTACACGGTGTGTTCGAATTGTTAATGGAGATTGGTTATAACTCGACCGTGGATCCATATGCGAAATAAATGTGGCCTGCGTTCGATGCCAGAAACAGGAGCCACTTAACCGGTCAGTTCAATAGAATGAAAACAACACAACAGTATTTTTATCATAAATGCATGATGAGAAAAATAATGATGAAAAGGAATAAGATCTTTCGTTAACTATCCCGTAAGGTATAATAGCATAAGTAACTACGATTTCTGGAGCTAGGCGTTTCTATGAATGACGCGTTTTAAAACGTCGGAAAACGTTTCCCTTGAATACCGAACAGAAACGAGAAAGTTAGTGACAAAAAGCAGGTCTTGTTAATACGCGCGCGACCTTTTTACGCGGAAAATTAAATTTTTAAAATAAACGTTTACACCGAGTAGGTGAAAAAACTCCATCATCGCGCGGGTCTCGGCGTTTACGCAGCGCGAAATCCCCCTCGTTTTGCCACGCGAATTTTTTGTTCGCTGTTTCATCAGCCGCGATCAATAGCGACTATTTCCCTTTACCTATGTCGCAGTGTGTTGCGCGGCCGCGAATAATCAATCGCCGGAAAATTAATTTTTGCGTGTTCAAAATACCGGAATCTGGTGACCGACGTGAAACTCCTATAGAAAGCGGCTCCGGCGCGCCGTGACTAGGCTTTGCAATTCAAATTTTTCAAAAAACTCCTCTTCACAATAATTATTTCTTAATATTTACTCTCCCAGTGAATAATATACTCTCGAAAATCTATATAAATAAAAACGTAAATGTCCGTTTGTCCGTTTGTTTGTAATCGAACATCTCCGTAAGGGCTGAACGTAGAAAGATGGGGTTTAAGCCATTAGACGCAGCGTTTCTTCGGGAAGGTTTTAGGACAATCCGCATTCGAAAAAATCCATTCGTTCAAGAGTTTTGACGAACTTTTCCACCGGCTACAACGCTAACTGCTTACTTCAAGTTATGTGAACGTGGCGCGTTTGCGAAAACATTGATGTATGATAGAATAATCGATATGGTTTCGTGTTGATTCGCGTTATAACCAATGCGTCACGACGAGAATCTTCTCAGTGGTATTCTGCTTCAAATTATATCGTGAAATATCTATATAAATAGAAACAATATCTATATAAATAGAAAGATTGACCTATTCGGAGTGATTTGTTCCGTAAGTTTCTCATTGCATTGGAATTCAGCTGAGTAGATTGATCTGCGTATTTTTAAACTATTAAGTTTTTTCTTTGTTTATTAGTTCGTGCTTTTTCCTTATTTAATGTTTATCAATTTTAGATGTTATTGATATAACTTTCTTTCTACTTTAGTACATAAAAAGAATGACTTGCAGAAAAGCAAACAGGTCGTCGACGATTAAGATCAGATCAAATTGAGGAAGAACGGGCATCGCAAAGAATGGTTCAAATACGTGCCAAGCTTGAGGATGTACGGTAAAATAAAACATATAAATGTCACATCTGTGACAGGTAAAAACATGCTTTTAAAAAACACTGAGCCACAGCAACGCGTGGCGGGGGAAAGCTAGTATAATATAAAAGTGTACCTAACAAGTGCAGCAGCCCGGAAACAAGTACTTGCGATTTACCACGGAAATCGAACAGTTATGTTGAAAAAAGTATTTACAAACGTCATGGTAGTGTGCTAGTTTTTCGCGGTACAGTTATAAGCAACGGACGTGCGCTTTTATCGACAGTAAAGCTTGCAGATATAAAAAAGCTTTCTGTATTTATGATGGCGTAGAAGCCCACTCTAACAATGTTTATGCTGGTTCTACGGTTTTAATAGTTTAGAGACTGATGATGTCGTCGGTGCATTGTATTCATTTACGTGCTAAGTCATCTGTCAGTTAATTTATTTACGAGAGAAGTCTGCTAATATGAATGGGACGTGACTGGACCGTGCATTTTATGCATTTGTAATAGCAATTTAAAGCATTTAAGAATACCAATCTATTAATTTTAGCTGATTCGAATCGATAAAGGAAGAGAGAAAGCTGAAGGAGTCCGGCGTGAGCAGCAGTGCCTGGTACGTACAATTTTACCGGCGCTAATTAAACATATAAATTCGCATACAGGATAATGAATACCGAATGCGTGTAGCTTTAAGGATGTTCTGGAGGTACAATGGGAGACAAAAGTACAAGAAATTCGAAATCCATCAATATATTGGCAATGAAAGCCATTCATGAGTATATTTTGCATTAAAAAAATAGATTAATTTAAAAAGCTTTCATTTGATTAGTGAATTTCATGTTCTATTTATTTTTTAATCAATTTGTCTTCATATTGTAAAAAATTGTTAGTGACTTTTGCGAGTAATTGTACCCTCTGATTTGAACTTCAAGATTTTTTAATCAAATTGTCTTCATATTGTAAAAAATTGTAAGTGACTTTCGCGAATAATTGTACCCTCTGATTTGAACTTCAGGATAATAAACACGACAAATAACAATGACAACACGATAAATTTGACGTTTTGTAACAGTTTATAATTCTTTGCTCTGTAACTGTTTAGTGAATCCTAATAAATTTGGAACATAATTAATTACATCATTTTTACTATATATAAAAAGAAACTGGAGCCGTTTTTCAAGGTTTAAATAGGGTTTGAAGTGGAATCTTATGAATTCTCCATAAGAAGACGTGTTAAAATGTGCAAACTTTAAGTTGCTATAATTCTGAAACGGTGCAGTGAATAGAACTCAAACTTTGGTAATTGCATTAATTTAGTAAGAATTATATCTTGTCAAATTTAAAAAAATTTTGTTGTGTTGTTATAAACCTCCAGAACATCGTTAATCCTGTTATACTCGGGTGCCCGAGATCAATGCCACCTTTAAAATCAGCGATACCACTCGACATACGAAAGCTTCTTCAAATCAAACGTGGATATGGTCTCGCCATAGTAGCTGTCTAGCATATAATGCAATTGTTGCAGGTAATGTGCTTGGGTAGAGTACACCATAGTCATTGAATTGGCCGTGGTAAACCGAGAGCTTGGTCTGCTCGTTTCCCTACACTCGTGTTGTTTACCGAGATATTACAGCACTCTGGGAAATATGGGACGACGAATTATTAATATAAACCCACTCGGAACTAAAAAATCCAACACCTCAAACATATTAAGTATAAAGAACGAAGCAACGTTTTTTTTTTATTAAATCGAGACGAGCGGGTTCCTTGTAATATATATTATACATATGTATACAGTAAGGAACATAACTGATTCAACACACTTTAAATCAGAATAACTTTTTTATGAATGGACCAAACGACTTCAATTTCTCTGTAAGGCTAGAAGAATTAGTTTAATAAGTGACGTCTAAACAATATTTTGAAAAAATGCATTCAGTCGGAATTGCGAAAAAAATAGTAAACATTGATTTTTACGACTTTTTTAGCTGGGCCAATAACGAAAATTTAAAAGATGTGTTTGGTCAACTTGTATAAATTATATACGCTCTGAAAATTTCATTGAAATTGGTTAATTGGTTTACTAGTTATAAATGATCAAAAGTGGTAAAAAGGCCGAAAATCTTCAAAATTGCAATTTTTGTACGGGGTAAGTCCGTACTATCACTGTGGGGCAAGTCCGTACTGTATGGTTAACTATAAAACTAAACAATATATTTAATGCAATAAAAAGCATTTTGTAGCAGGCTTGATAATAATTCTTTTCTTGCTCCGTAGCACTTGAAACAAGGTTCGAAAGCATTTTTAAACTTTGTTTTAATATCACTGTATCTCCTTTCATATTTCAGCATAAAAGTGCATGTTTGTTTAAAAATGGATAACTATAAAACTAAACAATATAAATTAATGCAATAAGAAGCATTTTATAGCAGGCTTGTTAATCATTCTTTTCTTGCCCCGTAGCACTTGAAACAAGGTTCGAAAGCATCTTTAACTCTCAGAGACGGACTTGCCCCATTTTCGGGGTAATAACTGTGGCAAGAGTTTAATACCAAGAACGTTAAGTTTTTACATACCAGACTGAAAATACATCAGTTTAAAGTCCAACTTTGTAAATTATACGCTTTAAACAACTTCCTCTTTTTTTGGATTGTACCTAATTTTAAAAACCGGGAGTTAGACGTTTTTGGAGTAAAGGAGATTCTAAACAGAACCATATAGGATGGCTATCTCGATGTCAGAAACGAAAAGTTAAAGATTTTGAATAACAATTTTGGCGTTTGGAAGGTGTTGAAATTAATTAAACGTTTTGTAAACGATCGAGAAACAGTCTCATTGTCCCTGTTGCGAATGTAATGATACAGTGCTCGCGCGATAAATACAGCCGAGTTATGGTAATTTATTGAATTTACATAGATAATAAATATGGTGTATCTTCTATGATAAATTGCGTTGAAACGGTCAACAACCAATTCAACGTGAAATTTTAATAATGCATTGCCTTTTAATAATGAGCTGACCAGTAATCTTCCAACCACCACGTTCGTATTTAAACATGATGATTTCCAGTGCCGATGAATTATTTATTGGCATCCCCCATTTACATTTATTTTAACGCCGCGCCGGGCGCCGTACCGATGGGAATGTATCCCGTGACGATGCCCCTCGACAGTTACAAATTCAAAAGTAAGTTATTTCAATTGATAATGTTAACTTAATACCAAATAATGTTTAATATTAACTGCCCGGCGAGTTCCGACGTGAATGCAAAACCAGAGATTATCGATAAATCGGTCAAATGAAAGATAAATATTAATATCAAAATTTTCTATATTTGTAAAGAAAATATTACTACCTTCCTATCGTTATTCTACAGCGGGGATGAGCAACCTTTTTTTACAACGGGCCAGCTACAAATTTTAAAATGTTGTGCGAGCCAATAAACCTAGTATAAAAAATTGCAGAAATAAAACACTTATTAATAGCAATACTATTAAAAAAACGGCGAAAGTTATAAGTGGAAAAGGATTATTCAATGAGGAATTTGGCATTGCTTCTTTGCCATCAATTGGTCTATATTTACAGATATAGATGACACAGCAACTCGCACGCAGCTTTCTAACCATACATCATTTAATCTCGGTCGGTGATCGCTTTTAATTATTTTCATTGCGGAAAATAATTGTTCGCAAACATAGGTGCTTCCAAAAAGTGTCATTATTTGATTTGCATGTGCGCCTAATCGTGGGAATTTTTCTAAATTCATGTAATTTTGATAGAAATTATGTATGTCAGCATTTTGAAATTTATTTTTTAAATCCGTGTCGCTTTGTGAATCTATTAACTCCATTTGTAACCAATCCGGAACTGTTTCCACGTCTATATTAAATGGTGAAGAAAAAATGTTAAAACTAAGAACGGTTTCTTCTGACCGAAATATTTTAAATCGCGATTTAGACAACTCAGGACTTCTGCAAGGCCCATTTTCAGGAGTTCATCTCGGCCAATGAATGGCCGCCATATTCACCTGATTTGAATCCGTTGGATTATTCTATCTGGGGAATTCTTGAGGCAAAAGCTTATGCTAAACTTCACAACCCAGTGGAGTCGTTGGAGCATGATTTGAAGAAAGCGTGGAACGAAATTGACGAAAATACGCTGCACGCCGCGCCGTGATTGATCATTTTCCGAAGCGTCTCGAGGCCTGCATAAAGGCAAATGGAGGTCATGTCGAAAAAGACTTTGTACAACATAAATTTCCAATGTTATTATTGTGTTTGATTTAGTAAATAAAAATTTTGTTGCACATTAATTATGTAGAAAGGTTCCAAATTTTTGTCGCACCCTGTATATTATTTTATCAACCCTCCGCGAACCAGGTGGGGTTAAATTAGCATTAATTTCGAAAATGCTAACTCGTACATGCTTGTTCATTTTTCAAAGATAAATCTTTGTTTCATTTCCATTCGATCCTATTATAAAATCGTCGAGACATGATCTGAATTGACTGTGGTCTACAAATTAAATCCACATGGTTCGGAGTGCGGCTGTTATCCCCTGGTTCGCGAATGCAAAATTAATTAACTGAACAAAGAGCCGCCGGATAAATTTTTACTTGTCTAACAAAATCCGATGTAACTTTATCCCGCCATTAAACAGACCGTGGAGCAAACACTAGAGGCAGAATAAAATTCTGTTGGGTCCGAGGTAGCGTTATAGACGGTTCTCGATCTACGGAGGTTATTAATATGGTAGAAAATACTTTAATTAATTCCGGTTCCGCTAGATTTATCTGCGAAAATGTAAATTTGCATGCACGTCCGCCATCCTGATTATCATACATTCATTATTCATTAAACCCCTGTTAACTGTTCTAACGATTTTCGGTAGACACTCGGAGAAAGTAAGCAAAAGAAACGGAAGTTGTTTTCCACAAGGAAATTGGTTCTCTGCTATCCTGCGAAGGCGAGGCAATGCGCGACAAGGTGAGGCGAGGCGAGGCAAGTCCCGGAGCGTCGCGCCAGGTAAAAAAGGAAACAACCGCGTGTACAGGGAGAAGCTCGTGTGTATAAATACATAAGAAAAGGCAGGAAAAAGAGGTGGCGACGAGAAGCTGGCTGGTACATAATCGCGTCGCGACAAAGAATCCATAAAAGGTTGGGCTGCTGCGTTTTTCGTGTAGTGCCAAAGAAGAGAGCAGCGAGACTTTAAGCTGCGGCGCACTCGTGTCCCCGTGAACACAATAATGCTCCGCTATTAACCGAGAGCTTGTATTAAGCCCTCGAAAAAAGCTTTCATGCACTTAACGACAAATAATATGAGAAGTGGTGCTACAGGCGGCCGCCAGGACGGCCGTGTCTCGCCGACGACGTTCTACGACCGAGACTGTGGATGCATGTGCACGCCGCGCCGCGTGCACCTGCAAACGGATTTCATGATATATATTGTGCGTGTTCTTTTCGGCGAAACTTACAGCCGACGCCCCTCGTCGGCCGACTGGCGCACGTTTCACCCTTTGATTACACGCGAGAATCGCGCGATACGTATCAGCGACTCCTCTAAAGAGCTGCGGAAGTGGAAGACATTATGCCACCAAAGAATTTTTCACCGATCCCCGGTGGACTCCATACGTCGCGACGAAATGTGATCTTCCATTTTTATGCCGACAGAAATTTAGAAATAATTTCCAATTTTCAGAATAAAAAATTTCTGTAAAAAATTGCTTGTTTTATCAGTACTACGGAACAAGGAAGAATTTTTTTAAACCATGTCTTGGACATTGGTATTGTTACGATAGTTGAAGAAGCTCTTAAATGTAAATATTGCAAGAAGCTTTGGATTAATTGTGCTAGCTCTTCCCGGAATTGTTATTTCGTTATCTTCTGACTCGACGTGGCATCTGTGGTATCTGCACAGAAGTAGAGAAAGTATTTCAATGATAAGTAGAATCTCGAAACAATAAACTTCGAAAAAATCTTTTATTTAGTATGATCAGAGAGGAAATGAGAGTGCTCACGCCCGGGGTTTGGCCGTGCCACTTTTGTCTCCACAGATTTAATAACACTAAAATGGGTTCTGTTTCCTGCTAAAGATGGTGTAGGTTCTATTCCATGCTAAAGATGATGTAGGAGCTGTTCCAGGCTAAACATGATGTAAAGCATGCATGGCCAGAAGTAGCACGCGTGCTAGGGATTCTCAAGGAATACCCCCACTTCTCCCGGTCGCGCGTCTCGATCCCCGTGATGGCCGTAGTGCTCGGAGCAACTAGGGCCGTCAAGGGGATTGAGACGCGCGGCCGGGAGAAGTGGGGGTATTCCACGGCTATTCCTCGAGAATCCCTAGCACGTGTGTTATTTCTGGCCATGCCTGATGTAGAGCCAAAAGTGGCACGGCCAAACTCCGGGCGTGAGCACTCTCATTTCCTCTCTGATACTATTAAAGACTGCTAGCCTTATGGAAGATCGTGTCACTCGAATATTTCGGTGTTCTCTTACGTCCTCTAGGATATATTCTGACTGGAGTGAGAAACAGAAGGCCATCGACATGATCTCGTCGGTGCAGAAAGCAAATCGTCACGGAACCATATTGATCATCATGAATTGTTACATTCTGTACCGAGCAGATATTTCAGACGATGTTGGTTTCAATAGGACAAAAAATTCCTAGAAATATTGAAGCATAATTTTAGGAAAATCAACAATTCCTATTTCAAATTTTACATGGGTCACCTCAATTTGTAATTTCAAAATATTTCATAAACGAGAATTATATTACCTTACACTTTTTTATACATAAATGTTACAAGAATTTATCTGTGAGAACAGAAATAAGTTCAAAAGACGTTACTGTAAAAAATTAGATAGCAAGGTGGTCAAAGGAGTGCTTGTCCACACCGTTGGCAAAAGGAATTATTATAAACATTAAACAGATAGAATTAATAAATGTCTCATAGTATTATGTTGAATAAATTAATGCGTGCGAATATTCATGGTTTAAGTTTAAAAGTTACCCTGTATCTCGAGTTTTATTGTCTATTTTTACGAAAAAATTAGATGGAAGGGGATCAAGGGAGTGCTCGTTAACATCATTAGCAAAAGGAATTGTGATAAACATTAAACATCCAGAAATAATCAAATCTGTGAATTGTATTGAATAAATTAATGCATGTGAATGTTCATGGTTTAAAAGTTATTCCGTATCCCGAATACTACTTGCCACTTTTACTAAAAAATTAGGTGGTCAGATAGCCAAGGGATTGCTTGTGGAAATCGCTGTAAAATGGAATTGTTATAAACATTAACCAGCTGAAAATAATAAATTTATCAATAATTTGCACGGTGATCAACATCGATCGATATCAGTCAGTCAGTCGGGCCGGGGGGGGGGGCGCGGGCGGCGTGAGCGGTCGGGCTCCGGGACCAAGAGGACCAGAAGGACCAGGGACTTACCAGAGGTGGACCAGAAGTGGACAAGGGGTCATCTACAGCTACCCTGGCCTACCTTCAACAATCCTATTTCGAACTTCAACTGTTCATTCAACGAACACCGGTAAGTTTTATTACTAATATTCTTCAATGCTTCCTTTGTCTACCCTTGGCCCAGTTTCAACAAACCTGTCCTTCAACTGTTCATTCAACGAATACCATCGATTATTATCTATGATATGCTAATTGAAATTTTCATCGAGACTTTCGGTATTGTGTCTTCTTTAAATTTATATTTCTTGATTAAAATTGGTATTCCTCCGATCCGAGGTCCCTCAGGGGCTCACTCACGGATAGGGCTGTGAGGCAGTACGGGGTGTAGGTGTAGCGTCCCCGGGGCTACCCGAAGCACATATATATAGGTTGCATTCGTGTGAGGAGTTAGCATATAGCTCTCGTGAGTTGGTTGTATTCGCACTCTTGTGCAAAGTTAGGTAATCACTTATGTGCTGGTCGTATCCGCACTTGTATGCGGGGTTAGATTCGCACTCGTGTGCGGGGTTAGTTTGGTTCTCGTGAACTGGTCTCAGGTTTGCTCTAGTGAGCTGGTATTAGGCTTGCACTCGTGTGCCGGATTATGTATTCTTATGTCTAACTATTATTAGTCTGTTTTAGGTAGATTACACCAAGAAGAGGACACACCAAGAAAAGGGCAAACCAAGAAGAGGACATACCAAGAAGAGGACAAATCAAGAAGACTGCGTATTTTTAAGTTAGTATTATTTGCCGAGCAATTATTGTCTTAGCGTCACCCCCGAACCAGAGCCTTCTGCTCAGGCTCATGTTTCTTCTTTGCGAATCAAAGCCTTCTGCTTTGATTCTACCGTCTTTTGCGTTTAGTCTTTTGGCCCACAATAATTGCTCGGCTTGCGTGCGTTAATTTTTAAGCTTGTATATCTTCGTTGTAAATATGTCAAGTAATTATTGGCGTAACGTCACTTTACTTGACTCGTAGTTTTGACTCCTACGCAGCAGAAGGCTGTGTCGGACCTTGCTTGTATGATTACATAACATTTTGCAATGTCACCTTCCCTCGGAGCAAAATATATTATTCAAGCTGATTTATTTTTTCATAATTTTTCGCATACTTCGATAGAGCAAACACAACATCTTCAAAGGCTATAGCCGGGTTTGATGGTGAAATTCGCCCCCGGCGGGATTTTAATCGAGCTTGGACCATTCGATAGCTTACCCAAAAAAACCCCTCTCTGCCAAGTTTCAGCCCCCTATCTCATCCGTAAGGGTATAAGTAAGGGAAAAATCGAAAAACCAGTTTTTGGCCCATTATCCCTATTTATTGACAATTAAAAATTCTGAGAAAAATCTGACACATTTCGGATACCAAGCCACATAGGCAAGCACTGCTTGTAAAAAATGAAAAACACGAAAAAAAATCGAAAAAATGCAGATTTCATATAGAAATCTAAAAGGTGCTACTCCAGATTTAATTTAGCAATGAGATATTATCAAAAGTATTATGCTCAATTTTTTTCAGATTTTTGTGAGGTGTGCGTCATAGTTAAAAAAAATAAAAACCGTTTTCGGCGTTTTTCCTAAGTTATACTTATATTTTCTGAATCATAAAAATATATTATGTGATATTAAACGTTCCTACGTTCAGAAAAATATCTCCCGGACTTTAAAACTTGCCTAATACAAAAACTATAATAATACTATGTACGATATATAAATGTGTCAGATTTTTTTCAGAATTTTTAATTGTCAATAAATAGGGAAAATGGGCCAAAAACTGGTTTTTCGATTTTTCTCGATAACTACCCTTACAGATGAGATAGGGGGCTGAAACTGGGCAGAGAGGGTTTTTTTTGGGTAAGCTATCGAATGGTCCAAGCTCGATTAAAATCCCGCCGGGGGCGAATTTCACCATCAAATCCGGCTATAGCCTTTGCTACACACTTCGTAGATACAACACATCGATACATTTTTTATAACAATTAATTTATTTCTTATGAAATCAATTTATTTAGTATAATGCACAACAGAAATATTTCGAATTAAAAAATTACAAATACTTTAATAAGTAATCGTATTCACTGTAACCGAATGTCCCATGATGTATGGTCAAGTATGTATATTTACAAAATATACGATGAGTGAAATTAAAATAGTACGTTCATTAATTTATAAAATCCTATCTAAAGTGGATGTAACTAATTATGAAAGATTCTCGTTCCGATTGGTTTACAATTACAAGCCCCTATACATGTGTATCCGTAAAAATGTCAAAAAGTATTAGATCGACGCAGTTAAACAAAAAGAGATCCCTTTCTAGACCTATATAGATAAACAAATTTAGGAACACACAACTCAAATTATAAATCGTAATTACAATTTGTATTTAACATTTTAATTGCTACACATTTAGGTTACCTATCAATCGAGCAACATCGTGTTTTTTTTTATCTAGCGATGAATCCTACATAGGTAATTGTATATCAGTATATAACCTAAATATTACATCTTAACCAAAGGAATTTGATGTGTAGTATAAATTTTATATCGATTAGTACTTTAATTGTTATTCCATTTATTTAACTAAGCCCATTTTCTTAGCTTCCACTTCGTATATTAATAACCTCCACATTTTGACTACAAACACTTCTGCTTCTTCGTCTAATACCTGAAACGTAGTTTAACCGATTATAATAATCAATTGGAATTCATAATACATATACAGTGGGTAACGAAAGTATTCGAACGCCCTTTAAAACAGAATAACTTTTTTATAATTGCATCTTTCGATGCGTGTCGTTTTTTCCTACGTCAACCGATTTCGATGAAATTTTCAGCATGTGTATAACTAACATAGATCTACAAAACAAATATTTTAAATTTTCATTAAGAGCCCTGATAAAAAAGTTTAAAAAATGCCTTTTTTATTTTTGCATGTAACTTTGTAAATTATAATTTTTTGGAAAATGTTTTTTGCATATCATTTCATAAACCAATGCTTCTAATTCATTATAAAAAATCAGGTCGTTTGGTACAATTATAAAAAAGTTATCCTGTTTTAAAGGGTGTTCAAATACTTTCGCGTTACCCACTGTACATTAATAAAAATTCATTACCATCTGTACATCGTCGAGTATGCCCTGAGGAGAGCTACCGGCCATTACTTTACTACAAATAAAATCTACTAACGTAGGTTCAGGTTCTCCAATATATTCGATAATCTTCTTATTGATCCATGGCCTTATCCTCTTTTCCATTAACGTCTGATCAAATAAAGAAATTATTATAAATATATCGAATTTTACGTAGAAACGCATTAGAAACAACATTTACATTATCTATTACGGCCCAATCTAGCTGGTATCCGAATAAAGCGTTTTTGTCAGTAGGAATCTTATCGATCAGAGACTTTATATGCTTCCGTTTCTCCTCCTGACTCTTTGTACTTTCTTCTTTACCAGGTTTTGGGGCGTCCTCCGTAGACTTTTTCTTTTTGTCTTCGCCGTAATCTACAACAAAGCTCGCATACAAATTATACTTTGTCTAAACAAAGAATACATTGGTATTTGCAGTCAATGCTGAATAAAAGTCTACCTAAAGGAACTAGTTTGCGCTTCTTAGCGTTATTAGCACCGTCGTCGTCATCGTCATTATTAAAAACATCCTTGACGTCGATTCGACCTTTCTTTCTCGTTTGATTTGTCTGCTGCGAATTAGCATTGACAGCTGCACTCGGACTAGCCGGAGTTTTGTTACCAACACCGTGATCTGCGCCACGATTGCCTCCGCTACCCATAGCGAAAGGTACAAAGTTACCTATAATTTAACAACCATGATAAAATTCGCGCCAGAACGTTTTGTTTTCGAGTTATTAGATCAGAGTTGGACGAAGTATGTAACTTTTGTCCAACTGTGGTCGAAAGCTCCGTTTCGTCTTCGCGAAAAGGACAATATAGAATGTACTCACTACTACTGGTTTTTTCTGGTTCGCTAACAAGAGACATACGAGAATCTTCATCTAATGTAGGTGGAATGGACTGAGTTGACGGTGTGACTGGTTGATGAGGAGGCGACGATCTCGTGCACTTGACGCTCTCTCTATCCGCCTCTACGACTTCCTCGTTCTCGTCGCCGTCGTGATGATGATTCTGATGATGACGATGATGTCTCCGGTGGTGGTGATGGTGTCGGGGGGGTGTTCTGGAGGGAGCTTCCGGCTGGGAAGCGTCATCGAATTGCACACACTCGTCACTATCACTTTCTATAGGCTCAGTTTCTATAGGTGGCATAACTTCTTTTTCCTTTTTCACTATTTTCTCGTCTTCTTCGTCGATTATTGTAATTACAGGCTTAGGCTTGTACTGCTCCTCTCTTTCAGCTTTTAACTGAAAGAAAATAGTTCGTTATTGCGCTTATCCCCTTGCCGTACCTTTTAACTCGGAAGAATTCGGGCCCAAGTGTTGCCGACAAATATTCGCGAAAGAAGCCGCAGCGACGCAGACGTGTTGTAAACAACTGCGAAGTAGCCGTGCGCTTAGTCCACGAGGTCGACTCGTGACATTCATGTTTGGTCCGAACTTTTTAATACGAGTCAGACTCGTGATATTTACGTTTGACATGATATTACAACTACGAGTCGGACTCGCAATGTTTACGTTCGGCCCGAAATTTTCATCACAAGTCAGACTCGTCAAAGTACGGCAAGGGTAGTAACTTTAACGCGCGAACGTGAATATCTTGCGTGAAATAGCCTGTTTAGCAAAGCTAAAAAGTATTTTACCCTTTCGAATTCAGCCGCTGGGTCCGGATGAGAAGCATCAGCGTAAAGTTTATCGCGGAGACACTTGAGCTCCTGACGTTCAGCATAACGGTCCCGCGAATCGGCTTCCGCTTCGACAGCTCTTTCCTCCAGGCGACGCGACAGTTCTTTGCCTTTGTAGTATTTAGCATCGTCTCTGTCATCGTCGTAATCTTCCAGGAATTCTTTCAAACGTTTCGCCTCTCTTTCGCGTGCTTCCCGTTTCCCTCGACGCTTTTCCGCTTCCTTCTCATATTCCTTTTGTTTACGGCGTTCTCGTGTCTCCCAGTCTCTCAGACGCTCTTGATAAGCCGCCTCCTTTTCTCTTGCTCTTCTTTCGTTTTTCTTTCTCTCTTTGGCTTCCTCCTCTTCTTCTCTCTCGCGCATAATCTCTCTTTCGGTCTTCCTCGCTTCTTCCCTTTCCCGCTCTCTTTCTCGCTCCCTATCTCTTTCTCTTTCCCTTTCCCTTTCTCGTTCTCTATCTCTCTCGCGTTCCCGTTCACGCTCCCTTTCGCGATCACGGTCTCGTTCTCTTTCCCTTTCTCGGTCCCTGTCTCGGTCTCTATCTCTATCGCGGTCTCTGTCATTCCTCTGACGGTCCCTGTCTCTTTCTTTCGACCTAGAAACACAACGAATACAAACATCACCGAATAAAACTTGACGAAATTACAATAATTCTTCAATCGAAGTCCCAACACCCGTGTTTTGAACGGACTTCAGTAGCATAGAGAGGCTACTTTTTTATGACTGCGTCTACCGGCACAGTTTAAAGGCCCGTGCGTAGACAAATATTGAGGCCAATTTGAAATCAGCGTGAAAAAATCTACGGGAAATGATGTGTCGCATGTTTAAAAAAAATTTCTTCCGCGCGTGGTTTTGGAAGAACCACAATTTTCTTGAAGTTGTGCAAGTTTAACGAATTCTTTCAAGGTTAAAAAACGTTCGTACCACAATCTCCATAATTATCCGACATTCTGCAAAGTTTCAGCTTTCATTTAAAAAAAATTTCATCGCTCTATCGAAAGTTCTTTGATTTTTACACAGATTTCGTCGGTTTGGCCCACTGTGCGGCGCAGCGCAGCGTTGGCCGGCAGTGGAGTGAGTAGGCACTGGACTTCGATTACATGGGCGACCCAGGACTTCGTTTGAAGAATTACTGTACTTAGCGAACAACCTGATGTAATCGTAATACCTCGATTTGGACCTCCTTTTGTCCCTTCTACTACTTCCTGTACTACTACTACGGCCCTTATGAGACGTAGGACTACCAGGATCTCCATCTTGCTCATCCTTAGCGTTGCTACCGTCTCGCCTATCCCGCCGCTCCTTTTCACGTTTCTCCCGTTCTTCTTTCTCCACTGCTTCTTTCTTCCGTTTGACTTGGGCCTTCTCCTCCTCCTGCTTCTATAAAACACAAAAAGGGAAGAACAGGTGAGACCAGATAGTCGAAAGCAAGCTTATCAGGCTGTGATAATAAAACGCAAAAACTAGCAATCGTATTCTCCTGAGTTATAAAAATAAAAGGGTAGAGTAAAAGGTTACTGTAAGTGTAAAGTTAGTTAATGTGTATAATAATGTAACGACAATACCATTACACCGGGACAGTGTAATATTATCGAATTCTCTCTCGTAAAATCAAAATAAATGTCCTCATGAATAAGTTTGTACATCTAAAATATGTATATGTATGTATGTCTTGAGAAGAGATATATATATATATAACGTTTCGTATTAAATATCTGTCGGAGCAGTACATGTTAGAGAAATACTATATAGATTTTTATCGATTAATACTGAAACATGAAACATATACATATATTATTTTATACTGTACCATATCATAGAATGACGAACTCTTTATTTGTTCAGAAACAAATTGTTTTGCAACGAAAGTCCAATTTGAATTTCTAACTTCATCGCGAACAACTTGCCGTATATAAAATGTACCGTTTGAATTTTGCATGAACAGTTGTTTCTTTTTCTTTTAGTATTTCAATTGTTACCAATACCAATTGTGGTACTTCACGATTACTAGTTGCACAAAAATTAATCACATGTCAAATATCATAATTCTGTTCATCTCAATGTGGTTATACTCACTCCACTGGAGCATGCTCGGTCAGCAGCATCTTACACGAAATCTTGTTTACATATCAATTACCTAAGTGCAGGTATAAATTTTGGAAACAAGCATAAGAAATTTCTTAAGCTCTACTTAAACTAAAAATACCTTAATACTAACAGATGCATCGTAGAGGCCACCCAATGTACTTACAACATTGCAAATGTGCCTGTAAATCAATAGTGTCTAAAACTATGTAAGTCTAAGAGTCGAAAGGGGTGAATATTTAGATTTCTTGTCAATACTCAAAAATTATTAGAAAGTATTATACCAATCAGAAGCGGAGTCATCACGAAGAAGGGATTCCACCAAAACATCTTTCACTTTTGCCAAGAAACAGTCACACGTCTGTCAACTTTGTTTTCTTCTGGCTATGCAGCTGATGCAGCAAACTGTTGGATATCAAATGCACAATAGTTTGCCCACCCTTATCGTCCCGTATTATCAACGTAACGTCATAGAAATAAATTAATATGGTTCATCCTTATTCGATATGGTAATAACAATAATAGGTTACTGCTTGGAACACCCTATGATATAGACTCGAATAAATAACAATTCGACAAAGGTTTTTTCAGAAACGAAACAGTATATATAAAAACAAGAATACAGTTCTTTTAGAAAGAAAAATGGTGAAAAAATATATCTGCGACAAATCAGAAAAAGCATGTATATTTCGAGTACGCAATGCGACTTATGCTTTCTTTAACCTTGATAATTAAAAAGTCCATACAGTAACCCATACTCTTTTTAAACTAATAAGGATAGAGTAACTGAGTGCATAAAAATAGATGCACGTATGAGGAGAAAACAGACTGTTGAAACATGAAACATCAGCGGTCATAGGTATTCAGATGGGCAGTTCACTAACAAAACTACAAGAACCGAATGATTGTGTTGGCTCATGGTTGTGGAGTTTACTCACGGTGTGAAGTTGACTTGGTCAGTCAGTGTGGTGGTACCGGAGAATGGAGGAGCGCGCACCTAGGTACTACATGTCTGATCGAGACGCTGACAGAAGCTGTTTACACAAAATAAAGACAACAACTGAACAGTCGCCATTGTGATGACAAAATCATTTTCATTTGTGTGTAGGATTCAGAAAGTCTCGATCCTATCAATAATCTATCTAAAAGTACATTACAAAGTATGTCAGCGTCAAATTTCTTTGATCCAAATAATATATATATTTTTATCAATCCTAGGCAGTGCATTAAAAACAATTGGAATAGCAAATTCACTGACCTTCTATATTATACGAGTACTAGACTGCTAGACATCAATACAAGCAAAACGACGAAACGTTCAACCAAAGAGATCCTGTAAAATTCTTCTATATTAATCTCAAAAACATATTTCGGCCTACGCGTACGCAGGTTTAATATTTTCTTTTTCTTTTTAACGCTAGGTCTACGGAATGGTAAAACTTACTATTTTACATAAAAAATCATGTAAAACCTATCAAGACTTTTTCTGTATTTTCTTCTATACTCTAAATTTTAAATATTAAGCTGTTTTCAATCTAAATCTAGTACCAGGAGGAAAACAATATTTTGTAATCGTTTTTCTGACAAAATTCATCCGGAGCATAGATTTTTATGAAAACGCCTGGGACCAGCAGTCTAGCACGATAAGTATAGAAGCAGATAAAGAAATTTGATTGTATAGAATAAATTATACTGAATATAAAATAGTACAGTGCTATTAGTAACGAGGAATTATTTGCGACGAGACAAGAAAATGGAGTTCCAAGAGTCAAAATTATTGGCTACACGATGTCAGCATGTTGTAGAGTTATGAGATTCTCCCGTCTTAAGATTGCACATTTCTTGTTTTTCATGTTTTGTTGGTTGGATATACTCTGACTTACCGACGAGGCTGCAGCTGCCTGCGAAAATACGAGGGTTGTGCTGTGATTGACTCCCTTCAGAGCCAATGAGTGAGTGAAAGAGTGGTCCCCACACACAGCATTCCTAGGCGTGTGCGTTTGCTGTGTGCGACGCACGCTGCCTGTTATTATAATTATAGCAACGAGTCACGGCTCCAATTTTTTAGAGCTAACATAGCACACACGCACTTTATCACAAAATACTTAAAAACTATACTTTATAACTATATACGTGTAACTCTCTTTTGCCTGCCCAAATGTATTATTCAATTTTCGACATATATAATATATATATATACATATATATACATACACACACACATATACATATATATATATATATTATATGTATGCTGTGAATTTAATCAACAATCGTTTAACACGTACTGTAGATATAATCGCAGTACATTTCATCATACATATGTACTGCAGAAATTACGAAAACACGAGTTTTACCAATTTTTAAGTCAATATCAAAAACAATTATACATCAACGTTTCAGACGTAGCTTCTGAATCAAAATAAATTTTGAATAAGGATAAAAGGTGATATATAAATCTTTTGAGATTAATGTACAAGCATCTTTTTAAAATCGAAAAATAAAATTTCAAAATAATCATTTTGTAATACATTGGTACTTTCTCCTACTATGTAGAAAGAATAATTTTGCTTTCCCTTCACAAATAAATGAAAAAATAAATTCGTTCTAATGTACTGTCAAGATAATAGAATAGAAACTACAAAAAGTATTACAAACATATTCTTAAACATACTTTGACAAGATAACATTTGTATAATTTGTCTACTGGCACTTAAGTAAATAGCAAATACAAACGTAAGATAAAAAAAAAGTGGAACAATATAATTTTAAATAAAATATCACCTTTTTAAAGAAAAATTTGAAGAAAACCTACGAAGCGCATTCAGTCACGCGTACAAAGATCATATTATGTAGCTTGAAGGGCAACAAAATTTGATCGAAAAGGTACGTTTCTTTAGATATGTTGCAGAATAATGTTTATAATGCTTCAGAAAAGATTCACATGATTGGTGACAACAGCTATAATAATTCCTAACATCTGGAAACCTAAATCTTTTCGAATCCAATACCCAATCCTATCAGACCACGATTCAGAATACCTTCTAAGATTTTGGTATATCACATCCGACAATATGACCAAAAAGAAGGGCAGAGAAATAGGTGTGATATAAGAAGAAAGATAAAATGAATGTAAAAATAATTACCTTCATAACCTCCCTGAATTTTCCAATTTCTCGTGTAATCAAGTCTCTTTTACTTTCTTCTATTTCTGCATCATCCAAGTTCAAGGATTTTGCAACCATTTTTGTTTGATGTTCCTCTGTTACATGCAACGACAAAGATACTTTATTAGTTTCTTAATTAGAGTTTTGGGTAGAGGTGTTCAAGTGAAAATATATTACCAGGGGCAACTTGAGCCATTTCCAAATCAGCAGCGTGTTCAGCTATGATTTGGTTTATGCGGGCTAGCGCATCTGCATCCACTACTCTCATACCCTCATCCATATAATCTTCTCCTTCTTCTCCCTCGGTACCTTCTGTAGAAGTTTCATCCTGCAAGGGAGACTGACCCCCTCTTAATTTTTTTCTTCTCTCAGCTACGATAAACCAAAATAATGTAATAGTATATACATATTTAGCGATCGTCTATGAAAGTACCGCAACATTTTACTATTTTAATTTTACCTTTAAACTGATCCAAAACAACTTTTGCTTTTGCATCGACTTTCACAACAAGCTTTTTAGTGCCTATCTCCATGTCGTGAAGTAATCTAACTGCTCTGAGACCTGCATCGGGACCTGCGTATTCACAAAATCCAAATGCTTGGACTCTCTTCCACGAAAGTACATGGCCACACGCACCCAGGATATGTCGAATCATCACGTCTGGTGCTCTGTCCATAATGTTACCAATAAACACGGTAACCGGTGGACCAGATTCTCTCTCGCGCCGACGATTATTGTCATGACGATTCTGGTTACGTGCATACCGTACAGCTGGAGCTGAGGTCTGCATCGCAGATACGGGTGTTGGAATCATCTATGTTTTATAAATGGTAGGTTTCTTAATAATGCACATCTCTACTCATGCATAATCCAGAATCTCCCCTCCCCCTAATTGCACATTATTTCAATTCTTTTCATTTTAGTATTTCTTATTGTGATACAGCTTCATGCAAGCGTTCATATATGGAAGTATCGTAACAAATGTCAGTTTCAGATAGATAGCGCTTCCACAATCCGAATACTTTGAATTAACTCTGCTTCACAACGATAAACTATTTATAAGTTGTTAATGCATAACACAAGACAAATGCGTAAGCGTACAGAAAATTTTGTAATTGCGATATTATCAGCAGCATTTATTGAAATAAGCTGTGTCATAGGTTCACATTATTTGCAATGTAACGCATTGATTAGCTTATTTTAAACTGTTTGTGTCACAGAATACATGCTCTTCTTCTTTTCTCTTTTTAATATAATAAAACACATGTTACTGGTCAACGAAAATTAGGTTGTAAAAAATATTACATACGAAGCTTTTAAATTGGTGCACATTTGACGATAGTGTACAAAGATTTAGAATTATAATGGTGCTTATTACCAATTGAATTAACTCTTTCGCAGCCAGTTGTTTCAATCGAGTTTAAGAGTTTAGAGTACTAAATTCAGAAGTAAATAAAAAATATAGAAGTATTCTACAATATTATATCTGTATATAACATGACATAGAACAATATCAATAACTGCGAAAAAGTTAAACATAAATAATTAGAAATAAAAGAAATGTATTTCAAAGTATTAGGAGGACGCTAATGGTAACATGTAATACACAATTTTATTTGATATTATATTATGTAAGAAGCATGAAAATATTAATGACGACGACAGTATAGAATACAGAGTAGAGCAGCGATCGTAACACATCTAGAATGGAAGCAATTCTAAATGTGAGAATAAGTGAAAAATCTGATACAAGATATTCCCAATCGAGGCCTTGTTTTCTAGAAAATTTTCTATGTGGAAATATTTTATGCCAAATCGTTTACTCATTTTTTTACATTGAATCACCTCCATTCCAGTTGTATTACAACTTCTGCTGTCCACCCTGTAAATTAAAATTTTAATAGAGTGGTAAAATGATGTACTAGATATCTAGCAGCATGTAGCAAGTGTGAAAAATCTCCAAAAGACAAGATTGTCCGAAAACATAAAAAAGTAAACATGCTGAAAATACCGAAGGAATAAATTTCTTTTCACTTACATGCGCCATAGGCATTACACCACCTATAATTGGCGGAGGTGCACCGACAATGTAAGGCATAGGTGGCATGCCTGGTATTCCCATTGGAGGTTGGCCAGGATAAGACATTTCTTATTTTAATTAGTGCTATGGCAGTGCTCTCACTGAAAAATATAAAATAACAAATTAATATTTATCGTTAACACGAAATATATTGCTTCAATTTTATATTCGAGAATATTACATTCGATATAACATCTTATTTATATATCCAACAATCTACATCGCGAGAACTCAACATTCATGTTACTTTGTTTCTATTAACAATTCAAAATTTATGTAGAATGTTACATATATAGTACAGCATAAATTATATATTCTTACATTTTGTCGATGCTAAAAAATTATAATGTTCACGGAAATACTAACAGTACTCAAATGCAATTTTATCGCATTTATTAATTTAGATATAATTTTATGATTCCTGTTGCAAATAAGCTGGAAGATAAAGGGATATTATATGATTAATACACCAATTGTAACTTGTGTGCATAGAATATAAATATAGAAACATAAATAAAACTTCATGAAAATATTTTGTAAAATTTTTCACAACCGTTTAACAAGTAACAATCATTTATATGTTGCAGTCTTTTTAGCGTGTAATCAAATACAGGCGTCCATTTGGCATTAGACGAATTTTTAGATTGAAATATACGTATTTTATTTCTCGTTTTACGAAATTATCAACGCGTAAACCGTACTGCAGAAAGAATTAGTTCTTCTTAATAACAGTTACAGATGCCAGACAAGACATTAATGGATGCTTTGATATTCTAACCGTTAAATGATCGTAACAAAGAACTAATTCTATACTTACATAATGTATTTGAAAATAAAAGCAACACATTAAACATCGCTTTAAAAAACTTTATGTCATTCTATCGAGACTGTAGATCTAGAGAGATGTTTTACTAAATACACGGACTAAAACTTCACTTCCACAATCGTTCAGCTGGTAATCACTTCTTTTCGTCCATTACGGCTTCACGCGTTGTTCGCTTCTAGAAGGCTATGGCCACGGTGTATTATAGAGGTGTTCAGTGTTCAGAGTTCAGACTTCAGACTTCCCTAAAAAAGTGTGATAGATAGCGCTTAGTTCTCTGGTCGCCGCTAGATGGCATATCAGGCAGAATCCATAGACTTATATATATGTAGAGATAGACTGCGCGGGAAGCGTTGAAGCCTGCCATGGCGGCCGGGGTATGAAAGTGAGAAAGAGAGCCTGTTGTGGTCGTAAGGCGCTCTCTTTCTAATTGACGAGTTGGTGGGGAGAGATTCGCCCAATGAAAGTGGGGAGTGCGTAGGAAGCACGTACGAAGTGAGAGTTGATTGGCTCGCTGCGCCCCCACCAACTATCGATGTGCGAGTGAGATAGATATACGACCAGCCACCATGGCAGGCTTCAACGCTTCGTACAGGCCGCGCAGCACCGCGCAGTCTATCTTTATAAGTCTATGGTTCAAATATGTGCAGTTATGAACAGTTGTGAACAGTTATGAACAAGCTTTTTATTTAGTGCTTTTTAGTAAAGTATCTTTACGACACTTTACGATTCGTTGTATAGACTTTATATATGCTTCGTACAATTTTGTACTTTGAACTTACACAAATAATGTTGTCTCAGTGGAATAATTAAATAATTTAAGCAGTACTACATAAATTTGCCGACTCATATTTCTTTTCTAAATACATAGTTGCCGGTATATATACGATACGGCATAAGTACGTTTAGCGAATATAACCTTCTTGTAGAAAGCAAAAAGCTTTACTTTTTATACAGAAGTGAAGAAGAAATATTTTCTAAATAATATTAAACAATCGAAATAGTTTTTACTCTGTGCTCCTATTTAGTTACTATGTTTTTGACGACCAACAACTGTAAACATAGTATATGAAAAAATTTCGGCGTCAACGGTATATTGATGTATTTAGTTTAATTGTAGGTCTGCAACATTCCTTTCTTAATATACGTGTGTATCTCGCTTCAGTAATGAGAAAGTAATTGCGAACGAAACCTGTTCTTATGCTTACTTATAGACAATTTTGTTTATAGCATCATGAACAATTTACAAAGTAGCAATTTAATTGCTGCTGCCATTGGTCTAACTGTTGGTGTTGTCAGTGCAGCTAGTATATTTATTTATCATAAAATGTTCGAACATCAACATCATTCAAATATGAAAGTTGCAGAAGCAAGAATTGCTGAATTGCAAGATGAATTAGAGTACATAAGGTAGTATAGTATATTTTCAAAACGTAATTTCGTCTTATTTGAGATTTCTAAGTATATAACAATTATATAGATTAAATACTCATATTATCTATACTATTTCAGACGCAGTCAACAAAAGAAGAAACAAAAAACTTCACAGAGATTTACTTCTAACGATAGTACATATACCGCAACGGATAATGAAACTGACATTGATGTTTTTTCAACAGCGGATACAGACATTGGAGCTGATGAATTTTACGACTGTTCCGACAGTGAAAGTACCGCAGCTGAAAACGATATAAGGTTGGTTTCGAAATCTAAATAAAGATAATATGAATGTGTTATACTCTTTTGAATAACACATGAGAGTTTTCAATTTATTTTAGTAAACGTATGAATCAGCTTTCTCAAGAAACATCTTAAAGAACATTCTACTTACACGCCATTTAATTTGTAATTTAAACAAAATTGTCTGTGTAGTCATTCGGAAAGTTAGAATTTAATCATTTCGGCAAGTAAAATTATTTGAAAAGTGTAGAAGGAAGAGATTATATGTTCAGTAATACAGGCTCTCAAAGGACCTGAACCAATTGGATTTAATACTTAAGGAGATCGACAAGGATGCAAGCGAAGATTTCAATACCCAGACATACTATAGGTTACAAACGTTGGTAAAATCTCATTATGATAATGTAAATGTAGTATGGAGGTTCGCGAGAACGTGTTATAACTATGCAGAAGCTACGGCCAATTCTGATATGCGAAAGAAAATAATTCACGAAGGTATGAACGAAATACTGATTTCTTTGAAACTATCACGAAAGAAACTAATATGTTATTATTCAAGGAATTGAGCAATGCGAAAAAATTCTTGATATTGAAAATGCCGATTTGTACAAGTGGTATGCTATACTAATAGGATTAAACGGTGATTATCTATCAACAGCAGATAAGATAAAAAATGGTGTCCGTTTTAAAACTTATGTATTAAAAGCGTTAGAAATGCAGCCAGATGATAAAGAATTACATTATCTCCTTGGCAGATTTAAGTTTGAAATAGCAAATTTAACTTGGATAGAAAAAAAGGTTTAACTTATGAATTAATACAATAAATAATTCTAATAACAGGATCAAATTCTCTTTTGTAAACTGATCGATATTCTCTTGAAATTTTCATAGGTAGCAGCAACGTTATTTTCTGAAATTCCAAGTGCGACGCATGACGAAGCGCTTGCTTGTTTCGAGACAGCAGCAAGACTTGGGAATAATACTCTGCAGATTCGACTATTCATTAGCAAGTGTCACATTGCTTTAAAGCAGTATTCATGTGCAGTTAACTATCTTGATGAAATCTTGAAAGAACCTGTATTAACAACACCGGATGAAAAAGTACATGCCGAAGCGAAGAAACTTCTTAATAAATATATAGGATATCGTTCATAGCAGGAAATATATTTGTACATCTGAGTAATATTTAATACATTTTTTTTTCAAAAATTAGATTACTTATATGTATAATATATAATATATATTTATATATTTATACATATATTATGAATAACAGTAAACAGTAAAAAAGATAATCAGTCTAGGATTTAACTTTGCTTTCTCAAGAGAGGAAGCTTTATCATCGCTTGGATTAGGTTGGATCAGTACTCATTGCTGCTCGGAGGTCAGTCTCCCATAATTTATAGTAACAGCATCTCGATTTATTTAAAAGGACATTTTTCCAATCGTTATAGTAAAATAGTTTTAGTTAATTATAATTGACTTTTCCTCCGCATATACTGTTATAAATAAAATATAAACATACATATAAATAAAATATTTGGCTCATAGATTAATACAAACAGCTATGTTAAATAGTTTATAACAAATAATTACATACTATGAAATACAGGTACTAAAGAAATATTTTATTTTATGTGATCTGATAGATATTATGATTTTATCTTGCTTAAGATTTTCTAGAACACTATGTCCTGTAAAGATCTGCATGAAAAGGTATTCTGTAGCAGTACAAAATTTTGTGAATAATTCAGATTTATATACCTTTTTTAATACATTTTTGATACATGATATTTTGTATACGTATGGATGTATGTATGTATGTATATTATTCGAGGCTACTGGGTTTAATTATTTTCTTTTTTAATTATACAATCTATTTATGTACTGTTAACATTCATTATTTACATTTACCGAGTCGTACGATGTGTAATGATATTTTGTGCAATTACATTTTAATTAATTTTGTAAGTTCTAGTAATTCGAATTATAAATATTTAACTTCTGTTAATATGCCTTCCATACATTCGATAAAGTTGTATATTATTGGTACTTGTACAATACATATAGTCGTCTGTATATTCAATAACCGACATGTATGTATTACCTGTTAACAATTAATCTACATTACTCAAGGTTTCTAAGCTTACTATACAGATGAAACTGCCAATAGTTATAATTTAAATTAATTAAAAAAATTTTTGTTTATATATATGAATATATATATACATTTTTCAAACATGTTACAATCATTGTATTATTTCGACCTTCAAACGACCTTCAAAGAATTACGTCTAATTATTGTTACGTAAAACTATTCAACATCGTATAAATGATCGATGTTATAAAAAATATTAATTATCGATGTTTTTATTAATAAATAATAATTCGTAATTTTTCATGGAATATGTTGAAGGTAATTGTTGTAAATTTTTAAATAAAAGTAAAGTAAAATAACATGTTATAGAATATTATAAATTTTCTCCTTGCTTTAACAGATCAATAATGGTCCTCACAGCATCCCAGAACTCAATGTCTACTGGGTGGAAAATGGGGTAGAAGGGGTGAAGCACATAGAAGCCCTTCTAGTCAGATGCAAGGGAAGCCAGAGAAAACATTTTAAAAAGAGGTAGTTAATGCTGAACGCTTGTATAAACTAGTTCATTTATAACACATACATGATAAGGTAACTTTTTTCTATTCAATACATCATTCAGTCTAATATATATACTTTGATTTGCAATTTAATTTATTATACGTTGTTATTAAAGACAGACACAGTTTTTCTTTTTGTCTCACTATAATAAATATTATACTATATTTATATAAAGTTGTCAATTAGATTTGAACTACACAAGTTTATCATTCTAAATACTGATATTTATTTATGTTTATTACAAGTAACAATAAACGAACACTTTATTAAATCAAATGTATATGTTTCAACAATCACAGAGTATTTAATAAGTAGATAGCGGATTTTTATGCAAAACAAAAATTTTCTACCTGAATTGCAACAAACTAGAGTGAAATAGAAATTTATTTTCATTCGTAATATGTTTAGCGGATTGAAGATAATATAACAGTAGTCTTAAATTCTTCTAATGTTTATACTATTTTAAATTACAGCTACTTATTTTTGTCATAAATGCATAAAATCCGCTGTCTATTAATAAGACACGGGGTTTCCTGATCTTTCTACGTAAATATAATAATATGAACGTATTATACATTTCATTGTTTTTTCTTTCTCAGATATCTCGAACATATTTTGTGATGCGTGGACTTTTACGTGGTACTTTGTACTGTGCACTGTGGTATGGCAGTGTAGTGGCTGGTTTTCTATTTATTGCTTGCCCTATGATACCGTTATTACTGTTCAGCCCTTTAAAATTCCGCAAATGTAACGACTTCTTATTTTCTTGTTGGGAACTATATTCTACAGTAAGTAAAGTGGACTTCATTCCTTTTCATTGTTTTGATTTGTAGTAATTGGACACCGAATGTTTATGCAAAATAAAGACTTTGTATCTGAATCGCAAGAAACCGTAGTGACATAGATATTTATCTTCTTTCGAAGAAGATTATAGGGTGAATTGTACAATGACTGGCACCCTAAGCCAAAATCGTAGTAAAAATCTTTGTATCTTTTTTTGAAATGTTTAAACGAGCTTAACTTTCTATTATTATAAGCTAATAGAATTTTCAGCAAAATCAAACAGTTTTACGAGTCATAAATCTTTTATTATAAAATATATTCAGTGAATAACAATCGTAAGACAAATAGTACAGTCATTGGCACATTTGCTAACAGTCATATGTGGAACTCTGTTATGAAAACTTACAATGTGTTGCTTTGAAATATCAATAAGAAGCAATAAAAAATGATTTTCTATACCAGGAATTCTTAATATTTGTCGTTCAAATCAAAAGTGCCAATAACTAGTGCAGTGCCAGCAATAATACAGTTTACCCTAATAGTATTTTAAAATTCTTCTAATGTTTTTACTGTTTTAAATCGCACCTACTCATTTTTCTCATAAATGCATAAAATCCGCTGTCTGGTAATAATACATTATATTTTTTCTTTAAACTGTAATCACTGCACATTCTAAATGTTTCAGGCTCTTTTAAATGCTTTCGGTGTAAAGATTTTGGTATCTGGAGATCATATATCTCCAGACGAATCAGCTATACTTGTGATGAATCACAGGACTAGAGTAGATTGGAACTTTTTATGGGCAGCGATGTACCAGGCGTGCTTGCCCAGTATAGCATCACACAGATTAAAATTTGTTTTGAAGGATCCCATACGACACATTCCAGGGCCAGGTAATATATACATATATATGTTATCTTATTAATAGATATATCAAAAGTTGAAGCCCATTAATTAAAATTAGAAATCATATTATATAACGATACACAATGAGTTTATGTTATATTTTTTATTCTGTATAGAATTTTAAAAAAACAAGTTTCTTATCAGCTGCTGTTATCGAAGTTATTTTGAAATTTCATTGTAAAATAATCACACACATTGATATATATTATTATTATTCTATGTTCTGTAATGAAAGAGCATTAGACCTACAAAATAATATTTTCAAAGAAATATTGTATAACAGGATGGATAATGCAAATGAATGGTTTCCTTTATATAACACGACGATGGGAAGAAGATCAAAGTCGATTGTCGCATACTCTTGATTATTTAGTAGCATTAGATAGACGTTCCCAATTATTAATATTTCCAGAAGGTACAGATTTAACGAAAAGTAGCAAAGAGAGGTCAGACAGATATGCTGCGAAGCATGATTTGCCACAATATTCTTTTACTCTCCATCCGAAAACAACAGGATTCAGTTATTTGGTCCATCATCTTCAACAAGCAAACTATCTTGACGCTGTTTATGATTTAACGATCGGATATCCCGACTATGTACCACAGTCAGAACTAGACTTAATTAAAGGCAAATTGCCACAAGAAGTACATTTTCATATTAAAAGGATACCACTGACTGATATGCCAACAGATGACGTAACATTAAGACAATGGTTAGAACGAAGATGGTACAAAAAAGAAGAAGTCTTAGAACAATTTTATGAAAAGAAAAGCTTTTCTACTGAAATTTGGCCTTTTACAAACATATTCCCCCTACAAGTTGCATTATGCTTTTGGAGTGTTTTAACAGGTAAGCTTTCAACTTTCTTTCAGTTTTGCTAATACTTGTATTTAAAAATAATATTCATTTCAGGTGCTACAGCACTGTTGCTTATTATTTCCCCCTTATTTCAATTGTGGGCATTCACTCTTTCAACTTTCTTTGTTGTACTATCATTTGTTAGTACTGGATTTAACCAACTTGAAATGGCATGGTATTGGCGATGGAGAGCTTACTTTTTAAATCAAAAGCACAGTTAATATGATTTCATATTATGCTGTTTAGTGTGAGTAAATTTAAATACGACTTTCTATTTGTTTGATGTCATTATTAGACAGTGGACTATATGCATTTATAATAAAAATGAGTAGGTGTAATTCGACACAGTGAAAAACATTAGTAGAATTTATAAACACTGTTATATTATTATATTAACAAAGAAAATAAGTTTCTATTTTACTCCAGTTGGTTGTAAATCAGGTAGAAAATGTCTATTTTGCATAAAGATCCACTGTCTAATCATTATAAATGTCTGTATAGTACGTTCATAAAATATTAATGTAATTATGAAATTGAAGCGTATAAAATTTGAAAATTTTCATTGGAAACCTACAAGCAAAGGCTCTTAATTGTATCAAATTTGGATAAGTACGTCTAGAAATGTTACGTGAACATATATTACATTACAGTAACAATGTAACAAATGTGGGAACATTTATTTTATGAACAGTATTACTAGATGTAGTAAAAACTATGTAAGTGTTTCAATAATTTGGGTTGGGCAGTGTATTATATAATAACACGAATTACAAAAAGGTATTGTAAAATCATTTAAGAAAAAGAAATTGATTTAACATGGACTGAACTATACTGTGTAACACTGTAACGATAGCTTGAAACTAGTAGCAACAACTTTATAAGACTTAACATTAACGTCGCAGTGGAATAGAAATTTTACATTTATAAATTTGATTCGAACAAGAATTACAGATACTTGTTTACATCCTAATTCTATTTTACTGTTTACACATTGCTACTATTAACTATGATCTCTCTGACAATATAAATTTATAGTAACCATTTTATATCTTAAGTATAAAAAAGAATTTAAATTCATCAATTTTATAAAATAAAATATGTTCATTGAAGTTTTATAAACTATAGTATCTCTCTTGGAGAGATTTGGCGTTAATGTTTCCGATTGATATATGTACAAATGCAACTTTTAGAATGAATTCACTGTATGCAAATAATATAAAAACATATTATTGCATAAAACATAGGTTGTACTGAAGTACAGGATGTGGGATGTGATTTACATACAACCGAGTCAATCCTAATAGGAATAATAATTTTTAAAATAATGTTTTAACCTATGTCTAAAATGCAACCTAAATAGTGATTCGTAGTAGAGCCAAAATTTTATCGATAAAAATATTTGTTCTGAAAGTATTGTTCCATAACTTGGGAATAATTTGTATATAAACTCATATTTACAAGACTAGTTTTTAAATTTACAAAAAAAATGTATACTTTTATCGACAATTGTATCGATTCAAATTCAATAATATATACCCAGTAAGCAAAATGCTCGGTTTTGGACGGGCATCTGCGTCAGCAGAAGTATCGCTTTCTGCTGGCAGGGTGTGCCGGCACAAGTTGACGGCAGAATGCTGGTAGAATGCAGGCAGCTTCTGCCAGCAGAATGCCATACATCTGGGTCACAATAAGTATCGGCAGGGTGCGCTTTCCAAAATCGAGTAGATTCGAGTAAATAAAAATGTAGTTATGTATCAAAAAACATCGATGACCTTGATAACTCCGAAAAAAATGACCTTCGGGAAAAATATTCGTGCTAGATATTTGGTCCATTGACACCATGCACATTACGTAACAAATATTTTTTTCATCACGAAAACCTGAAGAGATGATATTTAGGTGTCCTGTTTTAGACGAAACACCCTGTATAGCTGCAATTGACACAGTACCTCATTATCCTATATTTCCAAGTACAAATCTATTGTATATATGCGATAATAAAATCACAAAGTTTCGAAGAAGGTAAACATTTGAACAATGAAAACCAATATTCAGTTGTTGTTTGAAAAACCAGTCAGTTATATATAACTAATATTTTTTAATTAATTATTACGAATTTAAACAGTCCTAATTTAATCAGAATGCAATTAATATTAATCAGGCTTATTAAAGTAATCAACATTTGAAACACAGTTTTACGATATTTTTAATGTAACGAATATGAAAAATGATAAGGAAAGAAACAAAACGAAGAACATATATATGTGTTAGATATTTGATTTTGATATACTAGCAGGAGTTCTATTTTCCTATAGCTGTAATGGTGTTGTAAATGTAAGTAAAAGTGAATTCATGTGCCAAAGAAACATATATGTATACTGTATACGCGTTGGTGTATATGATCATATACTTCATTCCGAAGTATGTACATATAGCTTCAAAGAATTGTTTACCTACAATGTTTTCTATTTTTAGAGTATAGTATTCTCTCCACAACCGTGAAAAATTCCTCTACCGTAACTGTTAAAAATATTATCCCCACCACTGGAGGATCCCCTAATCCCCTTTGGAACCAGTGCTGGAATTTTGCACGGCATTCCCCTTAATTTGAGTCAATTCCCCTGATATGGCGACACTGTGTATGTATAACTGTGACTCGACAGATCCGAAGTTTTCACAGTTACGGAGAGAATACTGTAATGATTGGTTTTATTTACACCCTGTAAGTGTAGATTGACAAATGTAAATATAAACCTTATGATTAGATTGGGAAAATGTTATGTTAAGTCGCAATCATTATAGTATCATTTATTTTTATCAAATAATTCCACACACACACATTATAGAATTCATACTATTCAGTAATTTCTGAAGAGATACAATGTAATCTATTTACATTAATTTTAATATGTGAGAAAGTTGCAAATTTAAAAATTTTACAAATTCTTTTATTTTCACAAGATTATATATATGCTTTCATCTTAAATTGCTTTTAAGAAGAACATTTATATATATTTTCACATTTTGTAAAATGAAAGATTTTTTGAGTTTAATGATAATAAAATATTAGGTAAATGCATACTTCAAGGTGTCTCAATCAAGAACAGAATTATTTTTTAAACCTTCACTTGTATGTGGAAGATCTTTTATCTTTACACAGAAATAACAAAATTATACAAATAATAAAATAAGCTGTGTAAAATTAATAAACGTTAGATTATTGAACAAAAATCCTTTTTACTGTCAGTGGGTCGATTTGTTTATTCCTTCGTGAAAACTATATAAATAGTATTAAATCAACCCTGACAATTTTTGGGACAGATAGTGAAAGGGGTAAAATGAAATTTATATTTGAAGTGATAAACGCGTGGTTCTCTCATAATTTTAAATGATTTTGAATCTTACTTTATCACATATTATACATATATAAGATAAATCGAATTATATATTAATATTGTTCTACTAACGAATTACTTGACTTCAACATTGTAAACTGTATGTCTGTATCAAGATCAAGTACTTGTAAACATATATAATTACTAGCTGCTCGTGGCGCCCTCGCAACCAGGCCCTCCGGGCGGTTTGCTCTGGCGGGAGGCGCACAATGGGCGCACTAATGACGTCACAACCTAAAACCTTATTCGGACTATTACGAACATTACAAAAAAAATTAGCCAAATCGGTCCAGCCGTTCTCAAGTGATGCGCTTACCAACGAACAGTATTTGATTTTTAATTATATAGATAAACATGACTATTACTAGACTGCGGATCTTATGCATTTATAGCAAAATTGAGTAGAAGAAATTCAAAATTGTTGGAATCGATGACAGACAATTTTTAGTTTGCATAAAGATGCGTAGTCTACTTATATTACACATACTTATGATTGGATATGTACAAACTGTTTCAGGGAAGAAGATTGCCATTATATTCCCATATAAATGTAAAAAAAACTTGAAAAAGAAGTTCTGATTTATTTGAAAAAAATTGTGTCATTTATTTACTTTATGAACAAATAATTACAATTTCTTGTTATTAAATTAGGAATTTCGTTGGCTTAACATCTTTTCCTGTAAAATGGATTTATCGGACTTGATATAGGACTTGCTTTTAATACTCCTACTAATGGTTTTTTGTTCGCATCGTATGGAATTGACGGACTTCTTTGAACTTGAAGAATATATTCAGATGTATGTTGAGCAGTATTACGTTTAAGAACGATTTTCACTCGTTTTTTCGTATTCGAAACACTATTTACTTTACATTGTTCTGGTACTTTATGTCCTATTTCCTGCAATAAATGTGCATATACTGGTAAGAGGGTTGTACTTAAATACCTAATATTTGTGTACTCTTTTTCTTTTAACCCTTGTGTAGTCATGCTGCATTTCTTTCAACAACTAGTTAATGTGTTCCTCTGAAAATATTATAAAATTTCTCCGAATGTCCATCCTTAGCTCGTTAATATATTCATTTATAGTCTTAAAATGAGAATTTGTGCAAATATGTGAAATACAAAAGGTTTCAAATAATCACATTTTGCTTGACTACATAAGGGTTCAAAATGAAAAAAAATATAAGTATTACAAACATACATTCTTTTCATTTTCCATCTTTTTGAATACCGGTAACATCCATGCTGATGGTTGTTTAGGTGTGTTCTTCTTTTGAAGGTTGTCACTGAGAATTGATTTTTTGATCATTTTTGATTCTATACTGTTATCGATTAAAGTTGTAGACATAGATACAATTTTATTATCTGAAACATCCCATTGGTTAGAAACTTTGACTTTCATTTTCTTTTCAACCGGTATAGTATTGGCAACCGCAGTCTTGTTCGTCTTGGGTTTCAACTTTTCAAATCCGTTAATACTCTTAACTGTTTGAAATGAATCTTTTTTTAATTTACAATTATCTTTTATATCTACTTTACAATTGGTTAGAGTTTTTTCCTTTTTAACTTTTAACTTTATATCTGATACTTGCGAATCAATTTGTGCTTCGCTATAGGTTGCTGTTGTTTCAAGCTTCTTTTTTTTCTTTTTGTTTCCAGTAGTATCTGTTTGTGTTACGCTATTCTCATTATTATCATCCTCTGACTCTTCTCCGCTAAATGTATTCTTTTCATCCTCTATCAATCGCTTATTTTTTCCCCTTTTACGTTTTTTCGAGGTTTCGTCAGAATATAATTCCTTTTCGAAATTCAGTAAACGTTTTGCAGCTGATTTTACGTCCGTATCCTTCTTTCGTACATTTGGAATATGTATCTCCTTAACACCAAGGGGCATTCTACCTTCTGACAGTTGTATAAATCTACAAATGCAATTTATTGAAAAGTGTTGGTTTTTTCATGTGCCTAGAAGTTATACCGTTTTTAATTGACGGTTACTTACTCCTTAATAAGTCGGTGTAATTGTCTACGTGATTTTGCTGTCGATGAAGGGTGATACTTATATTGTGTTAACAGTGTTACGATCTTTTTAGGATTAAAAGGTATTTGTGGTAATTCAACATCTATTCTCCCAGCTCTCGGGTCTAATACCTTTCCTATATCACTTTCAGGAATTTTTTTTGTTTTAGCTATATCGCTGTATTCTGATTCTTCGTCAGATACTTCAATTTTCTCTATAGCATCTATGGAACGACTAGGAAAGCCAGCCTACACATACGCAATGAATATTACTATCTTAATAAACGTTATACATCTTCGATCTATTAACTAACAATCCTTAATTCAAATTTCTATACTACATATTAATGTATATGTAATAATAATAACAGAAAGACTTTCCCGCAAGTACAGTAAAGTCCCAATCTAAGTCGATTCTCGGTTCAGTGCTGTGACATAGATCGGGACTGGATACTATTTTTTTGTGGCCCCATCGACCGCGCCGAACGTAGAAAACACGGTCCGCGCGGCCGAAGGCGCAACAAAAAATAGCTTATCGGTGAGATAATACTAGTGCAATCATGAAACTTCTTTATTTTTTACTTATTTTGAACACGCTCCGTGCCGAGCCGGTTTTCCTCGATTTTTCATTCAAGCCATTTGCTTTGTTCTGTACTACATTTTTTATAATGCCTCATTCTTTTTGGTGGGAATATATTCTACAGTGTTAAACTTGTTATAAAATACACTCCTCAAAAGAATTAAGCGATCACTTGTGCGAACCCGAAAAATTGGTCACACTTTACGGATTTTGCAAAATCCTGAGATCTCGTAGACAAATTTTGATACCAGATTTGAAATCAGCGTGAAAAAATCGGCGGGAAATGATATATAGCATGTTAAAAAAAAAAATTTTCCACGCGTGGTACTGGAGAAACCACATTTTCTTGAAGTTCAACATGTTTAACAAATTTTCTCAACGTTAAAAAACGTTCGTACCATAATCTCCCTATTTTCCCATATTCTGCAGTTTCAGCTTTAATTTTTAAAAAATTTCATCGCTCTACCTCATTTCTATCGAAAGTTTTTTGATTTTGAATCGAGTCTGGTCCAAATTTTCCATCGATTCAATTGGAATTTTTTTTTAAATGTTCGTAAAAAACTATACTTTGATGACGTGCTGCGCGAAAATCGTTAACTGTCACAAGAAATCAAGAATCCTTATCTACAAAACCCAATAACTCCGATACTTCATCCGCCCATACCATAAATTTGCATGTCCCAGCTGAGTTGCTCTTAACCCTAAACCCTAAACCGCACAATTTTAAACTGTAAATCTGGCCCTGAGAATTACCAATTGAAGAGATTTTAGGGTTAAGAAGTGTCGGCAACTCAGCTGGGACATGCAAATTTATGGTATGGGCGGATGAAGTATCGGAGTTATTGAGTTTTGTAGATAAGGATTCTTGATATCTTGTGACAGTTAACGATGCAGAGGGGTAGAGTGGTAAATGGATTTGAAACCCTGAAGGGACCAAATATCATTACTTTACTGTTGTCACTTGAAACTACTTTGAAATATGGATTATCACTCAGTATCTGAGGCTGCTTACATATAGCAATAACTTTCTAGTATTTTGGTATTTTTCTTTAAATTATTTTAAAAATGAATGTCTGAAAGAATTGTTACCCTTTTTTATGTTTTCATATATTTTTAGAAGTTTCTCGTCAAATTATGAATAGATGATCATAACACATTTTAGTTTCACATTTGAATACTGATTGAAAAACCTTTAATACTCACAGCTCTCCAAGCTTGAAATTTTTCCACATAATCCATTCCAACGTCTGACTGGAAGATTAAACTTCTAAAAATATGTCTCATAACGTGCCTAATTTGTCGTTCATCATCCATTATTATAAAGTAGGAAACGAATGGTTGAACAAGTTCTGTAACTACATCTTCAGGTATGTCTCCGCCACTAATCTATAATGATACATGATTTAGGGCATAATTTAGGGCCTTTCATCATAAATATCAATTTTTAAAAATGATGATACCTTTGATAATTCTTCTAAAAATATTTCTGTTATATGCATATTAAATCCAAGACATATTTTCGGATCAACAAACAGCTTTTCAAGTACTTCGGTGAAGCCTTTAACCCATTCTATGTCCCACGATCTTTCTTTGCATTTTACAAAAGTTTGACGAATCATTCTTCTTACTAGCTACAAAGAAATATACACAAATAATCAATCTAATTACATAGTCAGACAACTTGAAGAACAAAAGTATATTATTCAGTTTACCGTAGAAAATTTGTCGATTCTATACTGGTCTATACCGTACCACTCTGTACCTAATGTTCTTAAAGCACATATAGTATAAAGTAATACCAAATCTTTAATATCAAAACAATGTACAATTTTACTAAGAGATTCTGCTAACTCTTCCTGGACTAAAGGTTTATCAGACATCCACATGCAATAGAATAATCCTTTCCATAATCGTGTGAAATCTGCCTCTGTAAATGCTAATAACAAAATATACTTTATTTTCTATTTTTGCTTATAATTATTATTATCTTCCATTATTATTACACAATCAATTTTATATATTTACATTGTGTATCAGTAAAAAATAGTTAAAAGTATGTAAAACATAATGTTTTTTGCTTAACCCTTTACCATACCATTTTCTTTACAGTTACAGTGATTAGGATGTCTTTATCCTAAAAACTGTCGTAGAAGAGAAAAAGAAAATTTATATTTTTTGTATGGCTACATTTATTTGAATGCTTAGATATTGATTACAAACGAATCAAATTTTATTTCTTTTTAAAAAAAAGGTATAACATTCATATTTGTTAGACTTTGTTAAAATCTTCATGATGAGTTTGACTCGTTAAAATATGGCAAGGGGTTAAGGGAGTAGTCTCGTTTCCAAGATTGCAAGGGTGCGGAATGCAGCATCTCATTTCTCGATAATGCAAAGATGGGGTTTTTCAGTAGTCAAAAGCACTAGATAAAATATCAATCTAGACCGCAGTCGCCCTCAAAAGTCCCATTTTTATGTTTACGAGGTGTAATTTGCATTATTTGAAAGCATAAAGCTGCGACAGCTACATACTGTCGAATAATGCAAATTACGCCTCGTAAACATAAAAATGGGACTTTTGAGAGCGATAGTGGCCTAGATTGATCTTTTATCTAGCGTTTTTAACTACTAAAAATCCAATCTTTGCATTATCGAGAAATGAGAAGGTATATCCCGTACTCTTGCAATCTTGGAACAATAAATTTGTTCTATAACAGTATTCTTCAGATACAAATATAAATTTATGTGAATATAATATCTCGTATAGAAATTAAATAAATTTTTAAAAATTGAGTAATAAATTTCTTATTTGTTGTGTTGTCTTTAATGTTCAGCAATGATAGCGAACTGCTGAGTTCATACTCCTCGACACACCGTTGTATACATAGTGTGAGGTGAAATAAAAGAATAGTTTGAAATTGTGTAACTGATAATTTAATCAATAACGAATAACAAAATGTATATATATATATATACAAAGGATTGACTATTTATACTAAATTTGATGGATATGTATATCCAAACTGTGTTGTTATAGAAATGCTGTTCTTGCAATTTTCGAAAACCTAACAGTATTCTTACATTCATTTAAAATCACAATTGAACTTCATATAAATGCAAACTTATATGAATATCTGAAGATTGTTTATCATAGAAAAATTTGGCTACGTTGTTATTTCAGAAATACAAAAATATAAAGTTTTAATGAATGCAATTCAAATTACCAAATGAACTTTTCGACCGAACTGTCAACCATTTCCTTAAATTTTTGAGTACTTTATCTCGGACTCTTTTATCGTTACTTGACAACAATCGAGCAAATTTTATTTCTTGAGCTATTACGAGTGCTTTCCCATTTTTAGTGTTTTCAACACTTGGTTTTTCTTGTCGTTTCTTATTACCTAATATGCATTTCGTAGACATTTTTAGCGGTGCACGTGTGTGCCGTTGCATTTTTTTAACCGCCATTCGTAAAATCCAATACCAAAGAGTAATACAGTATCTCAAATGTTTGATGTCCTTTGTTGTTTTATCTTAAATTGTTCACTTCCAATGTATATTTCTTTTGTGCATATACACGTTTAAATAATGCACATTTCTAAATTCCATTTCACTCTTTCGACAACAAAACACAAACATAGGTTACGATGATTCTTATAGACCATGGTCTACGCCTTAGACTTTGAGCATATCAGAGAGTATAACCTGCTCCGTATTCTGTATACTTAGACCATATATATATTTATATCATGGACCAATCATGGACATAGGAATCGGAATCAGGTACCGCCCGAAGTGTCGCCTCTTGTGGTATCCCTACTCTTTGACAAAGTTGAAGAAGATGCTGCCACCATACGACAGTACGACAGTACTTTATGTCGCCAAAGAGAAATGATACCGCCATCACGCCATTCGACGCTCGGAGAGCACATATCGATTCAAGCGTGATAAAATAACCGTCAATTTTGCACAAGCGTTCTATCATTTACGTTTTATTTGTATATAATAATTGTTTACAAATAATCAACATGGAATCAGCTATTGTGCATTTGGAACAAAGTGTAAATATAAGCGTAATAACTTTTAATTCTAAATTTTGTTTATTATTTAATATTTATCATTTGATTACATTTTGCATTTAAACGGTTTACGAATACTAAATGATCAAGTATCACTTTACTGCGAATAGTTGTAAATATTATTGTAATTTTTCCAATTAAATAGGTTAAACAAGCTGATGGAAAATTGGATATGATCGCATGGCAAATCGACACATTTGAGAAGCAGTTTGAAAACTCGGATAGTGAGGTATGTTTTGTTTAAACTAATGTCTATTTACATTGCGAATTGCAAGATGTATTAGAATATGTGTTATTACAGAAATTAACCACATAGATAAGTAATAAATGTTATTTGGCTTTAAATGTTTTAGCAATTTGAATTTGAGAATTTAAATCGGGTTAGCATAATGCAATAATAATTTAATTAAATAAATAAAAATTTTATGTTTATTTATGATAAGGATAAAAAGTCAAATACTAATCATTATTATTTTCATATATTATATCCAGTTCCTTTGTTATATACATAAGTACATGTATTCAAATTAGATTTTTAGTTCCCACATTTCTAATACAAGGTGATCCACCAGATATTACCACCTTGATTTTTCTCATTATTATTATTTGTAACAAAGAATGTTCATATAAGGTTGAATGGTTTTGAGAGTTGCTTACCATGGAGTTTTTTGTAGGTGGACATCAAGGTCATCAGTATTTTTTTAAAATGGGATCGTATGTTTTCTCCTTCACCAATTAATGGAGCTCCATATTCTTTACAAAAAAGTATTAACCTATTAATATCAAAAAACCATTACTAATGAAATCATGACTCTCTTGATAATATTATGAATTCAAATACCTTATGGTCATTTTTATATGATTTGTCATTGCATATTCGAGAAACAATGTGGCTCCAACAAAATGGTTGTCCTGCACATTATGAAAGAATAACAAGAAATGCATTAAATCAAATATTTCCGAATCGTTGGTTAGGACATGGTGGTTCCATTAATTCTCCAGCAAGGTCACCTAATTTAACACTCCTTGACTTTTTCTTATGAGGTTTCTTGAAAAATAAAATATACGCTGAGGCTCCGACTACAATTGCTGATACGAAAGATCTTATCATCACTGAATGCAATAACATTCCACCAGTTTTGTTACATGGTTTAAAACAATCATTACTTTCTCGATTCAGAAAATGCCGCGATGTAAACGGTCGCCACACATTGAACCTTTCCTTTGAATACAATCATTACAACATTTTTAAGGGAGTCGTGATTTCATAACAACACTAAAATTAAAATATCTCCTTAACTAATGGTTTTTCGATCTTAATAGGTTAATACTTTTTTGTAAAGAATATGAAGCTTCTTAGTATATATAGTAGAATATGAAGCATTTAAAAAAATACTGACAACCTTCGTATCTCTTCTACGCGTCCACCTACAAAAAAAACTCTCAACACCCCAAAGTATGCATTTCTTGAAACCATTCAACCTTATACATATAAACATTCTTCGCTACGAATAATAATAATGACGAATATCGAGGCGAACCACCCTGTATATGTATTCCTTACATATTTTCTCTAAGAGTTAAAGCCAAAATAATTATGATTATTGAGCACAGTAATCATTTATTAACACAATTAAAATGTAATTTATAATTTTCTTAATCTTAATTTGTGAAAAACATTATGGTTATAATGCTGTTGCAATTGAAATTTATTAAACTAAGTTTATTGTAGTTACAATTTTAGATTTGGTAAACTTGCCAATGATGTGGGTCCTCTCTGATTTCAATGAGTTTTAGATATGTTGTCAAGGACATCATCCTGAACAATATGTCTCTTTAAAGGTTTTGGGGTCGACTTTAGTTTACAAGATATCCGCAACAAACTTTACTTGTAAATCCCCAGTAAGCAAAATGCTCGATTTTGGACGGCCATCTGCGTCAGCAGAAGTATCGCTTTCTGCTGGCAGAAAGAGCCGGCAGAACTAAGGTAGCTCGGTCCTAAATTCTGCCTTCGTTTAAGACGCCAGCACGGTCACAATTAATTTGGCGACAGCAGGTCGCCTGTATAACGGCATTCGCCACATCAGCTTCTGCCGGGCAGACCCTGCCAGCAGAATGCCATACATCTGCGTCAATAAGCATCGTTTTATGCTGTCCAAAATCGAGCAGATTCCGAGCATCCTCAGCTTCGAGCAGCGTTCTGACAGCATAATGCTCGCCATCTGCTGGCATCGTATGATCACAAGCTGAGCTCGATATCTGTTCGAGGCCAGCCTGGCTGACTGGGCCCTCTCCGATTTCAATGAGCTTCAGATATGTTGTCAAAAGACCATCATTTTGGACAATATTTCTCTTTAAAGGTTTCTGTGGTCGGCTTTAGTTTACGAGATATTCGCATCAAACTTCACTCGTAAATTCATATGGGTGTTCTTGATAGCGGACACCGCTTCGTGCGGCAGAACCATCGTAAGCATGTTCAGGATTGGGGATTAAATCTAACCTAGCATTTACAAGTAAAGATTTTTTTATTTGTATGTATAGAGTAACCCATATACCTAACTCAACTTACAAAAGTTTTTCGCTAATATCCCCGAAACTAAATCCGGCCACAAACTATTTCAAAGGAGAAAGTTATTCAAAATATCAAGTTTTATAACATATTTCAAGGTTACCGAAATCGGTGAGGACCCACATCACCGGCAAACGTTACCTTAGATTTTTTCAATTATTGTGACTAAATACTTATAAACTAAAACTATATTAAAACTACATAATTTTTCATATTAGAAAAGTTTTAAGGGGGTAAACTCGGTTCTAGGATTGCAAAGGTGCGGGATGCGCCTTCTTATTTCTTGATGATCATGCAAAGACGGGGTTTTCCAGTAGTCAAAAACGCTAGATAAAAGATCAATCTAGGCCGCAATCGCCCTTAAAAGTCCCATTTTTACATTTACTAGGCGTAATTTGCATTATTCGACCGGATGTTGATGTCGCAGCTTTATGGAAATAGCTATATGCGCAGCTTTATGCTTCTGAATAATGCAAATTACAGCATGTAAACGTAAAAATAGATTGATCTTTTATCTAGCAGTTTTGACTAGTGAAAAACCCCATCTTTGCAATCCTGGAAATGAGAGTCTACCCCCTTAAGTAGATATCATGAATCAATGAATCTGCAGGGTGTTCATTTATAGGTTTGATCGGTACAGTTAATCATCTCGGAATCATAGTTATAATCATAGTGATAATCACAAAATTTTGAGTTAACTTCCCATTTTAACTTTCCTTTTTTCTCATGCTTAATAAGTCAGCATTAATCACTCATAATATAATATAAGAGATTATAATTTAAATCTCAGATCAACATTTACATTTTGTCTTTAAGTTGCTGTTTAATTTGTGTGCTTTTAACAGATCTCTGTGCTTCGTCTATTAAGGTCTGTTCATCAAGTTACAAAAGATTATGAGAATCTTCACCGAGAAATATTGGAGGTGCAACAATTACAAAAGCAACTTTCAGATTCACTTAAAACGCAATTGTCTCAAGTTGTTGGACATTTTAATTTGCTACGTAACAAGATTGTGGAGCAACACAAAAATCCACAGCTAAAATAAGATTAGAATATCTAAGCGAATCTTTATCTTATTTGATTAACATTCATATACTATAAGTATATAGTTAATGTATTTTCATAAACTGCCCTTAAATTCTTCGAAATCTAATTTACTGGTTGAAGAACATTTCGAATATTAATTCATGCAATAGCATGTACTTATTGTTTGTACAGTTATGTGAAACATTGATAAAGAAATGTATATGAAATTAATGAAGGAAAAAGTTCCATTTTTCTACATAATTTTTAAGTTTACATTTATGTATAACATGTACACATGGTTAGCATATTGTTAACACCAGAACTATCGAGCGCTGAAAGTGCTTGAAAAATTATATTTATTCAGACTTTGCATGGCATATTGCAATATGTGCAGGAATAAATGAAATCGTTCAATATGTTTTCATAAAAACATCTTTATAATTTTGATAATTACAAAATGGAAAATGGAACTAGTCATCTCTATTGATGTAGTAGTTCTAATTTTAACTTAAGTTGCGTCCTAGATATAATTATAAGTTGCATCATTTATGTAATTACAACAAATTCCATAATTTGCGTCATAAAGTTTTACTAGGCAATTGTAATAGATGCAATATTTTAATTTGTATACATGTTGAAATTAGAGAATTCATTTAGTTTATGCCTGTAGGTTTTATTTATCATTTAGCAGCAACTACTATCTTCTGATGTTTACTTACATATTAGAGGATAAATTTCTAAATTTTCAAATATAGTAACCCTCTGAAAATTAGTCAACATTTTGTCGCAGATTAACTTCAAACATTAAGGTGATTTATGATCAGACAACTACTGTTATTTATCATAGATACTTTTATTTATCACAAGATTTATTATACATATGTATAATGTATTATACATATAATATAAAGGAATAAGATTATAATAGGAGTAACACACAGAAAATTAGATATTCTAAATATATTTTAGGTTATTTCATAATTTCATAACCGATTTTGATGAAATTTTCAGAATATGTTCAATTGATACAGATCTATGAATCGTACTTTCTAAATTTTCCATATGAGTCCACGTAAAAAAGTTGCGAAGTACAACTTTTAGTATTTTCTCTGCAATTCCGACAACTTGCAAGGTTTTTCAAAACCTTTGTCACGTTGCGTAGCCAGCCAATTGTTCTAACTTAGGAAAAAGTTCAAATCGTATGGTCCAATATTACAAATGTCCTAATATTAGTGGGAGTCACTGTATATTGTATATACTTGGTTTTATAGTTACGAGAACCAGGAATTAATCATGTAACTCATTTATCAGAGTTTAAATAGTAACGTACAAAGCCTGGAAATTTCAAAATGATTTCTACAGTTCTGGACCACAGTGTACACATCATTCTAATTATAAGTACAATTTAAGATATTTTAATTAGCATTGCGTTTGTTTTCATTCTTTACCATACTAGAAACTTTTATATGCCTAACGTAATTGTTTAGCAAATTGTTGATTGTCTGATCATAAATTCCAATTTTCGGCGGCTTAAAATGGAAGATCTTTAAAGGTTTGCTATATACATATTATACGATATGTATACAATGCGTACGTAGTCACCACTTATTGTCATTGCCACATTTTATTTTTAACTTTTATTACGAGTTTTAAGATAGTATGGGATCAACAGATACTACATATTCTCAAGTAACTTATTTGACTTCCTGAGTGCGATATTGGGGCCAATCTATATGCTTATGTATCCACGCAAAATGAGGGAACCAGTAAGACTTGAAGACATTACCATTTCATTTAAAGAGTGTATTAATTTTTAAGTAATAATGTATGCGAGTACCAGGTGTACAGTTTGCAATCATTATAAATGGTATTATTTTATACTGTTTATTTAAAAATTAGTACAATTTAACTCTTTGTGGAAGGGAATTTCTTTATACTTTAAGAACATTTTCCATACGAGTTATTGTTTCAATCATAAATAATGAAATTATCTGTTTTGTCTCTTTGGGAAGAAAAATTGATTCCAATTATTTGTCTATAAAATATTAAATTAATTTTTATTTTTATTTCTACATATCAAACATTTGTCAATACTTGAACATTCTCTTTTGAATGTGAAAAGTGTTTTGCATCCCTCAGTTTATGTAAACTGTGTGATAATAGTGCCAAAGTTAATATAAAATTTTGTTTTTATATATACTGCATAGTATAATATTTGAGAGTATGTATGTATGTCTACAATACATATATACTGAATCACAGCAAAATAATATTTCTATTTTAAAGAACGTTCGCAATCAAATTTTATTATTACGATCCAAAAAAATGTAATTTTTACTCAACACGTTGTAGATCACTAGTAGTTTCATCATTTTTTAAAATAATCAAAGAATCACAATATGTAGCGTTGTCTTACCTAAAATGTTGCCAAGTTTAACATTGTCTTTCCTTTCGTCTATTAAAAAATAACCATTATACATGTAGTTATAATATATCGGTATGGAACTATTTCTTCTCTAGTGATTCTAATGATTCTTGAATTGAGTACATCATACATATTATACTAAAGTATATGCATGTTTGTGAAATATTCTTTCTAATTGACAAACTAACTTTCTATATCTTTATACTTTAGACATATAATTTATGTGTTCATGAATTCTATTTCAGGAAGTCATAATTTTAAAGATTTTGTTTAAAATAAATGAGATTTATAGTAAGTATGTATGTACTTGCATAGCATAGTGAAAAGTGGAAATGTATTTTACAACAGGAGAGTAATGATAAAAATGTGCAAAGCTTAGGCTTGCATAAATTAGGATATGGAGAATAACATTGCCTTAAGACACAGGTGTGCGTTTATCGAGCTACATGAGCTATATTGAAGTGCATGTTATTATAATAATTGTAAATCAAAAAGTCTGTTACAAAGTAATAGGAACTACGTGTTTTTCCAGTTATATTAATTGGTCAATTATACTTATAAATTTCAAGAAAATATTTTTATTTCGTATTGAAAAATTAAGGGTCTACATACCCTTGATATATCCGAATTGCTTTTTCACTTATGTTTTATTATTCCAAACTTAATATAACTTTCAATTTCTGAGTAATTGCCTAAAGCTTGTTTTAAAGCTTTCTCTTCTACGATTTAAAATACTTCTTTTCTCGTTTGTTCTTCATTATTAATACTTAATTAAGAACAAGAAACTATGTAACTGTTTTCATAACATTGTCCTGAATGGAGTGACTGAGTTTTATTTTCAAATTATTAGATATCCTCTTCAAACTCAAAATTCAATCACTTATTAAACCTAGACACTCTTTGCGAGAAATCCCTCTAAGTCAATACTAATAATTTGGGAAAGAAAATATTTGTGATACTCAGTGACTCACACGTTCATCAGGGCTAATTTATATTTCAGTTAACCAGACATGTGTCTTATTAAACTCGGACAAATGAACTTTAGTTTTTCGTGTAAAGAATGGTAACTGAAAATATAAATCAGTTCCTAGATTGATCTCTAGCCTTTACCTAAGCAATTCAATTTCATCTACACAAAATTGTATTGATACATATACGTATAACCATATTACAACGGCGTCAATCACAGTCACATGTCCATATACCATTAAAAATTTACATTATTGGATTTTTTTATCCACTGTTAGTTAGCATGTAGAAATAGCCAGGTACTTAGTTTATCAGAGACCATTATTGTCTGAGATTTACCAGACAAGTTGGTTTTGTTTCTAACTCGGGGGGGATGTCGAGCGTAACACAAAAACCACCTTACACAAAGTAGAAATTTGCCATTCGAGGTCCCTAAGAGCTGTTCTCCGTTGAGAGAATAAGCTTTCGATATGTTTAGTCTTACGGATATCAGTTTCTCGCTGTTTAAAACGAGATGAAGAGATTCCTGCTTACCACAAAATTTGTAAACCGGGCTGTTGTTACGAGCCGAGGTTCAGGCAGCGATGCGGGAACCGAGGATAGTTTGGATTTAGAGATTTTTGGGTCTAGATAGGAAGGATACACGTAGGACTAGCCAATGTCTATTTCACCACTGGGTCGCCTTGTGTGGAACACGGGAGTGGACCAGGGTTTCCGTCCCCCTCGCCTAGATGCTCCGTCAAGCCTGCCTTCGCTTCCCCCACTCTTACCACTACCACTGCCGCGTACGGCGTGGAGCATGCTACCGACTCGGTACGCGGCAGCGGTAGTGGTAAGAGTGGGGGAAGCGAAGGCAGGCTTGACGGAGCATCTAGGCGAGGGACGGAAACGTAAGGGGCCTGGCGCGGCGCGCATATGGCAACCCTGGAGTGGACTAGTTAGTTAGTTAGTAGGGGTGCGTCCCGGGCAACCAGACGGTTCTGGTTGCAAGGCTGTAATAGGGCAGTATATGTCCCTTTTCTACCCCATGTATGTCTAGGGCGACGCATTACCATACTTTTCTTGAGTACCGGAAATGAAATTAACATTTATCAAAATTAGCAACAAGGAAAATATATCCTTCATTGCCATTTTGGTTCTAATGTCTATATGTAGGTAGGGAATGTCTACCTCCTTGCGTCGGTTCTAGCTTTTTAGGCGCGCGGGCCGACATGCTACTGAAACCGACGTAGGACGGGATGTCACTCATTGGGGACCGGGCCATGCTACCTAAGGTTTGTGCTACGTGGGGTATGTCGTCGGGCCAGCCGGTCCCCTCATGACGTTAATGCAGGTTGAGGCACCTCCCGTCCCGATGTTTCGTTGGGCGGGAGGTCGTGCCCGTTTCCCGAATTCGAGGGACCTGCACGCTCACGACGGCGACATTCCTGTATGTCGTGCCCGGGTATTTTGCAGAATTTACAATATTTCCGTGTCTCCGCGGGGAAACGCTCTCTTGTCTCTACTTTATTAAGCACGGTGTTAGAACGTGCTTGCGGCGACTCGTATCGTCTCTGTGGAGTCGAAGATCGTGAATTTCCATAGCGAGATTCATGCCAGTCACCTCTATTCGTTTCGCGACGTGTTTCGTATTGTTGTTCTGGCACCCGATTTCGCGGTGCATTGTAAAATTCGTTTTGGCGCTCGGGCATACGATCTCGCGGCGCGTCGTAATAACTGTTTCTGCACTCGGGCGTTCGATTTCGCGGCGGATCGTACGTATAATAATCGTTTAGCGAGGGATAGCCCAGCCCAAACGCGGGAGCCATCATACCACCAAAGCAGCAGAGCCGCCTGCATTCCCAAGAACCCAAGCAAGAAGCCCGTGTAATCCCCCGCGTACATCAGCTTAATGATATCACACAAGGTAGCAAACTAATGTATATCCGGCCCTCCATCGAAAGAGGCACCTCCAGCCGCATTAACCAACTTATCATCGATTGACGCCAGTAAGGCATTCTTGCGGAAGGAAGCCCCGATCAATGCAATATTGTACGTCATAAGGCCCAACAAGAATAAGAGACCTTTAGGGCTGTTGTGCAGAGCAATATTTTATATAGTTTTTGTTTAAATACGTGAATAAACAATACACAAAATGGAACGAATTAATCTTAACTCATATTTAAAAATTAGATAAAGTTCTACAAAAATATAATACAAAATTATAATAAGGAATGTGCATGACAAAGGTGCATATTCTAAATCATTATAAATTATAATTGTGTCACTTGTAAATCTCGCATCTTTTTTTAAGGTGATTTGAGTAAACTTTTTGCCTCTGCTGCTAATTCTTCAGAACATTTTTTAGTAATTTTCCTCTTACTACTTATAAGTGGATCGGACGTTAGAAGTAATATATGAAATATATGTTATATCATCCGAAAAAATTACTTTTTCCCATTTTCATTCCACGACATATAAGTTCCAGCAAAAGCGAATCTTGCTTGTTTATGACAATGCGTTGAAGACGGTTTTGGATCCTTTTTCGTCCATACGAAGCGCTTACTTTTCTTTAGGATTTGTTGAACACGTCTTTGAGATACTGGGAGTTCGAACTGGGAGGTTTCAACTTGTTGTTCTTGTCTCGGTATGTTCACTGCTGATGGATTCCACGGATATAAACCACATTTCCGAAATCCATTGGATAGAATAGATGCAGTTACATTTTCGAAAATTAATCGGTTTCCACGAAAGGTCTCAAGTGGGTGCTGTTTAGGGGAGGGTCTATCCTAGTACCCTACCAAATTTTTGTTAACAACAGGATATCTCGACTGGCTCGCAGGACTGTGGTTTGGTAACTTTTTTAAATAACTGGTCGAGTGTGCAGATATTCTTTAAGTTTATTATGAGAGCCTGACGAGCTCTCTTACAGTAACTTTCGATACGGCGATTCGACTCTCACTTACATTCTGTTCATCATTAGATTGTAGATTTATAGAGTCAAGTTGGATTTTATTCATGCCTTTTCTTTGGTTGTCTGATAATCCCTCTGCTATAAACTTACTCCGAACAGGAGTTTTATCTTCTGTTTGAGCATCCTCTATTAACCTTTGAGTTACTCTCGTAAATTTAGCGCATTGAACCTGTTTGAATGACTCTTCACCAAATTTCTTCTTCCATGCTATGGCGCATGGCTATGGCTTCTCAACGCGTTGAAAGCTCCTGTATTCCCCGTAACAAAAAGGAAGATGGCAGGTTTTCTAAATATTGTAAAAAATGAACGCTGATGTCAGGGATGCCAAAGGCACCCAAATTACGTGAAGCACGATAATGGTCATAATTGCTAAATAAACAATAGTCTGTGGGAGAGCGATCAGGAGAGTGGGGGGGGGAGGGGGTGAATCGACACCTCCACACCTCGCTCCTGATATCTCGCCCTTGCTATGGCGGAGATGTGGGGCGAAGCCCCATCTTGCAATAGAGCAGGTGGGCCGCTACCCGGATAAAAAGAATAGTACGCACGTAACGCATCTTCGAGGGTCCATTCCGTTGCACGCATAATGCGCATACACTGTATAGTGTAGTATAAGAGTCTCTATGCATACACTATACAGTGTATGCGCATTATGCGTGCAACGGAATGGACCCCGAATAACGATGCATGAACTGCACTGGTTAAATGCGCATCGGGCTCGAAAAAGTGACATAGTAATATATCCCCTCCGCACCACCAGATACTAACCTGCTGGCGCAGGGGAGTCGGACGACGAGCGGGGGGAGTAACCATTCGAACTCCGCGGGGCGACCAATACTTTGGGTAACAGCGGTCCTCGTACAACGATCAGTCCGATAGATCACGCATTCTTACACAGATGGCGCGAATACAAAATGAAGGTCGAGTATTAATTCTCAACAAATTCTTTTTTTAATTTTTTTTTTATTACATCAATACACGCAAACAATACAATATACTGTACTAAAAATTTTATATATGGTGTTTGAATTCAAAATAAAACAATACATTACACTATACGATAATCATTAATATACTTAAATCTAAAAAATAACATCCTCGCTAAGAATAAATGGTGATATGCTAAAAAGAACAAACAATCATACGTAGTTCTGCCACTCGACGGATCCAGAGGGCGAAACAAAATATTGCGCGAAAGTTTCGCGCACGACGAACGCGGAGTGTGGTGCATTCCCTCCCTGTCGCTGCAGAGCGGCGAAACTCATCTGGTCATTGTGGCCGCTCTGCCCTGCAAGGGATTCAGCGGGCTGCGGGCCAGAAGACGTGCCTCGTATATAATTGTGCAGCACGCATGTTATCAGGACCACGAGGTTTGCCAGATCTGGATTGATATTCAGCCGCCTCTCGTAGATTCTAAATGTACACAGCTTCCTAAATCCTGGTGAAACCATTACAGCTGAAAAGTACTGCCACCAAATCGACGAAATGCACGAAAAAGTTCAAGGTTTGTGTCCAGCACTGGTCAACAGAAATGATCCTATTCTTCTCCACGACAACGTCCGACCACGCGTCGCCCGACCGACCCTCCAAAAGTTGAACGAATTGGGCTACGAAACTCTGCCTCATCCACCATACTTGCCACATCTCTCCCCCACCGATTACCACTTTTTTAAGCACCTCGACAACTTCTTGCGTGAGAAATGCTTCAAATCCTAGTGTTTTGTCGCGGAACTGTCGGTTCGCGAATGTTCCGGATCACTGCCCGCCAAGTTAATCTTGCCAGACGCCAGTTTTTGGCGTCCCTAGTGTCTTTCCCAGGTTTCGGGATTAGTGTTGTCCGATTCAATTTCCACTGTGCTGGGTGGGCTCGGAATAGCATGAGCATATTATAAAACTTTGGGCCTTCGTAATGCCGTCGACACCTGCGGCTGTGCTATTCTTTATTCTTTTCATTTTATCAAGCATTTCTTCCATGGAGATGGGCGTCCAACATCTGCTCATAGGAGAGACTGTACTCCACTTGTTCCCGTAGAGCTCTTCTATGTTCGCTCTCTCAGGAAGCTCAATTTGCTTCCTCTGCTCAATTGTCTCTCCCGCTCAATTTTCTTGGGCATTTTCTATATTACTCCTGATAGCGAACGTACTTGAATTTTTCATAGCGGGTGCGGTCGCTCTCTTTTCTATTGTTCCCGCTATGTCTTTACCTGACGTGTTCTACCGTTCTAGCAGCTAGTTCAAATGATAGGATGATATAAAAGACGTAAAAGACAATAATCGATTCGCATGACAATGAAATACGTTAAAAGAAGCGTTTCGTCCCGGACCTGCTAGTGGACTCGTTAGTAAAGCTGATCTAGCAGGTCCTGCCTTAAAACTCATCTGAGCGACTTCGTCTTCCAGTCCTAACGCGATGCTCGTTTGGTTCTTGAATGAAAATAAGATGCACTGATTGGTTCCTGCCGAAAGTTGCATTTCCCAATCAGTACACTTCTGACTGCTAGGACCTCCTTCCCGTAGCCCTGGGAAGGAGGAGTGGGGCGATATCTTACTCGAATCGACGACGCGACGGGTCTCGGTGATTCGACTCCGTGCGTAACGGTCGCGAGCGGTCCTTCGGAGGGACTAAATTTATGACACTTTGTATATTCACGGGTGTATAAAAACTAAACGTTAGCCAGATGGCTCGAATGGTCGTCGAATGACCCTAGTTTGTTTAATCCTCGAGGACGATATTTAGATACGTTCGCACCATAAATCCTGTCCGAAGGAAACACACGAATATTGTTCCTGCGCGATGGAACACCCAGAGAGATGCAGAAACGGCATTCAACGAGTTTGTCGCCTCCAGGACTCCAGAATTTTATTCAACCGGGATAACAAAACTTGTTTCTCGTTGACAAAAGTGCATTGATTGCATTGGTCTTTATTTTTGATTAATAAAGTTTTGTTTGACATATGTGCATTTGAAGTTCCAACCTAATGCATTGAGATCGTATATTTTTGTTTACAACGTACACCAAAATGCTATCATCAATTCCATCTTTTTTTTTTTTATCGTGTGGAAATGCGTTACGCATACCCCGACCCCCCTGGGGGGGAGCCGGGGTTATGTGGGGCTCCCTCGAGGAGGGGGTCGTCGAGCCAACGAGGCTCGCCGATCCCCTCCCCCAAAGTACCCACTAAAACCACACGCCCGCCCTAAGCTACATGGGAAGTGCCTGGATCACGCGAGTATTCAACAGGACTCGCTTCTGCACATAGTAATTTCTCTCTATGAAGTTAGCGAGAGAATTAGCTCTATTTTCTGCTGGTCCTTGCGAGGTAAACATTCCATCTCGCAGTTGGGCATAATCGGCGTGTAGGACAGGTTGGAATAGTCCAGACATCGTAAAGTTATCATTTCAGTTCAAGTTCGCTCGGGTTTTTAGAGTGGAATAAAACACAATTTTTCTTGTACATAAGTACTCACTTTCTTTTTCAACTTTTCACCGACTTTCAGTGCACTCGGGAATTCCAGCCAGATACGTGTCACTTGTCCTTCTGCATCAGATTCAATGTGAGCCAATGTCCCCATTTCTCCATTTGCTAATCCATCAGCAATATCTACGTTCCTGGTCAGCATGTAAGATTTATTAAGAACGAAAATATTTTCATAGGGGAGACCACCTGTGTCGATTACTGACATTTTGTGTAATTTTTGTCGGCAGCCCGTCTCTTGTTCTGCATTTTGACAGCCAACAAAGATATCGTTAGCGACAGAGGTGATTTTATTTTCAACTGACATGAGTTAAGAATGGATAAATTGTAATCAGTTACCGACTGGCTTTTTAGGAATAACCTAATTCCGTCAGGGCATAATCTATTGGCTTCTTCTTTGGTGAAAAATCGTGACTCGATTAAATCTACTTCATTTTTCTCCAACCGCAAACCATTACCAATTTTTGTCAATATCTCGGAAAACATTCGATTAGATTGTCTCATCACTTCATTTAATTCAAAAAATTTTAACTCGCACCATAGAGTTGGTCCTGCAAGTGTTTGTTTTATTTGTTTGAAAATTGGCGTTGCACGTACTGGTGGTACTTGTCTCAGATCTCCAATCAAAATCACGTCAAGTCCTCCAAAATTCGTTTCATATTTTCCTGTTTTCGCGTGCTGTAAAAATTGTTTCGGATCGATATGTTCGACGTTGATAACGATGCCGGTCGATATGCGATTTTTAAACGGCGACTCAACATTTTCCCAACGAAGCGTCGAGGCTCTCGCACCCCTGTGATCGTATAAACCTCTACCGGTGTGCGGCGAGGAAATACGTTCATGCAACGCAACGTTCAAAGTTTTCATACGACACATAATCGATGTTAAACTATGTTTCTTGCCTACAGACAATTCATCTTTCGCACAGGCTAGATAATTCACACAACACTGTAGAGACTCGATGTACGAGCGATGCCATTCGCGATACTCGTCCATAGTTTTCACCAGCATTGACATGCGCGTCAAACACTTCAACATTTTTTTCAACGTTTCAGTCATTTTGCTGCCGCACAGTTGTCAACAAAATATTTCTTTCAACTTCGATTTGATATCGTTCGTTAAATTTCCAGTTCTCAAAATATAATTACACTTTGCATCCAACGATGCCACGTTCACCCGTTTCGATGATACGGATAGTACGTGAAAACCGTCACGTATAGAAAAATGGCTGATCTTTGAATCTCAACACGACAAACGCTTGCAACGATGGACCGTTTACGAAGACTTCGCGTTCCATCGCACCCTGTTCTTTTATTCTTGCCATCCCCACCCCAACTACGATAAAAAAGATGGATCAAAATTATTGTAAATGCTACTCTTAATGAATGTTTACGACGGCTGGCTGTATGGCGATGACAGACGGAAACAGCGACACGGTCCTCTTGCACTACATCGATAAGAGGGGACCGTTGTATATTTACGAAAGTAAATACCGTTCGAAACAATGTCTATCAACAAATTTGGCATGGTGTTTCGCGAAGCGAACAAACGCGAGTAAAAACGCGAGTGTAAAAAAAATTTTTTATTTTTTTAAATAAATATATTATTTTAATAATTATATGTATTATTCTTCCTCTTCTGGCTGTAGAAAAGAAAAAATGTTATTAAGTATTAATTTTTTAATTAATAAATATATAAAATTATTTTAACTTTACTCACCGGATTCTCGAACAGTACCCTGACTGTCGTTATCACATTCCAATTCTCCATCGGAATATTATATGCACGCATCGCATGCATCCATCCGCGCATAAACGCGGCCCTCTCTTCGTCGGAACCAAACATCTGTTGATAATATAAAAATTGTAATATAAAATAACACTATATCAATAATATAACATATTACTTATAATATTTCTTTGTACTTACCACCAACTCCATTGCATCAGTCAGGGATACATTCTCCTCCTCTACAACGATATGGGTTACTCTTTCCATCGTGACGAAAATGTTAGAATAAGAGCATCGACTGCACCCATTCTTTTATACATGTATCCCATCGAAAGGGAAGTTTCGAATGATATTAGTTATGCTTACTACGGGTCGTGGTTCTCCCACGTGACGGACGGCTCCCGTGTCCGAATCAAGCCTCAGCGGCCATCGGATGCCCCCGATGACCAGTCGGTATCTTTTCACGCCTACGGGCGACCAAAAAGTCGTGCCGTCCGGTAGCGTTTCCTTCTTCCTCGGTCGATGCCTGAGATCCCTGGGTAAAGGGACTGGAGACGGTTCCCTGATTGTTAGGTGCTGTAGTAGCACCTCCGGCTCTGGGGTTGGTGGTACCCACCCCCCCCTTCCTCTGCGATTGTTGGCAGTGATGGAGCTAGAGCCTTCGCTCGTTTCCTTGGTTTGGCACCCCTGATGCCCGGATTCTATTTTCCAGCCTTTTGGCTGCTTTTCCGTCGGACACCTTTTCGATGGGCAGCGGTTTCTGCTTCCGCGCCGTCCGCGGTGTCCGCATCCGTTGCGGCTCCTCTCGTTGCGGGGATACCACTGGTATCCGGAACGGCGGTTTATATTCGGGCGGCTGCTGGTTCCTTCCTCGTGGTGCCATGCATCCCAACCCGACGCGTGGCGGTCTCGTCTGCGGTGGCCCGCTCCTCTGATATGTCGGCGGCCGTGCCGGGGGGACGGTTATGCGCGGCGCCTCCAGGTTGTTTTTCCTGTGCCACGTCGATTCCTCGCTTCGCTCGGCGTTGGAGTTATCGCCGCGCCGATACTTCTCCGTTTCTCGGCGGGAGAGGTGCTTCAGGTCCCCCCTCGGGGCCCGACTACGGTCCTGCAGATACGCGTCGCGCAATTGGCGCGACGCTCAAAAATATTAGAACTCGCCCATAGGTCTCGTACGCACCCAGGGCGAGCACTCGCCACGACGCCTCTCGCGTATTACCCTGCCAGAGGGTGACCCGGTCTTCCAATAACCGGCATCGGGTGACGTTGGCAAAACTGCCACGTCAAACATTGATATGTCTGACATTTGGACATTTTTTAATTTTTTATTGAGAATTTGATTAACGTGTTTTATATATGTATTTAAAATATGATGAAATATATTGTACAAAATTGTATATTTTAATGGATCGGTATGTTCCGTGTGGTTTGTATGAAACATTATGGTTTCCCCTAAATATTTTAAAGCTTTCTGGCTTAAATGACTTTCGCATATATTATTAATTATGATAGAATGACAAATGTCAATTACCAAACCTGTATCAAATAATTTTTCTAATTCTGATAGTTTTAATAGCGCTTTACAGAGGTTTCGCATTTTTCTGTTTTCATATTTTTTGCAACAGCAACTAAAATATCTTTAACATGAGCGTCACTTATGCTGTTGAAACCTACATTTACATTCGTAAGAGTGGTTCGCTTCCACATCTTGTTGTTGTTTCATATTAATGATATGCTTTGCATGGATAAAATAATCTGAACGGTCCTCTTCGCAATTTCCTTTGCAGGATATCCTTCTACCAAAGTTATTGATAAATATACTTTTGTAATAATGTATGAACGACGAACATGTTGGATTTGCATTTCTCCCTCCGTGGCTTCTAACTAAACTGAACAAGTTTTCTATCGCATCTTGATTGAGATTTCTGCCAGCAAAATTAATGTTTAAACATTTTAATTTATACTTCAATTTAATCATATTTTCTAATGTGAAAATCCAATTTTTTAAAACAATAGGATACATCCTTATCTTTCGGCTTACTTTGTATAAATTTCATTGAATTGATTATACGAATTCCTTCGTTCCAAATATTCATGTTCCGGGAATAGGTGTTACTGTCGAAATTTTCGCTATAAAAATTATTTAAACTATCAAATAATTGATTAAAAAAACGTAATAAATGTGCAGTGTGTATAGGATCAAATAAATAAATAAATAAATCATCATAACGTGTATTGTAGGCATACATTTTTGTTTCCGATAGAGGCCGCGACGTAGCGCCTTCTACTCTTACCGATCGCGGAAATCACCTGTGTCCTGACACTCCCGTTCTAGCCGACTGTTTTTGAGCTTCTTGCCTCGGATCGGCACATTGAAGCGATATGACCGGTTCTCGAACACGTATAACATATTGCGTCGCGAAAATTACACTTCGATCTCTGATGTGCATCACCACAACCGTTGCATTTTGCACTCGAATTCGGCTTCAACTGACTTTTAACCGAACTATCGTTTTGCGTTTTAGATTTAAACTTAGTTTTAGTTTTTGTCACACTTAACGTCGTTACGGGAGCACTTTTGACCGGATTCTCGAGAGTTTTTAAACTATTCGTGACGTTCAGATGAGCCTCCAGCTCGGCAACCATGTCTTTCATCGTCACGTTTTGGTCTTTCTCTATCACGCGAAGAGCAATCTTCTTTAACTGTTCGTTTTCCTGCGAGAAACAGAAAGATTGCAGGAGCAGCAGAGTTCTTAAGCCGTCGTCGGTCAGCTTTGGCTTATTGAATTCAGCTGCGTGGCGATTGATCTTGTCGATGTGCTCCGTGATTGGCACTGACTGATCGTAGCGATAATTCAATACCTCTATTCTCCTTCGCGTTAAGGGCACTTTGTCGCGAAAGAGTACCTTCAATACGTCGAGTAGATCCTTTTGCGGCATTCTCGACGGATCCGTCGGCGCGACATGGTCCATGAGTCTGTCGAACTCGATTGGACCCAGTTTATCTAATACCAGACGGGTTTACATCTCTGGTGGTAGAGATGCGGCCTCCGTGACAATGGTAGATTCGTATCGTAACAGCCATTTTGGAAACGGCTTCACGTCGTCGCCGGAACCGTATGCGTATTTCTCCACACGAGTACTGAGTTGGTTTTAGAGATCAACCAATGATTTCGGACTCGTTGATGTGGATGGTTGTCCTCCTGTCCCCCGATTGTGAAGTTGAAGCTCGAGGAGACTCTGTACGGCTGCTGTGAGAGCCTTGATTTGTTCCGCTTGATCCGCCATTGTGGTGGTGCGACCACGTTTTCAATAGCGGAGAAGAAAAGTTCGAAAAACTCGTTACTCTTGAGCTTTGAGTATTGAGTTTAATTGTCCGAAGCGCCAGTGTTGAGATTATGGAAAGGTCGGAGGCGGAGGATCTCACTCACATAATACTAGGTATACGGTTTAATTACTATTGAAGGTATACAAGGTAATATCTGTAGATTGTCGCGTATCGCGTGTCTCTAGCGTGTCGCCCATCGAGTACTGATCGCGCCTGCTCGTCCGTGCTCGGCTGGACATGCGCATGACCCCAACACTTTATTACTAGACATGCTAACAATAGGATCGGTTCCGTACTAACTGTACGAAATTCGATCTTGAATGGTACCCGCAGGGGGGATTCCTGCAGGTAGAAAGGCCGTCTGGATACGGTTAACCGGATCCTGACGGCCGATTCCTGTAAGGGCCTTTGGAGAGTAGCGTCTCCACGGACTCGATGCGCTGGCCTACCAGTGCCGAGAGTGTATGCTCTCAAACTGGAAGTGGCTTCGGCTACGAAAGGTCCCACCAGTCGACCTAAACTGGTACCACGGGGGCCGGGTGGCCCAGGGGCGTGTGCGTCGGGGTGCTGGAGCTCCTGGGGTACATGCCCTACACCCTGACCATGGGTTGAACCATCGTGGTGGTAATGGTTGACAGCTTGGGTACCGACCTGCTGAGTCGATAGGGCGAGGAAGGAAGCTCGGCACCACCAGTTGTTTGCTCCCAGGCCCTACAGCTGACGAGCATACTGGTAGTTACTGCCCTATCTAGGGGAACGCGCTGATTGGGCGTATCCCAATTCCTCTCCCATGGGGGCCGTTTGAATAAGCAGATGCCAGCTTTATGCTGGCAGGGCGTGCCGGCACAAGCTGCGGGCAGTACTGCCCTCAATTCTGCCCTCGTAAGAGGGCAGCACGGTCGCACTAATGTGGCTACGCAGGTGACGTCAGGGAGATGCTCGCTCGCTCCGTAACACGGGTTAATAGCAAATTATGGATATAATTTTAAAAAAGTTATTGCTATCACTGGCATTTTAAGGTGTCGGTACTACAGATTCCTGTGGACACCAAGTCCCATAAGGTGTCAGGTCTATTCCTATAACTTGTCTGTGGTATTACATCCAATAATTTTGAATCTCGCATTTTGACAAAAATAACACAACTCCCCGAAGAATAGTTTTTCTATTGATTGAAATGAATAAAATTCCCTTTCGAGTTAGAAACACAATTTTGTGGCTCGTTCTATTTCATTCAAATCAGGACAAGTAGGATGTGTTTATATGATGCGTTTAGGTATGTATACATGTGGCTGTGATCAGACGATAAATAGTTTAGTGCACATGGAAAATGATTTTAGAATAGACATAAAATATAAGTTAAGAGAAAAATGGTCTGGAACACATTTAAAACGTGCCAAAAAGCTTTAGTCAATTATTATCATACACCGCCTAATTTGTTTGACGTCGATTTTAGAACATCGACGTTTCTATGCAGTTTACCCAGTCAGCTAGGCCGGCCTCGAGCAGATGGCGAGCATTATGCTGTCAGAACGCTGCTCGAAGCTGAGGATGCTCGGAATCTGCTCGATTTTGGACAGCGCACCCTGCCAGCATAAAGCGATACTTCTGCTGACGTAGATGCCCGTCCAAAATCGAGCATTTTGCTTACTGGGTTACATATCACGTTCTCGCGTTTTCTCGAGAAACTATTTTACTCATGGTAATAATCCAAAAAGCCTCGATGATCCTTCGTTTAAAATAAAATTGAATCGAATGTTGTTATTGTGCGAGGAATTCTTTACTAAAAACGTGGTACATTTACAGCTTTTATTTCAATTGTTTCTACATTTTGGGAAGTTCATCGATTTGATGAATAACTGAATATTTTATAATTTTGTTACCAACAAATGTAAAGTATTCCATCTGATAATTTGACTAACCCTTTTTCCGTATAAATTAAGAGTACCGTTTAAGAGCGATTTAACCGAAAACAAGGCGAATAGAAGGTAATAGTTAGTTCGAATATGTGATTATTTTTTGAAATGTTATTATAAGTAATTTTTTAATAGTAATGTTCGAAATTTCGAGGTTTGCGATTCGAGTGCGAAAACAAAAGCGAGCTTTGGATTTAATGAAGGTCCTCGCACATTCCTTGCGTTTCTAAAAATGTTATAAAGATAAATCTTTAATGCATGTTTCACACTTAGATAAGAAAACAAGCGTAATATATCGACTACTATCTTGTACAAGTTTTCAATTGTTTGCACGTTGTGTCAACTCGATTGTTGGAATACTTGAACAGTTTGGAAAATTTATGGATGTTTTGCGAATAATAAGAATTTAGTTGTAACAACATTTAGACATGTAGTATAACGATATAAGAAACGAACCAAAATTTAGAAATCGATAAATCGCTTAATCACTGTATGATACACGATTGCTCAATCCTCTGGTGTATGTTAAACAAAATTGTAACAGAACAAGAAAATTGTATCCTCTTAGACATTTACTACACTATTACGTAATAAATTGTTAAAAATGTAGCAAAACATTAATGAGAAGTTTCTTTTGTCCCGAATAATGTCTCTTCCTTTATCGCATAAAACACTACATTCATAGGTACACAATAGAGAGTATTCACGCAGTTATTAACCAGTGTTTGCTTCGTAAACGGTGAGTATTATTATAATAGATTAAGTATTTAATCAAACAAAATTAACTTAATGGAGTTTTATTAACACAACTAAGAGCACACAGAAAACACGTCTATTCGATTTAAATATCACACGTCAATTGAGAACCATTCAGGCTAGAAAGCATTGAACGATACATCGAACAAATAACTAACGGGTTTATAAATAAACTGAAATATACAAATATTAAATCGATCGTTCTTTGAGTGAAACAATAGATTCATTTTGACATATTTCAACAAGTATAAATTGAAGAATACGAAGAAAATGGAGAAAAAAATACATTATTTCTGATAAACGAGTATGTTATTTCCTTGTTTTTGCAATTTCTGTAGAGCCGCAAAGATCGCTTTAATCATAATTCATCTGTTCAACGGTAGATCTCTATGTTTATGCAATATGTGACGGTACACGTTAACTATAAATGTAAAGTAATACATAACACACTTTCATTTACTTGAATCATTGCAGTATTGGCCATCCGTACACCCATCTTGCAAAGAACTTTAAATATTTCTGCAAAAATTTCTACAAAAACTCGCTTTCGAAATTTGGAAAATGAGTGTTTTAAGGGCAAGGCATTTTTAACTGAATTATCCTTTTTAAAGTCATAAAGCATGTAATGTTGAAAACTACTCTCGTTAACGCTCATTTTCTGTTATTTTAAAAATATTTGTGGTGTATGTATCAGTGAATGAGTGAGAAAGGAAGTTGGCGAGTGGGAGTGAGTGAATGAGTAAAAAGAAAACGAGTGGGCTTTACTCAACACACAAAACTAACAAAATATACAATTGCGGGAAAAGAATAAAGTACAAAAAAACGCGGGAATTTATTACACAACCCAATATTTCAAATGCACTTTTGAACTGGTTTAGGACTGAAAAAAAGAACGAAGAGAAGGAAATCTTTTCCATAGCCAACGGAAGTTTGTTGTAACATCCATGAATAGGGAGAGTGCAACAACCTCGGGGACGGATTATCAACAAATCGAGTGGATCCACCGCATCGATTAGAAATTTCCGAGAAATCGTGCAGACAGGATCAGTCTCCGAGACGATTTGCAATTTCCTTTTCACAGTGTTTGCGTTGCACTCTGGAACCAGACTCTTTCCGCTCAATTTCCATCGCGTGTCCTGCGAAAGTACAGCTTCACGGATATTTCAATGAATCTATTTGAATTTAGACGTCGCACGTCGTGCGAGAAAAAAGAAAGTGGAACATTGGAATTTCTGCATATGCGTATTAAATACTAACTTTAGCACTAGATGGTTTTTCAAATGCTAATAACATTCATCTAATCTGGGGCATTCTAGCCACACTATACGACACCAAAATTCTTTAGTTTGTTTACATAAAATCTTTTACATTGTAATAATATTAACATTTCAAAGTCCTTTATTATTATTATATTAACATTAAAGTCTCCCCTTTCTTATTATTGTATTAACATTAAACACATTAAAGTCTTTTGCATTGTAATAATATTAACAACTACCCCAGATAGCACAAAGACGTCCATTTTACGTCTATTTTCGTTCTGAAAGTCTTACGTCCTAAAAATACGTCTTTAAGACCATAAACAGTGTGGTTTTTATATACTCATAATCTAGCAGTAAGTATTAGTATTGGTATTATTTGTTCGAGTTAGTGTTTTTGCTTTAATTTCAATTTCAATTTCTATTTTTATTATAATTATAATTTTTATTACTTTTATTGTGACTTTAATTGCAATTGTTATTCTTGTTACACTTTTTATGTCAATTCCACATGCGTTCTTCTGATAAAGCTATTATTTATTGGTTTAACTTTAAACGATCGTTTTTGGCGAAATTTGTTTTTACACTTCCCTTCTTTTAATTTAATTAACATTTATGGACCTTTAAGACTTCTTAGGTTCGTCTTAAAGTCCCCCGAATGTCCTACGACGTCTTCTGAACGTCTTTTAGACGTCAAACTGACGTCTTTGTGCTATCTGGGCTATAACTTTTTCCTCTTCCATTTTTTCCTAATGTTTACTATTTGCAAGAAAAATGCTGGCTGGTGTTAGCGTGAATGCCCTGCATCCATATGTATAATATGTAGTTTTAAAATTGGTAATAACTATTTCAAAGCTTAAGTGGCAGATTTAAATGTTGACGCGTCAAAATGTTATGTAGCCGTGCAAATGAATGAGACTTCGCGGCCTATGCAAACGTCAATGCCTCCTTTTTTTGCAGCTAACAATGCATTTTCCGCTCAATTTCCGTTCGATTGTCACGAGAAAGTATGACCATCAAGAATCCGATGTCAACGTACTGTGAAATAGATTTAGAATCAACAGGAAATACGTGGACACTCTGTATGTTACGAACTCCATAAAGTGTAACCTGACGACCGTTCATAATTTTTTCGTCGCTTAATTAAGTACCTCATTTTAATAATACTACGACAGTTACGCCAGAAGCTATTTCTACGAATTTCCGGGTAAAAGTTACCATAAAATGGCAATTACTCGTAATGGGTTATATCACCTTCTGCGCGCTCCTTTCTAACTTGCTTCCAGAAAATTTGTACTTCGCCTTTTTAATTCTAGATATTTCAAATACTTGAGTGTTTCATGTATGATATTTCTATTAAAATCGATCAAATTAATTCTATTTAAGTGAAATTTCATTATACACAAGTTTGCATGCATGTCTGCGTCGTATTAAAAAATTTGAAAATTAATGTCAGTATTTGACGAAAAGGATAGTGGTTAAAAAAGTTTTACAGATATATTCCGTAATATTTTTTCCGGTTTTATAGCATACATACTGGCTTAAAAATGTTGACATGGAGAACTTCGTATTTCCTGGAATTGTCGGACCACGCTAAACTTCAACTTACGGGACCAAAAATTTTGGATTTTTTTATATGATCCTGTAGATTTTTACGAGAAAGTGAGGAACATTCAAGATTTACTGTTAGGAATTCACTGGTTCGAAAGTTATGCCAGTGTAAAGTTGAGCGATTTTAAGCATTTTTGACAGGTAAGGGCACCGCCATATAAATTCGTTTTCATACACGCTTTCATATGATATAAAAATTACATAGAATTCCATTAAAAAAATTGAAGGTCACCTCCATTTTTCTAAAAAATCAGTAACTTTTTCCTCTTTCATTTTTTTCGAATCACAATAGTCTCTGAAAAAACGCTGACTACTTATATATTGCGTTGGCAAATAAGTTCGTTCGGTTTTTCTGATTTATTCCAATGTAAAAAACCGAACGAACTTATTTGCCAACCCAATAGTAATGACGGGAACACCCTGTATAAGAGCCCTGTCACACGAGGCAAAACACGGTAGGGGAAATATAAAATACAGTGCGTATCAGAAGTTTAGACGCACTCTATTATTTTAACAAAAATGTACCCTTTGATGAATCTTCGATTGAGTATTTTCTATTTTGAGGCGAGTTATTTTTAAGAACTAAATAACGAAGCCGAAATCGCAATTTTTTAATTCTTCATTTTCGTCTTATATTATCGTCGAGAACCACCGCTTAAACTTTCTCCCACCTGTAGCTAAACACCATTATGAAGGTGTAATTATACATATGATTAACTGCAAGCGTAATTAAGGCAACACTGTGCAGAAACAACATTTTCTCTTTAAAACGTGCCAACATTTTATTTTTTTGTGTTCTAACGTGTCATTTTGACAAAAATATTATTTATACATTTCCGATATTTTATACTTTTCCTTCAAATTTGTTACAACTGTCAAATTAACTAGTGGGGTAAGTATATGTATGTCGTGTAATTCTAAGGTTTCAATAAACGTAAACATGTTGGTAACAATTTTTCTACATTTGTCTTTTCCTTTTGGAGCAGTTTATTAACAGATCAGATCGCAGTGAGTTTCGAGTAAACTGGAGGAACACAGCAGGGTTGGAACGATAATACCGTTACTAGATTAAGAAAGAGCCAACAATCGTACAGGTTTTAAATAAAATAGATGCTATCACTTTTACTATTAAAGTTTAGCTACATACATACATACTATTCGTCCATCAGCAGATGGCAGTGCACTTGCATGTCAGAGTCTCGTATGCTAAAGGAATACCCGTCAAGGTTGTTAATTCTCTTTGAATTATGCATCTAGGATGTAATTGGAAAGGAACTTAGAGGTCTTATTAGATTGTATATCAGTGACAATTATTGCTAAGTTATTGCTTAACGGAAATTGTTTATTAATCTTTCTAACACAGGGTGTCCCAAAAATGTTGTACTTCCTCGAAAGGGACGATTCGTCAGTTCATTTGAAGTAACTTCTTCATTTATTAAGGAATTATTCACGAAAAACACTGACCAATCAGGGCATGGCTACAGCGGACGAATTCCGGCCCGACGCGACGCGTTTCTAGTTTCCGCAATAATCCACATAGGTGTAACTAGCAATTAACGCGCCTGTGGATTGTCAACCAACAAAAAATAAAAGTGCGCCTTTTATAAGTACGGTGGAGCTCTGTTTATACCAACTAAATTTTAACAATATCTGTGGCTAAATCCTAGTAGGGCTAAATCCTTTTATACGAACGATTCGTTTTAAATAAACCAAAAATCATAGTCGGTAGTGGAAGACAGGTGGATTCCTATTATATGAATCACCCGATTATGTGAACCAACTTGTCTCCCGACGGGTTCATATAAATGCAGTTCTACCCCAGTCAGCCAAACCTGCTTAGAGTAAATTTTGATCAACGGTTGTAATCGTACTTCGCGAGCAAACGACGGTCATTTTGGTGCTAAGGCCGTGCTTGAAGCAGAATTTGGACCCTATTCCCTATGAATTTTCATCCAAAACTTGCCTACAAATTCCGAGCCTAATGCGGAGACAGATGGCTCAGTATATGAATGCAAAATTTTCGGGCGGAATTCGACACCAAATCCATGCCAAATCCAGGTCAAACGTAATCGGTAAAATGAAAAACGAAACATACCTTTTTGTCCACCCAATTTCTTTACTTGTTTAGTGGCCCGCTGTGAAAACACGGCGTTTGTTTAAAACAATTGCAAAATAAATGGTGAAGAAAACACTTTTTTCAAATAACAACATTTTTAGTAGATACTCTTATGTTCTCACTACAAGTTCCCAGAACTCATTTTCATCGGTTTGATAGTTCTAGACTTATGATTCAATGAAAAAAGGGTGACACGCGTTTCTTTACACATCTGTAGAATCAACAATATTTAAGATATCGAAAAAATCCTTTGAGATTCGTTCATAGGTCACTAGAGACTACAACACATTTAGATTTGAACAAAATCCGAAATTTTACTCCAAAAAGTGTTCGTTTTCGCGTGGAGTAATCGAAACTTTCCTATTTTGGCTACGTTTTCACGTTGTCCGACGCGACGCACTGCGCGCCGGTCAATATTTCTATGTAGATTGCAGATCCTCTTTCAGCTATCTAGGAAGCGAACGGAAACGCCTTCGGATGCAAACTTTTCCCTGAAAGTCGCACAGCACGCTTGTGGCAGACTCCTCTAGCATGCCGAGTTGGGCCGAGCTGATTGTGAGCCATGCCGAGCAAAGCCGAGTCGAGCGGAGCCGTGCCGTGAATACTGGCTTGCTAGTGGCGATTGCTTCGTTCTAATGACCTACTCCCACGTCACGAAGGTCCGTGCTCGGCGTCGAGCAGAGTCGAGTTCAGTCGTCGAGTGACCGGGGTCTGGGCCTTTTCTCTGGGCCTGATTCACCGATGCCAGAGACCTACCCACTTCCGAGAGAGCCGGGCCTTTCGTTCTTATCGTTCCTTTCACGCAGACCCAGACCCAGACCTACAGCCAGACGCATACGCAGACGCAGTCGGTACGTGTTCGCCACCGAGTTTTGATCCTCGATGTTAAAAGAGGTGGTTCAATGCCGTGAGAGGTGTCGAGTTCCGGATACCTTACGACTACCACGCTAACAACTAGCAAAGGAAACCATCATCAACATAGACGGAGACGGAGAACGTATAAAGTCCTTCGAATCAAGTAAGTGCGACACATTTCTACTCTTAAATGTTGTATCGACGGGTATGGTTTAATCGTGTGCTCAATTCGCTCAACGCGAACAATTCTTGTAGTCTGAGGAAGAAAAATATAATATTCAGACTTACAAATTTGAGATTCTGAAAGGCATAAGCAGTTCTCAACAGAAGCTTTCTTATGTTTCTTATATAGTAGCGGGCAAAAGTTTAAGACCGCTCGAAAGAAGACGATAACTTTTTTAATATTGTACTATACGATTTTAACTTGTTTGGGAAGCTAGAGCTATTAGTTTACTAAAGGATGTGAAAAGAAATTTTTTCAAAAATTGCAATTGATCGGAATTGCTGAAAAAATACTAAAAGTTGATCTTTTAACTTTGAATATGTTTAATTGACACACAGATCTACAAAACGTATTTTATAAATTTTCAATATAGGCCCACATAAGAAAGTTGTAGGTTTTTTCATGATTGTACATTATCAGAAAATTATTTATGCTGCTCAAAACACACAGGTAACTTTGTGATATACGAATCAAATTGCTATCCTCTCTTGTTGAATCCTCCGGTCGTTCACCTATGACGTTTTAAATATATGAGTGTATATGTATATTTGAACATACACTGTACATTTAATATATGTAGACAGCGGATCTTAATGCGAAATAAAAATTTTATACCTGAATTGAGACAAGCTGAAGTGAGGTAGAAATTTATTTTCTTCGTTAATGCGTTTAATGGGTGAAAAATTATTTTTTTTTTTTTGAAAAATTATTATTTGTCATATTTGACAGTATTTTTAAGTTCTTCTAATGTCTTCACTATTTTAAATCACACCTCATTTTTGTCATAAATGTATAAAATCCGCTGTCTATTTATGTATGTACATGTATGTATACCTACATGTTCGGATTAGGTATGTTGATCAGTTTTGCTGGAATCATAGTATTATTGTTTTATATAATGCATGCTGTTTCATCTTATTAGCGACAGTTTGTTAGTAACTTTGTAAGAAGCTCTTCATTTTCTTATCAAAACGTACATGCGTTTGAAGTCTGCAAGACATTCTCATGAACCTAATAAAAAATAAGTGGTTGAGAAAAACTATTTATTATAGAAAACATATATTGTACGAGTAACAGTCTTCAATACAATAATTAGTCTAGTCTAGCGGATTCGAAATTCTGTTCCAGTCTCGTACTCTCTTTACTTGAATGAAGGTCAGACGAGAGAATTTTTCCCATAATTCTAACACTTTCGTTTTATTTACTCGACGTGAGAAGTATTATATCTTTGTTCATGCTATTCTTACTCTACGTGAGCTCATAAATAATTTTTGATCTAATAATATAACCAAAGAACTTTGTCGTTTACACTTAACACGAGATTCTTGAAATGATTTCATATAATACGATCAAAGCAGTGTATAAAATATACTATCACACTTTTCAAGCTATTCACAGTTTCTGAAATTTTACAAAAATTGTTGGTACGATTAATTTCTTGTACATATTGCTAAAATACACTTTACAAGGAATAACATTCCTCTAATTCTGCAATGCTTGACTATTTTTGAACACTCCGAAGTACAAACAATAAATGAATACCGTTGATATGCGTTCCTCTAACATACTTTTACCATCCGTGGTCTCATTGTCAGTGCAATCGTAGATTTTTGGTGGTAACTTTCTAACATCGGTAAGTAGATCATGCGTTGTGTACGTGTGAGATGTATGTGCCGACATGTGGAAAACGACAGACGCGGAAATACTCGACCTAACATAGGGTGCGCCGTAATTAACATAATAAATCAGACAGATACGGTATTCGTTAGAGGAATATACATAAACGCAACGAACTTTATTTCCATGGAATTGTATACGTTAACATTTTTTTGTTCCGAACCGTGCTTTTTTAAATGCGTTAATCTGTGTCGTTCCCAGTAAAAAATATTAAGCTATGATCAAAAACCGATAGTCGAGAAGACATTTCATTTCAATTGGCAGGTGACACTGTACAATTAAGAATTTCAAGATTGTGGTAGATGCAATGTAAGATTATTGAGTCATTGACCCCTCAATATACATGTATACATACAGTGAATCACTAGGCAACAGATATTAACCTTTGCATGATTAAAAACCAATAGTAGAGAAGATATTTCATTTCAGTTAGCAGGTGACACTATACAATTAAAAATTTCAAGATTGTGGTAGATGCAATGTAAGATTATTGAGTCATTGACCCCTCAATATACATGTATTCATACAGTGAATCACTAAGCAAAAGATATTAACGTCTGCATGATTAAATACCAATAATAGATTGGTGATAGTACATTTCACTTCAATTGGCAGGTGACACTGTACAATTAAAAATTTCAAGATTGTGGTAGATGCAATGTAAGATTATTGAGTCATTGACCTCTCAATATACATGTATGTATACATACAGTGAATCACTAGGCAACAGATATTAACCTTTGCATGATTAAAAACCAATAGTCGAGAAGATATTTCATTTCAGTTAGCAGGTGACACTATACAATTTAAAATTTCAAGATTGTGGTAGATGCAATGTAAGATTATTGAGTCATTCACCCCCCAATATACATGTATTCATACAGTGAATCACTAAGCAAAAGATATTAACCTCTGCATGAGTAAAAACCAATAGTGGAGAAGATATTTCATTTCAATTAGCAAGTGACACTACACGATCTGAAATTTCCAGATTGTGGTAGATGTAACGTAAGATTTTATGGGGTCATTGACACCGGAATATACATGTAATATATACGATGAATCACTAAGCAAAAGATATTAACCTCTTCATGATTAAAAACCAATAGTAGAGAAGATATTTCATTTCAATTAGCAAGTGACACTACACAATTTAAAATTTCAAGATTGTGGTAGATGTAATATAAGATTTTATTGAGTCATTGACCCCTCAATATACATGTATACATACAGTGAATCACTAAGCAAAAGATATTAACCTTTGCATGATTAAAACCAATTTCAATTTACAGGTGACACTATGTAATTTGAAATTTCAAGATTTTGGTAGATGTAATGTAAGATTTAATGTATTTGGACTACATACCAAATACATAATAATTCATAGAAGTAAGGCAAAAATTTTGAGTCCGGTAAAGTAAAGAGCAGCCTAAATGTTTAGTAATTGATTAAATACGTATATTTAATAATGTAAACAATATTTTTAATAATGGTACAGCAATTTTTAGTGGCGTCTCAGAGTCCCCATTCGAGTGCTGAGGGTTCAATAATATTGAGCTGATATGCAAGTCAGAAATCATTTACTTCATTTCAAACCCGTTTAAGAATTGTTGTAGTACATATTGTTGAATTTGTTTCTACGCAGTGCAATGGAAAATATGGTCTCAAAATCTACAAATATTGTATATTAAGTTGCGATAATTGTTTTATCATTCATGATAATTAACCGTAGGAACTCAACAAACGTTTGCTAGATCGTTTATAGGTTTTGCATTCCAAATTCACCCTCTTGCAAATCAATTTCACCTTTTTGTAAATCCAATTCATCCTTCTGCAAATCAAATTCAACCTTTTGCAAATCAATTTCACCCCTTAAGGATATTTAAAATTAACTATTTATTCGTTTAGGTTAATTATATATTTATTTAGACACACGTGAACGGTGTCATTACTGCGAGGGAAACGTAAGACTCGATACCCAATACGCTTCAATAAATCATTTTTTAAATTTATCAATCAGAAAATGGCTATAATCAATATACATATCTACACACAGTTTTCAGTTTTATTCAAGTTAATGTATTGGTAATTATTTTTAAATAAGTATCTCACGCACATCTCTGCAATAGATAAAATTTTGAATTTCTTTAACAATTAATTTACATTTGATTTGATTCTTTTTTACAAAAACTTGCTTAAAAATACTTTCTTCGTAAAAGAATAAAATAGATTTGCAAAAGGGTGAATTTGTGTCACTGGAAATAATAAAAACATTCATCCTGCACGTAAAAGGACAAGGGAATTTTCTACCTACACTCTTTAATAATACATACCTATAATTTTTTGTAGTTATTTCATTATATTTTGTGCAAAATCGCTCGTTAGTAATTCGATATGCTTTCCAGTTGAGCGTGGTTTTCGAAAACATTTACACAAACATGGAAATAATATGAAAGTTCGATGTGCGAAGTTCCGTAAAATAATGCGAGTTTATTCTGGAGCCGCGACCACAAGTAAATCCAGGCGGTTTCTATTATCGATCCTTGCAGTACCGTCTCGCTTGGGCGGAGACCTCGGCTTGTTTGTTCTCAACGTAAACTAATTTATTCTACAAAATTTCCATTCTCCGGGACGCATTGAATATCTCGTGGGTATTTCAAATTCTGCAATTTGATTCCTTGTTATGTTCCTTCACCTGGCTGTACTTGTAACTAGATTAGATCATTGTTACCTTAATCCTTAATCCTTACCCGTCCCTCATTTCACGGACTGAATCTGTCCCTCGGCGTCGAATTGACACAGTGATAAAAAAAATCGATAAAATAACAAGGTGAATAGTTATTTTTCGTTGTTTTTTTATTAAAATAATGAGTTAACATTTACATCTCACAATCAGGTTTTCGGTTATGTGTTTCGTATTAGAGAAGTAAAAGTCACGTTTACCTAGAAATCAGAGTTGGGCATTAATCAATTAAAATTTTAACCAAGATTGATTGATTAATGTGTACGATTAAAAAAGGTAAACATTGAACGTTTAACGATATCGATACAGCAATTTTTGACAGAGTTATGATCACGTAAAGTGGGGATCCCTTAATTCTTTTGAGAAGTGTATAAATATCGATATATTTTAATCATTTTGTTGTTCGAATTTTTTTCGTTATATTTTGTGTAGATTATCTTAAATTTCAATAATAATCAAGTGTTTATTAATGATGTTTATCGTAGAAAATTTTAGAATAACTGTTAGTTTTGGTCCCTGATACGAACAAATGCCACAGTACACTTCCGAAAACGAAAATAAAAGTAGAAGCAGTAAACCAGCCGACAATGAACAATACTATATATACATGTACATTATGTATTAATTTTCACACTCAGAACCGTACTGCACTAGGTGACAGCGTAAGGCTGTTGAAAACAAATGAAAACTCCCATAGACGCAGACGAACGCAAAAATTGTTTTCGTAGCTGACTAGACAAGGCTTCAATGTATATTGTATACATTCAGTGTAGTCTCAGGTCCATATTCGCTCATATAATAAAGTTTTACTATTTAGAACATTGGTAAATACTGAAAAGTTCTTCGATTTTGTATGATTATTAACCATAATATATTATATGTATAATATTTAGGACCTAATAATATTGAAAAGACACGACAAAAGATTGAAGTTCAAATACACACACGTTTATTCAGGTAAAGTATCACTGACGATTGATGTAGTTTCATCATTTGTATAGGCAGAAGTTGCACTTGAGGCTTATTTTTCCTATCTGAATGCGATGAAAAGTTCAGAACAATAGTGATTCTGGGTTAAGGAGGTATTGTTTTCAAGATAAGAGTAAATACGCAATTTTTAAAAAATGTTCCATTTCGGAATTAAATTCCCTAAATGTTCAAAACGTCACACTGTGCGACGCGGCTAGTTAACCTATGATTATTTCGGCCACTGTATGTGGTAGTATTCGTGTAGGCTCTGATAGCGAGTTTATAGCCACAGTAAGCCTTGTACCAACCGGTTTGTCAGTTTCCCCTTTGAGGCCAATACTCCGTCGCCTTCCACCGTGGAATTTTGTCGAGTCCAGCTTCGCCGCTTTGTTAAAATCTCCTACTCCGGTCACATTGCTTCGCTTATTATTATTATATTATCGAATATTGTCTTCTAGACTGTGCGCTGTCTTATCGCTACGCAACTGTTGCATATCTATTCAAGAAAACCAACCAAGTTGACATAAAATTGTTCAGAAAGTGATCTTAGTATTCAAGTTTTGTATTTACAGAAGAGAAAGCAGAGTTGCTATTGCTTCGAGAGGTGATGCCTCATGTTTCGCAATAAGCTGAAAACTGTAAACCCAATTTGTTGCACGCATGTTCTAATTGGTCTGAATTTTTACGATTAAAAAATTTGTATATTTCTATATTCATCAATCATTTCAAAAAATCCTATACGTAAAATAGACTTCCATTAGAATCCCACTAATAATGCAAATTATTTATTACAGAATCGGAAACATTTTCGTTACACTTGCATTTAGGGTTTGCAATGCCGGACCAAAAATACAATGTCGGTATTCGGTATTTTTTAAACGTTGCACCGGAGTACCGGTATTAATACTCGTAAATATGTTTCTTCTATCGATCGTATTTGCTGTTAATAAATGTTAAATGCTTTCGGCGCAACGGTTCGATCGTTTATTACGAATTATAAAGCAATTTTGCTAATTGTCAAACAAAATCAACGTTTCGATCCTAGTTTGGATCCTTTTCAAGATTTATTTGAATCGCGTCTGTAAAGTAAATATGTTATAATAATTTCAAAAACTATTAATGCTGGTATTAGGAATTTTCATGAAGGTACAAAAACACAGTTGTTTAATAGAAAAAGACATCAACTAATTTATTGACTGCATATTTTTGAAATGTGATTGCAAAAAACATAATGCATCTATTGAACTGTCATTAAGCCTTGAATTAATTAATTTTCTGCGCAAATTACCGGCAGTTGAAAATGCTCTTTCCGCGTCCACGCTGGTTGGTGGCACTGTTAATAAAGAGCGATATACTTCCTCTAAATATTTGCCTCGATGTCCTTCGTCTTCCAACAACTCGGTCTCTCGTTTGACGGTTTTGGATAAATCGATTTTTTGTATTATTTTTGTATTATTGTGCGTGGCAATTTTTTTATCTATAGCTAGTTGTAATTTCTTCTCGAGAGACAATTCTTCTTCGATATTAACTTCAACGAATTCTTCTGGATAGATTTGTGTTTGGTTTTCATAAATATTTTTGTGGAAATTGACGACGAACTTAATTAAATTTGACCTTGTTAGCTTCTTTTCTTCCTTTTCGTTTTCTTTTTTGAAGTCGTTGTAATTATGTAAATACCTTAAAATATTTTCTAGTTCGCTATGCCTTTCCTGTATACGTGTTTTCAATGCACTGTATAATTCCTCGGACAGTGGCGTGTCCTGATCTTTAAGTGATTGCAGCATAAAATTTATTGTTGCATTCGCTGTTAATAAGTTGGAATCCTTCCGACATAATGCTTCCACAGCCAGCTTTATCGGAAGCAGAGCTGACACAGTGTCTGATATTAAATCGAATTCACTATCGGAAAAACTAATTTGTACATTTAAATCAATTAATGCTTTCTGAATTGGACTTTTTAATTTCAAAAATCGTTCCATCATTAATAACAAACTGTTCCAGCGTGTTTTCGAATCTAATATCAGCACAAGTTCTTTTTTCATTTCAATAAGTATATATTTTTGTAAAAGGACATTTTTAGTAGGGGAACGTTTAAATATCTTAACAACTTTTCGAATTTTCTTAATTATAGGAAGCAGTCCTTGGTAAGTTAATATTTCGGTCTCGTTACTGTTATCTTCGTCATATTCAAATGAGGTACTTTCAACGATTGTATTATTTTCTTCATTGTCACTCTCTTCGAAATCAGAATCAGAAGTTTCTGAATCCGGAGTATTTTGCTTATTCTGCTCTTGATTTTGTTGATACAGCACACTGATTACTCCAAGTTGGATTCCACGAGCATAACACAATTGTTGATTTACATCAATCAACTTCTCATCTTCTTTCATCACCGTTGCTCCATCGGTAGTTATGCAGACAATATCTTCTTTCAGAGATAATCCATGTTCCTCCAATTTGCAGTCGACTACTTCTACACATTTTGTAGCTGGCATACTTTCCGAGACACGTGCGAGTCCTATATTCCAAATTTTCTTTTCTGAATGAATATTTATATTTAAGTAACGTCTATTTCGTACACTTGTCCATTCATCAAATGTCAGACTAAATTTTGTACCATTTAATTTTAATTCTGTTAATTCTTTTCTCAGAGAATTGCGAACACTGTTACTATAGTTTATAACAGTTCTTCTTATAGTATTAATAGATTTTGGTATATTTTTGAAACCTCTTGCAATTAGCGACTTTCTCAATTCAATTGAAGTGCAAAACACTCTGAACGGCAAACCATCTAATGCTGTCATCCTAGATAAAACTTCATCGAAACAGGCATTTTTTCTATTGCAAAAATCTGTAATTTGTGATGTCTTTGGTTCAGTTGTATCATTTGTTGGGGGGTTAGAATTTGTCACGGACTCTTTTCTTTTCAATAAATTAATATTATGTTGTGTTTTTAAATGTGTATGTAGTCCACTTGTGCTTCCTCCAAAAACTTTAATAATTCTTGAACATGTTTTGCATCTTGCCAGCATATTTTTTTCATCATATAAATAGTAAAACCAAGCCGAAGTGTTATCGGCAGATTTTCTATGTTCTTTGAAGCTATTCATATTATTCATTATGGATAAGTGAAACTGAAAACATACATATACATACGTTACACATGTAAATATTTTGAACGATGAAGTATAATAAATAACGTGTACTTATAATAAATTTTTTAATGTTTTCGGCGCAACGGTTCGATCGTTTATTACGAATTATAAAGCAATTTTGCTAATTGTCAAACAGAATCAACGTTTCGATTATAATTCGTAATAAACGATCGAACCGTTGCGTTGCGTCGAAAACATTTAAAAATTTATTATCAGCAAATACGATCGATAGAAGAAACATATTTAACGTGTACTTATTTGTGAAAAAGAAACTCACCAATTGAAAAAATATCTAAATGTATAAACATTTAAAACACCACGCACAATTTCACTAGGACAAACGAAAGAGTCTGTTTGTTCGCAGTCGAGCGACAACTGAACTGTGGTCGTCGAGATCCGCCTCTAGTATAGTCATGGGACTTAATACCGGTTTGGTATACCGGTATTACGACAGGGGCTTAATGCCGGTATTACGAGTAGCGGTACAATTTTCATACCGGTATTGGCAGAGCCGGCGTGACCTTTTGCGGGGCCCGGTTCAAAAATTATGCGGGGACAGAATTCACATTCAAATCCTATATTTAAATTTCACAATAAGGAATTATTTATTATAAGTGCAAAGGATGTTACATATATTTTTTGTAAGATAAATATTACATAATTTCTCTCGCTTTTTCCGCCGCAGAATCTTTGATTACGTCATCAAAATTGATTGAGTTTGCTACTTCGCTTTCTATTGAAAGAATAGCCAGAGATCGGTCTTATCTAAATCGTAAATCGGTCTTAGCTTATTGATGATGAGACTGCGCGGATTTTATGCATTTATGACAAAAATGAGTACGTACAATTTAAAAGAGTGGAGGTATTAAAAAGATTTAATGCCACCAGTGTATTAGTTTCACCCTAACAATATAATCAAAAGAAGAATGAAATTTTTATTTGGCTCCTGTGTCTTGTAATCAATTCAAACATTTTTTATTTTGCATAAAGATCCGCAGTCTATTGATGACCGAAGATAAGTTTTTATTATTTTCAATCGCGAGAAACTACGTTCAGCTGAAGCCACAGTTACTGGCGTAGTTAACATTATTTGTAACGCCGCACCGTGGTCATCGCGATCGCTTACATGGGACATTCCTATCTACGTATATTAGGATGATGAGGGTAGCAGAGCCCTGAGGCAGTTATATTGGCGGGAATGTACCGAAACAATCTGTTCCGGACAAAAAGACTGCAGGACGTTGGCAAGAAAATTGAAAAATAATTCGGAGTACAAAGGGTTAAATTATTTATCGTCCAATTAATTATGAGAGGTGTTGCATGATTGTTCAAAGTTGTTCCAACTTGATCATACTTGTGTGAACGTGTTCAGGTTAATGTAATAACTATGTTACAATAAAGACGAGCTGAAAAACTAACAAAAGAAATATAAAATTTTAGGGTCCAGGATTCGACGCTGCAAGGATGCGTCTCCACATCCTTGGTGTAATATTAGTTGTAAGCGTGCTAGCCATAAAGAGAGTTTCGGCCCATGGGAGATTGATAGAACCGCCCTCGAGAGCCTCGATGTGGAGATATGGGTTCGATACACCACACGATTACAACGACCACGAATGTTACTGTGGCGGCTTCACCAGACAGTGGCAACGAAACAAAGGAAACTGTGGGATCTGTGGAGATGCTTGGGACATGCCAGCGGTAAGACGAAAACCTTTAATAAGATCGTTAAGCACTAATTCAAATGCTTATACACATATGTACAGACTGTATCAAAAATAGGCGTCGAACTGTTACGGATGACGAACAGGTGTTCAATATCATCTCTGGTAGGAACAGTCCTAGATAAACGAACAGAGCTACCCTAGATAAATCTACATACAGTGACTCCCACTAATATTCGGACACTCTTAAAAACACCATAACTTTTTTAATATGGGAATATACGACCTGAAATTTTTGGAGGAGTTAGAACAATTAGTTTGCTACACAACGTGACAAAATTTTTTGAAGAAAACTGCAAGTTGTCGGAATTGCAGAGAAAATACTAAAAGTTGTATTTTTCAACTTTTTTATGTGGGCTTATATGGAAAATTTACAAAACACGTGTATCGTAGATCTGTATCAATTAAACATATTTTGAAAATTTCATCAAAATCGGTCGACGTTGTAATGAGCTACAAACCTTTAAAGATAGTAAAAAAGTTATGGTGTTTTTAAGTGTGTCCGAATATTAGTAGGAGTCACTGTAGCTGTTTAGTTTAGTTTAGTTTAGTTCAGGATTGTTTTAGTTAAGAAAAATTAGTAGTTCAGGAGTTATTTCAATTTAAATAACTCTAAAATACCATTACTGTCGTACTAAGACGTTAGTGTTTACTTACTTATGACTTACTTACTTATAACTTATGACTTAAAAAATACCTCATTCCATTCAAAAAAATGAAGTTGACCTTCATATGTCCTTCGCGCGTCCGCCTACAAAAAAACTACTTAAACAGATTAATGCCCCCTCGAAACCAAGCAAGTTCCATCTGATGCATTTCTTCCTAACACCAATAGCAGCCGAGTTATTCAGGTGGCCTGTTTCTGGCGCCTCACCCTGTATGTACATATTTAAGTGTTGTATCATTAATTCTGATGGGAAAATACGTTTTTAATGAAAGGCAACGTTACAACGTAAAACTTTTTGTTGACGTTGTACCTATAAAATATTGAAATCGCGTAACGGGACTTCGATGTGATATTTGAACACCCACGCAAGATACGATTAACTCTGTGAAACTTCTTATAAGGATGTACGGCAGAAATAAGGACACAGCGCGACGCGACGGCCCGTGCATAATTTAGTGTGTAATATTGTCACAAAAAAATGATTAAGTAAATTGCAACATTTATAAATACAATAAGATTTAGCTACATTTATAAGACATGTTTTATAATTACCAGTTTACGATGAACTACGTGTTTTAAATTCTAACATTACATTAAATAATGGACCAACCTGCAGAAAAACTATCTAACCTCCGATTTCAATGATTTTTAGATATGCTGTAGAAATCGATATTTCATATGACTTTTTCCTTTGCACATTAGTAACGCACTCGCTTAGTTTCCAAGGTATTCGCGAGAAACTGTCGGTACCATTTTAGTGAACTCTGTCTATACAGGGTTTAAGTAAGGCCACCTGAATATCTCTTCAGGTTATTGTGGTGCAAAAAATATTTGTTACGTAATGTGCAGGGCGTCAATGGACCAAATATCTGGCACGAATATTTTTTTCCGAAGGTCGTTTTTTCGGAGTTATCAAAGTCATCGATGTTTTTTGATACATAACTACATTTTTATTTTATTGCATCGGGTAACTGACCGAAAAATACATTCAGATATGCATAATAACATGACCTTGATCTTCGAAAATTAAAGTTTTACCTTTAGACCAAGGTCAATGTCATGTTATTATACATATGTGAATGTATTTTTCGATCAGTTACACGATGCAATAAAATAAAAATGTAGTTATGTATCAGAAAACATCGATGACCTTGATAACTCCGAAAAAAATGACCTTTGGAAAAAATAGTCTTGCCAGATATTTGGTCCACTGATGATATGCACATTAAGTAACAAATATTTTTTGCATCACAGTACATAGCCTGAAGAGATATTTAGGTGTCCTGTTTTAGACGAAACACCCTGTATAATCACAGAAATGAAGAAAAATATGGACGAATGTGTACTATGTAGTTGTTAATATTATTACAATGCAGGAGACAATTAAAATTTATTTTTGTCATACCCACATCCCACATACACACATCAGAAATGCCAATTTCAAACTTTCTGTTGTCCGACACTGTATTTAAAGTATTTGTGCGCTTATGACAATCTGGATGGATCGGACACGAAAATCCCATTGTAATCTCCGTGCAATTATCTCCCAGTATTCTTACAACACGGTATAAATTACTATTTGCGGCTTTTCGGTCTGTCGAGTGCACATGCACTCTCTACAATAGCACCAGGCGTTTCAACACCATCCCGAAAAATATATCCTCTAGAACCTAAGATCGTTTTGCTCAACAATGCGAAATCTGCATTCTCCTATTTTATTTCGAGGTTTTACTTAAACACGTTCGAGATATTATCGAAACAATTTTCTTTCTTCTTTGGATAATATCTCGTTAACTATTAGGTTTAGAACATGTGAAGGTCAACACTTTTATACTCTATCGATCTGTGGTATAAAAAATAGGACATTTTATTTAGAAAAAATAGATTGATCTTCAGATCTCCTCCACCACTCTACCCACAAGAAAACAATTAATACTACGTAATGTAGCCCGTCATACCAAACAACTTTTGTAGGAACACTTTTTCGATAACGACAACGCCATCCGAGATATCCTGCTGTTCTCACTTAAACGGGGCACCCTATATGTATAAAAGGACCGATTTTAAAATTGGGTATAGTCGGATAAGCATGTAGCTAGCGGAGCGGCCCCCGCTCCAATTTTCCTGATTCCTGTCTTAAAACATCGTTTTATGTCTAAAAAAACGTTGTGTAAAATTTCAAACGTCTGCCCCTACCGATAGGGGTGATATTGAGGTAAATTCCCCCGCACTTAAATGCAATTTGATCTAAAACGAGAAAAGATATCGACATGGGATAAACGGCGAACAAAAGATATAGATACACTCTATATTTGAGATTTTTTTCAGAATTTTTTGCTAATTATTTATAGTTGAAAATAATCAATTATTTTTTGGGAATTTAAAAATTTTTTTTTTAAATTCCCAAAAAATTAATTAGTTGTTTTCAACTATAAATAATTAGCAAAAAATTCTGAAAAAAATCTCAAATATAGAGTGTATCTATATCTTTTGTTTGCCGTTTATCCCATGTCGATATCTTTTCTCGTTTTAGAGCAAATTGCATTTAAGTGCAGGGGAATTTACCTCAATATCACCCCTATCGGTAGGGGCAGACATTTGAAATTTTACACAACGTTTTCTTAGTCATAAAACGATGTTTTAAGACAGGAATGAGGAAAATCGGAACGGGGGCCGCTGGTTGAATCAAGAAATACTACCATATCGTAATCTATACGTTTATTATACATATCATTTGGTTAAACTTCACCCTACGAGATCTAATAATTTTAGACATTTTAGATATGATCTCGCAGGTTTCGACGAGAAAATAACAAAAATCCAAGTTTTAATGTCAGGAATTCGCTGATTCGAATGTTCTAGGTGTTTAAAGCTGGGCGATTTTGAACACCCATATCTTTTGAACTAGTCAGTTCCTAACAGTAAAACTTGGATTTTCGGCATTTTCTTATATTATATTTAAAACATCAAAAATTTTGAGTAGCTGATTCAAATGTTCTGGGTGTTTAAAGTTGGACGATTTTGAACACCCATATCTTTTGAACCAGTGAGTTCCTAACATTAAAACTTTGATTTTCGAAAGAGTTAAGAACTTTTGGCCTCGTAAAGTGAAGTTTACAATTAATCGAAATTGGTGCTGCCTATTTATTGCGGTGGGGCCTCTTTAACAAGCATGTGTTAAATATATTTTATTTTCATTTGATCACAGCCTCGCCCGCACGAGACCGGCGGTAAATACGGAAATAGCGTGATAGTGAGGAAGTATCGAACTGGTTCTGTGATACCAGTCAAAGTGGAACTGACGGCGAATCATCATGGCTACTTCGAGTTTCGTACGTGTGCGATGACCCACAAGGGAAAGGAAGTCGACCAGGAATGTTTGGACAAATATTCTCTACGAATGGAGAATGGATCGTCCAGATATTTTCCGGGCCCTGGGAACAAGATTTTCGAGGCTTTCTACAAATTACCAGACGATCTGACTTGCGCTCAATGCGTCTTTCAATGGAGATACATAGCTGGAAATAATTGGGGCGACTGTGGAAACGGAACAGGTATTGTCTCTGCTGTTTACCAGTATTTCCGTAGCATGCTTTCCTCGTTCAATTTCAAACGGTACTTCGAATGATAGACCTGGTTGAACTCAGGCTTTAGATCAATTCACACGAGCACCACTTATCTCCATAATGGAGAATCTTACAAAAGAGAAACAGGTCCATGAAAATCTTTCACATACAGCCTTTCATTAATAACTACATGTTCTTTCTGGTTGTAATGAAATCATCGCTTCAGCTTAAAACACTACTACAAACAAAAAGGAAGCGAATTTATTTAAACTATTAAGTTATGCTTTTTGAAGAGTAACTCCTTCGAAAGTCATTTGAAGGTCAGCATATTATACATGGTTGAATTTGTCTTTCCATTAGCTATAATGTTACACTAATCAAAATCGTCGTTCCATTTAAAAAAAGAAATAACGATGTCCTTGAATTATCGGAAAATATGACTTAGAAAAAAAAAGCTTCTCCGTCACAATAATTGTCCCACTGAACCAAACATATTCAACCTGAAACAATTTCTTGCATTACTAAAAACGACGGAGATATTTTTGGTGTAAGTTTTAGATAAGCCTCACACTGTACACTAGATATGTATACATATGTGTACCACTATAACGCATTCTGATAATTATAATTCACAGAACATAAAAAATATTTGATCTAAATCGTAGATAATACTAAACGAACATTTTTTAGTATCTTAGAGTAAGGCAAAAGTTATTTCTAAACAAAATTGTTTAAAATAATGATGAATCATACAGGGGAAAGTTATGTGGTATTAATATTCTACGCGAATAAAGGTAGAAGGACTAGTTAACTGTGTGCATATAATAAATATTACATAATTAGCGCGAGCATTGCATGATTTCTTCATAATGATTAGCATTCCGCCAAGCTTGGCATTGTGTAACCAGTTTATTGCTTTCAAACTTCACATGCAACTATTATTACAAAATAACCAACAAAACTTGTTTCTACAATTTTTTATTCTGAATTGTTTGTATTCTACCTTCTCGCAAACATTGGCATGCAACTTTTTTTTATTTTATGTAATACAAAATATGTATTATGGAAACATTTATCAAATGTGCAAATAATAATACTACCCAATCAGCCAAATTTGCTTCTAGCAGATTACCCTATACCCTTTGGATATAGCCGGATAAGCATGGCGGCCCCCGCTCCGATTTTTCCTGATTCCTGCCTTAAAACATCGTTTTATGTCTACAAAAACATTGTGTCAATTGTGTCAAATTTCAAATGTCTACTCCCACCGATAGGGGTGATATTGAGATAAATTTAAATGGTAATGTTCCACCAAACGGACACTTCTGAGATTTTTATACAAAATAGGTTAGCATCATAGCAATATTTTAGAATTTTATGGTAGGTGTCAACCCAGGGGAAGATAAGTAAAAAAATTCCCAAAAAAAATTAATTAATTATTTTCAACTATAAATAATTTGCAACAAATTCTGAAAAAAATCTCAAAAAATATAGAGTGTATCTATATCTTTAGTTTGCCGTTTTTCAATAATTTAAATATTTACAAATCTTGACAATTTTGCCCGATATTTACTCTTAGAATGCAAGATTAGGTCCGTTCTTAGTGTGACCTCTTCACGAGGGCAAGCTTTGGCCTCATTTTGCCCGGGATTTGGCATGGAATACCTTCAGATTGTAGTTCAGGAAGGAACTAGAATCTTATTAGAAAAAATGGGTTTGCGATTTTTCGCTTAATGTCCTTATATGAGCAAATTTTGGGCTGGGTGAGGGCTCATTCGAAAGAGGAAGGTTCACCGCTGGGTGCTCTGGTCATGAGGTTAACGAGATTATGTTTATATCTAATAATATGAGTGTCCAAAGTAGGGAAAAAATCGAGAAAAAATCCCACTGATTTCAAAATGTATTTTTCTGTCTCTAAAAGCCTTTTTTAAGTGATGGGATGACCAGAGCACTCTCCGGTGAACCATCCTCTTTCGAATGAGCCCTCACCCAGCCCAAAATTTGCTCGTATAAGGACATCGCAAACCCATTTTTTCTAGTAAGATTCTAATTCCTTTCTAGTTACAATCTGAAGGTATAAGCCTAAGTTTTGCTGGCAAATTCATAGCAAATCAAGAGCAGATGAGAGTTGACGAGTACTACAGAAGTATTTCACATTCCATAATATGATTAAATAGAAAATGCCAAGATATGCGTGAACCGATTTGTGAATTCAATAGAAGTATTCTATTGATCGCGTAGCGGTGGCCGTGTTAAAAATTGGAAAATTTTGATTACAGGAGCTGTAGGGTGTGGGCATCAAGAGGAGTTTCGTTCTTGTGCTGATATTACTATTGGTGACAATGTAGAACCACTACCACCGAGACCGCCTACATTACGACCCACTGTTCCCGGTGAAAAATCGCCAACAGAACCAACTTTGGTGCCAAAGTCGACAGGGCCGTTTTGGCTATTCAGTATCATTATCGCTGGTACGTGCCTTCTGGTTGTACTGGCGGCTATGGCGTTGCTTTACTCGTACTACTATCACGCTGGCAGAGCCAAAAAATGGCTCATGAACAGTCGATTGTTGACACCTGGAAGTCCACCTGTCGCTCCACCGAGGCATAAAAAGCACAACGCATACAACGCACCACTACAATTGTAGAAAGAGACATTTTGACTTCACGTAGAATGGGAATAAGGAAAAACTAAGGAGATTATGTGATTTTGTGATAACGTTTTTGCGTTTACTATGTCGGAAACATGTTAAAGGGACTTTTGTACTGCCTCACTGCCTTAGAAATTTATATTTATAGAACACCATGCGATTACACTGATTCGCTATAGCTAGACGGGGGATCTTTATGCAATGTAAAAGTATTCTGCGTTGATTGCGAGAAGCAGGAATAACATAATTGATTTCATCGCTTAACGACTTTGTTACGTTAAAAACAACGTTACAAAATATTTTTGAAGTTTCCTAATTTATTAATGGTTTATATTTCACCCAACTAATTTCTTGATAAATGCATAAAGATCCGCAGTCAAGTTATAGCGTTTACTCAGACTAGTAAACCCACAAGTAGGGAGGTAATGTACTTCGAGGCAAACCTAACCCGGGGGGGGGGTGACCTTGGGTGTCCCAAATTTTTTTTTCGAGGGTCAATGCGTCATAGCGACAACGGTGAGGGAAGGGTTAGGTTTGGCTCGATTTGGGAGTGGCTTGATTCCAGAACATACATTTCCTCCCTGCTCACAAATATTTACATTCAAAGGATTCAGAACATTTCGGATAACTTTTTTTAATGAACTTATTCAACGTGAACTGATAAGTATATATGCGCGTGAGTGAGTGTGTGTGTGAGAAAATATTTTATAATCGCGATGTATGTGTCTGTGAAAGAGTCCCAATATAGTTCCACTTTGTACATATACAATGTTACATTACATGTATTTATTTTCTATAAACTCATACCATCTAGTCCTGTCTTTTCCTTAAAAAATGAACCCTTTGGCTAGGCTGCTCGGGTCAATTTTTACTCATCGTTTCAAAACTTCAATTATTTAGTAAAATTTAGTTTATAACACTAAATCTAAAAATGTGTTACTACACTCCTCAAAAGAATTAAGAGATCACAAAGTTGCACAAAATTTTTGTTAACCGTCAATGTTGTCTTCATCTCGCTATAACTTTGTAAAACACCAACATAGCAACAATTTGAAACAAAGCATCTGAAACTAGAGGTTTCAGGCTTTCAAACCATTGTTTAACGATATCCATACAGCAATTTTTGACGGAGTTATCATATGATCACGTAAAGTGGGAGCAATTTTTCGGGTTCGCAGAAGTGATTCCTTAATTCTTTTGAGGAGTGTATTTGGTAAATATTTACAATAGCGGAGCGCCTTCCGCTGACTGTGACCTTGACAAATGTTTTCCAGGACACTGTCTTGGATAACTAATAAAATGTTTTAGCCGTCACTCGTTTTGCATTCAAAAATTATTAACGAAAGAAACGTATTACCGAAAGTCGAGTCCCCATTACTGTTAATGATAACGATTGCACGAAGAACATACACAAACAAATTGAGAGGTAGAATATACAGGTTTTATTAACTGTTGTGCATCTCGAGACGGACACGTACAGAAAACTGACTTTTAAGATAAGACAGAGAGCAGTAGAAAGTAGCAGAGTGCTTTTAATGTATATAAAGAAATATAATAGAGTATTTATTGAACTCCAACACGCAGTCAATAGTGTATTGTCGATCTTTACAAAACAATCCCCAGTCCACGGTGCACTATACAAGTGTGCCGACTTCCCTCAGAAAACTGTGATAGATGGGTAGTAATTCTCTGGCCGCCGCCAGACGGCGCATGGGTCATAGGTACCGTACGTGTGCGAATGAGATTGGTGTATTCAGCAACGCGCTCGAATACACACAATGATTGTGTGCGGTACCTACGACCCATGCGCCGTCTGGCGGCGGCCAGAGAATTACTACCCATCTATCACAAAACGTCAACGTTACGGAGATGCTACATAAGTCTGCACACCTGTATAATGCACCGTGCCCCCAGTCCTTCAACGCAGAACGTGTGTTTAGGAGATTGTAGAGGCTTCGTGAGAACGTCAGCAATCGTATCTTCGGTAGGCAGATTCTCCAACTTTTCACGGGATACGTTAGGAGGACATCTTGAATGAAATGGTATCTGACATCTATGTGCTTAGATCTCGAATGGAAAACTGGATTGCTTGCCAGCTTTCCCGCTGATTGATTGTTATTGAAGATCATCGTCTTTGCCAGTTTCTTGCATCCAAGCTCCTTCAAGTGTGGGTGAAGTAGATTGCCTCCTTAGCTGCTTCGGTGATGCGCATGTATTCGGCTTCCGTCGACGATAGGGCTATTGATTTCTGCTTGCGCGATCTCCAGGAAATCGAAGTTCCTAACAGAGTGAACATATAGCCCGAGGACGATTTGCGATCGACGATGTTATTTCCCCAATCGGCATCTGCGTACCTTTGTCGTCCGGAGTGAATATCAACTTCTTGTCCATTGTACCTTTGAGATACCGTAATGTACAGTAAAGTCGCGTTATTTTGCAAACGGCTATGTTCTACACGGAGAAATGACGATTAAGGACACTATTTTTTTAGAAATAACGTTGAAAAGGATAGCATGTAAATACAGATCGCGCGGCTGAAGCGTATCAGTGTGAGCCACTATTAATCCAATTACAAAACTTCTTAACTTTTTTATGGGACTTTCATCAACTTATTTCTGGCATTTTTCTGATTAAAATGACACCAAACATGATATAATTTCAACTGTATTTAGTGGTTTAATAGACGGTATGGAGGACATAGAAGGATAGCAAGTAAAAAAGAAATAAAAACTGTATTGTTTAAAATACCAATGCGATGCAAACATTTTTATTGACAAGTTTCTTCTGCTTATGTAAAATAAATCCTTTAAAAATTTATTACCGGAGTTTCCTTTTCTTTGATGTTGTATAGCCTAAAAAAATGTGGTGTTATGTATACAATAGTATGACATATTATTTATTTCAATTGTCTTACCTAGAATTGTTAATTTTAGTCCTTCTAAGATACATCGTGCTGGAGGTGGAAGGTACTTTTTGAGACGTTCGAACCGTTTAAAAATATCCTCAAAGTCCTCTCTTATTTTTGGTTGTAGTTTTATCTCATTTTCTTCATCTCCTTCTGCTGCGGCCCATTCTTCGTCTTCTTCCTCTGCCGTTTCTTCATCTCCTTCCTCTGCGGCTCTTCGTTCATCTGCTTCCTCTGTGGCCCATTCTTCGTCTCCTTCCTCTACGGTCCTTTCTTCAGATCCTTCTTCTGCGGCCCATTGTTCATCTCCTCCTTCTGCGGTCCTTTCTTCATCTCCTTCCTCTGTGACTCTTTCTTCTAATGTTCCTGACAATGTCCGCTCCTCCTCACTGCATGCAGCGAAATAATTTTCAATGTCTTCGACCGTTACGTACTGCTCCGAAATGTGTGACCAAGCTTGCTGCATTTCGGATATTACTGTATCTTCCTCTGTTTTGACAATTGTTTGCATGTTTGGAATCATGTCCTTCCACGCATTTCTGATGTCACTGCATGTCAGATGCTCCCAAGATGCACTGATCGCGTGTATACAATCTTTAATTGTATATCTCTCGTAAAATTTCTCTATCCCATATCCGTGTGCAATGAGATGCTGTAACAGTTTATGTCGGAATCGTCTCTTTAGCTTTTCCATGACTCCTTGACTCATTGGTTGGATCAAGGATGTGGTGTTAGGTAAAATTTTTACTTCAAAATCGTCATCGTGCTCATAGTCAGTCGGAAATTTGTGACTTCTACAATTGTCAACAAGTAAAATCACTTTTCCTTGCAGCCTATTTTGCAACTGATATTGACGTACAGCTTTCTTGAAATGTTTTTCGAACCAATCTACGAATATAGCTTTGGTCATCATCGCATTGATTTGTGCTTTATAAATAGCTGGAATTTGGTTCATACAATATCTCAAAGCTCTTGGTTTCCTAAGTTTGTATATTACGAGAGGTGTAATTTTGTGTGTCCCAGTAACATTCGCGCATAATCCTACCGTCAGTCTGTCTTTCTGCAGTTTGTATCCACTCACACTCTGCTCGGTATCACATGCCGAGGTTCTTGATGGCAAAGCTTTCCATAATAACCCGGTTTCGTCCATATTATAAATATTTTCTAAATTAATGTTTTCTTCTTTGATGTATTTCTCAAAATTACTAACAAATAAATTAGATCCATGCTCGTCGGCACTGGCTTTTTCACCATATCTGTGAACCAGTTGAATGTGGTAACGTCTTTTAAAGTTTACGAGCCATCCTTTGCTGGATCTAAAACTGGAGCACGCTTCAACCTCATCTTTCAATTCACCTGCTTTTTGTAGAAGTATCGCATCCGATAGAATATCTCCTACGGCTCTCCTTTCTGCGAACCACACAGACAACCGTTGTTCCAACTCTTCGTACTTCGGTTGCCTGAAATTCTTCCGACTTTTCTCCACTGTCCCTTTTTCTGCAAAGTTGTAGATGTCCGCAGCATATTCTTGAATTCGTCTAATTGTCCTGGTATGTACTTTATACTTTGCAGCGACATTTGCTATAGAGGATGTCTCCAAGTCCTTTAGAACATTTATACGTTCTTGCATAGTCAATAAATCTTTTCTGCCCTTTGCCATTTTTATTACATAAACTGGCACTAACAACTAATGAATAACTTTAAAAACTAGCACTGCGTAGAGACTAATACAAAGAGAAACTAGTTACTACATAATAATCAATAGAAAACTATAAATTGCACGCAAGATGAGCTGGAACGTCTGTATCAACGATTCGGACAAGAATGCCGAGTTGACTCTTGTCTGCTCACTGGGTTTTTACCCGGGAAAGTGGCCGCGCCTCAAGTGCTGGTTGATGCTGGTCCCTCGTTGCAAACTCTAAATACATGTACAAGCCATCCGCGGGGCTATCAGCGATTGGGCTCGATGATTGGGCATCTGGTTAGTTTCGTCGGTTCCTATCGCTCGACCATCAGGGGCACTTGAGATGCCAGGGTTGCGAGGGAGAGTTTCTCCCTTTGTCTTCGTTTCTTACATACAATTCGTAAACTTTTGGTTCCAAGGACGGGGGTGCCACTTATAATGATAAGGATTGCACGAAAAACAGATACACAAACAGATTGAGAGGTAGAATCACAGACGAGATATAGCACCAACGAGATACTGTTAAAGGCACTGATATATATAAAATATACTATGGATGCGGGATTCTCGAGTTCTGGCCATGTCCCGAATTGAACATTGAATTGAACGGAGTGTTCCCAGACGGGTCACCTTTTTTCGCGCATGCGCATCCAAAACAGTAACGTATCTTATGATGAGGCGATGAGGTACAGATGAGGTAGCTAAATATATCGGCGGGAATGTACCGGTATAATCAGGTATAATTGACGGGACGCACAGTGGTCCAAATGGACGACTTAGGACTTTAGGAGTGCAAAAGTCAAAGAACCAAACATGTAGTAGGCTCCATGGAGATCATATCAATTTCTTAAAATTCTGCATGGCACTCAAGGTGCCACATTTCCTCGAGAAGCGTACTTTACTGAGGCTGAAATCGCCGCGCATGCGCGAAAAAAGGTGACCCGTCTGGGAACACTGATTGAACGTAGATTTGAATGACAGCGCCGCTATCGTTCGACCGGTTTACTGTGTCCCCCGTACTCCTCTTCACTGATTGGACCACCGACGAGATCGTCGGTGATTGGACGCATTCGAAGTTCGAATAGTATACTCGGCGCTTTTTTCACGCATATTTGTTTGTTTCCAATGTGATACATCCGACTATTTTCCTAATTATGCAAAAATATGTTTCAAACAAATGTGTGATATCAAAGAGATTGTATCGTGTGTATATATTTAGTAAAAAAATATAGAATTTCATGTCAAAATTGCGATGTGACCTTCACAAGACTTTTCGGGATCATTTTTGTATTGTATGTATGATTGTAGAGTAAAATAGGTTGGCGCTATACAACATACATTTGAAAATTTTCGTTGTATTTCTAACACTTGAGAAAACAATCGCATATACGTATTTACAATACAATATACATTTAAACTGGACATAGTGCACGTTTTCACGGTTAATGAACGTAAATGAGGTTTCAGAGAACGAAATATGTAAGGGTAAATTACTTTTTATTCAACAACATATTTCGAAAGTCTTGATTATTTAATTTTTGTGTAACGCCATTTGTAGTTTTGTTTGCGCTACTATTAGTAGCGGCTGCTTTCACAGTACGTGGCACCATAGACAATAACGTTTTAGGCATGCCAAATGTAGTTCTGCTTATTGGGGTACTACCTAGAGATTTAACAGCGGGTATTTCGGTTGCTGGAGCCTTCTTTCGTTCAGGGGGTTTGCTTATAGCTACGCTAATAGCTTTGTCGCCGATTTTCATGCCATCAGTGGCCAAGAGAGCTTTTCCAGCACTAGCCTTGTCTTCATATTCAACATAAGCTAGACCTTTCGAATGCCCGTTACGATAAGTAACTACACGAACTTCTTTTAATGTTCCATGAACTTTGAAGACTTCCTCCAGTTCTCCTTTTGTCATTGTCAGCGGTAGACCTATTCGATTCACAAAATGTATTCGAGCAAAATATTGCAATATAACTTACGCTGTCGAATTTGTGTAATTTAAATAAAATATACCTTTAACGAATAATTTATTCTTCTCGAGAGAAGAGCTGTATTTAAATACCGACGTCCTTGTTGTTTTGTTAGGATCGCATCTTGAGACAAACATTGGTCGTTCTCTTATAGGAGTTCTATCTAATTTCAATGCTTGTTCAACCGCTTCCTTTAAAAATATAATTTTATAGTAATAATAATAATAATAATAATAATACAGTGTTTTATCGATAAAAAACACGGCCAGGGCTACTATCCTTTGACTTTTGCCGAACGTAGAAAAGGACAGCGAAACTCAAGGACCTCGATCGCCGAGAAACATTCATCAATATATTCATGCTACCTTTCTAATGAAAATGATACCAAATATGATACAATTCCAATGATATATACTTGTGTAATGAATTAATGAACCATGAAAGTTTTCGACGCGAAGAAGGACAGCGTATGGGAAATAAAGAGTCGTGGAGAGTCGCAGTGCGCCGGCACAGTTCAAAGGCTGTCCCATACACTGTTCTTCCTTTGTGTCCGAAACTTTCATTGTTCATTACACAAGTAAATATCATCGGAACTATATCATAATCATTTTCATTAGCAAAATGCCAAGAATATGTTGGTCAAAGTCCCATAGAAAAATAAACAAGTTTTGTTATTTGATTAGTAGTGGTCTCCTCGTCTCACACCGATATACCCGACCTGTATTATGTTATTCTCGGCGACCGAGGCCTCTCGAGCTTCAGGCCACCTGAACGTCTGGGACATTTATCGATAAAACACTGTAATAATAATAATAATAATAATAATAAATATAAAGGACCTCGTATACAAGTTACATATCATACCGTACTACTTAGTTGCACATAGCAATATCCTTTGCTACGTTCTTTGTAATCTCGTATCATTTTAAATGCTGTAATCGGTCCAGCCGGTTCCAAGGCATCTCTGACCTCTTGCTCAGTTGCAGTATAGTCTAAATTACTTATGAAAACGGTGATTTTATCATCAACCTGTTCAGTGTTGTCAACGTCCATTTCATTATTATCTTCTGGTGTTTTGAAACCAGGTGGTGGAGCAATCTTTGGTTTTCCTTCCTCGATTGTATTACTAGTGATTTTCTTTTCCAGCGTCGAACGGCTTGGATTTACTTTTGGTTCTATTTTCGTTTCAATTTTTGTAATTTTTGTTGGGGACAATCCTAAATTCTTCCACCTGCCGGTCTCTTCTGTTTTTCTCTTATGAGCTTTTTTATTATGCGATGGTGACAGATCATGATTAACGGTTTGCTGTGCTTTCTGCCTTTCTTCGATTACCTTTTCTAGCTTTTCTTGCGTCCGGGATTCGCAATGTTCCATTTGTTCTAGTGTGCCTTCGTCTCTTTCAAAATCTATCCATGAATTTGCAATACTCTCTGGCCAATCTTTTACAGAATTCAGGGCTTTCTGGTACAGCTTTCTTAAATGTTTAGTGTCCCCATAACACCTGTAGATCAACAAAACTATGAAATGTAGAAATGTTATTTGACGTCGCGCGCGTATTGATCTAAAATAATATAAAGAGTTACCTTTCTAATGAAATATATTCCATCCAGTAAGATGCAGTACCAGAATGTCCTTGAGATAAGATATCAGCCCAAAGTGATCTAGCTTTGTCCATGTCATTACCGAGTATAGCTGCGGTTCTAGCCCAATATTGCAATAATACACAATTGGGATCGCCCTCTAAACCAAAAGAGTTAGCTAAATGTTCACAAGCTCTGTTAAAGGCATTGTATAATAGTTCCAATTGTTTTTTTTCGTCGGATGATTGATCGACTTTTCGTTTTAAGTATTCCAGATACGTCATCCATAAATTTCGATAATCGTCCGAGGTGGAAAATCCAGCCATTAAAGCGTTTTCTAATATCGTTTGAACTTCTAATATCGGTTTGTCCCATTTCTCATACGATCTTATCCATTTCTGCCAAATCTTTGCACACCACGGAACATTTCTTGAAGCTCTTTGATATACCTGATCTAAGATAGATTCAATTTTGATGTTATTTCCCAAGTACGTAACGTAATCGAACCAAACTGACATTTCTAAACTCAAATCGGTAACTGTTCTTTCATATAAAACAGTTATCCGTCCTGGGTCTCCATTTTGCTTCTCGTAGAGTAAATACGCTTTGTACGCATCTAAAAGTTCGCTTTCCACCTGCGAAGAGACAATCTTTTCTTCATAAGGTAAACGAGCATTCAGTTTTTCTAAAGCTCTTTTGTATCCTCCGACTACAATTTTGTCGTCAAAAGTTGCTCCTGCGCCATCTCCATTACGCCAAGTTTCGTACTCCTCGTAAGTATTTTCCATGTCTAAAAGAGGACAAGCCAATTGTCTTTTGAATAAATTCCCAATACGTTCTAACTGCTCCTTTTTCTCCGCTTCACTCGAAGAATCGATCTAATCGAATATGCAAAAACTAAATATATTGTATGCTCTTGTTGCTATATAAAAAATACTTTAGCTTTTGTACCTACCAATGCATACAAAACAGCTTCAAATTCTCTAAATGCTTCCCATATTATAGCGCCCTTGATAGTGTGCAATCCGACAGCAGTTAATGCTCGTTCGAATAATTGACGAACATTTTTTGCCGCATCCTTATCAGTTCCCATGTTACCGATACTGAACTGTAAATATTCTAGCCATACTTCTACAGCTGTGAAAATAGATTAATTTTTGATACGATATAATTTATAAACGATACATAAACAAAGTTTCAAAACCCACTAAAGCAGACCATAGTAGCATTTATGGTTGGCCAACGGTGGCCAACGGTAATAGGACATCAAAAATTTATGACATTTTGACAACGAATGGACAATGTTGGGCCTACAATTATTATAGTTGGTTAAAATAACCATAAAAGAGAAGATCAGAATAATGTTAGCAGGTCTCGGCGGCTATTCGTATTATAGCGACATAGGCCCTTCCTTAGCCCACCTGCATAAAAAGGCAACATTTCTAACGGTTGGCCAACCAATATTGCAACAAAGGACCAACACAATGCCAACCTTAAATGCTACTGCGGAGATTTACTGCTTGTTTAAAGATGGAACTTACAAAGGTAATCCTTGACAGCTCTTTCACATAATTTGATTACTTCCGCTTTCTGTTCTGAAGTTGTAGCTAGTTTGATTTCGTCACGCATCCAGGACAGCCAGAGATCAGGACTTAAGGGATATTTAGAGCTCATATTTTCTCTGGCAACACGTAATCGTTCTAATTCACCCATTTTTTGCAGTTTATTAATAAGCGCTACATGACTCGCATAATCATACGGATTTTGAGCAAGAGAAGCTTCCAAAACTTTCACCTCTGCCTCATCGGCATCTTCTTCGTCGTCATCATCTTCATTCTGATCATCAGCGGAATCATTATTCTCATTCTCGTCGCCTTCATTCTCAATCATTTCTGAATCATCCTCTTTATCAACCAAATCACCACACGATATATTATCGTTATTTTCCTCACTTCCAACGTCCATTTCTTCCATTTTACACAAAATACGTTTTACTCTTAACAACAATGTTCTCTACAGAGCAGTGTACGTCAACAATCGTCGACTTTCGAAGGTTATGTTTAGATGTTTTTCTGTATATTTACATATGACAACTGTCTTTGTCAGACATACGTATTATTGCGTATTATCATCAGTGATGAAATATAGGACGGTTTCCTTCGCGCATGCGCGACGATTTTAGCGTCAGTAAAGTAAAATGTTTGGTTAAAATAGGGCACCTCAGTCACCCGTTATCATTTCGCAAATTTTTGTTACGATTTGATTTTGAAAAATCAAGGTATGTGTGTATGCCAATGAAATATTATAATATTTACCAAACATTCGTAGCATGCTTGTCTCGTCCAGAATTCTTCCGGTACTTTTCCGCCAATCATAGTGCTCCACTACTTCCTCCACAATATGGATACGTTACTGCTTTTGGACTGTTTTGGATTCGCATGCGCGAAAAAACCGTCCTGCATCTCATCACTGATTTATCATTGGTGCGCGGTGCGCTCATTGTCAGTTCAAATTCGAAATATTGCAACAGGCGAGGTATAACCTATCATTCTTGGAAAGTATACATGTATTTAGCAGGAACGCGATTTAGACGAGTTTATGCCAGCAATTTTCGTGCCACAAGTCTATATTTCTGTTCTGTATCGATGTTTCGCGGGCTGGATTGCTTCATTTGCATGCAAATAGGCGAAATGAAAATGGTACGGGGGTTACGTGACAGAAAAATACATTGGATAATAGGTCTATCCTTATTCCTCGCCTGTGGTTCCAGACAAATATCGCATTAGAAAATCTTTATACAGAATTTGAACTTCAAATGTCAAGTTAAGATAAAAATATCAATTTCTTGTTATACATTTTTATATTTTTTTTATACACTCTGTACGTTACCGTTAATCTAACTAAATATAATCGCCAGTTCCTGTTCTCTATAACGGTAAAAAATCTCGAAACACAGAAGGCATAGAAAGTTGAAATTTGGTACACAGGTGGCCGTTAGCCTAAAGGGGTGCACGAATATGCTTTCATCACGAAAATCCTACAGGATTAAATGTTAGAAATAAACTAGTGGCATACCTCCAGAAATAAGCCATCCATTGATTTTTAATGGGAATTATGCTAGTACAATACATATACATATATGTATATTCATGTCTATATTCATTGGTAGAAAAGTTACAAATATTTGGTCTTAATTATAATTATTATTTTTTATTTATCGCAAATGTAACCAGTGTATATAATTTTTTTAAATAATTTGATTGCGTATCTTCATCTTCGCGATACAATAACATTTCTCCAATTCACAATTTCAAATGCATTTTTTCGACATGTTTATTAATTTACTAAACTATTCCTTCTAGTTTCACAGAGAAATTAAAGTCGTTTGCGGTCTGTTTGTAAAAAAGTTATTCTAGTCTAAAGTGTGTAACAATTATGTAAGTAACTGTATATGAATCTGATATCAATCTCGTCCAGATTTCCTGGTAGAGCTTGTACTTTTTCTGTTTACGATTAGAATTCGAAACCCCAATACGCCCCTCTCCCCCCCCTCCAGCAGCCACTATGATACACACATATATTGTGCGATGTAAATTCTTCATAATCGATCCTGGATTGTACGTCAGTGATGAATAACATAGTGCGAACATTCGTTTCAAATATTTGACAATGTTATTCTCAGAGACGGAGGAAAAGGGTCGTGAGAAAGGAAAACGCAAGTTTGTCAAGTGTTCCAGGAGCTGCTTGAATCGCCGTAGGATACCCTTAAATATGCTCAGAAATATGATGTACGTGACCGGGTGAGGATGAAATGCGTTCTTATATTGTATAGTGAATGTGGAGTTACAACGACTGTGGTTAATGATATGTGCTTTGCTCTTGTCCGCAGATTTTGTTCAACAGACGTTCATCTTCCGTGAAATAGGGCCTTCGACTCGGTGTAAATATTTTTTGGGCAGCGTTACGAGGAGTATTGGTAGAAATGGCGTGGTAAGTACTCTTGAATATATGTAGGTACTCCTTTGCCTGCTGCAACTCTCACAAGTGTAACGATAATATTTTTCTAACCTCTGTACGTCTTCTCGTGTTCTCTCAAAATTACAAGAAATCAGATTTCTTGTAAAATCCTGAGGTCGTAGATTGCTTTTTTGCACAAGATTCTACGATCATTTTTTCGTTTTCTGGTACACTTAAAGTTAAAAAGCCCATATTTACTTCAATGTTGAATAACTCGAATAAAAAAAATCGCACAATATTCAACAACCACACAATTTACACAGGAAAGATAGCCCTTCCAAATGATATTAACGCGATTTATCAAAAAAATTTGTTGCTTCTCGTGTAATGTTCCAAAGTTGCACAAAATTTTTGTTAACCGTCAATGTTGTCTTCATCTCGCTATAACTTTGTAAAAAAGCCAACATAGCAACGATTTGAAACAGAGCATCTGAAACTAGAGGTTTCAGGCTTTCAAACCATTGTTTAACGATATCCATACAGCAATTTTTGACGGAGTTATGATCACGTAAAGTGGGAACAATTTTTCGGGATCGCAGAAGTGATCCCTTAATTCTTTTGAGGAGTGTAATATATCATAATAAAAACATAAAACAGTTCAGCATATTGTATAAAGTAATTTTTCTTGTTTTTTCATTTGCAAACACATCTAACGTTATATCGTCATAATTTAATGTTTTGGCAACATCTTTTTCAATTGATATTATAGACATATTATAGACATTTTTGTTAATCGCTCTTGTCAAATAGAAGAACGAAGGTACGATTTTACAATGTTTAGTTTGCTAAACGAACGTCTGCAGGAAGCTGTTGTTACAGACGTTGTTATGAAAATCCTTAATTCTATGTCTAGATTTCGATACGTGTTTTGTAATCAGAGTTCGTAATTTTTTTTCAATATTTGAAAAAATTTAATAAAGAAAAAAAAGATTTGAAGAACGTCCTAGCGACCCTCAACCGGGTCAGTATTCTTTGTTTTGCCCCCCAAATCCAGTTGCACCCGTGGCGGGCGCCTCTTTCGCCACGCCCTCGTTACGGCACTGCTAAACATCGTATAATTTGAACTGTAGTTAGTGGTTTAATTGACAGTATATACATTCACTTTTGTCACATTAACGTTCAACGTCTGCGGACCTGATTTTGTACAATACGTTCGTTGAAAAGAATAGACGAGTCAGATTTATATAAATTCCAAACAAAATTCAAGGATATATTTTGCGAAGATATTGTACAGTAAATTATAATAAAAAGTTTAATGTCTGTGATTGTATAGTCGATCTGCTTTATTACGTTCGACCAGTAGTTGTCTATTGCAGTGTTGGCATTTTGCTTCATGTGGATGTTATCTATATTTGTTAGTTGTGTGCGTCTGATAAATAGTTTAATAATAAATGTAGTGTACAGTCAAATATTATGGAAATCGAATGTGTGTTGTGTTAAAGCAGACACAAAATGGAATAAATTTCGTCTACGAAGCAGACGGCTACTTTTCCTCGTTTCATTAATTTTATTGTACACGCATGGCATCAGGGATTCCCGGTACACGCGGTCGGTTATACTGGTTGTGAGAGCAAGAAAACGTTAGTTGACGCAACATACCACTCCGTCTGGGGAAGTACCATACGTTAAATGTTGTATGAGAGACGATAGCCCATCCGAAAAATTAGTGAATCGATTATGAAACTGGCACATACCTAAATAATGATTAAATAAAAAAATATCGTTCAGTCTTCACTGAGAATTTTATCCTTTTTGCATTGTAATATCTAATAGGGTACAGAGTGACTAAAAAATATTATACTTCCTTGAGAGGGGCCATTCCTGAGGACATTTGAAGAAACTTTTTCCTTTGCGGAAATGTTCTCCGAGGTTTTGTTAAGGGCGTAGACTCGTTTTTCTTTCGTGTTCTCATTTCTCATCGATAATAAAAAAAATTGAACCGACTTCGAAAACACGCGATTTTATGTGAATAAGGAGGTAACTCATGGCGGGCGAAGATATTTTGCTTTCTGGTTCGAAAAAAACGTCGACCATGCAAACTTAAAAGGGTGGTTTCTCAAGATAAAAGTCTGCTCTTTCGCGTGGTGTAGTTCGATTTTCCGCTGGACCCTTATTTTTTTAGATAAATTCAAAAATATCCGCAAAAATTGGTGCAAAAGTGGTGTCTCTCCGTCTTTAATCATTGTTTAAACATGTTCAAACAATCATAATGTATTAATATCGGATATCACTGTATTCGGGAAAGTCTACAGAATCTTTTGCTGTAAAGAACAATTGCAATATCTTTTATAATAACATTACAATATTTGTTCAATAAAAGTTTGTTACAATAAAAGTTGAAAAATATGTCTTTTTTTAAAACTCAATTTTCTCAAAAACTGTACGTCTAGCAGAAAAATTAAGGACAGATTCGGAATCAGTGCGAAAAACTATAAGAATCGCATAGTGGGAATCGAAATACAAAAAAAAAGTTGAAGTTGGACCGTGTAATCGGACTTGGTCAAAGACAATATTGACGAAAGCAAACGATATTGTATTCACTATCACTGACGATAGTGATAATTATAAAAGAGAAAAGTTAATGTATTCAAATAAAGGATTAATGCATGTTATTATTAATATAAATCAGAATACACATCTTCGAAAAATCAAATCGTACGAACTATGAATTCTAACATTACAACGATTGATTTATTAGTTAGTTTTGTTTATATTTTGTTGGTTTCGGAGTTGTAAATGAAATTTTAGACATCTGTCATCGGCTATTTTAATTGAACAACTTACTATATTTTATAAATATAAAAAATTTTATTTTCCTCAGGTACAATAGTTATTAACAACGTATTTTATTCTTTTTATTAATTTTAGTACTGGTGTTGATTTTACTACGATGGAAGAGCAACTGTGTGTGTGTGTGTGGTTGTTTGGGCCAATAACTTCCAAAACATAAATTCACTAAAATGTATAATGGCTTTTTGAACATGTATTGCGTATCCAGAATGATGTGCGTAATTCGGGTTACGTAACAAAACCTAACAGTATAAATTCACAGAATTCTATTGAATATAATCGATAGAGCCAACAATCATAATTATATCTGCATTGTGTTGGCTATTTCATGAGAAATTATTCATCTATTAGCAGGTGACTTCGACTTTGCAATCGTACGTAAATAACATAATGTTGTAATAGCAAATACTGGAATTCTGTGATTGTGCCATGTTTTTCAATCGCGAAATTTAAAGTTTATTTAATCATTAGGTGATCCTTGAAAAATTCTGATCAATGTTTTACACGCACGTATATGTACATATATACTTTGTACACTATTTTGTTACTAATCTATTGATCGTTCTAATTAGTTCATATTCGCTTGCAATCAATATTATAATAATAGCAGAAAAAACATTCTGTCACGATAGCTCGAGAGTAGAGTCGCCAGATTAAGATTTTTGTCCCCACTCTACCTTTCCCTTCTACGACGCTATTCCCCACGCATCTGCCGCGGCCCAGTCACGTGACGCGTATCATCTCTACATCATCTTTGGGGTGTCCCAAAATTCCTTCAACAGCCGGAAATGGGAGTTTCCTGAGATCATTTGAAGCAACATTTTCCTTTGTAAAAATATTATCCGCGGCTTTATTTAGGAGTTATTAACGAAAAACACGGACCAATCAGAGCGCGACTATAGAGAAAATACACATACACATTACATACACATTTGTGTATGTACATATATATTTCCATCGAAATGATCTTGTGTAGAAAATTCATGATAACTTTAGAGGATCCAAGAAATTGAACATTTTCTTATATTTGCCTAAAATTTGAAAGAAGAAAACGCAATGCATGTCAAGACAACACGTGAATGACATTAATTGCCATTCGAAGCTAAACAATTCCTTCCTTGTAGATATGTATGCGTTAAAACTAGTGTTATGAAATGACTCATTTGATAATGTAGTCTTCTCTATGAAACTTAAAATAAGATTTTTTTATGACGGAATTGTGGTTACACCAATGACGTGTTAGTTCGATCAGATATCCTAGTACCAATGTCACAGTTTTATGTATGTACACATGCATGTATGTATATATCATCAGAATGCAGAACTAATTTTGAGAACCTAGTTGCTTAATTCAGTTGCAAAATTGATTAACAGAATTCCCAAGAATTAGTAGCATCATCGTGGTAATTGTCACAATGCTGGAAGAACAGGAAAGTTTCCAAATGAAATATTATCCACTATTGTTGTGGTGACATACGTATACAAATAAAAAAATTTTAATATTGCTTCTACTTACATTTCGATATGTATATCTTACGATTCGTAAAAATAATGAAAAATAATGTGTACACTTAAAAATGCAATTTGAATGGTGTGACCAAAAATCAATTTAGTTTCCAGGCATTTTTCACCATCGTATTCGTAACTTACGAAATATAGTTACAATAAAATTATAATTAAAAGAAAAAGTTTCAGTTCAAGACACTTCCTTTTTTTGTAAGATTAAATTTATCACATTTAAAGTATTAATAGACAGGGTTAGTGTTCCTGATTTCTCAACGTTTTTCATTTCTCGAGAAATGAGAAATAAGACTATATTTCTCGAGAATTCTCGAGAATTAGGGTGGACCTAAGCTATACTTGAAGAAAGATTTTTATCGAGATACAATGCACGCAACTATCCAGTATTGTTCCTTTAGGTGAGAAAAAAATTTGTGCAAAGTTTGAGATCGATCGGATAAAAGGATAACGTGGCGCACTTAAATTGAAAATTTCGAAAATTGTGAAATTCACCTTAACTATGGAACATGGCACATCGTTGGATTTGTCTTTTTTTCTGAATAGCAATATAGAATAATTATATGACCTTATTTAAATGAAAATAACGATGACCTTGAAATTTCGAACTATGATTTCCAAAAAATTTTTATTTTGACATTATATTCACCTTATTGAACAGTGCAAATTTCTCCTCTGACAGAGATATTGAAATACCTACATTAAGGACTACAGTAAGGATGATAACTGATTCCACACACTTTAAATCAGAACAACTTTTTTATGAATGGACCAAACAACTTCAATTTCTCTGTAAGGCTAGAAGAATTAGTTTAGTAAATGATGTGTAAAAAATATGTTGAAAAAATGCATTTGGACGAAATTGTGAAAAACAATAGTAAAAATTGATTTTTACAACTCTTTTAGTTGTGCCAATAACGAAAATTCAAAAGATATGTCTGGTCAACTGGTATAAATTATATACGCTCTAAAAATTTCATTGAAATTAGTTAATTGGTTTGCGAATTATAAACGATCAAAAGCGTTAAAAATTGCAATTTTTCAAGATTTTCGGCCTTTTTACCACTTTTGATCGTTTATAATTCGTAAATCAATTAACCAATTTCAATGAAATTTCAGAGCGTATATAATTTATACTAGTTGACAAAAGACATTTTTTAAATTTTCGTTATTAGACCAACTAAAAAGTTGTAAAAATCAATTTTTAGTATTGTTTTTCACAATTCCGACCAAATGCATTTTTTCAAAAAACTTATTTATTACACGTCATTTACTAAACTAATTCTTCTAGCCTTACAGAGAAATTGAAGTTGTTTGGTCCATTCATATAAAAGCTATACTGATTTGTTGTTGTATGTATTTGTTCATTTCCGAAAATATGTTATAAAATAAATGAGATTCATAAGAATTTTCCTAGATTTAAATTTCTCGAGAAATACTGTAATCTCTCAAGAAATGAGAAATAACCAATTACAAAATTTCTCGAGAAGGAACATTAGTCCAATATTAAAAAAGTTGTCATATTTTTAGAGCATCCAAATATTAATGGTAGTCACTGTTAATAATTGTGTTAATAATGTTGATCAATCAACAACTAATCTACGAAAATAAAAAGCAGATCGGTATATTGGTTTGGTACGCGCGTTGTAAGCAGGCGCGGCACAAAAGAAGTTTACGAAAGATCCACTGAAATCAAAGAAAAGGTCAACGAAAAGATCCACGAAAGATCGATCGCGAGGAAGGTGTTCGACCACTTTCTTTTTCTTCGTCCTGCAGTTCCGTGCAGAGGAGATGACGGTTTCTCATACAAATGAACTGGTCAAGTTGAAAGTGGTAGTAGCACCGTCGCATCTCGCGGGAAAGACGTCAAACCGCTTCCTCTTCTTTATCTTGCTGGTTCTTCGTACCTACGCTGATGGCGAATTCTCCGCGCGAATCAAATGGCCGAGCGAAGAAGCATCGGATACCCCACTACCGTGAAACTTGCAGCGAGCCACGGCAAGGACGCATCGCGGACCATCGCCAAGATTCTTAGGTAGCTTTTTTAACAAACCGGTCGACGGATAAGGCTGTGCTTATTGAGGCGGTTATCGAACCAGATGCTCGGCATCGGCCCGGGCTGATACAGTTAAGTGCAACACGAAAAGGATATAGCGATCCGATTCATCTCTGATCTGGGAACCATCCTCTTCCGAGCCTCTCTGCACTCTACGTAAGGTTTTTCGCGAGATACGGTGTAAATAACAGCGAGAGAACTTGAGTTTCCCGGTCTCGAACCTTCAAAGCATGTTCTTTCTTCGAAGTAGAGTTTTGTGATCCACAACAATTTAGTGTTTCTGGTGGCCCATGCAGTGATTTTGTGCTTCTGTGAAATTTTCTGGATGTTCGTACTGAGCTGAACCCACGAATTTTCTGTCTAGTCGTAGAGGCGAGTGACAAGATGAAACGAAACAAGGAATGAATGCCGAACGGCAACGTTGACAAGATAGCGTGCATCTAAGTCACTCAGAGTTGATAATTGAAGGACATCGAGCTTCGACCTTGAGAGAGAACAAGTCCTACTAGTTAAGTATAGCGTATAGATTTCGCTAAGGAAACGACGAACCTTGTCGAGTTTTCGTAGTTGTTCAAGAGATTGGAGGATTAAGGGGAAAAAAACAAGTCTGTGTACGAGTAGTTTCGCCGAGGAAGCCGGTGGAATTTGTGCAGTTGTCTTTGTGCACGATAATTATGTGTGACGTTGCGACGTTCGGTCTTCCGGAGAGGTTATCGCGTCGAAGTAAACATTCTGCATACGCGTGATCGCTGATTCCTTTTTTAAAGAAAAGTTTACAAGCTTCGGTGGGATATATAAAATCGATAGCATAGTCTAGCATTGTTCACGGTCGTCGCGTCATGAAATCATCCGGAGTTGCAATCGAACGTGCAAATTATTTCACTTTGTCTACACTTGTATCAGTTCCTGTAGTACATCGATTTGCAAATAAAGATTATGCGAGGCGCATCGTCGCCTGGGTTTACTTACAAAACTATTCTCGAGTGGTCCGATTAATCGCCCGGCAACACTTTCGAATATTTTAATTGAAGACTTGTTATCACGTGCTGCAGAGCTGCAGAATGACCACGCTCGTTATCAAGGCCGTGCTGCTGGTGAACATCCTTCGGCTATTCATCGAGGCGGCCGATCCAACGAATTGCATTCCCGATTACTTCCGATACATTCATAACGATGAGACGAATGAATTCAGCGGACGCATCGAGATACCGGGTCCACCGAAGGGAGAGCCATTACGAATCAGCGTCAGCTTGAGCATTGCTGCTGCATTGCCCACGGTAATGGAATTTTCAAATGCTACTTTCGCAGTAGAAATATTCACTTGATAACTATATGCAGTATTTATATTGGATCGTTGCTAACCCTATCAACAACGCGTTACTAGGGGTAACTAGGGTTTACCACGGCGCGATTCTTCTGTCATTCAGGGTGGTGCCGAGGCGGCCTGGTGCTACTGTGGTTGTCTCGTCCCTCGTCGCGTTACAAGATGCGTTCTGTAGTTGTACAGTAAGGAGCGAAACTGAACCAATAACCACAAGTTTTGTATAAATCATTATTTATTGCTAGGAATATAGAAGAATAACAAAAAATCAACATTATAATTATTTTTATCATAGTTAGAAGTAACTTAAGAAATTTTTTTCAATAATTCATGTCTCCTCGTTTAGCAATGGCAACAAAAATAGATTGACTCGGTTTTGCACCATGTCCAATACTTGGCAATATTTAATATATTATTTATTTTTAATATTTCGTCCACAACCCTTGTGCTTGTAAAACTGCACTAATTCGCTTTGGCATACTTTCTAATAATTTTTTTGCAATAATCCGGAGATATTTGTTCCCACTGTTCTTGAATTCTATCATATAAATCTGTGATTGACGTTGGTTCGGAGTCATATAAATCCCCCGAAGTCGTCTTTTTAGTAAACCCCACAGATTCTCTATGGGGTTGAGGTCGGGGCTCTGTGCGGGCCAATCCAGAACAGAAAATTTTTTAGTACTGAGCCAATTTTTTACACTTTTAGCAGTGTGCTTAGGGTCTCGATCATGCATGAAAATTACATTTTTTTCTTCAAAAGGCATATTTTCAACAGCATCTATGAGATGATCTTGTAAAATATCCTTGTACATGTACTGATTTATGGTGTCATTAATTCGGTGCAGTGATCCAACACCAAATGCTGTTAGGCACCCCAAGGACATTAGGGATCCGCCTCCATGCTTTAACGTTTGCTTCACATTTTACGAATCCAGCACCAAGACATGCCATCCGAACAAATTCTATTAATTTTGGTCTCGTCTGCCCAAATAACCCGTTCCCAGTCGGTAGTTCAGTTTTGATATTTTGTAGCAAATTCCCAACGACGTTTAATATTTTTTTTCGATAACATTGGCTCCTTTATTTTCTTAATGCTTCTAAACTCAGCTCCTTTGAGGATTCTTCGTGCTGTCCACTGACTTATTTGTATATTCGTATCTTCTTTTAATAATTTTGCAGCCATAATAGAACTTGAAGCTTCACCAGATGTGACAAACCGTATAATCCTTCGTTCATCCCGCGGTGATAATATTTTTGGTTTTCTTCCAACATTTAATAATGTACTTTTACAGTATTTTTTTCTTATTCTCTGCACTGTCGATTGACTAACACTGCAAGTTTTCGCTGTCTTACGTGTTGACAAGCCGTCATTCAAAAGAGAAATGACTTTTTTTACACAATTTGGAGTAATTGACTTCATATTTATTCTTAGTTCACTTGCGTGCTTTTCCGTTCGACTGATTGCGAAGAACCGAGTGTTAAGACGTAGACACTAGTAGTTTGTAAACATACCAAAGTGCTAGATGTAAACATACTACTAGAACATTCCACGTAAACATTTCTTGTAGGGACCGGTGCAAAACCGAGTCATTCTATTTTTGTTGTCATTTCTAAACGAGGAGACATTAATTATTGAAAAAAATTTCTTAAGTTACCTCTAACTATGGTAAAAATAATTATAATGTTGATTTTTTGTTATTCTTCTATATTCCTGGCAATAAATAATGATTTATACCAAACTTGGGGTTATTGGTTCAGTTTCGCTCCTTATGTATAGTCCAGTCAATGAATGCTCATAAGAGGGTGTAGAGGGAAATGGAAGGAACACAATTTTTAACTTTGGGACTTTGTTTGGACTAGTTAGGAGGTAAACATACTAAAAGTCCCTACTCCTAGGAGGTGAGCAGGGAGGCACGTAGAAGGTCCCCTTTTTCGGTTTTCCGCTTATATCTCGGCAACTATGTGTCCTAGCGATAAGACCATTCTATAGAAAATTAAGGCTGACAAAATGTGCCACAAGATTGATTCGATTCAGGTATTCGCTATCTCGCATAGTTTCCGAGATATCCGCGCTCAAAGTTCACTAATTGTGAAAAATACATTTTTGCATCACGTTTTTTGTCTTATTTGACTAGCTACACTAACGAGCATAACTGATTCAACTCACTTTAAATCAGAATAACTTTTTTATGAATGGACCAAACGGCTTCAATTTCTCTGTAAGGCTAAAAGAATTAGTTTAGTAAATGACGTCTAAAAAATATCTTGAAAAAAATCTATTTGGTCGGAATTGTGAAAAACAATAGTAAAAATTGATTTTTACTGCTCTTTTAGCTGGGCCAATAAGGAAAATTTAAACGATGTGTTTGAAAATTTCATTGAAATTGGTTAATTGGTTTACGGGGTATAAACGAACAAAAGTGGTAAAAATTGTAATTTTTCAACATTTTCAGCCTTTTGACCACTTTTGATCGTTTGTACATATGTTGCCATTTTTGTCTTCTGAACTGGTATTGCAGAACCACATTTTACCCCTTGCCCTACGATTTATTGTACGATTTATCGGTTTCAGTGACTAGAATGTTTTTGTAGATCGTCATTTCCTATATAAAACAGGAGAAAAATGTATATCTATTCTACATCTATGTATATGTTCTGCGATAGCAGAATTATCAAAACCAAAAAAAGAATTTTAGTTCTATTAAATGAAATTAATAACATACATATTTATTAGACTCTGTTTAGAATTTTTATTACGAATCTGACACGATATTTATTGCCGCTTTTATTTTTAATAGTCGTACTCACTTTAACAAAGATGTTATTTTCGAAAAGAAGGATCGCAAATAAATGACTTGGTGCTCGGGCCATTTTGCTTAGTGTTAGCGTCGAGGTTCATTTTCTTGTACACATATATTTTTATGAAATTGAACTGTTTTCTGTTTTTTATATTTACAAATGTAGTAAACACGTTTTAAATAAATTTTAAATGGCAGTTACCACGCACGGAGATATGCGATAGTGTATTAAAAAACAGTAATTAAGTGTACTGCGCTGTATGTATAAGTTATGAAAAATTCCAATTATTTCTAAAAGACATTAACCCATAGTACTCGTGCGGGAACTCTCAGGCACCACTAAATATTGCTATATCAGTAGTGTAAAATAATTGTTGCTTTATTAAATTATTTTTTATCAAATAAATGACTAAACATGTGTGTATTGCACGAGTAAATTGCATCAGTTTAATATGCATCAAATGAAAAAAGATCATATAGAATGGAAATATTCTAGGTCAGAAGAAGTGTTTAGTTTTTGTGCTGAAATAATTTCGAGTGCAAAGGGTTAATAAAATGTGGAATAAATGCGGTTTCCATTGTGTACTTTCGAATTTCATTTCTCATTCTGCACGTACAATGCACTGCAATAATGAGTAGCGGATGAGAACTCGGGATTCCCCAGATGCTTGGGTCTCCTGGGTGTTCGTGTGAACGACTTTGTCTGCATTGAATACTACACATGCACTTTCTCTGACTTTCTTAAGAGCAATGAATACAGAGACGCGCGACCTGCAAAAGCAGGGACTTTCGGGAAGACATTGTTGGATTTAATTGTACGCCTTTTCGATGTAACTCTTAATTGCAATTACATTCTTAACCCTTTACACTCGGTGCTATCTTCACTCGAAAATTAAGTATTTCTTTCGATCTAGAATAATTCCATTCTGTTTGACTTTTCATTTTAGGGATATACGTATATAACTTTATTGGTTCCCCTTAGAGTTACAATCCTTATACAACTTCTCCTTCTTCCCCTTCTCCCCTTCTTGGCGCTCTTAACCTAACCTTATTACTATCCTATAAACTAACACTTAAATCTACAATTAAACTAAATAGAGAAAGAGAAACATATTCACAAAAGCCACTATTTACAATAATCCACTTACAACTACGGTCCCCCCTTCCTGCACCCCTAATCATAACCCCTCCCCTGACCGCGACCCTCTCGTCCGGTCGCTCACCGCCCATCCCAATCCTTTGATTCATACCCCCTCTCCACTCTTCCACCCTCCTTATCCACTCCTTCCTCGTCTTCCGACACTTCCCATACCCTCTCTTGCCATCCTCTTCCTTCATCCACCCTCATGCATACCTCCCATACATGCTCTCACGTCACATTCTCCCAACCACACACTCTACATTTTCTCCACTCTTCATCCATCCTGTATCTCCCCTCCATCATTTCATTTCCCATTCTAAACCTTTTTCTAAAAATTTTTTTTGTTTCAGGGCGGTGGGGAAATGCTTTCGCACACATCCCCCTATTTTGAAATTTGGGGGGTAATTGTGGGACTCGGCTCCCCCTAGATGAAATTTGGGGGAAACGGGACTATATCCCTACCCATACCCACTAAAACCCCACCGCTCAAGGGTTGTAAAACCCTTTTCCCTCTTCTAACTATCCGGGGAAAGAGAAGTACAGGGATCCACCAAGTACAGCGAGGCATCCACGGGAAATCCTCACATGTTCTTATCTAATATTCCCATTCTAAAGCTGGCCACCCTGTGCCACCTGACGTCCCCCCATTCTTTCTTTAAATATCCCGGTAGCCAAGCTATTCACCTTGTGGTGAATAGAATACGATGCAGTAAAAAAATTGTTGACCTTCTGATCTTGAAATTCAAGGTCGAAATTAATTTTGTAGAACAGTGTTTCTCAACCTTTTTGGTTGATGGCACACTAAAAATATTTGGAATTATTTGCGACTCACGCGAATATAAAAATTGTGAAAGTTGTATGATAAAAAAAAAACAAAACAAATTATTTATTTGGAAATTTATTCAATGAGAGGTCTGAGCCTGTTTTCTTGAACAAATTGAATCAAAACGTGTTTCCAAAGTTGACGGAATTACCCTAATACTATTTCAAAGTTAAAAAACCCATGCAATTTTAATTATTTGTCAAAAATCCTTGCGGCATATTTGACAATCTCTCGTGGCACACTGGTGTACAAACCGCTCTATGATATTCGCGACATATAATTTCTATACATCCTGTATACAATGTGATTATGGACATATTAATAAATTTGAAATCGACGATATTTGTTATTAAATTTCAGAAATACGTCGGCCGATTGGAATTAGCGCAGCCGAGAGATCAATCGGTTAAAACGATCGTGCGGGGAGGGACCCTGAAATACAATGTTCGTTTTCCTCTCATTGAACCAGTACCAAGCTTAAATGAAATTTGGTTCAACGGCGAGCGAATTTGTCACGGTCGACGTGGTACGTATACCTTTTTCAAAAAACAGAAGTCTCTTTTTGCGTTGCACAGTGTTTCGCTCTACGGATAAAAATGAAAAGTTCGTACTGTAAGATCTGAACAATCATGTGCTGTAATATACTTAGATATAGTGCATTAGTAACGAATTAATACTATATTTAATAAAAGTATTACCAGTTGACTTTTACTGAATGCAAAAATTCGTGCCAGCTTTAATTTTTACTTTCAGTAGATATACGTTATCCTTGTTCAGTAAAGTCGCGATTCTTGTCAAACAGCCTGTGTTCTGCACGGACAACTATCGCATACCGACATTATTTTTTTATGACTGCGTCTACCGCGCCGACCGCGCCGAGAGTTCAAACGAAAGCCGAACGTAGAGAAGGACAGCATGAGATACGGATCGCGTGACCGAAGCGTATCGATATGAACCACTACTAATCGAATGTACAAAAACTTCTGTATTTTTCATTATTCTTTTATGGGACTTTCACCAACTTATTTCTGGCATTTTTCTGATTAAAATAACACCAAACACGACATAAATTCAACTGTATTTAGTGGTACAACACTGTCCAACAAATTTCAACTTTTTTTATGTTCCCTAATTACTGTTCGGCCCTTCCTATAGAGTTTTTTGCGCTGATTCCGAATTTGTCCTTAATTTTTCTCCTATACGTACAGTTTTTGAGGAACATGGCTTTGAAAAAAAAACATATTTTTCAACTTTAAACATATATTGTGATGTTATTATAAAAGATATTGAATTGTTCTTTGCAGCAAAACATTCTGTAGACTTTCCCGAATACAGTGATATCCAATATTAATACATTATGATTATTTAAACATGTTTAAACAATGATTAAAGACGGAGAGACACCACTTTTGCACCAAAATTTTTGAGGATATTTTTCAATTTATCTCAAAAAATAAGGGCAAGTACAGATTCGGATTCAGCGCGAAAAACTCTATAAGAACCACCCAAGAGTAGTTGTGGAACAAATTTGGTGTTGGACAGTGTAATCGACGATAAAAGTTTCTCGTCTCTTTCTTTCCCATGCGCTGTCTTTCCTTGCGCCCGAAACTTTCATCGTCGATTGAACCACAAAATACAGTTGAAATTATATCGTGTTTGGTGTTATTTTAATCAGAAAAATTCCAGAAATAAGTTGGTGAAAGTCCCATAGAAAAATATGTAATGAAAAATAAAGAAGTTTTGCCCGAGATATACCCGAGCCGAGATCAATCATCGTCGCCCTGCGGCGTTGGCCGGCAGTGGAGTGGGGGCACCTGACAACTACGCGTACGCGATAGTATTCAGCAGCTCGAATTTGTCATGTTTGACTGACTATAACTCGATAACTGTCCATTATTGAACTTTGTGCCCATTACATCTTTTGTTCAGTAGATCATAAGCTACAACATATGAAAAATCCAACTGACTTTACCGGGATAGATTTTCCATATGATTAGTGCGGGGTCCTTTAATGTAACAAATAAGTATTATCTGTTGACTCAATAGAACAAGCAAATACAATTTTGTCCCTGCTTGCTGTACGAATCAAGATTATAATTTTTATTTTGAACACCCGTATGCGCGGAACACTGTGTCTCGTCATGGTTAAGAATTCTAGCAAAAGTATATGTATACATACTTATATGTATACATACACATGAGAATGTAGATGGGCGACATTCTTCGAGAATTAGTCACTCATTGTCAGTATCACACTTACACTTTTATGCTTGTTACACAATACCGTACGCTCACACTTTAATGTAAACAGACTTATTAAGATGTTGTAGATACGGAGACAAACTGAATGTTTATTTCACTTTGTTACGATCGAAAGTTATACGATACAATGGCATTCGGATGTGATGATTATTTTATGTTAATCAATCTAAAAGATATGACTAGACTGCGGATCTTTATGCAAAATAAAAAATTTTTGTGCCGACTTTAAGAAATAGAAACCAAATTGAATGTTGTTTCTTCGTTTAACGATTATAATAGAGGAGACGTAAAATGGACGTCTTTAAGACGGTTGTGTGCTACCTGGGTTAGAATCAGAGACGAGTACCTTTTCGTAAACAATTAACCAAACATTAACCATCTTTGCTTATAAATTTACTATTTTCGTGATCGAGCTTACGGGATATTCATTTGATTCTTTTTTTTCAGCAACAGGGCATACAGTAACATCGATTGTTCTAAATCACACCCTATATCCTCCGGGTGTAGTACTTCTAAATGTAGATGATACGAATGTAGTTCCGAATCTACCGAATGTGGCTGATTCGCCATCACAAAATCTTTCTCCAGCACCGAACGAATTCCCAACTTTGCCAGTGCAACCGGATCCCTTTATTCCGACACAACCTTCATCTGTTCCGATTTTCCGACCGACTCCAACGGTTCGGCCAACTCCAGCGGTTCGTCCTACTCTGTCGCCGCATCCTGCTTCACATGTGTTGGATTTTGAAACTCAGCAGCAATGTGGTATCTCCAACAGTTCGACGATTAATTATCTAATAGCAGGTGGTGAAAAAACTATGCCCGGTCAATATCCCTGGTTGGCTGCAATTTATCTTGTATTGGTGCCTCGATACAAGTTCCACTGCGCTGGATCGCTCGTGACGGGTTCTCATGTCATCACAGGTATGTGAAAACTTTTATAAGTCTTTTAGAATCTATTCTGTGAAACAAAAGGCCTTAGGTGCACCGTTGACTGATCATTCCACGCGAATCCGGACGTTTTTAACACTAGAACTACCAACAGTTAAGACGAAGCTATTTCTACCTAAACCAGTCAAGGTGACTGGTCTTTAAAAAATACGTAACAATAGAATATTTTTATATTTATTGATTTATATATTACTACCTTACAAAAAGAATTCCATGTCATGGAATTAAAACTGCTATATTGTATAATGACAACTTTATAGTTTACTTTTGTTAGGTAATATAATTATAATAATAATAACTATACTATTATAACTAGACTGCGGATCTTTATGCATTTATAATATGTCGAAATATGCAAAATATATGCAAAATATATGCAAGGTATATGCTAATAGTAATTATTTTATTGTTTTATTTATTATAATTTAAATTACAATATACAACAACAGTTTTTTTCTATAGTGTCGATTGTAAATTGATGCCTCTTGTCTATTAAAATTGATTTATACGCTGAAAAAGAGCGTTCAACATCACATGATGTTAGAGGGGCATATTTAAATTTACCCCAATGAAAAACATATGCAATATGCAAAATATCCAAAATAAAAATTATATTTTTAAAATCCTCTAATGACAAAACAAATTTCTGTTTAGGTCCCAGTTTTTTTATCTATTCTCGATAAAAATATGCATTTGCATAAACATCCACAGTCTAATTATAGCCAGGGCCGTGCGGTAGATTTTCTCAGTGCGATGCAAAATAAAATCCAATATATAATATTACACCTTTAGTTATCGCTGCAAAAGTCATCAGATTATTGCGGAAGAAAATGTAACATGAAGTATTTTAAAACAAAATTGTGAAACCGGTCATTTTGAGTGGTGTGGTAGTTCTAGTGTCGAGAAGTGCCCGTATTTTTAAAAATTGGTCCGCAAAGGGGATACAGTCAAGTCTTGATCTAATTGTAAGAAAAACTCTCAGATCCGTGCTGTTTACCAGTTCCCCCACTATCAACTATTTCATATTGCCTCTACCGTGCTTTGAGGTACCTCCTCCTACATTCCACAGAAGTCTGTGTCTAGACTACGAATGGAGTATGGATCGCAAATCACTCTGTGGTTCTATTGTAAAATCCCAATCTGCGAAGCACTAACTTCAAACACAGCTGGCATAGGTAAAAAATTATCGCAGCGAATTCATGGGGTACTCAATCGAATCGGCAGAATCTCTGCTTCAATCTAATGTTCGAATCATGGTATTACGATCATTTCACGCCGAGATATAGCGAGCTAAAGGAAAAATGGAATTTGTGCATTTTTTAAGCACATTTTCAGAAACACCTGGTATATCGAAATGTTAATGAAATTGAAAAAACAAAAGAAGTGCCTTGAAGAGAAAGGAACGCTCTTTCTATTGCTTTTTTGCACAAGATTCTACGATAATTTTTTCGCTTTCTGGAGCCACTTAAAGTTAAAAAGCCCATATTTACTTCAATGTTGAATCACTCGAATAAAAAAAATCGCACAATATTCAACAACCACACAATTTACACAGGAAAGATAGCCCTTCCAAATGATATTAACGCGATTTATCAAAAAACTTTGTTGCTCCCCGTGTAATGTTCCAAAGTTGCACAAAATTTTTGTTAACCGTCAATGTTGTCTTCATCTCGCTATAACTTTGTAAAAAAGCCAACATAGCAACGATTTGAAACAAAGCATCTGAAGGTAGAGGTTTCAGGCTTTCAAACCATTGTTTAACGATGTCGATACGGCAACTTTTGACGGAGTTATTATCACGTAAAGTGGGAACAATTTTTCGGGTTCGCACAAGTGATCCCTTAATTCTTTTGAGTAATGTGTATGTACTTCATTTATATTTTCCATAAAATCGGAGAACATTCTTGGGAGAAATGAATAATAAATTGAATATACAGAAAACGGTGTGATCTTGGCGAATGATTTATTGTTTTGTGCTAACACGTGTCTAATATGATTTGCCTTTCAGCCGCGCACTGCTTCCGGTATGAGAACAGTACTCTGCCAATAGGCGCATTGGTGGTGTCGTTAGGACGTTATAAACTTTTAAACTTCGATGAGGCAGGCTCGGTGAATCGAGATGTGGCCGGTTACACAATTCACCCTGATTATTCTTACGACAATTTGAAGGCTAGCGCTGATGCTGATATAGCCATAATAGTTTTACGAACCAGTGTCGTATATACTGCTGCAATTAAACCAATTTGTCTTTGGTCTGGCCCTACCTCGTTGGATGTCGTTGTAGATAGACGGGGAACGGTAGTAGGATGGGGACGCGACGAATACGGAAACGTGTACGTTGAAGAACCTCGAATGATCCGAGCTCCGATCGTAAATCAGGTAAATCTGAAATTCATCTATTTTCCGCAGTAGTAACTAGCGTCTAGCAACTAGCAAATAACAAGAATCTTACTAGATTTTGGGTCGAAAACATGGGTCTGCGCCCTGACGTTGTTTGTCCTTATACGAGCATATTTTGAGCTGGGTGAGGGCTCATTCTAAAGAGGAAGGTTCGTCACACTGCGCTCTGGTCATGATTTTAACGAGATTATGTTTATATCTAATGATATGAGGGCCCAAAGTAGAGTAAAAATCTAGGGAAAAAACCCGCAGATTTCAATGCATTTTTCTGTCTCTAAAAGACTTTTTTGACTTATGAGATGACTGGAGCGCACTGCATCTAACCTTCCTCTTTAGAATGAGCTCTCACCCAGCTCAATATATGCTCGTATAAGGTCAAACAACGATATGGCGCAGACCCATGTTTCGACCCATTTTTCTGGTAAGATTCTAGTTATTTCCAGTTACAATCCGAGGGTGTACTACCGCCTTGATAATGGTAGACTGTCTACCATCGAACTGTGATAATGGTTTGACACTCAAAGCACAGCAGCAGAAATGGCGCCAAATAAAAATTTTCCGCTCTTGTTGGGACACCCTTTATGTCAATTTTTCTATTAAATACAATCATGGCCACTGGAATTCATGTTGACATCTATCCAAATGACTTACAGGAGACTTGTCTCTGGAGCAAGAATGAGTTCGTATTCATAGCCTCAAACCGAACATTCTGTGCGGGTACAAGGAACGGAACTGGTCCTTGCAATGGTGACAGTGGAAGCGGCTTTATTTTGTACGAGTCCAAGGTAGATCGTTATTTCCTTCGAGGAATTGTCTCCCTATCACTTTTGGACAAAACTAACTTGTCCTGTGATCTCGCACAATACGTCGTTTACGTGGACGTTGCACAACACTTGGACTGGATATACCAGCAACTTTCTGCGCAAACATAGGTACTACACATTCATGTGTACACTGCGGATCTTTATGCATTTGTTTAAAAAATTAAAAATTGGACAATTAAAAAAGTTCAAGATGTCAATATATGATTTCTCCTTTACTAAAATAGATGCAGACAATTTTTATTTTGCGTGAAGATCCACAGTTTATTCATGCATAATTGTAAATATGCTAGTCGATTGCTTTTTGATCATAAGTTGCGTTCACACTATGCAGAGTCCGGCAAAATTTAGAAAGAATATTTTAAATGATATGGAGTTGATATACATTGTAAATGGGTTAGCGATTGGATGCGCGTAGTGGTGGGAATAAGCCGTAGTTGATAGCGGTAAACAGAGCAAGAGTTTATTAATATAGAATATATGAATACACCGGTGGAGCCTCGCTATGCGATGCGTTGGCTATCGCGTCTGTCGAATAACTGCGAATAACTGAACTAGACAAAGGACGCACGGCGCGATGTTCGGCCGGAGGACGCCCCGAATTGTAAAAAGACGATCGCCAGAATGGATCGAACAAAGGATCCCGTCTCGCGATATAACATATGACGGTCTCCTGCGACGACAATATAAAATAATTTTAAATATGAAACAAAGTTTTGCCAAATAGAATATTTCGAATACGATAACCTGAAGCATAAACTAAGATACAGTCGGTGTGCAAAGTATTCGTACATCTCTTAAAAACGAATAAATTTTTCAAAATTGGTCTCAGCAGCTTGAGTTTTTTTCAGACATTAGAAGGGTTAGTTTACTAGCTAATGTGTAAATAATTTTTTTTTGTAATCGTTATTGGGGTCGCAATTACGAAGGGAACAGTAAAGACCACGATTTTTAAATTTTTTATCTGTGCCTGTAATGAAAATTTAATACATGTATTTTGTAAATCTAAGTAAGTTATATATACATATGTACAAAGTTTCATTGAAATTGGCTGACGGATAAAAAAGCTATGGGCATTGTAAGATGTAAAAATCTTTGAATTTACGGTTTGCGATTCATTTAAATCGCAGATTCTTACGATTTTTGCTATTTTCAATCAATTATATTTCGTAACATATCCTTGATCGATTTCGATGAAACTTTGTACAAGTATATAACTGACTTAAACCTACCAGAGGCGCCTTCTAAATTTTCATTACAGGTACAGATAAAAAATTTAAAAATCATGACCTTTACTATTTCCTTCGCAATTGCGACCAATAACAATTTTTAAAAAAAGTTATTTACACATTAGCTAGTAAACTAATCCTTCTAACGTCTGAAAAGAAACTCAAGCTGTTGGGTCTAATTTTGAGAAAGAAATTCGTTTTTTTAATGTGTACGAATACTTTGTACGCCGACTGTATGTTTTACTTTGATATGAAAAATGTACTTAAAACATTCCTTAACAGTCAATGTAAAAGAAAAAAATGCTCTTATACGTAATGTAAGAAACCATACTATAATAGCACAGTAAATTTATTCTAAATTTAATTACTACACTACAGATCTTTATGCAATTATGAAAAAAATTAGTTGGGTGAAGTATAAAACAGTAAAAAATTAGAAAAATTTAAGAATATTGTGATGTTTGATATTAAGGCAACGAAGTCGTTAAGGGATGAAATCAATTTTTATTTTATTCCTGCTGCCCACAATCAATGCAGAACATTTTCATTTCGCATAAAGATCCACAGTCTATTAATTACAGTTAATCACGTGTAATAAAGTACATCGCTGCAAATTATTGTCATTTAGGCTACTCCTTTGTAGTTCACAGAATCAATCTAGGTAAATAAGCTAAATGAAAATACTTTAAGGTAACACCTCATTTTCAGTTTCTCTAGTATACTGTTCTATACTTTAGATACTGTGCTTAAATATTATTTTGAAAAGCTGTCGTAACGAATGTGAGATATTTTAATTTTAAAGTTATATTCATTATACACAATATATACACACTATTCACTATTTTAAGTAATATTTTACCCAGTACTGTAACTATACAAGGCATTTCAATATCGAATAAGTGATATATTGTATGTACTGAGTCAATTTGCAGATCCATGCTTTCGTACTATTTTATTATACAAGTTTTATACTATTATACGTAAATTCTGATGTAAAGTTATTTAGAATTAGTAGAGAGGAAAAGTTGTTTTTTGTCAGTCTGCGAATGAAGTACGAATTAATATAAAATCCAAGAATTGTGTGCAGCTGTATGTAAAAAGAAAATAAACTCTCTGTTCTAAGTTCTAAGATATCAAAAATATGCTTCTTAAATAAATCTTTTATATGACAGGCTCAAATAATATAATATAATACATATGCATATTATGGATTCCATATCCTACACATCCCTCGTTGTTATCCCAGTAAGCAAAATGCTTGATTTTGAACAGCACACTGTGCCAGACTGCCAGCAGAACTGCATACTTACTCATGTCGGGCGAAGATATTTTGCTTTCTGGTTCGAAAATAACTTCGACCATGCAAACTTCACAGGGGGGTTTCTCAAGATAAAAGTCTGCTCTTTCGCGTGGTATAGTTCAATTTTTTGCTGGACCCTTATTTTTTGAGATAAATTCGAAAATATCCGCAAAAATTGGTGCAAAAGTGGTGTTTCTCCGTCTTTAATCATTGTTTAAACAATCATAATGTATTAATATTGGATATCACTGTATTCGGGAAAGTCTACAGAATCTTTTGCTGTAAAGAACAATTCAATATCTTTTATAATAACATCGCAATATTTGTCTTAAGTTGAAAAATGTCTTTTTTTTAAACTCCATTTTCTCAAAAACTGGACGTATAGGAAAAAAATTAAAACCAGATTCGGAATCAGCGCGGAAACTCTACAAGAATCGCATAGTGGGAATCGAAATACTTTTTGGCTGTTGGACAGTGATATTAGTGGGAGTCACTGTACGTAACATACTTGCAAAAAAAGTAAAATTTAAAAGTAACAATGTTTTGTAATCAATAAGATAACACAAGAGGTTTCATAGTTCTATTTATTTGTCATAATACACTCTTACACATAAATCATTTTTCATATGTATATATGTATAAGACAAGCGAAGAAAATGAAGAAAATAAGTGTACAACAATATAAACTAATATACGTAGAATAGACTTATATATGCGATAAAAAGCGTCGTTGTGCAAAAAGCAACTACAAAATGGTAATTAAAACAATACACCTTAATTGTATTGAGTGATACATAATACCCAATGTGTTTAAGTTATTTGGAGAGACTAGAATGCCTCGAGGGGAATAAAAGATGCAACACAATTGTTCTTGCAAACGATGTTTGGTCTACAGTCTAGAGGGAAACAAAATGAAACATGTACAACACATGAGAATGTTCGATTAAATTCACTTCATTAAACAGAATATATTAAAATAGGACTTTAATTAAGCATGTAATACACGTTAAGAAAAAAACAAATTTTCTAAAGAAAAAAGAAAGTGATACTTTTTATGATTTCTGACGTTAATTTAGCCACAAAATAGACTATTTTTGTCTGATTTTATCATTCGATACTTCATTATGTGTCCCTCTATACAAAAATATAATTCTCCTCAATCCTCTTCGTAGAATTCCAGCATTTCCATAGAACTCGCACAATGCGTATTACACGTGCGCCACTGTGTTAAGATGAATCATATAAAATTTTGTTCAAGAACGTTGCAAAGTACATGTTTCCCAAAAATAGCATAAAAGGAAAGGTTTGGAATGTATCAGTGAAAGTAGTTCCTCCTGTATCATAAAATTATGTTCTTTATTGTCCCATTGAAGAAGGTAAGCAAAAATTTTTCATCTCTAAAATGGCTCACTGGAGAATTAGTAAGACCACGTCTGTGATTAAAATGCAGTATATTGTGTACTGCACTGTATTTATACTTGATCTGCTTGGAAGTATTGTCGTGCGACTGCCCCAAACACGATCTCTGCGCTGAACACACCTACAACGTTACAAACATATATATCAATCAATTTCCTTTTGCTGTAAACGTAACATGCGATCAGAAGGTCTTTCAACATTCACAGCATGTCCTACAAGAGTGTATATCTCTGACAAAGTTAATATATTTGGACAAAATGTAGTGATATGTAATATGTCTGCATCAATTGCAAAAAATTAAAACTAAATTGAGAATGTTGTTTCTTCCCTTAATGATTATAATAGAGGAGAAATCATATATTGAAATCTTCAATTTTTTAAATTTTCAATTTCATCGACTCAATTTTGCTATAAATACATAAAGATTCGCAGTCCAATGATAACAAAGTATGTGTCACCATTTGTACTTATTATCAGTAAAACATTAAATTATAATACAGATATTTAAATAATGATTAAAGGACAGTGAATAAGCACTTACTGATATTTGCACGTAACACATCGGAAAGAAGATGCAGATCATTTTCGTGAGTAACAATGATATAAGTTAATTTATTACTATTCATTTCCTGGATTTGCGCGAGGGATCTGCGCGTTTTCTCCATTGCTCCACCCGCACTCTCGATAATTTCTGCGATCGCCGATGGCGATGGTATTACACTTGGTGTAACATAAAATATTTTACCCTGTTAAACAAAACGAATTTTCACAGAAAGTCGAGATTCAGCGACGTGAAATGTCTTTGTCACCATGAAAATACAGCGGTGTGCAAAATTAAAGGATCACTAAATTTTCGTTCAAGAATTTCTCGCGTTCAAAGTGTTGTAACTTCATGATAAAACGTCGTAGAATATTCGTTCTGGTCTCATTTTAAAGTTCGAATTAGTTCTCTTCAATAAACTATTTTATACTATGCAACGGATTAGAAAGTGAACATACATTTTTGTTTCGAAAATTTTGCAAATTCAAACGTTCGTACAGACGTTAAAAAGTGTTTTCAATTAATAAAATCAACATAGATCTGGAGACTGGAGTTTCACCTTTGAAATGACCCCTCGATGGTCGGTGTACGATTTTGTTTGGTCAAGTTCAAACAACTTTTTGATCTTTTAATCTTGCATGCCAATGTACATCTATGTAGAGTGTCTCATTTTAATTTCATCATGCAATTATTTTTCGAACTATTCGTTATTCGAAAAAGATGTTCCCACAATATGTACAGGGTGGATAAAAATAATATACACATTACAACTGCCATAGCGGGATCCTATACCTCTGAATGAAAAGAATAGACCGCAAAATGGACCTTGACCCCTTTTTCTCAAGGCCAACATTTTTATATTGCATCGTATAGTACTCATTGCGAGGAACAAAAGTCTCAACCCAGTCAGCCAGGCAACCTTGAGCAGAAATCGAGTCCATCTGCTGGGCTGAATCCAGGACCGAACGGCCAGCATTGTACTCGAGTAGATGCCCGGTCTTTCTGCCAGCAGAAAGCGCACTTATGTGCGCGTAGATGCCCATCAAAAATCGAGCATTTTGCTTACTGGGAAAGGAACCATAGGTTGCAAACAACCGTTCTCTTGAAAAACATCTTTAAAGCAGGGACTTAATACAGGTAAAATTTTCATACCGGCATTATGCCAAGAGGCTGTACCGAAACCGGAATAATACCGACATGGATGAAAACCGAAATCGTTGAAATACCACGTTTAAAAATCAACGATCTCTTTACGTTTCGTGTATAAGTCATCGGTGAGGCGCACGGTGTATTATAAAGGTGTTCGGACTTCTCTCGGAAAGGTGTGATAGATAGAGGTTAGTTCTCTGGTCGCCGCCAGATGGAATACTAGTCAACATCACGGTTTTCATGTACGTGTGAGAACCATAGAAACCAAAAAAGAATTTGTTTAAATTTTTCGACATTATAAAGTTGATTGTCGAGGTTGAGAAAATTATTTTGTAATAGCCCAATCCTTTCCGAATAAAACAAGAAAAAATGTAGCTCAATCGGACAAACAGTTCCTGAGATAAAAATTCGTAAGCGAGGCCCGTTTTCGCCAAAGTCGGCAAAAATTGAAAACTTTGAAAGCCTGCCATTTCTAAAAAAAATTCGAAACCGGCAAAATGATGACTTAAACCCCCCCTAATTTCACATGGACTGCAACATATTTCATTTAGAACAAAATCGACGATGGTGCCTGCAAAAAGTGATCGATTTGGCATGGAATGACCCCTATGTCAAATCCGTTGCCTATTTCCTTTATCTCCCTCGCAGTACCGTTTGTTAGATCGTTGCCCTAACAAAGGTTGGTGCGATCCCATCGTTTGTATTACAAAATCCCCACTCCTTATTCCTTCCGAAACCGATGGCCCACCAGAATATAAAGAGGACTGCGCTAGTCGTCCGTCTTGGTTTGTTCTCGTTTTTGTTCTGATTCGCAGTAACACTCTTAGCACCAGAGCTCTCGTTTTACGTACATCTTGTCATTGTTCACGCGCTTTGGTCTAGCATCAAGCTCTTGATTGATAAACTCTCCATCGACTTATCACCTTAACCTTGTTTCAATTCTGTGTCTTCGCGAGCGTCGCGATTACACACCAACTATTCTCAGCTTTCTGTATATTCTCTATTTTTGTCTCCAATCTTGTATATTTTCCGTTTTATTATATTATATTTTTGTTGCACTTTAAGAAGTAGAATTAGTAGGTCATGAACAGACGCATCAGACTCTAATTTCTCGATAACGATGCGCCAACTGAAAACAATTTATTCTGTATTTTCGATTTATTTTTTAATGTAGAATGATCCCCTGCACGTGTATACCATTTTGGATCATCTTGTAGACATATGGAATAAAATAGTTTACGAGACTTTAAAGTTGTTTTTCAAGATAACGGTTAACTTTGAGACACTTTGAGAAAAGGGTCAAGGTCAATTTTGAGGTCCATTTTTCAAACAGATCTCCACTAATCAGGAGATATAGAATCTCGCTATGGTAATCGTGAAATATAATTATTATACACCTAGTACATCATAATGACAATGACTTTGTCGTAGAATGACATAAAATGTCTTTTTCTTGTCACGATTGATATCGTGGATAGTAGTGTACAATCAATTAAAAATATGTTAGCAATGACACGTTAAATACACGACTAGAAAAATTTGTAAAATTGACGATGTAAAGTTATCAAACGTGACCAGTTAGAAATATGAATTTTTTGAATGTAACTCTTGGATGACGAGATCTGGATCAAAATACAGGACTGCAAACGTTCTACCTGAGCTCTAATTCTTTAGCAGACCGTATAAATTATTAGTTAATTATATTAGGTACGATAAGTGGTTTAATCTAATGTTGATTTCAAAGTAGTAGATTGAAAAATGTGCAAAAAGATATTGAAATGTTCGAATTTCTTCCAATACAATAAATAGATGAGTAAAATAAAACAATCACCTTAAGTACTGTTCCTCGGTTAGGGCTTGCTAGAGCCTTTTCAATACTAAAATTAAAACTCTTCTCGAATTCTGAATCGCCAAGCAGGTATCCACTTTCATCTAAGAATGTGTTTCTTGTGAAACAATCGACTAACCACTGTAACGTGACAATATATTTACAACGTGACAGACAACACAAAAATTTTACAGTTCTTATTGGTGTTGACATCACGAGATGTGTAGCATCCCGCCAACTGGCAGCCATTGCACCACCTAATTCCCGAATTCTCTGTTGGGAAAATAGTATATCATTAGAAATTGTTTATGAATCTCTTGAAGAGTTAGACTACTGTAATGGCCCGAAGAGGCAGGCAATTTTTGGATGTTGATTGCAAAAAGAGAACTACATATTCAATTATGTTGCGGTTTCTTATACTATTTTTGCATCTTATAAATTATAAATCTTATAAATCGTCAACCTGGATTTTAGATTATCCGAATCCAAAACGCAAAATTGTTCCACTAATTATACTTCAATATTACTTAATTTATTATTTAGTATTAATATATATTAGTATTTAGTATTATTTAGTATTAATCAAGCCATTTTTTAATTATTGTTAAATTCACCGAATGGCAACATTTTGCGGAAAAGAAGTTTTGTTTTTTTGCGAGAAATCTCTCACCTCGTTTATAAGCAATAATTTAGAAGTCAGAGCAATAATTTATAAGTTTCGAGATAAACGTGTTTCAAGTTTAAATCACTCTGCGCACGAGCACCTACAGGAGTTTACTCCAAAGTGAATTGTAACTATGCTTGATACTGCGAACTATGATCGAAACCAAAAAAGTTCGAAAATTTGATAATTTTACGGTAGCCTAGTCCCTTAAATTAGTGAGCACAGTAAGGTGGCTGTATTTGTAATATAAAATTTAAAACATTTATGAAACAAACAATGTTATAAAAAATATCTATGGAACCAAGTTGAATGGCAGAAAGTATTACTTGTGTAACAATAAAATATTATCTCAGGCTCAATTTTACGATCGAAGTGGACAAGAACAACCGAAAAATGCGACTTCATATTTTAGCATTGTGAAGTAAGAAACATTTCTAAAGAGCAGTTCTGTTTCGGCTGTTTTAGCAGACTTAATTGAACTTTTATTTAGTTAACCGAAACAGTTAAGTTATAAAATTCTTACTGCTATTATGTCATTAATGCATTAGTGCATGGTTAAATCTACTTAGCACTTCAGCGGTGACTCAGAGTCACCACTAAAAATTGCTATACCATTATTTAAAATATTGTTTACACTATTTAACATTTAAATAGTGTATGCGGTATTATATTAATTTCGTATCCATAAGATGAAAAAAATCATATAAAATGGAATTATTCTAGGTCGGAAGAAATGTTTAATTTTCGGGTTAAAATAGCTCTAAGTGCAAAGGGTTAATTCTTCGAAGTAGTGTTCCTTCTCGAGAAATTTAAATCTAGGAAAATTCTTATGAATCTCATTTATTTTATAACATATTTTCGGAAATGAACAAAAAAGTTATTCTGATTTGTTGTTGTATGTATTTATTCATTTCCGAAAATATGTCATAAAATAAATGAGATTCATAAGAATTTTCCTAGATTTAAATTTCTCGAGAAATACTGTAATTTCTCGAGATATGAGAAATAACCAGTTAAAAAATTTCTCGAGAAATTCTCGAGAATAAGCTCAAGCCGTTGAGTGTGGATGACTTATGTAAACCATGTTGACCTTATGTAAATTTAACCGTGCACTACTGTATCAAGCCTGCTGGAAAATTCAATCACTTTCAGAAATCAAGTTCAACAAATTTATTATGCTCAAGCAGTTTATACGACGAAAATTTTCTTGGTGGATATAATAACCATTTTTTATCTACATTTTGTGACTTCAATCATAGAGGTTGAACTTTAAAAAATGAACAGTTTTTCTCGGCAGGCCTAATACTATTGTTTAATGACAGTCTGCATCAATTAGTTTGCAAAAGTGCGATTATGTGCGAACATCCGTAATGTAGTTATATTCACGTTACCTTTGCATGTTTTCTAGGATTAATACCAGAAAATAATATCCTCGGTTGCTTATCTGGAGACGGAGGATCGGGATTAATGACAACTATGGGCTCATCCAAGCCTAACAAATGTGGATCTTTGTTCAGCAACGGGCCGTCTAGCCGCGGTTTTTTATACTTTCTTATCGAATTTGGACCCTGACCAACCTGTTTCACTTTATCATAAGACTCTTGAGTAATGTTTATTGGCATTTTCCACGCAGCTGAAAAGGACATATTTTAGATAATGCTACAAATGTGGAAGAAGCGACAAATGGAAAGAGCTAGAATTCGTTATTGTAAAAGAACATAATCAGCGATGTTCACGATACCCATTAAATGAGGCACTAGAGAATAATCCAATCTGAACGGATTGCTGAGACTGTACTGTTGATATTTTGGATTTTCGGTTTGATGCAGGACATTCATTTGCCCGCATAGTAAGTCCGTCAACCATTGCGCATTTACTACTCCAGTCTGCCATTCCCGAGCCTTTTTATATTTCTGACCGTCGGGTCTGGAATAATATAAGCGTTGGAATGTGAAGAGTTACGTACACTGCGACCATTTGTATGAACACGATTTCTACTATTTGTTACGCATGCTTCAATGAATATAAATTCATTGGTTTCCTATTGCTCTTTCATTGCTACTAGCTATCAAAGTTTTCTGGGTGAATTCTCCTCCCTTTGTTTCAAAATAACTCTCAAAATGTCTCCCATTAATATTTGGACGCTTCCAAAAAAAAAAACACGATAACTTTTCTAATATTGGACTATACGATTCGAACTTTTTTGAAAAGTTAGAGCAATTAGTTTACTACACGTTGTGAAAAGAAATTTTTTCAAAAATTGCAATTGGTTGGAACTGTACAGAAAACACTAAAAGTTGCATTTCACAACTTTTTAACGTGGGCTTGTATAGAAAATTTAAAAAATACGTTTTGTAAAAAACGACATACATTGAAAGATGTAGAAATCGCGAAAAACTGGAATTTTTACCATCTTTAAACGATATAGATCTATGAAACGTGTTTTCTAACTTTTCTATACAGGGTGTCCCACACAACTGGAACAAGCTGTACCTCCTAAACGGTCGGGAATAGAGGAAAATGCTATAAGAAAAGGTTGAATGGCATCAGACGGTGTACACAACTAATTTTATGCACTTTTGTGCATCGGTGCATCAGAAAAATGCAACATCACTTTTTTTTTTTTAATGGAAACCTACATTTTTGACTGCACCAATCGATGCAGTTTGTTGTGCTCTACATAAAAGTACTAACATACTTATGCCCTAAACTTATTCGTTAGGAAGTTATCGAAGCTAAAAGTTCTCTGATTTATAATGGAACATAACGTAGGTACTCTGGAATACTTGCCCAGACCGAAATAATTTTCGGCAATAAATCGTGAAAATCTGCAATTTTGACCATCTTTAAACGTTTGTAGCTCATTGCAACGTCGACAGATTTTCACGAAATTTTCAGAATATGTTTAAATGACACAGATCTACAAAACGTATTTTTTAAATTTTCAATATAGGCCCACATAAAAAAGTTAACCCGGCGTTAGTTAGGTGGGGTCTCACAGACCTCAGAGATTTTAGATTGATTGTAACATTGTAACAACGCGTGACAGTTGTTAAGTATTTTTGAATAATAAAAATTTAATTTCGTGGATCTGCGTTTTTACTCTGATAAATTACAAGCCTCTTAGGCAAATCTTATATTTATGAAAAAGGTATTTATTTCTACAACACAATATATTTTTTCCTGGGGTCTGTGAGACCTCACCTTACGAACGCCGAGTTAAAAATTCAACTTTTAGTATTTTTTCAACAATTCCGATCAATTACAATTTTTGAAAAAATTTCTTTTCACATCCTTTAGTAAACTAATTGCTCTAGCTTCCCAAAAAAGTTCAAATCGTATAGTACAATATTAAAAAAGTTATCGTTTTCTTTAGAGCGGTCTTAAACTTTTGTCCGCTACTGTACGTATAATAAAGAGTCTGAACGTTACCGTCTGCAAACGAGTAGAGTGTTGTGCCTGGTAAAGTAATTGGTAACTTTCGATCCCAATGCTTCCAGCATATACTTGACTTTGACGCGTTCCTCCCCTTCAAATCCAGACAACGACACTATTTGTTTCCCGCACGGAAGTTCTGTCAAGCTGAATGGCGTTGGGAAATGTAACGCGTGCCAAGGCGGTAGTACTTGCTGTTTATTGACAACGTCGGACAGCCAGTGAGCACTAACACAACGTTTTCCTTCGCGTAGCGCCTGCACCACTGTCGGATGTTTCTGCGTGATAGCAAGCACGTGGGTGGCCCGGGTGCAGTATTGGGGTTCGACCTCACCGCCGTGTCTTTCAATAACTTGCTTCCATATTGATACATCGTTCGGACGTTGCACGTCGTATTCAACGATAACAAAGATACAGCCTAGCAAAAATAGATCTGGTGGCACTGAAAGCAAAAGTAACGAAACTTAATTTCCGAAAATTGGGACATCGATATTGGGGACAACGGAAGAGGAAGCAGCAAAGAACGACGCACTAGTTCCAGCTGATTGTGTATTGTAATGGGAGACGTTCAATTACTCATTCAATTTCATTAGTCCCGTATTATTAATCTTGCCGTATGATTTTCTTTACAGTTAGAGGGATTATTTATCCCAAAACTGTTGTAGAAGAGAAAAGAATTAACATTAAAGTATTTTAATGCAAATTCTAACAAATATGAATGTTACGCCTTTCTTTTTAACCGAAATAAGATTTTATTGCAAACGAATCAAATTTTATTTCAGTTAAAAAGAAAGGCGTAACATTCATATATTAGACTTTGTTCTAAATCTTCATGGCGAGTGTGGCTCGTTAAAATACGGCAAAGGGTTAACATGTTGGCTACCAGCGTTCTATTTTAAAACGAACGTAATGTTCTCGAATCAAATAGAAACAGAAATGATGTGACAAAAAATGTCACATTAATTTGACGTCTTTTTTAGGTGAAATACAACATGATGATCGTCATACATGTGTGGTCGCTGGTAGCGAATGTGCTCATACAATATGCATGAAATGATCGATTTCAATGCATATTTATCTATATGTTCTGAAGTGAAGATTGTTTGAGTAGTACACATCTAACAGAAACTCACAGATATGAATAATAATTATGATTGCTGTAATATTACTTGTACTCCCACAGAAACAATAATGTAATCTTCCCAAATGACACTGGTGACAAATACGAAACACTAATAAAAGAAACAAGAGGAAACAAAAGGAAACAAAACTTTGGACACTAATTTTACGGGATGACTTGCGTTTTTATGAGTGTTTACATGTATAGTTATGATAGAAAAAAATTATTTGTAGGGCTACAAATATCTAGGTAGTCACGAAAAATAGATATTTCTCGAAACTGTCCGTGAGCGATAAAAGCGATGATTCTGTATAAATACAAAGAAAACTAATTGCACTGAAGTTTTATTCTGCTTATAAATACTCGAATGGCAGATATTGTAGGCAGGTACAACTACTTTCTAAAAATTATTAAATTCTATAAGTATGATATTGCTCTTACTAGTTATTGAATTTTTCATTTATATTTTAGTTAATGACCAAAATACGCGTGTAAGAAGTTAGAAGGTTGCGTTACGTGGAAACAGTTAAATTCAGTTCGTTAGAAGATTTCTTTGCATTATTTACTCTTTTTACACGTCAAACTCGACAATTCTCATAGAAATGTTCAAAATTGGCTACGAGTTGTAATTTTATTCGTCTATTTTAAAGGAATATTTTGCATCCTTCATTTAGATGAAATTTCAGACGTATTATGTCAATATTACTATTATAAATATAATTTATAATATTTTATTTTAGAATAGTGTGGTGTGTGTGTGTTTGCCTCTTTAAATATCTATATCCCTATCATTTTTTCGAAAATTTTCAAGGACTAATCGTTCAAATTATACATATACTTTCGGGTGGTAATAAAAACTACTGAATTCAATATAATTTTACAGAATATTTCTTAAATGTAATTGATAATTGCCATCAATGTTCCTAAATGTGTGTAAATCATTAACAATAATAGAATCAGACTAATCCCGAATGAAATACTTCATACGATAATAAAAATTACAGTTTTCTTCAAGGAGATCGTGTAATTATATTTCCGGGAAGATCATGTCATGGAAGGATAAGCCTTATCGTATTATGCAAATTTTTCCATTAGTATTCCATTCCATTCTCATTTGTAGTTCGAACAAAATTACAGCTTAGTTTGAGATCGCTTTGTATATCTCGATAAACTCCTACCCAATTAACGTATTTTATTAGAAAGTTTGTCAACAATGAAATCAAGGGTAACTTTCCTGATTCTACTACAAAAATATACAAATTCTTTATCTTATTCATCTTTCGGGCAAGTTCTATAGACTTAATAGATCCTCCCCTCGTTATTTTTCTATGCGAGCTATTCGAAACTGGTTTGTATGCGATCCCAATTGGGCAAGTGGAAAATGAGACGTTGGTTCCGCATTGCTTTGTAAATAGAGTGCAAAGGATTATGTACATGAACCATTCAGAGTGTCGTAATTAGGAATTTGCAAAATAATAAAAAAAAAGCATACGTTTTAGATTTGGATTGTGTCCGTAGAACTGAGCTTTCGCCTGCGGCATCACCGGGGCGTACTGCATCTTTATCGGAGCCCCGGGTGGTGCTCCATTCGTAATGTTCGCCACGGTTCTCCGCTGGTAAGCCGCAAGGAGTTGTGGGTCCTGAGACGGCGGAGGTGGTGGCCTGTGTTGGGCGGTCATTAATCTTAGCTGACCAGCTGCACTACCCTCGGTCGCGCTACCTTGCAATCTATTCGTCAACATATTTGCCAATGCGGTTTTCGTTTTCGCATTGACAACTAACTGTTGGTCCGGCGAAATTTGAACATTGTTGGGCAAAGATGTGAGAGGTGGTTCCTGCTGCACATTCTGTTGCTGCTGCTGTTGTTGCTGCTGCTGCTGTTGTTGCTGTTGTTGCTGCTGCTGCTGTTGCTGCTGCAGGTGTTGCAACTGTTGCAGTCTCGCCATTTGCTGTTTCTGCATGTGTAACTGTGCTATATGTTGTGGAGTTAAGGGCTGGCCTTGTTGGAACGTCTGACCAGGCTGGGCAGCTTGGGGACCTTGCACGTTTTGTCCGGTTTGTACGATAACTTGGTTGGAAGAATTGATAGGCGTTAAAGCTGGTGGTTGAACGCCCGTGTGTACTGGTTTCTGACCAGGTGTCTGCGCTATTTGAGGCCCTATCATTTGTGGTCTTGGCTGCTGAACCCACTGCAAACCGCCTGGCTGCACCGGTTTACCGGGACTCCTAATAACCGCGATATGGGCTCCTTGTTGCGCTTGGCGATTCTGCATCTGCCTTTGTAACAATAGGTTCTTCTGTTTCTGTATCTTCTGTATAAATTGGGCTCTCTGTTGCGGATCCATTTGTTGCAATTGTTGATGGGTTTGGGCATCCAATTGGATCAACTGTCTTGGTTGTTGAGGTGGTTGTTGGGCCCATTGTCCACTCGGTCTTTGAGCACCAATTTGTTGCTGCTGCTGTCTTTGTAATTGTAAATGATATTGTTGCTGTTGCCACTGCGAATCTCTTTGTACAATAAAACTTTGTTGATTTGGTCCCATTAATGGCTGATTTGGAGGCTGTTGTTGCAACTGACCGTCCCTTATAACAAACTGTTGAGAACTTTGAGGCGCTGATTGTTGCAACTGTTGCGAAATTTGCTGGATCTTTTGTTGCTGCTGCTGGTGTAATAATATTATTTGTCTTTGTTCAGTGGTCAACTGTTGTGGCGGAGCTTGCTGCTGATTCAGCTGATGCGCTCCGATCTGTTGAGGCGGTGTAGGAATTTGCTGTTGCTGCGATGTTAATTGCACTTGTTGTTGTTGGACCAGCTGTTGTTGAGGTGTAATTTGCTGCTGTTGTGTTATGTGTTGTTGTTGACTTAATTGTTGTTGCGAAAGTATCTGCTGTTGACTCAACTGTTTCTGTTGTTGCGTCAACAGCTGCTGCGGAGACGACAATTGATGTTGAGGTATTTGCGCAGTCATCTGCTGTGGTTGTTGTGACATTAGTGGTTGTTGCGCTCCTATTAATTGCGTCTGTGGTGTTAATTGAGGTGATGGTTGCTGGTTCAAAAGCTGTTGTTGAGTGTAATTTGGTTGTTGTAATTGCGGATGCTGCGTAAGCTGCTGCGACATCTGTTGCTGTTGTAGTATCGTATGCTGCATATTCATTTGTTGTTGTTGCTGCTGCTGTTGAGGTGGTACTTCGGGTTGTTGTATTTGTGGCACAGATTTCATTTGAGGTACATTATTTTGTTGAGACGCTTGAGGTAACCAGCCAGTTTGAGTAACATTTTGATCGGATACAGAAGACACGATTGTGGAAGCATTCGATATACTTGTTGTAGCAGTTGGGCGTGAAAGATGTAGCTGCTGCGTACTAACAGTATTTTGCCCATTCGTCGAGAAAGGAAGGGTTGCAATAGTTGCGTTATTAGTAATGACATTATGCGATGCACTGGAAGCTACAGGTGGACTTGGTTGATTCCAAGGCATACGTTGTTTAAGTTGTTCCAACATAGCTTTAGTTCTATCTTGTTCTTCCTGCGTAATATTGTTATCTGTATCTTCATCCATAAAACCAGTAATCATAGCTGTGGAACTATTCGGATATACTAAAAGTCTAGGGTGATATTCCACTTCACTTATAATAGTTCCTTTTCTACAGCATTCCGTTACCCAATCTGGGGTTACAATTTGCATAGGATGCCGTGTGGCAGTTTCATATTTAAGACCAGCAGCCCTTCCAGTAATTAAATGAGTGCAATACTGGTCTAAACGTAATTGACATTTACCACCTTGTAATGTGATCATTGCCCATAGACTTTTGCTATCCGCACGGCTTACCTGAGACAAACATGCTCGTACATTCGAAAACAATTGTGCATCTTCGGGTGAAAAATAGTGTGGCCTAGATCAATGGTACCGCTAAGGAAATTAATTACTTTGAACTATAGCTAGTGTTAATAATTATTCATACAATTATTCTAGTAATTATTAAAACAATGATTAAGGATACGGTAGAAGTTTGTTACATTTAACAGAATATAAAATCCAGTTTTGTGTAACTGCTGGTATCTCATAAATATCCTTCGCAGCGGAAATATCATTTTCCAACGCATCATAGCCTGCTATTAGATGTGTAACGAAATCACTGAAATAATTTGATCTTTCTGCGCCACTTTCTTGTAGTAAATTTAATATCTGTAAAGAATTAAAGGTAAAGTTGCCAATAATGTGGGCTCCCTCCAATTTGAATGAGTTTTAGATGTCTTGTCGAGGTCATCATTCTGAACAAGATTTCTCTTTAAAGCTTTTGACAGTCAGCTTTAGTTTACGAGGTACAGTAGAACCTCGATAATTTGAATCTCAAGGGAAGAATTAAAATCTTGGGGTTATAGAGGTTTTGACTTATCGAAGTCTTCGAGTAAGAGAGGTTCACCCTACGAAAATTCGGTTTGTACAGCTTGTCAAATCTAGCTGTGTGGTTGACCAAAACTTAGGAATGTGCAGACAAAAACAAAGACCACACTCGACGAGAGAAGGATGCAACGTATGAACGGTAAGGTACACATCTCGTCAAAAGTGCGTGTTATCCATTATTTCTTACAGCAGTAAACATACAAAACAACTGTTTATATGTTTGTGTGAATACACTTGTGTCACTTTACTTTTTAACTGAACTGTCGCCACGTGCATCGTTTAACAGGTGACGATCAGTTCCGAGATTCCGCCTACCTACCATTGCGCAGCGGGGAGATTTCCCCTTGCGGGGGACATTCAGCCACACAGTTAGATTTGACAAGCTGTACGAGGGTTAATAATTGGCTGATTGTAATAGTTTTAGAGAAAGAAAAGTTCAATTTCTGGAGATAAGTTATTTATTATATACATATACAAAACACATAATCTACTATAGGCTCTTACGTATTAAAGAAATCTGTGATTTGACTCTACGTTAATGAATTAACAGATTGTCGATCAAAGTCGACCACTAAAGCTGACCGCCAACTATTTCAAAGGAAATAGTTATATAAACTGTCGAGTTTTATAACATATGTCGAGGTCATCGAAATTGGTGAGAAGCCACATCATCGGCAGCTTTACCGAATTAAAAAATGCTGGTCTTAGGAATGATTTTCACATAGTTATTAATTGTAGACATTGATACACCTATAAATATGAGTTTGCTTTCAAAAATAATGATGTATGTTATAAGTGTTATGAATACAATTAATTGTTTACTTTTTAATAGTCAATAAATTATGACAATATGTTACAATAGTTATGTTAATAATGATATGTATATGTCTCATATTTTGGTTGATGGATTCATGCAATAATGGCTAAGATTACTAAACTTTTATTTATTCGATACAGAAACGTATTACGTACGAGAACATAAGTGATAGAAATCGGACTTTTCAAAAATTTCGTATCATGTCCATAGAATGTTGCAATCTGTTAAAATTGACTCCATTTTATAACCTCTACCGCGCGTATTGTGATTGGTTTAAGGTAACCGAGAATAATTCACAATTTTCGAACAGTCGCAGTGCATCGATAACAATATCGCCAGATTAAGGGCATTACATGAAAGGTAATGGAAAAACGCGGGAATCAGTGAAATGGCATACCTTGGGATCACCTTCGCCACTGACGTAGTATTTAACATCGGCGAACAGGGCACCATCGAATTTTAATTCTTCGAGGCCGGCCCTTATATCGCCCATCCTTGTCAAATTGTAAACAAAATCACGTTACCCACATCACAAAAAAGCGGCACGTTTTCTAAAATCACTTTGAAACTGTATATGATATTCGATAACAAAACTCAGCCGTGACGCTTTTGTTATTATTATGATCGTAAGGTTATGTAGCTACATCGGAGTCGAACGACCGCACGTTACGTTCGATATATATCGGCGATATCAAGTGCGCCTGATTTGAACGTCCAAATATTCAAGTATAACAGAGCAACGTAACTGTGAGATAGAATTTGCTAGATATTTTATTTTAGTTTAATTTTTCGAAGCTAAAAGAAAATTTTTATCATATTCAAGTTAAAAGAAATAGATAAATCATATCCATAAGAAGTTTAATATCTGTGATTTTATTTCAAAATCCGTTTATTCAATTTAACGGGTAACTATGTATTTATATAATTTTACAGACAAATTTTCCTGATGAAGTAGTTAGGTAATATATTTATTTTTATGGAATTTCATTAAATCTAAAGTGTACTTCAAGGATAACACAGCGTTGAGAAGTTAAAAACGAGCACCATTTTGACGTTTAAAGATTTAATTAATTTAATATATTATTTTAATATAATTAACTACTTACAAGAAGTGTAGACTTATTAGTTGTTAGATTAACTCTTCGTCGGCAATGGTACTTTTCACTAACATGGATGGCGAATTGGATCTTCCATTTCCAGACTTTATTTTTTTATTATTATAATATTTAAAAAATCTGAAAAAAATTTGGAGATACATACTCCTTACCCAGATAGCACAAAGACATCCCACAGACGTCTGAAAGTTGCCAGCCGCAAGACGTAAGTATGTCTGACAGTCGTCTGCTACGTCTTTGGCACGTCGTTTTCACGTATTTAGCACGTCTTAGTACGTCTTTAACAGGTCTTTGTTACAAAATTGTGCGTCTTGAAGACGTCTCTCACAAGTCCATTTGACATCTTAAAGATGCCTTGTAAAGACGTATAAAAAATCGCCTGAAAGACGTATCTTTAGTATTCAGAGATGTCAGGCAGCCGCTGTAGAAACTCTTTCTACTGCTTTTTTGCACAAGATTATACGATAATTTTTTCGCTTTCTGGAGCCAGTTAAAGTTAAAAAGCCCATATTTACTTCAATGTTGAATAATTCGAATAAATAAAATCGCACAATATTCAACAACCACACAATTTACACAGGAAAGATAGCCCTTCCAAATGATATTAACGCGATTTATCAAAAAAATTTGTTGCTCCCCGTGTGATGTTCCAAAGTTGCACAAAATTTTTGTTAACCGTCAATGTTTTCTTCATCTCGCTATAACTTTGTAAAAAAACCAACATAGCAACGATTTGAAACAGAGCATCTGAAACTAGAGGTTTCAGGCTTTCAAACCATTGTTTAACGATATCGGTACGGCAACTTTTGACGGAGTTATTATCACGTAAAGTGGGAACAATTTTTCGGGTTCGCACAAGTGATCCCTTAATTCTTTTGAGGAGTGTACAAGTACTACTAAATGAAATAAAGAGTATATATTTAAAGTTTTCGTCACACACATTACCTGCTTCAGTAAAGTCGCGGTCTAACTCCCATCGCCTGTTCTGAGCAGGGACAGAGATCGTGTAGGGAAATTATTTTTTTTATGATCGCGCCGTCCGCGCCGAAAGTACAAAGGATGCCGAACGTAGAAAAGGACAACATGTAAACACGGACCGCGCTCGGCGATCGAAGCAGCTCGAGCTTCTCGACCCCTTGCAGGGATGTCCCCCCGTAGTAGAAAAAGTAGGCGAAGGGACGGGGATCGTGGAGATCCTCAGGGAGCTAGATCGCGCGACTTTTTCTGTTGTATAAGATAGTTAAGAAATTAAGCTTAGTTAGCGGTATGTCGGGTGATTGAAACACAACGCAACACTTGAAAACATTGTTTACTTTATTGTATACTCTTCTTCATTCGCGGAATAGGTACATGTCAGCGTCTAAAATGCTTTTCGCTGTATAGTCCATCGAAACTGTTACGCATTGTTTAATCTTTTCTATTTCTTCGTTTTGTTCGAACTTGCGCAATTTCTCTGTCACTCTCGCTCTCATCCTCTCCTCTCTTCCTAGCTATCTTCCTTTTCGTACATCTCTCTCTCTCTCTCTTTTTCATACTCAATCGTTCGAATATATCATAACCATACATTTTCTATTTTATTTAATCATTCTTTAAATTAACATTCACTCTGTTCCTTTCGTTCATAGATAAATAAATTATAAGCTAGTATGTACAAGATCTTCATAGAATTCCTTTCTTATTTAGTAGTCATTTGTCACTTAACAGATTTATTCATTTTGTAAAGACTCTAGAAATATTGAGCTTGGTCTGGTCAGTATACGTCATATGTATATTCCCCCATTAACATTTGTCGACTTGTGTGTGTATATATACATATTTTCGAAAATTATGTTATTCATTCCTTCGTAGTATCGAATATTCATCTGTGGTTCATCTTTTCAGCAATTTAAAGAACTGGGGTGGGAACGAAAAATTAAGAGTTGCGCAAATTTTAGACCTTCAAACAGTTTGCAGAGTCGTTAAGTTGAACTTTGATTATTGTAAAATTAAAACTAATCGTTTGTAAATTTGTATGTACATCAATATATGTGTCTGTGTATGTGCAAATGCATGTGTCGTGTATGTAGATACGTGTGTGTGTGTGTGTGTGTGTGTGAGCGTATCGTTTTGTAAGAACAAATTCATAATTATTTCAATCTTATTAACCAAGATTTTAAGGGGTGTTCAGTAATATAGACAGGCTAGCTCTATAAACAAAAAATCGTAACAATAATTAACACTAGTTGCTACAACTGATGATAGATTCATTGGTACCTGGTGATTCAATAAATTTCTTATTGACGTCTGGTATGGAATGAAAGCTTAATTTTATAATTTAGTTTAATGTCCGTCTCGTGTACACAATTACATATTTAAGTGGGTGCTTAAGTTTTAATTTTACATATTCCAAGTATAATATCCTCTCAGGCACCTGTGATTATTTACAATTCAAGTGAAATATTAATTCAAAAGAAAAGGAGATTTTAAAAGTGCTCTTAAGACGATATTCAATTCTATCGGATGTTAAACTTGAACAATAATGTTATAAATCGAACAAAACTGCAATAAAATAAGTAATGTTTATTGAACTAAGAGGATAACTATATAATGCGTTGTTTGTAATACAGTAATGTCCTATTCTAAGTCAATTCTAGATTCTGTGTTGTGACATAGATCGGAACAGGACACTATTTTTTTGTGGCTTCATCGACCACGCCGAACGTAAAAAAGGACCGCATGTAAACACGAACCGCGCGACCAACGTTACATCTCGAAAATTATGTTCTCAAAGAATTAGACTAGAATTTTGCAAATTAAATTAATTATTTAAATTAAATTAATTTTTCAACGACTCATTTTAATCGGAAAAATGTGACAAATGTCTTGAGAAAGATTGTATAAGATGAAAGTTAAACGCTACAATGTGTTTTGAATTTTTGCCGACCGTCGCGGTCGCTGTTTCTCTTTCATTTTCGCTCGCTATCCTCTTCTATGTCCTAAAGTTACTCCATACACGAAATTATATCATGTTTAGTGTCATTTTAACAAGAAAAATGCCACAAATCAGTTGGTGAAAGTCCAATGAGAAAATAATGAAAAATGAAGAAATTTTGTAATTCACACGGTGGATTACGTGGTTCACACCGACATACACGATCCGATATCAGATTACGCGGCATGTTTACACTACTCGGCGACCGAAGCAGCTCGAGCTTAGTGTTCCTGATTTCTCAACATTTTTCATTTCTCGAGAAATGAGAAATAAGACTATATTTCTCGAGAATTTTTAATAAAATAACAAAATATTGGAAAACATATGATATTTGGAATATCGTTGATAATATTTATCGAAAGCGCAGAAAACATTAACTCAATGTTTATTCCTGTCCAATGTGTACATTAGGGTGGACCTAAGCTATACTTGGAGAAAAATTTTTATCGAGATACAATGCACGCAACTATCCAGTATTGTTCCTTTAGGCGAGAAAAAAATTTGTGCAAAGTTTGAGAGATCGATCGGATAAAAGGATAACGTGGCGCACTTAAATTGAAAATTTCGAAAATTGTGAAATTCACCTTAACTATGGAACATGGCACATCGTTGGATTTGCCTTTTTTTCTGAATAGCAATATAGAATAATTATATGACCTCCTTTAAATAAAAATAACAATGACCTTGAAATTTCAAAATATGATTTCCAAAAAATTTTTATTTTGCCATTATATTCACCTTATTGAACAGTGTAAATTTTTCCTCTGACATTGTTTCGTATAATCACAAGCAACAGAGATATTTAAGTACCTACATTAAAATGTAGCATATTTCGACTGATGATAGGACATACAGTAATAAGGAGCATAACTGATTCCACACACTTTAAATCAGAACAACTTTTTTATGAATGGACTAGTAATGGACTAGTCCAGTAAGGCTAGAAGAATTAGTTTAGCAAATGATGTGTAAAAAATATGTTGAAAAAATGCATTAGGGCGGAATTGTGAAGGACAATAGTAAAAATTGATTTTTACAACTTTTTTAGCTAGGCCAATAACGAAAATTCAAAAGGTGTGTCTGGTCAACTGGTATAAATTATATACGCTCTGAAAATTTCATTGAAATTAGTTAATTAGTTTGCGAATTATAAACGATCAAAAGTGTTAAAAATTGCAATTTTTCAAGATTTTCGGCCTTTTTACCACTTTTGATCGTTTATAATTCGTAAACCAATTAACCAATTTCAATGAAATTTCAGAGCGTATATAATTTATACCAGTTGACAAAAGACATTTTTTAAATTTTCGTTATTGGGCCAGCTAAACAAGTTGTAAAAATCAATTTTTACTATTGTTTTTCACAATTCTGACCAAATGCATTTTTCCAACTTATTTATTACACGTCATTTACTAAACTAATTCTTCTAGCCTTACAGAGAAATTGAAGTTGTTTGGTCCATTCATATAAAAGTTATTCTGATTTGTTGTTGTATATATTCGTTCATTTCCGAAAATATGTTATAAAATAAATGAGATTCATAAGAATTTTCCTAGATTTAAATTTCTCGAGAAATGAGAAATAACCGATTACATTTCTCGAGAAGGAACACTACTCGAGCTTCTTGGCCCCTCGCGGGGTATGCTCCTCAGTGGAATGGCTAGGCGAAGTGACACAGAGCGATCTCCTCCGCCGGACTTAGAATGGGACATTACTGTACCAAGAATGGAAGAGGAGCAAATATGCTTTTCATGAGCTTCGTAATATAAAGTGTGAAGATGAATCTCTTAACTGTAACGAAGTTTTATTCCCTTTCTTGCTTCAAAAGTTCTGTGACCATGAGAAAATTATTTTACGGAGAAATCTCAATTTTGATTATTTTCAACCACGTGTCGAGACATTATAATTTGAAACGTTGCTAAATAATTAGGAACAATAAATAATGCGTTATAAGTTCCAACTAAAGATTTATAACGCCACGGAAGAATATTATTGTTAGTCGCCAAAACATTCTTACTCAAATAAAAACAGGTATTGCTGTACTTTAATATGTATACCGAATCCAAACTTAAAATCAGAATTTATTTATCACATCCAGGTTTTCAAATTTCGTTTTCGTTGGACGATTTTCTTTTTGAAGTGAGTAACATTTATTTCTTCTTCAAAATAATGAAAATTACTGTTCGAAATGTTTGCCTCGATTAAACAATGAAAACAAATAGTACTCGTCACTGTTACACATAAATAACACTGTCCAACAGCCAAAAAGGATTTCGATTCTCATTATGCAATTATTACAGAGTTTTTTGTGACATGTTTTTTTAATCATGTTTAAACAATCATAATGTATTAATATTGGATATCGCTGTATTCGGGAAAGTCTAAGGAATCTTTTGCTGTAAAGATTAATTCAATATCTTTTATAATAACATCACAATATTTGTTCAAAGTTGAAAAATGTCATTTTTTCAAACTCAAATTTCTCAAAAACTGTGCGTCTAGGAGAAAAATTAAGGACAGATTCGAAATCAGCGCAAAAAAGTCTATAAGAATTGCATAGTAAGAATCGAAATCCCCCCAAAAAAATTGAAATTTGTAAGACCGTGTAATTTAAAATTAAATTGAATGCAAACTTTTTATCTCAATTACAAAATTTTCTGAAAGATGCCCTCTTATAATAGAAATCGTCTATAAATTAATTTCATAGTAACAAGCAACAATGGAGCAGTTTCATTGTCAGATAGAAGTAGGAAATATCTTTTAGTTTGAGAAACAAAGTAGAGGAGAAACATAGAGAACGTGATAGGACATTTTTATTGGTTACAACGTATACAGGGTGTCTCACAATTCCCTGCGGACCCGGAAATGGAGGTTCCTGAGATCATTTCAAGCGACATTTTCCTTTGAAAAAATGTCGTCCGCGGCTTCGTTACCGAGTTATTAACGAAAAACACGGAATGAGAGCGCGAGCTAGACGCGTGCAGGTTCGACGACCTTGAAATATCTTATAAATTCGATGTTTTAAATATCTTTTTCCTTTGAAATAAAGCTCATCGACATCGAATAGGAAATAGTATAATACATCGATCGATTTACAATTACAAGTTTTTACAATAATATCGTAAACTAAAGCCGACCGACAGAAACTGTAAATTTGGGAAATGTTGTTCAGAATCATGGTCTTGACAACATATCCAAAGCTCGTCGAAATCGGAGAGGATTCACATAATCGAGAAACTCTTGTTCGTTGTGGCATCACGGCGTGCCACCGACGCGACGCGCGACGCTCTGATTGGTCCGTGTTTTTCGTTAATAGCTACTTATTGGACGACATTTTCGTAAAGGAAAATGTCGTTTGAAATGATCTCGGGAACCTCTCATTTCATTAAACTAAGGTAATAATTTTGAGACACCCTGTATATATATACATATATATATCATGAAATATTAGCAGAGAGTTGGTGAAATTATCAATTTTATAAATATGAACAATTTCATAATATTACCCAGTAAACAATCTGTTCTCGAGTTGCTACGAACTTGCCACCAAAACTTGACTACAAATTGGGACCCATGTGTTTCCATGACCAGTGATGCCGAAATCGTGGTACTGTGGTACTAAGCCGTGGTACGAGACCCCCCCACTATGACCTACCGTTGCCCCTACTGGCCTTCTCCAACTCGCTCGCGCGCTACACTCACCAACGGATACTCCTATCGGATAGGAGAGGTACGTTGGTGAGTGTAGCGCGCGAGCGAGTTGGAGAAGGCCAGTAGGGGCAACGGTAGGTCATAGTGGGGGGGTCTCGTACCACGGCTTAGTACCACAGTACCACGATTTCGGCATCACTGTCCATGACCAAGTCCGGTCATGGCCGGTCGCACCAAGATTGGACCTAACCTTGCTCTAAGAGTAAATGTCGGGCAAAATCGTCATTATTTTAAGATTTGTAAATAATTAAATTCTTGAAGATACACGAAACTTAAGATTACATAATTGAGAAGTTTAAATAAAATTCTGTTTCCCTTTCTACAGCGAGGTTTACTCCGATTTTGTCAGGTATTTACTCTTATAGCAAGACTAGGTCTGCCATATTAGTGCTACCGACCTGCCCTCTACACGAGGGCAGGATCTGCCTGCTTTTGCCTTCGATTTACCATCGAACTTCGCCTGCAGACTTTGCATTCAAATTGCGATCCATCTGTTTCCCATTCGTTGACAAGTTTTGGACGGAAAATACATAGCAAATACCCTGACCACCAGGCCTGCCACGAGCAGACCCCGCCTAGGGGTACGCGCACAGTGGACCCGTTTCGGCCGACGTCCGACGTTGTGTCTCTTTCTCGCACGCTTGAAAAAAGAGACAGATGCGTCGAACATCGGCCAAATCGGACGAAAACGGGTCCACTGTGGGCGTACCCTAGGGCGGAGAACGGGCAGAATACGGTCGAAGCTACGCTTCAAGCTGCTCAAGGCAAGATTAGCTCGATTTCTGACGAGCGTCTGTGCGCGCATTAGTGACTTGTTGAGGCTCATTCTAAAGGGGAAGGTTAGATGCAGCGCGCTCTGGTCATGATTTTAACAAGATTATGTTTATATCTAATAATATGAGGGCCGAAAGTAGAGAAAAAATCTAGAAAAACACCCGCAGATTTCAATGCATTTTTCTGTCTCCAAAAGACTTTTTTGACTAATTAGAATGAGCCCAGCCCAAAATTTGCTCAAATAAGGACAAAAAACGTCAGGGCGCAAACCCATTTTTCCGATCCAAGATCTAGTAAGATTCTAGTAACTAGTAAATAACTAGAATCTTTTTTGACGCGACGGTGCTGCCCTGTAGCGGCATTTGCCACATCAGTGCGACCGTGCTGCCCTCTTAAACAAAGGCAGATTCAGGGTCCATCCGCCAGCATTCTGCCTTCGTTCTGCCCATGGCCAAAAGCCCTGCGCCAACGGACGGCAGAACAAGTCACTAATGCGCGCGCAGACGCTCGTCAGAAATGAAATTTTTGGTTGTCAGGGTAGGGACCAAATTCTGCTCCAACCAAGGTCTTGGCACCAAAATGGCCGCGTTTTTCTCCCAAAGTAGAATTACAAACTTTCATCAAAATTTGCTCGAGGCGGTTTTGGCTGACTGGGTAGTAACTCAATGTACCGATTGATTGTTTAATTTCTGAATACGATGGATTATTCTAAAGTGTATGATATGTTGCTCCAAACTTGATTTCATGTCACTTGAAATCTTTCTTAAAATCTATTGAAAACGTGATGCGATAGAGAAAATCTGATGTCGGATTCAAATTCAATATACCAGAGCAGGGAACAGGCATAATGTCTGAAATATTTGTTTAGTTTCTTAGGGTAAAGAACGTATTCTTTATCAAGTAATGTGATTGGAACAATATATTTGGTGAAAAATATTTGTAATTTATTTTATACAGGCAATATCTTGTGAGGTAATATTATTCTTATAAGGTGTGTCTCATAATCTATAATATAACAGAAAAACGTCCGATTTACCATTCAGGAGTGAGTCAGATATGGTAATATTTTGCACAAGGTTTACTCTTTAAGAAAACATTTTAACAATGCGTTCACTTACCCAACCTTGTAGAAGTCTATGAAACATATCTTGTACTTTCCATTCATATAGCATTTCTATCTTTAAGGCAATTTAGTAACGTAAACCATTTGTAAAAATCTACTAGCTTCTTTTCTTTGATCGTAACATCCGTTAAAGTATTTCTTGAACATAGCAACGATGACAATAAAATACGAGTATTTGCATTTTTGTATTTAAAGATTGTTCGGTCCGTGAATAGACATTTAACAGGCAATTTTTTATACAGATATATTTGAAATGAAACGTAGTTTGTGTGCTACATTCATGTAAAAAAAATAACGTACGTTTTACTCGAGTGGAAGAAACCCAATAAGCAATCTGCCCTTGATTTGTCCTGGATTTGTCGGAAAAACTTGTCTACAAATTCCCACTCATCTGTATCGGCATTAGACTCGGTATTTGAGTGGGGGAAATCATCAGGCGCAATTCCATGCCAATTCCTTGCCCAAAACCTTACCCTTCTAAAGAGAGCAGGTTATTTCTGAATAAGAAATCGCACTGTTTTCAGTTATATCAGGGGTCATGAGACACTGTCTACGGTAGGGTAGATCGTATTTTTTGACCACTGCATTTCTTTTTAACATTCCGTAGGATTGTGTCAATGGATGAGAAAGTAATCTGTGCAAACTTAGACATGGTGAGAAGACGCGTCACATCGAATTTGAAAAAAATGTATATGTTTGCAACTTGTTATTCTCGATTGTACCATGTACTAGTCCTAGATTGCGGATTTTATGCATTTGTAACAAAAATGGGTAGGTACAATTTCAAATGGTGAACGGATGAAGTGAGTTTAAAGACACTAAAATGTGTGTGTACTATATGTATGTTTCAGTTCCTATAAATTATTAAAGAATATTTTACTTGGCTTCTGTTTCTTACAATTGATGCACAAAATCTTCATTTTCCGCAATTCTGTGTACGTATATCTGTCTAGCGGTGTGTGAGTGTGCCACCACGCTCTTGCTCGAAAGCAGATCTACATCCTTAAGTCAACTAACCCCATCAGATATGTCAACTAACCCCACAACCGGGGTCTGTCGACTTATTGCTGTTACTAATCTAAATTTGATTAAAACTACAACTAGGTTGAATAAAAGCGATTTTCAAAATTAAATCTGTATATCAAAGTGAATGCACAAACTTTTGGTGTAGAACAAGTCAGCAAAATACTAATGGTTCATTGGTGAAAATTAAATATGTTGAAAGTTATATAATGACGAAAATTGAGGTGGTAATATCTGGTGAACCACCCTGTACATAGCACAATTGAGAAAAAACGAATTACAAAAATCTACAATTTAAATTTCAGTTTTCGTGCAGATTATTTTGTTTATTCAATGACACAACACTGATAGGTATTCCGAAATAATTAAAAAATTCATCTCCGACCAAGTATAGTTAAGGTTTGCTCTAGTGTACAGTCGTGAGATGGGGAATTTTCAATTTCATGAAACTAATTTGCGGGAGGTGTTGATCTATTTCGAATTCGGTCCTTTAAAGTGATGCTCAATACGAAATGATCGATAAACTGCAAGAGAGAAACGGCAACTCAGCAGCATGTGATCAATGTTCAATATAACTGAACAAATGTACTTTTACCGATAGAGGTCGTGTCACATTCAGAAATATTTTGCATTTTCGTTCAGCATTAACGATATCTGAAAGGATTTGTAATTCAGTAGTTTTATTTGACTCTTTATAATAGATATGGATATCTAAATATATGTAAGTTTAAATCACTATAACCTTAAAAATATGAAAAAAATCATGTCGTTACTCGCTAGATATATTAACCAGTATGTGTATGCATTCTACTGTAATTTCACAAAATTATACAAGTCCCTTTAAGTAAGAAAACGAAACCGACAGTACGTAGAAAAACTGTACGTAGAAGACCATTCTAACTGTAGATGTGAAATCGAAACTAGTACGAAAAAAAAAGAACAGGAAATGAAGATGAGTGAAAACAAGTGCATTGTCGGCAGTCGAAGGCTCGTCAGGAAAGACTGTTAAGAAAAACCATTCGACTAACACACGCAGAGAGGGTTTTGTGAAGAAAACGTAAATTACATATACATACATACGTGAAGGATCTTACAGGCGTAAAACTTATAGTCGACATAGATGGCCAGGACGATATAAATGGAACGATCGACTCGACTTTTCGACTAGAGTTAAGATTACATCATAGTCTCGCTACAACTGGTCAAACTATCAAAGTCTAATTGTAAGTAAGGGCAATCTGGATCGCAAAAAGTTGCGGCACCGGCGGCAGCCGGTCCATTACACCAGCCCTTGGGATGTAACGTGTTTGTGAGGTAACATAGTACGCCTAGAATCTCGTTAATGCGCTAGGAACCCGGACTTTCGCTACTTCTTCGTCTTGCTTCGAGTTCCCGAGCGAGCATTGTCACCTCCCAATTATTGTGTCCCCCCTCTTGCGACTCCTCCTCGTCGTCGTCCTCGTCGTTCCCGCTGTCGCTTCTGTCGGCTCTCTCATCGCACTCGTCCTCCGATCTGCTGCTATCACTGTTCGATTCCAAATCGATCACCACCTCGCCCTTCCACAAGCTCTGCGGAACAATCGAGCTGGGCAGCTCTTGCAGTTCTAAAGTTTCCTCCTCGGAATGCTCCTCCCAGGATCTTCTATTTTGGGAGGTGGATTCCGTGGACAGAGAGGGACGCGTGTAATGCGAACGAGCAGTGAGAACTGTGTCCACCGAACCATCCCTCATAAAAGGATGATCCTCGCGGTCGTCGTCTAAATCCTCCTCGAGTGAGGCGTCATGCTCCGTGCTGTCCCCAAGCGACTCGTCCGCATTTCGCGACTCTCTTTGCTCCAACTCTTGTATCCGAGCCTGCAGCTGAGATATTATTTCGTCCCGTTTCCGAATTTCCAGCTCCAGTGATGTGAACTGCTGCCCGAATTTCGTCTGTATGTCCTCCTGAAATTTCGTTCGTGGAAATAGATTACCATCTCGGATTTCATAGGATGATCCGAGTCTTTCCCGAACAAACATTTGTTCGAGCAAAACATTTCCAAGTAATTTGTACGGGGTATAAAGAAATTACATGTCGCGACTCTTATTTACTTTTTTTAAAATTTCTTCTACGGCACCCTCCAGACAGAGTTGGGCAAAAATTTAATCAACGATTGACGACTAAATTTCTACTTCAATCGTTAATCGCAATTAACAATTAATTTCCTCGTTTAGTCGTTAAGGGCCCTTCTCCCTAGGAGACGACACTCGCGCGTGAATGTGTGGTACACCCACACACCGCTAGACCACGTATACGTACGCGAGGTTTACGTACCGCTATTGTTTACTCTGCTACTAGCGGACTTGGATGAGGAATTAGAGAAGGGTGGGTGGGGTGGGGTTAAGCTGGTGGGAAGAAAAGTTTTCACATTAGCCTACGCTGATGACGTGGCTATGGTAGCGGAGAAGAAGGATGAAATGAGAAAGATAACTGGAGAGGAAAACATTAGAGCTCAACACCAAAAAATCAAAAGTGATGAGATGCAGGAGGTGTGGGGGGAGATGGAAGAAGGTATCTTGGAGATGGAAAGGCAAAAGGATAGAGGAGGTAAGGGAGTACAAGTATCTGGGATACACGATTACGAGAGATGGGGGACAAAGAGCACATGTAGAAGAAAGATTAAGGAAAGGGGCGTCGTTAATGGGACAAATATGGGGAATAGGGAAAAGGAGATTTGGTAAGGACTGGGGTTGGAGACTATGGCTTTTCGATAAATTAATTTGGGCAGTGATATGTTATGGAGTAGAAAATGGAAGGAGAGGGAAGGATTAGAGAGGCTACAGGAGAGATATATGAGATGGCTGTTGGGAGTGGGAAAATACACGCCGGGGTATATGATAAGAGAGGAGCTACGAAGGGATCTATTGAGGGGGAGGGCGGGTGTAAGGTCGTGGGGGTATGAGTACAAGTTGGGGCAAGAAAAAGGGGGGGGGGGAGCTAGTGCGCTTATGCTGGGAAGAAGTGAGGAGAAGAGATAGAAAGGGTGGGCAGATGGACGGGAGGGGGAAGGAGAGATGGGACTTCTTTGGGGAGAGGGGTTGGACGGAGGAGGTGACTCTGAAAATGCTAGAGGAGGGGCAGGATTCAATAAGTGAAGAAATAGTAGGGAGGGAAAAGATAAAACAGAAAGAAGAAAGATGGGAGAGAATCGGAAACACGAAATACAATGAATGGTATGGGAGGGTAAAGGGTGAGGGGAGGGGGAGAGAAGATGTGGCAGCGAGTGGAAAAATTTAGATTAGGTAACGGGATGAGGGGAGAGAGGTACTGGGTGGAAGAGGAGATGAATAAATGCAGAGTGTGTGAATGGGAGAAGGAAACATGGGAGCATGTGTGGGAGGTGTGTATGAGGATAGAGGGGGAAAAGGATGGCAGGAGAGGATGTGGGAAGAGTCTTAGATGATGAAGGGGGAGGGGAGAAATGGATGAAGAAAGTGGAGGCATGGAGAGAAGGCATAGCTGGAAAGAATGGGATGAATGAGAAGCAACCGGAAGAGGAAGTCCCAAATATGTAAAAATTGTAAAAATTGTAAAATGTAAATAGGTTTCGTCTCTCTCTCTCTCTCTCTCTCTCTCTCTATCTATTAAGTTTAAGCATAGACATAAAGTAGTTTGTAAGTTAGAATAAGTTTAGGTTAAGAAGATGAGAAGAGAGAGGTGGTGTTAAATGCGGAGGAAGGTGTAAAGGTGACTGTAACCCTAAGGGGAGTCAATAAAGTTATACATACAAGAAGGAAGCTATTGAAGCAACTAAATTAATTATTGAACTTAAATATGCCACACAATTTAGTAGTATGCTAATTTAGCACTCTGAGGCGCCACTAAATATATTGCTATATCGGTAATGTAAAATAATTGTTACGTTATTAAATTATTTCATGTCAAATAAATTACTAAACATTTCAGTATTGCACGAGCAAATTGCAACAGTCTAATATGCATAAAATGAAAAAAATCGTATAGAATTGAAACATTTTAGGTTAGAAGAAACGTTTAGTTTTCGTGTTAAAATAGTTCCGAGTGCAAAGGGTTAAAATTGTTCTTTAGTACGTGAAAGAAATGGAATTTTAATGAAATGAAAAACCCGATTTGGCTGTCCAAACAAACTAACATATGATTATTTCAAGTGGCATGTAGCCAAATAAGATAATATGTTATCTTCACAATTGTTTTTCAAATAATTTATATTTCGATAATGCCCAAGCTTGGTTACAAATTCATAGACAGAACGGTGTGCCAGAGTCACATGCTGTCAGAAGCAGCTTGAAAAAGGGGGAAAAAACTTACCAGACGACCCTTAATGACTTCTCTGATACCAGACACTAGCTCCCCAATGCATTCCTCTTCTCGTGGTCGAGATACCACTTGCAGGATACCTCCGCTGCCCGAAGGACGGAAACTGAGTTTATTGGGCGGTGGCAGTGAGGCCTGCTCTTGGGTATCCGGCAACTGAGATCCATGTGGATAATTTCCCGGAATCTGCTCGGACGGTGGACTTTGCAGCGTATACTTGTTAAATGTCACACTCTTCGAGAGTTTCGAATGCCTCGCAGCGTAGCCCTCAATGGTCTGTGCTCTCATTAATTTCCTCAATTCGGCAGTGGCCGCCTCGCGGTCCGGTGTACTCGTTGCTGAGGTATCAGAGCTACCTGTTCTACTGCCAGCAGATAGTTTCTTCAGGATGCTCTTCAAATTTCGCCTCTCTAACGTCTCATTCTCTGGCGACAATGGATCCGTTGGCGATGATCGTCGATGCTAAAGAAACAACGGTAATTATATACTTTAGTGACTTCACGCCGATTTCAAGGTCGCTATTTTGAACAACTTTTCTCGGTTGACCTTCACCTTTGGAAACCAAACGTTTTTAACTTTATTTATGTAATCCTGTAGATTTTGACGAGAAAATGCCGGAAATCCAAGTTTAATTTTAGGAATTCACTGATTCTAAAGATAAGGGTGGTTAAAGTTCAGCAATTTTAAGCGTTTTTGACAAGCAATACGCGAACAATAACAGTAAATAATGAACTTCTTGCTGATTGATCGTATTTTATTTACTTCTCTTCCGTCTTCGTTTTTAAACAACCAATTCTACGGCTATCTTCATGCTGAGTCTGTTAAAACTGGTGTACGACATGAAGTTACAAACAATAAGAAAAGTAAGTGCATCTAAACTTCTGATACGGCCCTTTTTTACATTTTGGCTAAAAATTCTTCCCTGCAATGCCATATATGAATAAATTTAGTAGTACAGTAAAGTCGCGTTATTTCTTAGCGATCGCCTACCCAGAATTTATCCAGTGCCTACCCACTCCAATGCCGGCCAATGCCGCGGGTCGGCAATGATTGATCTCGCTCAGATATATCGGTGTGAACCACTACTAATCGAATTACAAAACTTCTTTGTTCTTCATTATTTTTTTATGGGACTTTGACCAATTTATTTCTGGCAGTTTTCTGATTAAAATGACACCAAACACGAAAGCACCAAACATGAAAGTTTCAGGCGCCAGGTAGAAGAGCGTATGGGAAAGAAAGAGACGCGGACAGTCGCCGTCACCGGCACAGTTCAAAGAATTTCCCAGACGCTGTTCTTCGTTGCGTTCGAAACTTTCATCGTCGATTAAACCTTTAAATACAGTTGAAATTATATCGTGTTTGATGTCATTTTAATCAGAAAATTGCCAGAAATAAGTCGGTGAAAGCCCATAAAGTTGGAATAGTAGTGGTTCACACCGATACACTTCGGCCGCAGGATCCGTATTTACATGCTGTCCTTTTTTACGTTCGGCTCTTGTTTGTACTCTCGGCGCCGTAGGCGCAGTCATAAAAAAATGTCTCTACACGATATGCCTCCGTGCAGAACACAGACCGTTGGAAAAATATCGCGGCTTTATTGTAATTTTAATTTTTCAAAGTGTTCTAAACATACGATAAAAGAATCAAACGGAGATCCATCAGAGGGTACGTTTTTGTTAAAATAATAGGGTGCGTCTAAACTTCTGATACGCAAATATATACTGAAAATTTTATTCGATGTTTGTTATTCTAATAATTTCTACAAAAGTAAAGTTTACATAAAGCTCTGCAGTTCAATTGTAACTATCTCTGATTTTAAACAGTGAACATTTACATATACAGAATGTTCCAATGTTTATGGTGCCAAAGGGAAGCTTAAAAAATAAGCATGAAATTGTATATTTGTAAGTAGTGTTGAATATTCACACAGAGTACGCGGTCATACGCGCATTCACAAGAAGGGGATACGGTAAGTTGTAGTCAGACACGTTAGCCGATACGTATTCACAATAGCACGTCTGCTCTATGAATCTTCAAACTTATTTCTCTCGTAAATAAAGTCGGGTGCGAAACAATTCTATTTATTATTTACGGCGTAGTATTTCCCGTAAATTTAGTCTCTTCCCAAGTACAATCATGAATACTTATGCACGGTAAATGTTGGTTTAACTGTTTAACATTTGTACGTAGATACATGTTACTTTGTTGCATAAAAAAAAATTTAGTTTTCATAATTGACTTTTTAGCATCTGTTTGGTACTAGACGAATGCTTTTCGCAGTGCATACACTTTCAATATGTTATAACACGCATAACTTTTGAAACAGTAAATTCCTAACATTAAAATTTCGATTTTCGGCATTTTCTCGACAAAATCTACAAGAGTTGAGATCTCCGGAGTTGAGAGAAGTTCACCCCAAATTTTAATTATTTTATACTACATCATTATTTTTAAGAAACAGGGCTTTTAAATAATATTACATTACAACATACAAAAATGAAGTATAAAATATTTTAATATTTCTACAGGATGACAGTTTTGAACTATTTTGTGTAAAATATGCTCACGAGTAGTTTCTGCGTTCATAAAGTACGTGCTACGTTAGTGAGTCGTTACCTGAACTAGGTGAGTTTTCATGATATTGTCCATGATAGTTTTAAACATTAATGATCTACATAGTAGGCAAGCAATCTTACTGGGAAAAGTGATCCCGTGTCACGAACAGTTCAGTGATATCATCACACGGGCTCTACTTTTATTTTCACGATCGGCTAACGGGTTGAGAACTCAGGAAAACTTCCGTGCACGTACCTGATTCAGTTTCTTCAATTTTCTCGCGTACTCGATGGCGCAAGCCTCCGAGTGGCTTCTCGTTAAGTTACCGTCAAATTCGATCTCAGCATTTTCGCCACAGTCGAGGCTGGAACTTCGAACGGCTTTCTCTAGTTCGGCTAACTTCTGCCTTTCGTTAAGTATCTTTAGCTTCTTGACGAATGGCAGTCCGCAGTACTCCGGCGAGAGATCATCGACGGACGCGTACATCTTGGTTTGATGCCTGAGGCGCACCAGACTTTGTCTTATCTGCATTCTTTTTGTCGGAGGGCTTCTTTGCGGCGAGGTTTCTTTGTTCGTTAACGATGCGTCTTTGAGCATGGCCCACGTCTTCTTTGCATTCGAACCGTTCCCTTTCTCTGCGTTTAACACTGCCGTGGATTTCATCGTCTGATCGAGAGACGCTTGCTTCGACAGCTGTTTCTGTGGCTGTTTCTGCGGCTGTTTCTGCGGCTGCTTCGCGGCGGGTTTCGGCGACCGCTCCTGTGGTTCCTCTGGTATGACGCTTTTCGGAAGCAGCGGCTCCTTCGTTGGCGCTTCTTTGTCGGGTGGCGGTTCCGGATCGTTCTTTGCCTTCAATAGCAATATTCTCTGAAGGAGTGGCAAATTTGGATTAGTCGGGTGCTGTGCCTCCACTATCGGCGGGTGTGGCTGTTCGACCGCCTGCGTCTGAGGTTCCATCAAGTTTCGACGTTCCTCCCGTTCCTCCTTCTCCTTGAGTAATCTCAGCCTCGAGATCAGAGGGAGGCCAGCTCCGAGTGGCGACACAGGTGGTGGTTCCTGTATGGTCGAACCGGACACTTCTTGATAGTCGTCGATCTTTTGTTGCCTCTTAAGTGTAGGTACTTTCGGCGTCAGCGGTTGCAGCTCGAGGCTCTCTTCAGGTCTAGTGTTCCTTCGACTCTTCCTTAAGGCATTTTTCAGACCCTTCACGTCGCTCTTCAATTTGTCGACGATCCTTTTCCCCGTACTGTTGTCCGACGAATCGTGACCCGGTGACGTTGGCTGTCGCGACGCTCTCGCTACTCTCTGCGCCTCCATTAGTCGTTTCCTGCCGAGGTTCTGCAGTATCTCTTGCGCTTCTGGGTAGTCCTTCATCGCCGCCAGCACGTCCTCGCGCGACAGACTGAACAGCTCCGAGTAACCCACCGATCGAACATCGGCTGTGCGTCTGAAATGACAATTTTATTTCCGAAACTGTTATTTCGATTGTATTGGGTGTCTCGTTTCGAACGAACCACTCGAATATCTTTTGAATAACACTGTCCAACACCAAATTTGTTCCACAATTACTGTTGGGTGGTTCTTATAGACTTTTTTGCGCTGATTTCGAATCTGTCCTTAATTTTTCTCCTAGACGCACAGTTTTTGAGAAATTTGAGTTTGAAAAAATGACATTTTTCAACTTTTAACAAATATTGTGATGTTATTATAAAAGATTGTGCTTTACAGCAGAAGATTCTGTAGACTTTCCCGAATACAGTGATATCTAATAATAATACATTATGATTGTTTAAACATGTTTAAGGCGAATTGAAGACGGAGAGACACCACTTTTGCACCAATTTTTGAGGATATTTTTCAATTTATCTTAAGAAATACGTGTCCAGCAGAAAATCGAACTATACCACGCGATAGAGCAGACTTTTATCTTGAGAAACTACCCTTTCAAGTTCGGAACGTCGACGTTTTTTCATGTCAATGCAACTCATGTCGAGCGAAGATATTTTGCTTTCTGGTTCGAAAAAAAGTCGACGGTCCAAACTTGACAGGGTGGCGTCTCAAGATCAAAGTCTGCTCTATCGAGTGGTATAGTTCGATTTTCCGCTAGACCAGTGATGAGCAACCCGCAGGCCCGCGGGCCACATTTGGCCCGCTAGCAAACTGCCTGCAGCCCGCCGGAATCCGGCGCGGCGGTGCGCGACGCAACAAAGTATTTAATACAGGGTGTCCCAAAATTCGTGAAAATCCCGAAAGGGGGTGGTTCCTGAGACAAACCAATAAACATTTGGCGCGCCGGGCTGACTGTGGCAACTCGCGTCTAGGTCGCGCTCTGATTGGTCCGTGTTTTTCGTTAATAATTCCTAAACAAAGCCGCGGATAACATTTTTGCAAAGAAAAATGTCGCTTGAAATGGTCTCAGGAACAACCCCCTTTCGGGATTTTCACGAATTTTGGGACACCCTGTATATATTAAATATTGCGTTCGTTGCCGGTTGTGGCCCGCGCGTAGTCATGTTTCCACTTTTGGCCCACAATACGCCGCGGATTGCTCACCACTGCGCTAGACCCTTATTTTTTGAGATAAATTGAAAAATATCCTCAAAAATTGGTGCAAAAGTGGTGTCTCTCCGTCTTTAATCATTGTTTAAACATGTTTAAACAATTATAATGTATTAATATTGGATTAATATTGGATATTGGAGAAAAATATGTTTTTTTTTTCAAAGCTATGTTCCTCAAAAACTGTGCGTCTAGGAGAAAAATTAAGGACATATTCGGAATCAGCGCAGAGACTATAAGAAGGACCCAACATAATTAGGGAACATAAAAAAAGTTGAAATTTGTTGGACAGTGTCATTGAATCACAAAAATGGTTGTAACTTTGTAATAAGTAGAGATCACGATTTTGGACGTGTATTGAGGATACACGTATTCACGTGTTCACGTGTACTAATATACATATATCCGTATTTTAATCCGTGTACTTCTTTATACACGGATACACGGGTACTGAATTAAACGTGTACACGTGTATCGAAATACGCAGATAATGCACGGGTACACGTGTATCGAGCTACACGGATAATATACGGGTATCCGTTATTTTCAATACACGTACAGCAAAAAGGAAGCGTCTTTTGCCGAAAAATGTAAAGATTTTGGTTTTTCTTCATCAAAATAAACAGTTAATTGATTCAGGTTTATTAACAGAAATTATGATGTTTGTTAATTTTCGAAACCTCTCATGTTAACTCTTGTATATTTGAATGTACTATCCGTGTATCCGTGTACTTGAATACACGGGCACACGTGTATCAAAATACACGGATAATACACGTGTACCCGTATATTCATGTTCACAGTTATACGTGTATTATCCGTATATTTTGATACACGTGTATCCGTGTATTAAATAGTATCCGGACTTCTGCACAGATATATTAATTGCACGTGTGCACGTGTATTTTCAATACACGTGAAATGGGTATGTATCTCTAGTAATAAGGTGGAGGCTGGATTAGTAGGACGCATGTTCACATGCACTTATTTTTATTGTTCTTGTGTTTTCTGTTCACTCTACAAATTGATCTCGTATGTTGTGTACTCCGCGCCACATTACGATCACAGAATAAACGAGACTAAAAAACAATAATAAATTTTCTACATTAGTATTGTTACATTTCTAGCCGTATGAAGTTTTTATTGTACGTTTTCAGCACTGAACGCTGTACCCGTATATCAAATAACATTACGGAAGTTGTCGGCAACACGTTCGTAAAACTTTTCATTCGATCATTCGCTAGAAAAGAAAATAACGAGCTGCAATAACAGATATTTTGAAACTTTTTCCATTTGTCACCAGTTTAGTATGCGCACTATGTACCGGATATGGATACTATGAATCTTACACGGTATTTCATATTTTTTTCACGGTGGAAACTCCACGCGATAGGAAGGGTAGATCGACGAACTACAGAACTTTAACGTTAGAATTGTTGGAGATGCATTAAAGTTATTTGTTTCGGATATTCTCTCTTAAAATTATTGTCGCGCACGACAAAATAATCTGATTATTGTCAGAAACTTGTTCACTGTTATTGCGTTAGTAATTGTTATGCGCGTGCAAGTTACAAAAATCGTCAAAGGAAAGTAAAGGGAAAACTTTTACATACTTTCATCATTTTCAAAAGATTATTTTTAACTGTTGACAAAGACAATATAAGATAATATGTTACTTCGATTTGGAACTTATGGCTGTATAAGAATGAATAAAAATTTACAAACTGGTTATAACATCTTTCGTTCCTTTCCCAATTTGTAATTTAATATAAAGTTAGTATCCTATACAATAATTTAAATAGGAAAAATTGAGTACAAAGTATAAAACATACGGGTAATGTAATACAAAATTTAGTCGTTGAAATTTTAGAATTTTATGTATACATTCAATTAATAAATTGATGAATTTTATGTATTGCAAAATTAATAACCATACGTAGATGTATCAATACGTGGAATTATACATTGATGAAATGAATTTATCAAGAATCTAAAATATCCAAAAAATATACAAAACGCTTTTTTTTAAAAAAAAATGGCTGTTTAAAGTTACTTACTTATTTAATCCATCTAGATTGAGTATACCAATTTCTCCAAAAAAGTCTCCAGCTTTCATGGTAGTCAGAACTCTACCAGTCTCGCTAATCACCTCTAAGATTCCATCCGCTATTATGAACATTTCCCTGGCTACTTCTCCCTTTCGACATATCGAATCACCAGGTGTAAATATGTAAGCCTTCATCTTTAGGACGAGATCGTGTAGGAACTCAGGTTGACATTCCTGAAAATAAAATAACAGATTAAAGAAGAACTCTCTGAAAGTAAAACAATTATTCACACTTCGTTTTTCAGATTTCTTTAAATCTTTGATGTATAGTTTCGAATTTTCTCTTTTTTAAAATATGCCATTTCTTGCCCATTTTGCTTGCAATTCACCTTTCATCAATCAGTACAGAAAAATCAATTAATTATGTCGTAGGTCTTCTACCGTAAGTTATTAAACATATTCTGTGAATGTTGATTTTAATTTTTATTTGTATTCTAGTGTCGTATATTTTTAGTTGAGAAATTAATTTCAACACAGAAACTGTTTTGTTTCAAAAAGATTTACAGTGTCTTTACCATGTCTTGTAGTGAACATTTAAAAATACGTTTTGGAGATTCGTGTGTTAATTACAGAGGGTGAGTACGAGTAACATGTATTACACAAGCGGCTACGAGGTGATTCCTCACGAAAATATAAGCTTTTTTGTGAAAGTCGAGTTTGAAAATACAGCGAATACGCGCGTGCTATGTATTACAATAATATCTCCATAACTGTCTCAAAGGTGTCTACCGTAACTGTCAAATTTTATTTCTTCTTATAACTTCTACGACGTTATTCCCCCACGCTTTCGCCACGACCCGGTCACGTGACGCGTTCCGTATCTATCGTGTATGCGTCACACTGTCACGTGACTAATCCAATGCTGGCAGAGAGAGGGTAACTATTCCCCCTCAATTGGAGTTAGTTCCCCTGATCTGGCAACTCTGTGTAGCGCGTCTATTAGAACTGTCGCTCGGCAGAACCGATGCGCGACGATAAAACAGTTAAAGAGATATTGCTGTAGATAGGAATCGTGTGGCGCGTCTGATCATGACCAACCAATTCTACTTCCTGCATATTGGGATCTGACATTTTAAGTAGTGCCGTCTACTGCCGAAAAGTAGAAATACTCTAAGCTTGGCGTATGAACTTACAGTGTTAATTAAAAATAACTTTATAGAAGCTGGAATTTTTCCACCGCGTAGCAAAATAAATTTTCATTACTACGCAGTGAAAGATCGTGATAGTGTAGAGCGAGTAAAAATTTGTTGCTCCGTTTCCACACTTTTCCAAAGCCGAATGAACGCCTAGTCAACATAACAAACGCATCCGATAAAGTGGAGTAAGTAGATAGATTATAAGCATGAAAAATTGCTTTGAAAATAAATAAAATTGCATCCAACACGAAAGTGTGCTTGCGACATTTCAAGAAATCTGATTATGCATATATTAGCAGGCAAGCTAATATTTAATTAAAATTAAACTAATCTATCCGAAGTTATATTCTCTTATGATTCAGTATAATGCAGCATTTACATTTTATTACAGATATTGATTCGAAGAAAAACGATACTAGAGGCACCGTGAAAGGCACGTCTTTACGCTTCGAAAGAAACGTCGCGAATAAAGGAATGCTCAGATCAAAAACAGAAGAGTAACGGTCCTATGAACAACTGAGGATCGAGGGTCCCATGCTGGGGACAATATATTGGGTCTGGGAAAAAGTTCGTGGCGCTTTTTTAGTAAAGTTCAACTGGTTTTCTTATAGTGTGAAAATGAATTTATTTAAACCAAATATGCTCCATTATTATCGACAATGTTCCGCCATTTTTCGGGTAGAGCCATGATGCCATCGGTGAGGAACTTCTGTGGTTTCTGGTTGATAATCTGAATCTAGTGGTTTTTACAGGCTACTTTTGAAAGCAGCTTAATTCCATTGAGAGAGTTCTGCAGAGATCGAAACAAGTGATAGTCAGAGGGTGCTATGTCTGGACTATACGGTGGATGCAACAAAACTTCCCAACCAAGCTCTCGCAATTTTTGACGGGTCGCCAAAGATGTCGATCCATTAAATTTTTCAATGTTAACTCACGAGGCACCCATACATCGAGCTTCTTTTTGTAGCCAGCTTTGTGTAAATGGTTCAAAACAGTTTTGTGGTCAATGCCTAGCTCCATACCAATATCGACACTGCTGATATGCTTATCTTGCTGGACTTTTGCAAGAATTTCATCAGCTTTTCAGTGATTGGACGACCAGAGCGTGACTCATCTTTCACATTAAAATTACCAGAATAAAAGCGAGCGAACCATTTCCGCGCAGTAGATTTTGATAAAGTACCTTCACCGTACACAGCACAAATTTTTTCACAAGCCTGCGCAGCGTTCTTCCCGTTATCGTAATAATATTGCAAAATATAGCGCAATTGTTCATTACTTTTCTCCATTTTCAAACGCAAACAACTTTCCAACCACTGCACCAATTTCGATGTTTATACACTCAAAATAACGCTCGAAGTGTCACCTTTCCAACAAGCGTTTAGTGGTATAGCTGCGATTTGTGTTTCCTGAGTTATCTGCAATTGATGTCATCTATCGGGAAAAGCGCCACGAACTTTTTCCCAGACTCGATACAATGTAAATTGACTGTAGATACAATGTATATATTCATTCTAAAGAAATAATAGATTAATTTTCATCTTTATTATCGTTCTTGAGAAAGTCGACTTTGAAAATCCGTCAAGTTCGCGTGCTTATTTGTAACAAGTAGAATCGATAGGTCATGATCAGAGATTTTCCCGAAACCGCAGAAATGAAAAAAATTATGAAAAATTTAGTAACTTCGTTATAAAAAGTATAGATACGTATAATATTTGTTTATAACTCTGTAGCAAAGCATTTTTTGACATATGTTAGGTAATCTTTTTTTTTGCTTGCCTGCCCATTAGTCTAAGATAAGTCTGTGTCATCCTGTATAGTGTATCATATGGAAAATTAATAAGATTCCTTTGTTACATTGGGAGAATATAGATACACATACATAACTATTATAAAAAAAGTCGCAGTAAATAAAAATTCGTAAAGATGTAAAAGAAGCTACGAACATTATTTGATATTGATCGATTGCTCGTACAAAATTCTAAAGGAGAGAAAGAAAGAATCGAATTGAAAGGTCCGCGAGGGAGACGTGACAGTGCAACGTTGCCGTGGCTGTCGTATATGTACGTGTACATACATGTACTATGTATGTAGTAAACGTCCATTACATTACTCGAAGATATCCCGTCAGATGACATCGAGCAACACAAATTCGATCCCCAATTTTTCTTGCGCGACGTATTGCTCAATATGGATAAACCCTCTTCCAGAATAAATGCTGCATGACACATGACCCAGTCTGTCTCCACAAGTGCCGGATTCGTAAAGATTTGGAAAATTTTAACAGATATCATGTTAATCATGGTCATGTTATTATACATATCTGAATGTATTCTTCGATCAGTTACCCGATGCAATAAAATAAAAATGTAGTTATGTATCAAAAAAACATCGATGACCTTGATAACTCCGAAAAAGATGACCTTCAGAAAAAAATATTCCTGCCAGATATTTGGTCCATTGATACCATGCACATTACGTAACAAATATTTTTTGCATCACAATAACCTGAAGAGATATTTAGGTGTCCTGTTTTAGACGAAACACCTTGTGTAGTAGAAAATTTTCGAAGAAACATTAAGCTGATATACAATAAAACGAAATATTGGATTGGCAAATAAGTTCGTTCGGTTTTTTAGTGTGGAATAAATCACGGAAACCGAACTAACTTATTTAATATAACTTATTAAACATAGCAAATAAAGATGAAGAAGGATACCCGGAAGATAAAATTATTTTGCATTGCAGTTGTTAACAAACAGTGATAATTAAAAAATTTAATTAACCAATTCGATTATTAATTGATACTCTGTACTTATATTAATAAGTACATTTCTTATAAGTAATTGTAAACGAAAAACGACATAATACGAATTCATACAATATGAATATATTTGAGAACATAACAAACACATTGTAATATTTGAAAAAATCAAATTAACCTTCAAACAACCACGAAATGAAGACAACAGTGTTTCAATGAACCTAGAAAATTTTAAACGTAACTTTTCTAAAACCATACACGATTTTGAGGAGGCACTAATAAAATGGGAAAGCCCATAGCGTGTAATTGTTTACGATTGGCTGGGTTCACTGGTCGAGTTGCTTGACGAGCAGAATGAATGGGATTATATTGAGAGGGAGCAATCTGGGACAGAACACAGAGAAAATTCTCCCACGATTCCAGAGTCAATTTACTAAAATTAGTGATTGTTATAACATGTTAATACAAGTTAATACAAATTAATTGCTACAAGTGTTAATAGATATGAAATTTTGTAAATTTGGTAAACCAGTTCAGATCGAACTTTATGGTGGAATCAATGTATCTATCTATCTTTATCATGAAATAATTTTTGCAGTCAATTTTCATGAAGAAAACATGTGATCAATTCATGAATTATTGTATTGTATCATTCCAAAATATTAAATCTATTTAAATATTTTGTATACATTTATGGCTGTAAATTATGTACAGTTTTCAACGTTGAGATATTAACATTTTTAAACATTTGAATGTGATTTTGGATACACTTAGATTTGTTTTTGTAGATTTTTTATTGGACATGATAATTGTTTTGTCGGAAATTATTGTGGAAATTGAATAGAAAACTTAGGAGTAGCGTCAAACTATTAATAAAAATAAACTATTAAATTAGTAGTGTTGATTTACATGGTATATTCGTTTCTTGTAGTTTTCACTGTGTGGCTGAAAAAATGCTTTTCTTGTGATTTCTTGGCATAAGACACACGTGAAAGAAATGTATGTGTTTGTTATCAAAATATTTCACCGTTGCCGCAAGGAATAATAATTATTTGGGCTGGAAAAGTGCACAATTATGATCAATTACAATCTTTTAACACATTCGCACCTGATGATGCATAATAATTTTTGTAGGCAAAGTTTTTAAGAAAGTGCAATTAAATGAAATCTTATTTCCAGTGGCAGTAGGCTTTGTAATGTTTTAAAAGTTAGACATACTGTCGGGGTCAAAATCAAGTGGACACACTTTAAAAATTAATAACTTTCTAAATTTGGAAAAAAACTTGAGTTTTTGGGGAAAAGGAGACAGAGAGGAGAGAGAGAGAAAACAATAACCAATAAAAATGCGCGTACCCCATCAAAACACCATGGGCGCGGGAAAATACTCCTACTACTAATCTAATTACAAAACTTCTTTATTTTGCATTATCTTTTTTATGGGACTTTCACCAACTTATTTCCGGCATTTTTCTGATTAAAATGACACCAAACACGATATAATTTCAACTGTATTCAGTGGTTGAATCGACAATGACAGTTTCGGGCGCGAGGAAGGACAGCGTATGGGAAAGAAAGAGACGCGGAGAGTCGCAATCGCCGGCACAGTTCAAAGGCCGGCGTGTTCGCTGTCCTTCCTTTCGCACGAAACTTTCATCGTCGATTAAACCACTAAATACAGTTGAAATTATGTCGTGTTTGGTGTCATTTTAATCAGAGAAATGCCAGAAATAAGTTGGTGAAAGTCCCATAAAAAGATAATGAAAAATAAAGAAGTTCTGTAATTGGGGATTAGGGGACAATGCTGTCCTTTTCTACGTTCGGCTTCGTCTGTATTCTCGGCGCGGTCGACGCGAGGGACGCAGTCATAAAAAAATAATGTCTCTACACGATATGTCTCCGTGCAAAACAAAGCCGTTGGAAAAAATATCGCGACTTTACTGTAGCACATGTATATTCGCTGCATTTTCCAACTCGATTTTCTCGAAAACGAGCTGCCAAACGAAAAAATGTTATTCCTTTTTTTCGATCCATTTTTGCATTTAGAATCCCCTCTGCCCGGTTGTGGTACGATTTCGCAAACACCCTATATGTATAACTTAAATTTTATATAACGAAGGGCGCATTTAAAATTTTTATCACAGTCACAGATAAAAAAATTAAAAATCGTAACCTACAATTTCATGGAAGTAAAATGTATGAAGTGCTCTGCGTCAATAGGGCGTTCTATTTACCGCATTAACTGAGAGACATATAATCGTGTCTTCACGTATTCACGTTAATTGATATGATAAGCGACTGGAATTAATACCCTCTTATTGATTCCCAGATAACGACCTTGTGGCTTCCAGTCTCATGAGCGATATTGAGAGGAGGGTGCCTCGGTGCATATTAACGGATGGTTGTATTGTCATCGTCAGGGTCAAGGGTATACAAAGACCTCTACATATACAGGGTGTGCCAGGTAAAGTGTTACAAGCTGTTCTCTCAGAATCTAATGAAGATATCAAGTTATTTTTTTTTCAAATTAAATGGTTAAAGAGAGCTAATATTTTATTGTTTGCTCGCGCGATTCCATACTGTTATCTTTCGATAAATCAGATATTACTTTTATACAGGGTGTATCACATAAAATGTTATAAGCTGTTTTCTTGAAATCTAATAAAGGGTGCGTTCCGTTTCACGCTTCAAGCGCATACACTGTATAGTGTATGCATAGAGACTCTTATACTACACTATACAGTGTATGCGCATTATGCGTGAAACGGAACGCACCCAAAGATATCGACTTAATTTTTTTTAATTAAATGGTTAAGGAGGGCTAACACTTAAGTATGTATTAAATTTTTTGGGGTAATTATTTGGGGTAGAAAGATGGGGTAGAATGCCCCCAACATTTTTTTAAATGGAAAGTATTATTGATTTTTTGGTATTGTGATACCTCTCATTAAACTCAATAGCATTTACTTGAACTTGTTTTTTTATTGCGCATAGTTACACAGTTATAACGAACAATTTGTTGTGAATCGAAACGTTGGAGAAACGAAAAATATAATATTATCACATACTACATTTTATTAAATGTTCAAAAGAATGTTCTTCGACTTCTAAGCACATCGCAAGTCATCTTTCTTCGTACTCGCATTACCAAGTTGTATATGTACGACAGTAAATATGTAATTTCTTTAAACGATACATTCCTAAAATGGTAAATACAGCTTTAGTAAATTCTTCTGTTTCTTATTGACAATTGGTTCCTAATGATAGAACAATACTAAGGAGACTGAAAGTTTCATCTTGGCATCGGATTGTTCATACTAATCTCGAAGATCGATTCCCATGTCGCAACTGTATCTGAATTCTGAAGGTCCGTTAGACTCTAAACTTAATTGTTTGAATCTGTCGCTGTAACCGACAATGGATTAGTGCAGAGGAAATCTAATTGTTTCTGGTTGTCGATTCTAACTGCTTACTGCTTACTAACCAAAATCCTATCACCATCCTATCAGTCTCTGTACTGTGTAGCAATATAGTACCGACTGATTATGTTGTTGGCGAGATTGCGCCTTCGCATCGAAATTATCAGAGTGTGTACATTAGGGTGGACCTTCTTTTTCAGCCATGGAAGTACGAACACTAGGGTGGACCTTAGCTATATCTGATGAAATTTTTTTTGTGAGATTTCTTTTACGACGCCCCCTAAAATTGTGCCATTGGGTAAGAAAATAATTTCTGCAGAAGACGAAGTTGATCGGATAAGGGGAAGACGTGCCACATTGACGTTGAAGTTGCGAAAAACAACAAATATTCCCATTCCTATAAAGTTTCATGTTTTTCGCACATTCAACGTCAATGTGGCACGTCTTCCCCTTACCCGATTAACTTCATCTTCTGCAGGAATTATTTTCTTACCCAATGGCACAATTTTAGGGGGCGTCGTAAAAGAAATCTCGCAAAAAAAAATTTCACATTTGATTGATCTAACACTTTGGATATATCATATTTTCATGAAATGGAACAATATTGGGGGGGCGTGCATTAGTATATGTACATACAGTGACTCCCACTAATATTCGGACACTCTTAAAAACACCGTAACTTTTCAAATATTGGACTATGCGATTTGAACTTTTTTGGAAAGCTAGAGCAATTAGTTTACTACAGGATGTGAAAAGAAATTTTTTCAAAAATTGCATTTGACCGGAATTGTAGAGGAAATACTAAATGTTGCATTTTACAACTTTTTTATGCGGGCCTATATTGAAGTTTTGAAAAATATGTTTTGTAGATCTGTGTGGGTTATATGCATTGTGAAAGGTTCATCGAAATCGGTTGATGGGGGGGAAAATGACAGTCATTGAAAGATGTAAGAATTCTTAGATTTACTGCTGTTATGGGCCGAAAATCGTGAAAATCTGCAATTTTTACCATCTATAAACGCTTGTAGATCATTGCAACGTCGACCGATTTTGACGAAATTTTCAGGATATGTTTAATTGAAACAGATCTACAAAACGTATTTTTTAAATTTTCAATATAGGCCCACATAAAAAAGTTGTAAAATGGATCTTTTAGTATTTTCTCTACAATTCCGACCAATCGCAATTTTCGAAAAAATTTCTTTTCACATCCTGTAGTGAACTAAGTGCTCTAGCTTCCGAAAAAAGTTTGAATCGTATAGTCTAATATTAAAAAGATTATCGCGTTTTTTAGAGCGTCCGAATATTAATGGGAGTCACTGTATGTATAAAATTAAAGAATATATTCTGGGGGTCACACACGGAAGTGAGACACCCTGTATATGTACATGCATATATTTTGAGTAATATACATCACATTTCTAATTATAGCAGTAGTAATCTCGTATTTAATAAGTAATTTTCAAACTGTTCGATTATTCAATAATCAAAAAGTTTGAACCACACATTTAGTTCGAATAATTGACGTTCTACTGCACTTCAGTCCTGAAGAAAGGGAAACCATTGCAGGTGTCCCTGATTGATGGAGTATGTAGAGGAAACTCCAATGTACGTTCAGGCGAAGTGCATGTGGTAATTAATGGGAATTGATGATCGCTGCTTTATTTAAAGGTTGCACAAATTCAAATAAAAGACTCTTCAACGATCAGCAACTACATTTCTCCACGAGGCAGTGGTTCAAACTCATTCCCGGAATTTCGTTCTACATTGTGTTCTGTATTGACTGCAAGAGAGATATGTTCTCTATGTACAATGTACGTATTTATATCGGTACATGTTTATCGAGTTTCTTTAAATGGTTCAAATTGATCGATTGAAATATGTTTTTCTCTTGGTTTTGGAATAGTTTTCAATTTAAGGTTCGAACATTCGTTTTTACATGATATTGTACTTGTTCACGTCAAGTTTAAGGTTATGAAGTAATTTCAAAGGGAAGACATACAAGGATTTAAGCCATACCTCTGTGCGGTAATTTTGTACTCGGTTAAGTAGAATCATAAAGGAAAGTGGAGCACATTGTAAAGTTTAGTAGACTATAAGCTCTAGAAAATGAAATCGTCTTATGTTCAAATAAATGTCGGGCTTCTGGATTAACTAGAAACGAAGATAATTTTATGCGACATTAATAAAATTTGAATTCGAAAAGTCAGCATTTGAGTCTTTTGAAAAGCCGCATTAAATTCGAAGTATTTTAATTGTTGTTCAAACATTTTCCAGATCTTCCTTCCTTGAGTTTTTTTTCCCTTTTTTATACCATAATATCAAAACGCACAAACTTTTACGTGTGTGTACATTAATTAAATTAATACATATACATTCTGTCAAAAAAGTACCGGGAATTGATCAATGAGATACAAAATATGTATTATTCATCCTTTATTGTATCGCCTTCGAATTAGGCCCCTTTCGAAATAATACACTTATGCCAACGAACAACCCAATCATCAAAACATTTTTTAAACGCATTTTTTGGAATTAACTTCAGTACTCGCCGAGAATTCTCATTTATGTTATCTATCGACTGAAAACGGGTGCCTCGAAGTGGTAATTTGAGTTTTGGAAAAGGAAAAAAGTCGGCCGGAGCCATATCAGGGGAATACGGTGGCTGCTCGATAAGATTTGTTGAGTTTTTGGCCAGAAATTCGTTCACAATGATAGCCTTGTGAGATGGTGCGTTATCGACCAGAGCGAGGCAAATCTTCCGGCACATCTCGACCGCTTTTAAATGCACTGTACCACTCATACGCACGTGTTTTTGATAAAGTCGATTCACCGTAAGCCTCGTGTAATATTTTCAGCGCTTCTGCACACGAAATTCCATTTGCAATGCAAAATTTCAGACAGATTCTTTGTTCGATATTTTTATCCATTGTAAAAATCGCAAAACACACTTGAGATGAACTGACAAAATGGCGCACTGTAAACAAACTAAATGACAAGTGACGCTCAAACTCCGCGTGAGTATAGAGGACAGTTGTGCCAACTTAGCAACAAAAAGAATTTCAACAATCCCTTTAAGCGGACTTTTTAAATGATCGATTCCCGGTACTTTCTTGACAGAATGTATATACATACATATAAATATTTTTACACTTTGTCACGCTTTAACATTGGTGTTCCATTTAAAGAGAAACATATCTACATACATATGTTTTTGACAAGATTCTGAAGTCAATTTTATTACAGTGAACCACGAAAGTATTCGAACGCAATTTAAAACAGTATATCTTTTTTATAATTGTGCCAGATGTCAGGTCGTTTGGTCCGATCATAAAAAAGTTATATGTCCTGTTTTAAAGTGCGTATCAAATACTTTCGTGGCTCACTGTATATTACACGTGGTTAGCCTAATTTCCCAATTTTGGTGCACCGACAATTAACAGTACCGCGTTGCTGGTGGTCGCTTGCCACATCTGATGACCGGCTGCCCGAAATTAGCTGTCCATGGAAGCGGGCAATAAAACATTTTCTAGGGTTTTGCCACGCGACAGCTTTCATTGGATTATATTAACGATTTCGCCGTCAGCAACGTGCATACGCGGTGGCCATGCTCTCATAATTGTGTTCGGAAAAAGTCCAATTAACGTTATTGGCACATTACTGATTAAAATTATAACTCTTAACATAATGTACAGAGAGTTTTTTCAAACTACTGCCTGACGGAAATAACACACGTTTAATATTTTATCATTTTCTTCTTTGGAATGATACATAATTTATAAGTTCAGTTCTCCTTTCAGCTCGTTTATTGTCGTCGGTAGAGCTATTGTTTTTTTGCTTTTGCCGAATCACCTAAACATACACGAAAAATAAATTCATGAAAAAGATTTTGCAATATTTATAGATACCTATGAATTACTAATCTTCTTAATAATGTTTCTATTTGTAGGATGGATAGAAGTATAAGTTCAGTTGTAAAACACCATTTATATATAAATTATTAATGATGATAATTGTTTTCAGTAATGAGAGCTGATACGATGAACGAGTTGATAAAATCTTGTTTTCATACTGCTTACAAGTTTTTCTATCAATTATTAATCAATTTTTTCTTATAGCGTTAGCACACATCTGTTAATTTTTTCCCTTTAGGCATTTTCAAATTATTTTGATATCAATGCAAATTAGAATAGCATTGTTTCCTATGTTACAAGAATAGCGACAATTCACTTCATCCAGTTTTTTCTGTTTTCCTAACGTGTAATAAGCATTGCAATCATTTTAGATCTCAATAAACTTTTTCGGACACTGATGAATTTTGATGCTGAAAATTGTTGAATAACATAAAACTTACTACTTCTCCACGCCATATTGGTGTGCAGTGACGATTAAAATTCATTTCAACAAAATTCTGCGGAGACTCCATTGTATATTTCTAAAACCTTATTCAATTTGAAACAAAAAGAAGATTTAATCACATTAAGAAATTCGAGGTGGATTTGTAGGAAAAAGTGGAGAGGAGAAAAAAAATTCATGTAAAGTTAATTATTGAATGCGGTAATTTCGGCGCTAACAATAAGCTAACAATAAAATTTAGTTTCGTCAGGATACTGTTTCGTATTAGAATTGAATGCAGTAGAAAATTAGAAGGTATATTCGTGTTTCGTCTGTTACGTTTAAACTTGAAATACACGAAATTGAGAAGCAAATCAGGAACAGACTCTGTATTCATGTCCAAAGTTAATTGAATCAGCGGCTGGCACGAGACGATTGAATTCGTGATCTGTCATTGCCCAAGGCTGAGGCTGAATAGATTCCATGTCGAATCGGTTTCGCCATTTGACCAGATTACTGGAAAAGTCAAAGGGTGACAATTATACTCCCGTTGCGAAATAAACTGATCCCCATGTGTGTCAACTTGTATATTTTATCCTCTATACTCTATGACTGTTTCTTTTGTAATTGTGTTTATTCATTTCGTATAGATACAGTGCGTATCAGAAGTTCAGACGCACACTATGTATTATTTGAACAAAAACGTGTACCCTCTTATGAATCTTCGATTTAATTTTTTTATCGTATATTTAAAACACTGAAAAATTACGATTACTACTAAAACATACAGGGTGACCAGAAATAACGGAGTTAAACATTTCTTATTATAATTCTGCCAAATCGACGAATTTTGAACAACCAAATGATAACAACTATAACACAGACCTTTAGTATTCATAGATTTAAGAAGTTTCGAAATGGCCACCCTTTGAGCCGATTCAGAGGCTCAAACGTGTTTTGAAATTTTCGGCTATGGGCCGCAGCTCTTCTGGCGCCATTCCCTCCCACACCCGGCGCAGAGACTTTTTCAGCGACTCGAAACTTTGGAGTTCATAGAGTTGAGATCCGGTGAGTACGGCGGCCATTCCGCAGATGTGATGAAACCTGGAAAATGGGATTTGCTACGGTTTTTGTGGATCAAGGGGTCAACATCAACCAAGAAGTGTATTGACGGGACATTCTCGAAGCCGTCGTACTTCTGTGGGCCCAACAACACCTCGGCGATCCGGAATGGACCATACAGCAGGATTCCGCGCTGGCCCACAGGGCGAAAACGACTCAGGAGTGGTGCAAAGCCCATTTTCCAGGTTTTATCACATCTGTGGAATGGCCGCCGTACTTACCGAATCTCAACCCGATGGACTGCAGCGTGTGGTCGATTTTGGAGGCCAGGGCCTGTGCTCGGCCCCATAAAAATTTGGAGTCATTGAAAAAATCTCTGTACCAGGAGTGGGACCGAATGACGCCAGAAGAGCTGCGGCCCATTGCCGAAAATTTCAAAACACGTTTGAGCCTCTGAATCGGCTCAAAGGGTGGCCATTTCGAAACTTCTTAAATCTATGAATACCAAAGGTCCACGTTATGGTTGTTATTATTTGGTTTTTCAAAATTCGTCAATTTGACAGAATTATAATAAGAAATGATTAACTCCGTTATTTCTTGTCGCCCCGTTTAACTCCATAAAACAGAAAGCGGAGAAATCTGATGAAATAATATGCATTGTTTTTCAAAGTTCCCCTTAAAATAAAAATTGAGATAAACATTGTTTAATGCATAAATACAGATGTGACTTTCCTATAAAGACATGTAGAATGAATAAGATAAAATAGCTTTGGTGTAATCGTTATTAATACCACAATTTTTGGGTGACTAAGGGAGTTAATCGATTTGACAAGTGAAGAAAACGTAATAACATCAAAATCAGTCTCCAAATTATATTTTTTAAAAAAAAGTGTGACGACTTAGGGGTTAAAACTATATTTTCTATTCTCAGGAATCTTCGTGGTCGGTAAAATTTTCAAAACTTGGATCTTTGATATTTCCGAGTTAATGAGAAATTGTTCCTTTTCAGCAATATTCCTTGATTGCCTATTCTCTGCCGGTCTGGTTTGATACGCTTAGCCGTACAATTCTTTAGTGTTCCAGAAAATTACCCTGGCGTTCGATGCGTCTATCCACAGGCACGAATTCATAACGTGATATACGACTTGCGGCGAATACGTTTGAATAATTGCATTGAATTGTTGATCTCAACCCGGGTAGACACTAATTGGAATTGAATCGAAGATGTAGAGATCGCGGGGCATCGCGTTTCGATTAAAACTGATGGTTCGCCTCGTTGAGCGTGATACTGTCACAATAACCCTTAACAAGCGCGGGTGTCATATACACTGTGTTGTATACATTATACTATCCAGAACACACGCGGGATATATTTTCCGAAAACGATTATTTTACTAGGGTTATTAGAGTGTTCGTAATATGACATATGCATTTATCTAATGTGAAACACCACGTTTTTGGAAAATCTTGATAGCACTCTTTATTAACGAATGCAATCAATGACGTTTTTATCAATTGTTTCAACTAGTGAACATATGCAGTGCTGGGCCCTTCATCATTTTGTTAGGTTATGTGTCAACAGAGTGGCGTGGTTTTCGGTAGAAATTATATTTATCGATTATACTTAAACGTATTATAACTCAAAAACAAAACAAATTATTCGTGGAACCCTTTTGGGCTGCTCTTTTCCTTGCTTAATCAGAAATTTTTGCTTTTTCCCTATATTATCGAGTAGATTTGGACGAAAAGATGCAAGAAATCTAAATTTTGATCCTGGAGGATCAATGGTTCAAAAGTTATGACTGCTTAAACTTGTTTTTATCCACTACTATATGTATGTACTTGTGGAATTCTTATATTTTTAATAATAATTTCTTTTATATTACTGCTATACTATCTGTATTTATGAATTTAAGAAACAACGGAGGCGGCGATTGCCAATAACTGAGGTACCATTGAAAAGTTTAGATGCCAAAAATAAAACACGATATCCACACCACTCGACTCGGTGTTATATAGTGGAAGAGAAACTTCCTTCATGCACCTGGGGTGCAATAGAAATCCTTCAAGGAGGAGAAGAAAACAGATCAATCTTATTGTTTCGCCGTAGTATCGGGTGCTGTGTTTTGTCGAATCGTGAAAAACTCAAAAAAAGTTTCAGGACATCGCAATGTAATATCATTTTTCAATTATAAAGGATAGAAAGCGTTCATTGCAAAAATATCCATATAAATTCCTAATTTTCTACAAACATCCATAAACTCTCTAGACTGACTTAATGCACACTTTCCTACTTACAGCCATTCGTAGTACCGTAATAGAAACATTGTAAACAAATGTTTAAGTTATAAATAATCAAGACACTGGACAATGATTGTATCTTATTACAATCTGATTTTCAACATCACAGGTGCTTTATGGTTTTGATTATAATCTTCTCGTGGAGCACTATTAGTGTTCCTGATTTCTCAACATTTTTCATTTCTCGAGAAATGAGAAATAACCAATTATAAAATTTCTCGAGAAGGAACACTAATAAGCACTCTGTTGTCGAACACATAGTGCTCCGAGAGTCGATGGCGTAGAATTGGCTACCCCCACCCGGCCGGCTAGCTCGAGAGGGTTAAAACTAAGAATCTGCCTACTCATTAAAATCTACAAGGGCATTTTTAATATTCTCTCTACGGAATTATCGAGTAGAAAGGGTCAATGCCTTTCCATTTTACAATCGGGTCACAGAAATAATTTATTTGTGATCACTATAAAATGGTTTCCATATATCCATTCTGTCTATAAATGTTGAATGATATCCTCACAAGTGCAAGTATTCACAAAAGTGCACATACGCAATATACAGTGAGAGTCAAAAGTGAGTATACACCTCGAGAACACGGCATTTATTTAACAATTATTAGATATATGTTACATTAATGGAAAAGTTATTTGAAAAACATAAAGTGTAGATTGATGGTAATTAAATGTAGAAAACGTAATCAATCTAATAAATAATATTTGAGTATATATCAATCTAATAAATAATATATTCTATATAATATAATAGGTTTCGTTTTGTCCATTATATTTTCGTGAAAATTAAAATCTTTGAAGTTGCGCTACTAAATGAGCGCACTAATTAGAGTTCTTTCCTCCGTAAAATTGAAATTTCTAAAATTCCGCTTACTATCCAATGCAGCGTACTGTGTTTTTACTTGTAATTATATAATTTAATTATACTGTTGTATTTTACTAAGTCGAATCACACTACATTCTGAGTTCGTAATCTCTACTATTATATTAATTGTCATTTCAGTGAAGAAGTTCCAGTGCTCATTCCAGCGCGGCCTAAAAGCTAACTAAGCGACAGTATTCCTGCTGAGGTTAACGACAATTTGCAGCATCTTGAACTATGTTCAGGTTCCAAATTGTGCGCCTCACTTTTGACGATGGTTTACGATTTCACAGACCCACGCGAAATATTTCAAGCGTGAGCGAAATCGCAAGTTTGTCCACACTAAATTGTTAAATTGTCGCGGCCTTTACGAATAGTTCACGTTATCGATCTCAGGAATCTAGTTCCTCGTAGTATTATAATTGACAACGAGCCTATCATCGAATATCGGATATACATAGAAGAGGTTCTTTCATCGGCTACCTTAAAAGAGGAATAAATAAGTCACTTACCCTTTTTATTTAATTCATTCTCATCTTCAATCCATATCTTGTCCTTCTGCTTCAAAATAATTTCTGAAGCCAATTTTAAATGAACTTAAATGAACATATTGCATCCGAGCAGTAATGGACTTTAGCCATCCGGATAGAACTACGTATCGATCGAATACGCGGCTAAACTTTACCTTATGGGACCAAAAATTTTGTACTTTTTTCAAATAATCCCTTAGATTTTGGTAAGAAAATGTCAAAGATCCAAGTTTTTAGGTTAGGAGTTCACTACTTCCAAAGTTATGCGCGTTTAAACTTGAACGATTTTAAGAGTTTTTGACAGGTAAAGGTGCCTCCATGTTGGTATGTACTCTTTGGTAAATTTCAAACTGTGTGTTTAAACACGTATAGTTTAACCTAATAAAGGTTGCATTGACATTGTATGTGTCCCCGCAAGTGCGCTTGGTGTATGCTTTTTTTATAAGAACCCTAAATCTCTCGATATTTAAGAAAATGTATGTGTTTTCACAGTGGCAGCACTGTCGCGCCGCTCAATGCTTCTCAAACTCGGCTACATGCTGCCGAATAATGAAAATTACGCCTCGAAAACGCAAAAGTAGGCCACCTTAAACACCAAGCGCACTTGGTGGGTCTTTTATCTAGCGATTGTGACTATGTAGGGGCCCCAAATGTGTATTAGCGAGACGTGATTTGAAATTTACGGGACCCTTGCATCTAGCGGGTGTGAGTGTGCCACCACACTCTCGCTCGACCAAGGCCAACTGAGGACCGACACCCTTAGTAAACGTTATTTTGGTATTTGTCGATTCCAACGTCATCTTGGTTTTATCTAACCTCTACAGGATTAATCTTACAGTTATAAAAGTTAAATGAATGCATGCGGACTCGACTGATGTTCAGATACATTTTTCTGGAAAAGAAAGCGTCCTATGCCATTTCATTATTCTTGTCTTTTGTCTTATTTTGAGCTATCGAATTGATCCTGTAAGTGTATTTGGACATACCTTTAATTGATTTCTCTGTTTTTCCTTGCAATGCGAAGGGACTATCTTGACGAAACATATGATGCATTTGTTGCGAAAGTTATTCAGCTCGGGAAAGTATGTTTCGCAAGAGTTTCCTAATTTATGAACAAGACAGGTGCAAACACTTGTAGATATACGTTCGCAACGACAGTCAAGAACAAGAAAGATTGTACTAAGATACCTCGGTAAATTACGGTACAGTATTATGACAAACAAATTATGAGAATAAATGAATAAGATTTCCATAATTTGCGGTGGAATGTCTCTGCAATATACACTGTGATATGTTTCAGCAAATTTTGCGTTGTATAATTTTGTCTTTAGTAATAATCGGAAATCTTTGGTAATTATTCGGAATAGGGGAGTCCTGGTCGGTCCCAATGACCTTGAAATTATTGATAGGGACACAATTCTGAACAATTCTTTCCTATACATTATACATGTTACCTCCGTTTGGCCTCAGTTTCCGAGCTATTTACACAAAACTACAGACGCCCACTGCAGCGGATTCTGTTCTTCTAAATGGTCGAACTCGTGCCTTACCTGCCCACGATAAATCTTATCCAAACTCTAATCAAAATTCGTTTAAAATTGCGAAGTTCGCTGCAGTGGACCGAACGGCGGTGACATGTATAGGACGAAGTTGTTCAGCATGATGACCTTGACAACATATTTCAAGGTCATCGAAATCGACGATGACCCTTCTATTCCGAATAATTACCAAATCTTTTCGTGGTTGATCACTGGACTGCCGATCCTTATGCCTTTATGAAAAACTTGATTGGGTGAGATATAAAACAGTAATGGGTTAGAAAAATTTCACAGAATATCACAATGTTCTTTTGAATGTAACAACTTTTATTATATTCTTGCTTCCCACGATCAATGCAGAATATTTTTATTTTGCTACTGACCGCAAAAGGCGTTCGAGTTGCTGGATCAAATGCAAACAGTTATGTAGTTGTAATATAGCTGTAGCATACTCATCCAGAATGAGAAAAGCATAACGATGAAAGTAACGTGCAACTCACCTGGAAGATAGTGACTTTTTTCAAGACCGACAGATTCACGTGAAGGGCCAGTTCGGTCTTCAATTTGTCTGGAAGCAGGCCCAGCGCGGTGTTGATATCCCCGCCGCCTTGTATCCTTCCGCGAGACCAGCTGTAGTCGTACCACCTGAGAACCCGTCTCTTCATCCCACCTGGGACCTTATGGTGTCTCATGTAGGTCTTCGCGCCGTCCAGAAGTCTTTCGAACTCGAGGCGATTTGCGTTCCGATTGGTGATCACGTTCCCAACCTGTCCAACGATCGTCGCAAATATGAAGACGCCGATCAGGTAGCTGACTATCGTGAAGACGTACCTACGGATCAAGAAGCGAGAAAAAGAGTCGATCAGTCCAAGGAGGATGTGATCACTGTCCTTGGTACATGGACGAGCGGCCCCCGCCGGAGCCTTTCTCCTTTCTTTCTTTCCTCCTTTCTTTCCTTCTTTCTTTCTTTCCTTCTTTCTTTCCGTCTTTCTTTCCTCCCTTGCTTGACTCTTCCCTCTCTTTCGTGCAATTCCCTTCATCACGTTCAACCATACTCCTTCCTTACGACTCACCTAATTACTTACTTCTCTGTTACTCTTCCACCCTCAATCATGACATCCACTCACGCTACCCTCCGCTCTATCGCGCACAGTAGAAAGTAGGGGAAAGGTTCAAGAACGACCGACGAATTTTCAAGACCCGATCCCCAACCACGACCTCGGCTTGTCTGATCTACACCTTTAAGGGAAATCGTTGCCGCAGCTGAACGTATAGAGATTTTCAAACTTTCTAGCTCATCGAATATTCATGCGAAACTAGTCAATAGAAGACTGCAAGTTCCTTTTCCATTCGTAATGTAGACGCTATTCAAAAACGTATCGTTTGCCAGCGAAATCAAATTTAAGGGGGTAGGATACCTTCAGATTGTAACTAGAAAGGAACTAGAACCTTACTGGAAAAAATGAGTTTGCGGTTTTTCGCTTGATGTCCTTATACGAGCAAATTTTGGGCTGGGTGAGGAGTCACTCGAAAGAGGAAGGTTCACCGCACGGGGCTCTGGTCATCCCATCAGACAAAAAAGGCTTTTAGAGACAGAAAAATACATTCAAAGCTGCGGGATTTTTTCTCGATTTTTTCCCTACTTTGGACACTCATATTATTAGATATAAACATAATCTCGTTAACCTCATGACCAGAGTCCCCTGCGGTGAACCTTCCTCCTTCGAATGAGCCCTCGCCCAGCCCAAACTTTGCACGTATAAGGATATTAAGTGAAAAATCGCAAACCCATGTTTCGACCCAAAATCTAGTATCATTCTATTATAGTAATTTGCTAGTTACAATCCGAAGGTATCCTACCCCTTTAATGTGTCTTATTGGCTTTCCTTGCAAATATTACTACATCAAAAAGAAAGGTACATGTAAACATATACAGGGTGTCCCAAAATTCCTGCACATCCCGGAAATGGGAGGTTCCTGAGATCATGTGAAGCGACATTTTCCTTTGCAAAAATGGCCGTCGCGGCTTTGTTTAGGAGTTATTAACGAAAGACACGGACCAATCAGAGTGCGACCTCGACGCGAGTTGGCGCAGTCGTTAATAACTCCTAAACAAAGCCGCGACGGTCATTTTTGCAAACGAAAATGTTGCTTCAAATGGTCTCGGGAACCTCCCATATCCGGGATGTGCAGGAATTTTGGGACACCCTGTATTGAGCATTTGATTCAGTAGCTCGTACGAGGTTCAAATACACTCCTCAAAAGAATTAAGGGATCACTTCTGCGAACCCGAAAAATTGGTCCCACTTTACGTGATCATAACTCCGTCAAAAATTGCCGTATCGATATCGTTAAACAATGGTTTGAACGCCTGAAACCTTTAGTTTCAGATGCTCTGTTTCAAATTGTTGCTATGTTGATTTTTTACAAAGTTATAGCGAGATGAAGACAACATTGACGGTTAACAAAAATGTTGTGCAACTTTGGAACATCACACGTGGAGCAACAAATTTTTTTGATAAATCGCGTTAATATCATTTGAAAGGGCTATCTTTCCTGTGTAAATTCTGTGATTGTTGAATATTGTGCGAGTTTTTTATTCGAGTTATTCAACATTGAAGTAAATATGGGCTTTTTAACTTTAACTGGCTCCAGAAAGCGAAAAAATTATCGTAGAATCTTGTGCAAAAAAGCAATAGAAAGAGCGTTTCTTTCTCTTCAAGGCACTCCTTTTGTTTTTTCAATTTCATTAACATTTCGATATACCAGATGTTTCTGAAAATATGCTTAAAAAATGGACAATTTCCATTTTCCCTTTAACTCGCTATATCTCGGCGAGAGATGATCGTAATACCATGATCCGAACGTCCGATTGAAGCAGAGATTCTGCCGATTCGATTGAGCACCCCATGAACTCGCTGCAACAATTTTTTACCTATGGCAGCTGTGTTTGAAGTTAGTGCTTCGCACAATATTCAACAACCACAGAATTTACACAGGAAAGATAGCCCTTCCAAATGATATTAACGCGATTTATCAAAAGAATTTGTTGCTCCCCATGTGATGTTCCAAAGTTGCACAAAAATGTTAACCGTCAATGTTGTCTTCATCTCGCTGTAACTTTGTGAAAAACCAACATAGCAACAATTTGAAACAAAGCATCTGAAGGTAGAGGTTTCAGGCTTTCAAACCATTGTTTAACGATATCGATACGGCAATTTTTTCACGGATTTTTATAATCACGTAAAGTGGGACCAATTTTTCGGGTTCGCACAAGTGACCCCTTAATTCTTTTAAGGAGTGTAGTTTAGAAGATATTCGAGAAAAACGGTTTCATGAACACTAAATTAATTATTTTAATGTTTAATTCATTTGGGACACGTCTTCCCGTTATCTGTGGGCATTCAAACTTTGCACAGATTTTTCTGTAATTATTTGGAACATCCCTGGGGTCGAAACTATGAGCCACCCTAGAGTTACATCTGCCTTCCATTTTCAATGATTTAAAAATCGTGTTCTCCACACAAATGGAATTCTTCTGTGACCAATCGGAATGGAATTTTGATTGAAAATTGCTATCGAATCGTCGATGTTGTGAAACCAAATATTAGTCGCGTTCGCGTACAATAACAGTGAGAGCTTTATTTAAGCAGCTCGCGGACTGTAGTGACAATCCTAACAAATTGGAATATCTGTCGAGAAAGAGATCGGACGGCAGCTTTAGCTAACAAGTATCTCGTTTGAATGGTGATGTTCTTGTTCTTACTCCTACACTATGCCGATATACAGGGTGTCATATCTCGTCTAATTTATACAAAGTAAACATTTTTGTCTAATTTGAATAGTATCAAGTTACAGTGAATAAAAGTAAGTCATTGACGATTTTATGATCGACCATCACGATATATTCTTTGCGCTAGAAAAAACACTTTCTACAGATTTAAAGGTGTTAGTTATTCCTTACAAACGAAATGTAAGGTTGACCTTGACCTTCGGAGTTCAAGGTCACTCGAAGGTCATGCCACAGTACATATTTGAATGTATGTTTTTATGAGCCGCGGTGCAACAAGAAAATACATGCAGTTAATAAAAATAAAAACATCGATGACCTTGAAAACGACGATAAAAACAAACCGCTATGGGATACCGAACACTCGGTACCATTGAAATTACACATAAACAGTTTGTAACTCTGTAAAAATTAAAGAGGATATTCTGGGGGATCACACTTAAGTGAGACACCCTGTATACATTATTCTAAGCAATGCTCTGCTTTTGGTCTGCTTTCTTTTTATCACACGTAACTGCACATACATCATTCACGTTCGCATCACCCACGCGTTTAGACACACACGCAGCACACACACACACGCAGCACACATAGAAGTAGAAATATACTGGCAGAGAGAGGCAGGCTCGCATGACCTTCTTTTTCGTTTTATTCTGCAACGTTCGTTCCGTGGCGAAAATTCTCATCCGCCCATTTTCCTTTTCTTCCTTTCTCTCCAGAATTCTCGTGCTTCCGTTGACCCCGACCGAATCTGCCCTCCTGTCTTTCATACCCTGCCTTTCCATTTTTATATGTTTCAGACATTCACGCCAATATCGTTCTCTCTCCCTCTCTCTCACACTGTGTCCCAAACGTCTTGTTTCCGTGAACGTCAACGCTTTCATGCTCGAACGTAATTGACTTTTCTGCACACGAACAACGCATACTGTGAACATTTCCACGTAAAATAGCACAGAGTTTGCCATAGCGTCACCTATGTTCATTAAGCTCGCAGGACGCTCGTTGCACGCTTGATAGGTGAAGTTGTTTAAAATTGTAGCAGACAGGATATTAATTTAAACTTGTAACAGCTCCAGCGAGAGATTGATATACACGCTGTATTTTCATCTTTGATGCTTTTTCACATTGACAAAATAATTTTTATCAACAACTATGTGAAAGATGAAAGAATGATACGATAATATATTGTATATATTGAGATAAATGGTTTAAGGAGGTATCCTCATTTGCAAACGCGAAAATTAGTGGTTTTTAGGTAGGTTAAACTTCACCTTAGGGACCCAGAAATTTTGTACCTTTTTTTATATGATCTTGTAGATTTTGACGAGAAAATGCTGAAAATGTATCGACATCGCCGCATGATTAACATGGCGGCGCCTGTACTTGTCAAAAACGCTTAACCGCTGCCGCATACATCATTTTCTTTACAGTTACAACGATTAAAACGTCTTTATCCCCAAAAATGTCGTAGAAGAGAAAAGAAGATTTATTTTTTTTTTGTATGGTTACACTTATTGTAAAGGGGTAACATTCATATTTATTGGGTTGGCAAGAAAGTAATAAAATAATAAATATTTCCTAGTGAAAACTACATTGTCAATGTAAGTGACAAGTGAACCTATTTCTTAAGAGTTGTAATTTATTAAATAATAAATATTTCCTAACATATGCTATTTGTTTGTTCTTTTTAGACATTTCCATTGAGTAGGTATCTAATTACCTTTTTTCAATGCCATTTTAGCGTTAAGTAATTGCAACTACCCATTACAATTACTTGTAATTGCAACTACCAAGAACAATTACTTGTAATTGCATTAAAATTACTTGGAAATTGCAGTAATTGGCAAATAATTGTAATTGTAATTGAGATTACATTTTTCCCAACACTGGTTACAAACAGCAAGAAATGCGTGTCTGAACTTCTGATACGGCCCTTCATCATATTTTTGCTAAAAATTCTTTGCTGTGGTGCCATATATATGAATAGTTTTCGTATTAATCATAATTGTTCAAAGTGTTCTAAACATACGATAAAAAAAAATCAATCGAAGATTCATCGGAGGGTACGTTTTTGTTCAAAGAATAGGGTGCGCCTAAACTTTTTATATGCACTGTAGAAGCAACGGTGAGCTTAGCAGACTGAGTGATTTCGAGAATTCAGTTCCGCTTACGGGCGTAAGGTCAACGGCGAATACGGAAATTCGATTTGCAATTCGTAGGGTCCACTTCCGGGCTAAGGGCAGATTAAATTTGACTCGTTCTAGATTGAAATTCGTGAGCCGTTGATGCCGTCGTATTTCGCCGCTTGTCCCCTCGTACTTTCCCGATAATCCCAAAGCCTTGCGCTTTAAGTAGCATCGAGTGCATTCGCATCTTTGGTCATTAAGCGGTCGCGTCGTTAGGCGTGTTGCCAGAACTTTGCCAGCTGAAAATATCCGCTGGGTCAGCGTGGCACGAACGATCCCGAAAACACCAGCGAAATGAAGCGGCTTGGTGGCGAAAGAAATTATCCCAGCGAATGTATTTCGTTTTTTTGATGCGTCATGATTCTGCCGTTATTTCCGCCAGTACTGATCGTCCATCAGGAGATGGCAGTGAGAAACCTGAACGGCCACGTAATATCCCTACTCTGCGCTATACGTCTTCCGCTTCTGGCCAAATTGTTTCACGAATACAGCAAATGCACGTATTACAGGGTGACAAGAAATAACGGAGTTAAACATTTCTTATTATAATTCTGTCAAATCGACGAATTTTGAAAAACCAAATGATAACAACCATAACATAGACCTTTAGTATTCATATAAGTAAGAAGTTTCGAAGTGGCCACCCTTTGAGCCGATTCAGAGGCTCGAACGTGTTTTGAAATTTTCGGCTATGGGCCGCAGCTCTTCTGGCGTCATTCGGTCCCACACCCGGCACAGAGATTTTTTCAGCGACTCGAAACTTTTATTTTATTTACTTCATTTAATGATAAAAATAGAAATATTCAATTATCTTGACCTTCTTTCAGTATTTTAGAAATAAAGTAATTCTTCCACTCAATTTCGAAATCGTAATATTCATGTAAATATGTTTCTTCTATCGATCGTATTTGCTGTTAATAAATATTAAATGCTCTCGGCGCAACGGTTCGATCGTTTATTACTAATTATGAAGCAATTTTGCTAATTACTAGTTTGAATCCTTTTCAAGATTTATTTGAGTTACGTATAAAACCTGAACAATTGAAAATTTTGTTGGATACATTTAACAGCTTTCATGAAAGATTACATATGAAATGGAAAGCAATTCAAGTCTAAGCTTTCCCGACGTGAGTGTCATTAGAACAGAAAATAAGTTAAGAACGAATTGGTTTCATAAAACTAGCTGGTCGGGTAGATACGTAAACTTCTACTCGTTTCACCCTTTGCAACATAAAGTGGGTTTAATCAAAGGTTTGATAGATAGAGCTATCTTACTCTCTGATCCTGAATTGGTGAGGCGTCTAACGAAAAATTGTTATTCCTTGTTTTCGGAACGGTTGCACCATCCGTCCGGCCACACTTTGTATAATAGTATAATTTGTATAATAAATTGATTTAGAAATAAATCTGTAAAAATGAGAAAAGATATTTTTTAAATATACATATTATCTCGTGTGAGATTTTAACTCGAGAACCTCTCGGGGTACGAATCTGTGGTACGAATGGTGTACGAGATACTTTTACGGGGAAGCTTTTATAAAAATACTGATTGTCCTATTGTTCGTAAATTGTTCTACTCGGGCGGTAATCCTTTACCAAGCGATTCGTAACTCGTTCTCGAAGAAGGTTTCGTTTTATTAGACACAATCCCGGGAACAATTCTAAAAAGGATGCAATACCACTATGCTCCATGAAGAGAATAATCCAATTCTTATTCTTACGATCCGCTTTGAACGATAAGAACTGATGTGGAAAACTTAGCAAATTGCTAAGTTTTCGTTTCTATTCCATTTAAGGCACAATATCCTAACCTATATCTCCGTCGAGCCTTCGGCGTCTCATTCCAACTGGATCTCCAATATTTTAATCAAAGCAATTTCCTCGACTTCATTTCGCTGGAATTATTTTTCGAAGGGCCAGAGTGGAAAGCCTCGGAACTAAGAAACCACTCAAGAAGGCTTCCGCGATCCCAGCTATTAAGGGCCGAATTTAAATTCTCGGAGAGACGATCATTCCCAGCTTGGAATTTCTTGTCCATCTTGTTTGTCTTCCGCCTTGATTTTTAATTAGTCACCTTTGGTAAATGTTTACTGATCTTTCACCATTTTTATGTGACGTACTCATTCTTTGCGTGAGTTCTACTCTCACTGCACGAATATTTTAACCCTTAGAACTCCAGTGATGACTCTGAGGCACCACTATAAATATTACTATATCAGCAATGCAAAACAATTGTTACGTTATTAAATTATCTTATATCAAATAAATTACTGAACATTTGATTATGGCACGAGTACATCAGCTTAATATGCTTAAAATAAAGAAACTCATATACAGGATGAACATTATAAAGCGGTACAGACGAATATCTCCAAAAATATTGATTATACGTAAAAATGTTCCAGACTTTTATTTTTCCCGGTGGACACTAGAAGGCGAGGTGAAGGTCAACTTTCTTTTTTAAATAGAATGTACTATTTTTTATACCATAGATCGATAGAGTATCAAATTCTGAGTATAAAAGTGTTGGCCTTCATATGTCCTAAACCTAATAGTTAACGAGATATTAGCCAAAGAAGAAAGAAAATTGTTTTGATAATATCTTGTTAACTATTAGGTTTAGGACATATGAAGGTCAATAAATTTTTACTCAGAATTCGAATATTGGAAAAATAGGGAAATTATGGTACGAACGTTTTTTAACCTTGAGAAAATTCGTTAAACTTTCACAATTTCAAGAAAATGTGGTTTCTCCGTTACCACACGCGGAAAAATTCTTTTTTAACATGCTATATATCATTCCCGTAGATTTTTACACGCTGATTTCAAATCTGGTCTCAAAATTTGTGTATGACCTCAGGATTTTGCAAGAAATCGATTGTCAATCTACATTGACAATATTATTGAACGTCTAGGGGCCGCTTAACAAAATGCGATAATCTATTGAAAAGATAGTAGTCTTAACATTTGTCGGCTACTGTACATGTCCTATATACATCGAACGTGGCACCTGAACCCTATTAGAAATCCGGTAATTAACTATCGTATCTCCAATTTCTGGAAAGTGCTTTTTCTTGGAAAATATCAGAGGACGGTCAGCACATTTTTTCGGTGATATTAATTCGGTAGATGCGGTTCTAGGTAATGAAATTGCGCGCACACTTGCGACCGAAGATTTCTACACGCGCCACGCTATCGGAAATTGCAGAGAGTTACACGAAGCGGAAATCGGTCCGTTCTAAGTTACAAGCGAGCGGAGTTATGAACGTGATTAATTTTATTTCGTCTGGGGCAATCGCACGCCATCAACCAATATATTCCCTTGATCCCACACTTTTAACCTTTCTTATCGCATTTATTTTCTGATATATAGTAGATACAAAAAGTATTTGAACACTGAATTTCCGATGCTGGAAAAAATTTGCTATATTTAACATGTAGTAATGTCATGAAAAGAACAATAATACACAATAAGTTTGGTCTCATTTTAAAGCTTAAAGCTTGTGCTTTCGATGAACATTGATAATTTTTTTCTAAGAGATCCTCGCATATTGTAACGGGTGAGGAAACGGAAAACCCATTTTCCCTAAAAAGAAAGCTACAAACAGAAACATCTGTAAAAACATTGGAAGATTTGAAAATTGAAGCGTTTCCAACCATTATTTAAAAACTGTTGTGATACGTAAATAATCGTAAATCCTTGTAAATATTGTAAATATCTTTGTAAAATATCTCTTTAAAGACATTTTTTTTTTAAATCTAATTTTCGAAATTTCAATTGCGAATTTTTTTTACGATGATCTTGTATTATATTTCCATATAGTTATAGAGCATAGAACGGCAAATTCAACGACATATGGGAATGTATTATAATGGAGAAAACCAAGTTTAAATGATAAAATATTTTCAAGCTCGATGCGGCACGTTTTCCCGTTGCTCAATCGATCAAAAATTTCGCACAAATTCTTTGTTTAGCCTATGTCACAATCCTAGGGAGTGTTCCGAAAAATTTCGAAGGTCGGAAAGTAACGTCAACCCTAATACATATACACTCCTAATACTCCTAACCTCCTTTTACACTCCACAGGAGTTTGGTGAGGAGGATCCAAGAGTAGGAGTCGCGAGTCGTAAGTTGCCCATGGCAACCTCTCATTCAAAGCTTAATGAAGCTATCCCAAAAAGTCGTACATGAGGTTTATTTACGCCGTTGCAAGAGGAGGACTTTAATTTCCAAATCTGTAATTAATTTATTCGCAAAAAATTTTTTCTAATCTTTTAAATGCCGCTTGAGTTTGTAGCATTTTCGAGGGAAAATATCTTTTCAGTTTCAGAGTGGGTATTTTTAGTATGTTTACCTACTAACTAGTCCAAACAAAGACCCAAAGTTAAAAATTGTGTTCCTTCCATTTCCCTTTACAACTTTTCGTTGACTGGACTAAATATTTACCTAAATGTTTAGTAATTGATTAGATACCGATATATTTAATAATTTAAACAATATTATGAATAATGGTACAGCAATTTTTAGTGGCGCCACAGAGTCACCATTCGAGTGCTAAGGGTGAAAGCTTGTTATTCGGTATTCGAAAGCATTTCAGCCCTAACAAAAACAGTTGAAATGAATAGATCGCCACGTCTTTACGTTTCGCTCCTGGGAGCTGGGGTTTCCTGAGTCCTCGATATGCTTTGCGCTTCAAGTCACTTTAAAGACAGGGGTCTCGCGCTTGTAATTTTATTTGAACCAAGCCGGAAGTTTCATAAAAATCTTACGGTCTCGTCATTTTGTCCTGGAAAGTCTTTTGTTTCATTTTTTATTCCCTAGAGTTTCTTCCGTGTACAGAGGGTTCAGATTTTATACAGATTTTCTAGCATACTGTGTATATGTTTATGCATACAATATACAGTAGTTGCAACATGTCAGTTCGCTAATAATGCGCTATTACATAATTTGCAAGTGAGTATCTAAAAGTAGTTTAGGGTGCGAATATTTAGTGGTGTTTATTTTTATGTTTTTAAGTTTTAGTTTTCCGAAGATTACCAATTAAACTACATTTTACCAATAAATAAAGTACGATGTTTAAAGTGAATTTGATTTTGATGGTCAATAGTAGACTGCGGATCTTCATGCACTTATGGCTTCTGAAAATTTCCAAAAATGGTCGAATATAAAATTCGAAAGAATTCAGTACAATTTTTTTGATATTTGATTCCATTTTCTTAAAATCGTCTACAAAAATTGAAAATTGCATAAACATCCAGCAGTTTAGTCATTAGGATTAAGAAAGTTTTTAACAAAGATGGTCGTATGCAAATTATATAATATACGAATAAATAAATAATGAACGTGAAAGAAATGTAACAATAATTAAATGGTCTTTTGTAATTTGTAACTTTGTACATTGTAAAATTTTATCGTAGAAACGTTTAATTCTATATCACATTGTGTCTATTTTATTACGAGGGATGGAAAATAAAGATATTTCGTCGAACCCTCGCCAGGGCAAAATGATTATCTCCGCATTCTCCGCACAATAAATTCTGTTCAAAAGTACGATCGATTGATAAAATTCGACAACCGGTAATAGAATATTTTAGGTAGTAATATTTCTTCGAAAGTACATTCTTCTCAGGAAATATGCTGGTCCCATTGGCTGGTAGCTACCGAGTTTCCCCTAAAGCGGTTCTCAGCCTACTCTCTACGATTGGCAATCGACAGGAGATAACGTTAATGAGCTCAACGATTTCCGATATTGACAATTGTGGAAACAGTTTCGCTATCAGTAAACTAACGTGTATCGATGTACAATTTATTTCTTTCGGAGTTTGCTGGAAAGTATGGACGTATCTTGAAGTGATCTGTATAAACCTCGATAGTCATTGAAGAACATTTGCATTGGATACTATTTCTTCTGAGACTGCATTACATACAGTTGCCGGAATTAATATTCGGAACCTCTACACGATAGAATAGCTTTCTTAAAAATGAAATTTTTAACACTAAACCTACCACGAGGGGTAGCACACGACGTCTTAGAAACGTCCATTTTACGTCTATTTTATGTTTGAAAGTCTTACGTCCTGAAAACACGTCTTTAAGACCATAAACAGTGGGGTTTTTATATATAGCCATAATTTAGTAGTAAGTATTAACATTAGTATTATTCAATTTCAATTTCTATTTCGATTTCGATTTCGATTTCAACTTCAACTTCAACTTCAACTTCAACTTCAATTTTTATTGTAATTTTAATTGTAATTGTAATTTTTATTGTTTTTATTGTCATTTTAATTGCAATTGTTATTTTTAATACACTTTCTATGTCAATTCCAAATACGTTTTTCTGATAAAACCATTTATGGGTTTAACTTTAAACTTTAAACAAAAATCAGATTGCAGCACTGAATGTCGCCCTAGGAACCATGCAACATTTGTTTGAACATTGTTTTTGTACAACAAATAGCTTACGAGTTATTTGAGATCGTCACGTTACGAGAGTCACCCTGTATATTACAGTAAAAATCGCACAAAATATAAATAAATTTAATCATGTTATCTTTATAATACTATACACACATATCAGTCACTTTTGATGGTCGGTAGGTATAACGTTAAAAAGTTACAGGGATTAATTTACTACGTGACACATAAAACTAATGGTATGTAATATTCCAAATGTGTATTTTTGCATTTCTTTTTGAATTCTATTTTCATCTATTGTCTTCTATATGTATTCGTACACACATTGTGCTAATTTGAATATATTGTAACTGAATTACATTGTATTTTATACATATGTATACACATTAAGGTGGAGTGGAGCAAGTCCGTTAATTGGTTATTTTTATTCTAATATGAACGAAATTTCTCTACCTTGTATTTATTAATGTAGTATAAGTTAGTATGAATTATTCAACATAGATGTCGCCCAAGAATAAAGGTGTTTTCCTCGCTTAAATCAACCAATGCCAAACAGTCATGTGCGAGGTACACGTACAACTTTGAGATTACCCTGAACGTGCAATAGTTTACAAGTTATTAATATATTCTGTGTTGTTATTTTAGGTAAGTACAACAAATATTGATGTAGGTTTATATTAAATAAACCGTTTTTATTGTATTTTTTTTTAATTTATTGAGAAAAACACTAAGATGATCTTGCCCCGTAAATATTACTACACGGGGCAAGTCCGTACTATCACGGTGGGGTAAGTCCGTACTGTATGGGTAACTATAAAACTAAACAATATATTTAATGCAATAAAAAGCATTTTGTAGCAGGCTTGATAATACTTCTTATCTTGCCCCGTAGCACTTGAAACAAGGTTCGAAAGCATTTTTAAACTTTGTTTTCATATCACTGTATCCCCTTTCATATTTCAGCATAAAAGTACCTGTTTGTTTAAAAATGGATAACTATAAAACTAAACAATCTAATTTAATGCAATAAGAAGCATTTTAAAGCAGGCTTGTTAATAATTCTTTTCTTGCCCCGTAGCACTTGAAACAAGGTTCGAAAGCATTTTTAACTCTCACAGAGGGACTTGCCTCATATTCGGGGCAAGTGCGTCATAGTTGACACTTTGTACAATATCCTATGAAAATGATAATTTTCAAGCAAAATTAGAATCCTGCATAATACCAATTGATTAGTAATAACTGTGGCAAGAGTTTGATACCAAGAACGTTAAGTTTTTACATACCAGACTGAAAATACATCAGTTTAAAGTCCAACTTTGCAAAAACTAGGGCGGACTTACCCCACTCCACCTTATGATTAACAATTTTTTTCGAGTTACCAAAAATCCTTTTCGTTTTCTCCCATGTTTTCATAATGACACTAGAACTACCACATCAGTCAAAATGACTGGTTTGACACAGATCTACAAAACGTGTGTCTGAAATTTTCAATATAGGTCCACATTAAAAAGTTGTAAAATGCAACTTCTAGTATTTTCTCTGCAATTTAAAAAAAAATTTCATTTCACATAATGTAGTAAACTAATTGCTTTAAGGGGTTAGGATACCTTCAGATTGTAACTAGCAAATAACTAGAATCTTACTAGAAAAAATGGGTCTGCGCCCTGACGTTTTTTGTGCTTATTTGTGCAAATTTTGGGCTGGGCTCATTCTAAAGAGGAAGGTTAGATGCAGCGCACCCTGGTCACGATTTTAACGAGATTATGTTTATATCTAATAATATGAGGGCTCAAAGTAGAGAAAAAATCTAAAAGATTTTTTTGACTGATATGATGACCAGAGCACGCTGCATCTAACCTTCCTCTTTACAATGGGCCTTCACCCAGCCCAAAATTTGCTGAAATAAGGACAAAAAATGTCAGGGCGCAGACCCATTTTTTCGACCCAAAATCTAGGAAGATTCTAGTTCCTTTCTAGTTACAATCTGCAGGTATCCTACCCCCTTAACTTCTCAAAATAGTTCAAATCGTATAGCCCAATACTTAAAAAAGTTATCGTTTTGTTTTGAGACCGTCCGAATATTAGTGGGAGTCACTGTACATAAAAACTTCCTCAATTGTCTGATACTTGCATGTTATTATAAAAGCTATCGATTTTAAATGAACAATAATAAAAGGGAGAAAGAGAGCCTGGACGAGGAAGTGACTTTAAATGAAGGTAGACCTCTCCCTGCTGTTACACACTAACTTCAAAAGAAAAAAGGCTTCGACCCACCGCGACAATGCCCTCCCGTCAGACTTAATACGGTCGATTGAAGAATGAATGAAAAGGCCACCGGCTGGAGAAGGCTTTCTCCAACCTGGTTCGACCCTATCCACATGATAGAATATTCGTCGGGGTATTATTCAAATTAAGCTAAACTGACTGTCGTCAACCGCGGGGCGTAGATCGTTTGTAATAGGACTGGACTGGAATTTCCACTGTCGCCGATAAAGGATGAATTTCAACCACGTTCCGACAAGAACGACCTCTCCGTTGTCAATACGCTCCTCCTGGACGCTTCTGCACGCCCGGGTACCCTCTAACCGAAATTCCGTGCACTTCCCCGAACCTCGGCGCGCAATCTTTTAAAGGCTTTCAAATATATTGAGATCAGCCCGGAAAATTGAAGCGTCGCGTCGCATTCAAATGAACAACGATACCGAACGTCAGATCCTTTAACTGATACCTTAATCTAAAAAGTTTCTCTGCTCTATTTACAACTTGTCACTTAAACAGCTTATAAAAGATATTTTTAAACTTATCGATATCACACCTTGTGTCCACTTTGATCAGTTCGAAGCAGGGCTTGAAACGGTCTCGGAAATAACTGTTTGAAACTGTTTCATTTCGGGCTTGATCAAAACAGTTATGAATAGACTGCGGATGTTTATGCAAATGCATATTTATATAGAAATCTGATAAAGCAATGGGACTTAAACAGAAATATGTTTTGCGATTAGAGGATTCCAAAAATATGTTTTTTATTTTGCACTTTTTGCATAATGCATATGTTTTGCATATTTCTCAATATATTGTTGCAGATGTTTTTCAAAGAGAAATATGCAAAACATATTATTTACCGTGTATATGCATATCTCATGCTCATATGAATCATTTATCTTGTTAAATTTATTTAATCTATTAATAAGCACTCGTATCATAACCGAATAGCGTCGATAATAGTGATACGCCGATATAATACTGAAGATGCCTCAACAAGTTATGATGTTACGACCTTATATTGCTTGCTGAATCAGCTGTAAGAACACATGCAGCTGTTGGTATTTAAGGTGGTCAAAGTTATTGATTTACCTTGTACTTGAGTAAATCGAATTTGATCAGGGCCTGAAGGAAATAATAGGGTTGGAAGTGTATAACCGCTATGATGGATGTTAATTGTTCAATTACTATAACCAACCAAACTATTATGTGACAAAGAATATATGAGATTCATTGCTGTGTGCTCCTACAAAATTTAGGAATTTGTGCCGCAACTCTGAATTAGAAACCGCGCGAGCGACACCTATTCCTATCATTCTGTCAATCGCGGTAAAACCGCACGCGGTTTCGCACTGACATTCATGAACACTGGCTTCTCGTGACACCGATTTTGCGTGCAACACGTTTATGGTCGTATGAATTTATCGTCAAATCATGAGAGGTTATTGCTCCTGAGATTTGGCAGACGAGACTTTCGATTAAACCTGTACGTTGAAATTGACGTTTACTTTAACGGATCTGGCACTGTCAATTTTGATCATTCGTCGAATGGTGTCAGTTATATTTGGAGGCCAATTAACCCGTTTCCGGTCCTATGTTGAGCCAGTCTCGACATTAATGCTAGCACTACCAACAGTTAAGACGAACCTACATATTTCTACCAAACCAGTCAAAATGACTGGTCTATAAAAGATACGTAAGAATAGAATATTTGGGAAAACTAGGTAATTATACAGAAAAGTACTGCCCACTCCGATTTTGATAAAATTTAAACATGTTATAGATATTGACATTTTAAATTTGCGCAAATGTTAATTTCTTAACGGAAACCTTCTTTTTAGAAACACTGGGTGCGTGTTAAGCACTGGGTGGGTGTGTGTGGTGTCAGGCCGTCTCGTTCCACCCTCCCGTTTTCTACCTCATCTCTGCAGAGTCAAAATGTAAACAAACGCCGTACCGAAACAGGTTTACGTTGCAGCGGAGCGTGCAGGAATACGAAAAATTCAATACAGTATTCGCGATAGTTTTTTGCAAATATCTCGAAAACTAAAAGCGACCCCCCTATATTGGAAAAGGAAAAAGCTGTTCGGAATGTGTTGCTGCATAACATATTTAAATTTCATCAAAATCGGAGTGGGCAGTCCTTTTCTGTATAAATTACCAAACTTTACTTTACCGGACTCAAAATTTGTGCCTTTCTCCTATGAATCCAGTAATTCAGTAGATTTGTACTCGGGGCGGCTACAGGTTCAGACAGGTTCAGAAAAACGGCCGCAATACGAGCAGAGACACGATAAAGTGATTTTGCAGCATGACAATGCTCGGCCACATGTTGCAAAACCGGTGAAAACATACTTGGAAATACTTAAATGAGAAGTCCTACCCCATCCGCCGTATTCACCAGACATTGCCCCTTCCGAATATCATTTGTTCCGATCAATGACACATGGCCTGGCTGAGCAGCACTTCCATTCTTACGAAGCTGCCAAAAAATTGGTCGACTCTTGGACAGCCCGAAAAGACGTGTCGTTTTTCTCACATGGAATTCGTATGCTGCCAGAACGATGGGAAAAAGTAGTGGCTAGCGATGGACAATACTTTCAATGACATGTTTTTACTAATTCTTTAAGAATAAAGAGAATTAAGTTAATGAAAAAAACAGCGAGAACTTATTCAACCTTCTAATATTAAAACTGATTTCATAAGAAACGATTGTATAGATATCTTTAGTAGTGCACGTATTGCAGTAGGAGCCGGCACAAAATATCGTATCTGATTGAATAAAATACAGTTTTAAAATGGTTATTATTTAATACTCGTATGATCTGCTTCTCGAAAGCAAAGTGAAAACCCTGATATGATATGCTGTTAGTGTTAATATTGAAAGCGTGGTTACCAATGTGTCAAAGTGTCACGTGTCAGCCAGCAGCCGCAGAACAAACAGTAATTAACTATGCGACTGCGCATCATTCATTCATGAGATATCGTGGTGTGCGTGACACGCTGCTATGGACAGTGGTCATGCTCTAATGACTTGTCAAACGTCACTCAGGAAATAATGCGACGAATCTGTGCCAATGAATTTTATTTCTTCTAACAGGCATTTTTTACAACGTACGCTTTGTCGCAAAACAGTGCTGGTAAAAATAAATAATATGTCAAGTGAGAGACATACTAAATCATTCATTTTATTTTGAATCGAGTATACTTTCGTATACTTTCGATTGCATATTACAACTTCGGGAATATAGTTTCAAGGTATGGTATTGATCTATGCAAAATATTCTATGGTTTCAACCGGTTATACACGTTCCTTCCCTCAATTAAAGCTGAAGCTCTCGAAAGACGTCGATCAGGTAGACGACAATAACGATCAGCAACAAACCGCATAGAACGTCACCGCTATTGTGGAGAATCTCGAAGAAAATATATTGTAACACCTCCTTTAGGTCGGCCCGTATATTATTTCCCATCTATCGATGCAACTTCTAAGTGAACTCGATCTACAGGGTGCCTCAAAATTCCTCAACATCCGGAAATGGGAGGTTCCTGAGATCATTTGAATTAACATTTTCCTTTGCAAATATGGCGTCCGCGGCTTTGTGAAGGAGTCATTAACGAAAAACACAGACCAATCAGAGCTCGACCGTCCACCGACCACGAAAATGATAAAATTAATCAAATACAATAGCAGTTCTAGTTGTGATACATGCATGAAGTTAGACAGTTTAGGAATATCGATTTTCCCTACATAATTTGGCTGTTCATTCTTAGTGTCCTGATAACTGTGATCAACTTCTTGCCCTGAATTATGAGATATTACACAATTATGAGATATAACATATTTAAAAAAAATACTGAGCAAAATGAAAGTAATCGTTAAAAATTTGTATCTTTGACATGCGCTATCTTTCAGGTCCCAGGAGGGCCCACTTTTTAACAAGTTAGGATCTTTTCAGTGAACCTCCTCTATGTAATGTGACAAAAATTATTTCCTTGTTCGAGTCCTTTTTCAAGATATTATTGTCTAAAGACATCTGCGTCGCGCTGAATTCGTCAAGTACGCAGCCTCTGAAAGTCTGACAGAACTGTGTTGAATATTTATATTTATATTATACTTTTATTTAATATTAATTTATATTTTGCAGTAAATAAGTCAGTCTTTCATCTCTGATGTTTTGACTGCGTTGAGTTTGACGAATTCTTTTCGACAGTGCATAAGTTACATTGTACATAATTGTTTACGCGCATCGATCTTCAAATCTTTATGTTTTGTTTTGTCGACGCAAATTGTGGATTGAAACAGAATTATTGTCAGTCAGAGCAGAACTATCAGCCTGTGATTCCGAAATTATTTTCAGTTTTATACGTTTTCTGTTCATATTATTTAATATAATATATCAAGTAAGTTAATATTTATATATCAATTATATTTTATTTTTAGAACTTCATATACAGTAAGGAGCATAACTGATTCCACACACTTCAAATCAGAATAACTTTTATATGAATGGACCAAACGACTTCAATTTCTCTGTAAGGCTAGAAGAATTAGTTTAGTAAATGACGTCTAATAAATAAATTGAATAAATGCATTTGGTCGGAATTGTGAATTGCAATTTTTCAAGATTTTCGGCCTTAACAAATTTTTCTCAATAATGTAAAACTTAAACATTTTATCTATTCGCATTAAATAGCGAAAATATTAAATACATTATAGAATAAATAATTTATAAAACTGTTTTAAATTAATAAAAACGGTTAAACAAATATGAAATATATTAAGTTAAAAATCATTGAGAAGGAATTATTTTTTTTTATATACAATTCAGTTCAAATTTCATTGCAATATCTTCAGTGGTTTAAGAGTTATTCAAAGTAAAGTATTTGAAGTGCTTCTTCAATCGAGCCCACTGTGTGCCGGGCCGACTAGGTTTACACGCGTTTAAGTCGCGCTCAGATTGGTCCGTGTTTTTCATTAATTACTCCTTAATAAAGCCGCGGACGCCATTTTTGCAACGGAAAATGTTGCTTCAGATGATCTCAGGAACTTCCCATTTCCGGACGTTGAAGGAATTTAGAGACACCCTGTAGAGGTTGGAAGTCGCGCACTTAAAAGTTTCCGGTGGCTGGTTTCGCAGCGACAACGGAAGTAGAGCCAACAAAACGTTTGTTCCATCGTTGGCTCCAATTCCTCGCGGTTCACTTAAATCAAATTTCAAGGAAACTTAATCATAGTTCCGCGCATCCAGCTCCTCTCGGTATTACCGCCAGGGGACACGGATCGCGCACCGTAACAAATTTCACGTGCATTTCAACATTTCCCTTCGAACGAAGTCGAGCAACTTTAAAAAGTAAAAGAAGTAAAATCAGTTAAGTGGAAAAAATTAACAGTCATATGTTCTTGGGGCATGTATCGACGTAAATAGACGGCGATCATTTCGAACATTTATGATTTACAAGTATTCTGCTTCCATATTTTAGTTTTATACGTTTCTTCTGTACGTGACCTTGAATGACCTCGAGTAATTATAGCCACTGAATTCGTAATTAAAGGGATTATCATTGTAGATGTTTAAAAAGGGTGGTTCCATTAACGAAAATGATGGTGACCTTGATATCTTAAAAAAAAACAATTACATAAAAACAAAAACTGTTTGGTATGAGCCCCCTTTTACCATTCAACTTAGTCCTCAAGACATTTACTGTATCTTTGAAAACAACAAAGATATTTGAGGTGATAACGTTAGGTGACTCACCCTGAATACCCAAAGAAATAAAGGTAAATACGAGGGTAGTCCCAGAAGTACCCGACTTAACAAAGAAAACAAAAAATTGGGGAGAAAATAACTTTATTTCTCAACGTAGTCTCCTTTTAGCTCGATACAGTTTTCCTAGCGATGTTCAATAGCTTCGATACGCTGTTTATAGTGAGATCCGTCGAGCTCCTCAAAATAGCCATCAACCGCAGACTCCACCTCTTCATTGTTGGCAAATCTTTTACCACCGAGCCATTTTTTCAAGTTTGGAAAGAGAAAATAGTCTGAGGGGGCTAAATCTGGCGAATAGGGTGCGTGAGGAAGCAATTCGAACTTTAACTCATTGATTTTGGCCACCGCGATACCGGATGTGTGAACTGGTGCACTGTCCTGATGGAACAACACTTTCTTTCTCGCTAAATGCTATTGGTGGCTGTCAAACAAATACTAAACAACGTAGCATCTTCAGACTTCAAACTTAAGCTTTATAAATATTGTACTTTTGGCTATAGTAAGTTCTCAAATAACAACCGCCAGTTATATGTCAAGGTCGGGTACTTCTGGGACTACCCTCGTAATTCCTCAGGGTAGCATCTTTACGCTCTTAATATTCGCAAATTAAAGATATTAGAACCCGTCATGCTGACGTTAAACCTAGTGCTAACAATCGAGTGTGAAATTGATTGCAAAAATTACGTGTAATTCAAATATTTTCTCAAAAATTTGTTTTGCAATGAAAATCAGCATGAAGATTGTGATTTCCTCTTTACAAGGACACCACATCCGTTGACATCGGTAGCCGCATCTGACGTGTAGGATTTTTCTTCCACCTAGAATGGCGATTCGGTCGGGCGTCGCGTAAAAAGTTCCGTCGCGTCGAATCGACTGAGATTGACGTTAACGTGTACTTGCTTATCTATCCGTCTACCACGGACGGACATTATGATGGTCTTCTTTCGAGAAGTTTCACAACCTTGCGTAATATTTCTCCCCCAAGCTGCCGACCAGCTTGCTACTTTTTCTCTGTTCTCTTTCGATTAGTTCTATAGCCTGCGTGAGAAACGATTCTGACGTTCCATCGATCACTGACCGCGCCACAGATTACAGATAGGAAGGTGGTTCCGTGCGTGTCGTTGCGGCACCGGCATCTATTTACCGATACCTCTCCGGACAAAGAGTAATTGCCGGCTTTGCAGGCTCTCTTGTCCTGTCATCAAAGCCTGCCTCGGCCAGAGACCGTGAATACTCTAATTTGCCTGCGTGAAAGCGTTCTCTGGTTACCGTGAACGTGTGCGTCGCATAAATTCCTCGGCTTAGAAAGAACCGTCCAAAACTAGCTTTCTGTTAATCGAAAACGTAATCGCGCGCCTGGCAATACCAGCTTATCGACTACTTTACAGTTTTGTTCGTAGCTTCTAAAAGGTAAACGATAATTAGAGCGACCATTTTCATGAGCGGATTCACCCTTTCCGAAAAGAACATGCTTCGGAACTGAAACTCTGTTGAGCGTTTTACTCGTGTACATAAATCAAAATGGTTTTTCTTTCGTTGGTGCTACTCGTTGACTTTGAATCTTAAATATCTATTTACATTTTCTAATTAGAGAATAGTACATTTCCATCCGTAAATAGTCAAGTGATATCTAAAACTATGTATTGAAATTGTATTATTGAATTACTTATTACAATTCCAAGCGATGTAAAATTTTTATTTGTTTGCTATGAGGTTGAAAATTGACAGAAAATATTTTCTTCGGCTGCTCTTTACTTTACCGGACTCCGAATTTTTGCCTTTCTCTTATAAATTATTATGTATTTGGTATTTAATCCAGTAGATTTGTACCCGGGGAACCTGCAGATCGAATTTTTCGTTAAAATTACGTTTGCAAAAAATTTTCAAGTTTGAGGTTATTTCAAGGTTATAGTATAGTACACTGTTAAATTCGTCTCGACGTCAAGAACAATCCTGTGATGTCCAAAACATATAGTGCCCTTTAAAAAAGTCAAGGTGACCTTTACTTTTTTACGTAAAAAGCATTTTTTCAGATTTAAGAATATTACTTTTGCCTAAAACATTTTTCAATGGCACTACTGAAAATGCTTAAAAAATGGTGACATAACTTAACAGACACACCCTGTATATTTTCTAAGTGAGACTCTTTTTTATGCGGTCTCTCTCCACCGCATAAATGGATTTTCTTTAATATGTTGTGAAAAATTATTTGTTATAGCTGTTTATGAAGTTTGTGAATATTTTGTTTGTGTGGTTTTTTTCTGCGGTCCCTATCTACCGCACAAAAACAGGTTTGATCGTATATTATTTACGCTGAGGGCAGTTCTAGTTAGAGTGGTGATTCGCGCTCATCATTGCGTGGTGGGGATGACTTTCATCGCGGAAAATGCCATTATGGAAGACGGTTTGGCTTACACGATTTCGGGATGTTGTAAACGTGATAACTTTAGGACCACACACACACAGGGCTCTGGGTCAGTCGGACGGTCGGGTAATCGATTGGTCGGTTGGTCGATCGAGGCGTTATGCGTCAATGACGATGCGCCATTGTTTCCTTTACGCGACAGTGTTGCTATTCAATTTTCGGATACATCTGATGATCAGGTATGGGCCATCAATGCGGCACACAGTGGTCTAGAAATCAGTTCTAGTGCGAACTAATTATTGTGCGAGGAAAAAATTGACATTTTGTGTGAAAATGACTTTTAAATATTTGAGTAAAGTAAATAAAACATAATTTACAACACTGACTACTTGTTTATTAATATAATAATTATTAATCTAACATTCATTAAAATTTCTTAATGGCCTTCCAACTCTTGCGGGTTCAAGTTCGTGAATATCAATCTCATTAAAGGGGAATACTATGGTCGATTCTAACAAAGTCTTCTTTTTTGATAGAATCTATCTTAATAATTATTGCCTATTTCCCAACATTTCTCAATATTATTGATAATGTTCTCTAAAATTCCTTCAATATTGCGTCCGCTCACATTCCTTCCGGTAAAAATAGCCTCTAGTAATCCACTAAAGCAATCCTTTCGTTTCAAATTCTTCAATTTGAACCATTCTTCGAACAACTCTAAGCGGGCGATCATAAATACGTTTACTAAAATATTAAAATAAAATGATAATGGGATTGCGGGGGATCGCGTTTTCTCTTTGCCGTTTATGGAGATGAAGTAAGCTTTCAATTGGGTGCCTCATGAGTTAACATTGAAAAATTTAATGGATCGACATCTTCGGCGACCCGTCAAAAATTAAGAGAGCTTGGCTGAGAAGTTTTGATACATCCACCGTATAGTCCTGATATTGCACCATCAGACTACCATTTTGTTTCGGTCTCTACAGAACTCTCTTAATGGTGTGAAGTTGACTTCAAAAGAGGCCTGTAAAAATCACATATCGCAGTTTTTCGCCCAGAAATCACAGAAGTTCTACAGCGACGGGATTATGCTTTTATCTCAAAAATGGCAAAAGGTGGTCGATCAAAACGGCACGTACTTTATTTAATAAACTTCATTTAAAATATAGAAAAAAACTTGATTCATTTCTGCATTAAAATACGGAGAAACTTTGTCCCCAACCCAATATTTTTCGTTCAAGGTCATTTGGAGGTCACGATGTTAATGGTCGTTGCAATCGATGCAAATGCTGTGTGCCACAATGACAGTGCCCACATCATTAAAATATCCAATGTTAACCCTTAGCACTCGAGTGGTGACCCAGAAAGAGAGAGAGAGAGAGAGAGAGAGAGGGTCACCACTAATAATTGCTATACCATTATTTAAACTATTGTTTAGATGATTAAATATGTTGGTATCTGATTAATTACTATACATTTAAGTATTGTATGAGGTGTTATATCAATTCCATATCAATAAAATGAAAAAAAAATTATATAGAATCGAATAATTCTAGGTCGGAAGAAATGTTTAATTTTCGAGTTAAAGTAGCTTCGAATGCAAAGGGTTAATAAGCGGAGAAATGTTGATGACCTCGAGAATTCTAAAAAATGATGTTCAAACAAGTTGACTACTTCTTTGTTTTGGCAAAAATAAACAGATATTAACGAGTGCAGGATAAAAGAAACAGCAGGAACTTTTAGCAATTTGGAACCTTGCTTAAAACCCTATCAAATTGTGGTATTCAAGAAACTAGATTTACATTTGAATAGAATAATGAACAAATCTTATTTTTAAACAAATTAGAATAACTAAAATCGAGTTGCACAGCTGGATTTCTTCTTTGAGAATATGTATACAACTATTGCTAGTTAAACCACCTCTCTATACAGGGTGAGTCTCGTAACGTGACGATCTCAAATATGTTTGTTGTTTTCAAAGATACGTCAAATGTCTGAAGGACAAAGTTGAATGGTAAAATGGGGCTCATACGATACCAAAAAAAGTTTTTGCTTTTATGTAATTTTTTTTAGAAATATGAAAGTCACCTTCATTTTTTTAAATGGGATGAGGTGTTTTTTAATACATCAATCGATGCAGCTGGACATTCGTTAGAAAAAAGTACTAACCTATGTATGTCGAAAAGTTAGTATATAGTTCAGGAGATATTTCAAATTAAATAACTCTAAAATACCATTAGTTAGAGTTATTTAAATTGAAATATCTCCTGAACTATTAACTTTTCGACATACATAGGTTAGTACTTTTTTATAACGAATGTCCAGCTGCATCGATTCATGTATTAAAAAATACCACATTCCATTAAAAAAAGTTGACCTTTATATCTCCTTGATGTCTCCCCCTTAAAAAAAATTAATGACATCAGATTACGAGCGCCTCAATATCAAGTAAGTTTGGTCTGATGCATTTTTTTCTATCTTCAAAAGCAAGCGAGTTATTCAGGTGACCTGTTTTAGGTGCCCCACCCTGTATATGGTACTCAGCACTATAGAAGTGTTGTAAGTAAAGATTTTTCATATTTGTGAAAATGGTGGAGATATTTCAGGTGATCAATGGTATTTTAACTTTACGATTCTCAGTTTTCATACTGCCATTCTTGGCAGCACGAAGTAAGTACCTACGTTTTGCCAAAAATACATTAAGTTTTGACAAGATTAGCAGTAACTGTACGAGGACCGAACAAGTGACCGGATTTAAGTTCTGATTTGGTAATTATTGAATCCCATCAGAAATTGTGATTAAAATTCACCTCCGGAAACCATAATTCATTAAGCTTTTTTATGCAACCCTGTAGATTTTGGCGGGAAAATTCCGAAAATCCAAGTATTAACGTTAGGAATTCACAGGCACAAAAGTTATGCGTGTTTAAAGTTCAACGATTTTAAGCGTTTTTGATAGGTTTGGGCGCCGCCATGTTGGCATATAGTGAGCGTCACGCGCTGTCTAACAAGCGGAGCCACTAGATGGCAGAACACGTACATGGTGATGTCGATAACGTAGATTTGCAAGTGTGCTCGGTCCCCCGCCCAAGAACCTAACCACAACTAACTTGAACTATACCTTCTCTCTGTATATTTCCATTGCTGCTCGATAACAGCTTGTTCCGGAATAAAGTATACATGTAAAGTGTACTAGAAAATCGAATGACATCTCAAAAATTGCCTCTCTACGTTATCGACATAGCCGGGCGCTTGTGCTGCCATCTAGCGGCTGTATATACCAACATGGCGGCGCCCATACCTGCCAAAAACACTTAAAACCGCACAACTTTACACACGTATTACTTTCGAACCAGTGGCTTCCTATCATAAAGACTTGGATTTTCAGTATGTTTTCTCCAAAATCTGTAAGATTACATTAAAACACTTACAAATTTTTGGTTTCCGTAGGTGAAGATCAGCCTGGAAACGTGTTAAATACATGCATGCGCTTAATACTATTATAAATGTGAAGTGTTAGTAAGAAATTTGAAAATCAAAACATTGTCTCCGCTTGTTGGCATCTTTACAGACGCAGTGCCTGAACAAGTCGTTTTTGAAATATTTTGAAATTGTGCGTGCACAGTTCGAAAGACTAACATATCTTACCAACTACCTGTAATGAAAGTTGCAACTATTACACATGATACAAGAGAGTAAAGAAATAAAATGTGTGCAACGAGCGTTGATGGCACGGAATTCAACTACTTCAGAGATTGCGCTACATTTCCCGGTAAATATCAAGCAGCGTACTTCTCCTTCACCATATGAATCCTATCCACACAATTATCATATTTTTTACTTTGCGTGCAATTTTATGAAGGTTTCAATTTTGCTGTGCATTTACTGCACTCTGTCGCAACTCGTATCATAGCCACGCATGCGTAATTCTGGCAGCCCTTACATATCTCAATCGTTCTCTATCCTGACTCGCACTCTCACTTTCAATTTTCTTCGCACACGTTCGTAACACTCGTTCGTCACACATTCTCTCGACATGATCTTTGGCTTTTTGCCGTTTGATTTATCTTTTGCTTTGGAAACGATACAGATACCCTCCGTTATGCTTGAACTGTAGAAGCCGGGACAGTCGGCCACGACGAGCGAGGCTCCGGGGATTGCCGCCCGCTACGACTCTGCCAACACAACAACAACAAGACCGCTTCACGAGTCTAATTCCTAACCATCTAATTCGGTGGAAACTTGACTTAAGAGAAAATGGAAACTCCCGCACGCGTTAACTTTGTAAAAAACCAACAATCTGGAACTAGAGGTTTCAGCTTTTCAAACCATTTTTTAACGATATCGATACGGCAATTTTTGACGGAGTTATGATCACGTAAAGTGGGACCAATTTTTCGGGTTCGCACAAGTGATCCCTTAATTCTTTTGAGGAGTGTAGTTACAAAATTTGTACCAATTTTGTGATCGTTCCTAGTTGTGAACTTCTGGTTGAATAAAAATTGGTTAAAATATCTGTTCACGAATGTTTTTAATTTCTATAGTCCCTAGTGTACATATAAATTTTATTTGACACGTTTCGCTTATTTTTACATGAAGATCGCTCATCCTTCGATTGTACCGGACCCTGTTACTACGTTGTAGAATTCGGTTTCAATTTCAAAATCAATATCTCGCGTGTCTACGTGGTTTCCAACTGTTTTCGTAACGGACTACTTGTTTTTCTAATATTCCACAACGACAGAGAAAATAAAACTATTGGCTTGAATTGGTACGGTTACATATATGTAGATATCGTAATAAAGTAGCTATCTAAGCGCGACGGAGGTGGTCGTTCCAAGTCAGTGCGCTTGCCCCTTCCACTGGGGGCATAACTCCAATTTATTTATGGGACTTTCGCCAACTTATTTTCCTGATTAAAATGATACTAAACACGATATAATTTCAATTGTATTTAGCGGTTTAATAGACGGTATGCAGCAAGTTTTCGACGCGGACGACGCGGCCACAAAAAAAATAGTATCCGGTCCCGATCTGTGTCACAGCACAGAGCCGAGAATCGGCTTAGATAGCGACTTTACTGTAAATATGCGATACCAGGGAGGAAAGCTTGCGTCTCCGTAAAATCATGTCGGCATTCCATTCTCTCTCAAGTCATAAATCGATCAACGAGATCTAAGGACAATGTCGGATCCCTGGTAAACGCGCGGGTGCTGGTTAGCCAACGGAATGTGAACCAACGAAAGAATAGAAAATGTAAGAAGAAATGGTGGTGGTGGTGGTGTGTGTGTGTGTGTGTGTGTACAGTCGAAGAGAGTTGTCACTCACTCGGCGTTGGTTTCCGGGGTTGGTAGGTCGCCGATGGTCGTCAAGGTGAGGGTGGACCAGTACAGCGAGCCGAGGTACTTTCTGGTGAGGGTCGCGTACTCGCCGGGTCTGTATGGGTAGACCCAGTCCCCTTGGAATCCTTCCGCCTCGCTGAGCAAGTAGTAAAAGCAGCCGAACCAGTGCGCCAGGATCAGTAGTATATGTATGAGATTCAGCACGCGCCACAAATTTGGATAAACCGTCCGCGATTCCACCATATAGTAATAGTTATAGACACGGTAAATCTTTAGGAACCTAGGAAACCTGAGCATGGGATTGGTGCCGAGGTACAATTGAAGAGGATCGAGCGGCAGCAACGCGAGCAGGTCCAGTATGAACGATTTCGATTGGAGATAATGGCTGGCCAGTTTCTTGCTGTTGTAGACCATCAGGCCTTGCTCGAGGTATCCGGTGCGAAATTGCACGGCCACGTCCAGGAAGAAGACCAGGTCCGTGAAACCGTCACACGCGAACCAGGCTGCCGGCGCCAGCGCCTGCAGTTCCGGTAAACTTTGCCGCACGATTAGAGTCCAGAGATTGTAGAGGACGCAGCCTGACAGAAGCATCAGCCAGTAGTAATAGAAATTCTCGTCAGGGTTGACCACAGTTCTCGGCGGCTTCTGCGGCCTCCTCCGGCGTCGTCCGCCGAAATCTTTATTGTCGGCCGCGTTCCCCTCTCCCTCGCCTGTGTCTAATGTCTCCTGGCTCTCCGGGATCTGTCTCGTCGAGAACCTCTTCAGGAAAGAGTCCTCGCGCTTCAGCGGCGGTTTCTTCTGGATTGTCGATATCGCGGAGGACAGCTGCACCGTTGTCCGCAGTTTCATCCACCGCTGATTGCTCTTCGTCCTGGGAACAGAAAAACGGATAGATCGACAGTCAAGGACGAATGGAATAAGCACGCTTCGACGTACAAGCGATACAGACGAACAATCCAAAAATTTCTCGCGACGGTACGTTCTTGTATTCATATTCGAATACGAATATACGTATTAGCATCTCTAATTGTAACGGAAAATGAAGAAAATGTTTATGTATGTCGATTTTGACAAAATCTGGTTGTTTACTCGTAAATTAGTAGTTAAATCAAATCTCGACGTTTGACACCTGTTACTTATGTGTTCCTGAGAGTAGACATCTTTGAAGAAAACAAGAAAACTTTTAAATCTTATCTAGTCAGTTGATAGTCATTTATGAATGCATGTTCATACCAGGATGGAAATGAGAGTGCTCACGCCGGGGGTCTTTTCTGCCACGACTTTTGTCGGTGTAGACAGTGACAGAGCATACCCGGGTTTAGCTTGGAACATACATGGGATGGGGGGCTGGTCCCGAGGGTGTGCGTAATTTTTTAAAAATTAAAGCTGAAACTTTGCAGAATATGGGCAAAATAGGGAGATTATGGTACGAACGTTTTTTAACCTTGAGAAAATTCGTTAAACATGTAGAATTTCAAGAAATCGATTTTGCAATATCCTGAGATCGTAGACAAATTTTGAGGCCAGATTTGAAATCAGCGTGAAAAAATCTACGGGAAATGAAGTACAGCATGTTAAAAAAAAAAATTTTCCGCGCGTGGTATTGGAAAAACCACAATTTTCTTGAAATTGTGCAAGTCTAACGAATTTTCTCAACGTTAAAAAACGTTCTTACCATAATTTCCCTATTTTTCCCATATTCTGCAAAGTTTCAGCTTTAATTTTTAAAAAATTTCATCGCTCTACCTCATTTCTATCGAAAGTTGTTTGATTTTGAATTGAGTTTCGACCAAATTGCCCACTGTGCACCGTGGGCCCAGGTTCGAGTCTCCCGTCGTAGTAATTTTTTTTTATACTTTTTTTCATATTTTAGATATATTTTTATTGTCCACAAAGGGTTAATTGAAAATGATACTTATTGTTTTATAAAAGAAACACTAGATCTATTACTACATACACAAGAGATTATAATTATATTAAAATAATTTTATATTAAAATAATACATAACGAACAAAAATGATATAATAGAAAAAACCATTACTACATATACGCAAAAGATAATGATTATAAGACAATAATGAAAAAAAAAGTATGATATAAAAAAAAGTTACTGCGACGGGACTCGAGCCCGGGCCCACGGCGCGGCGTAGCAGTTCAGCTCGCTGCCGATATACGCCACACCATTACTTGGCAACAGAGTGAACTATGTAAACTGACATGTTACGTCCACAGAACTTTAATTTGTAAATATCTCGAAAATTACTGAGTAGTTGCCCCTATAATGGGGTATATTCGTAATCAGGGGAACGAGAGATCTATAACTCTGTAAAGTCTCAACTAAATCTGTGACGCGAAGGCTTTGCATTCTCCTTGTTAGATTGGTCTCCTCCGCCGGACTTAGAATGGGACATTACTGTACTGACAAAAGTAGTGGCAGAAAAGATCCCGGGCGTGAGCACATTCAGTTCCACAACAACGGGGCATTAATTTATTGATTTTGTAATCAATATTGTACTACAACTTCTCTCGAAACGAACAGCCAACAATCTGAATATATCTTTCTTGTTGATACTGTGACCTTCAGCCATGTGAATAGTTCTGTGACACGTATGAACATACATAGACATATTAACTAACTAATTAAATATTTGATAAGGCACTTTACGTTCTTACAACGAATTCTATGATTCAGTTAATCACTATGAATAGTTTCACAAAAAAATCGCAATACATCCGATATTTTACGTAACCAGATTATATTACTTGATAATATTTTCTTAACTTCCTAGAAACGAGCGTAGTTTGTACACGGGAAGCAAGCTGCTTGTAGTTCGCACCGTCTGATTGATGAATGTTCTCGGTGCAAGAAAATTCCGCGAAGAATTAGAATTTTAACGGCCCACACGTTCGTGAGACTCCAATAAGTCATTGCAAAACGGTATTTCTTCATGAGTTGACGTTTTACACCATGTATGGATTATTTATGAAAAATTCAGTTTCGTGATTCGAATAACATCTTGTAAGTTCTATGCGTTGTAACAGATTAGTATAAATTAATCGTAATCAAAGTTACAATAGTTTCACAGTTAGTATTATATCTTCATGGATTAAACAGTAATTATTACTGAAATATTTCACATGTATTTTCTTATTAACCATTCTTATATTTGGGACAAAAATTATTTTGGTAATTGCACAGCTAAAAGAAGAGCAAAAATAAATAGCATTGTAAAACTGCAATATTTTAGAATTTAGAAGATTGAATCTATTTTTAGTTTAAAATAGTTTAAATATAGAGGACACAGAAAATACACAAAAATATTTGGAAATGTAATCCCACTGCTTTCAATCTCTCCCGAATAAAATACAACTTCGAAATATCAAAACTTATATGTCGAAATCTGTTTCGTTTCAATCGTTCGGATGCGGATGATTATACTAACAAGAGTGGCGCTTGAATGCATCAGCTTGCGTGGAATCTGGGTTTTAAGGATAAAAGACTCGAGACTTTTCTGGCAGCAAGAGATTTTCCTCTTCGGCGTTTCTTAACTAAATGGATTATCTTAATCCATCAGCAAGACCGGTTTGAAAGTAATGAAGCAGTAGAACCGAGAAGGCTAGTAAATTGAATAAAATGAATATTATTCATACATGCAATGAAAGAATTGGTAATTTCCAAGATTATTGTATAGAAATACGGAATTGGGCATTTGATGACACGTCAATGGAAGATAGGATCTGTTACATGTTTGCTAAAATAAGAATATACAGGGTGTCCCGTAACTGGTGGTACAAGCGAGTAGGGGGTGATTCTACGTGAAAAATTGAATCGAGAATGTAGAATAAAATTTTCTCATATGACGCTTTATTTTCGAAAGAAATAAGTTTGAAAATTTGTCGAGTACGCGTGCACTTACTTACTGTTTCGAGTGGGAGAGTACTTCCGTGCTTCTTGCAATGTTTACAAACATTGTCAACATGATGATATCGACAAATTTTCAAACATATTGTTTTCGAAAATAAAGCCTCATATGAACAAAATTTTATTCTACATTTTCGATTCAATTTTTCACGTAGAATCACCCCCCACTCGCTTGTACCAACAGTTACGGGACACCCTGTATGTTTAAAATAAGAAAATAATTAAGAAAAGTAAAAATATTCAATTTCTACAATAATTTCTCAGATCGAACATGCCTGAAAGTTTAAACACAACTGATAGGAGCAAGAATTATCAAATCAGCTAACAAGTTTCATTTCCTACTGTGGTCATTTCGTTTTACGTCGGACATTAAACGTTTTCTTTGTTCGAACAACCTTTTTGTCTTCGATATGGTACAAACTACGCTTGGATCAACACAATTAGGTGAATGAAATACAAGCATTTGGTACCGGTGTGTTAGGTACCGTACGTTCTCCAAGAAATTTATAGACATCCCGGAAGAGCACAAGCATAGCTCTCCCTAATGCTGTTCCTAAACGCTGACAAATAGTTTTAATGCAAACAATGTTTCCTATTGAAAACAGGAAATGCCGTAGTTAGAAGACAACTTATTAGGAAATTGATGATAGGAGTCCCCCCCATTATTTCTCGTGTATAGACACACGAACTGTTTGTCACTGAAAGAGATCGGGGGTGGCTCTTTTGCGCACAGACGATTGCGCACAACGGTATGGCACACGGTTCTTTTGGAACGTAATATTGGACACAGTGGGTGTTCGCTCACGCAAGGATTGCCCACACGGTCAAGACACACACTATGAATTACACACATGTAGAATTGGACACATGATAGATTGCGTACAGAAAGAATTCAAGCTGTTGGTTATCATCGTGAGTTGCGTGCGCACATATCTTTTGGACACAGTATGATTGCGCACAAGAAGAATCGGACACATCTGAAGGATAAGGCGTTAGTTTTAAGCGAAGCGGTAGCAAACCAGGATTTTGAAGGTTATTTTTGTTTTTATAAAAGCGAGCGAGAGGGACACTGGTCAGGGTTAGGCAGAGTAAAACCGATCCACGTTGTTCCGACTTTGATTTAAGGATAATACTGCACTCAACAAAAAAATTAAGGAATCACTTGTGTGAACCCGAAAAATTGGTACCACTTTACGTGATCATAACTCCGTCAAAAATTGCCGTACCGATATCGTTAAACAATGGTTTCAAAGCCTGAAATTTTCCGTGCGCAATCCATCATGTGTCCAATTCTACATGTGCGTAATTCATAGTGTGTGTCTTGACCGTGTGTGCAATCCTTGCGTGAGCGAACACCGACCGTGTCCTATATCAGGCATGGCCAGAAATAGCACGCGTGCTAGCGATTCTAAAGGAATACCCCCACTTCTCCCAGCTGCGCGTCTCGCTCCCCGTGGCAGCCATAGTGCTCGGAGCAACTAAGGCCGCCAAGTGGATTGAGACGCGCGGCCGGGAGAAGTGGGGGAATTCCTTGAGAATCCCTAGCACGCGTGCTACTTCTGGCTAGTGTTGCATAAAGCTCGAGTCTTCGAAGCTCCAGAGCTCAGTCGTAAAGGGTTCTTCTATAGAAACTTAGTCTTTAAGACTGAGCTCTGGAGCTTCAAAGACTCGAGCCTTATACAACACTACTTCTGGCCATGCCTGTCCTATATTACCGTGTCCAGAAGAACCGCGTGCCATAGCGTTGTGCGCAATCGTCCGAGCGCAAAAGAAGGCCTCTCAAAGAGATCTCGGCTTGCTGCTATAAGTTATGCAATATGTTTCACAAACTTCTACCGGGATGCATCGTGCAAACCGATTAAACAATCAAATATTGTATGTTTTAGATCCCCGGATCGCTTTAAAAAGCCTCGTCGGACTCTTCACATACCACGTCCATGCATGGTATACAGATCACGCATCACAAATCTTCTTGCATCACGTTCTACAGTTTCTCCTATGGACATAATTATGTCATACGCGCACGTATACACGTAATGTATAAATATAACTATGCTTATTACAAACAGGCAGTCCTACTTTCGTTCCATTCACCGAAAACCCACTGAAAGGAAAGAAACACACCATTCTTCACAGAGGCGATCGACGTCACCACGTTAGAATCGTTGTTGTGATCTTTACGATCATTAATACGTACATAGCATATAGTCTATAGATATAGTATATGTATATATCTAGTTCTATGTAGCAGAGATGGTAAGGTGATTCTTGCTTGAAATAAGAAGTGAGCGAGAATCAGGTAAGATCAGTTCAGAATCAGAGCGTCAGTTGGATGAGAGGCAGACAGACAGACAGACAGACAGACAGCAGACAGACAGCAGACAGACAGACAGACAGACAGACCGACAGACCGACAGACTGACAGACAGGTATAGACAAACAGACAGAGAGACAGAAACACCGAGATAGTGGAAACTAAAAGTAAACTTTCTGTATACCACTACGCATTCTTTAATCGTTAATACACCTATGTCAAGTATATCAAGTTATGTTGAGCCCAGTATACCAGGATTGTATGCAAAAGTATCTAATTGTAAGTATTTTGTACACGTGTGTTTGTGTTCGAGTATACGTCCCTGTTTGCGGCAACTGTTATGTGTGTGTGAAAAGTGATGTGGTTTTATCTAGTGGATAAAAGACAATTGGAAATCAGTGGTCCTTCTCTAGTTAAACTAGTTAGTAAGGGGAAGCAGATGCGACTAATAGTGTCAAGCATCAGCATTCGTTCGATAGTGTACTATTGTTACATTAAGTAATTCTTACATACCTGTCCCTTGATTCGAGGTAAACTTAAGCGAACTTTTAAGAAATCGCCGGAGCATATAGCTCAAAAGAAATATATTTGAAATTTACATGTTACAGGGTGACAAGAAATAACGGAGTTAAACGTTTCTTATTATAATTCTGTCAATTCGACGAATTTTGAAAAACCAAATGATAACAACCATAACATAGACCTTTAGTATTCATATATTTAAGAAGTTTCGAAGTGGCCACCCTTTGAGTCGATTCAGAGGCTCAAACGTGTTTTGAAATTTTCGGCTATGGGCCGCAGCTCTTCTGGCGTCATTGACTGTATCCGTAGAGGTACGCTGGTGAGTTGGTGAGTGTAGCGCGCGGGCGCGTTGGAAAACAACGAAGGGGCAATAGTAGGCTATGGTGGGGGTATGGTTTAGTACCACAGTACCACAGCCTTGGCATCAGTGGGTCTTGCCTCAATTGAGGCAAAAATGCCCATCCCTGCTCTATGCGGCGGATGCTAGTGGAGGACAGTAGGCGCTACGATTGAGATTACTCAATCTATGCATGGACATAACAAGCGTGTAAAAATTGTACATACGCACAGCAAAGGGATCCCTATATTTTTATAGCTCTATTAAGTAGTCTAATGTAGAACATTTAGCGATTATCCGATTTAATTTATTATGTCTCATAAGAATTCAGGGATAACTTTCAATCGGGAACTCTCTAAGCTTCTTCGCAACTACGTTTCTATATCAAAGTCTACACTTCTTGCATTCCAATTTTTCATGCAGACGACATTGTGCTCCTTAGACATTCTGAATACGTTACGAACTTCCAAACGAACGATTCTGTTTTCGTCGCATATACTGTGTAGAAGTTCTAAATTCGTGACAATGAGAACCATTTTCGGCCACAACCGTTGACTCTGACGTTTTGTGGCTATTTGAAAGAAATATTATTGGACCATATTTCTGGAACTGTCCCAATGTTTAAGTGTGTAATGGAATGGATAGTGTCAACGGAAACAAATTGATTTCTGACATAATCGTATGTAGAACTGTGCGATGAAATTCCTGTGTATTTTATTTGTTTACTTAGTTGTTCCGTAAAATTCGTTCTAACAATTCCATTACTGATCACCTACTTCTGTCATGCTACTATGGACTATAGACGAACATTTAGAATAAATAAATCAGTCTGTATACTGTAAATCACTTTACTTTGTACTGATTAGTTCTTAGTTGACTTCGGTATGTGTAATTAATACAAACGCGTCCATTTCATCTAGAGAATATGGAACGTTTATTTAATAAGAAAAATGTAATAATAATAAGAATGTATGCAGCCATAAAATCATACAACGTTTAACGAGAAACACTAGATTATCACTTAAAAAGAAAGAGACTAGGATATCTACAATATTTTTCGTTCTTGTAATTTGAAAATTTCTAATTTAAAAAGAAATTAATTCTCAGTGTAGAGTATTCTGAATGTAATTTTTATTGTGAATATTTTGGCAATCTTTATCGTTATCTTAATTATTAATAATTTTATTTCATCTAAAAAGAAACGCGTAACATTCATATTTGTTAGACTTTGTTAAAATCTTCATCATGAGTCTGACTCGTATAAATACGGCAAGGCAATGATTTTAATAAGTTCAAAGTAATACACATGGACATTCTTATATTCTTTTTAATATTTCTACTATCCTAAATTGCATCGGCTCATTTTTATCAGAAATGCATAAAATCCACAGTCTAATTATTACAAACCAATCAAATTTTTATTTAATTGCTTGCTACTATTTATTTTTACTTCCAGGTGATCTTTTTGCTCAAAAAGCTATCTCGGAAACTCGTACCGAACTTGTACCGAATTGAATATGGAAATTGCACTTAAGACTATATGTGCATTGCTGTCGTTTGTCCTGCGGCGGAACGATACTGCGGTTTCCTTTACGTCGTCGTAGCTGGTCGTAGCTCTCTAATGCAGCGACACTTGCGGAGATATCGCTGCAGCGGCGAAAATTTGAAGTATCGAAGCTGGTTGCGAAGGCATAAGCTTTGACCGAAAAAATTCGCTGCCGACGCACTGACACCGCGAATTCGTGTTGCCTACTGTAAGCTTAGACTAGACCATACACATATGTATGTTGTTCTTACTAGCCTGTTTTTTTAGTAAAGTACATAAGTTCTGAGGAAATAAATACGAATTTTGTGTTATCAACGTGTACATTACAATTCTTCCTTCAGTGCATCGTGTTGCCGTTTGGCAACAATGCATTTCTGGCTGTACATTCACTGCAGGAACGTTTGGATGCTTTTTACGCATTGTAGCCACAAGGCAACGAACCGCTCACATGTATTTGTATACGGTGCGCGCCATTCATGCGTCGTAGATTTTCTAACGTCAAATATGGCAACATATGATAATTTTGTAATAAAAAATATTTTCACAAAGATGTGATTTTTTCCTTATTTTTCCCTTAATATGCACTCTTTTTTTTTAGTAATGTTTGATAAATAGAAACTGTAAACAAAAAATCGTGCACTTAAGGGTTAATTTTTTCCAAATTATAAGTGACGAAATGAGTTAACCATATTTAAAATAATAAGAGTCAAATAAAAATGGACGAGTAATAAAATAAAATATATGTTACAGTTACAGTTTCCACAAATATTAATACACAAAGAATAAGATAGGGCGACGAATCCCCCCTTTCCCCTCCAGGTACACTTTAGCTTCGTAGTACTGCGACTTCTCAACAGACTATAGCATCATCAAATAGATGAAGTAACCTTGCAACATGACATGTTATCTAAAGCCGGGTCTATAAGTACCCAATCGGCCAGGCCTGCTCCGAGCAGACATCAAGCACGCCATAGCGAGCAGATGACGGGCATTAACCTGTCCGAGCGACGCTCGAAGCATAGAATACTTGAAATCTGGACGAATCTGCCGGGCACACCCTGCCAGCATAAAGTGCTACCTCTGCTGACGCAGTTACGTGGTATTCTCCTGGCAGCGTACGCCCGGCAGATGCTTCCGGACAGATGGAAGGCAGCTAGCTCGTTCCTGGATTCTTTGTAGAGCTTATGAAGTTATTAGTCAATAATCGTAATTGTGACTAGCGTTTGCCCAACTCTGGGTGAGACTCACACACTTACAAGTCACGCTCAGTGGGTTCCCCTTCCATATGTCCGAGCTAGGTCTTGGCTCGTGAGCGACACGAGAGCCGCTTACCAGCTCATGAGCCTCTTTCAGAGCTACGAGTTGTGCACGCCTGGTCTAAGGAATCGAATAGGTACCTAACCTAAAACTGAATACAACCTACAGCTGAAGTGAATCTCATTCAAAAAACAGGTACCAAAACGTAGCATTTTAGTTTAAAAAACAAAGGTGACCTTCACACGTCTGAAGCGACTCCACTAGCAACAAAAGATTAACGACACACTATGGCCTCTGTTGTCCGATGCAACTTTTATTTCGATAACTTTCCTACTACTACCATGCTTTCGGAGTTATTGTAGGTGGCAATAGTTAGTGCCTCACCCTGTATAAAAACCGACTTCGTCGTTGTAGGAATCGGATAAATATTCTATTTGTGTATGTCAAGCGATTACACCAACAACACGAAGCGTGCCAAGATTCTCGAGGTGCATTGCAATTAAAGTTGAGCAATCTGCAGTGTTTTTGACAGGTAAGGGCACCGCCATATTTGTTTATAGTGACGACCGCGTCCGCTTACTGAGCAGAACCGCCGGTCCTTGCCGCCGTCCCCCCTCCCCCGACCTAATCACAACCAACTCGGTAAGCGGCGCGTGACCGTCACTACTAATATGGCAGCGCCTTTACTTGTCAAAAACACTGTAGATTGCTCAACCTTAAGCAAGCATAACTTCTGAATCATTGACTCTACAGGATCGAAACTTCGATCTCCAGCCGTCCCGGGTACAAATCTACTGGATTACATACAAAAACACATCATAATCTGTAGGAGAAACGCACAAATTTTGAGTCCGGTAAAGTAAAGAGCAGCCGTTCGTATTATTTCTTTTATATTATTTGCCAGATAGCATATCAAAATTCTCGCGACTATGCGCTTCTACAAAATGATATAGTAGTCATGAGCATCATTAAAAGAATTATATTCCCTATCGACGCGACGGATTTTTCTTCGGAAATACCTCTTTCTCTCTTTCTCGACCTATAATATAAGGTCTGCAGTGCAGGGGTCACTGGCAATATGAAGCGAACTGTGTGGTAGGTCTTTATCGAGTTCTCTCGAAGGTTGTTAGTCTGGTCGTAAAGCTTTGGGTCTTCGCCCTGGATGTCCTTTGGGCTTATAATACTTAAATTTATAGTCTGCTGTAAAAAAGTGAAACGTTCGGGACTCGAGGTTGAAAACTGAACCGATTCTCTAACAGAATCATAGTATTATTACTGTTTGAAAACATTTTCTTAGCCCCAATAGGTGAATTGGAGTAGTAAAAAAAGTACTGTATCAATTATTTCGAGAGATTGTAACAAACAAATGTGTTACCTACCCATCGTATTGTAATTTGACAATTCTTGACCAATCAAAGAATCGGATCAATAGGAAAGAAGTAGGGCTATAAACTTCACTTTAGGGACCTAGAAATTTTGTAATTCTCCCCGGTCTACCCTATGCTTTTCTTCTAATTACCATTATTACAAGAAGGTTGACTATGCCAGTATCTTTTCTGTTTGTTATACGATGCATCATAAGCATCGCAAACACGTATCAGATCGGAGTGCAAAGGTAGCTGCGCTAGCAAGTTTTCGTCGCCATCGGGCAGATTTATAAGGCGGCCGAAATCGTTGACGAAGTGTGAAGCGATCAGCCATGTTATCTGGTACAAAGTGAATCTGACGTAGAGTATAGTAAAGTCGACATCAGAAATCAAAGAGGGCGGAATTGCGGTGGCAAGCGGGTAGCCGATACTTTCGTGCGGCATCGTCGCGTCGCCTCGATTGTAATGGCTGGTACGTACAGGAGGTAGAAGTGAACGAAACTGGGATGAGATGGTAGCCCAATTCTCCCAAAAACTTCTTCGCGTATACACTAAGCTTCGTGGGAATTGGTCCTCTCCGCAAAAATACTATCCTCGATATTAGACTTCTAGCGAAACTGAAAACTTCCAATTTACCCGGATTGCCACGAATAGATCGTTCGAAGAGAGAATTTCGAGTAGCGCATTAATGGGGCTGTTCAATGTAAACGCTGGCGAATTGATCAATTTTCGAGATTTGTTTTTCAAAGTGATGATACATCTTATGCTATAATTTTTGTTCGTAATTGATTTAGGTACTTTTTCATCATACAAAACAATATTTTTATATTAGTTTCAAGAAGTTGTATCTTGCTGGCGGAGATGATTCAACAAAAACAAAGAATAGCTAAATCGAGTTTGAAAATTCGGCGAACTCGCGTGCTGTTCATGACCTACCGGTTCTATTTGTTACAAATGCTAGGCACGCGAAACAATTTTATTCTACGTTTTCCACTTATGTTTTCATGTAGAATCACTCCTTTTTCGGTTGCTCCATCAATACTGGGACATCCTGTATAAGTAATTGTATTTTCAACAGTTTTCTTGAATTTTTCGGTTGTAATGCCATTATTGGTGTCATTTTCTCTATCATTTATTGTTTATTGGTTCCTGTGTCTTATGCTATTCGACTCGGGCAACGATGAAATTTGCATTCTTACCAATGTACAGCTAAATTATGTATCTATGTATAATACCTACTCAATTGTCATCATGCCAGCTAATAAGAGAGAAAGAGAGAGAGAGAGAAAGAGAGAGGGAAAAAGACAGAGAAGTATGTATACATGTATTTATACTGTTCCAATGACTTTTACCCCTAGTTGTTGACGGTCTCGCGGCCTGACGAGAGAGTTTCACAATGTGTTGCGTACCGATTTTGATGGAATTCGAAGAATGATATAGCATCCATAAAGAAGGAGGATCAATTTCGGCAATTGTACACAGAATTGAACTGTCATCGGAGAGTAATCCTGTGCGCCCCTTCTCCAAACTAATTCTAACCAACTTGAACTATACTTTTTCCTTGAGATACACAGTAAATACAGTAGCTAATACAGTAAAGTCGCGATCTAGCTCCATGAGGATTTCCACGACCACTGTCCCTTCGCCTACCTCTTCCACTGGGTGGGACATCCCTGCGAGGGGCCAAGAAGCTCGAGCTGCCGCGCGGTCCGTGTTTACATGCTGTCCTTTTACGTTCCGACATCCTTTGTACTTTCGGCGCGATCGGCGCGATCAACGCAGTCATAAAAAATATTTGCCCTACACGATCTCTGTCCCTGCTTGGAACAGGCGATGAGAGCTAGATAGCGGCTTCACTGTACAGCTGTTTTTGAGAAAGTATCTTCTCAATAAGTTGGTCTGGGTTAGGTTTCATCAACGCTAATTAGCTGGACGAAAATCATAACGTATTTCCGTAAAAAATAGATGCCGCACCGTGTAGTGGAGTCCGTGTCTAAATTTCTAAACATAAGATAGTGGTCGGGTGCCGATCAGCAACACGAACGCCGCCCACGCATGGACCGAATTCCCTGTAGTACAGTGGCCGAAATTTCTATAAAGTCATGTTCTTTTTAATAGATATTTTAAAAATATAGTAGACACTCTGATAGAGGAACTGCGTACTCTAGACCGCTATGTTTACTATTTACGTTCGTTTCGATTTACTTCTGTGTGGTGCAGAACACAAGTGCGAAGTTTCTATAAGTCACTTAGTGTTTCTCTGTATTCTGAGCAGAGAACTACGGAAAACTGCGAATATTCTAAAAGTATTAGTTTTAGAACACACAGAAATTCTGTTTGTTATAATTTGATTCACGTGTATGAGAATGCCGAGAGGAAAAGTACTAACAAGTGAAGAAAAAGCATCAATCGATGCTTATAAAGATATGGGCTGCTCTAATCGCGCGATTGCTAAGAAAACTAATCGGTCATATACTGTGATTAATAATTATATTAATTTACGTGAAAATTACGGAAAAAATCATCTTAAAGGTAGTAATAAAAAATAGTCAAAGAGACAACATTCAATAATAACGAGGTCTGCAGCTAAGGAAAGGAAAAATGCAGCACAATTTCGAGCTGAATTGGAGCTCCCAGTAACAACAAGACGCGTGTGCAACAACTTTTAAATTCTTCTGGACGAAAATACAACGTAAACCACGCCTTAAAGAAGTACATAAACCGGCCCGTAGTGATTTCGCACGGGCACAAAACACAATGACTTTATAGAAATTTCGGCCACTGTAGTACCAAAAATACCAAAAGACCGAGCAGCAGTAACAAGTATAGGAAAAAGTTGCTTAGAATTACGAGTTGTCCAACTTATTTGAGTGTCATCAAAATCGGCGAGGCGCACCCTTTTCTGCATAATTATCTCTGATGCTTCTAAACGACGCATTCTATCTCCGTCACGGAGAAGTCATCATATTTGGACAAAGTCTGATCCAAATCGCAGCCCTACACATTGTGCGTTGTCTTTCTAATTGTAAGCGGGAAAAAGTTGAAGTTGTGAACAGAGTTGGCTGTGCGTTGTATTGTATATTAGTTTTGACGTGAATGTGTACGTGTGTGGGTATGCTTGTGTTTGTATAGGTGAGAGTGCAGTTCAGAGGTTACCGTCCATATCGAGCAATGACCGGAGTACCTCTTGATCTTGCGTAGTGAGGAGTATAGCGCCATGACGGCGCGTACGTTACTCCATTTTTGCGAACCCCTCGTACTACGGGGTCTCCTGGCCGCAGCTGGTATCTCGGTATCGAGGCCATTGCTCTCCAAGGACTCCGAGGTCGTTGAGGTTGTGCTCTGTTCCAGGGCATCCTTCTCTAAGGACCCTCCGTAGCTCGAGGAAGTGCCTGGACGATACAGCTCCGATAACCTGCGAAGAAGACAGAACCCCGACGGGTTGCCTCTCTCACTCTCACTGCCTTTCTCTCTCCCTCTCGCTCTCGATTCGCCCATTCGTTCGACACGTGGCGTCGCGTCGCGACGCTCGGTCCTTCGGGAGTTCCTCCCCTTTCACCACCATCAATACCATCGCCTCTCATTGTCAAACGCCATTCTATCATTTCACACTTTAAATTTTCGTTTTCTTGTTCTTTGTTCTTCGTTCTACCCTCCCATTTCAAACATCCTCGCTGCATCCCTCATGCTCATTCGTTTACATATGCGCTCGTTACTTCACTCAGGCTCGCTCACTGTATGCTGATCGCGGTACGATGTTATGCAAACAAGCATGATTGATCTTTTAAAACGATAACCTGTTACATGGAGCGTATAAATGTTACGTATCGACCCCGCTCTGGAAACAGTCCTGCAACCAACCCGGCGGTAGCTTTTCCAATAGCAACTGTTTGTACTCTCAAGAGGTTACTATAACCCGCATAAGCTTGCTTTTAAGAGGACCCGGGCATTTCAGTGTCTTTCGAAAATCACTTCATGTTGACACGAACCGTAAACTTTCCATATTCAAGCTATTTTGGTAATTTTCTATGAGGTCAAACGTCACATTTGTCTCTCTAATCGTACAGGGTGAAAAGGAAAAGAAACTTCTAACTAATTGTTCCATAAAATAACAACCCAGATAGCACAGACGTCTTTAAGACATCTGTTTCACGTCTAAGAGACGTTTAGGAGACGTTCGTAGGGCATTCGGGAGGTCTTTAAGACGTCCCTAAGGAATCTTAAAGGTGCATAAATGTTAATTAAAATAAAAGAAGGGAAGAGTAAAAATAGGTTTCGACAAAAACGAGTTTAAAGTTAAACCAATAAATAGCTTTATTAGAAGAACGAATGTGGAATTGACATAAAAAGTGTAACAAGAATAACAATTGCAATTAAAATCTCAATTAAAATAATAAAAATAAAAATTACAATTATGTTTAAAGAATTGAAATTGGAATTGAAACTGGAATTTTGAAATTGAAATTGAAATTGAAATTGAAATGGAAGCAAAAACACTATAACTCGAGCAAATAATACCAATACTAATACTGCAAGATTATGGATATATAAAACCCACAGTGTTTATGGTCTTAAAGACGTCTTTTTAGAACGTATGACTTTCAGACCTAAAATAAACGTAAAATGGACGTCTTTAAGAAGTCGTGTGCTATCTGGGAATTGCTACACCTACTCCATTTAAAATTCTTTCACACGTTTAGGCAATTTCATGTGTTTCATGTAACTAAATACTATATTTCAGTACCGGAAAATAATCACAAGTGTGTTACTGTCAGTGATCGTTTAAAAGAGTTTGTTTCTTAAGTTACCATTTTGCAATTTTTACCATTTTTAGATAAAAAATTATCTCAGGCTCGCAGGCGAATCGTAAATAAAGTTATACTTGCAAGCTATCTGCTTATTTTATTACATTCTAAAGTTCACACACACAGGCACATATTCGCAAAAAGTAATAACATTTTATGTTCTATAAAAGAGATAACGTAGTTTTTTTCTTACGGCACCTTTGGTACCTTTTAGTACCTTTAGTACCGTTAGTACAGTTACAATATACAAACCAGAAGGAGAACGTTAAGAAAATGGTGGCAATTATTAGCTTAATATTTGTGTGGTTACTGCAGTTACATTGAATGAAAAATTCCACATCTGCCCTATACTTTTTTCATAGTCGGTCACATTTTAACCATGCTGATTTCTTTTTCTCGTTGACAAGTAAAACAAAGAAGGTCAGATTGCGAAGTAAAAGGGAATGAACTTGATAACTCATTTTGGTTAAACCTCACCGTAGGGACCCAGAAATTCTTAGCTTCTTTTTATGCAATACTGTAGATTTTGAAGAGAAAACACCGAAGATCCAAGATTTAATGTTAGAAATTCCGTAGTCCAAAAGTTACGGGTGTTTAAAGTTGAGCGATTTGAAGCACATTAACAGGAAAGAGCGCCGTTGCATGATGGTAACTCAGCGTCACGCGTCGTCTAACGAACGGAGCCGCTAGATGTCACCACAAGCGCTCGGTGACGTCGATAACGCAGAGCGGCTATCTTTCAGATGTTATTCCTAACATTAAAACTTGGATTTTCGGCATTTTCTCGCCAAAATCTATAAGATTACATAAAAAAAGTTAAACATTTTTGGTTTTCGGAGGTGTAGTTCAGCCCAACAAATAACATAAAGCGAGCGTCCTTTTTGCTTACTCTCCCGCTCAATTTCTCACTCTGGCTATTCCTTCGCGTGTCACGCCTATCGCAATTCTGCACTTGCACTGATCACAACATTCACTCGAACATTCCTTTTTTTCTGTGTCCGTCTGTCCATCTCCATCGCATTTGGCAATATCGAAATCCACTTTCCGATGGTGACTTCACAGAATGCGGGACGTTATTTCGACTCGATTCACAGAGAAGAACAATGTCTGCACTTTCTCTACAAGCAGACCGATTTATCGGATATCCGACGTTAATTACCACTGGCTAAACCGAGAAAACGACTACCGGGACTCTGCATTTGGCGTCACGGTTGCGACCAACCTTGTCACCCAGTCTTTTCGACAAACACGAAGCTGGACACGGTGAAATCTGGGTCACCGCACGGATTATCTCGGCCAGAAAATACTTTCTGTCGAGGTGTCACTCTCATTTCTCGGCTTATTTTGAGCGTATACTTTGAAATTTTATGGACAAAAAGAACAAGACATCTTTATGAAACTCCATCGTTTTATGACATTTGAACTGCATTTTGTGAATTGTTATTGAGAAAACTGTATTGATCATTCACTGTAAAACTAGTAATTAAAAAAATTCCTTTCGGACGTGTCACAAGCAGGCTTGCCATATTCCGCGCGGTACCAGGCCCCTTACCGCTGCACCCCTCGCCCATCTGCTGGGCTAAGCCCGCCTGGCTTGCCCCACTCGTCGCCACGCGTCAGGCGGGCTTAGCCCAGCAGATGGGCGAGGGGCGCAGCGGTAAGGGGCCTGGTACCGCGCGGAATATGGCAAGCCTGGTCACAAGCAGGGTTGCTATCTGGGAGCCCCGCCAGGCCCCTTACCCTTCTGGCCCTCGCCCAGCTGTGCTGCGGAGCCCGCCTTTGCTTCCCCCACTCTTCCGCTTGTGGGAGCGGGTAGGGAAAATAACGGGTGTTCGCGTCAGCGTTAGTGGGAAGAGTGGGGGAGGCAAATTCGGGCTCTGCAGCACAGCTGGGCGAGCGGCGGAAGGGTAAGGGGCCTGGCGGGACTCGCGGATGGCAACCCTGGTCACAAGTCCAACCAATCAGCAGCAAATTTTTGACAATTCGGTCATAGTTATCTCTTGAATTACGGGCATCTATGTATAAATATATACAATATTCAAAATGAAATTTATATCTTGTAGATTATAGATTGTTGAGTTTGTGTAGATATGCACTATCAAATCTATAACTAACTTTACAGAGTTATACATAGATCTCGTTCCCCTGATTACGAATAAACCCCATTATAGGGGAAACTACTCAGTAATTTTCGAGATATATGCAAATTAAAGTTTTATGGATGTATAACATGTCAATTTAGTTCACTCACTGTTACCAAGTAATGGTGTGACGTAGCGGCAGCGAGCTGAACTGCTACGCCGCGCCGCGCCGCGGCCCTGGTTCGAGTGCTGTCGTAATAACTATTTCTTTATATTTTTTTTTATATTTTAGATATACTTTTATCCGCGAAAGGGTTAATTGAAAATGATACTTATTATTTTATGAAAGAAACACTAGATCTATTACTACATACACAAAAGATTATAGTTATATTAAAATAATTTTATATTAAAATAATACATAACAAACAAAACTGATATAATAGAAAAAACTATTACCACATACGTAAAAGATAACGATTATAAGATAATGATAAAAGAAAGTATAAAAAAAACGTTTCTACGACGGGACTCGAACCCGGGACCCACGGCGCGGCGCACAGTGGGACCTTTCGTCCAAATGGGAGACAAAATCAAAGAACTTTCGATAGAAATGAGGTAGAGCGATGAAATTTTTTTTAAGTTAAAACTGAAACTTTGCAGAATATGGGAAAAGTAGGGACATTATGGTACGAACGTTTTTTAACCTTGAGAAAATTCGTTAAACATGTAGAATTTCAAGAAATCGATTTTGCAATATCCTGAGGTTGTAGACAAATTTTGAGGCCAGATTTGAAATCAGCGTGAAAAAATCTACGGGAAATGAAGTACAGCATGTTCAAAAAAAATTTTTTCCGCGCGTGGTATTGGAAAAACCACAATTTTCTCGAAATTGTGCAAGTTTACTGAATTTTCTCATTGTTAAAAAACGTTCTTACCATAATCTCCCTATTTTCCCGTATTCTGCAAAGTTTCAGCTTTAATTTAAAAAAAATTTCATCGCTCTATCTCATTTCTATCGAAAGTTCTTTGATTTTGTCTCCGATTTGGACGAAAGGTCCCACTGTGCGGCGTAGCAGTTCAACTCGCTGCCACTACGCCACACCATTACTTGGCAACAGAGTGAACTATGTAAACTGACATGTTACGTCCACAAAACTTTAATTTGCAAATATCTCGAAAACTACTGACTAGTTGCCCCTATAATGGGGGGGTATATTCGTAATCAGGGGAGCGAGATCTATAACTCTGTAATGTCTCAACTAAATCTGTGACACGAAGGCTTTGCATTCTCCTTGTAAATCAATACTATATTTAAAAAGTAAAATTTATCTGTCAAATAAATACAGTATGATGAAAGCAATTATGTACTTTACTACATTTTAATTCAATTATGAACCAGAATTGCTTGCAAATAAAGTTTAATAGTTAATTATTAGACTGCGAATTTTAGCATTTGTAACAACTATGGTTAGGTGTAATTTAAGGCAGTGCAAATATTAGAAGAATTTCGAAATAATGTTGTATTATTTTCAACCTATTAATCATATTAAGAAAGACATTAAATACCTATTTCCCTCCAGTTTGTTGTAGTTTAGTTAAAAAATTTGTATTGTGCATAAAGATCCGCAGTCTATTAAGTATCGTGCAAGTTGAGAGAAATTTTTTAGCATGTTCAGAGAATAATTATTACAGTTTTCAGAAGAACAATAACAATTCCTTACCTTCTTAACTGCTATACCTTCTTAACTTATCTAAGTATATTTGTGGAATTTGATATAATGGTATTTAGTTCATTGCAAATAAAATTTCAAACATACACTCTTAAAGAAGACCGAGAAATATCGTGAAGTAAAAATGGTGAAAGAGCGTGGATAATCGACGTGAACGAACTAATTGTACGAATGCAGATGCACGGGAATATTTGTGAAATTAAGTAAACAGCACTAATTCGTCAAATGTTGCTGGTTTAAATGTGAAGAAAGTGCACCATTTATATTGATTAAACAAACTTTGAGAACAGGTCAGATAGTGTATTCAACGAAAATGGTGGAGAGAGCAGTTCTACTTTCATTATTGTTTTCAATTTGGGGATAACTAATTTATAGTCGGAGGACATCTGAGTAAGACAGGTAATTAAGGTGTTCTTGAAGTTGACAAGTTGTATATATTCTAATAATTTCTGGAGTATTGAGAAAATTTCATATGAAATCAATTTGTTCTTTAGCACCTTGAGAAAATAATAGATATGTCTTCACAATTTGTATGTATAGCAGTTATAGTGTTTCTTCAGAATTGAACTCTGTTTTGAAGAGATTGCAGCAAGAAATAGCGACGCATTCTTTAAATATGATACAATATCGCAGAAAAAGAATGAACAAGGTGATGTTTCATTTTCTGCTGCAATTCTGATTAATAAATATGGAGAATGAAAAAGAAAACTGTGTGGAGAATGTAGGATAGTAGAAATTTGTTTGAAAGATATGCACTTAAAAATGCACTGTGTAGAAATTAGAATACGAATACAGGATATTTCACCTAACTCGCTTATTTTTTATGTTAAGGGAAAGGTCAGAGGAAAAGGGTATTCGGTTCGAAAGGACAAATGTGGCAATAGGCAAAGAAATTTTCTCAAGGTCACTTTATCCGAGATTTCAAGGTCATCGAAGTTTTTTTAAATGGGTCTACGTACTTTCATTACAACAGTCTTATAGCTCATAAAAAAATAAATTCTACGATTCATGGTATGTTGATCTTCACGTGACCTTCAACGAGAAAATCCTGTTTGTATGGATTGATTTGTACGTTTCAATGCAAAATATACAGGTTTTGCACTACAAATTTACCCTTTTGCACGTCAAATACACCCTTTTGCAAATCAATATCAATTACTGCGCATGGTTTTAGAAAATATCAATTGCTTCAGAAACATTCTTTTCGTCACTGCCTTGTTAGTTCATATTAAAACAGCTATAATATTTATTTTACTCCGTATTACGCTTCTTTAACTTGATAATACCAGTACACAAAAAATTAAAATCAACACGGGTTTGTTAACACTATAAATGATAATCACATGATTAAACATCAAAGCGTAAATCTTAGGTATGAAACACCTTCGATACATGAATACTACGCGGCATTACTGAACCAGTAATGTTTTTATGATGAATCACCTTCCAAATAATAAAATTTTGATATTCTCAACATAACTTGTTGAATGTAGATTAATCTATTACCAATCTTCAGATTGGTATATTAACAACCGCAGTTTGCTTGGATTAGGTGAAAAGATTCATATTTTGGCGCCATATATTGATTGGCCAATACCATGATCCATTGTTTTCCTTGATTCGCTTCATTTTAAACCTTCACGGTTTACTTAGTCCACATGTCACAAACATGGAGGCAACACGTTATTACATAACCTCAAATAAATTCATTTAACACTTGTTATAAGCATGTAAGTTTTTACAAATTTAAAAAGTTTTTCTTGAGAAAATAGTATCAGTTAACAATACAAATTACATTATTCTTACAGACGCAAAACGGAAATTTATATTTTCCTTGAAAATGGTCTGGATTTAGACCGAAACGTTGGAATTTAAACTAAATTTCATGTAAATTTTGCAAACTTGCTATATTTGTACAGTTGATCGAACCAGTGCGCCGATATCACAAATTGTAGTTTAAACAATTGTCGATCGAAATACGAAAATCATATTTACTATAAATGATACTTAAGAGTTCTATGGTACACCATATTACCATGAAGATTTTTTATTCTTTAGTCGCGGTACTTGCGATAATCTGACAAAAAATATTTTAAACAAAAGTTAATTACTTTATGATTGGCTATACATTGCAATCAAAAAAAGTTCGAAATGTTTTTTTTTAGTATTGTCAAGGCCACCTTCATTTTTTTAAATGGCACTTGGTAATTTTGACTTAACAGTATTATGAGCGGCTTATCTTCGAGATGTTATTCCTAACGTTAAACTTGGATTTTCGTCATTTTATCATCGAAATCTACAGTATATAAAAAAAAAGTTAAAAACGGCTGAATCCCAAAAGTCAAGTTTAGCCCTCCTCTTTTTATTAAGACAACTGCGGATGAAATTTTACGCGTTGATAAATATTGGGTATGGGAATAAGTTTCCGACCTTTTGACTGATGTCGTTGTAATTAAGTACCGATCGCGTATTTGATGGAACGTAGTACATACATGTTTTTCGAAAGTCTATGTCTAAGCTTCCAAACGCAGTTAGTGGCAATTGTTTCGAGCGTGAACAGCAGTCAATTTTTCGCGTGAAAAATGTCGACTTCTGTTCCAAGTAAGCAGCATTTGCGGGAAGTCGTGTTGCAGTATTTTGTTTTAAAGAAAGGTGTTATATATTTACTATATTATATTTATTATGTATTTGCGGGGACGATGCTCCTTTAAAAACCATGATGTCGACGTAAGGGCAAAGATTGCGATGGTGTGCCAAAAAATTCGAAGATACAGATTTCCCAGCATTACTTGATGGAAATCCACGTCAAACATTTCAAGAACTGTCAATTGAATCAAACGACGATCGATCTACGGTTGGAAAACGTTTTCAGGCTATGGGAATTGTTTATACGCTTCTTTTCAACAAAAAGGGGCGGAAACTTATTCCCATACCCAATAGAAAGAAAAAGTTTAGCACGTTCGTCAAGCTACTTTTGCAATTGAAAGTTGCATAATGGTTATTTACGAAATTGTTTTCACACAATGCCAGCAGAATCTCAGTTTGTGTGATCGGTCGACCTTTGCTGCGTAAAAGTTAAAATTAACAGGACGCTACGCACAGACCTTTGTACTTGTTGCTTATTTATTATGAAAATGTTAAAACGAAAGGTTACGTGTACGTAAGCAGAATAAATTGCTGTTGCTTTAGCGACACGTGTCAATATTTGCCGTCGCAATGCGAAAAGTCTGGTTCAGATTTATTCAGCTGGATTATTTCCAGCGACCGTATTAGCACATTTCGCGCCGCTTTAAATATTACTGTACAGAAATGATCGCTACTGTAAAGGCACTCGCTCTTGTAATACGAAATTTCGAAATGCAGTTGAAAAGTGTACGTGGTGTTTAATAAAAACGTACAGTCAATCTCCTAATTAATGGTCACACTTTAAATCAGAATATTTCTTTTATACCCAGTAAGAGCAATCTGCTAGTAATTTGCTATTCGATTTTCTTGTACACTTTATTCTGGACCACGCTGTCATCGAACAGTAATCAAAATATACAGATTCATATAAACGCTTGAAATCGTTCAACTTTAGACGTGTGTAACTTTTGAACGAGTGAACTTCTTGCTTTAAAACTTGCATTTTTGGAGTTTTCTCGTCAAAGTCTACAGGATTTTATTGAAAACGTGCAAAATTTTAGGTCCCGGAAAGAAAAGAATAGCCAATCTATTCATTGTAGCTGTAGAAGGAATCGTAGGACAAATTGTTAAAGGCATGTTCTTTTTTATTAGTTAATCCATTTATATTTTGCTCGTTAGATATATTCAACGCACACATATCGATCCTCTTGAATCGTAATGCTGATCCTTAAATCATTGCGTGTCTTTACCTTTCGCCAAATTTATTGGACAGTACATACATTTATTCTTTTCATTTAAAACACACTCTTCATTGAAATATATCGATATAAACACGTGGGACGTTCGTGTCGGAACCGATACATCGCTTCAAGATAATAAATACGATTCACTCTGGGTACCCAGTTTTATCGCTTTTTCAAATCCCGTATTTGCAGTTCAGCTTTGTGCAATTCCTCTACACAACGTTTCCCATCTAATTGGAGCACTACAGTGGCCGAAATTTCTATAAAGCCATGTTCTTTTTAATAGATATTTTAAAAATATCACAATTTTTCTTGATTTATCGTATCTGGTCTTGTGCCTTGTAGACACTCGGATAGAGGGACTGCGTACTCTAGACCGCTATGTTTACTATTTACGTTTGTTTTGATTTTTTTCTGTGTGGTGCAGAACACAAGTGCGAAGTTTCTATAAAGTCACTTAGTGTTTCTCTGTATTCTGAGCAGAGAACTACGGAAAACTGCGAATATTCTAAAAGTATTATATAATATTAGTTTTAGAACTCACAGAAATCCCCTGTTTGTTATAATTTGACTCACGTGTATGAGAATGCCGAGAGGAAAAGTACTAACAAGTGAAGAAAAAGCATCAATCGATTGTTATAAAGATATGGGCTGCTCTAATCGCGCGATTGCTAAGAAAACTAATCGGTCATATACTGTGATTAATAATTATATTAATTTACGTGAAAATTACGGAAAAAATCATCTTAAAGGTAGTAATAAAAAATAGTCAAAGAGACAACATTCAATATTAATGAGGTTTGCAGCTAAGGAAAGGAGAAATGCAGCACAATTTCGAGCTGAATTGGAGCTCCCAGTAACAACAAGACGCGTGTGCAACAACTTTTAAATTCTTCTGGACAAAAATACAACGTAAACCACGCCTTAAAGAAGTACATAAACCGGCCCGTATTGATTTCGCATGGGCACAAAACACAGTGACTTTATAGAAATTTCGGCCACTGTAGTAAGTATCATTATCTTCATTAGATTCCGAAGAAAACAGCTTGTAACAGTTTATCTGGTACACTCTGTATAACACGTCGTGTCAAGAGACTATTTCATTTATTTTTAATGATAGAAAATATTTTTATTATATTTTATAGGATTATATATGTTGTAGGATTACTTTAATTCCATAAATGAGGAAAATACTGTGATTTAACAAAAAACTAAAGTAGTATTGACCATAATATGTATAAAAAGATGGGAAGAGAGAATATAGACCACCCTCCATATGTCCAGAAATGATCGGTCAAATTTTATCGAATATTAATATAAACGTGTTTCGTGTAGCTTGAGTGGCAAGCATTTATTGGAAATCGGTACCAGTCCGGTATAAACATTTATGAAATATTACGACAATTTCACAGAAGAATGTTAATACAGATTTACGGAGAAAGTAGTTGAAATGATTTTAATTTGCGACGAGGGTACAGGAACTCTGTTCAAACGTCCCCGTTCTTCATGGAAGGATATCCTGTGATGAATCATCCTTCTCTACAAAGTTCCAACAGAACAGTTCAATTATTGTTTGAAACGGGCAGTTGAACCTAGTTAGGAGTTAACTGACTTAAAAGGAAACGATCGAAACCTGTTACTGAACAGCAGATAGCATTGCTGTATTGGCTGCAGTAAGACATAATCTCCGTAGAAACTATCGAAAAAGTGCACATTATTCTGGCTCTTGGGAACAAGTATTGATAGCATCTCAGATGATTCATAATATCATGCAATATTAATAACGTTCTGTTCTGACATTTCAAATAAATCGTTCTTATTGTTAGACAGCCATTAATACAATGCAAATAGAAAATTGCATTTTCTACGAAATGTTGAATGATAGAGGCAATTTCGATTATTTGAAGGAAATTTTATTCGAAATTTACCAACATGGCGGCACCCTTACCTGTTAAAACCGCCTAAAATCGTTCAACATTAAACACCCATAACTTTTGAACCGGTAGGTTCCTAACATTGAAACTTGGATTTTCGGAATTTACTCGCCAAAATCTATGTACGAGATCACACATTTTAGGAAAGTTAAAAATATTTCTGGGGAATGATTATACTCGTGGTTTCGTGTTTCTTTTTTGACTCGTCATAAGCAATCATAACAGAAGAGCAAAAATTGGGGTTATATTTATATTCCTCAAAATATCTCTTTATCTTTATCATTAGGTTACAATGAAGGTAGGGATACAAATAATAGAGAATACATAAGTATGTATATCTACTTTCATGCAGCGGAATATTGCAAAACTATTGCTCGGAAACGTAAAAGAAGGACTTTTGAGGCAAACAGCGCCCTCGATTGATCTTTCATCTAGCGATTTTGACTACTAAAACTCCCGTCTTTGCATTATCGAGAAATTAGAAGTGGAATCCCCGACCCTTGCAATCCTCACGTACGTGTAAGTGGTGTAGCGGTGTGTGAGGGTTCACGCGCGAGCGTGGTCTGCTGGAAAAGGCCCCCTTAATACTGATAATAAGAAACATTTAACTGATGATTTCTTTTTGAGAAATGTACCTCCTCACCTGTGCACATTTTGCAAATCTAGGATGCTTGATGATTCTTATACGTTAATTTGATGGGTGAAGTCATTCAAAGCGTTCCTTCAGTCTTTCTCGGTCCTATCATATCGTATTTCTGAGGTAATATTAGTTTCTTCCATTCCTTTGGCTTTATAAACTTTTATATTCTTTTAATCGCTTCGTGGATCCATCAAAGTTCTTAGCCCCCTACGCAGTAGATATCTTACTTTGACTACTCTTAAATCCAGCAAACTTTATAATCTTTCCGTGTGATATTTTATGTCGATTATTCAGCAGACTCGTAAAAATCTTTTTGATCCTTTCTAGGATAGCTGTAATATCCACTTTCAACCGTTTAATTACGAGGATGTAACTAAACGGGTAATTACTATCACTATCAGTCTCATTAAACTGTTCTCTCGGGCACTTTCAATTGTATTGTACATACAATACGTTCCACGAAATGTTGACGGTAAACTTACCGAGAAAACCGTGGAGTAGAACGTAACATTTTCTCGGAAGAAAGTACTGTAAATACAGTAGTGTTGCAATATAAAAAAATGCTTAAGATATGATGATATGTATGTAGATTTATCTAGTGCGCCAATCCTCAGTGCGCCATTGGATGTTGCTCTCTCTTGGGAATTGAAGGAAAATAAAACGTCGAAAATAAATTACATCAATTTTAACATCCCTTGAGAACAAGTAAAAGCATCGGGAAAGAAAATCGCAAGTTGCAGGAATGGCTTGCTGTGGGAGCAATAAAATGTTCTTGGAAAGGTTAAACATAATTGAGCTTAATTGAGATTAAACATAATTGATATTACATGTAAATTATAGGTGGTCCGACCTGGACAATCTAACTTTAAATGGTCTTATCCATTCGGAAACAATTTCTTTTGTTTAGTGCAAAAATCTATGACTGCTTTTTTATTTTATCCTGACATTATAATGCTATATGTATTCGTGAGAGAATGTTTAGCAAAATTATAACAATGTATAGAGAAACCATAGTAAGTAAACTTGTTTGTGCAGAACTTCTAGGGTTAAATGATATTGAAAATAGAAAATATGATTCGACACTTTTTGCTAATAGTGTGCACATGAATTAGTAACGAAAATGATCAGCATGCATATACCGTATCTATTTGAACAATTTCACGAGAATTTTAATTTAAAACAGGCAATATGTGACTTTATACGCTAGTTTGGAGGGATAAAGTTACTCGGCTTTAAATTTCAACTAAAAGGTTAAATATTTGGATCGTGCAAACTATGCTTCGAGGAAAGTTACATTTTCATATGTATAGAGTTCCTCGTCGGGTAATGGAATTGCACCAACCAATATAAGCGCGTATTAGTACGATAAAGTAAAGTAGCCCAATATAAGAAACTGCAAAAGTTTTGCACATTTGAGCCGTTCACAGGGCAAATCGATTAACTCCACTTTTTGAAATATTTTAAACTTGAAACTTTTAAGTAATAATAAATGGACTGCGGATGTTTATGCATTTATGAAGAAATTGGTTGGATGAAATATAAAATAGTAAAAGATTATAAAAATATCAGAATATTGTAATGTTGTTTTCGATGGAACAAATTAAGGGATGAAATCAATTTCTATTTTATTCCTGAATCCTACAATCAATGCAGGACATTTTTATTTTGCATAAACATCCGCAGTCTAATATTAAATAAGTAATAGAACATACTTTAAACTTTTTTTATTTATAATTAATATTCCAAATAATAGAATTTGGAAAGGAATCAATCAATCTTCAAGGTACTTTGAATTATGAACATTTTGATTTAACTGTTATTGAGAATTCACGTATAAACGGGAAAAAAGGTGCCAATTTCCGAGGAATATTTATTCAAGATCTATTTACTAAACATATCTGCAAGCTTATACAATCATAGATGAATATTCGTAGGAGTGAAAAAATGAGATAGATTATAAATTGATGCATATACTATAGTAATAGGTATAAGCGTCGCTCCCATACACCTCGGGGACAACGGCCCAGAACGGTGGAAAACTTACTTCGTGGAAAACGTAGCTTCGGTTGTATTAGTTGTTTAAAACAGGAAAACTAAAAATGTTTTCTTATTACATGTACAAAGCTTAAATTGACTAAATGGTGGCTTTTAGAAGAAAAATACGAGTTTTTCAAACGACACAACGACTGTTACTGTGTTGTAAATGTAGTTTAAATGGAGAATGTTGTTTTAAAAGTAGTTTCAGTCGAAGGAAAATTGCAATTTTGTATAAGCATAGATTGATTGGATACGATCGGTCGAGTACTTTTTGTGTTACATTTCCGCTTCAGAAAATCCTTTCAAGGAAAACCCCTTTAAAGTCTTTCACTAACACTGCTATGTACTTCGAAACATCGTTCGCCGAGAATTATCGTAACTTTATAATTATCAATGAATTTCAGTATAGAATTTTGCCAAAGTATTTTTAAGGGTCTATACTTTTCAAAAATGCAATAGAAAAATTAATTTTTTGTATCCGGTACATGATTAAGCAAACTGCTGGAGCTAATACAGTGCTACTCAAAACGCTAATAATTATTTAATAACGTAAGGACAGTGTTTACTTGTCATGGCCAGATTTAGTAAATACGCTCAATATCCTCAACGCTCTCATCTTACATACCGTAGCGGACAAAAGCTTAAGACCGCTCTAAAGAAGACGATAACTTTTTTAATATTGTACTATACGATCTGAACTATTTGGGAAGCTAGAGCAATCAGTTTACTAAAGGATGTGAAAAGAAATTTTTTCAAAAATTGCAATTGATCGGAATTGTTGAAAAAATACTAAAAGTTGAATTTTTAACTTTTTTATGTGGGCCTATATTGAAAATTTAAAAAATACGTTATGTAGATCTGTGTCAATGAAACATATTCTGAAAATTTCGTCAAAATCGATCGCCGTTGCAATGAGCTACAAACGTTTAAAGATGGTAAAAATTGCATATTTTCACGATTTATTGCCGAAAATCATCGCCAATTTTAATGACTACATCTTTTTCAAGGGCTCATTTTAAAGGGAAAACTTCAAGGAATATAACCACATTTTTTCAAAATTGATATCACTCCGGCCCCTCATCGAAAAAAACGTAAAAAAAGAATTTGTTTCCATTTCTCGACATTATAAAGTTGATTTTCGAGGTTGAAAAAATTATTTTGTAATAGCCCAATCCTTCCCGAATAAAACAAAAAGAAATGTAGCTCAATCGGACAAACAGTTCCCGAGATAACAATTCGTAAGCGAGGCCCGTTTTCGTCGAAATGGGCAAAAATTGAAAACTTTGAAGGCCTGCCATTTCTAAAAAAATTCGAAACCGGCAAAATGATGACTTAAACCCTCCCTAATTTCTCATGGACTACAACGTATTTCATTTAGAACAAAATCGACGATGGTGCCTGCAAAAAGTGATCGATTCGGCATGGAATGACCCCTTCACATCTCTGAAGCGACTCCACCTAGCAACAAAAGATTATCACCACACTACGACCCCTGTTGCCCGATGCAACTTTTATTTCGATAACTTTCCTACATGTTTTCGGAGTTATTGTAGGTGGCAATGGTTAGTGCCTCACCCTGTATAAAAAAACCGACTTTGCCGTTGTAGGAATCGGATAAATATTCTATTTGTGTATGTCAAGCGATTACACCAACAACACGAAACGTGCCAAGATTCTCGAGGTGCATTGTGTACACGTTTGTACCGTGAGTATCACGTGCAGACGCGGACGTGTCTGTAGCTGCGAAACTTGTTCCATCGGAAAAAGGTAGAGAGCTAAAAAGCCAAGTTACAAGGCTGGAACTTTGTGGTTGAAGTAAAAACCCGCGTTACGCGCGTAGAGAATATTCGCAGAAGCTACTTCCCTCGTATGTATGTTCTCTGGAACCAACAGGGAAAAATTTAAGTGGTACAACCGCGAATATTTATGGAGTTGCATTTAGAAACATAATTAAGCGAACAAATTTCAAAAATCGATAAGTCAGTTCAGAAATTAACTTTATCGATGAAAAAGTGCTTCGATCGCATCGCATGAATACATTTCATTTGCATACAGACTCGTTGGTTGGATAACAAAAGTTTTCTAATTTAGAGACATACATATTTTCGTCACATTCGGCTTTACAATCATCGCGTATGTGAGTTGCAATCACTTCTTTCACTTTTGTTTCCTTTATCTCTGTTGAACTAATTTTATGATTATGTACATGACAAAACCGACCTATTTAGTTTTCTTCGTTTAGATTTCTACTCGACACTCTATTCTACTCGAATTAATCAGTTTGTTAAACCATTGTCTTTTTTTACGGTAGAACAAATTTTTTAATTTTTGTACTTTCATTTATTAATAAAAGTAAGGACTTTAGATACAGTAGCGGTCAGCTACTTAGGATCGCCTACTAACTCAAGAAACAAATACTGTGCTGCGCAACAGTGGGACAAACCGATGGATTCTGTGTCAAAATCAAAAAACTTTCGATAGAAATGAGATAGAGCGATGATTATTTTTTAAATTGAAGCTGAAACATTGCAGAATGTCGGAAAAATAGAGAGTTTATGGTACCAATGTTTTTTAACCTTCAAAAAAATCGTTGAACTTGCACAATTTCAAGAAAATTGTTGTTTATCCAATATCACGCGCCAAAAAAATTTTTTTTTTGACATGCTATACATCATTTCCATGGAAAGCTCCATGTTGTTCTGAAAGGGGTAAAGAGGGGTTGCAAGGTCTGCTCTGACCGAAGTATGCTTGGCGGTAGACGTGAAAGCTCAAATTATTGTGATACGTGCCCTGACAAACCGAGGATGCATCTTGGAGATTGTTTTGTGAAATATCAAACAAAAACCAATTACAGAGAGTAATATTTAGCAGATTTTGTTTTGTAAAACGTAGAAATAAATAAAATTATTGAAATTTTATTATTTGTATACGTTTGGTTGAGTATAAAATCATTTTAAAGTATGTACCTGCAAAACACGTCTAATATAGCCAAAAGCGTCTCGAGTTACTAGTTCGCCCGAGCGAAAAAGTCCTCGAGTGCAATGCGTTGTCTAACTAGTGGAGCCACTAGATGGCCACAAGCACACGATAATGTAGAGAACGTAGATTTGGAAGAATTAACGTAAAAACTAATATCAAAATGGAAATAAGATATCACTTGTACCATTTTGAAATAATAAATGGACATTTCCGAAGTAATGAGATATGTATGAAACTGACACAAGGACGGATAAAAGCTAAATTATATTTGTAGAATGTTACAATTTGTTCTTATAGCGATTTGTCAGGGTTAATATTTTACGAGCAGTATTATCTGCTGTTCGTGCAACAGCTTGATAACAAGCCATTGCGGATATTCCAAGTTCCACCAAAGTCTTTCGATAAAACTTTCCACTGTTGGGCAGTTGTATTCACCGATACTGTTCTGGTACAATATTCTTTTGTTTGCTCATCGCACTCTCTGCTACGTTTGTCTATTATTTAAAAGTAAAAAATACACAATTTGTCGGAGAATTTGAGAATCCCTAGCACGCGTGCTACTTCTGGCCATGCCTGTTATATCTAATAAATATCGTATAGTATTGTAAGAACACACGGAATTCAAAAAACTCTTGCGGGCCCTGAAAAATTTATCTGACACAACCCAACTTGTGCAAACTTAATCTGAAAGTTAAAAGGCTACTTTATTTTACTATTACATAATAATAGTGTGAGCATTATCATATTCTGTCTGTCTGAAGGGGTTAAAAGAGTCATGTAGAAAAGTCTCCGTACGTAACAATATCAATTTGAAATATACAGTGACTCCCACTAATATTCGGACATTCTTAAAAACACCATAACCTTTTCAATATTAAACTATGCGATTTGAACTTTTTTGGGAAGCTAAAGCAATTAGATTACTACAGGATATGGAAAGGAATTTTTCCAAAAATTGCATTCGGTCGGAATTGTAGAGAAAATATTGAAAGTTGCATTTTACAACTTTTTTATATAGGCCTATATTGAAATTTTAAGAAATACGTTTTGTAGATCTGTGTAAATTATATGCACTATAGAAGTTTCATAGAAATCGGTTGATGCGGGAAAAAACGACAGGCATTGGAAGATGTAAGAATCCTTAGAATTATGTATTGCAGTTGGAAGCCGAAAATCCTGAAAAACTGCAAGTTTTACCATCTTTAGACGTTTGTAGCTCGTTACAACGTCGACCGATTTTGATGAAATTTTCAGAATATGTTTAATTGATACAGATCTACGAAACGTGTTTTCTAAATTTTCCATATAAGCCCACATAAAAAAAGTTGAAAAATACAACTTTTAGTATTTTCTCTGCAATTCCGACTACATGCAGTTTTTTTCAAAAATTTTTGTCACGTTCTGTAGCAAACCAATTGTTCTAGCTTCTCCAAAAATTTCAAGTCGTATATTCCAATATTAAAAAAGTTATGGTGTTTCTAAGAGTGTCCGAATATTAGTGGGAGTCACTGTTTGTGTATCGATAGTGTAGATCGCGGCTCTGTATTTGTGCCGTTCCGAATTGTGAGAATCACCTTGTATTGGAATTGAAATAGAATGATGTTACCATGTGCAAAACGTCGACAGCTGTTTCCACAAATATGTATTTTCTTAATCACATAATTCTCTTTCGTGCTCCACAGGTGTGCGCTACCCCGCTTTTTGGTACCATCGCTTTGGGTAATGTGGTTCGTCATCTCAACAGGCTACCTTTCACGAACGAAGTGAAATGCTCCTGGGAGCGAGACGTCCACTTTACTGCTCTTATACCATACCTTTTTTATTTTTCATTAACTTCTCAGAAAGCTTTTGTCGCAGTTCTCTGGAGCTCCATATTTTATGTTGTAAACTGGAATATTAATTTGACTTACAACAGCTTTATACAATTTCTATGACATACTTTTCAATATTGGATACATTCTTTTTTTAATTGCATTTGTATACTTTGCTTTTTTTAATTGCATTTGTATACTTTGCTTCTTTTAATTGCATTTGTATACTTTGCTTTTTTTAATTGCATTTGTATACTTTGCTTCTTTTAATTGCATTTGTATACTTTGCTTTTTTAAATGCACTTTGGAATCAACCAGTATTTATAAAGAGATTTTCAGACACAGGAGAATCATACGATATAATCCAGTCGCACAGTAGGTTATTTGTCCGATGTAGCCCGCCAAAATTATTTCTGTTTTCCTGTTTGCGTTTACTTGTACGTGTGTTTTATTTATTTATGGTATTGAAACATTTTATAAATTGTACTAATTATTTTAAACCATTTAAATATGCAAAATTCCTGATTTTATATCAGCTAATAAAATATTAGGCGAAATTCTATGTATTATTAGAACAGAATGCACGGATAACGCATAGTGCGGTTGCTACTTTGCGTCACACCGCTACAAAAACAAACAATCGAATAACAACGCTTATGATTGGCGGAGAGCATAACTGTTCTTCGCGCAAGTCACTGATCCATAACCAGTTAGTTTTATATTAACACTAATCCTACCACTGCCGATCAAATGACCGGTTTCATAGTTTTTATTTTACAACTATTAAAATTATACAGCTACTTTATTAGCTATATTATAATATTTTATAACTGTTTTCTTAGAACAGAAAAGTTAACAGTCAAAAAATGACTGTTATATCAGAACTAATAGAAAATTTTAACAGTTTCATGCAACCCCTGCATCGAACATACTCGCAATTGATTTCCACGATTCGAATTGCTCCTACCTTGGACGTTAATATTAAACCGAGGTTAATTGAATCTGCGGGCAGATGGAGAACCTGCAGTGCACTTACACAATTACCGTTTCTCGTTCCCACGGTGCAAGTGTTTCGGCTACGGTACTATTGGTTTGGTACTACTGTTACAGTTCATAGACTGTCAACGCTTTAAGTACGCTGCCGGTAATTCTAATGATAATAAAGACATACAGTTATTCGCATAATTGATCACACACACACACACATTTTAGATCAGAATAACTTTTCTAAAAATGAATCAAACAACTTTAATTTTTCTGCAAGGATAGAACGATTACTTTAGTAAATGACGTCTAATAAACATGTTGAAAAAGATGCAGTTGGTATGATTGAACGTCGCACCGTTGAGACGGGTTACCATGGGTTCGTCGACAACTCATTTGACCGACACTATTTTGATCGACACGATTTGACCGACAGTAACTTTCGTCGACACTATGTTCTCCTCGACATTGTGAAATGGTCGACAAATAATTTGACCGACACTATGTTTTCGTCGACGTATTAGAAAAATACTAGAGAGCCGAGAAATGTACAGTGATATGAATCTTTTAAAGGCTTTAGCACAAAATATACCGCTTTGATTTCATTACTTGATATTTATGTAATTATTGTACAATTTTGTTATGTTTTGTAATCTGTATATGTATATGCATAGCATTCGTTTTGTTCATTCAAATTATGTATATATGTATTTACACAATTATGTTTGAAATTAAATGAAATATTATGATTTTTGTTCATTTGTGTGTACCTATTGATAAAGTTTGTTTATTTGAAGAAATGCTTTGTACTTCTCTTTATTTTTTGTTATACAAGCAACTAAATGCGTCTAGAACATAACAGTGATAATGACGATTAGTCAACATTAGCAAATACGAATCAAACCTGTCGCTAAACACGGATTGTCGATGAAAGCAGCAGACGTCGACAATTTGATCGTGTCTATGAAAACATAGTGTCGGTCAAATTATTTGTCGATCATTTCACAATGCCGAGGAAAACATAGTGTCGACGAAAGTTATTGTCGGTCAAATCGTGTCGATCAAAATAGTGTCGGTCAAATGAGTTGTCGACGAACCCATGGTAACCCGTTCAGATTGACCTAACCTTTCGGCGAACAGAATCTCGATATTCATATACCGCATAAAAAGAATTGCACAAAAAAAATCGCATACAAACAGACCGCACAAAAACAGGTTTGACTATATTTGTAAAAATTAACATTAATATTCTTCTCATCTTATTCCATACCATCAATTAAACCACTAAATACAGTTGAAATTATGTCGTGTTTAGTTTTATTTTAATCAGAAAAATGCCACAAATAAGTTGGTGAAATTCTCATAAAAAACTAATGAAAAATAAAGAAGTTTTGTAATTGGAATAGTAGTTCATACCGATATATACCCGACCCGGTATCGGATTACACCGCATGTTTACACTGCTCGGCAACCGAGGCAGCTCAAGCTTCTAGCCCCTCGCGGGGTATGCCCCCCAGGGAAAGGAGTAGGCGAACTGACTTACAATTAGAACGACCACCTCTGTCGTGCTTATTGTTAGATAGCGACCTTACTGTATAAGTATCCGTTTTGGTAATGGTATTCACTGAATCAAACAAGCCTTCAGATTTTACGTGCGAATGCAGTTAAATCAATTGGTAAAGAAAAGTGTACAGTACACGATAAGAATGTTTCTTTCTGGTTTCGCAATTGTGACTTTTGGTTATCTCCACCACCATATTCGTAAAAGATAATAACAAGATACACCTCAAATGAAATATTTGTTGAATCAATGTAAAATAGTGCTTTTTTCGTTATATCAAAGGACCTGAAAATTTCACACTGACGGAATAACGGCAACATTCCACATGACATGTTGATGTTAAAGAAATGTCGATATTATCACTCTATAAAAGTTTTAAATTTTCACGGCGTCTGTGAAGGGATTTTTAAAATTTCGGTTTACAAATTCATACCTGCCTAAAACACCGAATACTCTGGAATTGGAATTTCGCAGGTTAAAATGGGAAAAAAGCGAACACAACTGTTGGGAATCGAAAGGTTCGGCTTGAGCCTGAACTATGAACGCTTAGGCGTACACGTCGTATCCACACTGTCGCATCCTCGACTCGTTGATGTCTCATTGAACGATAAAAATGAAAAATATCCTGCTGCATTGGAAAAATCATCATTCGACGCATAGAAAATTAGGTCGTACAATTATGATGTAACCTACTGTATTATATCAGTAATATCAGGCACGATTAGATATACATGTATTGGACGAAGGGAAAGAAATCGAATGAACTCACCGCGTTCCTGTGTGGCCATTGGATCGCCTGCCACTGCTTTCCTCGTCCTCGTCGTCTTCGTCGTCCCTCGAGGTGGCCAATGAATGGGGAACAGAAGAGGGAGCACTGCTACCGGAATCGGGCCCTGGGCCCATCCTCGAACCGGAAGCACCGCTGCAGCCCGCCGAAGACGCCGACAGACCACCCCCTCCCTGGCCCTCCTCGTTCTCCGCGCGATCCACCTACACCAAAATTAGAGAGCTTCGTTACAAACATCTATGGTAACACCAGCGAATTTATCGACTGGAAAGGGGAAGAAATGTTCAAGATAGGTGTCTAGAATTGTCTAGACACCGACAAGGTATTATTAAAGACTGCCATCCCCTGTGTTATTCAGCGGGATAGTAAAGGTGAGCGCATACTAAAGGGTCGCGGGAAGGCCGCGGATAGTCTCGGGAAGGCCAAAGCCGCCGATGGACGTCCACGCGGGAAGAAATCTCTAGCGGGCCGACGGCTCCAAAATTAACGGTCCGCCGCTGTCTCAGATATTATGAAATGACTTCGATATATCACATCTAGGAGCAAATAGCAGAAGGTTTATCATTTGTATGCGGTATCTGTTTTTGTTCTTCAAGGTTCTTCAAGTTATACACTATTTATTTCTATAAATGAAACAAAGAGGAATAAAAACAGAAAGAATGTGAATTCCTGTTTTGAACAACATATTATATTAAACAATTTTCAAACATTTAGAATAAAAATCACGGTTACAAAGTATCAGCGACATAGTTCAGGTCATAAAAGTTTAACACTTTCAACGAGAGTCGAGCTCTTAAGACGAGGACACTCCTCTTGGCAGACTTTTCTAGAGAAAAGTAATGATCCTGCAAAGGCGGGGATCAATAAGTGAAGGATCGATCCTATGTATACAAAAAGAATTCTAAAGCATACTTGAAAAGAGTGCATACCTATACATGCTGGTCGATTATTTGATCCGTGAAAAATAAATTATATATGAAAATATGTTTTCTCGCATGTAGAATTTATTATTTTGACAACATCATCGGGTATGTATGTATGTATATTTCTATCATATTTTCAGCAGAATCCTGTGTATACGTTACAGTATTTGTGGAGAACTATCATCTCAACACTACTTCGCAATCACTTGCGCATTCAAGACCACTTGCGAGTTATTTTCGTTGGAAATTTTTGTTATCAGGTGACGATGCTTCTGCATTCTGAGCTCAAGAGTCTCATCGTCCTCCCTATTCGACCAGAATTGTAAACACTAACAAGGTATTGGTTGAATCGTTTTTCGTATATTACAGTGATACCGACGACATATTTCAATTTCAACTATTTCTATGGCATATAAATGTTCGTATTTCTTACAACATCTTGGTCTGGCTTCCATAATATGGCGTCATGTTTTATAAAATAAATGGCTGAATAATGTATCATTGTTATTCCGATTAATGTATTATTGTATAAACTTTATCAATTCGTGAGAAAAAACACTAAATTGTTAACACTGTTATTGCAATATTGTAGTCTGTTTTTACCACGCTTATATTAGCTTGCCGAGTTGTTGTTGTATGCGTCCGTGTAATTCCGTGTAATTGTTCTTTTAAACTACTAATTTTTATGTTTTGGACCATTTAACCGTTTTCTTATTGTAATTATAGTCCATTTTTGCACGTGTAATCGAAGATGTAATTAAATACTCATGTAATTAATTACTGCCCAACTCTGTAAAATGGATACGTAGCTTATTTTTATACCTTTATATGACTTTATGTGAAATGCGTTTCGCGAAATAGTATTTTATATGTAGGATGTTTCGCGGAAAATATGACGATATTTATTACTTGATACTCGGGGAATGCGCAACCAAGTAAGTCTTGATGGAATTTTATATCTTCCTGAAGCTGTTCAACTATAACTTTAATATTAGGAAGCTCCACAGTGGAATTAAGATTATTGTGTCGATTAATAGTTACACAATATTAACGGGAGATATTATTTGACAAATGATTAATTTCACTAAGATAACACAGTCATTTTTATAACTAGTTTGCACTCTATTTCCACGAAACGTTCCGTTTACGTTCCGGGAATTGAATTATTGTTGCAATCAAAGTTCGGTATTTAGTTCTGAACATAAGTTTTCTGTGAACAACTGATTTGCAATGTCTAATTTTGAAATTAGTAATGTCTGTTTAGTGAAACTGGATCGAAAGAGTAGGTTGTGTTGTTGTCAACACTGTGTCACGTCATAGTTTACAGTAGAACTCCATTTATCCGAACTTCACATGTTGGAGCCAATGACGTCACATACCCGATTCACCGAACGTATCACTCAGCTCCTATTATGTGAACTCGGGTCTCGCGTCGTGCCGCTTATGCGAATTCGCGTTACGTGAAAAATTTCATATTTATGAAATCTGAAAATAATTAAAATGTTCTTATGCTAGGAAATAAGAACGAAAGATAAGAGGTAAGAGAAGATATTACTTGCAAATTATGACTCTCCCTTTTTTTCTCCTCCGAACTTACGGACTTACGGATGAATTTGATACATCTAATGATATGGAATCGGATACGAGAATGTTAAAAACAGAAAATATTTTAATTCCTCATTATTTTCAACTTTTGAATTGGCAAATATTAACGGTTGTTGCTAATTTCATTGACGTACATTTGAAAAATGTTAATTTTCGTAATTTGAGAATCTGATTTAGAACTTTTCTATGTGTTAACATTTATGCATTTATGACAAAAATGAGTAAATGTAACTTAAAACAGTAATAACATTCGAAGAATTTGCAAATACTGTTATATTATACTCAACCTATTAAACATATTAAACAAGAGAATAAATTTTTATTTTGCATAAAGGTCCGCTGTCTAGTGATGATCTCAACATTTAAAGAATCTTACATTCCATTTCTTCATATGAGCGTAAATAGATACAAGTAGTTTCCAGATATTTACTGATAGTTATTGATTACTATGCTAGAGACGCTATGCAAATAATTGATTATTGAGGGTTACTTGACTTCTCGCCAGCTGAACTGAATTCACTAAGAAGATTCCACAATCTTGGACATCTAATGTCAGATACTATCTAATGATCGACGTGAAAGCTGCGCGTTTAGGCTAACCTGGTGATTAACCTGATACACTTTCTGTCGTCCTATTTCCGGTAATACAGTGCGTATCAAGAAGATAGATCCACTTGGATTATTGGTCTTAATGCCGAAGCTAATCAATCAAATCAACTGACAATGAGACTTGTTCCAGCACTTAGGTTTAGGTAAACCGCTAGAAAACATTCTTGTAAGATTTCTCTTTGATACAGTTTTCGAACAGTAAACATTTATATGATTTTTGTGAATTTTTGACTATTTTGACTACCAAAATAGTAGGTTCACTTGCAATAAAACGAAAACTTCTTACAAACTAGAACATTATAATTTAGAAAAATAAATCTCTTTCATAATATATACGTTTTCCACCATTTTCTATTAATAAATTCCTCCCCTCCGTCATTGATTCAGTTAAACTTTACAGTTTCTTTATAAGGAACTCTTTCTACACGCTCAGTTAGAAGTGGTGGCCTTCCCGACATTTTCAAACCGTATTGATCATCTTCTCCATCACTGATGAGGTGGAAAAAACGATGAAAGTAACGAGAAATTTTGCGGTAACTTGAAACATTCCCTTTGAAGACCACAACTTTCTCCTTCTTGTTTTCGAACGATACTTCCAAAAAAATTCAAGACAATATTTAGCCAGGAGAAGGAGACGAAGACTTTATTAATTACACAACAGCATAAAGCAACAAACGTCGCTATTAATTAATTCTGCTAGAGGTATTCAAAAACTTGGCTGAACTTCACTTTAGGGGACCAAAAATTGTTACATTTCTTTATACATATAATCCCGTAGATTTTGACGAGAAAATTACAAAAATCCACGTTTTATCGGTAGGGGTACACTGGTTCAAAAGTTATGTGTGTTTAAAGATGAGCGATTTTAAGCGTTTTTGACAGGTAAGGGCGTCGCTATAGTGGTCTGACTTGAGTTCGTATGGGGGTGGCGAGGGTTCTCCGTCAGAACAGAGTTGGACATTAATCGATCAAAATTTTAGTACGACATCTTTATACACTCCTCAAAAGAATTAAGGGATCACTTGTGCGAACCCGAAAAATTGGTCCCATCTTACGTGACCATAACTCCGTCAAAAATTGCCGTATCGATATCGTTAAACAATGGTTTGAAAGCCATTGAAACCAGCGCAAAATCGATTTCTTGCAAAATCCTGAGGTCGTAGACAAATTTTGAGACCAGATTTGAAATCAGCGTGAAAAAATCTACGGGAAATGATATATAGCATGTTAAAAAAAAAAATTTTCCGCGCGTGTTACTGGTGAAACCACATTTTCTTGAAATTTTACATGTTTAACGAATTTTCTCAACGTTAAAAAACGTTCGTACCATAATCTCCCTATTTTTCCCATATTCTGCAAAGTTTCAGCTTTAATTTTTTAAAAATTTCATCGTTCTACATTTCTATCGAAAGTTCTTCTCACTAACTTCAAACACAGCTGCCATAGGTAAAAAATTGTCGCTTCAATTGCTTCAATCTGACGTTCGGATCATGGTCGAATAGATACATAGGAGTGTATTATGTAAAATTAATAAACGAATTTCATTGTTATTTAATTTTATTTTATTAATTCAGGAAGATATCATTTTGATGTATCAAATCTTCTAGTGTCTCAAACTTTGTTTCAAACAATCCCATTGTTAACATATTGCATCGTTAATATGAAATTTTATCATTGATACGATCTTAAATACATAAATTATTTTATTTTGAGGGTTGGTTGAATATAACATTTTTTACGTACAATTTTAAACACGACCCTCTTGTTAAAGTAGACGGTGGACTGAAAATTTATCTTATATAATAGAAAGAGGAAGAGAATGTTTTCATCTACTTTACTTTTTCATGTATTTCTCATTTTCATTCGTATGCAAATTCAAGGCTTCAGAGCTATATTTGTGTTGCGCGATATTACATATTTCTTTAGAAAGGAGAATTTTATATTCTTTTACGATCCCCCCGTTTTAAGTTTCATACAAGAAACTTATTTATCTTATCTTATTTTCTGTGTTTCTTTCTGTACGTTAATGAATCTTTCGTTGTAAAACGTTGCTTACAATTTCGATTTAAAACAGATATTACATAAAATGTGTTTCACTAAATGGTTTTATATTTTCATTCATTAGTCATTTTATTTAATGAAATGAAAGTTCTGGAAAGAAAAGATTCCGATCTTCCGTTTCTTACAGTAAATATAAATTATGCCACAAAATTATTCAAACTTTTTTACTAAAATTATAATAACAAACAGTATAGCAAAATGCTAACGATAAGTTAATCAAATTTTATTTTAACAGTTTATAATTCTATCACTTCCGAAATAAAAAATCTGGCAATATTTTTGCACAGTACATGTGTGTGTTTGTGCTTGTTTTTATAAATTACAAATATAATCGATACATACATATATTTTATCGATCATCGTTCACAAGAAGTGAAACCACAATTAATCTAGGAATCTATTGTAGTATAACCAGTTCCTGTCCAAAACGCTTAAAATGGCTTTACACACGTGTAACTTTTGAGCCAGTGAATTCCTAACGTTAAAACTTGAATTTCTAGCATTTTCTAATCAAGATCCACTGGATTTTATTTTAAAAAGTCCAAAATTTGTGATTTCATAGGGTGAAGTTCAGTCTTTTTCTTCCACTTTAGAGGGCAAGTACAAATTTTCTACGTTAGTCTTAGCATGCATATTTCTTTATCCGAATAAACAGTTTTAATAGCATGTACCTTGAATCTCAGTTATCTAGGTGCATGGTAGTGCACCAGCCAAGTTCTCGTACTACCTCCTTTTACACGAAACACCTTAGCCGTTTTTTAGAGGCTTATGACTCGGCACTGGAAGCAGATGGGGAGATGTAATTTCGTACACTTGTTAAATGCTATCATGTCTCAATATTAACAGAACATTAATCTTCCAATATTAGTAGGTTCCGAGATATAGGACCTCAAAAATCGCTTTTGTCACTGACTGACTGACTGACAGATCATCAAAACCTTTTGGGTACTTCCCATTGACCTACAAGCTTGAAATTTGGTACATAGGTCCACCATAACAAACACCCAAAGGAATAATTATCAAAGTATGAAATTTTACACTTTAAAGGGGTTGTATTGAAAAGAAAACATTACGAAATAGGTACGAAGGATAGAACATAGCAGCATAACATATGTACATAAGTATACGTTTTATTAGCTTCGAAGTCGCAACAAATACTGATGAAAAAAACAATCGCTCTAACGTAAACAAAAGAAACTGCACCGAGCATCGTCTATAGCGGCGGGGGGCATACGGATCAAAACATCGCGTCGCGTCGCCGGCAGAGTGTTAATCTTCGATACATTGAATTTGGATTTTGTCTTTCAGATTAGAAAAGGATTTTTTTCTTTGATACCTACTTGATAATTGATGAAATCCCAACAAAAACATCCTGTAAACAGGAGCCAAGTTCCTATGGCCGTAAAATGTTGTGAGATCAAACAAAATACGGCCAAGTTCGTTAGCTTAGAAAAACCTCTTGCAATACTGAAAAAAGCGTTTGTAAAAATTAGTTTAAAAGAACGCTATTTAATTTTTCAAGAGTCACATGGAGGGCTAAATTATTCAAACTTGGCCGCTACCAAACACCTTTTATGGCCATTGGTTTAAAAAGTAACGGCCAAGTCCCTCATCGACAACAATTATAAGTGACCGAAATAAACTTCTCCCATTGCTAACTGTTATGAGCGACCGAAATAAATTTCTTTCATTAATAACTGTTATAAGTAGACTGCGGATTTTATGCATTTATGACAAAAATGAGTAGATGTAATTCAAAACAGGGAAAAGATTAAGAGTTTAACAATGCCGATATACTATTTTTAACATATAAAAATCATTAATGAGGAAAATCAATTTTTACTTAAACTAACAGATCTGCAGTCTAGTTATAAGCGATCGAAATGAATTTCTCTCGACGATAACATTTACCAACAAGAGAAAAAATTTTCTGTTACTTGTAATCCTTATTTGTAACCAATACGATTTTAGTCGATGAAATACTTGATACTCTATGACTTTCTTTCTTTTTGGTTATAGCAGTTATGGTCCCTGAAGTACAGTTATTTTCTTGTCACGCACAATTTAGTCAATTCTAAATTGAGTAAAAGTTAATTTGATGGGATCATTCGGATCCAGCAATTTTTAAGTGACCGTATCCACACGATACAATTTTACAGCTCGAGTTGTATTAATAAAATGCAATGTTAAAGTTACGAATCCGTTACTATTATTTCAAACCTATGTGGCTCCCTGAATTAGCATCAGATTCGTCTGTATTCTACAGTTCCATGATTTCGCATCAGGTTCCTCTGTACGTTATCCAACCCCCAGCAGCTTCTCGATTTCGCATCAAGTTCGTTTGCATTTCGCTATCAACCTCCCAATAGCTATTCCCTGACTTCATATCAGGCTCGTCCGTGCACCCACTAACAAATTGTCATTTTCTCTCTAAACCTGATTCGTACTGACGTAAACAAGCGAAATGAAGAATAATAACAAAACGAAAGGTACAGTGGCGGACAAAATAAAGTTTAAATAGTAATGTATACGATAGCATCCACAACTTTTACAAACTGAAATTTTATTGTAAAGTAGCAATGATTTTTTATAAATCTTATAAATAGATCGCGGATCTTTGTGCATTTATAGCAAAATTGAGTAGATGAAATTCAAAATTGTTGGACAATTTAAAAAATTGAAGATGTCAATATACGATTTCACTTCTATTCAAATCATTAAGGGAAGAAATAACGTTCAATTTAGTTTCTGTTCCTTGCAACCGATGGAGACAATTTCTATTTTGTATAAAGTCCGCAGTATACTTATAAATTATTGTTGTTAACAATGTATGAAACCTAATCTTGCAATAGTAGTAGTGCGGCAGTAGTCTGCTTCTGAACGTAGAGAAGTATACCGATTGAAAATGAAAGAGGGAATCAGTTTTCCTTTGGCCGTCCTCTTCCACCCCCGAAATTATCATCGCTTATTACACGAGAAATTATAATATTTATTACATTGTGTTGGATATTATTTTAATCAGAGAAAAGAGACAAATACTATGGTAAAAGTTTCATAGGAAAAAGTCAAAAAATTAGAAAAGCTTGCAATCTTTTGCTTCGCTTGCATTCAAGTATGAGTCTCACCAAAACTCGATCGCTCGCTGGCTTGGTTGTCGAGCGTGTTTACCGTTTGACTGGTTCCAAAGGGGATCCCCCCAGTGCAATGTAAAATTTGGACAGTTACGGAGATAATACTGTAGTATGTACTTTCTTTGTTAGCACGAGCACTTAAAGGAACGTGTTTCTCTAAAATTGTTGTCTATATAGAGATTTTCAATGGGGTTAAAATCTAAGGATCGTGATGGGCATTCGAATCTGAGTTTGTTTTTTTCAGGAGTATAGTATTGATATTAAATATACAAAGAGATTATTGAAATATTATTTATTTTTGTCTACGCGATCTTCTGTTTTCAAAATATGTCTCAATCCTATCCAGTTTTCCCCAAAAAATTTTTTGAAAATTGTCATCTTAAATTCCAATAATAATCAACTTTTTATTAATGATTTTTATCGTAGAAAATTTTATAATAACTGTTCTTTTTGGTCCATGTTACAAATAAACACACAAGGGTAAAGCTTGCTATTATACTTCATACTAGTATAGAAACTTTGGAGTATATTTCCTCCGAGAACATCACGTATCCGTGTCACGTGTGCTATGATGTTCGTGACGTCGAAGTTTATGACATGGCAATCGTTATTGGGTTTCAAAGACCAAAATGCTAGGAGCACACGTGTTTGCTAGAATGTGTGACATGATAAATTGTCTCCTGGCCTGGGGTCACAGCTCCACAACTAATTTGGCGACAGATGGCACACTGCATGTGTCTAAAATAATCTTAAAAATGTCACTAACCTACTTTTGAGTATTCTAAGGCTCTTAGAAATATGTTTCTTCAATTACTCACAAAATTTGCCACATACAACTTATAGAGATCTTATTTGTTCAATAATCATAAAACTTTAAATTTGAAATCTTAAATCTCTAAACGTTAAATCAAACGTATAAATGCAACAAAATGATGCAAACGAGTAGATAATTTTGCCTATAACATTTTATTGTGTATTCATTTGAATCTATGACAGGTTCCAAGCATGTAGTCATAGCAGATCCTAAAAATTTCTAAATGTACCTTCTGTAAAAGGTATTTGATCAAACAAATCAAGTGTTCATCATTGTGACTATTCATATATGTACAAAAGGTACAGAAAATCAAATACGGTAGCTAAACTAAACTTCATCTTAGAGACCCATACCGAAAATTTAAGTATCAATATTAGGAATTCACTGGTTATAATGTTATGGGTATTTAAAATTGAGCGATTTTAAGAGGTTTTGATAGGTAAGGGTGCCGCCATATTGTTTTAATATACCGAGTGAACCACGAATCGTGATCAGTAAAGATTATTCCGTTATTGTCTGTCCGATCGAAAATGTTTTTATCAGCTTTTGCATGGTTTCAAGAGAGCTTTACCGTGATTATAAAAAATTTTTCGTCAACTCTTTTTTTAATGTTTTTTCAAGGTCACCTTGAATTTTTTGCAAATAAACATATAATTTTTTTACGCCTATCTGTTAGAGGGTTTCAAGGCGAATTCGGAAACGTAAAAAATTGCAAAAATGATTGCAAAAAATTGCTTTTTAAATTTTTTTTACAAAAAATTTGCTATAATCACGTGGAAGTTCTTTTGAACGTACACAGGAGGTTAATATCGTATTTTTTATAATATGTAGTACATGCTATAATGGTATAATGGTACTATAGTATATAATGTTTCTCTATAATGGTACATGCTAACAATAAGCCCCACTTTTTAATTTTCGTGAGCTCAGAATCTTATCAGAAGACTGCGGATCTTTGTGCATTTATGGCTTCTGAAAATTTCCAAAGAACGTGGAATATAAATAATATTCGACAGAAGATCTGCGAAGGCTTCTAGCACTGGAAACAAGATTGTGTGTTATTACACTTTCTTAAAATTCGTCTACGAAAATTGATCATTGCATAAACATCCGCAGTCTACTTATCACGAATACTAAACGAGAAGACACAGTTTAAAAGTGACTGTTTGTTTTCTTCTGCCACCGAAATCGGCTCTGAATGATTTTGGTGATAGGGTGTAAACATCAAGGTGGAACCAGAATGCGACAACAACCTGACAATGAGTAAGAAAAGCTAACACTGCACGAGTACCATTCTATTTGATTTCCTCGCTACTGTTGTTTCTGATAGCAACGGCACGTGGAGGGATTATTCTCGAGCGTACAAGATTGCACAACACCTGAGAACAGGGTAAATATTGGATGTTTCTCTTTAATTTTCTTAACCGACCAAAATGTAACGACAAATACACAGTTCATGTAATGCCACGGGTCAGGACAGATAAACAAAACAACCAGTGCGGTTCCTGTATTAATTGTGGCTGAAAAATACGACCCCAAAATTCTGTTATTCTCAAATGCTGCCAAATACAATATTCATTTCCCGCTTTTATCCTTTGAACCGATAACACTGTTCAATAAATTTCAACTTTTTTTATGTTCCACAATTACCGTTGGGTGGTTCTTATAGAGTTTTTTGCGCTGATTCCGAATCTGTCCTTAATTTTTCTCCTATACGCACAGTTTTTGAAAAACATGGCTTTGAAAAAAAACATATTTTTCAACTTTGAACGAATATTCTGATGTTATTATAAAAGATATTGGATTGTTCTTTGCAGCAAACGATTCTGTAGACTTTCCCGAATACAGTGATATCCAATATTAATACATTATGATTGTTTAAATTGATGATTGTTTAGATTGTTTAAACATGTTTACAGATTTTACAGATCCGGAATCAGCGCAAGAAACTCTATAAAAACCATCCAACAGCAATTATGCAACTTTGGTGTTGGACAGTGTTATTATTTAACCTTCGTTTGTTCACAACTGCAATTTACCCGACACATAAATCTTTCGTATTGATTTTTTCCTTAATTATTACATTCTGCAATTAAATGTTACTCTAAAACCTTAACTGAACAAATACTTGTAGCTGATATGAAGTTGTACGAAGTGTGTTTACATAAATTGTTTATCTAAAAAATTCGCAAAAGAAATTTTTACTTAGTGCTGCAGCTGCTGATTTAGTGCAGGAAAGTCAGAACGTTGGTCGTAAAAACTTAATATTAGGAGAGGTGATGGATTTGTGAGAATGGGTACAGACAACTTTAAAAGGACTTTTCGTTTCTTAAAAATTCTATTCGGTCTTCTATGTTTCGTTTAACAAAATAACCATTTGTCGGAATTTCTTTTTTGTATGGAAAGCTATGTTATCCTGGCGAACTTTCTAAGAAAGTGTTCTCGAGGAATAGATATTTTAGAATCTGTATAATTAAAGTTCTTCGGAAGCAAGTTATCGTAGAACGTTTATGAAAAAAGTTTTTAGCTTCCTAACGGTTCATTCCAATGAGAAACACAAACAGCGTTTGGACTGAAAGTGATCTACTCAATATTTTGTATATGCTACTATAATTAAGAATTTGTACAATTTTTTAATGGACGAAATATTTATTTAAATTATAGACCAATTTGTGTTTGTACGATAACAAATCCTAGTATAAGTTCTATTCAGACTACATAAAAAGTTTTAATTCCCAGAACTATAAGTCTTACAATTAAATGGGATAAGTTTCATATTTTTTGGTTGTCATATAATCAACTTGTATACGCTTACAATTAGCTTACAAACAATTCATAGATTCATATGAAGAGTATTTTTGTTTTGTGTTTATTCAAACATTGTTTCACTGTCTTACAGTTAGCGAAATCAGTAGAAAATAGTAATGCCACAACGTCAATCCTGAGTAGATAGTGCAATTTTGATTACGTTTTTACCCATCTATATGTAGATTACAACATTTGTAACAAATACCGTTAAAAATTTTAATTGTTTTATTTCCATCGTAGAATTCAGTGGATTAAAAAGATCTTGGTTTGTGCTACATCGTAAACCACTGAACAACGGCGTGTTGACTTATCGATTGTCCATAAACAGGTATGTGGGTACCTCTGTGTTCGTCAACACGTATTTCGTTATAGTTAACGAACCGAATGACCGAGTTTCGCGCACGTGCAGACACAAAATGAATTTTTTAGTTCAACGAATCAGGAAGAAAAATTTACGAGTAACCTTGCTCCACTATGTGTAGTTCTCTTACATTTTTTATAAATCTCCGTAATAATTAAAACAGCACTTGCAATATTGTTAAGTAAACCAGAGTAAAAATTAAGAAAATTGAAAGATATAAATAAAACTACAATGATGTATTATAATAATGCGCATTTAAACAATAAAGAAGTAGTTTGCTGCATACCAACATTAAAATTGATCAGTATCTACCTACATATACAAGAAGTTAAGTTTTTACATACCAGACTGAAAATACATCAGTTTAAAGTCCAACTTTGCAAAAACTAGTGCGCACTTACCCCATTCCACCTTAATCATGATTTTTCAAAGTGTTCTAAACGTAAAAAGTAAGAGTTTTTGTTAAAATAATAGGTTGCGTCTACACTTCTGATACGCACTTTATTACAAAAATGGTGATGAAAGTAACAGATAGCTTTATCGAGAATCGTGTAATATGCAAATGCATGCGGTTCGCAATCACAAGTTACCCTGCTGGTATTACAGATCGATAGTCGCCCATCAGAAATTTTAATCAGTCAGTTGAACACGTGTGACTAATAGAACTAGAACATAGTCGGGGAACTAGAACACAGTCACCTTATTAACTGCACCATCCCAAGGCACGTGCTGCTATCAGTGTGTCATTCGACCCCTGCCAAACAGTAACTGCTGACATCGATTGATGTGGTGAAGTCTGAACAGCTTCGCACTGATCTCAGGCGAAGCTCTAGCCCATACACGGTATCCTTGCCGTTATAGATACAGGGTGTCCCAAAATTCCTTCAACAACCGGAAATGGGAGGTTCCTGAGATCATTTGAAGCAACATTTTCCTTTGCAAAAATGTTATCCGCGGTTTTGTTTAGGAGTTATTAACGAAAAACACTGACCAATCAGAGCGCGACCTAGACACGAGCTGCCACAGTCGGCCAATAGACAGTTGGCGCGCCATGACTACTGTGCAAACTAGTGTCTAGGTCGCGCTCTGATTGGTCCGTGTTTTTCGTTAATAACTTCTAAACAAAGCCGCGGATAATATTTTTGCAAAGGAAAATATTGCTTCAAATGATCTCAGGAAGCTCCCATTTCCGGCTATTGAAGGAATTTTGGGTAACTTGATTACCCCAAATAGCTGTTAAACGATAAATTTTATGAAAATTATTAAATATGGAGTTTAAATGGCTTCGAGAAGCGTTTCTAAGATCTCAAGGTCACCTTTATTTTTTTATGGAATGACCTACTTTTCGAGTAACCTAATTCTGGGCAAAAATGTATTGACCTTCATATGTTTTTGACCTAATACTTAACGGGACATTATTGAAAAAGATTTCCATGGGTACTTGCGATATTCCAGTTTTGAGGGATATCCATTCTTTTTTTATTCCAGCTTTTTATTTCAGATTTTTATTCCAGCCTTGAATTATAAGCAGACTGCGTATTTTCTAGTAAAATAGTCGTTCCGCCAAGTAAAAATTTTCTACAACGATTACCAGAAACAAGAGTTCAATAGAAAATTATTTAAGATAATCATTGACAAGAATGTTGTCCAGGTCAACACTCCGAATAATGTTGTAAATGTTTTACTCGGCGGTAGTTGTTTATAAAAAAGTTAATCCACTTTTTACAGTTACTCGCAAAAATATTCGAACGCTCTAAAGAAGACGGTAACTTTTTTAATATTGTACTGTACGATTTGAACTTTTTCGGGAAGCTAGAGCAATCAGTTTACTACAGTATAAGAAAATTTTTTTTTAGAAAATAGCAACTAATCGGAATTGTAGAAAAAATACTAAAAGTTGCATTTCTCAACTTCTTTATGTGGGCCTATATTGAAAATTTAACCAATACGTTTTGGAGATCTGTGTCAATTGAACATATTTTGAAAATTTCGTCAAAATCGGTCGACGTTGCAATGAGCTACAAGCGTTTAAAGATGGTAAAAATTGCAGATTTTCACGATTTTCGGCCTACATCTAAGAATTCTTGCATCTTTCAATGTAGATTACATCTTTCCATATAGTTGAAGCATATTCTAACTGGAGACGGACAAGTGTAATATACATATAGCAACCTAAGTATATGGATTGAATGAAAATCTGTGTATTAATAAATATACACTTGTTAATAGAATTATATTCTGTATCATAGTTGTCCTGTTTTTCAAAAGAAATCGAATGTCCAATAATCTAATTGTAAGAGGAATACAAACGTATGTAGATTACATACACGCAAATGGTTGGAAAATGGTGGTTAGTTACCACGTGTAATAATGAAACGCGTGTAAACTAGGCATGCGGCGAGATGTCCTTGTTGCGGTTAGAACAAGTATGTGCAATCAGAGACCATCGTTAACATTAGTGTCTACTTGGAGCGTGTAATACAGATTTGTAATTTTGCACTGCGGTATGTTTATGCTTCCCTTGATTCGGTATCATCCATTTCGAGGTAATCGAGAACATTTCGTGCTACGGTGACATTTGTACACACCTAGGCATCTTCCGAATTTTCATGCTAGAATTTCCTAAGCAGAAGATAAGTCCAAATCGTCGTATGGGAACGCTGTACAAATATTTTAATGAAAATAGGAAGAGTGAGAAAATATTGGTACTTTTCTTATTTTTATTAGGTATGAGTACTTTAATGTACAATATTGTGGGAATATGGATCGAGAAATGGTCGAGAATCGAGAATCGAAACAGCGAGCTTTCTTCTCGCGAAATTAATTTAGAGAGCCATTACTAAACAAAGAGAATACACAGATCAAATTTGTTCCAAGGTTGAATGTGTGTGTGTGTGTGTGTGTGTGGCAGTCTATCGAAATATTCAGCGACGATCAATCTTCTTTGATGTCAAGTAAATCCTCTTTACTTGGTCGCGCGAAGCTTTAATATATTTTTTTTAAATATCACAAGTCTGCTGCGGATCGATACTCCGTAGACTATTGATGCGAACCATAAAACTTGAAGAGTATCGCAATCGAATATAAACCACATTTCGATCGAAACGACACGTAGTTACTCGGATTGCCACCGCGAAAGTCAAACGGAAGTTTTCGTGGCTTTCCCCCGTTTATGTACGATTTCCTGTATGTGGGTAAAGCTTAAGATCCGGCATTACGGCTCGCGCAAAGGCGTTGCACGAAAATAAAGGCGGTTTTTACGGTGAAACTGGCGATAGTTTCATTCAGCCGACCTTTCGTTCTCGCGTTTACGAGCTAGGCGTACTGCTTCGGTACGAGAGAATGTTATTTATTGGTAATGACGGTGTCGTGTGATTAACGGAATCGTCGGACAGTCATTCGTACGTTGGTTAAACGGGTTTCCAACGTTCCTGTCGCCCCCCCCCCCCTGTTCCAACAGATCGATGCTCCCGATTGCGAGGACGTCGCCGTCGACATCGATTCGATAATTAAACTAATTGCTTGAACACCGATGAATTTCAACGCGATGCTGCCCGATATCGTTTGACAAGCCGATGGCGTTATGCTGAAGTCCGTTAGTTGCGGAGTCAAGAGAAATTATTTGTATGTCCATCGGACACTATAATCGCATTTTCGACATAATTACACGAGTCAGACAATAATTAACTTAGCTTCATCCCCTACTCCCTACCCCTCGTTTCTGTTATTTTACAAGAGACGCTGCTGCATCGTCGCGTTCAAACGAAGCAGTATACAGAATCGAACATCGTCACGTTCAAACGAAGCAGTATACAGAATCGAACATCGTCGCGTTCAAACGAAACAGTGTACCGAAAGAAAAAACCAATCAAGTATATTGAAAATAAACGGGCAATCAGACAGTGTAATATCGTTCCATCTTCAACCTATAGTTCCACATTCGTCTCCACATCATCTCAACCAAGTTCGGCTTACGTTAATTCGAAAACGAACTAGAGCGACAACGAATCATGCCTTCGTTATAAGCTCAACACCCGGGTACTCGGGTAAAAAGAATTACCCGGGTTCCCGAGTAATTTTTGTTTACCCGGGTATCTCACGGGTAACCCGGGTACCCGGGTATCTCATAAGTCACAGCTCTAAATTATGTAGATATGGTGTAGAAAGAAATGGTATGTCACGACCACCGCAGTGTGATCTTATAGCTTTTGTTCGTTCGCGTATGTCATTCGCCAAATTAATCTTAAATGACTAGTTTTTAAATTGAGAAAGCCGCGTTTCATCCCGAGTCTGCCAGGAGTACTCGTCGGCAAGGCTGTTCTGGCAGACTCTGCCTTGGACGCGTGGGAAGGCGCGACGAATCCCAAAATTTCGTCCGACCACGAAATGGTGACGAGCGAGATTTTGTTACCTACCAAATTACGATTGCGAATGTTCGTTCGCGATGTTGGTCGTAATTGTTTTTTAGGGGGAAAATTTGTTTCGAGGGACCTTTGTTTAAGGGGCTAGTATAGGCTCGATTTGTAACTAGAAAATTACTAGAATCTTACTAGAAAAATGGCTCGAAACATGGGTTTGCGCGCCTCGACTTTTTGTCCTTATTTGAGCAGATTTTGGGCTGGATAAGGACTCATTCTATAGAGGAAGGTTAAATACAGCGCGCTCTGCTATTGATTTAACGAGATTATGTTTATATCTAATAATTTGAGTGCCCAAAGTAGAGAGAAAATGGAGAAAAACAACCGCAGATTTCAATGCATTTTTCTGTCTCAAAGAGACTTTTTTGACTGGTGTGATGACCAGAGCGCCCCGCGATGAACCTTCCTCTATCAAATGAACCTTTGTGCAGCTCAAAATATGCTCGTATAAGGACAAAAAGTCGAGATTTCCCCATGAAGACAGAGGTCCTTTCTGATGCAGAGCCAGTCTAGAGCCAATTTTAGTTCAGTTCGTTTAGACGAGATGGCGCCTAGTCAGGAGGACTGTTAATCAGTGCTGCGATATTGTGCAACATTTCACTGCTGCACTGCTGTCAACGTGGAATCATAGCAAAACCGACACAGACGAGGTACATATTCTCATCGGTGGCACTAATATTAGTGCGACCTGCCCTGTATAACGGCATTCGCGACGAGCTGAATAGAATATGGAAATAGAAAGCAACTCCATCTCGTGTTCATTAGACAGTTGCGTGTTTATCAATGTTACCAAACTTTTTTTCTGCACAGAGATTGATAACATTGATAAATACCCCAAAATCTGAAACCTTCTTCGTCGTGAAGAAGGCTCCGAATCAGTCTATGGGCTGATTTCAATGACGTTTCATTGATATACGCAAGGCGATGTGTTGATTGGGTATTGCCGAACGCTGCGTTTCCCGTTCAACACACCCTTGATGACTCGTCATCCTCCACGGCCGACTCGAGCAGCCTTCGGGTGAAAGGAGAGAGTCAGAAAGAGAGAGTACGATACTCTAGTGGACGGTCCCTTGCGATCGAACACCTTTGAATCTATGAAGATTTGTTAAAAAATGTTGCTGCTGTGTCCTGAATCTTCTATCCTGGGATTTTCTCCCATCATGTACAGCCAGGGGCTCAGCTTGTTTCGAATCTTATTCGCAACTGTTGACTTTGTTAGATGTTCTGTAAAACTGTGCTCAAACATGCCCTAGGCGCTGACTTTTCACTCCTGTATACGACGCGACAGCCACCTGCGCTTCGTCCACCTCCACTCGCCAACACCTGGGTCCGAGACTCACGCTGAGGACAACACACTGGATGTGTCGGACAAATGACAATGAGAAATCATTTTTGCGGAAATCTCGAGATTTAACGCTTCAGAAATACAGTGCGTATCAAAAGTTTAGACGCACCCAATAGGGTGTGTAATAACGAGGGTACATTAATCATTACACTGTTCAATATACATTTGGGTGGATCTTATAGAGCTTTTTGCGTTGATTCCGAATCTGCCCTCAATTTTTCTCCTACACGCACAGTTTTTGAGAAACATGACTTTGAAAAAAAATGTATTTTTCAACTTTAAACAAATTGTAAATTTAATTCTCTTAGATACACTAAAGCAGTGCGACAATACGTATATTTTCCATTTTATTGGAAAACGCAACTCTCAAGTATCTCAATTTAAACATGAATAAACTTGTGTTTTGTAGTTGCTAAATGTCCTCGAAGGACAATAAAATAGCAAAATTGAATAGAATCTAATAGCCTTTCATCATTTTTTACAACAAACGTTTTACGACAAAAGAAGCAAGTAGAAAGTCTAAAGAATTCGAAATTTGCATAAAGATGCTTACTACACTCGTGATCTACGGAAGAAATAATTTACTATTCTTATATTAATGCAAGTTACAGCTATAGTTACAGTTAGCGGTTTAAGAAAGTGGTATGAGAAGCTTCATCGAGATTTCAACACTCCGCAGCTAAACTATAATTTGGAAAATCATAGTGACGGATTGTTCCAAAGGTAAAAACAAAAATGAGGACACAGAAAAGATGTAGAACAGTTGGCGGGAGCACCTTTGATCTCGAAAGAAATTGCGATCACAATCGTAGCCGTATTTCTGGAATAGACTGGAGTGGAATCGTTTCACTTTGAAAAGCAACCATTTCGCGACTTCGTGATTGTCAGCGTTCAGAACTTCGACATCAAAGCCGATATTCTGAACAGTCATAGTATTACTAACTTTATTATTACCTGCGTTTTACTATGATTTTTCTTCTACAGGGTGTCTCATTACAGTGTGACCTCCAGAACATTTTCGGTTTGCATCGCGTAGCGCATAAAAAGCTACATTCAAATACGTACGGCGACATGATCTCGTTGATCTCGGCTCGGGTATATAGGTGTGAACATCACACATTGACTCGAGTGAATAGAATTCTCAAACTTCCTAATTCTCATTATTGTTTTATGGGACTTTTACTAGCTTATTCCTGGCATTTCTCTGATTAAAATGACACCAAACACGATATAATTTCAACTGTAACACATCACTCAATAAGTCCCCGGTCTGACACACATATGGCAACATTGTTGACAGACCCACGTGATTTCCGGGTAGTACTAACCTTGAAACAGTACGTGTCAAAATTTCATGGGATTCTGACCGTTAGTTTAGACTATTTAGAGGTTACAGTCGTTTTAGTGACCCCAGTTTTGTAATTTTCAAGACAATGGATAGAAAGGAATTTCTTGTGTTGATTAAACACTGTTTTTTGATGGGGAAAAATACTGTTGAAGCCAAACAGTGGCTTGATAAGCATTATGGGGACTCCGCACCAGGAAAATCAACTATTATTGACTGGAATGCTGAATGCGGTCGTGCAAGCACCGATGATGCTGAACGCTCTAGTCGCCCCAAATCGGCAGTTATCCCGGAAAACATAAAAAATGTCCGCAAAATAGTTTTAAAAGACCGTAAAATGAAGTTGCGTGAGATAGCTGACACCTTGCAGATATCAGACGGCAGTGTCTTTACAATTTTACATGAAAATTTGGGCATGCGCAAGTTGCTTTCGAAGTGGGTGCCGCGTTTGCTCACACCGGACCAGAAACAACAACGCGTCGACGATTCACAAGTCGATGAAAACAATAGTTAAATTGGACGAATTACGCTCTGAATTGCTTCCCTACCCACCGTACTCTCCAGATTTGGCCCCCGGCGACTACTGGCTTTTTGCAGACATGAAAAAGATGCTCCAGGGAAAGAAATTTGGCTCAAATGAAGAAGTGATTGCCGAAACTGAGGCTTAGTTTGAGAGCAAAGACAAATCGTTTTACATAAAGGGCATCGAAAAGTTAGAGGAGCGTTGGAATGAATGCATCACTCTTGAAGGAGAGTATGTTGATGAATAAAGTGGAATTTCTAGAAAAAAATTTGTTTTTCTTAGTTAGACCGGAGACTTTTTGAGTGATGTGTTATTTAGTGGTTTAATCGACGGTGAAAGTTTCGGGTACGTCAGACGCGTACAATGAAAACACTTCATATCAGTAAAAAAGATACACGAGATATCTCGTCCATTGTATTGTACGACAAAATCATGGTGACAAGATGTCTCGTCCATAGCATCGTTTCTTCGACATCGTGGAAGCGAGATATCTCGTCCACGGCAGTGAAACGGTTAATTATGCAACCATAAGTCTTGATAATTTATTATACCGGTGCCTCGAGACCATGACTCATTTCGTATACATTAAATGAAAAGTTGAATTTTGAAAATGGAATAAATCTGTAAGTACGGCAAAGTGGAGCGACAACGCGTTTAATTCACTTCATAGGATGTGAACAAGATTTAAAAAAGGATTGTACAAGAAGAAAGCAATTCAGAAACTGTGCCAAAGGAGCGATGCAGAATACGAATGAGAGATTCTTTCTGGAAAATCGCAGCTGTATATCTTACGCATATTATATGACGTTGAAATTCAAATTTGTTCTTCCAGAAACAGAGCACCGTTTCCATGGGAATACTCTCAGCTAGGGAAGGATTCAAGCGAACGGTATTATAAATCAAGAGAGGTTTAAAATTAAGTGCCACTTGACCCCAGGCTTCCACTTTTTCAAGCATCCTTCTGTCGCATTTCTTTTCAATGCTAATGATCGTTGCAACCCTAACGATTCTTCGCGGAATAACAAAGGCCACTTTCTGGTTTTACTTTCAATTATGCCACGAAAACATGTATCCCAATATGAAAATTGCGGTTATATTTCCATCGGATATTAATTATTGATATTCATTTTATTTTTAAGATATTCGATATACAGGGTGTCCCAAAATTCCTGAACTTCCCGGAAATGGGAGGTTCCTGAGACCATTTGAAGCGATATTTTCCTTTGCAAAAATGTTATCCGCGGCTTTGTTTAGGAGTTATTAACGAAAAACACGGACCAATCAGAGCGCGACTTGGACGCGAGTTGCCACAATCGGCCCGGCGCACAGTGTCGCAAACCATGGACAAAAATCGAAAAAGTCACATCTTCATATCGATTCAAAACTATGTTCATACTATGTTAAAATGTCCAAATAATCATTTTTTGAAAACAAAAATTTAAAAAATGCAGTAGAAAATTAGTTGCAGGGAATCTTGTAAGCGAATATTAGGAAGATCAAATAGTACATCAATTCTTAGCGTAACTTGTTTACGTTGTGATATGAACAAAACACGTTTCTAGGAAATAATTTTTTTAGGATATATAATGGCTAAGGGTTGGCTAATTGTAATTCAACTTTAAAAATTTTGTAATACTTATATGCAACATAATAATTGACCTGAAATGAAACAATAAAATTTTATAGGTTTTCCTAATCTTTACCAGAGGATAAAAAAAAACGTATCCGAACGTATCGGTGATTTTGGTTGTGTCTATTCCTAAGATAGTATATTTTGATATTATATAAGTCTAATTTGCAACTTCCGGCCAACATCAGAGTTATTTAACAAAATATGTAGCAAGAACCGGTCAGCAGCCGAGTACGCGGATATGCTCTTGTAGATATATGAGATTTGACTACGGTTGTTGAATAAATAAAAGAATGTTTATATTACATAAATTACAGATATGATTAAATAAAAAAAAAGTCTGCAAAATCTCTTTTGCTGTAAAGATCAATTCAATATCTTTCATAATTACATCACAATATTTGTTCAAAGTTGAAAAATATGTCAGTTTTTCAAACTCAAATTTCTCAAAAACTGTGCGTCTAAGAGAAAAATTAAGAACAGATTCGGAATCAGCGCAAAAAACTCTATAAGAATTGCACAGTGAGAATCGAAACCTTTTTTGGCTGTTGGACAGTGTAATCGGTCAAATTACAATTGCTATAAATCTATTTATATAAACTGTTTTGTAGAAAGGTATTGCATGAAAAGTGTTTGAAAGAGAAGTCAAACAAAAATTAACAGTTCTCTTCGTTTTCCACGCTTGAAATGCCATTCGATGTCTTTACTCTTCTCATATTACAGAAAATGAAAAGCTCGTACATATGGCATATGAAAAACAGAAAAAAAACCAGCTGAATATATCGCTAATAGGATCGTGAATATCGGCTTGTAACACGTATGCAGAAACACCTCGTACATATAATCGTGTCGCAGACAATGTTACCGAAGTGACGTAATGGAAGTGTTGTACCGAAGGTGTAATGGAAGCTGTGTCTCTATTTAGGAGGCTGCTATATGCTACGGGCAGATCCAGTGTCCATTGTTCTCCAAAGCTGCAGTCTAGTGATTACGAAGGCAACATTTTAACACATGCCGTGAGGAGCTAGTTCACACTTCACAACGCCGCGCTGCTTTCAAAGGGCAGGCCTCTTGCGATCCTATGCATGTATGTATGTGTGTACATGTATGTCGTGAGAAGTGCCCATTGAATATTTAATTCCTCAAAATACGTGTTATTCTATTGCGATACTTAACACAGAGTTTTTGTCAAACATATTCGATATTACGTGAATGCACCTTTTTGAAGGTCAATAGTTTTTGCAAATTTGAGTTTTGTTTATGACTCCCACTTTCATTAGTAGTCGCTTCACCGTTTTAGTCAGCTCTTTACAAGTTGAAGTGAGGTTGCCATCGAGTTTGTGAAAATACCAAATTGTGGAATGAAAAATAAAATATATACAGGGTGTTTCGACTAAAACAGGACACCTAGATATCTCTTCAGGTTATTGTGATGCAAGAAATATTTGTTACGTAATGTGCATGGTGTCAATCAGTGTCAATGGACCAAATATCTGGCACGAATATTTTTTTGTCTGACCCTCTTAACCCGTTCACAACCATAACCGCATCCAACTCCACGTCGGTAAGGTCGTACCTTTAAAAAAAATTGCGTTTAATCTGAACTACGAAAAAAATAATAAAAGCTCCTTTGTGCAACTTTTTTATTTGGGCTTGTAGCGAAAATTGGGAAAATGTGTTTGATCTGAAATCTGAATTATGAGAGAAATAGTAAAAATTCCTTTTTTTTGGGGGGGGGGGCTTGTAACGAAAATTGGAAAAATGTGTTTCATAGAATCGCGTACACAAGTTACATGCTGAAAATTTCATCGAAATTGGGCGATTGGTTTATGATTTTTAAATGATTAGAAAATAGTGAAAATAGGTGAATGATAGAATACAACGGTAAAATCATGAGTCACTGCAATTTTCACTATCTGTAATCGTTTATAACTCGCAATCCAATTGACTAATATACCTATACAACTTATACGAATCTACAAAACACATTTTTTTCCATTTTCGCTACACACCCAAATAAAAAAGTTATAACAACTAATTTAATATTATTTTAATATTTGATAATAGATATTTTTTGCAATTCAGACTAGCCGCAATTTTTCCAGAATATATTTTCATTACATATCGTCTAATAAACTAATCTTGGCGGGAAAAGTGATGTCCAACTGAGGTTCATTTATATCAAATGTTATTCGGATTTAAAGGGTGTGTCATCAATTGTGAGACTGACTGTAAATATTTAGAAAATTCACATTTTTGCGCCGAATGAAAACTTTTCATCGCTGGATTGCTCTGCTTCCATTCTATTCGGATCGACTGCTTTAATTGAATGCTCCGCGGTCGCGGCAAATCGAATTTCTGGCACCTGTTCGGGAAGTGAACTTCCGTAAGATGCGCCACTGATCTGAATGCGAGAGGAGCTTGTCTGTCGACGGGTGATTGTTTTCGATTAACCGATCGAATCGATCCAGAGCCGGTGGTTAATCTCGGGTTCCAGTGTTATTTACATTGAGGACTCCTAGCCAATTCAATGGTCACGAATCATTTGGAGTAATGTGTACGTGAGAATGAATATTTCATTCGTTGTATCAGTACACACAATAAATCGTATTGCAAAATATACGTTAAAATATTTATTTGCAATACCACACGAAACTAAAACTGGTTTATATTCGATGATTTCAAACGAATGTAAAGATATTTCACGCATTAAACTATCCCACAAAGAATGTAATAATTTTCGGTTTTGAATTACAAAATGTTTCGCAATAGCGGTGTCTGTGTTAACAAAGTTTGCACCGGCAAACAATGGACACATGTCAAGACAATGCTATCAAATTTTTTCCAAACTGCACATAGCATAATTACAAGACTAATTTTTATAGGAGTAACAGCCCACTGGAGAATTACCGGTTTTTGATTTTTTTAACTGTATGCCCCACTTTGAAAAATCTGAAAAAATCGTATGTAAGCAACCATAACGAGATATAAAAACTGTAAAAATATAAACTTAGCATTTCATAACTTCACTATTTCTGAATAAATGTATAGATATGCAGTCTAATTGCTAAAATATGTCTGATTTTTTTCAGAATTTTCAATGAAGGAGAATAAGAAATTACAATTTGACAGAATTATAATAAGAAATGATTAACTCCGTTATTTCTTGTCACCCTGTATAGGAGAGTGGCACAAATTTTGAGTCCGGTAAAGTAAAGAGCAGTTGAGTAGGCCGTTGAACATGGCATTTTATTTATACTAATAGTGCAAGACGTCGGATTTTCATAGGCGATCTATTTGTAACCACAGCGGCCGAATAATATTACCACTACGCGGAGGTTTTCGACAAAAATAGAGGATCAACTAATAATAAGTGACTTATTCTTCGCCACGGAACCCGGATGGTTTATATTTGAGGCAGAGATCAATAGTTCCTCGTAAATCATGCATGTACACATCTGCGCAAGAATAGGTCATTAGGTTGTTTCAGATTGTAGTGTACAAATAGACACGTATAGCACGTACAGGATGTAAAAAAACGTTTGGTCCTCGCTTTTATAGACGTATTCTACATCTCTGGATCGGCGGACATTCAGAAAAAATGTTTGACGCATATATGCCCGGTCGGGCGTTACGGAAGTGACGAAATTTCGCGAATAACCTCGAATAGTTTGACAAGTATTATAACATTTTCATAATTAATTTACTAACTTTAAAGACTTGATTGGTGAACTTTTAAGATTGTGGGAATGTAAAATGAAAACTTGGCTACATTCCCATTTCAGTTTTATGCAGGTTTGGTGCTTAAATTGTTAGTTATTAACAAATTTTGGAGAAGTGGTATGTTATGTATGTCTGTCCTTGTCGCACAGTTCGACCCTCCTTGTTTTACGCATTATGGGAACTTCCGAAACAATCAGCCCGTGCAACACTAATTAACCAGAGTTAATTTGTGAACATTTGCAATTGGATAACATAGTTCCTCTCAAAGAAGGAGAGCGTATGGGAAATGCTATGAACTATGTCTCTTTCTTTCCTATACGCTCTCCTACTTTGTTGTCGCTTCATTAGGTTTATTTACCATTTCCAATCTTAATTTACTTCTAAACATTACTAGACTGCAAGAAGTTTTACTTCTGCTGCGCGTGGTTTTCCGCGCGTATTTTAACTTTTAACATGTTCAACTCGCGTGCAAAGTTTAAATAATATGATACACATTCAGTAAGTCCAATTGGTCGAGTATTTGTTTAAATAATTTATACATATACATAGTACATCGTATGCAGAAACACTCTCAGAAATGACTGATAAATATGTCGATAATATATGTAGAAAAATTGATATAACAATTTTAACTCGTTCTACCGTAACTTGTTTAGTTCTCACAAAGAGCCTAATTTTCCTCGAGAATATAACTACGTTGATAGAGTTACGTTTCCATCTAATCTCATGAAAACTGGTTGGAAAGGTGTTAAGGTAACCAGTAGTATGAAACGGTTAGTGTCGGGCGAAGCAGTAAAGAAACTCGTTCGATCAAGAATAAGTGTATCAATATTGGAACGTTCGTTTTAACGAGAACTATAAAAGCCTCGGATAGGGGGATTCTGCCTTTATCGCTGACTCACGCGAGGCAGTGTAATTCCGAACTTGAATTCCGGCTGGAGTGAAACAATATTGGGTGATAAGCTTTCGTCGATCAACTTTTCGTTGCGTGAAAGCCTGATTAAAATACGAGTTCTCGCAAGGGGATCGTGTGATCCGCATTAATTTACATGGTGAATTGAACAGGGCGCTGAATATCCCCAATTCCTTCATCGGTTTGTCACACTATAGCTTGCGATGTGGTCACGTGGCCAATACATGGACAGGTTACTCGGCAACAGGTGGGACTTTAAATGCGTGATTCTCCATAACGCAATAAAATAAAAACTGAAAGCAAGTGAATTTTTGTTTCGGCTTCTCGTTTTAAACTGCCCATCACTCAAAACCTCTCGGCGGTGATATTCCCGAATATTTCAAAAAATATGTGTCGAGAAGCTCGAGATCACAATTCCGAAGTAAGCGTTGATATTTATTTTCCTGTCACAGTGATCTTATTGTCCTGAAAATCGTGAAGTCCGTGGTTTTTATTTCAGACCAACACATGTGTTTCGATTCAATAACTGAATCAATTATGCATAATGAGTCATTATGCATAATGAGACGGGATGCGGCGCGGCGAACGGCCGTACTAATGGCGAGCGCCACTGGCGGCAACTCATGTCGGACGAAGATAGTTTGCTTTTTGATTCGAAAAAACGTTGATGTTGCAAACTTTAAAGAGTGGTTTCTCGAGATAAAAGTCTGCTCTATCGCGTGATACAGTTAGATTTTACGCCGGGACCCTTATTTCTTAAGATAAACTGAAAAATATCCTCAACAATTGAGGCAAAAGTGGTGTCTCTCCATCTTTAACGATTATTTAAACATGTTTAAACATTCATAATGTATTATAATATTGGATATCATTGGATTCGGGAAAGTCTATAGAATCTTCTGCTGTAAAGAACAATTCAATATCTTTTATAATAACATCACAATATTTGTTTAAAGTTGAAAAATATGTTTTTTTTTTCAAAATTAAGTTTCTCAAAAACTGTGCGTCTAGGGGAAAAAATAAGGGCAGATTCGGAATCAGCGCAAAAAACTTTATAAGAATCATCCAACAGTAATTGTTGAACAAAGGTGATGGGCAGTGGTAATCGAATCGGAAACTTTCTTCCAGCTTACCTATTAATCGGTAACTTTTTTCCGAGTAACAATTTGTTTATTTGTTCGTTTCTTTGCCATAATAAATGTGAGCTTATGTTATTTTGTTGTTTTTCATTCGTTAATAAGCCCCTTTTCATTTCCCATCAGTTTTAACCCCGTAAAGTAATATTTTATACTTCTAAATTGTGAATGTTTTCTCTAAAATCCGTTTCAATGCCACCGATCGGAAACATTCTGCCACGGGGTGTATATTGTCAACATTATTCTCAACATTATGAACAACTTTCAGATACGAGAAAATATCCTGTTTGAACAAGTTACAGTTTGTCGTTCAGAATTCCAAATTTTCGCTATTCCTACCCGCGACAGCATCAAAATGTATTGCAAACGTAAAGTCTCTGAAGAGCAAACTGGAAGTTAGTTTAATGGTTCCTGGGGACCGATATTTGCAATATGTATATGGATACTCAAATCGAAATGCGGTGGAACCTAGACATCGTTGTCAAACTTTATGCACTGCCGAGTATACAGACTGCCCCATTTTAATTTATTTACATAAATGTTTCGAAAAATAGGTTAGATACAGAATACCGCTTTTAGGAGGTTGCATGGGTTTCGCGAGCACGTTATTACATGCAAATTCAGCCAATGAAATGCTAGTATACACGTATACGTATACTTATCAAGATATCAACTTGCAGGAAATGCAAGAACGGACCAAAAATAACAGTTATTCTAAAATTTTCAACGATAATAATCATTAATAAAAAGTTGAACTTCAATAGAAGTTATGATCTTGAAACACGAAATCACAAATAAGTAATTGTACTCGTTTGAAATAGAAAAAGGTTTCTTATCCAGTGGTCATTTCCGTACTCAGTATTTATAATACAAAGTGCTCACTGGACATGTTACATTATTCAACAATATTGAGTACCACTGTGGACATGACGCGCCCTACAAATCTAGTTTATTTGTACATTAACCCTTTGCACTCGAGGACTTTTTCGCTCGGGCGAACTAACAACTCGAGACGATTTTGGCTATATTAGGCGTGTTTTACAGGTACATACTTTAAAATGATTTTATACTCAACCAAACATATACAAATAATAAAATTTCAATAATTTATTTATTTCTACGTTTCACAAAACAAAATCTGTTAGAAATTACTCTCTGTAATTGGTTTTTGTTTGATATTTTACAAAACAATCTCCAAGATGCATCCTCGGTTTGTCAGGGCACGTATCACAATAATTTGAGGTTTCACGTCTACCGCCATGCATACTTCGGTCAGAGCAGACCTTGCAACCCCTCTTTACCCCTTTCAGAACAACATGGAGCTTTCCATGGAAATGATGTATAGCATGTCAAAAAAAAAATTTTTTGACGCGTGATATTGGATAAACAACAATTTTCTTGAAATTGTGCAAGTTTAACGATTTTTTTCAAGGTTCAAAAACGTTGGTACCATAAAGTCTCTATTTTTCCGACATTCTGCAATGTTTCAGCTTCAATTTAAAAAATAATCATCGCTCTATCTCATTACTATCGAAAGTTTTTTGATTTTGACACAGAATCCATCGGTTTGTCCCACTGTGGCGCTGTAGCGGCGCGGCACAGTGGGACCTTTCGTCCAAATCGAAGACAAAATCAAAGAACTTTCGATAGAAATGAGGTAGAGCGATGAAATTTTTTTAAAATTAAAGCTGAAACTTTGCAGAATACGGGAAAATAGGGAGATTATGGCACGAACGTTTTTTAACGTTGAGAAAATTCGTTAAACATGTAGAATTTCAAGAAAATATGGTTTCTCCAGTACCACGCGCGGAAAAAATTTTTTCTAACATGCTACATGTCATTTCCCGTAGATTTTTTCACGCTGATTTCAAATCTGGTCTCAAAAGTCTACGACCTCAGGATTTTGCAAGAAATCGATTCCACACAATTTACACGGGAAAGATAACCCTTCCAAATGATGTTAACGCTACTTATCAAAAAAATTTGTTGCTCCCCGTGTGATGTTCCAAGAGGTTTCAGGCTTTCAAACCATTGTTTAACGATATCGATACGGCAATTTTTCACGGAGTTATAATCACGTATAGTGGGAGCAATTTTTCGGGTTCGCAGAGGTGATCCCTTAATTATTTTGAGGAGTGGAAGTACATATATGAAAGAACCCTCCAGTGAATCCTCCAACAACACATATTTGTTCATATTTATTCTCATCCTCCATTTATTGAGAGTGAAAAAAAATTAATTTCTCTGGCTATGACACATTGTACTTCGAAAGATAATTAGTCCTCTTCGTCCGACTTGTCGTAGAGTTATACTACTGATTTCCGCAAGAATGTACGCTCGTCTAACTTGCCATTAAGTTATTGCACTGATTTGAAATTTCAAAAATAGCGAAACTTTGAAAGACAAAGGTTTTCGATTTTCGAAATGAATTTTTTACTCGGTTCAATACTTAAAACAGGCTCTAAAGAACCTCTATTATCGACCGAGGTGTATATGTTGATATCGACCAATGTGTTTACAAACAAGAGCAGAGTAAAAGTCATCGTCAAAATTCTATCGCAGTTACGCAAAGTTTCCCAGAGTTCAATGTTCGCATTTTGTCAAGACACATCTTAACCTATAAAGCAACAAGACTGCTGAGAAGACTTTAGTAGACGATATGGGTCATGTCAACAGGCAGGCTATCGGGTCGTCTGTTGTTTTCGATTCCGCCCAATAAAGTAAGGAAAAACGAACGTTATAGCCGGCGCATCTGGGTACATGGAAAGGAAAAAGGGAAGCAATTTGTTTCAGCGTAACGTGTCTTTCCAGTACTTCATGCCCCAATAACCTAGTTTCTCGTAAATTTCTTTCCTAGCACGACGTGCACCTTTTTCCACACCTACTAAACGTTATTGTGGTTTTCATTAAACCATTATCATACAATGAACAATGTTTGCATAGTATGGCGCAAAGTCCCATTTAGCACTTCGTAAATACAGATTCAATTAAAAATATGTAGTGTATGTGCGACAAGGTTTTTAACACTAAACCTACCGAACCTTAAAAGTAACTGGCAACACGTTCCCTTATACAAATGACAAGATTGATTTTATTTAGATTTTGTACGGCTTCTATTGTAGCGCGTGCTCTACTAAAGATATCTATACAATCATTTCTTATGAAATCATTTTTATTATTTCAATAATTGTCAAACAAAAAATCTGGAACCGGTCATTTTGACCGATGGTGATAAATAATTAAATAATAAATAAACGTGTGATTTTAATTGCAAATATTAACTAAACTTTTTATTTAAATAAAAGCAATCTAAATAATTCCAAAAGTGATCTATTTATTATTTCTTATTTGCAAATAAAAGATTATCTATTATTTGTGTTGAGGTGGAAATCAAACAATTATTTTTTGGGCTTCTCTTATTTCTTGTATTTTGTATACACCATGAACACACGTACGCGTTTTTTGTCTGGTATAGCAATCTATTTAGGTATACACCAGTGGTCGGACCCGTCCGGAGGGTCCAGCTGTCTATAAAAAAGTACAATTTAATTTATTATTTGTCAATAGAAATAACTTTATTATTTTAAATAATAATTAATTTAGACTTGCTCAAATAATAAAATAATTGTGTTTGTGTTCCGTAATTTGACGATACCCGAACGTATCTACAATGATTTTCAATCTTCTCGTCTCTCGCGTCCTCGCGAAGACTGTCCATTTTTTGTTTTGTGGAACGTCTATCTCGCTGAAACTGGCGCCATTAATTGAAATGTTCTTTTACTCTTTGCACCGTTTTTCCACCGTTCATAAATCAATATTCCAAGGATTTCCAAGATTCCCTGGAACGAGAAGAATCGACAAGAAGGGTCGAGGCGTAACCACCAGCTAAAGAGAATTTTACCATTACTAAAAAGAAATGCGCACAAGATCGTATTATTTAATGAAAACTAATGAGTTACATGTTCTACCCCATTTTTATGAAAGCATTTCTATTGTACAACTGAAATTGTGTTAATGAAAATGAGACTAATTACAATTACGCCAGAACAATTCTTAACGATTCTCTCATAATTGATGCAATTATAACTTTTTATCGTTAGCGCGTGTGTTTGTCGTATCTTTTAGGTCAGACAATATACGTTGCATGTTTTCAATCGTTTCTCATTTATTTTAACAAAATCATGAGAAGTAATATACATTGCCTTACCTAAACGATACGACAAACACCATTTATTCAAATAAATGAAAATATAAATTAAAACTTTGTATATTGTCTACAGTTATTGTAAAATAACTGGGTATATAGAGACTCCTTCAAAAGTTTTTGGAATGGTCACAAATATTTGAAGTAGTTTAGCAGAAAATGTTTCAGATAACAGTTTTCAGATTTCAAAAGTCCTATTGAATGGCCATGTCCATTTAACTTTGAGTATTGAGGTCAAGGTCAATATGATGTTGATAAATAAAACACCAATTTTTTTATCGTGAAGCGCGATAACGATATACATATTGTAGGAAGTGTGGATTTGTATTTTGTATGTATGTGTGAATCGTGTGTGGTGTAGGAAGTGTAGATTTGTATGTTTTCGATTGTATGTATTTGTGAATCGTTTGTGTGCATGAGTGCCGCGGTACTGCGACCGCGACACATCAAAAATAATCAATAAATAAATACGAGACGTCTTCTAGAAGATTCGTTAAATAAAACATCCGAGCGAGTAGTTTATAAAAGGACGCGTTCACGCGGCGACGACACTTTTTCTCGGGAAACACGAACACGTCAGGTTTTATAAAATACGGAATTACGGTTAAAGAATTTAATGTTTATTCACTGTTTGTTAAATTGTATATAAGTCGTGTGCTTTCTTTTCTCAAATAAAATAACTATTTAATATCTCTTCTTTTATAATATTCATTAAGAATTGTCTTAATGTTTCTATTTTAGTCTACCCCGAGATTTCTAATCGTCTGCGCCAGCAAGAAACAATTTGTAATGATTACCTATTATACATATATAAATTCATAATTGTTGAAAAATTTTAAAAATTGAAAATGTCGATACATGATTTCTGCTCTATTACAATCATTCAGGGAAGAAATAACATTCAATATAGTTTCCATTTCTTGCAATCGATGTAGACAATTTTTATTTTCAATAGAGATTACACTTGTTATACTTATTGATTAAAAAAGTTATTGTTAAAAAAAGTGTGTAATGGCGTAGTGTTAAGACTTATCTTTTGACGTCACAGAGTACCTTGTCTTTGCCGACCTGAACTCTCGGTTTTCCTATACACATACTATACCTATGCCGGGTCAATTAATATACAGGGTGTCCCAAAATTCCTTCAAGTATAATGACGCAACTGTAAAATTTTGTGAAATTGACTTTATTGTGTTGGCGGGCTCAAAAATGCATTTACTGTTGTTTGTAAATCGACATAATTGTGCTTACAAAATTCGCCACGGGAGGTTAGATCCGTCGTTATAACCCGCATGCTTATTTACCTTACCTTCCGGCAGAATAACGAGAAATTTGTGATGCATTTTCAGAAGAACAATGACGTATTTACATGGTACTGGTTACTGTGAGGCTAGTATTTATTATTTTATAAATTGAAATAACTTAAAAGTTGCAATAATAACCCACAATGTCTATAAACTACTCTCATAGAAGAATTAAACCGAATCTATAGGCCATTCTACTAAGACAAATTGGAATTATTTTTCTTTTGCTTGTCCTGTAAAATTTCAATTTTTGCAGTTGTGTCATTATTAGACTGCGCATTTTATGCATTCATGGCAAAAATGGATAAGCACAATTAGATGCAATGGACGTATTAAAAAGATTTAAAGACCTGAGTGTATTGGTTTCAGCTTAATCAGGTAATTAAAAGAAGAAAGAAATTTTTACTTCGCTCCTCTGTCTTGCAATCGATGCAAACATTTTTTATTTTGCATAAAGATCCGCAGTCTAGTCATTATACTTCCGGAGCAGCAATGTGTGGAACTCTGTTATGAAAACTTACAACGTTGCTTTGAAATATAAACAAGAAGCAATAAAAAATGATTTTCTATACCACGAATTCTTAATATTTGCCGTTTAAATCAAAAGTGCCAATAACTACTGCAGTGCCAGCAATAGTACAGTTAACCCTAATTCATTTTCACATTCTGCAGGATAAACGGGACTCTATTTTTTGTTATCTCACATTAGCCACAATGCAGCTATCGTCGCAGGTCCCCTTTATTCAAGACGCATCCGTACGAGCAGCATCTGCACCTCTGTGGTTATCTAGTAAACACGCCCTCTAATTTATCCCTGACTATACCACACTTTACCAGTAGAATATTGAATAAAGACCGTATATCAAACCCCAAAAAAGGTATTACCATCTCTGTTTTACAAAAAAGATTATTATAACCATATATACCTTTACAACCCCTTACTTGCATGTGTAGTATAAATCTTTTTTATCACGCTTATTAACTTGCCGTGTTGTTGTATGCGTTAAATCTTGTAATCGAATTTTAAATCTCTTCCCATAGTCCAATTTTGCTGAAATTTTGTGTACACACTTGCTTCCGCGATGACAATAAAAGTAGAAAATAAAATATATAAAAAAACTTTTTAAAAACCACGTTTAAAGAGGAGAAAATAAATTTTTTCCTGGTTCTCCATAAAATACCGAATCCAGTTAAATGATCAATATTTTTCCCCAAAGTTTTAAGCAATTAGTTCAAAATTGCTTCTGTTACAAAATTAGTGTCGGAATAGATAGAAAAATTTAATATAGATTTAAATATAATCATGACATTATAGTCACTAATAGACTAAGACTAAAACACTATAATGTCATGATTTTATTTAAATTTACATTAAATTTTTCTATCTATTTCGACACTAATTTTATAACAGAAGAAATTTTGAACTAATTGCTTAAAACTTTGGGGAAAAATATCATTAATCATTTTACTGGATTCGGTATTTTATGGAGAACCAGGAAAAGAATTATTTTAAAAAGTTTTTTTATATATTTTTTAGAAAGCATACTTAATACTTTTCTTCGAAATCTCTTTTGCATGTCATTTGGTAAACCAATTCTTCTAAGTGATCATAAAAAGTCAGATCGTTTGGTCCGTTTTTTAAAAAGTTATATTGTTTTAACCTTCACTCTGTGTAGTGGTCAGCACACCAGGCTTGATAATCATTTTACGTAACACACAAACTTTTCAGTCGATTTAAATCAGGATCATTTAATATTATATTGGAGTAGATATCGATCAAAGTGCTGAAACGGTAGAAGCTAATAATATTTTCCACAGAAGTTGTGTTAAACGATTCGAAAATTAAAAAGTAGATTCCTTTAATTTTGTAGAAAAAGTCCCTCGCACTTTGGTAAGCGGTACAACAAGTTAGCCTGATAAGTTAATAATTCATTTATCCATGATTAAACTTTTAACTTTTCGTTTGTAAAATATTCATACCATTCTATTGTGTACTGTATCCAAACTGTCCATAAATTGTATATGCTACGTAAACCTTATTTGGTTTAAAGCAATAAATAATAATAACATGAATGTTGAAGCGGTGAAATTTCATGTGCTTAAATAATCGCGTATAATAATTTCCGACGTATGTCAAGTGAAAAAGAATTATTTCGGTTTATGATCGCGATAATTACTGGTTTATGTGCCATTAGATTTATAAATATACTACAGGCCCATGAGCGAAGGCTAAAGAAAACGATGACTGATATATTCGAATGGCATAATACTTTTGAATGAAAAATCCATGGTCATTTCACAGAGCGGCAGAGTGCACTTTACAGTCATAACGACACGGTTCCGAGGGAAAGTATGCTATTTTTCTTTCTTAAATCACTTTGCTACGCGACAAGTAAAAATGCTAGAATATATCGCACTTAGGAAAATGTTTGCGGCTATAAAAGGAACTCGTCGGAAGGTACGCGAGGGAAAGAAAGTATAAGAGGCAAGATATAGATCAAATGTTCACTTGTTTCAAATATCATTTAGTATTCATATTGAAGTGAAACTTCTTTGGTGAGGGGGCTACAATTTTATAGCGTTACGGAAGTGACGACATTTTCGTCGAGTGTGACGAAAATTTTTAACGAAGAAAAAACTTTCTTACCCCGAGGGGATTCGAACCCCGGTCTATCGCTTGCTAGTCCAACGATCTTAGAATGACAGCGAACATTTTGGTATATATCGCAAAGAATAAAATGCTGCAGCGACAGAATTTTTCGTTTAAGATGTTATTTTTTTTTTAATGACAATTTCGCATTCATCATGAAAGAACCGTTGCACTAGTGTAATATGCATACTAATAATAATTTATTTATTTATGACAATTTCGCATTCATCACGAAAGAACCGTTGCAGTAATAATATGCATACTAATAAAAAAAAACATACGCGTGGAAAACCACGCGCGGCAGAAGTAAAACTTCTTGCAGTCTAGTAATGTGTAGAAGTAATTTAAGATTGGAAATGGTAAATAATCCTAATGAAGCGACAACAAGATCAGGAACAACTCTCGATGCAGTATTTGCAAGACATTTAGACAAAATTGAATCAAGAATATTTATATCATATCTTAGCTATCACAAGCCAATTGTTTCAATGATAGAATCATAGAAAATCATAGAAAAAATAATGAACGATCAAAATTTGCGACGCAAAGAAGGAGACCGTATGGGAAAGAAAGAGATATAGTTCATAGCATTTCCAATACGCTCTCCTTCTTTGTGTCGAAAATTTTGATCGTTCATTATATTTTCTATGATTTTCTATGATTCTATCATTGAAACAATTGGCTTGTGATAGTTAAGAAATGATATAAATATTCTTGATTCAATTTTATCTAAATGTCTTGCAAATACTGCATCGAGAGTTGTTGTTAAGAATTAATTGCTAACCCATGTGATTTATTTCAAACTTAAACTCATCTTGAATTCAAAACATGATTGAACAAAGTAAGAACACAGCGAAATCTATTTTACTAAACAAATGAGATAATCCGAAATATAATATGCGAGCGAATAATGAAACGAAACATCCGTTGAAACCTATTCTCATCACTGAAGACTGTAAAAGATGGTCCAGAAGAAATTCAAACCCGACTGAACTGATTGGTTAAAAAAAATTAATCAAGATTGACACCACGCAGAAGAAATGGACAAAAGATCGATGAACTAATAGACCGGTGACTAATTACCTGGAGGATGTGTAGAGCAACATGGTCCAGCCAGGAGGATGGTGAGAAGGATTCGATGATTATACATCCGGTCAAATTGAAGACGTCAAATTAATAAGAATTGATGAGGATGCACTCACCCCATGAAGATTAATCCTAGAAGAATGGATTGACCAGTCTATTAAAAGGGACAGCTCCTCATCAGGACAGGCAGTAGTCAGCGTCAGAAATCTGTTCGAGATTTTTACCCGTTCAGCTTATTGAAAGGCAGTCTGTTTTTTTTATTTCTCGGTCAACTTTGAGGTGAAGTTGAAGTTAATTAAGGGCGTGTATACCGGCCGGATCAACATCATCATCAACCCATGAAGTTGTGAAGTTGAAGTTAATTAAAGGCGTGTACATCTGCCGGATTAACATCATCATCATCATCATCATTACCAAAACTATCGAAACGACCTATACGGCCTATTCCCTAAGCCCCTAAGCGAACCAACTATACGGTAAATACTAACAATTTATAATAATAAGATCCTAATAACTCTATGTATCCGAAATTTATTGCTCAGAATATATTCTTGTTTCTTTATACTTAAATCAAACTCTCAAATCATTTTAAAATATCCAACTTTGACTTCTACGATCCAAACCCAACAAACAAGGCCAATTAGTATATAAAAATCCTCGATTACCCGAACTGAAGCCGGTGAATGCAGGTAGATTCGAAAGCTGCGTTTTATTCTGTATCTACATCTTTAAAATAATATTAAGGTGGAGTGGGGTAAGTGCGCCCTAGTTTTTAATTATCATGCAAAAATAATACAAACGAAACAATACTGTAACGATCAAACTATTAGGAATGTAATTATTCTCCACCGCTATGTAGGTTAATATTAAACGGTACACAGAGGATGGCTGTATACAAAAAATGTTAAGATATGTAAACGTTACTCTGCAAAAGCCAACAGGTGTCTGGAAAAATGCACCGACAGAGAGTATGTATTACATTTCTCATAATTTGAGCATTTTCTCTGAATAATTACGCAATATCAACGGATGAACATTGGATTTGATTGGATTGGTTTTTCGATCGGTGCGAGAATAAAATATTGGTTATGGGAATAAGTTTCCGTCCTTTTGACAGATGTCGTTGTATTTAAGTACCGATCGTGTATTTGATAGAACGTAGTATGTACATGTTTTTGAAAGGTGTTTGTCTAAGCTTCGAAAAGCAGTTAGTGGCAATTGTTTGGAGCGTGAGCAGCAGTCAATTTTTCGCGTGAAGAATGTCGACTTTTGTTCCAAGCGAGCAGCATTTGCGAGAGGTCATGTTGCATTATATTGTTTTAAAGAAAGGTGTTATATATTTACTATATTATATTTATTGTATATTTACGGGGACGATGCTCCATCAAATACAAGTTGTAAAAAATGGTTTCGGCGGTTCAAAAACCATGATTTCGATGTAAGGGACAAAGATTGCGATGGTGTGCCAAAAAATTCGAAGATACAGATTTCCCAGCATTACTTGATGGAAATCCACGTGAAACATTTAAAGAACTGTCAATTGAATTAAACGTCGATCGTTCTACTGTTGGAAAACGTTTACACGTTATGGGTATGGTTTATACGCTTCTTTTCAACAAAAAAGGGCGGAAACTTATTCCCATACCCAATACTATGCATTCTAGGTTGTGCTAAAATGTTACGATATTATTTTTAATTATTTTGAAATAACTGAGCGTTGAAAGATGTTTTCTTTGAGCCATTGTGCGGTTTTAATGTAGCAGAATTGTAAAATGAACATGTGGAGGATAGCACATGCTACGAGTTCGTCTATCTCAAAGCTGTGCATCATTTATTCACGTCTGACTTTCGTGACTGCAAGTCATGGCGCAACGGAAGTACGGTCGTTCATGCCAGACACCCAGAATGCTCGAGAGTTCACGAGTCTACATAAGATTGCATTAATACGTAATCAAGCTCTATGTACATACAGAAACCAACTAGATCTAATACCTAGGTCCAAATACATGTTTGCCCAACATCTACTACACTAATTTTGCATATGATTAAAAGCTGTACACTCCGTATAACAATTTACAGATCAACATTTTAGGATTCCTGATTTCCATTTAAAGAATCATGCACCTATTGATCATCAAAATGCGGTCCGTAAAAATCATACAAAATTTAAAAAATGATGTTTTGTCAACTTTTTTATCTGGGCCTGTAACGATAATTTAAAAAATGCGTTTTATAGATTTCGGAAATGAATTCATTCACCAGACAGTGTACACATTTGTTAGAATATGTTAGATAAAGCATTAATGAAACCACAATATCGCGAGTTTCATTCACAATTAAATATGACAACGAATTGGATATAACGAACGAAACACATTTACGTAAATTCAGGTAGTTAAAGCTTTAATAATGTTTTATTGATGCGCGTATGTATTCGTTATATCAAAAGCATTCGTTTAAATTAAATGAATGCATTTCTGCGTGAGTACCTCTACTAAATGAAATGTGCATATGATGGTGCAATATAATGATAATTCAAGTTTTAAATTCCAAATAAATTCTAAATAAATATTCTAAGTATTCCGACAAAATTCACTTTCATTAAATACCAGCTGGAATGTTAATTATTAATCATGCGTTACTACATAATGTAAAAACAATAATCATAGCTCTTTTAACACGTCACAATTTATGTTTGACGATTTAACTGTACCGGAAATGGATTTGAAAAATCATTTTAATTAGCACTATTGTATATAGTACATTGAATTTTCATTTAATCTTTTTTAGTTATTTTACCACATCGACAGAATGTGGTTCCTGAAAGGTTATCTTCTAAATGTTCAGTACCATTTACAAAAATTACTTATGTAATACCGACAATTATAAACATAATACAGTGTTCCCGCGATTGATGTGACTTTCGGGTATGCAGATGATGTAACTTTTTTATCCCGACTACTAGGGGCTTCCCCCTTGGGCGGTCGATCGCGCTGCAAAAGGTGCGTTCCGTTTCACGCATAATGCGCATAGACTGCATACAATAGAAAACCGTTCCGTTTCATTCAATGCAGGCATCAGGAGCGTATCAGAGCGCACAGAATTCGCCAGATTCCCACCACTTCTCTCGCATCAACCGTGCATCAGCTACGAGAATTCAGAAGTGATGCGTTTGATGCGTAGCCGATGCATTAGCGGTAGATTTGAAAAAAAGCAGATGCAGGTAAAGCACATTGTGAAACAAAGCGCAATTTGTGAAGAAAGCAATGAAGTATTGACCTTGTTGCTTGACAAGGAAAGTGCTGTGAGGGCTACTCAAGGTATAAAATATATACAATCAATATATTGTTTACATAACATGTAATTATAAATAAATTAATTCCAAATCAAAATTTACAAAAATATCTTCCAATTCATCTTCGCTGTCACTGATATCGGTAGTATCACTCAAATCACTACAATTGTTCAATTCTTCTTTTTCAATGTCTTTATTTAAGGGGCTAGTATAGGCTCGATTTGTAACTAGAAAATACCTAGAATCTTACTAGATTTTGGGTCCAAAACATGGGTCTGCGCCATGTAGTTGTTTGACCTTATACGAGCATATTTTGAGCTGGATGAGGGCTCATTCTAAAGAGGAAGGTTGATCACACCACGCTCTGGTCATCATATAACTCAAAAAGTCTTTTGGAGACAGAAAAATGCATTGAAATCTGCGGGATTTTTTCCTAGATTTTTTCTCTACTTTGGGCCCTCATATTATTAGATATAAACATAATCTCGTTAAAATCATGACCAGAGCGTGGTGTGATCAACCTTCCTCTTGAGAATGAGCCCTCACCCAGCTCAAAACATACTCGTATAAGGTCATACAACTACATGGCGCAAACCCACGTTTCGAGCCATTTTTCTAGTAAGATTCTAGTAATTTTCTAGTTACAAATAGAGCCTATACTACCCCCTTAACAAGTTTTGTCACGCATGTAAGCAGCCATTTTTGATTCGCATCAAATGCATGGAAAAGTGTTCCGTTTCCAAGCGCGCATCATGCGCATTAACGAAACGAAACGATATCAATGCGCGCATCGCATTGAATGCGATCCATGCGCTCAATGCGGAACGCACCCCTAGAGTAGGCTGTGCCCATAGGTAATGTGCCCATAGTGAACTTGTCACCTTTTCTACGATCTCAAAACTTGGAAGATTCGGAAGCAAGGATCGAATTGTAATAGCGCAATAGATGAAATTCCTCGCTCGTTCAGACATGATTCGGAAGCTCGGCAGAACTACATATAGTACATCGCGAAACGAGCAGCTGCTCTTGGATGAACCCGTTTTATTACGGCGATAAAGGATTCATGAGTGGCCCCAATCGGGATAGACTTATAGTACACCAAGGTGTATATAAATCTTCGTTTGGCAACGAGGAATTAGTAGAGATACCCATTTCAGTGTACACGTGTAATTAATATAATCCGTGTAGAAGTCCGGATACTATTTAATACATGGATATACAGTGGATAACGGAAGTATTCGAACGCCCTTTAAAACAGAATAACTTTTTTATAATTGTACCAAACGCGACCTGATTTTTTGTAATCAATTAGAACTATTGGTTTATGAAATGATGTGCAAGAAAGATTTTTCAAAAATTATAATTTACAAGTTTACATGCAAAAATAAAGAAAGGCATTTTTTAAAACTTTTTTATTTGGGCCCTTATTGTGGTCGATGCCAGATCGATAAAACAAATGATGGTCTACAGCGAAGTACCGCCCAAACATCGCGCGTTGCTATACCAATACATTGTCTATCTTGTTTTCACGAATTTCGCGATTCATTCTCATTTTGTCTGTGACCGCGAAATATCTCGTGTGTGTGCCATTGATTACATCAGCTGTCTTGAATCAAGATGTCCGTTTCGTCTGTGAGCGAGTTTCGCGACGTAAATCAAGTTCAATAAAGTGCAGTGTTTCAACATTAAAGGATTATACCAGTTCTTTACATTCTCCTCATTCCCCTCAGTAAACTTGTACTCTCTGTAAACTCGTAGTACGTGTATATGATATTATAAATAATGCTAAAGCATATATGTGGTTTTGTTGGTGGATTTGTGGATATGTGTGAGAACAATTTAAAAGTGAAAGGGCAATGATATTAGAAATACCCTTGCGGATTTTAACGAGTAGGTAGATTCAATGTCGTCCAACGATTTTTTAAACATTTTCACCTCGCTGGGGCCCAATGAGAACCAAGGTATGCATGCGTTTGTCACTTGATACGAGACTGTCGCGCGCCTGTGTGACGTACGCAACGTACACTTTTGTTAGAAGTGTTGCAGCATTTTAGGCGGATTTTTAATTGTTAATAACTAAATAACAAAGCCGAAATCGCAATTTTTTTATTCTTCATTTTCGTCTTATATTATCGTCGAGAACCACCCCTTAAATTTTCTCCCGCCTGTAGCTAAACACCCTGTATAGATACAACATTTTTCACCTTCAAATTGCGACTCGAAAATTTCCCAAGAATAAATGAATGCAGCGAACAAAAGGCTGCAAATGCACACTAAAACATATTCATCTTAAAAGGCATAAAGAGGCCACACGTGTATCGGAAACCTAACGTAAACTCGTGTACACTTCTAATATTAATGGTAACACTCTGAAAGCGAGCGTCAAATTATGCAGCTGATGCTCCAGGGATTGTATAGAAGGAAGGCTGACGGATAGTGTTCGAGGTAATATAACATTGAAACCGATAGGTACAAGTTTCAAACCGCTAAAGCTGTCTCCTACTTATCGCGCCCTGAATATCCATTTTAGGTTAGGGTTGGATCAAAACATAAAGAATTCCCAGGCGTATAGTTTATACATACCTCCAAGTAGAACGTGATTACTATACTGCGGATTTTATGTATTTATGCCACAACTCGATTGAGGGTGTGAATTTTATACACCTGGAGGATTCAATCGCGGAGGATTCAAAGTGTATATACCCTTTAATCAATATATTGAACATGCACATAATCCACATACATGAGATTACGATGTGGGCAAAATACTACGATACCATTTTAAGAGAGTCATAAATTTTACAATTGTACTGGATTTTTTAAACCAATATACATGCGTCATACAAGTTTTGTAGCTGACTGAAAGCTAGACAACAGACATCCGTCCAAATTTTTATTAGACCCTCCATATTTCCATCTAAAATGCTAAACTCTTCAACAACTTCATTGGAAGTTGGGAATCATTTCTGCGTGGTATTTATCAATTTTTCCCTTGTAGTATAAATGAGAATACATATATGAAGTTTATTCTGACCAAATGTTCATCAGTTCCTTGAGAAAAGTGCGAAAATACATTTGAGTCTGTAAGTGTTCGCAGCACTGTACTTTTCTAGTATTTTCTTATGATACCGAATCTTACGTGTTTCACACTAATCAATGTTGAAGATTATGTTAAAGCCATTGCTGGTTGGGTTTATGGTGGATATGCAAATGATAGCTGTCTTTAAGGACGTTCTTAACTTCTGTTTTAAATTGCCTGCTAATTCGGTTTGCCTTCTTAACTTTCGCAATCCCCGATGGCAAACAGATGTACCATAAAAGTCCAAAGTTTTATCAAGTTTGCAGCTTGGCGGGCCTCGCCACCCTTAGAAATTACGTCGAGACTGACAAGGAAAGGGAAGGCGTAGGGTATGTCAACACAGCTTATTCAAATGAACACATAAAACTGAAAAAGAAATCTTAAAAAAATAAAAACCACTTTTTCCAACATTGTTGCACCTCTCACAAAAATCTGAAAAAATTGAGCATAATACTTTTGATAATATCTCATTGCTAAATTAATTCAGAAGTGACCTACTTTCATATGAAATCTGCATTTTTTCGATTTTTTTCGTATTTTTCATTTTTTACAACCATAGTTTGCAACGGAAAAATCTGGAAATGATACTTAATATGTGGCTTGGTATCCGAAATGTGTCAGATTTTTTCAGAATTTTTAATTGTCAATATACATATAGGGAAAATGGGCCAAAAACTGGCATTTCGTTTTTTCTCAATAACTACCCTTACAGATGAGATATGGGGCTGAAACTTGTCAGAGATGGGTCTTTTCGGGTAGGCTATCGAATGGTTCAAGCTCGATTAAAATCCCGCCGGGGGCGAATTTAACCCGGCTATTTTCTTTTTCATAATTAGTGAACTTTGAGCGCGGATATCTCGGAAACTATGCGAGATAGCGAAAAACTGAATGAAGTCAATCTCGTGGCACATTTTGTCAGTTTTAAGTTGTATAGAATGGTCTTATCGCTAGGACGCATAGTTTCCGAGATATAAGCGGAAAACCGAAAAAGGGGACCTTCTACGTGTCCCCTGCACCCCGCTCACCTCCTAGGAGTGGGGACTTTTAGTATGTTTATCTCCTAACTAGTCCAAACACAGACCCAAAATTAAAAATTGTGTTCCTTCCAGTTCCCTCTACAACTTTAAAGTAAATTTCATAATACTCTGTTTCATATAAATAAATTTTATATACGACAAAAAGAATAGAAATCAACACAGGTACGGTTGTTGATTTAATGGAGAAACGAGAATGTGTGGTAATTAGTTCAAAATCCAACACTTCGAAGTTCTTTGTTCGCAAAAGACGCGATGGAGCGGCCAATGGATTTCCTTTGTGCTATTGTGTTCTGCTTTATCTGAGAAAAAGGAATAAGACGATACTGGGGAACCTTTTCTAGTTCCTTCAACCTAAACACAGAGATCTGAAGAACGACGTACGTTACTGTTGTCAGATATCCGTTTTCTTCGAACGGTGAAGATAAATACAAGGAAATACCTGATAACATTGAAGAGGACCTCCGCGAAGCATGGAACGTAGAAAATTAGAAAACTTCTGTAGTGATTCCCATGGCGTGCATCACGAAAGTTTTGATACTTGGTATGAAAGTTCGACATACGGTTTCGATCAACAAGATGTACAGTCGTTCCAGCAAAACCATGACCGGCATAATTTCTAAACTAATTCTACTAGAAATTTGATACTCGAACAAATATACAGGGTGGAAATTACAGGGTGACAAGAAATAACGGAGTTGAACATTTCTTATTATAATTCTGTCAAATCGACGAATTTTGAAAAACCTGAAATGATAACAACCATAACATAGACCTTTAGTATTCATATATTTAAGAAGTTTCGAAGTGGCCACCCTTTGAGCCGATTCAGAGGCTCAAACGTGTTTTGAAATTTTCGGCTATGGGCCGCAGCTCTTCTGGCGTCATTCGGTCCCACCCATGGAGTCATTCAATTGTTTAAAACTAAAATATATTTACCGTTTGTCAATCTAATTCATACTCCCACCATTTTCTTAGAAACAATTGTACAACTTTTCTTAACGATGATGGTGCCTCACAAGGCACGACGATGACAGATGACGTCACTGTCATCAAAATGGAACATTTTAGCACAATTACAAGGTTTCTCAACCAATGCATTCAACTTGTTAGCCTCCCAGGTCCAACAGAACGTATTGTAAAGTCGCAGTGCCGAAGCTTCAGATAGCAAGTAAGTATCTGGAAAACACAAGAGACTCAGTCACCCCCACCCTTGGGGAGGGCCCAAGAGGGCGGCCCTACGAGTATAAACGCCACAAAATGCACTATTTCCCTAACAGCAGTTGAATAAATGAACTTAATTAGGTGTTTATCATGTTTTTTGAATGTTTATCCATCAAACACATTGCGCCCGAACTCGGCGGCCCAGATATTGCGCCCGACGGAAGGTTAATTCGCGTTCCGTGACGTTTTCGTTGCGGATCTCTAATATCCCCAGGTCTTTTCCCCGTTCAAAGAAAAAAATACCAAACGCTTTGTACAGTAGCTCGTAGGAGGAGCACTTAGTGTCTCAACAATATTTGCTTTTTCCTCGCTTTTCTCGAAAGGAAGGGAAACGGCGAGATTTATGGCAGTTTGGCACTTGCAAAAAGTAACTCCAGCTTTTCTTCGCGTTAAAGTGTACGCTCTGTGAATCTAATTGAGTGGATTTTCTTCAATGATGATTTAGCCATAAATAACCATTTGAAGAAAGAGAAGCGGACGGGCTAAATGAAGAAAGATTCGAGAAACGCCGTGTATAATGAAATAGAAAGGATAACAGGCAATTTATAGTCCTATACAATGTGTGTGCGCATACCGGTTCATTTCGCTTAGCTTAATGTTGATATGCCTCCATAATTTCTATTTATATTCATTTCACAAGATCGTAGAGAAAGACAAAATTTGTTCGAACGTCTCACAGTGGCCCAAACGGCCGATTTAGGAGTGCAAAAGTCAAAATCTTATTGTTATTTTTGCCAAACCAGATTTTAAACCAGCGTGAAAAAATCTACGGGTACAATAATCAACAACCACACATTTTACACAGGAAAGATAGCCCTTCCAAATGATATTAACGCGATTTATCAGAAAAATTTGCTGCTCCCCCTGTGATGTTCCAAAGTTGCAACAAAATTTTGAGTAGCCGTCAATGTTGTCTTCATCTCGCTATAAATTTGTAAAAACCAACATAGCAAGAAATTGAAACAGAGCATCTGAAACTAGAGGTTTCAGGCTTTCAAACCATTGTTTAACGATATCGATACAGCATTTTTTGACGGATTTATAATCACGTATAGTGGGAGCAATTTTTCGGGTTCGCAGAGGTGATCCCTTAATTCTTTTGAGGAGTGTACTTTCCATTTAAAAAATGTTGGGGGCCCCCCTTTCTCCCCAAAAAATTTAATAAATACATACTAAAATATAGGGCCTCTTGAACCATTTAGTTAAAAAAAAATAAATTCGATATCGTCATTAGATTTTGAGAAAACAGCTTGTAACACTTTATCTGGTACACTCTATAGTATCCTTTGGGAATGAAAATGAAGATGAAAACTTCTTAAGTATTACGTTGCTAACAGTCTTTGGAGTATATAATTATAGAAAGATGGGAACTTTCACCCTCTTAAGGGAATTACCTTCAATAAAGTATGTGCTACAATTATTTATTAAGTGAAGGATGTTGAAAGGGAATTGCCGCCCTCCCTGAAAGCAATAATTCATACTTTCTCAAGTGGACAACGATTGAAAAAATGTGGTAATTTAAACGTAACATCACTGAGTGGACCACAATTCAATGAATATTGCCAATATTGATTTAGTTTCAGTTCCGAGGGTGAAGGAACATTTGCTGCAGGCATTTATCAAATTTAAAGTAAACGGTATGATTGATTTATGAGATGTCATGTCTTCGAACTTGAAAAACGTCGTTTCACGTACTCTCGCAAAGCACACGAAGAGCGGCCTATTACAACACCTGCGGCGTTGTGAAATTTTTTTAAGAAAGTATTGTGTTTCTAAAACATAAAATTGAGAAAATGCAGAATATTCAATTTCTTGGAATTGTCAAAGTAAGAAAAATTTATAAAAGCATAGAATATCCGAATAAAGTACATATGCTAAGTTGAATATGTCTATTTTTATGAACCACACTGCTTACAGAAAGCGATAAATCTTGTCCATGAATCGTTCGTACGTACGTTAGGGTGGACCTTATTTTTCAACTGTGACATTTTGAGCACGCCGCCCCTAAAATTGTTCCATGTTTTGACAAAATGACATATCTAATTAATTTAAGTAAAAAATATGATATTTTTATTTTTATTGTGTTACATATACAGTGAACCACGAAAGTATTTGAACGCACTTTAAAAAAGTATAACATTTTTAAGATCGAACCAAACGACCTGACCTTTTTTAAGCAATTAGAAGAATTGATTTACCAACTATTTTTACAGTACTTTGTTTATGACTGCGTCTAGAGTACAGACGAAGCCAAACGTAGAAAGGGACAGCATGTAAATACGGATCGCGCGGCCGAAGCGTATCGGTGTAAACCACTACTATTCCAATTACAAAACTTCTTGGTTTCTCATTATCTTTTTATGGTACTTTCACCAACTTATTTCTGGCATTTTTCTGATTAAAATGACGCCAAACACGATATAATTTCAAACGTATTTAGTGGTTTAATCGACGATGAAAGTTTCGGGCGCAAGGAAGGACAGCGGATGAAAATTTAAAAGATGTGTTTTGCAAACCTGTATGAATTATATACGTTCTGAAAATTACATTGAAAATGGTTGATTGGTTTACGACTTATAAACGATCAAAGGTGGTAAAAATTCGAATTTTTTATGATTTTTGGCCTTTTTACCACTTTTGATCATTTATAATTCGTAAATCAATTAACCATTTTCAATGTAATTTTCAGAACGTATATAATTTATACGAGTTGACCAAACACATCTTTTAAATTTTCGTTATTGGCCGAGCTAAAAAAGTTGTAAAAATCAATTTTTACTAACTGCTTATCACAATTCCGACCAAATGCATTTTTTCAACATATTTACTGGACGTCATTTACATAAACTAATTCTTCTAGGCTTACAGAGAAATTGAAGTCGTTTGGTCCATTCATAAAAAAGTTATTCTGATTTAAAATGTGTGGAAACTGTTATGCTCCTTACTGTATATCTTCTTTAAAAGAATAGCCATTAGCAACGCAAATACAAATGGTAACCTATCAAGTTCAGTTCGCCGCTGACATGGAGCGAATCGGGACCCTCCAGCGTGCGGCTTTTCTCGGAAGTTCCTGTCGGAAATCTCGAGCTCACTAGAAGTGTTCGAGGGGTTAAACCCTCATTAATCGGTTTCCACGTATCAATCTGGCATTCTCCACAGGCAAATATTCCTACATTACCGTCGGACGTGAGAGACATAACCTTCCCTTTCCGTTCTTACTGTGCCGTTCGTGATTAATGGATTTCAAGGTTGCAAGTCACGTGAACGACTAATTAATACGAAGCGCATAAATGTCCCGACTGCATTTGAAAACGAACATACTATCATAATTTTAATCTAGATTAGGGAGGTATTGTGGTTTTTAGAAAACACATTTATTGCTCACGTTTATTGCTAAAAGATCATGAAACCGTACTTCAATTTTCAAATTTCAGAAAAAATTGTTGGATTTTGGTCCGACGTTTTTCTCAATTTTTTCGAAAACCGTTCATTTTACGAAAAAAGTAATACAACATAAAAGGCGTAGCCTGTCCAGGTCTACAGGTTTTATCGAACATATTTTTCGGCGAGGTGAATAGTTCAGAAGATATTCGAGAAAAACGATTTTGTAACAATTAAATTAATTATTTTAATGTTTAATCGTTTTCCCGTTATCCGATCAAGTTCGAACTTTGTACAGATTTTTCTTTAATTATTTGGAACAACTCAGGGGGGTGTGGTAAAACAAATTTTTACAAAAATGTTTAACAAGAATAAATAAGAGCCAACCTAGGCTACACCCTTTAACTAGTTTCTCGAATAACTTCTGACTGTACTGCAGATTTGTATGCAAATTGAAAATTGTCTGCATTAGTTGCAAGATGCAGGAGCCAGAGAGAGAGAGAGAGAGAGAGAGAGAGAGAGAGAGAGAGAGAGAGAGAGAGAGAGAGAGAGAGAGAGAGAAACATTTATTTCTAGTCTCTGAATAATTTTAATCAGTTGAAGTTGACGCATCGACATTTCCAAATTCTTTAAACATTTTTACTGTTTCGAATTCGACCTACACATTTTTGTCACAAGTGCATAAAATCTGTCGTCGACTTATGACTTCCGTACAGTGAGAACTGCGACGTTTTGAGGAACATGTAGAAAGTCATCGGGCACTCGACGTGTTAAGATGTTGAGTAGGCATCCGCCCCTATAGATGTAAATATTGTCAGCGTTTACGCTCGTCACGAGTGTAACGGTGGTAGATTGAGCAAAAGGAGGGTTGCAACTTTAATATCTCATCCAAGTGACGCGCTTTGAGGTCAACATGTTACGTTTCCTCTTTCTTTAAAGGGGAACCCCGTCTTGAATTAGATACTCGACCTTACCGAGCTGCTCCGTAATGTCTGACTAGAAAACGCATACTTCCTGAAGGGGTAAAATCGCTCTGCAAACATAAGGGGTGGTCTCTTTGATGTGAGGCTTCGAATTCGCGGTTTTCAAATTAGTAAGGCAAGCCGCTTGAAAAGAACATTTCGAGATACTACCTTTTTGTCGACACTTGAATTAAATTGCTCTCACGGTTGAATTTCCAACTATTTTGTCTTTTCAATCGTTTTTCATTCACACTTGCAATTTTTGCACATGGAAATGTTATAGAGATTCGTTACTACAGTAACGTCGCGTTATTTCTCAGCGACCGCCTACCCAGAATTTGTCAAGTGCATACTGACTCCACTGACGACCAACGCCGCAGGATATATCGGTTTGAACCACTACTAATATAATTAAGAAACTTCTTTACTTTCCATTATTTTTTATGGGGCTTTCACCTTATTTCTGGCATTTTTCTGATTAAAATGACACCAAACATGATACAATTTGTACATGTGAAGCATAACTTATTGTTAGTTACTCCATACTGTCAATTAAGTCACTAAATACAATTGAAATTATAGCGTGTTTGGTGTCATTTTAATCAGAAAAATGCCAGAAATAAGTTGCTGGAAGTCCCATAAAAAAATAATGAAAAATAAAGAAGTTTTGTAATTGGATTAGTAGTGGTTCTCACCGATACTCTTCGGCCGCGCGATCCGTATTTACATGCTGTCCTTTTCTACGTTCGGCTTCGTTTGAACCCTCGCACAGTGGGCGAGAAACTGATCTTTTTGGACAAAAATCTGCCGACAACTCAGTTTTTCATCGATTCAATTGGAATTTTTTTTAAATGTTCGTGAAGGACTATACATTGTTGACGTGCTGCGCGAAAATCGTTAACTGTCACTAGAAATCAAGAATCCTTATCTACAAAACCCAATAACTCCGATACTTCATCCGCCCATACCATTTTGCATGTCCCAGCTGAGTTGCCGACACTTCTTAATTTTTTCACGCTAATTTAAAATCTGGTCTCACAATTTGTCGACCACCTCAGGATTTTTTGCAAGAAATCGATTTTCTGGTGATACCTTATTGTTATTTTTGCCAAACCAAATTTGAATAACAATAATTAACAACCACACTATTTACACAGGAAAGATAGCCCTTCCAAATGATATTAATGCGGTTTATCAAAAAAATTTGTTGCTCCCCGTGCGATGTTCCAAAGTTGCACAAAAGTTTAGTTAATCGTCAATGTTGTCTTCATCTCGCTATAACTTTGTAAAAAACCAACGTAGCAACAATTTGAAACAGAGCATCTGAAACTAGAGGTTCAGGCTTTCAAACCATTGTTTAACGACATCGAGACGGCAATTGTTGACGGAGTTATGATCACGTAAAGTGGGACCAATTTTTCGGATTCGTACAAGTGATACCTTAATTCTCTTGAGTGTATATAATCGATTAATAAAACTGTCATATTGAAATATGACCGCTCGTATTTTATTTTCAAATAGGGTATGAACTTTTGCCATCATCTAATATTACAAATCGTGAATTTTATTAGAGAATTTAATTCACTAGCAATATGAAGGTCCAAGGAATGGATATATTTTATTGATATAATTCCACGAGAGGAGATAGAGCGAAAACAAAAGATCTATAGCAGTTATCAGTCTTGAATGATAAACCGATGGTCAGTGGAGTTCATGGAAGTCAATAAATTGGAAAATGGAGCTCGAGCTACACCCTAGGTATCGGAAACCATCGATAAACTAGCGAATGACGACGTCGCTTTATACCCTGGGGTAATAAGGTCGTACTCGACAACAAACGTGACTCGAGCCCAAGGAAGTGCAGCAACAAATACAAAGAGAGGTGAAAGTCTGATCGAAAATTCGCGTCGCTGCGAACAAAGTGAAAATTTCCTAGCCGTGTCGCTGGAAATTTCCACTTGCATTTCAGCGTGCTCAGTATTCGCACCTTGATAATCGATATTTCGTTAGAATTTTTATTCCCGCAGAAAATGTGAGACCATGCTTGACTTTTTTATTCGTGAAGACAGCATAACTTTTTGTCATAAGTAGTTCAGAATTAAATAACAAATTGTTCTTTGCAACAGTACTTGCTAATAACAAATGCATCAAAGATACATTTTAATGATTTATTTTATCATGAGTATATAAAATATCTATTATACAATATAAAAAAAGTAATGATATTTAACGAAATACTGTGTCAGATTTCATTATTATTTTTATCTATATAAATGGCTTACAAACAGTAAGGTAATCACTATATTTCGATCAAATCTGATACTGAGATGTAACATTGAAACGTATTTGTAAAAAGATGAAAATGTTGTTAACTATAATTTAACAGGCGATTGAAAATGGTATTAAAGCAGGTGACTGGATTTGTTTAATCATCGAGCAACTGAATAATTTACTAAAATAATGTTAAAAAATTATTCGCTGTATCTTGTTTTCATCCAACTTCATTCTCGTCACTATTCACACTCTCACTTTCCCTTTCACCCTTCATTTTCATAACGATATCACATAATAAAATTAACCTCCCACAGAAAATGCCATAGACATATAGAGATAGACTGCGCGGCCTGTACGAAGCGCTGAAGCCCACAATGGCGGCGTGCGAGAGAGAGAGAGCTTTAATTTTGTATAGAATGGTCTTATCGCTAGGACACATAGTTTCCGAGATATAAGCTGAAAACCGAGAAAGGGGACCTTCTACGTGCCTCCCTGCACTTCGCTCACCTCCTAGGAGTAGGGACTTTTAGTATGTTTACCTTCTAACTAGTTCAAACAAAGTCCCAAAGTTAAAAATTGTGTTCCTTCCATTTCCCTCTACACCCCCCTTATGAGCATTCATTGACTGGACTACATGTTTCTTTCGGAATTGGATAAAGTTCGTAGTGGCAGAATTGAGCTGGTACGACGAGTCGGGATAGATATACATGTATGTAGGTAGTAATATGCGAATAGTAGGCCCCTATATCCATCATTGCCGGGAGTAAGGCGTTGAAGGGGTTTGAAGTCCCTTTGGTGGTGGGATTTTAGTGGGTATGGGCAGGGAATTAGTCCCGTTTTTCCCCAACTGTCATCTTAGGGGGAGCCGAGTGTCTCACACTAGCCTCTCTGTCCGGTTGAGAAGGTGTGTGTAACAGCATTTGCCCACGGCCTCGAAACCAAAAAAAGAAAGAAAACAGGTAAGCATGTTTCTGTCACTTGGTAGGAGACGTCGTAAACCATTGTTGATAGGGTTGTCGCATTTTAGACGGATTTTTTATTGTTAATAAATTTTTACAGAATATCCATGGAAGATTCGTAGTAGTAAACGAAACCACTAAAAGCGTCCGGATCAAATGTAGAAATGAAACGGAAGTTCCACTCTATTCGACGAAATGGGTCATCACTTTCGAACAAAGTGTGAAACGGAGTGTTTCGTGTCATTACATACGGAAGCCCTTGGCTAAAGAGCCAATATTGTGTTCAGCGGTTCGTAAATCAAAGGTACTTCAAAACATTGAGCCGCTGGACTGCGTCCGCTACCGGAAGAATTACAAGAGAACATTACATGCCGTTTATGTATGTAATCGGTCTCTAAATTTTCTCCTATCGCGAAATACTATAATGTACAGACAATGGGTATTCAAGGTGTTCGAGCCTGTTCGAAAGTTTGAACACGGTCAAATAGGAACCTGCTCAAACAGCTTGATACTTGAATCAGCTTGAATGTTTAATTTTACCCTCACTGCTAGAATATGATCGATCATTGTCAGATCTTGAAAGTTCCGTATCATTTGTCTGTGCCCGCAGAACGAGTAATACATCAAGGACAATCCTGATGTATAATGGAAACTTAAAACGAAAGAGAATTGGTCGCGAGACTTGTCAACTATATGTATTCTTCGCAGTTACGCACACTTACACGGCATACTGTTCCAATGAAATTCAGATTTCCTTATTTACCGTTTTATTATATTTGCTTAATTTGGTTTTTATGACTTATAAGACTGTTGTAATGAAAATATATTGAAATATATTTGAAATCTCGGAGAAAGTGAACTTGAGAAAATTTCTCTGACCTTTTTCCAATCATAAAAAATAATCGAGAGATATTTAAGATGATCAAATTAGGTGAGATACCCTGTATACATTTACGCATGTGCGTTATCATAAAACTTAATTATTGCCGAATCTATCTATCTTAAAAACATTTTTATGACGCTGGATAAGTAATAAGATTTATTAGAAAAATCAAAAATACTGCATTAAACACAGCATTATGTCAACAAATTGAAGTGAACCTATCATTATTTCGGCTACTGTATCTATCAATTTAATGAAATACACTAATTTCACAATAGTAAAATACGGGTGAAATGATTACGATTTTTTATTAACACGCAAACACGTTTGTTTCTTTGCACGGATCAAAAGTTCGTAGTCTGACTCACGACTTGCGGTGTCTAATTTCGATTAATACGCGTTCAGCTTTGAAAGGTATTTAGTTTAACCGATTACATAATGACGCGACGCTACGACTAAATTGATGGAGTAATGGTGCAGCTGCGGAAGCGTATGATTTGAAGTTTAATCTTGCCGGCCGCGGGCGCTAAAAGTCCCTTAATCTCAGTTAATTACGACTGCCATGAGTAATTGCGAGAACCTGGTCGAGAAGTGGTTGACCATTGTTCGTCGTTTCACATGCGATATTGGCGTGTAACGAAATTTGTGACCAGCTCTTTACTTTCCACCTTGATCGTCGATTAACAAAAACTTTCGCGAAATGTTGTCAACTCGTTCATAGAGATTGTGCGACACCTATTGTTACAACGTATTCAACTTACCAGTGTAATTTATACCGCGATTTATTGGAGAGGTTGATGACAAAACTAACTGTACAAAGTTCATTTTTCAGACATGAATGTACGGTTGAATGAGTTATGCTCTATATCTTCTGTTCTGGTCAACAAAAAATTACGGAAAAATTCATAAGCATTCTACCTAATAGCATACATGACAGTGCATTATTTCAGAATTTTTTGTTGCAAAATCGATTTTTGAAGCGTCCGGAAACATAAACTTGCCGCTTTTATATCGAAGTTTTCAGGGTGTGGGGACACTTTTCGCCATCTTATCCGGCTCTCTATACCCTTTGTAAAATTCCAAATGAATATACAAGTAATTTCAATTTCCCGTGCCGTTTTTTCTTACAAAATACAAATAATTTTCTTCTACGCGAAGTTAAAGAGAGGCCGACAATTTTTCGTTCATAATTTAGCGATCCCTTTTTTAAATGATATAGAATTATACTATGTTTGTATAGATTGTCGATATTAGCATTATTCAGCATTTTCTACAAAATAATTAAAATCTGAAAGTTTGGAAGAGATTTCATAGATTGTCACCTATAATACGTACATAGTAGGTACATAGTGGCGTAATGGGTATGCGAAACTCTCGCAACATATTTGTAACACGTGAACGTATCGAAACTCTCAACGCTACAATGGCAATTAATTTCTTGATCAGCGGCAACCGCAACAAGATTAGACATTAATTGCGAACTTGGCCGGAAACAGTGTTAAGCGGGCTCTTGCTAATGGATTAATCAAGTATTAGAGAGAGAGAATTATAACACAATTGAGGCTTTTCAGGAAGTTCTGTTGCGTCGACGGAGTATGTATTTCTGCAGTTACGCAGACTCATTTGCATTCCGACACCGAGTATAACACTATTTCCTGAAAAAATCAGTTTATTACCACATAGTTGCGTAGACTTGATAAGTATTATAACTTAGGGTTGATAATATATAATTAGATTATACAGGGTGAGTCACCTAACGTTATCACCTCAAATATCTTTGTTGTTTTCGAAGATACATTAAATGTCGTCAGAACATAGTTACATGGTAAAATGGAGCTTACATACGATACTAAAAAAATTTTTGTTCTTATGTAATTTTTTTAGATATCAAGGTCACCTTCATTTTTTTAAATGGAACTACCCTTTTGTAAACATCTACAATGGTAGTCCCTTTCATTGCAAATTCAGTGACTATAATTACTCAAGGTCATTCAAGATCACGGACAGTGAGACTCGTAGTAAACATGCTAAGGTTCTTCAATGCTATGGAATGTTTTCAAACATCCTCTAGCCGATTACTATGTATACTACGTCATACTCGATGATTGAAAGGTGTGACATGATAACGGTTTACTGTGAATGTAGACAAAATGCATTGCAGGCTCGATTGCTTTATGGAGGAAGATATCCTGAAACACTCCTTCTAGGCTGACTTGCTATAATAAATACAAGTTATTTAGAAATACTGGAAGTGTAGATGTGAGAAAGCGTAAACGAAAGAATCCCACGACTACTGAAGACAATGGAATTAATATTTTAGCAGCTATAGAGCCGTCAATCCACATTAGAACACGAGAGAAATTGCCCGAGAAGCAAGCATGAGTCAAGGTAGCGTAATACAAGTTCTGGCCCGACGTAAATTTCATCCGTTTCACATATCGCTACATCAGGTATTCATCAGGTTTTTTCCGTCCGTGACCTTCAACGACCTGAGTAATTATAGTCACTGAATTCGTAATGAAAGGGACTATCAGTGTAGATGTTTAAAAAAGGGTGGTTCCATTTAAAAAGAATGAAGGTGACCTTGATATCTAAAAAAATCACATAAAAACAAGTGTTTTTGATGTAATAAAATAGGAATTCTAGTATAATGTATTCGAAATATGGAGGTGATTCTAAAAAACAAGTAAAATATATGCAACGAAATAATTATTTGTCCTCAGCTAGGTGTGCCAGTTCGCGTGCATTAGTATTCACAGGAAGTAGAACTGGTAAATTTTGAACAAGGACGTCATCCAACTCTTGTTCAGAAGTATGCGTTCCCTACGAGTTTCCAAATTCAATTTTCTCGAAAACAGAGTCTCGGAGAGAGAAATTTAATTCGAAATGTTCCACTTGTTTTCTCATGTTGAGTCATTCTTGTTCCAGTTCTTCTACGATTTCAGATCCACACAGTCTACTAACGATATTTTATTCTCATCAGTTCTCGACTTCTATCATTCGTCAAGAAACTGTTTGAGACGCAATCTGTGGTTTCTTTTGCAATCTTGTTCTTCGCGATGAATAGGACACGAAGCAATTTTATGGAAAACATTTTCGTTTTCAGCAACTTCTTTTAACACTAGAACAGGCCTGGCCAACACGAATGGTTTTACGGGCCAATTTGATGACGCGTAACGTTACAGCGGGCCGCACTTCAGTAAACAAAACATGCTTTTGAAAAATATAATACAAATTCAAAATGAATAAAACTTTATTGTTATACGTCGCATTTACGCGTTATAACAATGAGCAAATTTTCATTTATTTAATATTTTTCGTATATGTATTATATATACATATACAGGGTGTCCCAAAATTCGTGAAAATCCCAAAAGGGGGTGGTTCCTGAGACCATTTCAAGCGACATTTTCCTTTGCAAAAATGTTATCCGCGGCTTTGTTTAGGAGTTATTAACGAAAAACACGGACCAATCAGAGCGCGCCCTGGCCCGGCGCGCCAAGCCGCGCCGGCAAGCGAGTGTCGCGGTACGCCGTGGCATCGCATCGTGACGGCGCGGCGGCCCAGGGCGCGCTCTGATTGGTCCGTGTTTTTCGTTAATAACTCCTAAACAAAGCCGCAGTTGACTTTGGTGCAAAGGAAAATGTCTCTTAGAATGGTCTCAGGAACCACCCCCTTTCGGGATTTTCACGAATTTTGGGACACCCTGTATACAGGGTGTCCCAGCTAACTTGAGCACCTTGAATATCTTTGTTGTTTTTAAAGATACGTCAAATGTCTGAAGGACAAACGTTGAATGATGAGGTAGCAGACCCCAGAGGCAGTTATATTGGCCGGAATGTACCGAAACAATCTGTTCCAGACAAAAAGACTCCAGGATGTGTTCTACGAGTTACAGAATATATACAAATACACGTGTTATAGATTCATTTTTCAGACTCAAATCATACCAACTTTTTAAAATTCTGCGGGGTGCTCAAGGTACCCCATTTTATCGAGAATCTTACTTTACTGAGGCTGAAAGCCATCCATCAGACGATTCATCACTACAAAAGTCATCACATCATTGCGGAAAAGAATGTAACGTGAAATAAGAATTGTAAAATGAAATTGTTAAACCAGTCACGCTTTGACTCTGGTGTGGTAGTTCTAGTGTTAATAAGTTTCCCCTGATCCAAAGGCGTAGGATCACGCTGTGGCAATTTCTCGTTTTTCCCCTTGGCACAACACAGTTCAGTTTTTATCTTGAGCATTGTCCCCCCAATAAAGGATTTTCGCCGTACAAAAGAATATTTTATTTCTGTCATGCTGGCGATGGCATGTCAAATGTGGTTTGATCATACGTAACAGTGTTTTATTCACGCCATCGCATCGTGGCGATGGCATGTCAAGTGTAATCGTACTGTGGATTTCACGGTAATTATGATACGTGTAAAGGACCAAAATTGTGTCACAATCGATGTCGATCGTGTTCGAAACGACTCTTCGTAGTGAAGGGACAAATGATCAAACATTGTCTTTGACGTTGTCACGGGAAACTATCGCTATGGTCTGTTTTGCGAAAGGGGACACGTGAGAGACACATTTACGCGCACAACAGCTGCTCCCGATGACCTAAATGTTATGAGTCTGGAGTAATTGGTGTACGGTGCACGACAACTATTATAACAACAAACGATGCACGACAGGCCTTCTCTTTTTAAGGGAGTATTCTGGTTCTCGAGGTTGTCTTTTCACTAATTTTTAGGAATTTTTTTCAGGCGAAGCGTTAACCTTTCTGTACTAGAATTTTGCACACATGTTTATGGATATTTTACATGCGTAAGTTATTTTGTTGAAGTAAAAGTAACAGAAATTGTACGAGATATATTTTTTTGTAGAATATACATATTTTGTAAAACATGTGTTGACCGTTGCCACGATTTTGGTTCTTCTGTTGACCAAAAACAAAAAAACTTTTGTTTCAGGTAAAACAATCCTAGTATCATCAACTATACAGTCTATAGATAGTCAACTATGGATAGTCACAATCAACGATGACCAACGGTTGGGAGTTAGTTGAGACATGGTTAGTGGTTTTGACGAAAAATTCTGTCAATTTGCCAACGAATATATCCAACGTTGGGTCACAGTCACTCTATCGGTCACTGTATCGGTAAAACAGTGACTGAACGATGAGAAACAGACATTAGTGCTCCTAGCGAAAAATGCCGGAACTATAGTTGTACCCAACCCTTCGTCTAGGGGTGTACTTCGGTAAATTTCAAACTGTGTGTTTAAACACGTATAGTAACACATAACACATAATAAAGGTTGCATTGACATTGTATGTGTCCCCGCAAGTGCGCTTGCGTATGTTTTTTCTATAAGAACCCTAAATCTCTCGATATTTAAGAAAATGTATGTCTCTTGACAGTGGCAACACTGTCGCGCCGCCCAATGCTTCTCGAACTCCGCTACATGCTGCCGAACAATGAAAATTACGCCTCGAAAACGCAAAAGTAGGCCATCTTAGACAACAAGCGCACTTGGTGGGTGTTTTATCTAACGATTGTGTCTACGTAGGGGCCCCAAATGTGCATTAGCGAGACGTGATTTGAAATTTACGGGGCCCTTGCAATCCTCGTGTACGTATACCTGGATGTAGCGGGTGTACATAAGTGTGCCACCACACTCTCGCTCGACCAAGGCCAACTAAGGACCGACACCTTTAATAGCTTTAAAAAGTCAAGGTGGTGTTGTATATCCATTTTTCGACGTAATTACAATTTATAGGAGGGCAGAATAAATTATGAGATTTTATATACTGCAGGATAAATAACAATCAACTATATATTGCAATCCAAATAATAAATATGTATTACAATCCTTCGAAAAATCAACGTACTAAGGCAGAAACTAACGTAAGGCAGAATTCAGGACCGGACTGCCTCCATTCTGCCTTCATTCTGCCCTTATTCTGCCCTGAGGTTGTGCCGGCACACCGTGCCAGCATAAAGCGATACTTATTCGGACGCAGATGTATGGTATTCTGCTGGTACAGCCTGCTGTCCAACATCGAGAATTTTAATGGATTTAATATCAAAATGTAGAATTTGGATTGAATCGAGTTGTTTCATTATTTGTAAATAAATTATGAATTTTCTATCCCCTTTTGTATGATAGTTTTCTTATTCCCATTATTTAGTACTCCGCAAATGCTTATAAAAAATTCATTGGTGCTTGAATACAAAATTTCAGTTTGTAAAAATTGTAGTAGTTACCGTACGCAATACATACTATTTAAACGTTCTGTTTCCTGCCACTCTCTACATTCGTTAATAAACAATGCATTCGGCTAATAAACAATAATTCGACTATGAAAGGAACTGCGAAAGTCTGAAAATTCTCATAATCAAAAAGATCGGAGAAATAATATTTCAATAAAAATAGTTTGAACACTGATCAGCATAATCTTGAAAAATTTCACAAAAAACAATATCTTATTATCATCAAAGTAAAATCGAACTTGTATTTATGTGAGTGTGTAATATGTCTTGGCATCTAGATCATACGAATTATGTTGACTGTATCAACAAATATGTTGCAATTTTTCAAATCGCAAACGGAAATGTTTTAACAATTTTTTACAAAAGTTTTTACAATTTAAAATTGAAATATGAGAATCTTTTTTCTAGTTAGCTTAATTTTATTGTACAGCATAATGTAAAGGGACATAAAGGAAATTCATTCTTTTATCTTTCCAGTACACAATAACAATAATTTCGTAGAATTTATAGAGAAAACAGTTTCACAAATGTATCAGGGACACATGGAGATGCGGCGTAACGTTTTTGAAACATATATCGCGCATGCCTGTTTCATAAAATGCACGACAGATAAAAAGTTTCATACATTCTGTTGAAAAATGTGTTTTAACGTTGTGCATAGATGGGTCATGCATGCTGATTATGCAATTTCCTCTAGTTGCAATTGTTATTTTCGGTTCTTTCTACGTTTCAATTTAAGCTAGCTGCACAACGTAGTTTTCATGAAAAACCGTAATTTCGATTCTATTTTAGAAATCCGTTGTAATACGTATTAAAAAACATTTGGAAGTGACAATTTCAATATGAGTTTTCTTTGAATGCTGTGTTACCGTATGAATACTGTCAAATTCATTTTTGAACAACATTAAATGTCGAGTAATTGTTAGAAATGTATACTTTTGTCAGAAAAAATTGGACAATTTAATGTTTGATGTACAAATTTCTAGACGCTTGAATATTACCTATTATAGTTAAATTACAGAGTTCTAATTCTTGATACTATTTTATTCCAAGAAGAGATGTCACGAGGAATGCTCAAGCTAATTCAATCGTATTAAATGGTGGAATAGAGAACTTGAATCTACCCCTAATCTCAGATTAATCTCCGTGTCTCTACAAAATACTTAATCGACTCCCTTATCGATACCAATCTAGAAACCAATTATCTTCGGTCAATAGCTGCAAGAATATACATAGTATACTCGTTCCAACCGTACCTTTGAATTCATTTTGAAGAACTAAAGGAAGGGGTAACCTATTTAGCTCTCGAGAAAGACTATGCGATTGAATACGCTCCTAACAATGCAGATTCCACGTAGATACATAAAATGTTTAATGATGGTTTCCTGAAGTATATAATCTCTAATTTATATGAGAATTAGGGATGTGCGAGAATCAAAATATCGGAAACGCGATGGTTGAGATCGATTCGGGTCGGGTTCCCGAAAATTTCGAGATTCCCCAAAGAATCGGGTATATTTATGTAGGTCAACTTCGCCGTTCGACACATTTTATTGTCCGAAGTTCCCCCGGTTAGTGAACACTTCACCACTTATTACTGCTAATGAACTTGTCCCCTCTTCACAATTTTTGCTTACTTCGCGCGGCCTATATAGCGCTTGGCCTATCAGTAATTGACGACCAACACCCGAGAACGATACAACACGTGCGCGGGACAAGTCACTTAATCAGTCGAAATACTATTCAGTACGTAGCGTGGAGCAAAAGATTGTAGATTTCGAAAGGATTATTATCTTCATTTGATACAGAGTGAAGCAATAACTTTGTCCATCTTGAATATTATGAATAATGTAAATAATGAAAAAGTTATAAATACAATATTTGCGTGGCATAGAGAAGGGAAATGTTTTTTTGATACACAACTACATTTTTATTTTATTGCATCGGGTAACTGATCGAAAAACACATTCAGATATGTATAATAACATGACCTTGAGCTTGATCTGAACGTAAAACTTTAATTTTCGAGGATCAAGGTCATTTCAAGGTCACGTTTTTATAAATATCTTAATGTATTTTTCGATCAGTTACACGGTGCAATAAAATAAAAATGTAGTTATGTATCAAAAAACATCGATGACCTTGATAACTCCGAAAAAAATGACCTTCGGAAAAAAATATTCGTGCCAGATATTTGGTCCATTGACACCATGCACATTACGGGTCCCACGGAAATCACCGACACGGTTTTCGCCGACAACATTTCTCCGACAATAGCTTTGGCCGACAATGCCTTTAACCGACAACGAATTTGATCGACAACGATTTTGACCGACAACGAATTCGATCCACAACAATTTAAGACGACCACAGTATGCATTATCATATGTATTATCATACAGTATTATCATATAATATTATCATACTGTGTTTCAAGTCGTTGTGAATCAAATTCGTTGTCAGTCAAAATCGTTGTCGATCAAATTCGTTGTCGGTTAAAGGCGTTGTCGGCCAAAGCTATTGTCGGAGAAATGTTGTCGGCGAAATCTGTGTCGGTGATTTCCATGGGACCCGCACATTACGTAACAAATATTTTTTGCATCACAATCACCTGAAGAGACATTTAGGTGTCCTTATTTAAACGAAACACCCTGTATAAAAATATGCATATATGTGCGTGAAAAGGGTTCTAATTACATATTCATCAGCAACGACTAATATTTTACTATGATACTGTAACATTTGTATAGATAATATTCTATTTTACAACGATACGCAGTTACGAGGAGATCGGAATAGTTGCAAAACACCAAGAATTCGGCTCACGTAATTCTGTAGCATGATCGAAAAATGCTGAGTATAGCGTTCAGCAATCCGCCGTCAGTGCTTGGGGAACCCAACCCCCTGTACAAACATATACAAAGTGTGTCAACAGTTCAGGAAATCGACTCGTTCTCGTGCTTTCATTTGTATCGCGAATCCACGGGAATCACCGGAGGTTTCTGGATACCCGAGACTAGCCAGCCGAGCGACCGGGATTTTTACTATAAACGCAGCACCATATGCAGTGTAGAAACACGATACTTGAAATCCATACCTGAAATCCAATAGATTTGCAAAACTACAACTTGAAATTAAAGTGCTGACAAAGTACTGAAATCGTGTTGTTCTTTTCCAGGCCTGGCCAACCCAAATGCTTTCACGGGCCACTTTGATGACACGTAACATTAACAGCGGTCCGCACTTCAGATAAACATGCTTTTAAAAAATGTAATACAAATACAAAATGAATAAAACTTTATTGTTATACTGTGATTCAATATAATTAACTCTCGAGTCTCCATGAATGAGATATTTGTTTATCCTTTCTTTCACTTAATTTTTGTAAATTTATATTTATGTTCGACGTTGCACACCTTAGCTGGTTTCGTAAATTTCATCTCCGAAAAAAATGTTTCTTTAATAAAAATATTATAATTTAATAAAATGTTTATTCAATATTTTTTTTAGGCAAAAGTTTCAATAGAAATATAAAATCGCCCGGCGGGCCGCACAATTTAACGTGGCGGGCCGCGTGTTGGCCAGGCCTGTTCTTTTCAGTCGTAAATTGCAAATACAAGTGTAACATCTCTAAACAGTTTAGTTAGAAGAGTTTAGTTTATATAGACACACATATACATATATTATATACAGTGAACCACAGTAAAATTCGGACACTTTTAAAAGGGCGATAACTTTTCAAATATCATATCATACGACCTGGATATTTTTTGAGAAGTTAGAGCAACAAGTTTACTACAAGACGTGAAAAAGAATCATTGAAAAAATTGCAATTGGTCGGATTTACAGAGAAAACACTAGAAGTTGTCCAAGAGTGACAACTGATCGTCAACGGCGTGCACTTGTAAGAACTCATAAAATTCTGCTGCTACTGCAAGAGAGATTGCAGCAGAAGCTAGAGTAAATATTATACTAACATAAGATACGTACTGTACAAAGATTATAAAGTATTATAAAAGAATGTAAATACACACAAAACACCAAAAATGAATGCGTAAACCACCGCTAACTAAGCAACATACAAAAGCTCGTTTACAATTTTCTGAGAAATATATTCATTGGAAGAAAAAATAGCGAAAAGTTATCGTTAGTGAGTAGAAGAGATGTACGTTAGATGGACCGGATGGCTACCGTTGTTATTTCCACGATTTGCGTAAAGAACAAAAAATTTTATGCAGTCTACAATTCGGTGGTGGTGGACTAATGGTGTGGGCAGGAATCGGGTACCATGGAAAGTATGTTAGTTTAATCGACGAACAATCGAAGAGAAATGCTGTAAAAATAGCAAGCATAAACTTTGTTTATCAGCGAGATAATGCAAGTGTTCATACCGCGAAAATTGTAAACGAATATTTTACATGGGAAAATATTCAAATTTTTGAGTGGCCAGCCAGGTCTCCAGATTTAAATTTTATAGAAAATTGCTGCGCTCATTTAGCCAATTCGATATTTGCCGGCGGAAGACAATTTCGAACCCTCGACGAATTAAACGAAAAATCGATGCGTCAAAAAGATAGCAAACATTTCTTAAAATAACTAAAAAATAAAATGTATGTATAACAAAATAATGTCTTAATATTTTGTAACTCCGCCTTTTATTTCTATAACTTGAAATAAACGTTTCGGTATATGTAGATTCATATATGTAATTTCTTAACCACGTTTCTGCTTATAACGATACCCAATTTAGTTCAATACAGGTTTTTAATGTTACATATTTCCCAATAAAATTGTTTCTTTTCGTAACAAATGCATAGAAACATATTGAGATATTTTTTTATTCTTATTACCCAGAATCCAGGTCACAAACAATGTAAAAATACTACTTGAAAAGCTAAAAAAACATTTATCTGTATACATAATGTGCTATCGTTTTGTCGCGGAGTTTATCTAATGGAGACTATTTTGAGAGGGATAACAATCACGTAGACGAACAAGTAACATGTTTATCCGAAAAATGAATATTCCCGTTATTGTTTGAACACACATAAATTAAAGAGTCTCTGAAAATCTGTCTTTAATAATTGTAAAACAGGTAAAAATGCCATAATGTACATAGTAAAATGTCTGTGTACATATTATATGCACGAAGGCTGCTAAGTCAAGGTACTCGTGACCGGTTTTTGAAATTGGAGCGATGTCGATTCAATTAGGTCACAGTACTCCGTATACACGAGACCTTCACGCTAAAGCAAGGACGTACTCTACTATTTCTATATCGTAATTTTTCATATAATATTGTTTGAAAACAGTAAACACACGTTGATACCGTGTAGAGGACGTTCTACGACATCGTGTTACAATTTTACAACTGTTTCCAATTAAACAATCACCCGGTTAATAATTCACAACAATTCTCTTTATCAGAATATACATATTGATCCATTTTTAATAAAAAAAAATTACGTAGAATGGCAATTACACCAGTAATGCGAACAAGTATTATGTAATTGGTAGAAAATAATATTTCTAATTGGCTTCAGCCGGCGGTTATAACATGAAACTGTGTTAACATAATTACACAAGAAATTCTGTTAATGATCTGTTCCAATTGCAAAAAATATAAAATATTTTTCATATGCAAATTTTCATATGCATATTGGAAGTACAAAAAGAAACAAAATTTTGAGCGATAATCACTTGGTTTATTGTAGATCTTTTTCTTAAGTAATACCTCAGAAATTTTACATTTTTTATCCCTATATTAGCATACTCTTTTGAGGTGAGCTTCTAAAAATACGATTACCTTTATTAAATTCAATTGGTGCTCGTAAGAAGGGAATGCTTCTTGTCTTGTCTTTCAATCTGAATGATTTTATGTATGTATGTATGTACATAAATACATAAATTTCGTTTTATGAGCATCCGCCGATATAGCACATGCATTCTTAATTTTCTTTTATTTAGTGAATCAGTTTGCCCAGTCAAGTTTGCATAGTCACTGCATTAGAGTGGCTTAAATAATATTCTATCCATTTCCATCCAAATATATTTATTTATATACAATTTATTATACAGGGTGTTCATTCGAACACTTTCCAGCCGAATACATATCTCGAAAAGATATCATTAATCGATTGAATCAATCGCCGATTTTTCGACGATTTCTTTTTTTAATCGTATACATTAATCAATCAATCATGATTAAAGTTTTAATCGATTAATGCCCAATTCGGCATACAGGGTGGGGCAATAACTATGTCCACCTTGAATATCTCCGTTATTTGCAACAATATGGAAAAATAAAGGAGGGATTTTTATCGATCGCAATTTTTGTTTGAAACAAACTTTTAGTACCACCTTTGTTTTCCTCCAATAGAATAGCACTTGGCATTTTGACGTATTCAAACCCTGAAACGAAAAGGTTAACTGATTCAGATCCGAATCGAAACGTTTTATGCCCAGCAACATAGCTATATTTAGTGTAGAATTTGATCGAACCTGAGCGCCGAAAAACATTACTAAAAGTTTGTTTCAAATATGGAAAAATGTAATCAACAAAAATTGCACGGTACAGGGGGGGGCGACATGTTGTGACAAAAATTTTTTGCGTGGGTGGAGGCATAGAGGAGTTTTCAAGGTCACCTTGATTTTTTAAAATGGAAAGACCTACTTTCTCTATCATGAATTGACAGACTATCGAATTCTGAGTAAAAATGTATTGACCTCCATATGTCCTAAATCGAACGGTTAACGAGATATTATCGAAATAATCTTCATTCTTCTTTGGATAATATCTCGTTAACTGTTAGATTTAGGACATATGCAGTTCGATCCACGGATTTTTCAAGATAATTGCGTTGTTGCTACCGAAAGCCACTGTAAACGAACATCCGGAATTATAAACCAACATGGTACGAATGGTGATCAATGGGGCGTTGTATTATTTATATTTATGCAGTAGGTATATCTACACACCGTTTTTGATTCCACTGATTATCCAATCATTCTGTCCTCATACTAACGTCAGGAAGTTGTGTCTTCGACTGGTATGTTTTCCACAGAATTCTGTAGACGACGTCTGGCCGTTTTGCACCAAACAGGATCGTACCGTGCAAGTTGGTTCCACACACAACTGTGACCGTCGCAATTGAGATACATCATACTCTGCCCGGGATCTAGTACTTTGCGACAGCTTCTACAGTAATTGTATCAAAATTGGACGCTTCTATCTAATTCTTTAATTATTTCGATGACTATTTTGATGATTTTATAGATTTCAATCTGGCGCACATAATAGCAAATTATAACAGAGACTCTTCTTCGTATTCTTCTTAATCACGACAAAGTAGACTGTCAAACGATTGATTTTTCGATTAGTTGGATTACGAGGCGATCGATCACACTCTTCAAGTCATTAAGTCCACTCCAGCAAGCGTCATGGCAACGTTTCACCTTCGATCATTTTCTGTAACCACCGCATCCGGTAGCGCATTCTCAATCACCAACGGTTCTTAATTTGTTCATGCCGTATGATTATCGTAATTGGTGGGAGTAATAGAGCTTTTCGCAGATAATGGATTTACGATTCTGCAGAATTTCACCGCGTTCACGATCTCACGTTTGAGAATATACACGGATAGCTGTTAATCCTCATTACCATTCGTGTTATGCAGCATGGGCATTCCGTTTAAAGTTAGCAGAACTGAATGAAATTAACGGGTCTAACTGCCGCGTCTAAATCCTTTGGGATCTGCTGGTATATTTCCGTATATTCGAATGTTATCGGTAAACATAACTTAAACTCCTAATAAATTTTCTGCTGCGTTAATGCCAGTTCTCGACGCGCACCGCTCTAAATGCGGGCCAACGCAATTCAATTTAATTGCGCGTTCGCTGTACAAAAAAACATTCCGGGTGTCATTTAAATCATCACGAAACTTCGATTATTATTCGCGCGTTATACGAATTCCACGGAACGGCGTGTTCCTCTTGAACGTCGTTTCATTTGGAAAAATTACAGTTTTAATCCAGAGCACGATTTCCCGGATGCACGATCGCCGCGCGTCGGAAAAAGTTCTTTCTACTTTGAAGGATCATCGAGGAAGCCAGCCTCGGCACCAGTCAATTAGAAATCGGCCACGTGTTCACGCTCGTGGTTTCACTAATTGTCCGCTCTCGAAGTTCTCGCCCTTCGAGCTCCACTTTCTGACAGGCTCGGTGTGCGCGCAGCTGAATGGCAGGCCGCGCGCCTAAGTATCCACAAAGGGCTGGTAGGCAAACGATCGAACTTATTCGACGAGATTCAAGTAGAGTTTACATTGACGGCAGCCGTGCGACGAGCCGTGGCTGTAGCTGATGATAACGAGGGGAGCACAGGCGAGATATCGTGTTTCCGTAAAAAAGACAATTTATCCGGCCGTTCTGATCGAATATAATCGGCGATAGATCTCACGTGGCTCGCCGGAAGCTTTGGAATCGGACATTATCCTCCGTTGCGTCGAAGGGGCTTCCTGTCGGAGGTTGTTGTATCGTGAGATCGAGTCACATGGAGCGTGGCGTCCCCGCGAGAATTCGTCACGTGGTACGCGAGCAAATCGCGGGTCGCAAGTCGCACGAGAATGGTCCGCAACTCCGGAAAGAAAGCGATGGCGATGGAAAGGCCGCGTCGCGTCGCGTCGCGCCACGCCGGCGGAGGCGACGCCAGCAGTTTTGGACCACGCAGACACGACGGCGAAGGCCAGACTGCACCACCCTGCTGGAATCGATACGTCAATCGTCCCTCCGGACGCGGACGGGACGAGAAAAGCGGCAGAAGGTAAGGGATGAAGGGAGGCATGGGGTAGATGAGTATAGGCTGAGACTGAAGGAGAATAAAGAAAGGGGGGATGGGACAGCTCCTGATACACATTAAAGCTTGGCCGGCCGCGCCGCCGATACTCTTTTACCCAGGACTGCTTTAAACGGCCGAACCTATCCGTCGGATACGCTTCCACGATACTGTCAACGAGATCAATCAGCTCCTGCACAACCTTATCTCTTTATCAGCTACATCCGCCATCAGCTTGCTGATGTACACTTTATCCGAAACGTACTCGCTATGATTGTTTCCAATACAAATTGGTACCAGCGCCCGCTCTAGCGGTTATGTCGCCCCGGACAAAAACACAAATTGCCGCCCCTTAAGAATATATGTATATATATTTTTAAGATAAAGGTACATATTTTTTATCTTCAATAAAAATCAAATCATTTTATTTAAATTTTAATAAAAGCATTTATTTTAACAAAAGCAAATTTTATATTAATTGGATATTTAACACATCAATATTTTTCTCACAGTTACAGCCAAAATGGCGCCCTTAAATTTTCGCGCCACGGACAAATGTCCGGGTTGCCCCCCACCCCTGGAGCGGGCCCTGTTGGTACTAGATTCCTTCGCAGTAACGATCTACTACAGGCCTGGCCAACCCAAATGGTTTCACGGGCCACTTCGATGACGCGTAACGGTACAGCGGGCCGCACTTTAGGTGAACATGCTTTTAAAAAATCTAATATTTACAAATACAAAATAAATAAAACTTTATTGTTATGCTATGATTCGATATAATTAACTCTCGAGTCTTAATGAATGAGAGATATTCGTTTATCCTTCCTTTCACTTAATTTTGGTAAATCTATACATATTTATGTTCGACGTTGCGCATCTTTTGTCAACTGATTCTCTAAATTGGCATCAGTTAATGAAGCGCCTGATGAACTCTTTGTAAATTTCATCTTCGAAAAAAATGTTTCACAAACATGTGTGGATCCAAAAGCAGTTACAACTTACAACTCATTGTGCAAAATATCTTAAGTTGTGTGTGGAATATCTCTCGGATATAATATAAGTATTGTAAAGATTAAATTTTGACGTGGACGCAAAAATTTGTTTCATTTCATTGTTGCACTGTATGCACTGTATATGTATATGTATAGCCACTGGACCAAGACATTATGGTATGGGGATGCGTTTCACATTCTCGAGTGGGAAAAATCGTAACATTAAAGGGGAAAGTATACTTTTAAGTTTACCTTAAATTATTATCAGAAGCATTCATACCAGGAGGAAGACGTCTGATAGGAGGCGATTTTATCCTACAACAAAATAATGCACCGATCCATAAGGTGAAAATAGCTACAAAGTAATATTTATAAGAAGATTCAATAAATTAATTTTATTGTTGTAAAACTGATATACTACCTCATACAATACTTTCGGTAGTTTAGTAATAATAATGCAACACATATTTTGAATGATGGTACATACTGTATATTACATACTATCTCCAAAGTAATCATGTAAAATTTTAGGATTGTATCGCATACCATAAGAAAATTAGAGAAGGAGATGTAAACACGGTCTGTGTAGGTACACTTTTTCCACCTTTAAATATAAGAAATTTGAAAATATGCTAGGTGTCGGTTAGTATTTTGTCGAGGACTGTAGAAATTCACTGGTGGACAATATGATAACATAGAAATGATAAGGATTGAGTACACGCTGTACATCATACAAAATTCTGAAATTACAGAACTGAGGGGGAAATAAATTTGGGTATATATTCGTCTCATTACACCAATAATTGTCAGCATAAATTGGAAAAGAATTAATAGTTATGGTTTTGATAATTTTGCTCGTGAAGTCCGAATCCGTAAAATGACGGGTCCCGTAAACCTAGTGTTAAATTACACCTACTCGTTTTTGCCATAAATGCATAAATCCGCTGTCTAATAATCACCAAAATAAATATCTACATGTAAATTGCCGGACACATAAAAACAGATTCTCCGTTTCAATATCATGAATTATACACCTCCGAAACGTCATGTCATTTGCATTGCATATTAGTTTTGTAGACAAATTCTACAAACTGTTGTACTGCTTTGAAGCACAACCAGAGAGAAAACTGTTTTACATGCAACAACAAATCGAGAAGATTTGTTTAGTACGGATGGTATTAAACATGAATCGATTCATAACTTACTGTATTTAATTGTTATATGTATATTATGCATGCGTACTGTACGTACTAATTTGAAAATTCAGTTGTCTTGAGAACGAATTCTGAAAATCGTACTTATGTCCTGAGAATTGTATTTTCTAAAATTTACTCTTATGTAGAACTGTCACCCAAATGATAAACAAATGCTGATTTCAAATAATCGAATACTATCGAAAATATGGCAGTACTAAAAATTGTTCATATTAATCTATTATATAGATTCGAATAATACGCTTTCGTGTTTTCCTACATAAGATTATACTTTTTATTAAATAATTATGCTTTCTAAGTCTATAACAATAACGAAATCGTTTGGATGTTTTATTAAAGACGTCTCCTATAAATTCCACAATACTCGAACCAGCACTATGCTTCGGCGAAGGCCATTTGAGTAGTTCTAGGAAATGAATGGCTGAGAGAATCTATTGAAAGATACTGGGGATGCAATTAGACGGTCAAGTACGAAATAATCGTTGGCTCGTGTCTGACCAGATACGCTTCTACTCTACTTACATTGCACTTTACTCGTAGATCGAGTGAGTCAGCTTTCAAACATGTCGCATCAATTGTCGTGTCCTCATGGACAACGTCTTCGCGATTGCTGGCATGCAACGAGCCAGAAATTAATGGTGCAAGTAGAAACTTGGCAAAACGCGTGAGACAAAATATGTTAACCGAAACACACACACAGTTACAGTACTCGTACATTTTACAATGCGTAACATACGTGGACGTACAGTGGCTCACGAAAGTATTCGAACGCCCTTTAAAACAGAATAACTTTTTTATAATTGTAACAAACGACCTGATTTTTTTATAATCAATTAGAAGCATTGGTTTATGAAATGATACGCAAAAAAGATTTTCTAAATAATTAGAATTTACAAGGTTACATGCAAAAATAAAAAAGGCATTTTTTAAGACTTTTTTATTTGGGCCCTTAATGAAAATTTAAAATATATGTTTTGCAGATCTATGTTAGTTATACACATGCTGAAAATTTCATCGAAATCGGTTCACGTAGAAAAAAACGACACGCATCGGAAGATGTACGATTTTGTGGATTTTAGCATAAACTGATCAAAAATCGTGTAAAACTACGATTTTTAACATTTTTAATCGCTCGTAGCTCGTGTGTATGTTAATCGATTTTGACGAAAGTTTCAGCATGTGTATAACTAACATAGATCTACAAAACATATATTTTAAATTTTCTTTAAGGGCTCTAATAAAAAAGTTAAAAAAATGACTTTTTTTATTTTTGCATGTAACATTGTAAATTATAATGTTTTGGAAAATCTTTTTTGCATATCATTTCATAAACCAGCGCTTCTAATTGATTATAAAAAATCAGGTCGTTTGTTACAATTATAAAAAAGTTATTCTGTTTGGGCGTTCAAATACTTTCGTGAGCCACTGTATATTATTAACGTTACAGAATAAAACGTAATGCATAAAGTAGTCATTTATATGATTTCGTTACTATAATAGTGCAGTAAATCCTCTATATGTAGTCGCAAAAGCCTCGAGGAGGTTCGTTTACACAGTTCGTTGGCGGACACCATTTTCACAAAGACCTAAGCCGAACGTAGAAGAGGACAGCGCGTGAAGCAAAAATAGCGTACCGATGAGACCGCTTCATGCAATATATGAAACTTGTTTGTTTTTACTTATTTGTAATGAAATTATACCAACACATTTGTGAAATTATTCTGATTAAGATGATACCAAACAAGATATAATTTGGCCCATATTTACTATACCCGATTAAACCACTCAATACTGTTCAAATTCAGACACTATTTTTTGTGACATCAAAGACCACGCCGAACGTAGACCTATGGAAGAATCTCTCGAAGGATTTTTCAATATCTTCAAGACTGTTGATTTTGCAGACGTGTGAAAAAAACGCAACGTAGAACAGCGTATGGGGAATTCTTTGAACTTTGCCGGCGCGGCGCGTCGAGAAGCTGTGGCGCATTGAATGCGAAGTTTTGAAATAGAAATTGCTGTACGCTAAATGTAACAAGTACTCTGATAGTTTATGTTAAATACTTTATACCTGCAAAAATATCATAATTCCTTACACGCATTCAAGCACAACTGTACTCTGTACGAATTAAGATTGTTTCACATTAATTGGCCTGTATAATATCCGTCCGCCACCTTCCCGCTAACAAGTCCGTTTTCGCGAAGCGTAATACCGGTGAGAACGACGCGTTCCAATTGGAGTAATAACTTGTTACGAGCCGAGGGCTGGCGGATATGACGTGACCAAGGTGTGTTCTTGTGAACAGGATTTGTCGTGAACTAGCCGGTGTCTGTTTCAGCACCGGGTGTCGCAGGATAGGTTGTCGTGGACTAGCCAGTGTCTGCTGCACCACCGGGTTGTCACTATGTAGGAAAGAAAGGGTTGTCGTGAACTAGCTTCTTGATCTCTCGCGGGATATCTCCCCCCCTTCCCCAGTGAAAGGGTACACTAGGGTGGACCTTATTTTTCGACCATGAAATTTTGGGCACGCCTCCCCCCAATATCTTTCCATTTCATGAAAAAATTATAATATGTGGACCGTTTATTTTGAAAGTGGTGTAAGTCTATTTGCAGCCCGTAAACATATATTATTTTAGTTAGCCTGAAAAAAATGTATATGATCAAATTACATATTGATAAATAAGTAGAAATATTGCCAGACTTGACGTAATTAATTTATACATATTTTTAAATTGACTAATATGCTAACCTTTTTAATTTTCTCGAAACAACAAAAAATGGACTTGCACCACTTTCAAAATAAATGGTCCATATATCCAAAGTGTTAGATCAATCGGACGTCGCGGCGGAAGACGTGCCACATTGGGGTGGACGAGAGTTTTGCGAGATTTTTTTCACGCCTCCCCCTAAAATTGTGCCATTGGGTATGAAAATAATTCCTACAAAAGATGAAGTTGATCGGATAACTTAAGAAGACTTTTGATTATGACTAAACGTTCTTCTTGTTTAGTGTAATCAAAAGTCTTTCCTACAAAATTTACTAAAAAGTATTTAAACTAAATTCCTCTATTTTCTTTTCTTCGCCTTTATGTGGTGTAGTATTCATCACATCCAGTCAAAAATATTTTGCTCTGATTAAACATAACTCCGACTCCAACTCTGGCTCTGTGGTTTATAAATCATTAATAGATTTATGTATACATAAATAAATTGCTAATATTCGATCTACAGTATAGGAGTATTGTATATGTATACATATACCTCGGCACTATGTAGAGGAGAAACAGTTAAAGTTATGGTAGTAGTATTTTCTAACTATTTTCTGAAAGTCAGAAAGTAACAGTCGTGTTGTGTTTTATCAGAATTATCTGTCCCATATTCTTAGAGTTTAATACAATATCTCAACTATTTATTTAGTTTTATTACAACTCTTAATTATTTTGAGTACATATTTTTTCAATTTGGAGAGTCGGAGTCGGAGGTAAAAAAAAAAAAGAGGAGCTGGAGTCGGAGTTGGAGTTATGCATTTTTTCTACCGACTCCGAAGCCCTGAATAGTACTAGAACTCACAACTTTGGTTTTTGCGAAATATGCTGTAAATATAATGTAGAATCTCATGTGTATGGGGTGTATACTAATTTTTGACTCTCACTGTATATGGGTCATGGGTGCAGAGCGGCAAGTGGCGACGGCGCGTGCGATGACTCGACAAAAGAGATTCAGCCGCATGAAATAATGGTAGCAAACGGCAGCGGCGCGGCGGCGGGATACGGTATCAGTCGGCCCGCTGGAAACGAGCGAATTCATTCCTGATTTAGCGTTCGACCGTGTTATTCCCGTATCTCCCCTTCGTTGTTTCGGTGTTGTATCGAGTGCGGACGAGTAGGCACGCGTGCTGCCGATCGACGTGACGGCTACAACTGGTAATAAAGTTTCTGCTACTATGGAAACAGCGTTTAACACGACTACAGCGCAGCGCAACGAGATGGAAGTGGTCTCCCCGACGCGACGCAAATGGGCCTGCCTGCCTGCCCTGCCTCGGTGGATATTTCTTCCGTCTCGAGCGGAGATCACCTCTGCCTCCCCTGATTTATGTACTATACAGGGTGAGGCGCCAGAAACAGGCCACCTGAATAACTCGGCTGATATTGGTGTTAGGAAGAAATGCATCAGATGGAACTTGCTTGGTTTCGAGGGGCATTAATCTGATGTTAGTAGCTTTTTTGTAGGTGGACGCGTAAAGGACATATGAAGGTCAACTTGATTTGTTTAAATGAAATGAGGAATTTTTTAATACATCAATCGATGCAGCTGGGCATTCGTTATAAAAGAGTACTAACCTATGTATGTCGAAAAGTTAGTAGTTCAGGAGGTATTTCAATTTAAATAACTCTAAAATACCATTACTGTCGTACTAACAATAAGACGTTACATAAGTAAGTAAACACTAACGTCTTACAATTAGTACGACAGTAATGGTATTTTAGAGTTATTTAAATTGAAATACCTCCTGAACTTTTCGACATACATAGGTTAGTACTTTTTTATAACGAATGTCCAGCTGCATCGATTGATGTATTAAAAAATACCTCATTCCTCATTTAAAAAAATGGAGTTGACCTTCATATGTCCTTTACGCGTCCACCTACAAAAAAGCTACCATCATCAGATTAATGCCCCCTCGAGACCAAGCAATTTCCATCTGATGCATTTTTTCATAACACCAATAGCAGCCGAGTTATTCAAGTGACCTGTTTGAGATGCCGCAACCAGTATAAAAAAATTGCTACGTACTTTTGTGCAATTTTCTAGCCTATCGTTTTTTTCCTTACATTTGCCGTTTTCAAGAAGAAAGTTACACAATAACAACACGAGCATCCCGTATACTGTACTTACATATTGTCTAACCCGTTCGAAACTGTTCGAATAACAAATGGGTTACACGGAAATACACCCCTGGTGGGAAATATTCGCTGAAATGAATGAAGCATTTATCACTGTGACTGTACAGGGTGGTACGCCAGATATGACCACCTTGATTTACGTGCTTATTATTATTCGCAGCGAGAAATGTTTGGATGGAGATTAAAGAGTATCAAGAGATGCATATACGTAATTAATTTTTTGTAAGTAGACGCGTCAAGGAATCACGAAAGTCAACTTTGATTTTCCAAATGGAAACGTTTATTTTTTTATACGCCAATCGATCCTGCTTTTTGTTAAAAAAAACTATTCGCCTATCTATGTCAAAGAATCCTCAAGAAGTTGAGGAGATATTTAGATTTAAATATTGCACAGAAGATTGTGAGGGTAATACGCGTTTTCTGTTTCATCCATAAATAATAGCTGTGAGCAAACATATTTTTTGCACCTTCCGTAGTCAACCTGGGTCGTTTATGTCCACGACTAATTTTCTGCAAAACATTCTAGAGTACTTACGTACTGAAGTTCCTATCTCAATATACAATTTACAGTGAACCACGAGAAAGTATTTGAACGCACTTTAAAACAGTACAACTTTTTTATAATTATACCAAACGACCTGATGTTTTGTAAGCAATTAGAAGCATTGATTTACTATGATCTGCAGAAAAGCATTCCCAAAAATTACAATTTACAAGGTTGCATGCAATTATAAAAAAAAATTAAACCGACTTCGAAAAAACGCATTAAATACTATAAAATAATTTCCATTTAATTTATGTGAATACACACGAACTTAAATACAATACAATCTTTTCTGAGGTGGTGTAAAAATTGAAATCGTATATACGCAAATTGTGGAATAACAACGGTAGCCAGAACAATTTCCTTTACGCAAATATTGAATTGTTAATATTTCATGACCATGTAATCTTTTATCGCGACCCATTGTTGAAAATTTCACAATATTTCAATTGTAGAACACGCACAATATTAAATATTTGTCGACGTGAACTCTTTGACGTCTTGACGCTAACTGGAAACACACAAATTTAACTTTGTGCTATCATTTTGACGCAGCGTCAGCATTACTGTTTACGTTTTCGACTTAACCGTAATCCTATAGCCAAAAAACAAGCATTTACCCTGCACAGATTCAACCTATTACTAACTGAGCGATGGTATACATATGTATAATACGGAAACTGTAGTTATTTTCTAATCTAATATATAAAGTACAGCTTGTCAAATCTAGCTGTGCGGCTGACCAAAACGTAGGAATGGGCAAACAAGTACAAAGATTTCCCCTTGCGGGGGACATTCAGCCGCACAGCTAGGTTTGGCAAGCTGTAGAAAAGTATGTCTGTATGTTCCGACCGATTATCGAGCAGAGCCGCTAGATGGTGGCACGGACACAAGGATATTGATTTAAAAAATCAAAAATCGCTAATATCGAGAAAATAGCTCACTATATAACTGCGTCGCCCGCCATCGCCCGCCAGGGCAATCCGCCCGGAGGGCCTGGTTGCGAGGATGTGCCGTAGGCACGCCATGAGCAGCTAGTTCGACTATGTATATTTGCGAAAATTAATAAAATTAATAAAATTATAGTGTGCTATCTTTTCGTCGCGGAGTGTACAATATACAACATTACATGTATACATTACGTACAGGAATGAATACATACACAGCTTGTCCTAAACTGAAATGGTTATACGTGATTCAAGTTTAGGATTGCTTCGTAGAGACGACTGAGGGAGACCATTTCGCAGAAAAGTTCCAAAATTGATATCTTTCAATGCCATCTGCTCGATTAACCTTTTAAACTCGATCCACCAAAGTATGTCGATCTCGAGACGGGTTCGCTTCGCATTTCCTTTCAAATAGTTGCTGATTACGATACCAGCGATTCGTGATGCAGAAACCATGTTCTGAATGTTTTTATTACTATGACCGTGTTGTGGGTATGCTTTTCTAGGTGAACGCAGAGTGAAATGCAGAAATTCGCGAGTGTCACACATCGATAGAGAATTTATTGCGCGCCGCACAGTGGGGTATTTGGCCAGTTTAGCGCGCCAAAACTATTGCAACGTTATTAATAGTGTCAAGGTCATAATATTATATATCGTTGGATTCGTCTTAACACCAGCTACAACATTATCAAATGAAAAATACAATTTAATATTTAAAAAATCGAAGCGATCTTGTTTTTTTCTTTTAAACAAAATTTTTTCAATGTTTTGTATATTGCAATTTATACATGCATGAATAGTGTTAAACTTTTATTTGAAACATTTTTTCGTCAGGTTTAGAGAAATTGCTATTGCAAACAAATTTCACGCGTGGCTGTGGTAAAGATTTAAACACAAAGTCTAAATAACAAAATCATAGTTTATTAACAACGAAACCACTTAATTCTAAATCGCTCAAAACTCATTTTACACTCACTGTTTATAAATAACTCGCTCTAATGTATCTCTGAAACTGTCCACTCTGTCCCAAACACTCTTCATTGCACGTATCCGTAACTATTCATTTTGTAATCAATAACAATTTTTTAAAAAAGTTATTTACACATTAGCTAGTAAACTAATCCTTCTCACGTCTGAAAAGAAACTCAAGCTGTTGGATCCAATTTTGAAAAAGTAATTCGTTTTTTTAATGTGTACGAATACTTTGTACACCGACTGTATATGTATTTGTTCATTTCCGAAGATATGTTATAAAATAAATGAGATTCATAAGAATTTTCCTAGATTTCAATTTCTCGAGAAATACTGTAATTTCTCGAGAAATGAGAAATAATCAATTATATTCTCGAGAAATTGTCGAGAAAGTATTCTCAAGAAGGAACACTAACTATTGTATATTTTAACAGAGTCTCGTCGAGATCAATGGTTAACACTTCAACAGACACCCTTGTTAGCGAATTTTTCGAATTCTTTGAATTTCAATGTTTGAAATGTCGTCTCTAATGGAATATCACAAATGAGCAAAGTGATAAACCTCCCTATACAATTGTATCTTTCCATGCTCGCATGGATCTATGATCGAATGTGTATTCGTAGCGCAAATGTCTCCTGAGGTCCTAAGAGACGATCGTTATCGTAGATGTCAGACGTGTGCCACCTTACGTGGCAAGGTAATTTCCGTAGTGAAATTCGTTTTACCTTGCTTGCTCTATAGTCTCGTTTGATCTTTTTGTTTGGGTGAAAATCTCGGCGAAACCCCGCTTTTGAAGCTTTAATGAACATGTGAATAGATCGATATGAGAATCTAAAATGAACAACAAGCAATGGTTATTTGGAAGTGTGTGAATATACTTGTTAGAGTTCGTTACACTAATAACTTAGGCATGATTCTATACATATGTATATGCGTATCTATCGTACGTGTTTATACCTAATTACTTGTACATTTAGTACGTACAATTAGAGTTGTAAAAATTGTACGTAACGCGACGCACGATTTTTCACCCACTTGCAGAGCCATCTGACCAAAAAAAAAAGATCACAACGAGTGTTGCAGGGTATGGAGTGCACAATAGATATACATATTTATACATTTATAGGAAAATTGAGTAGACGAAATTGAAAATTGTAGGAATATTTTGAAAAATTGTGGAGATGTCAATATATGATTTCTATAAAATTATTAAAGGAAGAAAGAACATTCTATTTGGTTTCTATTTCTTGCAATCGACACAGATAATTTTCATTTTGCATAAAGATCCGCAGTCTATGTACATATCAGTAAAACAAATTTCCAAAACAGTTTGATTTCATGGCGAAATCGAGGTCACCTTGAGTTTTACAAATAGGGGAACACACAATTTCTTTACCATATTTACAGGACAGTAGTGGAAATATGAAATATTTAGCTTGATTATCAGATTGATAATGAAAAAACTTTATCATATTTTTTGAAGAGAACGATTGAGTTTTGACCCATGGTTCCTGGTTGCACTTTTTATCCTCGTTATGAGTAGAATAAGACGTAATCAAAGAAATTGTTGACATTTTGACCTTGCAATTAATTTTGTGGTTGCTTTCTTGCATCAACATCAACCAAAACGAGGATATAGAATTTCGCAAAATGTTACAAGCTCTTTTCTCAGAATCTAATGAAGATATCGGATTAATTTTTTTTAATTAAATGGTTAAAGAGGGCTAACACTTTATCTAGTACACCCTGTATAATTTATATACACCCTGTTCAGTCTCAAGCTCGATCATTTTAACGTTAGGCGCTATTAAAACTCATTCAATTCCTCATTTCTACCCATAAGAGTATCTGCTATCTGTCTTCTTCTGTACGGCCACAATAATTTCCTTTAATTAATACCATTCTCAAACAAAGCGATGCCCTTTCCCTAACGGTGCACGATCGTTTCCGTGTGGCTGACGATCAGCATTATCGGAATAGTTGGTGCTTTCCGCGGCAGCCAGCACAGTTCGAGTTAATCGATGGGAGTCTCAATAAGGCGCTAGACGTATATGTATGTGCATGTGTGTGCGAGTGCGGGATCATCTATGTACGTATTTGGTTTTATCCTGGAGTGCCTTCATCGAATGGTCATTGAAAACGTCGATGACAGTACGCCTAAATGCGTCTAAAGTGGGTGGAACTAATCCGTTGGAAAACTACGTTCAAAACACACAAAGATTTACCATCGGAGATATTAGGATTGCAGACATACATCAACTGTTTCGATCTACAGGAAAAATACAATTTGAATGTGATCCATTGTTAAAATTCAGTTTTATTGAACTGTTTCAATGCGACTGTAGACAACACGCGATGGAACATTTCAATGAAACACGGATATTATATTTAACATTATATTTACAGCATATTTCTAGTGTCACAGTCGTATATAAATATTTTAGTGAATTAAAACTGTGAAAACATCAAATCTCTTTCTCTCTTACTGAATTACGTTTCCCTCTCTCTCTCTATCTCCCTCTTCCTCTTTCCTTCTATTTCTCCCATTCTCTCAATCTCTCCTCCCATCTCTCTTCTTCTCTCTCTCCCTGTCCATCGCCCTCTCTCCTTTTCTTTCTCCCACACTCTCTCCCTCCCTCGCTCTCCCTCTGCAAAAATTTCTGGTTACCCAAGGTACAATTTAACCCTAATTGCTGTAACTTCTCAAAAAAGTACAAGTCGTATGATCCACTACTTAAAAAGTTATCGTCTTTTTAGAAGTGTCCGAACATCAGTGTGATTCACTGTGCGTGTTGCGTCATTACTTTTATGCCGTTAGTAAATATGAGATAAATCATTAGGAAGGTTGAAAGTATCTGAGATTCTTTTCTAGCCGTTTGGGATTTTATAGGAGCTCCGCCTCTTTCCATGTTTTTTTTCACTTTTGTTCGGGTAAGTAGATGCGATTCGGTCAACGCAACGACGACGTCTACACACACGCGTCGTCTGGCATGCGTTATCGATATTCTGCTTCGTCTAACCCTCCTTCCATTAAAAATGGTATATTTATACGAGATCGTCTCCGATGCACGTGCAAGCTTTACCAGCTGCGTTCGTAAATAGACGTGTTTTGTGCAAGCGAAAGCGCGCACACTTCGATTGGAATCGATGCTCATAAAGAACCTTGTTTAGGCGTTTGCTTCGGAATCGCTCACGCTGCGTATCGCGAAAGAAGCAGCGTAAAATAAAGTTCTTATTTAGCCTCACATCTGCGTTAAACCAGACTTCTCGTATAGTAGGCTATCCTTTTTTCAATTTAGTCTATCTAAGCGGCAGTCATACCTAATCTTTGTAAATTTAAAATCTAATTTTCGATATTAGGTGTATGTATCCTTGTTAGCGGGTGTACACTGGTGGTCAAAATGATAAGGCACCTCAAGGTTTTTAGCAATGAACAGTCATTCGTACATATATACACGTGGAAAGTGAATATACAACCAAATAAGGTACTAACTTTTATATAATATACTAGAAATTAAATAACTCGTTCAAACCATTTATTATTTCTACAAAAATTGATTTACAGGGTGACAAGAAATAACGGAGTTAAACATTTCTTATTATAATTACCATAAATTACCATTTATTTTGTATAAATTTTGTAGTTTTATAAATTTTTGGAGTTACAGTGTGGTTGACAGAAATGTAATTGGAAACAGAATTCTTAAAAGTGGCAGTGCGCCGAAATGTCCGCTTGACATTATGGAAATTTTGCTGGACTAATGTTTCTTGACTGTGCACTCTGTATGCAAGTAGTTGGGTGCGGACATAAAACAATTAAAACGCTAAAGTCGACGCGTGGTCTGGCACGGAATGTGCCTGGAGAAATTTTACAACTCTGAGAATTGTGTGTGACGACTTACACAGCAAACTAATTACCTTGCCTGTTTCCATTTCGTACGATTTACGGACTTAAACGACGGTATTTCATGATGATTTTTACATTTGGTAGTAGTTTTCTTTGAATATAGTGCATCTACTAGAAATTATAGTACAATAGAGCGTCAATTACACGGTCCAAAAAAATTCCGCAACGTTAAATTATGCGGCCCGCCAGGCGATTTTATATTTCTATTGAAACTTTCGTTTCTCGTTTTATGTATACAAAAATATTAAGTTGATGAAAAGGATGTGTCATTGTTATAATGCGATCAATAACAATAAAGTTTTATTCATTTTGTGTTTGTATTACATTTTTTAAAAGCATGTTTACCTAAAGTGCGGCCCGCTTTAACGTTACGCGTCATCAAAGTGGCAATTGTGTTTTTTACAGATCTTCATCGATCCGAAGTAAATTCATAGATCCCAGAAAATTACAATGATGTTATAGTAACGAGAATTAACACACCTACCTTTTTGGATACCGTGAACATCGCCGCGGGGGGTTCGCATTTATTTTCTTGTGCCAGAAATCCACCAAAGAAATCTCGTTTCAACAAAAACAATCGGTGCACATAAGCATATTAGTAAGACCCACCCGTTTCGTTATCAGTTGTAAAGATCGCAAATGTTTATATAAATATTTACTCACAGTAGCGCGCATACGAAAAGGTTTGTTACGTTGGAAGAGCTTCAACTAAGACTAAAACGATAGTGACATTCTAGGGTACACTTTGAGCTTCCTAATTAAATGGACATCAGCTTAGCTCAGGTTTAGAACAGCCGATAAGCTAGGTTTCATGTTCTTTCGTTGCCGAATTAATTAGCGATTACTATATGCAGTGTATACGCCCATACCATTCCTTTCTGGCTTGCACGGTCACATGTGAAATTGCAATTAGCTGAAATAATTAAGAAATTAGCAACATTTCTTATCACCAGGCTGTAGATCTGTACATATCACGTTACATTTTGCAGACTTTACAAGAACGAGAGTTAAATAGAGACATCAATTCTCTATTATGCGTTTTTTCTCAGCTAGATGAATAGACATTTCCCATTTTAGTATGAGATGTTCATTAGCAAATGCTTAGTCCAGTCAATGAATGCTCATAAGGGGGGTGTACAGGGAAATGGAAGGAACACAATTTTTAACTTTGAGACTTTGTTCGGCCTATTTAGGAGGTAAACATACTAAAAGTCCCTACTCCTAGGAGGTGAGCGGGGTGTAGGGGGGCACTTAGAAGGTCCCCGATTTCGCTTTTCCGCTTATATTTCGGAAACTATGCGTCCTAGCGATAAGACCATTCTACACAAAATTAAAGCTGACAAAATGTGCCACAAGATTGATTCGATTCAGTTTTTCGCTATCTCGCATAGTTTCCGAGATATCCGCGCTCAAAGTTCACGAATTGTGAAAAAGAACAGTTCAGCACAATTAGAGAACTTTGAGCGCGGATATCTCGGAAACTATGCGAGATAGCGAAAAACTGAATCCAATCAATCTTGTGGCACATTTTGTCAGCTTTAATTTTGTAGAGAATAGTCTTATCGCTAGGACACATGGTTTCCGAGATACAAGCGGAATCCCGAAAAAGGGGACCTTCTACGTCGAGTGCTATGTAGGTATACTAATGTGGTGTCGAATTCTTTTAACTTGTTAAAAGCTATAGTAATCTGAATATTTAACAAAAACTCAGAACTCGATATTTATGCTGTTGATGGACACGATAAAGCGCATTATAAGTGAACAAAATGTTTAAAAAATTCATGGAGGACGTAAAAAATTAATTTTTCAGTCGTAAAAGTAGTCTACTTGAAAAACTTTGTAGGATACAACCTTGTTGGTCGCCAGCCGGCTCTGATTGAGGGATGTTTCGCTTGGAGAAGTTTTCAAAAGTAGCGAGAATAAAGTTTTCTAAAAAGAGGAGCAGAAGTCAGGACAAATACAGAAAGAATAATGGAAGAAGGATACGAGAAAATATTAAAATACTAGACGCTGCCTGCTATCGAAACGCATTCTGTTGATTACGTATTTGTTAAATGAACGCTCGTCGTATTTCATTGCACAAACGGCAGAATTTCGTAGATTATACAAGTTTCCTGCAGGGAGCATAACTGTTATTACCAAAAAGAAAGAAGGTCATGAGAAATTATCATTGAGAAACATTCATTTCGATTCTCACAACTAGATTGCAGAACTTTATGCAAAATAAAAATGTTTTGCATCGATTTGTGGGAAGCAGGAATAACATAAAAATTGATTTCATCCCTTAACGACTTTGTTATATTAAAAGCAACAATACAACATTCTTGAATTTTTTAAATCTTTTACTGTTTTATGTGTCACCCAACCAATTTCGTCATAAATACATAAAGATCCGCAGTCTACTCATAACAATTATCAATGAGAGACATTTATTTCGGACGCTCATAACAGTTATCGTAGAGAGAAGTTTATTTCGATCGCCCATAACAATTATCAATGAGAGACATTTATTTCGGACGCTCATAACAGTTATCGTAGAGAGAAGTTTATTTCGATCGCCCATAACAGTTATCGATGAGAGAAATTTATTTCGATCACTTATAACAGTTCTCAAAAAGAGAAGTTCATTTCGATCGCTCACACTAGTAATTGACGAAGGAAAATTTTAATAGTTACAGTAAAGTCGCGATGTGTTTCCAACGGCTGTGTTCTGCACGGAGACATATCGTGTAGAGACATTTTTTTTATGACTGCGTCTACCGCGCCGACTGCGCCGAGAGTACAGACGAAGCCGAACATACATAGAAGAGGACAGCATGTAAATACGGATCGCGCGGCCGAAGCGTAAAACTTCTTTACTTTTCATTATTTTTTTATAGGACTATCATCAACTTATTCTGGCATTTTTCTGCTTACAATTATACTAAACACGATATAATTTCAACTGTATTTAATGGTTTAATCGACAATGTAAGTTTGGGAAATTCTTTGAACTGTGCTGGCTACGGTGACTCTCCGAGTCTCTTTCATTCCCTTATGCTGTCCTTCCTTGCACCTGAAACTTGCATCGTCGATGAAACCACTAAATACCCATGGAATTATATCGTGTTAGGTGTCAGTTTAATCAGAAAATTGCCACAAATAAGTTGGCGTAAGTCCCATAACAAAATAATTAAAAATGAAGAAGTTTTGTAATTGGATTAGTAGTGGTTCACACCGATATATCTGAACCGAGATCAATCATCGCCGCCCTGCGGCGTTGTCCGGCGTGGAGTGGGTAGGCACTGGATAAGTTCTGGGTAGAATGTAGCAGAAAAATATCGCGACTCTACTGTACTATTAAATGGTACAACTGCGAAATGATAGACACTCAAATTATTTAATCGATTTTTATTCATGAAATTAATTGTTACAATCAACAGTTAACACTTTACGTACCGGAAGCCTATTAATAGGATTTTCAATAATTGTGCTGTACCAAAAGAAAGCGTAGAAATTTTCTTTTACATTGCAATCTGAAATGAAACTATTAGATGACGCTATTGAGGGTAACTTGTTAGTTCACAATGAAAATTGCTGTTGCTATATGAAGGTTCTATTAAAAAGTTTTTAGCCATGTACCATAGATTTTTCAAAATTATGGGATAATCACCGGTCGGTAATGTGTTAATATGATAAAACATGAGTATTTTAAACATTTTTCTCCTGACAATAATAAAATTTCTCCTCTAAACAATTGTACATCCATAAACGAGTAGAACATAGTCGTCCGTGAACAAAGACAGTTAAAAAACAGACTTTGTGTGGTTCTTATGGTCTATCGATTCGTCTTGTACGAAACCTTCTCACTGATTTCTACAGGCTTGCTATAGCCGAAGAAGAGTAGGCAACTCGATATAACTAAATAAGCAACCGAAATGAATTTTCTTATCAATTCAGCTGTTTATTTACGATTTTAGAATAACTGTCATTTTTGGTCCCCGGTTTCGTGAAAGTACGTTCTTTCAAATTCCTCTTACATATTTCGCAATTTATATTATGCAAAGTCCATTTTCATTGTTATTGAAATCACATTTCGATTTGTGTTCCAACTAAATATTTCTTATCGTTGTGGTAGAAGCACACGAATATAATAACTGTCAAACTTGGTTAATACCCACTCAGTAAAGTGATTTTTTGTGCATTTACAGAACATTAATTGCGGTGCCGTGAATTTCCAAGATCTCACAATACGAATACTTACAGAGTCGAAACATTTGAAGAACCGCATTTTGTAGTTGGCCCCTGAAATTCATCAAATCATATCTACATTTTGATATTTGCCAACGCTTTTTTTTTATTATGGATTTTTTGTCCATACGTCGAGAAAGTGAATTATTAATCGAAGACAATCGACAACCTTCGATGCTGCTAGATTATCATGAAACTCAACAAATTCTGTCAATATATTATTGATGTTATATTTCTCACAGAACACATATTGCGAAATATGAAAGACGAAGGTCGATCAGAAAATTGTATCTCCCACTTCGTTTTCATCGGCAATTAGCTTTATTCGCATAAAGTGGGATTGCATAATATATCTTAAAACGAAATTCTTCGTTTAAACTTGAATAACTCAACATTTACGATCGATAATTGGAATTAGTATATTTATGCAATGTTGTGTTTCATATTGAGCATTGATTTCACTGTACCAATTCGGTATTTTTAAATCTGTCGTAACACAATCGATACAATCATTTTAAATAAAACTAAATCGAGAAGAACCTTTAACGAAGTGTCAAGGATAGTCGACTTTATAAGCACATCGAAAAAATATCATATGATCTTATTTGGTCGAGTCATTTCTTGTTTTGTAACTCTCGCACAATTAATTTGTCAATCCCACTATCAACAATGCACTGCATTTTGGAGTTCGTTCTGTAAATTAGAAGTGCTGAAAACAATAATTCATTTGTCAAAGTAATTTAATTTTTTAGTATTTTCGAAATTTAACGTAGACGTAAGACTGAAAAGTATTGCTGGAGAAATACAGTTACCAGCATAACTGTTTCCACACACATTAAATCAGAATAACTTTGTTTATGAACGGACCAACCAACTTCAATTTCTATGTAAGGCTAGCAGAATTAGTTTAGTTTCTAACTGATTATAAAAAATCAGGTCGTTTGGTACAATTATAAAAAAGTTATTCTATTTCAAAGGGCGTACGAATACTTTTTACACTCACTGTATATGTATACTGAAGAGTACAACTGGAGCACAACAGATTTTATCTGCCACAGTACGGTCTAACACGGTCACGTATTACAACAAATCGTACTCCAGCTCTAGAAACATTAGGATTTTCATTCAAACGGCCGAAGCAAACAAAATTGTACGACTTGTCGTACGGTAAATCGTAGCGTATATGAGCCCCTTAACGTCTTTTAACACGTTCACCGTGCAGCCTATTACACCTAACATCACGTTCGCGCTGCCTATATTTCTACGCCGACAAACTACGTCGTACTGAGTTCAAGTAATTCGTTGTAAAGTTCAGCAAATGTCGTCATTTACCGCTCTTTTCATATGCTTGTTTATTACCGACAAAATTGCGTCTATTTATGTGGGAAAAAGATAATTCCCTGACTGTTGACGTTTATGCAAATTTATGCGTAGGATCGGGTTTTCGATGAAGGGACTCCCCACAACGTTTCGGTAATAATGTGATTATTAACTAGCTAACTACATGCGAAAAGAATGAGTTTATCAAAATGCGCGAATCGATATACCGATGTGCTCTCTTGTTATGACTAGACACGACAGGACGATTAACACCAGTATTGCTATTAGATGCAAGATTTTACGCGAATGCTCGCCGATGTCAGCCTCACTAAAATAAGATTCTCGATAAAATGGGGTACCTTGAGCATCCCGCAGAATTTAAAAAAAAATGAATTATGTGTATTTCATATATCATGTGTCTTTGTGTATATTTTGTAACTTATAGGACGCGCGTCCTGGAGTCTTTTTGTCCGGAACAGATTGTTTCGGTACATTCTCGCCAATATAAGTGCCTCAGGTCTCTGCTACCTCATCATCCTAATATAGACACGCATGCGCGTGAAATCGTGCACCTCATTTTCAACTCTGGTCAAGACTTGTGTCCCTACATTACGTGCCCCTTCTACAATGTTATGTCTGTTACAATGTTGTGTCTGTTGTGCATGTGTCATAATGTCACGTGACTAATCTAGTACTGGCAGAGAGGGGGTAACTTTTTCCCCTTATAATACGAGTAATATCCCCTCATCTGGCAACTGTGGGCACAAGACTGAATTCGTCGAGGTTCATGGTCGTTTCTTTAGAGACTTTATAGACTTTAAAGAAAGACGGTTCTAAAGGGTGTCTCAAAATGGCCTGACCTTTTAAATTGCGCGCCATGTTTTTGTGGCGAACATCGTGTACTAATCTTTGACAATTCATTATCATCAGGCATCAGGAATTATTGAGGTTTAGTCATGGAGAATTACACCATCGAGCAACGCATAGAAATTGTGAAAATTCACTACAAAAATGGTGAAAATTTTGCAGAGACGGTTCGAAAAGTCCGCAGGTCTTTTGGTCATCATAGCGTACCATCTCGCAACACCGTGGTGATGTACCCCCTCTCTGATGACGGGGAATGAGTGGGGCGAATGGGAGACACGTTGCACGTGCGCGATGGGGACCGTGGAGTGTACGCCTGCGCACGGTGCTGGAATGGAATAGTGGAAGGGGTAAGGAGGAGAGTACATGAGCTCCGTTTGGAGCTCATTCTATCTTTCTGACGCACTGATTTTTCGTTAAATGTTACATATCTTCCGATAAAATTGTTTCTTCTCGTACTAACTGCATAGAAACATATTGAAATAATGTTTTATTCTTATTACCCAGTATCGAGGTCACAAACAATGTAATATACTACTAGCTAAAAAAAAGCTAAAAAACCATTTATCTGTATAATGTGCTATCTTTTTGTCGCGGAGTGTATGCCTCCTTTGCTTCGTTTCCATCTTTTGTCCTCTGAAGCCTGCTGTCACCGTGTGATACGCAGAAGTATACATCGCGGGCACAAGCCCAACTTCACGTCCGGTGTCGAGGCTCCAGGTCACGTAGCAACGTGTCGACCCCGACATGCATAATGGAAAAATTCTTTTATTCGTCCAGAAGCGTTACGACGGTTGGCAAGGTTTTTGTTGCCGCGCCAGCTTAAAATATCTGTGAAGGCTCTAATATCTTCACCAAGCGGACCTCGCAGGCTCGAACAGGACAATAAACGTCGACCGTTACCAGCTAACACATGGAACCTTACCCGTTTCATACTCGCGACTTCTAAGTATCCGTTGTCGCTTTGTCCACCCTCGCTAACTGTCTCTAAACTTAGTCCCTGTAGTTGCACCACTTTGGTCTTAACAGAAATTAACTATAACTTACCACCAACCAGCTTCTGAACAAAGTTATAATTCTTACAATTATACAAGTTCTTAAACAGCTACCAAACTTAAACATCTACCTTCCGAGATGGCGGTGCTGGAGATGAGTTAAGGGGTTAGGACCAGAGGTGGGCATTATTTGGCGAAAAAAATATTTGATATACTATTTAATATTTTAGATTTTATTTTGCTTAAAGAAAATAGCATTTCTATTTGAAAAATCTGAACTTCGAAATAAAATGCTTCTATTTGAACAATCTGAACCTCAAAATAAAATATTTGTATTTTAACAATTTCATCCAAAAAATTATCCAAAAAATTGGATCCTCTTCGATAACTGTTATAGATGAAAAACTGTTTCAATTGCTCAAAGCAGTTATTGATGGGAGAAGTTTATTTCGATCGCTCATAACAGTTATCTATGGGAGAAGTTTATTTCGGTCGCTCATAACAGTTATCGATAATCGAATTTCTTTTCACTAGTTCATAATAATTATTGATGAGAAAATTCATTTCGGTTGCTTATTTAATTATTGGGTTGTCTGCTCTTTTTCGGATGGAGCAAGCATGTGAAATTCATGGAGTGGTGTTTGAGACACCGTAGCGAGCAGACGTGTTTCGTGTCGCGCTCTCAGAGTAAACAAATTTTCGACTACGAGTTACTACGAATGTATACAATAGAGTGAAATAGTTTCTTAAGTGGTTTTAACCTGCCGTTGGGCGCAACTGATCTGAGAGGCACAGCGCGATCATTTAGGTATCTCTTAGGTACCTCGAAAACAATCACCCTCACCCTTGGGGAGGGCCCAAAAGGGCGGCCCTACGAGTATAGACCTCAGCAAGTGCACTATTTCCCTAATAGCAGTTGTATAAATGAACTTAATTAGGTGTTTATCATGTTTTTTGAATGTGGGCCCGTCAAGCACATTGCGCCCGAACTCGGCGGTCCAGATATTGCGCCCGACAGAAGGTTAATGAATCCTAAGATTCGACCTGCGCTCTAGATCATTCATTCCAGCGTGTAAGTTTCTTTCGTTCTATGTGATCGTCAGACGTGTCGAGATCACCGACTTGCAAAGACGTTAATATTAACAAAGACGTTAAAATCCACTGGCTAATTAATCTGAACAACAGGCTTGTTGAATATATAAAAATCACCTATTGTTTATCGGAACGCAGAATAGGCGTCAGATAGTGTTATCAGTAGTTTTAGTGGTCGGCAGCCGCGCGTCGGTCAAGGATTCTTTTCTCAAAGAAAAGTGTAAGATAAGACCACACGACATTTTGACACGGGTTCTAGTTGTAGACAATACGAGGTCCCGAAGTTTAGCAAGTAAACTGTGACTACGCGATGAGCCCGGCCAAGCAGATCCTTAGGCACGCACGCGAGCACACGGTTAAGTGGTTTCTATCTCATTAAGGTGTGGACCACAGCATCCCTATCCCAAGTGGAGCCAGTGCATAGAACATTGCGGTTATAAAGAGCCTACGCTATTACACGCAGCCAGACATTGTTTCACGTCGACTTAACGTAATAATACGAGCCGACAAAGATATGATAGGGTAACGCCAACACCATTGGTCCCGTACTTTCTTTCATTTCACTTTCTCTACGATCATTAGGGGAGATCGAGGCTAACTTTTGTTGACTAACTTTTAACATATTTCATTTTTACCAATGAACAATTAAATAGTATTTTGCTGACTTGTTGTACAACAAAAGTTTGCACATTCACTTGGTTATACAGATTTAATGTTGATAATCACTTTGATTGTAAGGGAGGTGGTTGAGTTGTGAGACACTCGAATAAAATCAACTAAAAGTGGTAAAATATAAAGTAAAACCCATGTAACTTTAAGCAAAAATGAATTTTTATTTATTTCAAAGACATTAAGTGGCCAAAGAAGTTGAAAAGAATGGCAAAAAATGGGAAAAAACCTAACCGAAGCGTGGAAAGTGCAATTTATTATCAAAAGAGTTTGACCAACTTCGATTTCTTCGTTCCAATTCCTCAATCAAAGTCATTTAGAATTTAAGAAATCCTCAATCTCTCGAACCGAAGCCGGTGGCAGGCAGGTTCAAAACTGCGTTTTATCTTCTATTAAAATCTTTCAAATTGATCTATTCAAATCTTTAATACGTCCACCTTAGGACGTAACACTAGCTAATGTGTAAATAATTGTTTTGTGCGTTTAACTTGTAAATAAAGTAAAACTCACAATTTTGAAAATTTTTTAATAAATTAAAGCTAATAAATTCATCCTTCTAACATCTAGAAAAAATTCCAGTCGTTTGATCCAATTTTGAAAAAAGTCGTTCGTTATTCAAGTGTGTACGAATACTTTTTACAGTGACTGTAGCAATCCTGATCCTATCGCTAATGGTACTTCGATCATGACGTATTGAGGGTAGTATAATATTATATGTATATCTTTGTATTCGTGTCATCTTCTGTCAAGAACTCGATTCGTAGGGGTATCCGAGGTCCCTCAATAAAATATTACATTAATAATATAACAAGTTTCAGTCTACAAATATTGTCAAAAAGGTTGGTGACTCGTTCGGTCCGTTATGGGGTGAATCACAAGAACAGGCGAATACATATAAAAGATAACACGATACATGGGAAATGGCAATGTGATGACATTACTCGGAAAAGGACTTGAAATTACCCTGATCGAAGACTATATCCCCCTCACTGTTGCAACCACGCAGAGCAACGGACAAAAGGACACGTGCATCTTTCCCCTCTTCCCCGGTTGCGTTTCCCTCCTGTACGTTTCACTACTACTTAGCGAATTACGAAAACAAAGTACACCGTGACATTCGATGCTTTTAATTTGATTAAAGTAGACTTGACGCGTCCGTAAATTATTGGGCCTAATGAATTGGTACGCGGCACCGGGAATTATTCTGGATGTGGTTGTTAATTGATTAACGATGATGCACGTGATGGATGCATGCGCGTGTATCGAACGACAAACTCGTTGTATTGTGAAATCCGATTTTTCTGCAAAGCAGCCGTTAAAAATTGATCGAAGAATACACTTCATTAAGTCCCTTTTGTGTTGGACCAAACTCGTCGCAGTCGCTATTCGTGCATGAAATGCATTAGAGTTAGCAGCATGGATAAACACAAATGATTTTATGATCGGAACACATGTAAAATATTGAATACTCACATTGAATATATTAAATGACGTGTAACGCGGCATTGTGTATTCTATTATATGATAAACAAGTGATCTAAATTATTTGTATTACGTGTGTACATATGTACAAATGTACATGCACGTATGTACATAGCGATGCCGTGAATTTTGACATGTTCACGCAATTTGAACATGCTGGATCGTCGCAACTTTATTATAGTACATCCAGTTCAATATATAATTGATTAAACAGGAACTGCTTATATTCGGAACCTTGAAAGATAACTTTATTAATTAATTTAAACGAATGGCATATATCAGGTGTACAAATAAGTGTAAAAATAGGTGTACAAATCGAAATCATAAACATACAGCAAAGATTGTTAAGAATTGGTTGCAACAAAATGCAATCATATTTGTATGGGAACAAGTTGAAGATAAGATTTGTATGTTTCGATGCGAAATATCGCCAGCTAACATAATCACTTTGATATGATGCTTGTATGCATACCTCGAACGATGAAAGGAGAATACGAAAGTCTGTTGACAAGCATCGGAAAAACTACACGACAATGTGTTCCAATGAAATTGAGATTCCTTCATTTACCATCCCCAAACAAGTATTGAAATTAATAGCAAACATTTCGTGAATTTCTCGTTGGAGGTCACGTGGAGGTCAACATGTTGTACATAGTTGAGTTTGTTCTTTTTTATGAGCTATGAGACTGTTATAATGAAAATATTGTAGTCCCATCTTAAAGACTTTGAAATCTCGAAAAAAGTGACCTTGAAAAAATTTAATTGCCTATCACCATCTAACTTACACTGTAACTTTTTTCCTATCATAAAAAATAGGCGAGATATTCAAGATGATCAAGTTAGGTGAAATACCCTGTATAGTCGGGATTCGATCGTAAATAAAATTATAAATTGTCAACGAAATTTATATAATATAGAGCCTTTGTTAAATAAAACTCGTTGTTAACAAGTTTCCCAGAAACACAATTTCATTCCGTTCTTTTTCCGGCGCTCTAATCGCATTAAAAGTTGTTTGGAGTTTTAAGTATATGATGCGTTTCAATTGCATTTTTGTAGCAATGTATCCTGAAAGGGAGATGAGTGGGGCTCTCGTAATCGCTTTTAGTGGCTGCGCTTGCTGCCGGAAGTTTCACGTTCTTTTTCTGGTCATCACACTCAAGTGAAATTTATTTTCCCTCGAGCTATTAAGCAATGAAAAAACTTTTTCATGTATCCAAATGTTACGCTTCATGTCCATTTTTCATTTGTGCTGAATGCGTAATGCCATGGAAAATGTATTAATTGACACTTCTATTTCGATTGAAATTCTGGAAAAATTGTTTGTTAATAAGTTAGATGTAAAAAAACATTGGTAACAATCACATTCAAGTGTTCTAGAGTGCTATAAGGGGGCTTCTCGTCTCGTTAATCTCATTTAGTTACACTAATCATTAACTGTACCACAGTAGTATCGAAACAAATACAAACTGAAAATACGGGGAACGAGAGGAATACGACGAAATTGGATAAAATGAGTTGCATGTTGGCGATAACACCATTTTTGGTGAATTTGGAGAAATGGGTCCTCCTCTCCCATTTCAATAACCTTGAAATATGTTGTCAAGGTCACTATTCTGAACAATATTTCCCTTTAAGGACGTTCTGGAGGTACAATGGGAGGGAGACAAAAATACAAGAAATTCGAAATCCATCAATATATTGGCAATGAAAGCCCCATTCATGAGTATATTTTGCATTTAAAAAATAGATTAATTTAAAAAGCTTTCGTTTAATTAGTGAATTTGACGTTATATTTATTTTTTAATCAAATTGTCTTCATATTATAAAATATTGTAAGTGACTTTTGCGAATAATTGTACCCTCTGATTGTAGCTATATTCAGTGGTCTACACAGTTGTCGCGTTTCCATGCTAGTGAGAAGGACAACACGATAAATTTGACGTTTTCTAACAGTTTATAATTTTTTGCTCTGTAACTGTTTAGCGAATCCCAATAAATTTTTAACATAATTAATTACATAATTTTTACTATTGTATATAAAAAAACTGAAGTTTCTAGTTGCGTTTTTTCAAGGTTCAAATAGGGTCTGAAGTGGAATTTTATGAATTCTCCATAAGAAGACGTGTTAAAATGTGCAAAGTTTAAGTTGCTATAATTCTTAAACGGTGCAGTGAATCGAACCCAAATTTTCAACAATTTTGTTGCGTTTTTATACATATACCTCCAGAACATCCTTAAGCTTTTTGTCGGTTGATTTTAGTTTACTATTATACATAATTGCGAAAAGCTTTACTTGTACATGGTGACCGTGACAACATATTTGAAGGTCATTTAGTTAGTAGTAGTGTAAAATTTTCCATCAATTTTGAATGTCATCTACTCAATTTTGTTATAAATGCATAGAGATCCGCAGATTTGCAACAAACTGAAGTTAAACGTGAAACTTATTTTCTTTCTTAATTTGTTTAGCAGGTTGAAAATAATATAACTGTGTTTTTAAATTCTTCTCATTTTTGCCATAAATGCAGTATTAGATCAAAGGACAATCTAAGTAAATATTTTTATAATAAAAATTCACAATAATGAGAAACAATAATATTATAAAGTCTATCCTAGCACGTCATTCACAACACTGTTAGTGTCATTATAAATTAGTTTATACGTACAGAAAATTGTTGTCTCTTTATTTTTGTTTTTTTCATTGCGTTAACGATGAATATGTCACACAAAGACTAATAATTATAATTCTTCTTATTATTATTCCTTTAAAGTCGATAGAATTACAAAACCGAATACATTTAGAATATTTGAGCAATTTCGAAATAATAATCTACCTGTTATATTCTGATTGTTTGCTAGATGAATAATTATTGAAACTGATGACCCTCGGATTCGGCGGACATATTTTATAAGAATTCTTTAATTCAAACGGATATACAACTAAGAACTCGGTCACTGGGTCAGGAAAACGGCTAGGTTACTCGGAATGCGAACGACATTTGATATGATGAAGGATATTCTCTACGGATATTTGAGATGGGGACGACTGACGGGTATTATAAAGATATTTGAAGACCAGCTTCATGTTCATAGCCGATTGAATCTTGCTATTTTAAAGAAGCTTTCTACAAGCGGTAGTTTTCGATAGACGAAAAATATATTTTGACTCGGACCATTGAAGTCGTTTCATTACTGCACAGTTTTTCTAGAACCACACCCCTAGTAACAATTATGATTGGTATTTTGTTGGGCCTTTGTTGGGGTATTGATTGGCCAACCGTTAGAAACGTCGCCTTTTCATTGCGGGTGTGCGAGTACCCGAAATTTCGAGTTCAGGTCGGGTCGGGAAATTTTTTCGGGTTCGGGTCGGGATCCCGAAAGTTTATAGAGTTCGGGTACACGCGATTTCGGGTAGCCGAAATGGCAGTCGGGTCGGTACGAGTCGGGGTCCCGAAAGTTTGCAATATTCGGGTACTCGAAGTTAAAGTTGGGGCAAGTCTGTGATTAAAGCAGCGATAAATAACTCGATGCATATTAAGTTAATATTATTAACCCTTTGCACTCCGTTTTCGTCGATAACACTGTCCAACAAATTTCAACTTTTTTGTTGTATTTCGATTCCCACTATGCGATTCTTATAGTGTTTTTCGCGCTGATACCGAATCTGCCCTTAATTTTTCTCCTAGACGTACAGTTTTTGAGAAAATTGAGTTTTAAAAAAAGACATATTTTTCAACTTTGAACAAATATTGTGATGTTATTATAAAAGCTATTGAATTGTTCTTTACAGCAGAAGATTCTGTACACTTTCCGAATACAGTGATATTAATACACCCTCTGTCCCAAAAATAACCGGAATGACTCTAGTTTAGCGAAAGTAGTGGTGCCATCTGTTAGTCGGAAATTGATTTATGAATCGTGAGCGTTTTTTACTAACCTGTAAAAATTTCATAACATTTCGTTCAGTAGAAGCCAAGATACGACGCATTTAATGATAGTATTATAGTTTGTGTACATCGGTCGAAAAATGAATAAGGAACAAAGAATCTCCATTAAGTTCTGTGTTAAGAACGTGCTACGAAAACGCTTCAGATGCTTAAAATCGCTTATGGAGATAATTGTTTATCATAAAAACACAAGTTTTTGAATGGCATCGACGATTTAGAGAGGGCAGAGAGGATGTGGATCACGATAAACGTTCAGGCCGATCAATTGAGACGATGACCGCAGAGAACATCGAAACAGTGCGTGATTTCGTAAAAATTACAAAAAAATCTTCCGTGAGATTCATGGAAATGGAACTTGGAATACCCAAGACAGTAATTCATAGAATTTTAACCGAAAAACTTGGTCTTCGGAAGCTAAATTCAAAGTTCGTTCCACATCGATTGACGGATGACCAAAAATTGAACCGAATTGGGCATTGATCGTCACTGATTTTTTTACCAAACCACATTTTTTTGCTTCAACATCCACCGTATTCACCCGATTTGGCTCCCTGCGACTATTATCTATTCCCGAAGCTCCATTTGGCAATGAAAGGGAATCGTTATGCATCAATTGAAGACATTCAACGGTCAACGACGAGTAATCTCAACACCATTCCGATCAGCGATATGAAAAAGTCATTTGATGCATTTCTTAAACGTGCGAATCGCTGTATTTCTGCTAACGGAGAATATTTCGAATAAATAAAATGATTTTCGTCAAGATTTTTTAACTACTTTTGATTTTGTATAGCCATTCCGGTTATTTTTGGGACAGAGGGTGATTATTTAAACGTTTAAATAATCATTAAAGACGGAGATACACCACTTTTGCACCAATTTTTGCGGATATTTTTGAATTAACGAAACATATATATAGTGTATTTACAGAAATATGAGCATTGGTTAATTGTTATATTGAAAACATTAAATTGTACTACTATCATCATAAATATTTTTGACTATTTTTAAAATTGTTGCCGTGTATATTTTAAAAAGTATTTAAACTCGATACCTCTATTTTCTTTTCTTTGCCTTTATGTCGTGTAGTATTCACCACATCCAGTCAAAAATATTATATATGCTCTGATTAAATATAGCTTATTTAAATTAATATAAGAATATTTTTACATGAGAAGAATGTTTTAGTCCTAATCAAAAGTCTTTCCTCCGTATATTCCAACTTTAATAATCCAATGAAACAATTTTAGGTGGTGGCGTGAAAAAAATCTCGCAAAAAAATTTCAGTAGGGTAGCTAAGGTCTACCCTATTGTACCTACATAAGTGCATAAATCTGTTAAATTAGGTAATAAAAGCTAAACACAGTACAGTCAATCGAACTACAATGTGAAAACAAATTCACTTTAAAAAGCGGAGAGGAGAATACAAACAACGGACGTGTTGGGTACTCTAGCCTTCGCCGAACAAGAACAAATTGTCAGTCCAATTGGCGAAAAACTACCGCGTGTCGCGGCTACTTTTAATCTCGTAAATTGGTTTGGGCGAACAGCGCGTCAATTTCAACGGGGAAGCTCTTCTACGTAATAGCTGCTATCTAGTTTGCACCGGCATGTCACCACGTTTCTTCATTAAATGCCGCACTAACGAGGCTTCTCGTGAAGATAGAGCGGTTTTTCTGGTGTCTACGGAAAACCGACCCTCCTGACGGCCATTTTAACCTTAAAACCGAACGTAGTAAAGTTGCTAACACACAGTAGAGTATCGAGCCGTCCACAGGCCAAGTCGATTAACTCCAAAACACTTGATTCAGTCGTAACTTTTTCTATTTATAATAAATTTCCCAAATAATACAGATTAACACCGTTAAACGAAGAAATTCGTTTAGTCGCCGAATAATAAATAATCCATTTCAGAAGCCATTCTGATTTACTCCGTACTCTACTGTAAATCGAGTCACATGCGAAAAAAATTCAAAACATTTTGTCAACAGATGATTGGCACAATATTATCAAAACCAGCAAAAAGAAAGGAGGACCGTTTTAGCCTCTCCGACGGGCAACATGCAGCCAAATATTGCAAAACCATTGCTCGGAAACGTAAAAGAACGACTTTTGAGGCAAACATCGCCCTAGATTGATCTTTCGTCCAGCGATTTGGACTACTAAAAAACCCCGTCTTTGCATTATCGAGAAATCAGACGTGGAATCCCGGAACCTTGCCATCCTCGCGTACGTAGAGTGACTCCCACAAATATTCGGACACTCTTAAGAAGGCGATAATTTTTTTAATATTGTACTATACGATTTGAACCTGTTTGGGAAAGCTAGAGCAATTAGAGTTTACCACAAGATGTGAAAAAAATTCTTCCAAAAATTGCAATTGATCGGAATTGTAGAAGAAATACTAAAAGTTGCATTTTACAACTTTTTTATGCGGGCATATCTGTATTGAAAATTTAAAAAATACGTTTTGTAGATCTTTATGAATTAAACATATTCTGAAAATTACGTCAAAATCGGTCGGCGTTCCAATGAGCTACAAACGTTTAGAGATGGTAAAAATTGCAGACTTTTACGATTCTCGCGGCCTATAACTGCAGATTCTTACATCTTTCAATGCCTGTCGCTTTTTTCCGCATCAACCGATTTCGATTAAACTTTCATATAATTGACGCAGATCTACAAAACGTATTTTTTAAAATTTCAATCGAGGCCCACATTAAAAAGTTGTAAAACACAACTTTTAGTATATTGTATACAATTCCGACCAATTGCAATTTTCAAAAATATTTCTCTTCACATCCTGTAGTAAATTAATTGCTCTAGCTTCCCAAAAAGAGTTCGAATCGTATAGTCCAATTGTAAAAAAGCTATCAGCTTTTTAAGAGTGTCCGAATATTTGTGGGAGTCACTGTATAAGTGGTCTAGCAGTGTGTGTGTGTTCACGCGCGAACGTTGTTGGAAAAGACAGTTTTTCTACCTTCTTACGTTCATCGTTGCGGTTGGAAAATAGGGGTAGGATCTGCTTCGGTTAGGGGAGGAAAAGGGATAACTCAATTACGCAACTAAATTAATTAGCTTACGCTAGTTGAAAAACTACAATCTACAATAGTGAGAAATGATCTTTTGGTCGAGAGGGCGATCGCTGTCTTGAACACTGCGATTCCTATCCTATAATTGTAAACTGTCAAAAAATTGCGACGAATTGTGATGAGTAAGAAGGCTGTATAAATTCAACTGAGAGCCATCGGGTGTTGAAAATATGAAGATAGATTCAGTTATGGCGCTTACTACAAAAAAAAATAAGTATAGACGCAAGGATCCAATGCGCCACGATATTATATCTGCTTAATTTTGAGGAAAAATTGTCCTCTTCGAAAGAATTCGGACAACAACATTGTGAAAGCTTGTTGCTACATAAGCAAATTATACTGATTTGAAAAGGAGGAAAGATTGAAATGGGATTACCGTGGATTATGGATTAGTGTCACATGCTATGAAAGACGCGTATCCATAGTTCATACAATGCATAATTCAAACCTTACTCCAACTCGGTACATTACACGTCTGCCACTTTCTATACTATAAAAGCTTTTCATCAAGGCATTTTTACGTTCCGTATCAGTTACTTCCTTGAAAACATTTCAAGACTTCTTTAGTATAATGTCCAATCTCTACTTTCTGCTCCAAATACGTGTAGATTACATATCAAATACATAATAATTTATAGGAGAAAGGTACTTTTGAGTCCGGCAAAGTAAAGTTTACCCCAGCACTGTACCGAATTCATCAATGTGTCTCCTCATTCCTGTGTCGAGTAAAAATGGCCCGAGATAATAGTAAAGTACTCTTAAAACAATCAACGATGTTAATTCTCATGGCAGCAAATATTGGATTTGGTAGAAGTAAGTCCATCATTATTATATCAAACAAGACAGAGAAATTGATCTCATGTTACGATTAGAATGGCTTAGAGGACTGGTCGCCTACGTGTAAAAAGTTCCACAGTATGTCGCGGTATAACGGTAAGTAAATTCTGAGGAAAGAGCAAACGTCTTTGCGGCTTTCAGGGAGGTAGAGTAAATAGCGAAGGTCTCAAACCGGGTGCGCTCGTGTTCGTTCTGGCAGAAACGAACAGACAAAACATTCCACCGCGCCGCGCCGACGATAAGCGAAGATTCACGGAAAGGAGAGGGGGCCATACGTGTCTCTGTTCTTGCAAGAATCTACCGGAAATCCTGCTTCACCGGCAGAATTCTCAAGATACGGTTGCGTTCTTATCGTGCGAATAAATGATGTGGAAATAACTCCTGCTATTACATCCAGTATTTGTTTACGGAATTTAAGTCGCGTGATTTTTGCTCGAGAAACATCTGTCAGAAAAAGAATGTATCGCGAGCACTTTGAACATTTCTGTCGTCGAGCAACTTCTATAATTCACAGCAGTACTTTTAGCAATAATAAATCATATTGTCGTAGGAATGAAGCGTGCAACGACTAAATACAGGATGTCCCAAAATTCGTGAAAATCCCGAAAGGGGATGGTTCCTGAGACCATTTCAAGCGATATTTTCCTTTGCAAAAATGTTATCCGCGGCTTTGTTTTTGAGTTATTAACGAAAAACACGGACCAATCAGAGCGAGGGTACAGCGGACGAATTTCGACTAAGCCAATGCCAGCGCCATGCTCAGTGAGACCTGTCGTCGAGCCGGAATGCATCCGCTGTACCCGCGCTCTGATTGGTCAATGTTTTTCTTTAATAACTCTGTAACTAAATCGCGGGGGAAGTTACTTCAAATGGCCTGGGGGAGTCGCCCCTTTCAAGGTTCTCCGACATTTATGTTACACCCTGTATATTACAGTTTTTCCATCGCTCTATGTTATCCACATGTTTCCAGATATTTCGGTTACGGATGAATTCTTCTGTCAATTTCAATCTTACATTGACATGCTACTTTGTTAAGCTAGCTCTCACAAACATTTCTGATATTTTCATTTTTCAGATTGTGCTGCACACTTTCTTATTACATTACTTTCCTAGTTTGAATCAACTCACTATTTCTCTCACAAGAAAGCTGCAATTTTTAACATCTTCCTCAAAACTGCACGCTTCGCAGTATATGAAAATCGTGTTGCGGTCTTCTCGATAACTTGTTTTTGCCATCATTTTCAACGTCAAATTTCAGGAAATGCCTAATTTTACTCCGCAATCAGTTGATTGAACTTGCAGTTTATCGTTGTGCCATTTCACAGCTTCTGAGATCAATTCTTCGTTGTTTCCCTAAATCATTCAATTAAATTTCTCTATATCATTAAATTATTTACTAGCTTCCCGATACATACATTGTTTTTACACATTCAATTCAACATTATTTCATTAAATAAATTGCACGGAAGCAAGGAATCGGTATCAATGACCTCAGCCCAGTGCCTACATATGGTTTCAATTTAATAGGTGAAACAATTAGAATAGGTGAAATGCATAACTCTATAGAAGTTAGAAGAATTTATGAATATTATATTGTATTATTTTAGCGCTCTCTCCTCTATGTATCTTCTAATTCTTGTAATAGTTGTAGCAAATGTTTATTTTGCACAAAGATCCGCAGTCCACTCGCCCATAAACACAACTAGGCATAATCAATGGTTTCTTGAAAATATTGTAAAAATAACTTTAAAAAAGTGCTTGAATTTTGCATAAAAAAAATAATTCCAGTTGAGAGAAAAGCAACCTAGTGGAACAAGGCAAAGAGAAAGGCGTTCGCATTATGGCACCAAGGAGACAGTGTGCCATAGCGAGGAGAGAAATACGATTGGTGGGGATATTGATCTTCCTTGGGAGTTGCCATGTGCTACGTCGAGGTGGTCTCCGAGCGACTTCGCGATTCTTCTTCCGAGACTATCCTCCGTCCCCCATGTTTTCCTAGCCCTTGGGTCTTCCCCTTTCCATTGTGGAGATCGTTCTGTATGTATCGGAACGTTCCTCGGCAGGGTTGGTCATTCCTCTTGAACAGTACCACTCACCCTATCTGCCGTGTTTAACCACTTTGCCTTTCTAAATAGACACTCGTTTCTCCGCGTGACAATAATCATATGAGATTTATTCAATTGCAACATAACTTTGCAAAAATATTTCTTCGAATACCATCAACGGATAAATAAACAACCTTTGACGGAACAAACTTATTCACTTTACCCCGATTTTCTCGAACAAAGTTCACTTGACCCTCATCCACCCCTCGTGTCCGAAGTGTCCCTGCGCGTCGATTTATTATTTCTACGAATAATTTTTATTTTAATCACATCTTATCACAGTTTCCACTTTTAAAGAAGATATTGCACATTTAATTGTTTATACTTTCACTGTACTGATTTCTTATCGCGTTAATTTTACATGAAGGGACAATGCCTCGAATTGTCTAGACATCGTGTCTGGGCCTATGCTACGATCGAGTGGAACACTGTAGTTTTCGAGTAATTTATTGGCACGCTTGGTCCTTAGAATTCGTTATGGACTTCGGTACGGTTGAAAGTTAAGTGTGTTGTTTCGTATCAGGAAACAGGCCAGCCGTACCTCGGTCATTGACGATTGACTCATCGCAGGCCCACACTCTGCGGAGAGGCGACATCAGTTTTAGGGAATGATCCTTGAACAAGGGATCTTTGTGCAGTGTCATACGAGGCTTTCGCGAGAAAATGAAATCACAGAGTCAGTGAGCGTTCCACAAATTTTGGATTACGTCCCGAACTGGAGATTCGTCCCTTGTTTATCCCTACCAAAGAAATTATCTCTTTCCGAGCTTCAGTAGGGAATTGCAGGAAAAGTTGGATTTGAACTGTAAAACCCTTCGACGAGAATAGTACGTACCTTCTACAAGAGCATTCTCTCTCTCTCTGAACGATCGAACTTTGAATTTCATACTGTGAACTTTATTATGTGAACTTTGAACTCCATACTGTGAACTTTATTCTGTGAACTTGAAATATTCTATGAACTTTTAACCTTCAACTTTCGACCTTCAATTTTCAACTTTCAATTTTCAACTTTCAACTTTCAAAGTGTACTGTACGTTATACCATTACCATTAAGTGAGTTTTACGAATGTAAATTGCACGAATTATTTTTTACGAACTAGAGCGTTAATTGCCCCAGAACCAGCGGGAATCTTATACAGGACAACGCTCGAAACAGACGAATGAGGTTGGGAAGGAAGGGCGGATGACAAAAATTGGCTACAGGTGGAATGAATGCGTTCTCTGATTAACTAAACTTCTGACGAACATGTCCTAACGTCTCATGGGACGAACGTAATAAACGATGATTTCAGTGTACGCGTGCTTTAACGAACTGGATGGCAGATGTCAGTAGATTGTAAATGTTCGACACAACGTTAGTCTGCCATAAGTTATGATTGATAACTAAACTCCGGATCTTTATGCAAAATAAAAAGTTTGTGCATCAATTGCAAGACACAGGAGTTAAATGTAAATTTAGATTGTTTTGATTTAATAATTTTAATTTAATTGTACACTGCCACTGACCACCACTAACCACTGCCCTAGCGGGCCTAGGACGAAACGCTCCTCTTCCTTTTCCTCTTTTCTCTCTCACATTTCTAGTGCCGCCAAAGTATTATTCAGAAGCATAAAGCTGCGCATGTAGCTTATTTTCATGAACCTGCGACAGCTACATGCCGCCACAGCAGCTCCGACAGCTACTGAAAAACCTCATGTTTGCATTGTCGCTGCATATGCCGCGACGGGTCACGAATGACTCCTGCCTAGCATACGGTTAAAACAAATTTGCTGCGTAAGATTGTTCTTGTGACGAGTAAATTGAATATTGTAGGACTGTAGGATGTCGGAAGATGTTACATGACGAAACATTGCCTTTGATAACTGAAATAAAATACAAAAAAGCATTTTCTCAATAATACAATCCTTTCAACTGTTAGCAGAAAAAAAGTGGTTTCAAAACTTTGAAATAGAATTATTACCATGGACGGCCTGAGCCCTAATCTGAACCTGAATCTTATTCTAAAAAATTTCCAAAGTATTACCAGTAGCATTTCATGGGTTTTACATTTCATTGGTTTTATATGTACATACAAAATGTTCGGTGTGAACGATTTACTATGTGAGAAAAGTATTTAATCTCAGAAAGTGCAGTTACAAAGAGTAACACGCTCAAATTACATAGCAGCTTGCCCCATGCTATTTACAACCGAAGCTTTTCACTTTCTCTGTTCTTATCATCCCTGGCGATAAGTTTTCGACCACACGTACACTGAGAAAAAAAAGTAGTTACTTCAATAACTCGCGTGTTATTGTAATTTTTTTACTTCGATGATTATTATCAATGTATTCTTTTCAATAGTATGAAATTTAGAAGCAAATCGTGATGTATTTGAATTGTCTATCATGAAATGATTGAAAATATTATTCGATTCAATACCGTACATTATTATTCGTAATATTTCTTTTTTTCCTTCGATCAGATATGTTATTAAAAAAATTTGAGAAATGTATTGATTTATACTGGAATTGGTTTGAGGCCATACCTTATTTTTTTGAAAACATTGATGGTCAAGCTATTCGCTTATATGATTGGCGGAACTGAGTTTTGCTATTGAAATTCAATAGTATTAAATATTAAAATAAGTTCATATGATATTGGCACTATTCAATAGTACATCTTATTGAATCAACATATATTTTTTTTGTTTCGACAGGATTTTTTTCTCAGTGTATAGTAGTAGAAACTTGATGAGAAATACCAAATGTTGAGAATAAATTAAATTAATCTCTTAGTTTAAATATTATATAATAGTTTAAATAAATCCTCTGAATATCTCTCCTCCTAATTATATAAATTAATTTTTCGCACTTGACATGAGGAAATGTTCTAAAGCCTATGCACAAATGTATACCCTGGCAACAACATATGTAGTTGGTGATTAACAGAAGCAAAATACGATGATATTAGGCTTATCTCAATGTAAAATTGAATCTTGCAGTGAAACCGTCACTACATATGCACCGTGAAAAGTTATTCGTGTTTACAAAAGTACAAAATTGTATAGTTTAAGATTTGCATTGCTGGGACTCCATTTCTCTTCAAAGTGACAACATCACCGGGGTAGTGAATGCATCCGAATTCCAGTTCGCGGAACAATATCAATGCACATAAAAGTTTGCATCTCGTATTCCTCCGAGTTCTATGTGTCCTATTCTTGTCACTATGCGCAGGACATGCTCGTCCAACACTTTATGCGCATACCGATGCACTGGTGAACACACAAACACAGGCACACCCCCACGCAAACGAATTCAACCACAGCCACAGCAGTAGAACGAAATTTTCCAAGACAACGCACGTATACAACGTGTACGAGGCGATATTAAATTTTCCTAGACTGATGATTGAGCATTATGCATATACAATGTGAGAATCAAAATTGAGTGTACATTACATTTACAGCATATTTCGCAAAAACCAAATTTGTAATGTTGCAGTACAGCTTGTCAAATCTAGCTGTGCGGTTGACCAAAACTTAGGAATGCGCAGAAAAAAACAAAGACCGCACTCGACGAGAGAAGGATGCAACATTTGAACGGTAAGGTACACACCTCGTCAAAAGTGCGTACTGTCCATTATTTCTTACAGCAGTAAATATATAAAACAACTGTGTTTATATGTTTGTGTGAATACACTTGTGTCACTTTACTTTTTAACTGCCGCTGCGCAGCGGGGTCATTTCCCCTTGCGGGGGACATTCAGCCGCACAGCTAGATTTGACAAGCTGTACATGGTATTTCCAGTGTCACAATCGTGTATAAACACACTTCTTGCTGAATTACGTTTCCAATATTTTGTAAACAAATGCCTATCTGAAGTAGGTTTGTTACGAACGCGTCAAAAGTGAATACGCGCAGCAAAAGTACAGTAAAAGCTCCTTCGTTGTCCAAAATCGTGGGCACGATCGTTGAGTCGCTCCGCACGGCGGCAACGATTGATGTCGCCTCGGGTATATCGGTGTGAACACCACAACATTGACTCGAGTGAATCGAATACTCAAACTTCTTAATTTCCATTATTCCTTTATGGGACTTTCACTAGCTTATTTCTGGCATTTCTCTGATTAAAATGACACCAAACACGATATAATTTCAACATTATTTAGTGGTTTATCGACGATGAAAGTTTCGAACGCAACGAAGAACAGCGTATGGGACATTCTTTGAACTGTGCCGGCGAGGACGGCGACACGCTTCGGTCACGCGATCCATATTTCATTCTGTCCTTCCCTATGTTCGGCTCTCTACTGAAGTCGCGATATCTAGACGCAGTCATAAATGAAAAACAGTGTCCGGGCACGATCGTTGTCCGCTCAAACCCCCGGCCTTTGGACAACGAAGGAGCTTTTACTGTATATCAAAAATATAATGTAAATAAAATCAGGTAGATGATGGAAAAACTTTATCATATAATAATTTTTTAAGAGATCAGTTAAGTTTTGACCCATGGTTTTCTTTGCACTTCTTATCCTTGTGGTGAGTAGAATAATACGCGAGAAGAAAAATGTGTTGACCTTTTGACCTCGTAATTAATTCTGCGGCAGCTTTCTTATATCAATTTTCATCAAACGCAACATAGAATTTCTTTACACCCTGTACACATTACAATTGTGTTAAAATTCACCTACACATTTTTGTCATAAATGCATACAATCTACAGTATCGTAATTACATTTCAATTGTACTTAGAACAGTATTAAACATTTACGTTTATTGTTAAATAAAGACTTTACCTCTGTAGAGACACTACAAGCTGATCAATTTGTCCCAAACCAGTTACAATTGCTAAAGTCCACTGCTCAGAAGTAAATGCATATTCCCAAACAGCTCAACCGTGCACCGCGATGTGCAATTCGATGCGAGTGTATTCGGTAACTTTACCAACTGTATGTATAGACGATGAGTGCGATTTCGGGTATATTGTGCAGTATTCGCTTCTAGCTACTGTAGGGGTCGTCGAATTCTATTCCCGCACTTACATAAGTGCCTGTAGTACTTTGATCTCTCTGGTACGCTAGTGATACTTCTCGCAAAATTGCTTTTTGTTACAGAAAATTGATCCACCGCATGCGAGAGTGTCAGTGCAGAATTCTATTCTATTCTGCCCAAAAAGCTCCACTTCGCTCCGTTTCTAAAACGTGTCTTTTAACCCTTTATGAACTAGAACTTTGACCAGTATACTTACTTTCCAAATGGTCGAATACAGAATGGTCTCACTTAAAGATGTTCTGGAGGTATATAAAAACGCAACAAAATTATTGAAAATTTAACAAGATATAATTCTTACTAAATTAATGCAATTACCAAAGCTTGGGTTCGATTCACTGCACACCGTTTAAGAATTATAGCAACTTAAAGTTTGCACATTTTAACACGTCTTCTTATGGAGAATTTATAAAATTCCACTTCAAACCCTATTTAAACCTTGAAAAGACGATACTAGAAATTCCAGTTGTTTTATATGTAATAAAAATAATGTAATTAATTATGTTCAAGATTTATTAGGATTCACTAAACAGTTATAGAGCAAAAAATTATAAACCGTTACAAAACGTCAAAGATTGGTCCAGCGGCCCCACCCACAATATTTATTGATATTATGTGGAAAACAATGGTTTTAGGTTAGTTTTAGGTTGAAAGATAACCCCCTAAAATATTAACTTGCTAACCCTTCGTATAAGGATGATATGAGGGTAAATACCCTTAACTGTATCATTATTTTTCTCGGTTGTTAATTAAGATATTCAGATAAAAAAAAAACCGAAAATACTCGAACTTACATCCTTCACATCATACATTTTTTTCACCATCGTGATCGAATTAATTATTAAGGGTAGAAAAAAATCATTTAATTTTTTAGGGGTGGGAATTGCAAGCAACCCTTCGAGTGACCACTTCCAAAAAATTCAAGAACAATGTTCTGTTGCTTATCTAACGTATAAAAAAGTTTCAAGATGGTCGGATTGATGGAACATAGTTAAATATTGAAAAACAAATAAAATTACGTCATTATAAAGGTATAATGTACAGTGCAGTGTTTCTCTTATCAGGATATTAAGTCCCTTCTTGGTAAATTATTTCTTTTTAAACGCGACGCATAACATTACATAAGTGGTATATAGTTTTATATGCGGTTATATTATACATACATATACAGGGTGTCTCAGACCACCCCTACCACCCATTTATAATCTAGAAAATATGTTATTTTCAAAAATTCAAAGTGTTTCTTTTATAAATCAGATGCGCTGTATCAAATGGTGATATTTCTAACTCCCGGTTTCGGCCGGAAATATGTGATTGAGACCGGAAGTTACATTTTTCAAATGGAACATGGTATTTTTATTACGGATGCAATTGTATTCAGATACAATTTTTGCCCATCACTTGCTTTAAGATGACCTGACGAGGTTCATATTGCGAATCGTGCGCATGCTTTATTCGGTCACGTTATGAAGTTCCTGTTTGGAACACATTAGCTACGCTACGGTCTCTTTGCCATGCGTGATTAAGCCCGAAATGACTTCGACAAACGATGTCTGCGTACATCAATAGAGTTTGCTTCGTTAATTAATTTCCAAGTTAATGTGTGCTCGCTAATCGCTGCTTAATCTTACTAAAAGCCTCGGCCATATGTAGCGAATTGTACATCATATGAGACCTCCCTTTGCATTATAAAGATTCCTTTATTATTAAATACCACAAATTACTACCTCCGCGTATTTAATTCAGTAATTTGTCCTTTTAATTGGAGACTTAATTGCAACGATTATAAATAAAAAGGTAAAGGTATGATCTTTTAAATACAAGCTGAGAAATTAAACGAGATATATTCTTTATTTATGCAAAAAGTGTCTGACAATGGCATGCACATTAAGGGAATCATAACAATTATTCGAATATTACAGGTTTCCTATTATTCTTCGGCAATTATATTTGCTTTCGTTTTCCAATGAAATGTTAGTTTCTATCTGAAAACCGTTTTCAATAGAAGAATTTTTAATTGTAAGACAAGTACTTATGTTAGAGGACATTCAATTACACGAGAGGATACTAATATAGACATTCACTTGTGTTGAAAATATTGTATGCCGTTGATATTATTAGAACAACAATGTATTTTTGCAAGTACCAATTGTGTTATACATTTTAGAAATTGGAAACCTACACGTGTTTACTTATATGTAAATGTGCTGCAAAAATTGTGTTATGGAATACTCTAGACCAGGCATGCACAGGTGGACGGTTTAGGAGCGGGAGCTCTGGACTCGGCTCATGAGCCAGGTCGAAGCCATGACCTAGCGCGGACATATGGAACGGGAACCACTACCTTCCGTCGGGCGCAACCGATCTGACAATGAGAGGCACAGCGCGAACATTTAGGTACCTCTCCCCCCCCCCCCCCCACCAGGCTACGTTGGCACTAGGCTCTTCCAGTAGCTGCCTGTTTTGACGTGCTCTAAGGATCCTTCCCACTTAGATTGTCTTTGACCGTCAATACGGGAAGTTATTCAAGTTTTGTTCAGATAAGCTATAGACAGGGTGTCCCAAAATTACTTGAACAGCCGGAAGTGGGAGGGAGTTTTAAGGTTTAACGATATTGGCATAAAATCACATCGGCGCGGCACGGCATGAAAACCTTCCACGCTGCTTGCAACGTGAATCGGAGTTGCATTTCTACTTACGGCAATATTTAACAAACAAACAAATTAACCCTCTCCGTTTTTTTGTCAAATATATTCGACATTACATGCATGCATTTTTTGGAGGTGAATAGTTCACGGTAAATTTGAATCCCAACAAAAACATTCTGTAAGCAGGAGCCAAGTTCGTTAGATTAGAAATACCTCTTGCAATATTGAAAAAAGCGTTTGTAAAAATTAGTTTAAAAGAACGCTATTTAATGTTTAAGGAGTTACATGGAGGGCTAAATTATTCAAACTTGGCCGTTACTTTTTAAACATTTAAACCATTGACCATAAAAGGTGTTAGGTAGCGGCCAATAGACAGTTGGCACGCCGCACAGTGGGCGAGAAACCGATCTTTTTGGACAAAAATCTGTCGACAACTCAGTTTTTCATCGATTCAATTGGAATTTTTTTAAAAATGTTCGTGAAGGACTATACTTTGATGACGTGCTGCGCGAAAATCGTTAACTGTCACGAGAAATCCATACCATAAATTTGCATGTCCCAGCTGAGTTGCCGACACTTCTTAACCCTAAACCAGGCGTGGACACGGGTGGAGCCCCTCAACCCCCTCTTCCCCCACCAAGCTTCCTTTCGCTGGCGCTTCTCGTGGCTCCGATGCACAAAAATTTTTTAAGATTGAAAATCTTGTAGGTTTCGTTCGGCTGAAAGTGCGACGTAGGTGTTACACAGATGTGTAACGGAAGTTGTATCTTGGGGTAGGGATAGGTAGTGGGGTGGGGGGGGGGCAGTTCTTAGGTGTTCTTCCAGTGAGGAGCGTGACGACGAGTGTCATTGAGCGGTGTAATGGATGAATATTGATAAATAGCGTTTATTTTTTTTATTTTTGCGTTTCGTAACTCAACGATGCTCGAACGTATCATCCTTGATTTTTTTAAATAATAAATAATTAAATAATAAATGAACGTGTGATTTTAATTGCAAACTAGAGGGTTGTTGTTGCTCGCTCGCTTGCGAATAGTGTCGTTTTTGGATAGGACTGCTCTTGCGAGAGGGTTAGTGCTACGCATGGCTAGTAAGTAGGGCCTACAGCTATTAATGTTTTCTATTTGGTGTGGTGACTCTCCAAGAGCCACACAAAGAACTTCCCGATTCGTTAGTTGCAGTATATTATGTCGGTCAAATTATTTGTCGACGATTTCACAATGTCGACGAAAACATAGCGTCGATCAAAACAGTGTCGGTGAAACGAGTTTTCGACGAACCCATGGTAACCCCTTTTATCTAGCGTTTTTGACTACTGAAAAACTCGATTTTTGTATTATCGAGAAATGAGAACGCGAATCTCGCACCCTTGCAATCCTGGAAACGAGTGTACCACCTTAAGCGTTTGAAACTGGGAGAACTCCCCCTTATATGCATTTATTATTCGAGTGTTGACAGTTTCAAGAAGAGAAGTAGTAAAAAGCATACATTTTGAAATATTACGATGGGTTTAAACAGTGATTGAAGAGCGATCTATTGGCTTTTAATCATCCGGAAATTGCACACGATCATTGAAGGGTCGACCAAAAATATGAACGGGCTAATCGAAGTTATATCAGGCTCGCTCGACACGGTAGGGTTCCGGGCTAATTGAAGTAGCGTGGTGCACGGCACGGGACGACACGCAACGCAACGCTGCGCTGCTCGCTGCTCGCTGCTAGCTTCTAGCTGTTAGCTGCTAGCTGCTAGTTGCTCGTTGGTCGGTGGTCGACGGTGTACGCCTCTGGCAAAACTTTTCCCACGGGGACGTTTAATACGAGAATGTTCGAAGGCAATTAGATGTAATTGGGAATCGGTAAATGGACCACGCGACGTCCTTATTTCCGAAAGAGCAGCTTATTTATTCACGGTGCTTGCACCAGAAGAAAGGCTGAACACCGACCGACACGAGACGCACGAAGGCGTACACAAAGAAACTTGATTTAATTAACTGGTCCTCAAATTCGATTATTGCAATATTCCACCGAATAAATCGTCCGCGAACGTTTACTTTTAAAGCATCCGAAGTTTTACGAAAGTTCACGGTTTAGAAACTGTTTTGCTGATTGACGTACACTCGCATAATCAGCTCAAAACATTCTAAATACACAGCCTACTCTAGTACTAGCCGTGCTGAAGGTACAAATGGCACCACCGCGAGACACTGGCGCACCCAAAGAAAAAAAAGGGAATGGAACACTGGAAAATTGGTCAAACTGTAGAACAGCTGCTTCTCATTCAATTCATTCAATTCATGTAGATTGGCAGTGGAGCGTTATTCTATGGGCAACTTGGGCAAACGCCCGCGGCCTCAAAGCAAAAGGGGACCCCGAACACAAACCAAGATCCAAGATCCAAATTCTACGTTTTCCCCCGAAGGGCAGGGCCGAATTAAGCGTAATAGCAGAAGTAGCAAATGCTGGGGACCCGCGTTTGGAGCAGAAAATATTTAACTTGCCCTGGCCACCGTTAATAGATATTTTTGTTAAAAAAAGAAGGTCATTCATTGTGTTTTATTTTATTATTATACACAAAACCTACGGCCTTCTGATAACATTTGCTACAGGCCCCGCGCTAGCTTAATCAGACCCTGTCGGGGCCCCAATGCGCTATTGTACATTGGCAAGATCTTAATATACCTAACTCAACCCACCCTACCAGCATTGTATATTTTGTATTTTAATATAATTTTCTATGAAAAAAAGCTAATTATATAAATGCAAAGGTCATTTCAAGTAGCATTTATATAAATGCGATAAAAGATAATGAAAATGTGTTACATGCTATCTCTTTGTTTTTGTTAATATAATGATGTACGTGCATTGTTCGAGATCTGTTTTAATGGTTAATTATATTTAAGGCATCGCAGTGCACATATGTATGTACAGTAGCGGACAAAAGTTTAAGACCGCTCTAAAGAAGACGATAACTTTTTTAATATTGTACTATACGATTTGAACTTTTTTGAGAAGCTAGAGCAATTAGTTTACTAAAGGATGTGAAAAGAAATTTTTTCAAAAACTGCAATTGATCGGAATTGTTGAAAAAATACTAAAAGTTGAATTTTTAACTTTTTTATGTGGGCCTATATTGAAAATTTAAAAAATACGGTTTGTAGATCTGTGTCAATTAAACATATTCTGAAAATTTCGTAAAAATCGGTCGACGTTGCAATGAGCTACAAACGTTTAAAAATCGTAAAAATTGCAGATTTTCACGATTTATTACCGAAAATCAATTGCAGTTTTCGAAAAAATGTCTTTTCACATCCTTTAGTAAGCTAATTGCTCTAGCTTCCCAAAAAAGTTCAAATCGTATAGTACAACATTAAAAAAGTTATCGTCTTCTTTAGAGCGGTCTTAAACTTCTGTCCGCTACTGTATATGCAAGAATTTTATTTCCGAAAGAATGGTTTGTTATTGATTAATCGAAGAAATACGGCTCTTATGGCTTGTGTACGCTGAATTTAGCGAGTAACTGTAACTACTGTAATTTGTAACTATTTGTAAGTAATTTGTAACTACTGTAGAACTACTGAGTACTTCGGATAAAAGATTACGATCCGAATCATATTCTAACCATGAGAAACATAGAATGTAGAATTAGTATGTAAACTACTCACCTTGAAGCCAGTAAGGAACGACACGTGATCAGGGGGGATCCTGGACGAGGACGCCTGGTTAGTGGCCCCGTAGCTCAATTGATGCTGATAGTTGGAAAGGATCTTTTTGTGAGCAGTGGCCTGAGCTCTATAAGCCGACACTGATAACTTCATTTCTTTGTATTCCCGATAAAGGGTCCGATTCTCCCGATGCTCCTGCCCGGGCACATTCTCGCTCCTTCGTGGTAATCTTAAGCCTTCTTAAACATCATCACGCAGTTCGAACTACCGCGATGAAAATCTCTTGAAAAGGGATAAAAGGAGAGCCAGGGATACCACAAATTGCATTCGCCAAGTTATCCCACCTTTTTGCACCACGTCCAGCTTTCGACTCTAATCAATCTCTCTTCTACCTCCGTCCGCACTACATTTATTTTCGCCTCGCGCGGATGTTCTCTCAGTTCGTTCCATAATTTCTATTCCTTTCGCAGCTCCCAGTTTCGTTCCCGTCGCAATAATTTTCGCTCTGCTTGCTCCTAGCACGCAGTAAGCAGTTATCGGGCTTGTTCCGCGTTCTAAATTGTGTTACCGCACTTTCTTAGGATTTGAAGTAACTCTCGTGGTCAGTTCGCGCGCAGATCAAACGTTCTTCTCAAAACACGGTGGAATCTTTGCAGCTCTCTTCCATCAAACGCTCCGTACTCGATAATCATGGCACTCGTACACGATGATGGTTCGATGATGCTTCGGCGACAAGAAAGGAAAGGAGAAAAAGAATGACTTGTTTCTCTCTCGTTCTTATCCGTACATAATTTCTCTCTTGTTCTGTTACACGGTTTGTTCCCGAATTTTGCGAAATTGTTTTGCAACGGCTTCAGAGATTCATGCTGTTAAACTCTCGGGAAAATTCAACTTGTAACCGCATTGCCGAGCTAACGGAGACACTCTCGATAAACATCGTGATGCCAATTCTTCTTCTGCTGATAAGGTTTCATTCGCACAACCGTGAACACGATGTTCCGTCGACATGGAATACACACACAGTGGATTCTTCACAGTTGGAATCTCTCCGAATTGGTTGCAGCACAACGTAACAATAATCTCTCATCGACAACAATGTTTTCTAAACTCTTCCATCTGTTAACTTGCGATCACGTATATATTTCTAGTATTCATCATTTATTGTATAATAAAATAATAATAATAATAATGTCATAGGTTAAAGGCAGACATAGAAATTTCTCCAGCACGACCGATCTCATCCTGTCTTTTCCTCGTCATCTGTTTACGTGGAGCCCCATCTTTAAGAAGGAACTAGGGCAGCTTTCTAACGTAATTGCAATTCTGTTATTCCGGTCGGATTGAACAACTGTAATTGCTGAATCACTTGTTTCTCTAATATCCCTGTCTGGCTGCGTCTTTTTATTCCGAGACCAGTAAAACCGCCAGGCCACGTGCCATCGCTCATTAAAAGTCGACCGCGTAGAGCATCGTGAAAGAAGAGCTTCTTCTTAACCGTGAAACCCTGATAAGGATATCCCCCGGACTCATTTAGATGACTTCCACGTACTTCGCTGTTTCTTTCTCCTGCCTCGCTCCTTGTGCCCGACTCTACACCAGTCAACAAGATATTAAAATGTGAAATGACTGGGCCGTAATGTTCGCCGTTTCCTCGAACAACCATTGGACACTTAAAGATGAATCTCCGTTTCGGTACGTTTCACTGTTTCTCCTCCGGTTCCTCGATTGTTTTGTCTGATCATCAACGCCTCCGAATTTTCCCATTGATCCGATGCTTCCGACACACGCTCACTTTTCGTATACAATTTCTCTGCAATAGACTATTTATCGACATTCATCATCCGATAAATATCTGCCGCGATGAACTTAAATCACCGTCGATCAGTCCTCGAATTTTTCAACACTTAACATCAAAGTTCAACACTTCAACCGCCATCGGTGACCACAACACGAACAATAAAGATTCACTGTATCGGTTTCTGTGTTCCTTACAGAACGAAATGTAACCTTCGAATGCACCGATATAAACTGATTGCGAGCACACTTGTTTCAATGAAATGTAACGCGCAGAGATCGGTCGTTCGTTAAACAAATAATTGGTTCTCGAGATCCGATAAATCAGCTCCTGAAAGTTTGGCGAATGAGGAGGAAAGATTCCGGAAGTGAACGAGTTTCGCGTTTCATTCCCGAACTTGCGACCGTGTCGATCCGAAATATCGAAGCTAAGTTCCCGAGCGATGCTTTAAGCTTCAACATTGCTACCTATTCCAATCTCTCGTGTAATCAACGAATCAACGACGAGTTACCTAGTTTCCATATCCGACAGACAGATGGACAGACAGACAGATAGATATGTAGATAGATAGATAGATAGACAGCAATTTTACTGAGCGAGTTTGATCACAGAAGCATGTGGTCGGTCAAAGCACTGACGAATTACGCTGTTCTCTAGCCTAGCGGAATTAGTTACCCCTTGGCGCATCGAAACCGGTAGCCCCAAGTATACGCGTGCGTCAACACCAGCCCCCTGAATGCCGACGACTAATCACCAGCATTTTTCCATTCGGTGAAAGTGAGCCCACGATATTGCGAAAAGGTAAACGTTACAAAAGCAGAAGTTCCAGCGTCCAGAACTCGGTGGAAACGTTAGTAGACCATCGAGTGGCGTCCGTAGCTCGGGCATAACTGGATTACCGCTACCAACGACACCGTGCATCGGAACATCGACTAACCACCACGAGGTCCGGAGTGTCCGGTCTATATTCACCCTTCGCGCTATAACAGGATTAAATATTATCATAAACTGCGCGCACAACCAACCACGCAGAGCAAACGTGCCACCTACGCGAATTCTGTTCCTCGTGATTTTCTCTCGCGACTTTGTTCCTACATACGAGGGTACACTCCCAAAGAAAACGAAAGCACACGCGTGCTATCTTTAATTTCTCGTGTTAAGATTATGCTAGCGTGGAAACTCTGTGTAATGTGTGTAAAACGTACCTTCTGGGAATATGTAAACAGAACATAGATTGACTTTAGTTCAATGAGTTCTCCTAATTGGAAGGGAAACACATAATTCGACACATACAAAATGATAGCACACTGGAACTATATTTACATATTCTTCAGTGTTTCGTGAGCTTCTACGGAGTTACAGTATTCAATTTGTGTTTAGAGCTTTGTCGTATTGCTATTCTCATAATGGGTAATCTATGTTCGTAGTTTTTGAGTTATAAACGAAATACCAAAAACAGGTAACAAAAATCGTGGTTTTTTCCCCCTCCCCAAGTTAGCGGAACCTAATTTAGAGAAAGTTACACTTAACGCGCCCATAACGATCGAAAACTTGAAATTTTCAGTGAAGAAATGGATATCAAATGAATGGATAAATAGATCATTTTTACTGTTTAGTAAGCCAACTTATTCTAAGCTAATCTATCATCATTAGATTGCGGATTTTATGCATGTATGACGAATATGTGAAGTGCAAAACAGTTGTGAAGACAGAAACTGTAAAACACAATTGCATTACCCAAAAAGAGACACCGGAGATTAGTGGAAAAGGACAAAATAAGAACGAGGAGAGAATTGCTGAGTAAAGGATTCCTTTAATCGCTGACCTCCTGACACAATACGACTTCTTCTCATTGTGTGATCGACAACTAATATTTGAGCAACTTAATTTTATCGTGTATATTGAATTGTCGTAGCAAATTTGTTGTTTTCATAAAATGCTTTCCTTCGTCTAAAATTGATTAATACATATTAATATAAACTTTGTAATACCGGGTGAGTCACGTAACGTCGCCACCTCAAATATCTTTGTTGTTTTTAAGGATACGTCAAATGTCAACATATCATACATGGTCAAATTTGTCTTTCCATTACAAAAAAAAAACGACGGTGACTCCGAAATATCGGAAAATATGGCCTAGAGATAAAAAATATCTCCATCACAGTAATTACACTACTGAACTAAGCATTTTCTGCCTGGAACATTTTCTTGTATTATTACAAACAACAGAGATTCGATGTAGATTTGGTGCCTCACCCCGTATACAGGGTGGGGCATTTATCTTGGCCACCTGGAATATCTCGGAAACAAAATTCCCGTGAAAAGAATATTTCGAATAAAAAGTTTAAGTTAAGGAGGGACTGATGCAGCAGTCATATCCATTTTAAATTTTCATCATGTTTTCAAGGTCATTCCAAGGTCAACTTCATTTTTTTAAAGGGAATGAGGTATTTTTTGATACATAATTGTCACGTCGTCTAGCATTTCGTCACCGCCAGAAGGGTAAAAACGCTAGCGACACCGGGTATTTACAAGCCAGGAGGCCGGGGCCGCGTTCGGCCGCACGAAACGCGGTCCACTCGAAACAAAAATTGTTCGCAGGCTCGTCGTTCCTCGTGATTTTCGCTAATCTTCGGGCGCCAGGCACGAAAGGTGCCACGCTGAGAAATTCGCTACCACGTGCGATTCGAGCAACACTAATACGAGCCTGCGACAACCGAGATCGAGCCTGGATGCTCCGCGAACGGGCGCAGGGTACTACGCGGGACGGACACGAGGCGTTCCCTGCGGCAGGAAGGCTTCTCACGAAAGAATCACTCACGAGATTTTGGCTAACAATCATTTATTGCACGATTGATGACAGAATCGCGCTGCCGGTGGAAGCCGGCAGCGTTTTCGAGGTTAGCCTGCGCGTAACAATTACTTTGGCGACCGCTGTTTTTCGCACGCGCTCGAGTCCCTCAAGGACGTGCTATTCGCCGCGTCGAACCCGGCAGCAACGCGATGTTTGCGTCGTCGTACGCACTATGTACCCGGATTCCGGTGCAATACGCGTTCTCTGAAGGACTGCTTTCGTCGGAATAAGCCACGAGATACGATACGAGCACGTGGCTGCGTCCCACCGTAGGACGAACGAGGTTAGCGTGAAAGATACGACGACGCGGGGATCCTCGCAAAAATGAAAATAGGCCTCACAAATTAATATTCCCCGCGCGAGTGCCGTTCGACGGATTCGTACCGTCCGCAAAAGGGTGCGTTTACACCAAGTTTCCCGCGGACGTTTGCCATAAATCCACGGTTCGTTTAGGTAAACTACTGATAGCTTCCCTTTAAAGGGAATAGAGACCAGTGATGCCATAATGAGCTCCAAACGGAGCTCCCGAACTCCCCTACATACCCCTTCCACTATTCCATTCCAGTGCCACGCACAGCGGGGCACAGCGGGCCCGTGAACCCACTCGAAATTTATGGCAAACATCCGCGGCCAGCGGCCCGCGGGAAACTCGGTATAAACGCACCCTTACGCTGCAACCGGCAGCATCGAAGCCACGTCTATCTTTCGGCGACGCGATCGCGGACATCTGACGCGGAAATCTGACAGAGGCTTGCCACGGGTAACAGGTTGCCGGCAGCTGTTCTACGGCGCTTCACTCTCCCTCAGTCCGGCAGCATTCTCGCAAAAGACTTTGATTTTTACGCAACATTTCAGGTCTTATCGTAACTAAAGCCAACGAAGCAGTGATCCTTTACGCAGTGGCTCGGTAACGCGGAAGCAGAGCGTCCCCCGCTTTCCTAAGTTTTGCCCCCGCGAAACGCTTTGGCCTTTCGCTCGCTAGATTTAGGCAGGACCGCGTCCTGCGCGACGGTCCTTGGCTTCCGGCAATTCGCGGCTTCTCCGGCAGCGTGCTCGGTGACCGGCCGCTTCCCTCGGAGACGATCGACGTAGGCCAATCCGATCGCGTTCCAAGCTTCTATCCGGACGAGGCCACGACAGGGCTGGTTAATGGTTAATGGTTTATTCTTTACTCCATATCATGGTACAGAGATGGCATTGTAGAGCCGAAGCACTATTTGCCCAATTCAAACCCGTCAATACATTTCAAGTAGTGTAAAACAGCTGCTTACATATGAGTGTGTACATTAAATTTGAAAAATATAATTATGCTTAGATATTATAAAATGTATTATACTATCACTTTTGTGTAGGCTAGTAAACCGTTATATTGCTTTGTCAATTTGGATTAGAAAGACCGCTATCGATCTCAGAATGGAGTCGTCTTTTTTACATAGAATCTTGATAATATCTCCCTCCAGTTGTATGTCTTTCCTGCCGAAGGCCCTTAGGAGTTTTTCGCTTTTGTCATCGTATAGTGGGCAGTTCCAAATAATGTGGTCGATGTCTTCGCTTTCATATCCACAGTCACATTGCGAATAGGCAATGTAATTTTTTCTGTAAAGAGAAGCTGATAGATTGTAATGATTTGCTCTGATTCTGCTCAACATGTTAATGGAGCGCCTTCCAATATTTTTGGTTGCTTCGAACCAAGGTTTTCTTTTGCCGATGTGACGATAGGCCTGAGTTGATGTTTCTTTCGGTACCGGATGCCCTCGTCGGCAGGTACGCTGGAGCCAATAGCGTCCCCCAGTATTTGTCGGCGCGAACAGTGTACCGGGTTCCCTCCTAGAACCCGACTGTTGTTCTGCAAAATCGCGACGCTCAAAATCATGAGTGCTCTGCCCATGGATCTCGCTCGTGCCCAGGGAGAGCGCTCGCCATTGCCCATCTCGCGTTTATCTTGCCAGAGGGTGACCCGGTCTTCCGATTTTCGGATCGGAGGACGTCGGCAAAACTGCCACGTCACAACATAAATCGATGCAGCTCGACATTCGTTATAAAAAAGTACTAACCCATGTAGGTCGAAAAGTTAGTAGTTCAGGAGATATTTCATTTTAAATAATTCTAAAACACCATATGTCTACTAGTATAAGGTCTTTTATTTGAAATATTTCTTTCTCTGGAATTTAGTTTCCGAGATATTCCATGTGGCCAGGATAAATGCCCCACCCTGTATAATATCGATTTTGCTTTTCTGTCCGACTTTGGCCCAGACTGTCATACTACCCCACCCATTTTTCATCGTGTTTTCACAAGTCTTTTTTCTTAAGTTGTGATAATGAAATGTCCAACTTAAATTTCTTTTTGTTCATACACCAAACATGTTTTCATTTTGTTCTTCCAGTGAACATCTTCTTTTACAAATGTTACTTTTCCATCGTTTTCTCATTTAAAACCGTTGAATAAACTTACAGGTCTGAAGAACACAGCGAAAACTTCGGGCATTTGCAATGGCTTAATTTCGTTACTTTCTTTCTTAATTCAGCAAATAACTCTTTCACTTACTTACGAGAGACATTCCCCAAGTGTAACACGCCGATTTTAACATACATAACATTTTGACATAGTTTGTTGAAAAAGATTTCACATGTATTGTTTTTTAGCTGCTGACATTCATGTTAAGGGGTGAAAAAAGCCCTCAAAGTTCGGGATGAAAACCCTATTGCTGCTAATATCTCGGGAACTAGGAAACTTAACTAACTTAGTCAATTAACTAACGGCATCTAGCAGAATATTATATGTAGTTCCTAATGTTCAAAATGTTCTAAAAGTTGATGTTATCATTTAAGAAACAAGTCCAAACAGTGCTCACCCCTAAATGGTCGGAAATTGTGAGTTACTTTATTAGGAACAGTTATAGAATTGAACAATTTTTTCCATATCCAGTGAGAAATCGTGATATTTGCAATTTGTTTACGATAAGAATTAGTTATATTATGCAGAGCGCAGCTCGAGTTTATGGATTCCATGAACGAGTGTAAAGTTAGTGGTTAATAGTTTAAGAACATACTCGTATAATTCGATAACGAGCTGATCCTGGTAAGAAGTCGTGACCAAAGTTCTTTTCTGTCGCGTATAATGACCAATTTGAAATGATCGATAAACCGAATTACGCCGTGCTCTTGTTTGTACAAGGGCGTCACAGAAAGACTGGAAACGAGTTGAAAGTGGAGAGAGATAGCAATGTAGCCAACGTTTAATGGGCGACGCAGTTGACGAACGGGTTATGCTGTTCTCACTGCTGTTTCTCCCCGGTTTACGTGCATGACGTGTACTTAGGCATTTCAGTGTGTGCTCGTTAAACAGAGGCAGCGACATTGTCAACAGGAACGAATGTACTGAGTTCGCAAATAATTCTGAGCGTTACAGACATCAGGATTATGTTGTAAAATTACAGAAATTGGTCAATATACAATTAAATAGTTGATTTCTTTCGAAGAACATTCTTGCGAGTGTTGGTTTATTTGAATTATAAAGAAATTATAAGTGGTTTTGTTGACTCGGATTGGGGAGGTCAGGATAAAGATGATCGAAAAAGTACATCAGGATATTTGTTTCAGCTATTTGAACGATGCACAATATGTTGGTTGACTCGGCGACAAGGATCGGTAGCAACTTCATCGACCGAAGCAGAATACAGTGGCTCACGAAAGTATTCGAACGCCCTTTAAAACAGAATAACTTTTTTATAATTGTAACAAACGACCTGATTTTTTATAATCAACTAGAAGCACTGGTTTATGAAATGATATGCAAAACAGATTTTCCTAAAAATTATAATTTACAAAGTTACATGCAAAAATAAAAAAGTCATTTTTTAAACTTTTTTATTAGGGCCCTTAAAGAAAATTTAAAATATATATTTTGTAGATCTATATGTTAGTTATACACATGCTGAAAATTTCATTGAAATCGATTAACATACACACGAGCTACAAGCGGTTAAAAATGGTGAAAATCGTAGTTTCCCACGAATTTTGATCAGTTTCTGCTTAAAATCCACAGAATCGTACATCTTTCGATGCCTGTCGTTTTTTCCTGCGCCAATCGATTTCGATGAAATTTTTAACATGTGTATAAAGAACATAGGTCTAGAAAATATATATTTTACATTTTCATCAAGGGCCCAAATAAAAAAGTTTTAAAAAATGCCTTTTTTATTTTTGCATGCAACCTTGTAAATTGTAATTTTTCGAAAATCTTTTTTGCATATTTGTTCGTAAACTAATCCTTCTAATTGATTATAAAATAAAAAATCAGGTCATTTGGTACAATTCTAAAAAAGCTATTAGTTTTTAAAAGGTGTACGAATACTTTGTACACCCACTGTATGTCATTATAAGTTATGTCATACGAAGCATTAGCGTTTATTTATTAGTGTAACGTCTTAGTACGACAGTAATGGTGTTTTAGAATTATTTAAATTGAAATATCTCCTGAACTACTAACTTTTCGTCATACATGGGTTAGTACTTTGTTATAACGAAAGTCCAGCTGCATCGATTGATGTATCAGAAAATACCTCACTCCATTTTAAAAAATGAAGGTGACCTTGATATTTCTAAAAAGAATCACATAAAAAACAAAAATATTTTTGGTATCATGTGAGCCTCACTGAACCATTCGACCTTGTCTTTCAGACATTTGACGTATCTTTAAAAACAACAAAGATATTTGAGGTGGCAACGTTACGTGACGCACCCGGTATTACAAATTTTATATTAATATGTATTAATCAATTTTAGACGAAGGAAAGCATTTTATGAAAACAACAAATTTGCTATGACGATTCGGTATACACGATAAAATTAAGTTGCTCAAATATTAGTTGTCGATCGATGAGAAGAAGTATTGTCAGGAGGTCAGCGACTAAAGGAATCCTTTACTCAGCAATTCTCTCCTCGTTCTTATTTTGTCCTTTTCACTAATCTCTGGTGTCTTTTTTTCGGTAATGCAATTCTCATGGAAAACACGAAAGTTTATGCATGTTGCTTAAATCCAAAATATCTGTAAAATATCCTGCCTAAAATTATCTTCGTCTGCATTTATGTATTGCTTTTCGCAAAACGGGTAATTACGCGAACGTTGTATTTCTAGACACTGCTCATAAATGAACTACGTGATTCTAAATCGAGATCGACAGCGATTGTGCGACGTCAGAATTATTTAGGCAATTGCGATTGCACAACGAAGAATTTACGACGATCTTCTACCGCAAAAATGCACAATAAAGTAATGCACCACTGCTCCTTTTAAAGCGATTGGTCAGATTGAAAGAAGAAAAACGATCGAGTAGAAAACGCCTGTTCGACAATAAGCCTCGAGAGTTTTACAAAAACTTCGTCGTCGACCAAGACCGAATACGACTTTCGATAAAGTCGCATCGATTCGCGTCCTTCCTATTGTTATCTACCGCTAAATTCAACAACGAAAATCCGCTTCTGTCCATGACCTTCAATTGCAATTTCAATGCTCGTCCGCAATAGGTTGCAACACACTCCCTGTTCAATCGAAGTGTGCAAGTGTAACGTTTTTTACTTACTATGTCAACTGAACTCGACTACTACTCCAATGAGAAACGAAAGATTAAAGCGAAGCACGTCCTGCACGATATCGATCTACAATCACCGCTTGACCGAACGAACAATTAGCAAATCAGAATGCCGAATCACTGGTGCAACGCGGCGGGTCTCTAAGCCAATAATTCTTTGATATTCCGGCGTGTGGAATATCTTGTTTGTCGCGAACTCGATACCGTTCACAGGCACAAAACACCTTATCCATAGTTTCTCTATGGGTACGATCACTGAGCCATTGGATCCCGACGATCAAACTTGTCACGGCGATCTCCGGTTAATCGAGGGGTGGATTCAGGGGTGGAGGGTAGAAGGTGTAGGCTGTAGGATGGATATAGTGGATAGTAGAGGATTGGGTCTAGTACACTATCACGACTTCCGCAACACCCAACCGACGAACGACACACAAACCGTGAACTGTGAACCGATTGCAATATCACCCGTTCACGATTAACCGATCAATGTGTCACGTGAATATTTTCGCAACGCATAAATCCTCGAGGACACTGGCCGCGGACCGGTGTTGTTTCCCCTCGCACGTGTTACTCGACCCCACGAATGTCACTAGGAGACCAGAAGAAACCCCCGCCTGCCGCGGCGAACGCAGGGTGTGAGACAGGATGCCGGAACGTCTGACGATGGAAGGGATGTATCAGGGAAGCTGGTAGGGAGGACCGGCGTGGTGGGAGCGCAAGAAAGAGGGGCGAAAAAGGGACGAGGGAGAAGCGCAGAAGGATAATCGCAGATTTTGCGCGTGTACTCCCCTAGCGAAATCCTCCCTACTTTTGTTCTCCCCTCCCCGATCTGTATCCACACCCACGGATTAAAAACCGAAATCCTTCCCCTATATTCGCCGCTGTACCCCGTTCGCGTAGCATTCGTCTGCTCGCCGAGCGGATGCTGCGCAGTCTCTGGACCATACACATGCAAGGCCGAACGGACTTTCCGCGATATAGGTTACTCTGTCGCTTCCTGCCGCGTCGCGTCGCGTCGCGCCGCACCCGCCGTAGCGAAGCGTAGAGGCGTTACGCGCCCCAAAATGCAATTTCACCCGCGTAAAGGGGCAATCGATGTCGAACGATCAAGCGGATAGTTTCGGGTGAAAGTTTCTTACAAGTTACAAGACGTTTGGCAACACATACATACACTTCTGGACAAAAACATTGCACTGCATGCGTGCTATCTTTAATTTCTCGAAGATTACAGACAAATTCGGAAGGAAACGCGTAGTACTGCAATTGTTACTAGTGTTCCTGATTTATCAACATTTTTCATTTCTCGAGAAATGAGAAATAAGACTATATTTCTCGAGAATTCTTAATGAAATTAAAAAATATTGGAAAACTTATTATATTTGGATTATCGTTGATAATATTTATCGAAACCGCAAAGAACATTAACTCAATGTTTATTCCTGTCCAATATGTACATTAGGGTGGCCCTAAGCCAGGCCTGGCCAACGCGCGGCCCGCCATGTTGAATTATGCGGCCCGCCAGGCGATTTTATATTTCTATTGAAACTTTTGTTTCTTGTTGTATGTGTACAAAAAATATTAAATAAACGAAGTGTCGTTGTTATAATGCGCAAGTGCGACTATGAACTCCAGTTCTATATTTGATATCTTTGATATAATTGAGTTACAGTGGAACAATGAAATGAAACAAATTTTTGCGTCCACATCAAAATTTAATTTTTACAATACTTATATTACATCCGAGAGATATTCCAACTTAAGATATTTCGCACAACGAGTTGTAAGTTGTAACTGCTTTTGGATCCATATATGTTTGTGAAACATTTTTTTCGGAGATGAAATTTACAAAGAGTTCATCACGTGCTTCATTAACTGATGCCAATTTAGAGAACCAGCTAACAAAAGATGTGCAACGTCGAACATAAATATGTATAGATTTACCAAAATTAAGTGAAAGAAAGGATAAACAAATATTTCATTCATGAAGACTCGAGAGTTAATTATATTGAATCATAGTATAACAATAAAGTTTCATTAATTTTGTATTTGTATTACATTTTTTAAAAGCATGTTTACATAAAGTGCGGCCCGCTGTAACGTTACGCGTCATCAAAGTGGCCCGTGAAACCATTTGGGTTGGCCAGGCCTGCTTTATGGGATGTTCACTAGCTTATTTCTGGCATTTCTCTGATTAAAATGACACCAAACACGATATGATTTCAACTGTATTTAGTGGTTTAATCGACGATGAAAGTTTCGAAGGCAACGAAGAACAGCGTATGGGAAATTCTTTGAACTGTGCCGGCGACGGCGACACGCTTCGGTCACGCGATCCGTATTTCATTCTGTCCATCTCTATGTTCGGCTCTCTACTGAAGTCTCGCTCGGCGCGATATCTAGACGCAGTCATAAATCAAAAATAGTGTCCGGGCACGATCGGTGTCCGCTCCACCGGCCTTTGGACAACGAAGGAGCTTTTACTGTAAATCGGGGGTGTAGAATCGCGCTATGGTGTCCACGACATATAATTTTGTGACACCCTGTCAATGGGCCAAATGTCTGGCAAGAATATTTTTTTCCAAAGGTCATTTTTTTCGGAGTTATCAAGGTCATCGATGTTTTTCGATACATAACTACATTTTTATTTTATTGCCGATTTTCTCAGACTGGCGACACTGCTCCGTACGGAGTTTCGTGGACGACTCGCCTCACGAGGTTGTCGGTGACGCACCTGACGTTCGAAGGGACGACTCGTCTCCTTCGGTTCGGCGGAACACGGTTCTCACCGGCGCGGCGGGAACCAGGATGCTATACGACGACGAGGGGTTCGTACGGCGAACAAGCTCGTTGTCGAGAGCGTGGGAAAATCGGTAATCGGTTTTCGGAAGAATACTTACGGAGCGGATTCTTGGCAGGATGGTGTCTCCTAGATAACTCCAGGCGGAATCAGGTGATTGTGCCGTGTTCGCAGCGGCTTTTATAGGGGTGAATTGGTGATAAGTAGGGGTGTGCGGGTACCCGAACTCCCGGGCAATGATCGGGACCCTGTGAGCACCAATGTGCCGCATATCACCTGCAGAAACTCGAATCCATGGCCTGCAGGCCAGGCCGGTATTCAGCCTGTTTTTGAGAGGGCAGCACGGTCACACTAATGTGGCCAATCAGGCCGATGCCAGTATACAGAACACAAGGCGGGTCGCATGAATGGGGCAGATGTTGTTAAAGTAAAAAAAAATAAGACTTTTGAGGGCGATTGCTGCCTAGATTGATCTTTTGTCTGGCGTTTTTGACTACTGAAAAACCCCTTGTTTGTATTATCACGAAATGAGAACGCGAATCCCGCACCCTTGCAATCTTGCAAATGGGCAGGATACCGGCCCGGCCTGCAGGCCCTGGGCTCTCGAGCCCCTGCAGGTGGCATGCGCGCACCGGCGCGCCCAGGTGCCCGGCCAAAATCGAGCTGGCGTACTATCTGGGTAGTTCTAGAATTAGTGTTAAAGAGTTATGTGAAATAATTAGATTTTACAAACAAGAGATTGTATAAAGAAATATGGAATCAGTTTTACGATTCCAATTATGTGATGTAAACGAGTGGTCGAACATTATACAAAATTTAATAATTAAATGACCTAGTTAATTATTCTATAATAGAAGCAAGGGGCGTGTGTAATTTATAAAAAGGATCTCTAAACTTTAAAAGTCTGGAGGGTGATCACTTATCCACAGAAACTTGATCGATATTAAAATTACCATTTCCTTCAGTGCAGCTATGTAACTATGCAATAATAAATGAACGGTCTCGTATCCTCCCTGATTCTTAATATCCTCTCCGGCGATCTCTTGATCCTTTCTGTCATCAATCACTTGTGCGACCAGCCCGCAATTTATCACTGATACTTACACAACTCTTCTTTGCTCTAAACATACGGGCCAGTTTTATTATCTTACTTATTTTAATCCTTGAAAAACACATCATTACGATAAGACGTAACGTATTCATATAAATAAAATTAACAACTTTGTATATACATATGTTTACCTTTACATAGTTCAAAATCATGTTTCTGTAAACTTATCTACATCAGCAGAAAATTTATCTCCATTTAATGTAGCACATTGGAATACAAAATTATAATAAAATGTCGTTACTTCTGGTGCAAGCATATTTTAACATGTTCTACCTAGCTATGTATTTCAGAATTCTAAAAAACATATAGCTTAACAATAACAATTAATATGATTATTCATTGTTTCACAATGTACAATTTCTAAATTAGAACAGATGATATTTTCCTACTGCTTTAATATTTAAAATGAAAACAAAAATTAAAAGCTATACAATCACTAAAAAATTCTCGGATTCGACAGTAGTGACACTTGCAATTCCGATCAAAAGCGGCGACAGTAATGTACCATACGAGTAACAGAAACCACCGACGAGATACTATTAAAGACTGCCAGCTAGGGCTGTTCGAGTACTCGCAAAATGCGAGCCGAGCTAAGCTCGACTCGATTGGTCGAGTCGAGTCGAGTACTCGCACGAAGCGAGCGGCTCGCCTCGCCTGCAGCCCTACTGCCAGCTGCCAGCCCCTGTGTTATTCAGCGGGACCGGTAACCGGGCGCGACGGGCGCGGGGATAACGTAGAACTTACAGTGATCTGAAATACCACATCACTAAAAGTTCTACCAACGACGAGATAGTCGTCAAGTAGAAGAAGAATGATATAGTATTTACCCATTCTGTAATTGCCTTATAATACTATCACCGACGAAATGCTATCTCGTCTCTTTACCTAAATAGAACCAGACGATATATGACATTGTTCACGCCCGGGGCAAATCAGCTTGGATAATACATATATTTTGATCTGAAGGAAGGTAAAATTGCAAAATGTTGTGAAAGACAATAGGTATAGGAATAGAATTTATTGAAAAATCAACATATTTATTAAATGTGCAGCTATTAGCTCGATATTATCCTTTATTCATAAGACACTAAAAGTTCTTACAAATAAAGGATAATACCGATTGCCCAGGTCTCACCACGAGGAGGTTGCTGCACGAGAGACCCGAAAGGGAGTCAGAACGAATGCAATATTCCTTCTGGCTCCCTTTCTTACAGCGACGCACTTATACTAAATTACGCACGCAAGTCGAGCAATTATCGCGGAGCAAAAGGTGTGAATCGGAGAAGAAGTCTCCGATCCACGGGGGTTCAAAGGCGAATCAGGCAGAAGGCTCTGATTCTTTCAAAGTAAAAAATAAGAGCGAACGAGAGCAGAAGGCTCTGGTTCGAAGGTGACGCGGCGCGTACAATGCTTGCAGTGCAGCTCCGGTCAGAGCCGATACCTGACGTGTCCTCACCAAGAGGAATGGACAGTGAGAAGTGTTCAAACGTAACACCATCTCTCTGCCAACTACCTGCCACCAGGCAACGCAATGCATTGAGATGACGTGGGTAGGATGACGAACAGAGAATTTCTCTGCCAACTACCTGCCACCAGGCAACGCAAAGCATTGAGGTAACGTGGGTAGGATTACGAACAGAGAGAATGGCAATACGAGTGTGCAGGTCTCAATGAACCACCCCTCTCAATGTATCGACGCCGAATACCAGCTCCAATCGGTCTGGTACATACAAGCAAGGTCCGACACAGCAGAAGGCTGTGTCGGAATCAAGCAAACGAGCAAAGTGAATTTAAGGCAATAATTACTCGACATATTTAAAACGACGATATACAATCTTAATAACTAACGCACGCAAGTCGATGGAATTATACTAAATTACGCACGCAAGTCGATCGAATTATACTAAATTACGCACGCAAGTCGATGGAATTATACTAAATTACGCACGCAAGTCGAGCAATTATCGCGGAGCAAAAGGTGTGAATCGGAGAAGAAGTCTCCGATCCAGGGGGGGATCGAAGGCGAATCAGGCAGAAGGCTCTGATTCTTTCAAAGTAAAAAATAAGAGCGAACCAGAGCAGAAGGCTCTGGTTCGAAGGTGACGCGGCGCGTACAATGCTTGCAGTGCAGCTCCGGTCAGAGCCGATACCTGACGTGTCCTCACCAAGAGGAATGGACAGTGAGAAGTGTTCAAACGTAACACCATCTCTCTGCCAACTACCTGCCACCAGGCAACGCAATGCATTGAGATGACGTGGGTAGGATGACGAACAGAGAATTTCTCTGCCAACTACCTGCCACCAGGCAACGCAATCCATTGAGATGACGTGGGTAGGATGACGAACAGAGAGAATGGCAATACGAGTGAACAGGTCTCAATGAACCACCCCTCTCAATGTATCGACGCCGAATACCGGCTCCAATCGGTCTGGTACATACAAGCAAGGTCCGACACAGCAGAAGGCTGTGTCGGAATCAAGAAAACGAGTAACGTGAATTTAAGACAATAATTACTCGACTTACTCGGGTGCGGCCTATCGGCGATTCGGGCACCCCGGGGACGCGACTCCCCGTACTCACTCACGGATGCGGCCGTGAGTGAGCCCCTGGGGGACCTCCCTCGGCGAATAAAACTACAAATTCGTGGTACGTCCTCTTCTTGGTGTGTCCTCTTCTTGGTGTGTCCTCTTCTTGGTGTGTCCTCTTCTTGGTATGTCTTCTTCTTGGTATGACTTCTTCTTGGTGTATTCTAGCTGAAACAGACTAATAATATAGTTAGACATAACAATACATAACCCTGCACACGAGTGCAAACCTAATACCCGCTCACAAGAGCCAACCTAATACCAGCTCACGAGAGCCAAACAAACCCCGCACACGAGTGCGAATCTAACCAGCTCATGAGAGCCAACCTAATACCAGCTCACGAGAGCCAAACAAACCCCGCACACGAGTGCGAATCTAACCAGCTCATGAGAGCCAACCTAATACCAGCTCACAAGAGCCAAACAAACCCCGCACACGAGTGCGAATCTAACCAGCTCATGAGAGCCAACCTAATACCAGCTCACGAGAGCCAAACAAACCCCGCACACGAGTGCGAATCTAACCAGCTCATGAGAGCCAACCTAATACCAGCTCACAAGAGCCAAACAAACCCCGCACACGAGTGCGAATCTAACCAGCTCATGAGAGCCAACCTAATACCAGCTCACGAGAGCCAAACAAACCCCGCACACGAGTGCGAATCTAACCAGCTCACGAGAGCCAACCTAACACCAGCTCACGAGAGCCAAACTAACCCCGCACACGGGTGCGGCCTGTAGGCGATTCGGGTACCCCGGGGACGCGACACCCCGTACTCACTCACGGATGCGGCCGTGAGTGAGCCCCTGGGGGACCTCCGATCGGAGGAATACCAATTTCAGACAAGATATGAAAATGTTTCGAAGCGGGACTTGTGAAAGTTCCGATACAAACAATTGGAAATTCAATTCAACGGTCAGAAGACCAATCATAATTCTGCACATGAGTGCGAATACAACCAACGAAGCAGCTCACAAGTGCAATTGTAATCCTGCATACGAGTGGGACGCTCAAAATGAAATTTTTATAAAGAATAAAATTGATAAATTTGAAGGAGACTCAATAGTCTTCATTGAAAGTCTCGATAAAAATTTCTAAAGTATGAAGGACGAGTTTAAAAAGACAAAAGAAGTTTTGAAAAATATTAGTAATCAAACTTACCGTTGTTCCTTGAATTGACAGTTGAAGGTAGGCCAGGGTAACTGTAGATGACCTCTAGTCCACCTCTGGTCCACCTCTGGTCCCTCCGGTTCTCCTGGCGCTCCTGGTCTCGCAGCACGTCCGCTCACCCCGCTTCCCCCGCCCCGACTGACTGACCACCGGTGAGCTCTCGCCGACCTGCCGAGCTCGAGCGGCGCCCCCCACTCCGCCGAATATCGATCGATGTCGATCGCCGTGACAATTATTGAAAAATTTATTATTTCCAGCTGGTTAATGTTTATAACAATTCTATTTGACAGCGATGTCCACAAGCAATCCCTTGGCTATCTGACCACGTAATTTTTTAGTCAAAGTGGCTAATAGTTTTCGTGATACGTAATAATTTTTAAACCATAACATTGGCACGCATTAATTTATTCGATACAATTCACAGATAAATTTATTATATCTGGCTGTTTAATGTTTATAACAATTCCTTTTTCTAACGATGTTAACGAGCACTCCCTTGACCGCCTTGCCATCTAAATTTTTCGTAAAAATAGACAATAAAACTCGAAATATAGAATAACTTTTAAACCATGAACATTCGCACGCATTAATTTATTCAAAATTGATTTTTATTATATAGAAGATAATGCCATGAGACATTTATTAATTCTAGCTACATAATTAATGTTTATAATAATTCCTTTTGCCAACGACGTGGACAAGTACTCTTATTTTAAGAGAATAACTATAACCCCGCACACGAGTGCGAAAACAACCAACGAAGCAGCTCACAAGAGCAATTATAATCCTGCATACGAGTGGGACGCTCAAAATGTAATTTTTATAAAGAATAAAATTGATAAATTTGAAGGAGACTCAATAGTCTTCATTGAAAGTCTCGATAAAAATTTCAAAAGTATGAAGGACGAGTTTAAAAGGACAAAAGAAGTTTTGAAAAATATTAGTAATCAAACTTACCGTTGTTCCTTGAATTGACAGTTGAAGGTAGGCCAGGGTAACTGTAGATGACCTCTAGTCCACCTCTGGTCCACCTCTGGTCCCTCCGGTTCTCCTGGCGCTCCTGGTCTCGCAGCACGTCCGCTCACCCCGCTTCCCCCGCCCCGACTGACTGACCACCGGTGAGCTCTCGCCGACCTGCCGAGCTCGAGCGGCGCCCCCCACTCCGCCGAATATCGATCGATGTCGATCGCCGTGACAATTATTGAAAAATTTATTATTTCCAGCTGGTTAATGTTTATAACAATTCTATTTGACAGCGATGTCCACAAGCAATCCCTTGGCTATCTGACCACGTAATTTTTTAGTCAAAGTGGCTAATAGTTTTCGTGATACGTAATAATTTTTAAACCATAACATTGGCACGCATTAATTTATTCGATACAATTCACAGATAAATTTATTATATCTGGCTGTTTAATGTTTATAACAATTCCTTTTTCTAACGATGTTAACGAGCACTCCCTTGACCGCCTTGCCATCTAAATTTTTCGTAAAAATAGACAATAAAACTCGAAATATAGAATAACTTTTAAACCATGAACATTCGCACGCATTAATTTATTCAAAATTGATTTTTATTATATAGAAGATAATGCCATGAGACATTTATTAATTCTAGCTACATAATTAATGTTTATAATAATTCCTTTTGCCAACGACGTGGACAAGTACTCTTATTTTAAGAGAATAACTATAACCCCGCACACGAGTGCGAAAACAACCAACGAAGCAGCTCACAAGAGCAATTATAATCCTGCATACGAGTGGGACGCTCAAAATGTAATTTTTATAAAGAATAAAATTGATAAATTTGAAGGAGACTCAATAGTCTTCATTGAAAGTCTCGATAAAAATTTCAAAAGTATGAAGGACGAGTTTAAAAGGACAAAAGAAGTTTTGAAAAATATTAGTGATCAAACTTACCGTTGTTCCTTGAATTGACAGTTGAAGGTAGGCCAGGGTAACTGTAGATGACCTCTAGTCCACCTCTGGTCCACCTCTGGTCCCTCCGGTTCTCCTGGCGCTCCTGGTCTCGCAGCACGTCCGCTCACCCCGCTTCCCCCGCCCCGACTGACTGACCACCGGTGAGCTCTCGCCGACCTGCCGAGCTCGAGCGGCGCCCCCCACTCCGTCGAATATCGATCGATGTCGATCGCCGTGACAATTATTGAAAAATTTATTATTTCCAGCTGGTTAATGTTTATAACAATTCTATTTGACAGCGATGTCCACAAGCAATCCCTTGGCTATCTGACCACGTAATTTTTTAGTCAAAGTGGCTAATAGTTTTCGTGATACGTAATAATTTTTAAACCATAACATTGGCACGCATTAATTTATTCGATACAATTCACAGATAAATTTATTATATCTGGCTGTTTAATGTTTATAACTATTCCTTTTTCTAACGATGTTAACGAGCACTCCCTTGACCGCCTTGCCATCTAAATTTTTCGTAAAAATAGACAATAAAACTCGAAATATAGAATAACTTTTAAACCATGAACATTCGCACGCATTAATTTATTCAAAATTGATTTTTATTATATAGAAGATAATGCCATGAGACATTTATTAATTCTAGCTACATAATTAATGTTTATAATAATTCCTTTTGCCAACGACGTGGACAAGTACTCTTATTTTAAGAGAATAACTATAACCCCGCACACGAGTGCGAAAACAACCAACGAAGCAGCTCACAAGAGCAATTATAATCCTGCATACGAGTGGGACGCTCAAAATGTAATTTTTATAAAGAATAAAATTGATAAATTTGAAGGAGACTCAATAGTCTTCATTGAAAGTCTCGATAAAAATTTCAAAAGTATGAAGGACGAGTTTAAAAGGACAAAAGAAGTTTTGAAAAATATTAGTAATCAAACTTACCGTTGTTCCTTGAATTGACAGTTGAAGGTAGGCCAGGGTAACTGTAGATGACCTCTAGTCCACCTCTGGTCCACCTCTGGTCCCTCCGGTTCTCCTGGCGCTCCTGGTCTCGCAGCACGTCCGCTCACCCCGCTTCCCCCGCCCCGACTGACTGACCACCGGTGAGCTCTCGCCGACCTGCCGAGCTCGAGCGGCGCCCCCCACTCCGCCGAATATCGATCGATGTCGATCGCCGTGACAATTATTGAAAAATTTATTATTTCCAGCTGGTTAATGTTTATAACAATTCTATTTGACAGCGATGTCCACAAGCAATCCCTTGGCTATCTGACCACGTAATTTTTTAGTCAAACTGGCTAATAGTTTTCGTGATACGTAATAATTTTTAAACCATAACATTGGCACGCATTAATTTATTCGATACAATTCACAGATAAATTTATTATATCTGGCTGTTTAATGTTTATAACAATTCCTTTTTCTAACGATGTTAACGAGCACTCCCTTGTCCACCTTGCCATCTAAATTTTTCGTAAAAATAGACAATAAAACTCGAGATACAGAATAACTTTTAAACCATGAACATTCGCACGCTTAGAGAGAGAGAGAGAGAGATACTAATTCGATGTACTATATACATATTATTATATAAATCGAATGATTGACAACTTGCTAAATTCATGTTCCGAGTAATTTTCAGATAAACAATACGTAACCTAATTACAATCTAAGATGTATTTAGATAAAATGTTAGAAACATTTGGGTAAAAACTGTTCAAGTAAATAAAAGAATAGCTAACTCGTTGATTTATTGGAAGTACAAGTAAATGTTTAATATCACACGTGTGAATAATAAAATTTGATAGAAAAAGGGTAAATTTTCGGGAGTTTTTTTATAACAATGCGTGGTCGAATGTAGAAATTTATCTAATAATTTCTAACAGAAGCACGCACACACACATCTTTGTGATCTGAATCATTATAAACTGAGAAATGCGAAACCGATCGTTAGTGTTAAATATTCGGTAAACTACACGACTCCACGGATTTTAGTAAAATTATACCTAAATGAAATTCATACTGAAATTCTCACTGATCCTTAAACTTATTTTTAAGATTGTAAATTTACATATGCACCGGCGGTCTAGTAATTATACTGTTCGCCCCAGCGTGTTGCGATCTGTTTCGCGTCTCGCGCAAAGAATTTCCCAAGAATCACGGTGGCTGATGGTGAAACGCTTCATAGAAATCGGATGCATTCTCGTTTGCACGGACATGATCGTGTCTGTTACACCCACGAGCATCGACCACTCGACCAGTTGTCAGGTGACCGTCGTTATACTCGTGAAACGTCTCAAGAGCCGCTGAATAATCACGAAATTGATGATTTCAGCATATCGAGAATTCGGCCAAAAAGGTGTTGATCAGGAAGACACGCAGAACGGAAATCCCCGAATCCGCGAACAGGGCCTCGCTAAACATGTTGGAGGACATCACGGCGAAAGTCTGGAGAGTGCTGCCGGTCGTCGAAATTCCTCGGAATTGGGCACTTGCGTACTGTATAAAGTACACAGAGATCTCCGAGCAGGTGGAAAAAGCCAGTATGCAGTGCCAATATGGTGTCGCGGACTGGGATTGCACCTTTATCGAAATGGTAAAGTCGCTGAAACGACAAAAATCATCACGAGTATCTAGATACATTAGGCTGCTACATATAAAATGTCCGATTTTTTACGTAGCGGTAGTATACCCTCGGATTGTAACTAGAAAGGGACTACAATCTTACTAGATTTTGGGTCGAAACATGGGTTTGCGTTATTTCGCTTAATGTCCTTGTACGAGCAAATTTTGGGCTGGGTAAGGGCTCATTCGAAAGAGGAAGATTCACCGCATGGTGCTCTGGTCATCCTATCAGTCAAAAAAGGCTTTCAGAGACAGAAAAATACATTGAAATCTGCAGGATTTGTCTCGATTTTTTCCCTACTTTGGACACTCATATTATTAGATATAAACATAATCTCGTTAACCTCATGACCAGAGCACCATGCGGTGAAACTTTCTCTTTCGAATGAGCCCTCACCCAGCCGAAAATTTGCTCGTACAAGGATATTAAGCGAAATATCGCAAACCCATGTTTCGACCCAAAATCTAGTGAGATTCTAGTCTCTTTCTAGTTACAATCCGAGGGTAATACGGTAATATTCGTCCATTCTCTTTGACTCATTGATGATATTTCTTCACAGTTTCGGTGTTTAGTATTCCTTTATCTTTAATAGTTCCTTAGCAGTAGGATATTTATCTGCCTCCACTTTTGTCAGTCTATAGTCTATACAGAGATTGATCATACCCACTTTTAGTATGGAACAAGAACACATTCCACTTTTAGCATGGAACAGAATACCCACATTTAGCAGCTAAACGTGGATATAGGTTCTGTTCCATGCTAAGAGTGAGATATGATATGGATACCCAGACAGCAAAGCGTGCCGTGCCACATCTCGAGCCCAGCGGGCCGACGCCACCAAACGGTCACTGCAGTGGTCGAACGCCGCTCGCAGCTGTCCAAGCCACACGATGACTAGATTGTGGCCACGCCACAAATGCGCGTGAGGGCACGTGAGGGCTCGTAGTCTTCCCCAGTCTTCCCTCGACACGATCTTGGCACATGTCGTCGTCGCCACAATCCGCATATATGCCCTATCTCAGATTCGCTCGTACATTCTTTAAGAAAATGCAAAAGAATCCATTTTTTCAGGAATTTACGCAAAAATACCTCCTTAAAAAATAAATACTTTCAAGGAATCGGTCAGGAAATTTATTTTAGCATCGTTCCTTTTAAAATTTAGTATTTTTAAAAATATTTTTCGTATTTCTCGTATAATTATGCAATAAATGCAGCAAAAGGATTACTAATTCGAACAGCTTATCTTGGCAACCAGACACTGAAGAATAATATTTAAAAGTTTGACATAACAAATTGGAACTAAAAGAAGGAAGTGAGACAAAATACGACGACGCCACTCCGAGAACGTGTGTTATTTCCATAGTAATAGATCTGAAAAAGAAAGAAGATAATTAAACTGTGGATTTGATGATATTTAAGATAGTAGAAAGCTTAAAATAACTTAAAGATATCAATACATCATCTCCAATTTTAAGATCAATGAAGAAGGGAAGAACTTTTTGATTCTATATCTTACAATTGATACAGACAATGTTTAATCTGCATAAAAATTCGCAGTCTAGAGATAATATTCTTTTCAATCCTATAAAATATTAGTGCATTTGTGAACGTTGAAATTCCAAACTTTAAACATTCGTTAAAATTAAATTGTTACTTTTCTTTGGAATATTTAATTTAAAAAAACAATACAGGGAGGAGGACGAGACGATTTTAATATGGGAAAAATAGTCTCCTCGTTTCATGAAGTTTCGGATCAAAGTTTGAGATCGAAGCTGCTCCGCGGTGCCGAAACTTGTGGTAAATTATGGCAAAAATATAAAGCCGTTCAAGAGCAAAGACTAACTCGAATGCAATTAATACACGTGAGCTTGACAAGTACAAATATACATACATATACATATATACAATTTGCTACAATTCAATAGTTAATATTCACTGAAGTCGTACATCCCAAGGCAAAAACGAGAAGGAAAAGATATTTAAAAAAGAGTGAACATTCACGAGGCTCGCAAAGTCGGAAGAAAGCGAAAAAGAAGAAAGGCCGGAAAAAATCTGAAGAACTGAGAAAAACGCGATTGGCTGTCAAGAAGATGAAGAAGATACGACAATCGCTGATAAGCAAAACCACAGAACTCGAAAAGAAAAGTATAATAAATGGAATGATTCTTTATCTTTTTTAATTCATCATTTATTTTTGTCTTCGTCCAAACTAAATATTTTAAAGACCCTTTCGCCGAGAGAAATTTTCATAAATCCGTAAAATGATTTGTGGGAACCTCTTTATTTTCCCACATTTAAATATTGCTTTTTCAGAACATTTGAATCCCGAGGAGCAAAATCAACTCGACCGACTACATTTGACAGTGACAACGAAAACTCACGACCATATAGAAGAGTATCCTTTAAACGAAGAACGAACAGAGTTATCCCGCCTCCATGAGATCGGATTATGTTTATCACGAGAAACTGCGAAAGCCTGCGAATCCGTTGTTCTCGAAGCTGTTCAAACATTAACATAATGCGGCTGTAAATACGAAATATCTCGCAAATCTTTGCCGTCTTTTTGAACGACTAAACACAAACGGATTCTCAAACCGAATACAAACGCACGCGATAAATATGAAAATGAGATCACGCAGAGACACGCTGTTTTGTAGATAAAACGTGAGAAATACTTGTCCGTTGGAACTAGTTCGATAATGATCGTCTCCTTATCAGGTATAAATAGATTTTCCATTCGGTTATTATATACAAAGATTGAGCACGTAATGTGTATTCAGGGTTGGTATTAATGTTATCAATAATTGAGGTTCACGAAACCGTAAATGTACTCGTTGGAAATGTCAACGACGACTTTGATAAAGCAGACACGAGTCTCGTTCAAGCTTATCCTATACTTGTACCATCGTACTTGGTAAATATGCATGTATACGACACCGTTTATAATTATTCGAGGACTTTAAACATTCGGAAGATAGTACATTACGCACAAAAGCTAACATCACTTCGTACAGCAAGCTTACAAACCAAATAATGTAGAAATAATTCGTATTAATACTAATTAATCTTATTGGCTGCGTTTTGTACATTCTTCACCTTACTATTTAATTCATTTAATAATCTTTTTAAATCCTCCATATGTACGAATAAATATTAGAAACATATTACATCTCAGATCTAAAACATTAAAAGAAATATATTTATTGTCGTATTTAGGGATTGCAATCCCGCGAGATTGATGTGGGATTTATTTCAATCCCGCGTGGTCCCGCGGAACTAAGGATTTAGGTCTTCAATCTAATATATATTTAATAAAGAAACTTCACTTATTAATGAGATAATTATCTTTAATCGTATTAGTCAAAATTTATTAACAGAATACATATAAAATCTAAATCTACATTTTAAATTGAAATAAATCTCTTTTTGGAAAACAAACTATAATTGAAATGTAATTGTATAAAATATATAATATAATAATTCGTTATATCTAATAATTATTAGAGAAGAAGCGGTATTTAAATAAAAAATTATTATATCAATAACGAAGCTACGATATTATACATATATTAATTGCGGAGGTGAATCGGAAGAATTTTTTTCTTTACCAAAATGTTGGTCAAAACTTAAAAATGACTATAAAAATTGTTTAGAACGAACTGTATGTAATCGACCTATCTGTGAATATAATTTTAATTAGATTAAAATCTGAAAAATGTTAAAATTATAAAAACAAATTTTAATTTGTAGAACTTTAAAAATATAATCGTAAAAAACAAAGTCTATTAATTGTTGTATCTTCTAATTAGGTCCTCAACTCATAACAAAAACATATTCTGCAGCGGAAAAAGCTCGTTAAGCCTCTACACTTGAAAGTCGAATATAATTAAAAAGTATTCGTAAGCTGTACGTAAATATTTCCCCTTTTTTTCCATTGCTCTCAAAGGAAATCATCTCTTTTTTTTAAGTTTTGTCTATATCTTCATGACAGACCATCGAAATAGTTCTTCGTGCGCGTCGTCATTCGCGAAATTTTGGGACGCATAGTCCTGCAAAATTTGCGGGATTCCACATCACCTATTTAAGAAATGCGGGACCAAAAAATCGCGGGATTGCAATCCCTAGTCGTATTTGTCTTCAAAATTAATATTGCAGATTCGTACGTATAATTTAGCAGCGATATATTGTTCAGTGAAATGATCCGCTAATTTCTGGCTTTTGCCGATCAGCATATCGTTTTCACTATTGAGTCTTTCAGGTGTAATTTCAATCCTTCCGCCAAAATGATTTCAACGTTTCGCCCATATTGCGAAAAATAATTAATATGTTGATGCCTATTGTCATTCGACTCCTCAGCAAAGCTAAGTATAATACTGAAATGTTGAGATATTATTTTCAAAGGAATTCTAAAACCTTGACGATGGTAACTATGTAGATTCCAATTTTATTTAAATACATGGAATATTTTTAAAATATATGTTGTCTTTTTTCAAAAGATCGCATTTACGCGAATGTATAGTAACTGTCCCTACGTTTGTATAAATAACTGTTATAATATTCGCTAGGTGATTCGAATCTGCTTAAAGGACACTCTGTTCCTCGAGAAATTGCTCGACAATGGCAAGGATTGCGACAGTTATCCGTGCATGTTCTCGAAAATGATCGAGGACGAGTCTATGAAATCCATCTCTGCTATAATAAGGAACGACACAATGGACAATGATCGCCAGGAATTCAAACAAACAGTACAGGATTGTGTGATTTGGTGGAAGTTATTCAAACGCTTCGACAAGAATGCAAACCCGCGACACGAGCTGGGAAAATGTTTATTTCAAACAGTTTCGATCGTGAGCGACGCTGTAAAATATTTTAAATAATGATAAAGATAATAGTATCCTCTGTGCAACATTGTTCATTCGCTTCCAGAAATGTAGGGAACCAGTTTTGGATAAAATAAAAGTCTTGCTAAGTCCCATTAAAGAAGAATGAACACGCTGTTCGGACAGCAGAAAATTTGGAGATAATGGAATGGATAGAATGAGTAATGTTATTATAGAAAAACAATGTTTAATAAAGTCTTCTATATTTCTGTATAAAATAACATAATTCACAAATACAGAGTCAACTATAAAAATTGCATTTTTCGTTTACCTATTAAAGTTTCATATACATACATGCAGAAAACTACTGACAAAACTACCACTCGCATTCCTAATTTACAAATAACAATGTAAGTCTGCATGACGTTCTTTCTAATGACGCAAAATGATCTGCTACAAAATATACAATGTATATGTTCAACAAATAAAAACGATATTAAAAGTGAATATCGTGAAATTCTACGCAGCTCGTTAAAGTGTTCAAAAATATCACTTCAAAAAGGAACAAGAGATACAGTGTCAACTAGAGATTTGTGACTTTGAAGACTTCTCTTCATCTTCAGGTTGTATGTCAGTCGTAGCATCCTTAGCCTTTACCCATATGTTGAATTTATTGCCACGTTTGAAATGTTGAGCAATGTTAAAAATACCTATTATTGTGTACAGCATTGCTATCACAATAAAGTAACCACCATAGATAAGGTACTAAAAAAAGAAAATTTTCAGATTATAGTACTTGAATAGTTAATAGGGCCTGTAGAAAAGGACGTTATTTGAAAGTTCTGAGAATACTGATAATTGGGTTAGTAAATAAATTACTCAACAAAAATCTCAACAGAAAAGTACATGGTTCTCCAACTAAACTTCAGGTTGTGATCTTACCTGAGATCTCAGATCTAAGCCTAAGTTTCCATTCACTACAATAGCTGTTAATATGCTTTGCAATGCAAGTGCAAAAAATGTATTTATACCGAATATTAAACCATAACTGTCCTCCGATATAGACTTTGCAACTTCGAAGCTAAAAGTAAATCAGTAGATTAATGATATTATTTTTATAATAATATCAAAGAAACTCCATGAAAGAATAACTTGATGTAAACTGACAAGTACCTTGCAACAGTGACCATTGTATGATAAATAATTCCAAATATTATGAAAGACAGATATAACAACCAAATATTATAGCTGTACGAAGAGACTACTAATAAAATTCCTTCCATAAATGACATAAGCGATACCACTGTGTCTCCTATCAACGACCAATTGAACGGTACCTTTCCAATGCAAAATACTGTCATTGTACCTGTTCATGAAAATAAAATGTTTATTTATTCCTACGTAATAATAATTAAATTGCTACTGTTAGTAAACGTGAATGCTATACCAGAAAAACATCTTTACAATTTATAAATTTATAATTTTAACGTTATCTCTTAAGTAGTGTTATCATTTATTTATCTTTTATCTTTGATTGATAGAATTTTACAAGTAAAGTGTTAATCAATGATATATAATGCTCCCAGAGTGTATTCGCTCACCTATGATTGTATAAAGAGCATCTACAGCTCCATTGTAAATTTTATCTTCGGTAGAAACTGCAGTTTGCCAAAGTAATTGTATATAGCTACTAATTTGTAAATACCCGCAAGTTGAAAAGGCCCACCATATTGACCACTTAACTATATGTCCATTCGAATAAGCTGCTAAGAAATCCTTCCACAATAAAACGTAAGCTCGTCTTATTTTCTCTATTAGCGAGACCTTTTTATTGGAAGACCCGAACTGAACATGATGTTCGGATATTTGTGATGCTATAGTCAAATTTTGGCGCGATGCTACCATTTCGTTACTTCTATGAAAGTAAATGGACTTTCCAACGGAAGGTAGAAAGAATGCCCATAACATTGCGAATGTGATAGCTGAAAAATAGAGTTTATTTTATACAACCAGTTGTAACTTCCCAACTAGTGACTTTACCATTTCGAAAATGTACAAGTGAAAATAAATACCTGATATGGTAAGATAATTTAATTGATGGTAATCCAATAGATCAAAAGAAACTGTTAATTGTGCAATGATACCAGACATACAGCGACCAAACAAAGATGCTGCTTTTGTGTGGCTGGTCACTTCTTGATAATGTGCTTTGTCGACTTTAGCATAAATGTACGTGTAGTAAGCAACTTCGGTGGAAAGGAATAAGCCATAAAAGAATTCCACAATTTGCAAGGTCGCAATGTCCTTCCCAATAATGATTAACAGAAAGGTAATAGCGCCGGATAGACCACATAGTATTATGACAGGCTTATACCTCACAAAGTCGGTTATTAAAAATACAACAATTAAAGTTGCAAAGTAAGAATACGTAGAGACAGGAAAAATTTCTTGATTAACCTGAAGATATTATAATTTTATAAGATCCTTTTTATTAAATATAAGCATGGTTACATAAGTATTACATGTGGCATTTAAAAAAGAAAGGAAATTCTAATCAGATATATACAAACAAGGTACTTCGACTTCTATATTTTAAAAACATAAGAGTTTGAGACTTATTAATTAATACAAGGAGATTACACAATGTCCATGTATAAATGCAACACATAATAATGCAGATTAGGCTTACCTGGTCAAACGTAAAATTTTTCCATGGGCCGGTTAAATAATCAGTGACAAAAGATTCAGAAGGCCTGAATTCTTTGAAACAACCAAATACACATAAAATACATGAAATTAGTATCCACTTCATTTTAATAGACCTTGTTTCTCTTCGTTTTTAAGTCATTTTGTAACAACATTCTTGAAATATTTATCATGTATGTCAAGAGTAATGAAATTTCGCAAAATTACAATTCCTATTAATCACACTCTATAAACCAATATATGTATAAATCATTTCGGACTCACTGTCATCACTGAACGCGAAGATGCTTATAATTCAGGCTAATTAATGGAATTGTACTGAATGAAAGTAAATAGAATCACGTTCCCCGCATTCCTTTCGAATCGAGCGGTCCCAAGCCCTCCTGAGCGGTCCCTGCACACCACTGCACACCACTGCAACTGCTAGCTAAGTACCTCGCAAAGTTCAAATTCGAGCATGTGAGAAAGTGTGAACTGCATGAACTGTGAGGGCGCAACAACACATGTCCACACATTGTTATATAGACAATTTGAACCGATAAATATTCCGATTAGAATACAAGAGGCAAGCATATGAAATACAATGACCCATCAGATAGCTTTATCTATGTCACATGTAACTGCATTGAACTGCATTTTGAACTGCATGTAACGTGACCCATGTAACACATGTAACATGATATATACTATATGTATAGAGTGATTGGAGATTGTTGGAGATGCTTCAAGCGACTTGAATTGAAGGTGGCATTGGCATGATGCGCCACCATCGTTCGACCCATGAAGCAAGACTCTTTATGAGAGTGACACGGCCAATCTCCGGCAGTGTTCCCAGACGGGTCACCTTTTCTCGCGCATGCGCGTCCAAAACAGTAACGATGATGTAGCAGAGCCCTGAGGCAGCTATGTGTATCGGCGGGAATGTACCGAAACAATCTGTTCCGGACAAAAAGACTCCAGGACATGTCCTACGAGTTACAAAATATACAGAAGTACACTTGTCGTACATTCGTTTTGTCATAAAATCGTAAAATTCTACGGGGCGCTCAAGGTGCCACATTTTCTCGAGAATCGTACTTTACTGAGGGTGAAAACGCCGCGCATGCGCGAAAAAAGGTGACCCGTCTGGGACCATTGATCCCGGACGTGAGCGCACTCTCATATTACCCTTACTTCATGGTTTACTCTTATAAATACCTCGCCGTAATATGATGTGTATATAAAGTTAACCTATTCGCCTTATTATTGTGAAGAATTTTATTTGTATACTTACGTACGTAAACCTGGAAGAGCGTTCACGCACACATACTCAGATATTTCACATTTGAAATCGAAGAAATTATTCCAACAAGTTGTAAATGAAAAATTAAAAGAATATATACAATAAGAGTATCGCAATTTGAAGATGTTGTCTTTAAGAAATCGTATAGGTACAATTATTAAAAGAGAAGTACATGGAAACGCAGAGATAATTGCAAATTGTAATGAAGTTAGAAATCGTAACCCAAGAAATTTAGAACGTCTGAGGATTGCAAGAAAACCTATAGGTTATGTTCTTGAGAAACCTGGATTTTCTTACTGGCACAAGTAATATGATTATTACTAGATTCGTGTAACGACAACATTATGCTTATGTTTTTAATGTAATGTTGGTAATTGAAATCTGCGCAGGTTGATTGTAAATAAGCATCAGCGTCATATTGTTGCAGAAATACACCATTTTGAAAATGGTCCTGTTATTATAGCTTCAACCCGTGAATGGGGAATACATAAACAATTATATAGGTCTGTGTGCATTGGAAACTTAGCTATTGATATTCACTATAACGAAATTTAATTTAGATATACACTACTGTGAAAGAGAAAGAAGCGCCCAGCCATATTTATTAGAATAGTGTAAAAAATCAAATAAGAACACAGTAAGTTTTGAAAAAGGATTCTGCTGTTTAATTGCGGATTATCTAATGCTTTAAATGCAATAAATCAATCATTGTACAATATAATTTCTACATAAAGATATTGTTTGTCATTATATCTTATAATTATACTGGGTGCTTCTTTCTTTTGCATAGTAGTGAATGTTAGCTCCAAAATCATGGACGCTATATTTATATTTTTATGGAAATAGTAAAGAATGATTTGCATTATTTTAATTGCTTTTAGGGGATCTGACGTATCGGCATACATAAATCTAGGACGTGTGCTTGCGCAACGTTGCTTAGAATGTGGAATACTCGAAATTTATCACAATGAAGAAACCGTATCTGGAGAAAAAGAAAAGTTACTGATGGAAGAACTCGTGAAAGGTGGAATTTCTTTAACAGAACCAGCCAGATATAGACACTTTACTCATGCAGCTAGATACAGAGATGAGAAAACTTGGGAAACTTTCGAGTGATAGTCTTTATTTGTTTGTAAATATGAATAAATAATACATGGAATATAACAATGGGTAAGAGTTGAAATTTCTATTTATTTTTAATTACAATTTAATGCTTTGTAAGTTATGTCACAGACGAGGTATAGGAGTAGACACAGACCAAATTCTATCGAGTTTAGTGTCATTTTAACCGGAAGAATGCCACTAATTAGCTGGCGCCACTTCCATGAAAAAATTATGATAAATAAACAAGTTTTGCAATTGGATGTGGTTTCACAACGATATACCTGACTGGGCGTTGGGTTACCCAGCCATGTTTATTGCACTACATTGTGTTCTGGGCTCAGGCCTCGGTACGTGTTCATTCGAGCCTCGAGCTGGCAGAAATTATTCGAAAGTTATTCGAAGCCTTCGAATAATAGATGATAATAATTTTATTTGAAGCTTCGAATAAAAAAGTTGTCTATTATTCGTCGAATAAATTCTCGACGAATGAAATTATTTAAATAACGAGTCGAATAAAAGATGCTTTTCTATTCGGACCTTCGAATAACGAATAAAAATATTTTATCTTTTATTCGTTATTCGAAATTTCTATTTATATAAAATTTTCGCCCAACTCTGGAGTAGACCAATCACCCAATGTACTTTTTTGTCTGACGCCCGAGGGCTTCTAGAATCCCCTTACGATTTCTGTGTCACATTCTACTCATATTGGTCAGAACTAATATTCAAGAATTGTATAGGACTCCTAAAGTTTTATGTGAATTTTCGTACAAAGTAGTAGATATTGGTAGGTATAGTAAAGAAAACAGGTGAAAGGTTGATGTAGAACATAATACAATTACCTTCCGTTTTTGTGCAACTCCTCTTTTTTTATTTAGTCATTTTTTAAATTTGAAGTATGCAAGTTTGTACATTATACATTACACAAGGATAGCAATAAATAATTCTATCAATATTAAATAAACATTTAATCTATGGTAAATACAGTAAAGTTATAATGTATGAAAGTGTTAAATATATCTGTGCAGAATTTATTGCTACAGGAGTAATTATTTGAACATAATATTAGTACTATAATTAGGCTAACATGTTTTATATTAATAGAAAATGGTTCATGATAAACATAATACTGTATTTGTAATTTTATTATAATCCTGACTAATAGTAATTAGAAAATTCCAAAAAAGATTAGCAAATTAATCATTTGATGCTTTTAATGTGGGAAATCACAGTTTGTCAGTCATTTGTTAGTATTGTTTCGTCGAGACACAAATAAATATATTAATAATTACATAACTAATTGAGCATAATGTAATATAGGCCGCTTTTGATACGTTCACAAATTCATTAAGAAACATATGATTTCTAAATGCGCAATTGTTTTGCACTTGCATATGTATTAAAGATTGAAAAGGTTGGTATGTACAGTATTGAAGCCTTATCAAAGTATTTGAACTTATGAGACCCAGCAATATAGACATAAACTGTTTCCATGCCATCCCTCTCCAAATTCAATTTTATTTTGACGGTATTACAAAAGTTCTCTCTCTCTCTCTCTAATGATAGGTTAACTCTAATAAGACGAAGACTTCAAAGTCAAATACTTTCTGAAGCATAAAAAAGCTTTAATTCAAAAATAAAGTAACATCTGACATATATTTATTTCTTGGTTTTTTATGATCTGAATCTATGTTACTCCAATATTTCCCACATATTAAACGAAAACATCGTTCATAGAATAATTTTAGTACTGTTTGATTTTGTCTTCATACCTCAATACCTTTTGTATTCTCGTAATTTTTGATACAGATGATGACAACAGAACTACATATAATAATTCCTCGTCAAGCATTCGCTACTGGAATATTATTATTAAATAAATATTAACATTGCAAATATTACCAAATAGATATTGCTATAAGATTGCTTTTATATTTAAGGCAGTTCGAGCTATTCCTTTAAAAAGATGTATTTTGTAAAGAATAATATAAAAATGCTATTTAACTTGAAATTAGTGTCAGATATACGCATATTGATGTGATAATTACGAATTATCATTTCTTTGTTACTTTTTAATAGCAAAACGCCTTGCACATGATACAAAATCCTTCAATTTATCCAATCGTACTGAAATGTAAAAGAATTGCAAATAAATCGAATAAACCTGCCAAAATATCAATACGACTGATATTTTATTTGCAAGTGTGAATGTCTATGTTTTTGACACAAGTTTTACATTCAACATAACAACACCAATGAAATTTGCATTCGCATCTCTCGCGAATAGTTGACTTCTGCGTGTTGTACCCTCTGCCGCAACAAAGAAGATTGCAGCCGTCCATTCCAGATGATGTTCTATTGCAAATCCTGCCATGTGTACCTAGTAACAAATCGTTTTAATTTCAATTAGTATTCACTTGACCCATTACCAACAAAACTAAGTTTGTATAGAAATAGTTTCATGCCTTCTCTAATTTATTTCAAAAATAATCTATACTATATGGTCTGTTCTTTGCTACAATGGCGACTGATGAATTCGAGATAACTTCTTTTGAAAAACAGCCAACAATAAAAGTAAAAACTTGGCAATAACAATTTCAATTGGCAATAACGCTTTCAATCATTTGTTTTTTTCTTTGCATTAATATTTACGGATAACCACTGACGAAATCAGTCACCTAAAGATCCAAATGTTTCATTAGGAAGGCAATAATTTGGCGAATCGTCCAAATAAACCAGGTCGTTCGCCGTAGGCAATGAAAATCGCGGATCTCGCATGGACAGACGACCTCGTCTATTTACTCTGACTTCTGTTGCTCCATCATATTTATCTAAGAGAAAGTCACCTGCAAACATCGAATAGAGTCGTTTAATTAGTAATTCAAATCTGCGAGTAATATGCAAGAGGGTTGAAGTTGGAAGTACTACACTGGACTGATTAAAGCATTTAATATGATCGTTTTAATATCTAACACTTGTTCGATGGATTCCGGGTCTATTATTTTGACCCTTGTGTGCATTCATTGTAATGCTAACGAACTATTAAATTGAACGAGTATAATGAATAAAGATTTTACAATATATGTATCATATATGAAAAGCATACCAATTTCTCGAAACGGCGCTAATTGTTGCCAACAAGTAATCAAACTGCAGCTTCCTGAAACTCCGTGGCACTTGCACGTCATCTTGGACTTTTTAATTACTGCCTGTAAAAAATTCGCGTTTGTCATGTCGTTGTAAAATTAGTATTCTGTTATTAGAAAGTCACATTTATATCTACACGATATTCGATTACCTCCTTTTTCTAAAAAGGATTATTAAAATTTACCGAAAACATATTCGATCGATGCTTAACTTTTTATATTTAAAGTATAACTATCCTTAATGATTAGCCTTTCCTTGTAGCTTTCAGTGATAATAACTAAATGACAAACATGTTTTTCAAATTTTAGATGTGTATTATTTTAAGATTGTTAATTGATTCAGCAAACTCTTTTAACGAATTCGACAGAATTCAAGCAATCGTTTACCCTGCGTCCTGCTTCGTTATTATGAAGATTCATCAGGCTTCTGCCTTGTTCTCTGCTGCCTCTTTTAAAGCTGCGTTCGCGTTCCCTTACGTCAACAAATGCCTGTGTAAATCTGAAACGAACCAAGAGCAACTTGTTTGTCATGCAATCTTTGCACAAACATAATGTGATACCAGATTCGATAATATTACGTCGAGCCATAAATAATTTTCTCTTGCGGCCACATAATGATGCATTTATGACAAAAATCAATTGGATAAATATAAAATTGTAAAAACATTGGATGAGTTATTAAAATTATTATTATTGAGATTATTAAGCTTTGATGAGGCTTTTCTAAACCATGAACGATGATAGTTTACAATTTTTGAATATTGTATATATGATATACATATAGTGGAACCTCGGTATACGTCCAATTCGGAGTGCGTCCAATTCGGAATACGTCCTGTTTGGACGAGACAAATTTAGCTCACAAATTTAGAACATAAATTTTTTGTGCGAATTTTGCGTCATTTTAAAATAATTATCTCAGAGGAGAAATTAAACGAATAATTAATTATATTCGGAGTTGATGTATTATTAACTGACTGATGATACAAGTAATTATAAGGATCAGTAATGGAAGCCCGCGAAGACACAACATAGAGAGATGAAAGAAAATGATCAGTCGATCGAGTGTTTCTTTTTGTATTTTAGCATTAAGCAGAGTTTAAATTTATAAATCTATAAGAAATTCTCATCTTTTGTTTATGTGTTTAGACAGTGTTTAAATTATTTTACAACCCCATTGATGTAGGTATAATATCAATAGGAGTTTTTATAAAAATGAGAACAGATTAATCATTTTTATATTATTTCTTATGGGAAAGGTTGGTTTGGTATACATATATCGTCCTATTCGGTATGAGTCCAAACATCAGGAACGGATTAAGGTCGTATACATATGTAATATCGAGGTTCCACGGCATGCGGTGGAACATAGTAGGCCTATTTTCACTGGCTGTGTACGAACGAAAAACCCAAATAGAGTGACAATGGAATTATTTACAATTAGCACTCACTTGTAACCATACTCAAGATTGTCACCGCATCCACCCCAAATCCAATCATGCTTTAGATCTCTGGGCCTATTGCTTCTAGAACAACCACACGATGATAACTGACCATCTCTGCAGGATCGGCTAATCGAGTACACCACTCCTGCAGCCGTGATGGCATGCACGAATGCAGTTTCCCTGCTAGCTACGAACAGAATTCAACAATAGTACATTTATATAGTAATTTAAAAATCTCATCTTGCAACAATTCATTCTGACCACAAACGGCCATCTTGTGTGCACAGCAATGTCCAACAACAGTTTACTTCGAAAAATTGAGAGATGCTAAAATCTACAACAAATTAAATGTTCAAAAAATCATTACCGTTCTGTTGTGCTCTCAAAAAATCATTACCAACCCGTACTATCTTATCAAACGGTTATATTATGTATGTTATGATGAATTATGACTAGACTGCGGATCTTTATGCATTTATGGCTGCTTAAAATTTTCGAAAAATGCTAGAAAATAAAATCCCACAAAAAGTTTGATTTTTATTTATTTCAGATCTACAAAGAGAGAAAGATTACTACCACTGAAAATAAGATTTTATAAATGTAATTCCACTGTCTTAACACTAAACGTACCACGAGGGGTCGAATGACCCATTTTAGATTTTTTATTTGACAATTATTGAAATTGTAAAGGTTTTTCCATGGGAATTTATTGAATATATTTTTTGGCTCCAGTATATATTATAGTAAAAGTCGCACAAAATATAGATAAATTTAATCTTGTTATTTATAATTAGATTGCGGATTTTACGCATTTGTGGCAAAATTGGATTCGTACAATGTAAAGCAGTGGGCATGTTAAAAATATTTAAGGACGTCAATGCATTATTTTCAGCTTTATAGGATAATTAAAAGTATACAATTTTTATTTGGCTTCTGTGTCTTGCAGTCAATGCGAATATTTTTTATTTTGCATAAAGATCCGCAGTCTATTTATAATTATAATACTATACACATCGCGGTCACTTTTGATGGTCGGTAGGTTTACTGTTAAGATTCGCCTACAAAAATTGAAAATTGCATAAACATCCGTAGTCTAATTATGACATTCGTAGTTTCTTACCTATTCTGAGTATTGGCCCAAAAACAGTATCATCGCGAACAGTAGAGCAATTCCATCTTCGGTCGCGAAATTGATGTTGGCATTCGAGGATCCCGAATTTCGCACCACTCGCTACGCTCAGCATGTGATCCACAGACAACTGACATAGCTTTTCTTGGCCTTGAGAGAGACCCTTCAGTCCGTGGCAAATGGTAGACGCTGCCACATCGTAGGTCTCCAACATTTGGGCAGTCTCGAGTTGAGGGAAATGTTGCAAACCGACGTTTCTGACGACACCAAATCACATTTCGTATTTTTACAAACTTATTCAAGTAATTCGCAATATTTTACAGTAATTCATTAATCGTAGTAATGTCGGAGATCGAAGACATTGTACTTGCAATTCTCGGACCTGCATTTTTCACTGTTGATAAATTAATATTGGACTGAAATGTCTGAAAGGTCATTCATTGGTATGGATAAAATAATAATTTCATCAGTAAACTCAAGATTTGGTATAGTAGTACAGTCGATCATGTGCTCGAATGCTTTCACCCCATTAGTCTAACACCACCCCCAAATTCAATACGTTGGTTTGTCATGTGTCTCACGTCTTCCACATATTTTTATATACACAATTTAATAAGTTGTATCAAAGGAGAAATTTGTAAACGCAAAATACGTTCGTAAGTACACAAATTAAATGCATTTTGTACAATTGTACAATTTGTACAATTCCTTAGAGAAAGAACGGGATGAAATAGTTCACAAGCTGAGTAGTTACTTAATATTATTTTTATGAACAACTTAATTATAGATTCCAAACAAACCTCTACTAGATATACGATTTCCTAAATCATCCTGACACGATTTAAGGTAATAATTATTAGGTGTTATCGCATATGAAATGTCCGATTTTAGAATGAGATTCTTATAAAACGTTTCGATTAAAAAATGCTGTTACAGTCCATAGGTTTATTATATAAAACTTTGTGATAAAAAGCTAATAATTAACAGTAAACGTACCACGACCGGTCACATGACCGGTTCTAGATTTTTTATTTCACAATTAATGAAACTGTAAAGATGCTTCCATAAAAAATGATTTAATAAATATCTTTATTAGAGCACATATTGTAGTAAGCACCGCGGAAAGTCTAAATAAATTAATTCTTGTCATTTTTATAAGGCAGCCACGTTTGGCTTTTATAGCTCGGTACATTTAGTGTTAATATCCAATGTTCAATTTTAATTTAGATGTATAATTTTACTTTTAAATAAAGTTTACTTCAACGTCAACCAATGCACTGTCGTGAATTCCTTTTATATGTCTGGAAAAATAACTTTTATGTGATTTTTGGTCAAAATGTGGTGATTAATTAACTCACTGGTCGTCGATGGTGAAAAAGAACTACAAAATGGAGATAACAAACTTGAGATAACGAAAATGACCATAATATCTTATTTTTACCGTAATACGATCAAGAAACTTGAGTAGATAGAATACATTGGGCACAAAATTGCGTTTGTTTAATGCCATTACTAAAAATCGGACATTATGCAACAACCTAACACTTTCTTGGAATATTAAAATAAGATGTTACCCTATCATTAGGATGGTAGCTCTATGCCTATACACTTTTCGAGTAGCCTGCCAAATTTTCCGGGGTTCTAAAACATCTTAAGTAGTACGATATTGGCAACTTTCCCTTCTGCCATTCTTCCACTCGAGATGAGAACGTATCGAAATCAAAACCCCGGAACAAAACCTTCGTTCCATTGTTTCCCACGCACTGTGCTCACGGGTTCCCTGCACAGAAGTCGTTGGAACACGTTCCGTGTGTCTGATTGGCAATATTAGAGCATTCGAGTGTGCCCGTATCGCCACTGAAACGTTTACGGGCAGCCGTTTCGAATTTGAGATTGCTACCCCAGTTCGAGACCCCCGACTTCTGTCTGTGACGGCGCCGTTCCATCATCTCGCTTGGTTGACTCCCAAATGCGCCATTAAAAATTGGCGCAGTGAGCTATTCGTCGTTCATCGGTCTCCTGCTTTGGATTCATATGTAATCGGCGCGTAACGAATTTCTAGAAATCGGAACGCACAGTGTTCAATGAGCTGATCAAGTTCGAGACACGTTCGATCAAAAGCAAATGCGCTTTTGTGAGAAATCTCCGTTTATTAGAAGTGATATACGCGGCAGGGATTCGATTCGGATAGTGGAGGTGTCACTGTATTGTGGATTAACACTAAACCTGCCACGAGAGTTCAAATAGCCCATTTTAGATTTTTTATTTGACAATTGAAGGGGTGGATGGATAAAGGTGTCAAGTTCGTTTTCTGTAAAATAGTTTTTAACAAAATATGTTGTCCTTTTTTGATGAATAAAGATAATTGTTATCTGTTTTTGTATTAGAGATTAACCATAACAATATATATATTTGTAATTGATTTGTGTTATTATCTACATTCATAAAAAAACTTTTTAAAAACCACGCTTATATTAAAATGCACTAAAAAGGAGAAAATAATTTTTTTAGACATTAGTGACTATAAATGGCTATATTGAAAATATATTTTCAATATAGGCCCATGAAACATAAAAACAACTTTTAGTATTTTCTCTACAATTCCGACCAATTGCAATTTTTTTTTTCAAATATCTCTCCACATCAATGTAGTAAACTAATTGCACCAACTTCTCAAAAAAGCTCAAATCGTACAGTCCGACGTTAAAAGAGTTATTCTCTCTTTTTAGAGCGTCCGTATATTAATAGGAGTCACTGTATGTCGGTACCAACAGATCTAAACCCTTGCGAGGTGAAATATTCGACAACAGTGAAACCTTGGGTGTTCGATAGACATAACTTTCCACGGGTTAAGGGATTCAAATTAACAGTCTTTCCCATCGTAACTAAAATGTCCCATGGTATATAAGATTATACTAGGGAGTGCGTAATAGAGAGCATTAATATTCCGGAACACGTTTCGGCCGTGATATATCATCGACTTTGCACTCCCCTAAAACAATGACGCTGGGAATCACGGGAAGGGAACGATAATATTTCGAAGGATCCTGCCCACGCAAATTCGTGGGACACTGTGGGCTGTGCCGTCCCAAAAAGTAATGTCTCGTGTCTCTTAAAAGATTGTAGCAACAATCGTATGGCTTCATCTACCGGGTGTTCGAGATTTTCAAAAGGGCAGCCCCTGCAGTCGGACTAAATTAATGTCAGCCACTATTAGACTGCGGATCTTTATGCAAAATAAAAATTGACTGCATCGATTGCGAGAAATGGAAACTAAATTGGATGTTGTTTCTCCCCTTACTCCCTTTAATGATTTTAATAGAGGAGAAATCATGTATTGACAACTTCAATTTTAAAAATTTTTCAACAATTTCATATTTTATCTACTCTATTTTGATGTAAATGCCTAAAGATCCGCAGTCAATTTATTATTCTTAACAAGACAGACTGTAGACTTTTATTCAAATGTGTATTAATGTATAATATAATGTATGAAATGTATAAAATTTATGAAGTAATATATGAAATGTATATTAATCGACCGTAAGAAATGGGAGCCACATGAGAATGTGTTTCCTCTTTCAGTAATTTTAATAAGTCGAAAGTAACGTAACTTGTAACAACGTGGTTCAATTCTTCTAATATATTTACAGTTGTGTTTCTCCATTTCCGTTATAAATATGGATAAAATCCACAATCTAATTATAATATATAATATACAGTAAGGAGCACAACTGTTTCCACGCACTTTAAATCAGAATAACTTTTTTATGAATGGACCAAACGACTTCAATTTCTCTGTAAGGCTAGAAGAATTAGTTTAGTAATTGACGTCTAATAAATAAGTTGAAAAAATGCATTCGACCGGAATTGTGATAAACTAAAAATAGTAAAAATTGAATTTTACAACTTTTTTAGCTGGGCCGATGACGAAAATTTAAAAGATGTACTTTGTAAACTCGTATGAATTATACACGTTCTGAAAATTTCATTGAAATTTAACTGGTTTACGAATTATAAACTTTTTGAATTATAAAATTATAGTAAAAATAGCAATTTTTCATGATTATCGATCTTTTTACCACACTTGGTCGTTTATATTAATTCGTAAACCAATTTCAATGTAACTTTCAGAACGTATATGTACGCATAATGGAGTAAAGGAAAATTTATTGTATATTTTTATTGTGATGTTACTGAAAGTAACTGAAAATTTTACCGTATGAAGAACCTTATTGAATAATATGAGAAAGATGTCGAGCCGCTTTAAATGCGAAGAACGTAGGATAGTTTTAAATAGATATTTTTACAAATAATGAAAGTTCGATTTAGTTTACGAAATTGGCTAGATCGTTTCAGAGTTGCTTACCTAACGACGATCGCGGAAAAACGAAACGTTCAATAGAGAGCCGTATGCAACGTCTGCTATAGAACGCAGTCAACTTTCTTTTTACGTGGGCCGAGAAAAAATGGCCGGACGCCACCCTTTAATCTGGCCACTTCTACATATATCGCGTTGATTCACGCTGAAGTAATACCTCGCGAATAGCGCGGCGTGAATCAATTCATTTTCTGGATGGAAACGCGTACACACGGTCACGGTGTGTGCTTGGAATCTAATCTGGATGCCGGGCTCTTAGTCGTGACTTAAGGGGTTGTTACTTGTTACGTAGATAGCAGAGGGTAGATTGGCGAGAATAATGCGCGTTTATATTGGCTGGATTATTTTATCGTGTGTGGACGTTCGGTTTCGTACGCGTTGCATCATTATTATGCCATAAGCAATCGAGATCGAAGTTTACTGGCGAATTTGCGGTACGACTAACGACGCGACGGGATTGCGTAACAGTAATAACAATTTTATTGCAAACAGAAACGCTACTAAAACAGTGGAATTATTGATTACTTAAGTCTTAAACATCCCATGACAACTTAAATGCTTACGATTTGTATTTGTAATTTCTAAAAAATCTTCTTTAAATTTTTCTAATGATTTTCTAGTTTGTCTAATCACTGAATAAGGACGTAACAAAATCCAATGATATTTGAACTTCCTTTCGGGAACGTTCGGTTTAACCTGACCGCACACGTAGCCGCGTTGATTCCAATCTAATTAGGTTGTGATAAAGATAGAATTAAGATGACGACATTAAACCCATCGCGTTCTTAACTTAAGCCCGAGTAAGAAGGATTAACTATTATGGAGATGCGAGGAGGCCCGCCCATGTGATTAGGCATTTTTTGATCGGGCGCGCTTACAGGAGAGATTATGAAGAGGAAAAGAAAGCAGTAATAATCCAAAAGGTCAGTGACTACGTATCGGAATCAGCCATCGATGGTATTATACTGTCTCTTTGTTTACGCAGTGGAAGCTCGGTCGTGTGAGCCGATTGAGCGATACTCCGTTTGGATAATCGAACTCTATTGTTAAACGCGTGTTTACTAAATAATGCACTAAAATGTTCGGTGTCCGGAAATTGTGAAAAACGTGCCAAAAAAAAAAGATTTAACCCTCTGACGGCTGTGCCAGAGTCTATTTTGACCGGGAACATTCAAATTGTCATTTAACACGTTGACTGCCAACCACGAGAAAACTCGTAGTTTGGAAAAAAACCCACTTTATTCGAAATTATTATTTGAATAAAATTTTTGCCCAACTCTGGCAGCTACGATGAAATTCGTAGTACATCACTGTAAATATGAATAGACAGCCTCAGGGAGAGAACAAAAAATCAAGGTTGGCTTACATGCACAGAAAATTTATTAATAAATGAATAGAAAATATAATCATACAAAGTTTCTTCAAAATCAACAAGCAAAAGAATATTTTTATTGTTTGTGACAATTTTTAAAACAGAATCTCCCTCGCAAAAGGGAATTTATCTCTTCTCTTGACGAGATAATAGGCGAGATCTATTTTTTCAACAAAACACATTCTATAAGCTTTTTGATGATTAGTATGTACTATAATTAGAGTTTTTAATAATGTAATAATGATTAAATTAAATTGGCACTTTACACTGGACTCCTGAAAAGCACCGTCGCAGTCAACGTGTTAAGTAACTCAATTTGTGGCGATTAAACTAACTGGATAGCTATTTCATTGAGGATATCGGAAAGACTAATGTGTCTACACGAGGTATCGAGTAACGAGTAAATTTTTAGAAATTATTCATTAGAGCTGTGGACGGTCCTAAGCAGTGCCAATTATTGTATGGCTAGAAAAATCGTTCGTTGTCAGAGAGTTAGTAGATAGATTCCTGCAAAATACACAATGAAAAGTCATTTTTTTGACAAAAGGCGAGAAGCAAAGTATAATCGTTTCGACTGACATTTACCGTGACGTTGCCTTTCATCATTTTTACCTGCCAATCGGTATCGCCATTACCAGCACAGCGCGACGACAGCCTGGAAACAGGCTGAATGCTAACGAAACTACCATAATCTTTAGAATTTCTGAAAAATCCAATTACGGAGTCGAGCATGAAGAGCTTCCAGACCGTGATGGAAGTTTCGTGCGGAGAAAAACTACAGTGATCCAGGGACCATTCAGTGATTTGTCATGGCCGTGTAGGGGTAGTGCGAAGGGGCGAGAAGGGCGATTCAGGAATTAGACACACCAATGGCATGGGTACGTCGGAAAAAGAGGCAGCCAGTGTTTTGAAAAATATCTTGGTTCGGGTTCCCACGACACGGTTTCGTCTCGCCAAGCACAAAGAGCCTATAAATTATAGAAGTCGCCCAAGTAATTTTTGCCAGAATTCGACGGGGGCAACTCTGGCCGCACCTTTCTCCTCGCGACGTGTTAATTTATCGATTGCGTTCGGATAAGCGAGCGATGCTGATTGCGATCGTTCATTTGTTGCTGGGGAATTACGCGCTGAACAATGCCGTTCGTGGATTTCGATCGTGAAGGACAGCACTGCGTTGTTTAATCGTTTTCAAGTGAACTATTGCACAAAATGCACAAAAATGAATTAAAAAAAAATACTGTTACATTAACGCCAACCTATTGAAATTATTAAGATACAAAATACCATTTTATTTAACACCTAGTTATTGTTGAAATTTAGATAGAATATTTTTATTTTAAAGTTTAACCCTTTGCACTCCGAATTGTTTTTCAATTTTGTTGCCAACAACTCCCTGCTATTTTAAGTGTTTTGTTTGAAATTTTCTTCAAAGAACAGTTACTTGACCGGTACTTGTTTTAAACAATTTTGTTTACTAATTATTAGACTCCAGATGTTTATGCAAAATAAAAAGTTTGTGCATCAATTGCAGGACGCAGTAGCTAAGTATCAATTTATATTCTTCATTAATAATTTTAATGTGGTGAAAACAATATATTAATACCCTTTTAATATTTTCGCTATTTTAAATTGCACTCGCTCATTTTTGTTATAAATGCATAAAATCCGGAGTCTAGAAATTATATGAAATATAGCTCTCCAACTTTGTCGTAATTTATATTTGTGGAACTTGTTAACTGAAAGATACGACTTAGATAAATAAAGGAAGAACCAAATACATATAAAAACACGTTTCATTTACGTTTTCCTTTCTCCGATGTCGAATCACACTCGATAAAGGAGTGCAAAGGGTTAACGATGATTATGGGATATGATCAGTCGATATTATAAGAAATACAAATCAGGATTGCTTCGAACAAGTTTCGATTTGTAATTAACACAAATGATTCTATGTCAGGTGAACATATTGTTTGAAAACTGCTGTCTTCGTCTCCCACTTACTATTGATCATTTTATAAATTAATAGCGAATGAAATAAAGAAAAGTACTTACATCCATGTTCCTGGACTAGTCGAGGCAGCGTCGATAAATACTAGTCGTAAAATAATAAATAGAGTGCAGCAAATCGCCATCTTTGTCTGGAAAAGAAATTCAACGTGTGAGCATTTTTCATCATTTTTCTTTCACCCTATTTCTTACTGTAATATTTTCGGACTCATTAAATAATGTCTGCGTTAGGTATTGATGAATATTATGAATCAGAATGTGATACTACACTGCCCGAAATTACCATGAACCCATCTGATTTTTTGGTGAAATCTTATAATTATGTCATAGTAATCAGAAGCTGATGCACGATAGCATTTTAGGATTAATAAAATGAACCATTCACATGATAACATTCATAGATATATTATTTATTTACAGAAAAACGTAAAGTTATATAGTTTAAGAAAAATCGAACTGCCAAATTTCCATAAAGCCACACGTTTTTTAAGTAGATAACATCAAGATTATCGAAAATTTCTTCTACATTTACAAATTAATGCTTAGTATAATTGCCATTTCTTCGAATAACGTCGAAAATTCGATTAGGCATTGATGAAATCAAAGGACGAAGAGTTTCTGCTTCGATAGATGTCCGCTCTTCGTTCACCGCAATCCATACCTCAGAAACAAAGTTGTACTGTTTACAATTGCCATATACTATCCTTGCCATATTAAGACCATCTCCAACAGCTCCATATATTTTGTCGAATTCATCTTATAATTAATTCGACAAATTGGTGCTTTTTATTGGCTCTGAATGCAGCCCAAATCATTAATGGGCCACCACCGATGTTACGACTCATTGCAACATTACTTTCTTTTCTTAAATCGTGCCAGTAGTATTTGTAACCATCTGGCACATCCAAGTTAAACTTTTACTCATCAGAGAAAATGATATTTTCAAATTCTTGTGTCCAGGACATATGTCTTGCGCAAATTCGAGACGATCTCGTTTGTGTCGTTCTTTGAGTGCTGGTTTCTGCAGCATTTTTGTCCATTTGAATCGCCCTGAACTTTTTAAACTTTGCTGCAGCACGCCTCGTTGTTGTAGATGGTCTTAATACCATTTACAGAAGAAATTGAGACTGACAATTTCAGTTTTCAGCATGATAACACCCCAATTCATTCATCAAGACAAACAAAAGAGTGGTTAGACAACAAAAATATGAGGATTTTGTTTGAGAATCTTTGGGGAATACTTGCAAGAAAAGTATCTGGCAATTGTAAACAGTACAACTCTGTTTCCGAGTTATGGATTGCGGTGAACGAAGCGTGGACATCCATCGAAGCAGAAACTCTTCGTCCTTTGATTTCATCAATGCCTAATCGAATTTTCGACGTTGTTCGAAGAAATGGCAATTATACTGAGCATTAATTTGTAAATATAGAAGAAATTTTCGATAATCTTGATGTTATCTACTTAAAAAATGGCTTTATGGAAATTTCGCAGTTCGTTTTTTGTTAAACTATATAACGTTTACCTTTTTCTGTAAATAAATAATATATCTATGAATGTAATCATGTAAATGGTTTCTTTTATTAATCCTAAAATGCTATCGAGCATCAGCTTCTCATTCCTATGACGTAATTATAAGATTTCACCAAAAAATCAGGTGGCTTTATGGTCATTTCGGTCAGTGTGACAGATTGCAACTTTTGAGGACTGAAAAAATGTCTGTTCGTCGACTCATCGCAGACCCACGTACCCGCAAACACGACTAAACTCTAGAACGCAGAAGAGGAGCATTTCAGAAGGTGAATCCGAACGATAATGTTAAGTGCTTCACCCGGTATATATAACCAGTACCTGAGCATACATAAGGTACGCGTATACCAGTTCTGTGGGCAGTAAGCATGCCGAGGACTCGGCTCGGAACGAAAGACACCTAAGTCCAGGCGATTATGGTACATCGATTCGACATTACACCTTGCTCGCTCCTGAAGCGACTCGCGAGACTCCTCGGTTCTTGCTCTCTCAGCCCGAGAGCTGAGAGCTGCACGACTGGTTAATAGAAACTACGGAGTGCTGAGTTACGAGTCACAAACTCTATAACTTTTCATTTTCCGCCGTGTGTTATACCGGGATATGAGAACTACGCGGGCCGATGACTAAGGTCCGCGGTAAACCCGTATTTATGGTTTGCGGATTTTCTCCATTTTTTCGCAGCCTCATCGTTGAGTGATATCGGATCGGCGAATCAGGTAGCCCGAGAGCTTAAACAGCGGTCGACCGCTTAAGAAAATGAGTTGTTCGTTCGAGCTTCCTTCCATTTCATCGTTCACCGATCGAGAATGTCCTTGGGGGGACTCTTCTCAGAGAGGTCGCGTAGCCTAATCGTTCCTTTTTTATCAATTAACAAAATACAAATTGTGAACGTTAATTACAAGGAACCATTTCAGAGTTTCAGATTTCACGATTACAGTGAACCGCATCAACTTGTTTTTTTACTTAAACGCATAAAATCCACAGTCTACGCAACGTGTATTTATGGTTTTTAAAAGTTTATAATTTGCAGCCAAAGGATTCCTCAAAAATCTTTTAATGACCGTAGCAATTGTTGTCGTTAGATTGCGGATTTTATGCATTTATGACAAAAATGGGTACGTACAATTTGAAGCAGTGGACATGTTAAAATTATTTAAGAACATCAATGTTAGTTTCATCTTATTGTCAGTAAGATAATTAAAAGAAGAGTACAATTTTTATTTGGCTCCTGCGTCCAGCAATCAATGCAAACATTTTTACATTTTTTAAACAAAGTTAGTTTACGGTGTAACTCGTTCGGGATCAGATAATGTTCTCCAACAATTTTTAAAGATTAACATTAGCAAGACAAGAATACTTTTAACGATTTCGTGGAACTCATGGCTGGATTCATAAAAAACCCTATACATAATTTTCTTTTTATTTAAAAATTAAAAAGATGTCACGTTTCTAAGTACGAATCAAAATGGATTGTCATCCGAGAGTTAAGAGTCGTTTCCGTCCGAAAATGAAAAAGTTTCAGTCCATTATGGTAGATCGATTCTTGTGTTACACCTTGCCCGACCACGATGGGTGGCTGTTGCTTTCAGGTTTACCTGCTGCGGCTGGTTATGTAGTATGTATCAGCACCACAACGAAGCAACCAGTCATAAATTTTGTAACTTTTGATCCTGTCGTGTTCTCATTTCAGGTGGCCACTCAGCATATTAAACGTGTTTACAAACGGGAGCTTTTTAAAAAGAAGGGAACGAGGCTGCATCAATCAAGAGATACTAAAGGACCGCTTCGAAAGGTTGTCAAACCATTAAATATAGCTATAAATGCAATATCGACTCCTTTGTTCTTCGTAAAGCGAGAGGTGATGAATTGAGGCAGCTCAACATGTTGATTGATGATTAGGGGTGTTATTTCTGACGTAGCATAATATGGATGTATCAAAAATAATTATTTGAAATAATGTTTTCTTTTTATATACATTATATTGTATAATATAATATAACATATAGGTTTTGCACTCCGAATTCACCCTTTTGTAAGTCAAATTCAACCTTCTGGAAATCAATATCACCCATTAAGAATATTTAAAATTAATTATTTATTTATTTAGATTCAATTATATATTTATTTAGACACATATGAACGGTGTCATTACTGCGAGCGAAACGTAAGACTCAATACTCAATACTCTTCATTAAATACATATGTATGTACTTTCATTTCTTAAATTTATTAATCAGAAATTGGCTACAATGAATGTACATATCTACATACAGTTTTCATACATAACAAAGTTAATGAATTGCTAATTACTTCTACGTAGGTATTTGACGTACATCTTTGGAATATATAAAATTTTGAACTTCGTAACAATTAATTCACAATTATTTGTAAAAGGTTGATATTGATTTGCAAAAGGGTGAATTTGCAGTGCAAAACATGTGAAAGGTTGAAATTGCTTGGTTGAATTTGATTTGGAAAAGGTTAGCACTCGAATGGCGACTCTGAGGCGTCACTAAAAAATTGCTGTGAATTCAAAATATTGTTTACGCTATTTAATATATCCGTATCTAATCAATTACTAAACGTTTAGGTATTGTATACGAGGTGTTATACCAATTTCGTATCTGTAAAATTTCAAAAATCATAAGGAATGGAAATATTCTGGTTCGGAAGAAATGTTTCATTTTCGAGTTAAAACAGCTACGAGTGCAAAGTGTTAAAATTTTCTGCAAAAGGGTGAATTTGATTTGCAAAACTTGTAATAGAAATTATATTTACACACATAATATGTACACACATACATATTATATACCATTTCATACTCTTCATGCATTGAGCAGATAAAATTCAAAGCCGCGAAAAGATCAAATATGAATTAGAAAAATGTCAATTCCTAATCATCAAAATGCTTGTTCAATCAATTGTCCTAATGTTAAAACATTTACGAAGAGAGGTTCCCCGTTTCGCGTTTCAACAGGCACCTATTCAAAAGTTCTAGACCTGTTCGCAATGGCTGCTTCCAATAAACGGTTCGAACCGATCTCGAAGCACTGGTTGGCAGCCGAAGTGTTAATAGGCTTCCGGTAGGTAAATTGTTCGCGATACATATGCAACAATCAGATATGTAATAGATTAGACGCGAACGATCGTGGAAGCGGAGTTTCACTCGGCGAGTACCCACCTTGGAAATATGCTGGTACACATCTGAAACACCCTGTATGTCCGCGTTTATCTAGCCCACGCGATCAGGCAGAATATTAGCCGGTATATAAAATGCATTTGTGATCACGACAGGAATGTAAATGGCGTACTTCAGCACGTCTCTCGCGGGGCCAGCCTCGAATTATCAGCAATAAAGTATCTCGCTGGCGTGTTGAACAAGACATGACCGGCGGTAGTGCAAGCACCGCTACATTTGTTGCTGAATGAGCTGGTCCGCGACGCTGATCGTTGATCCTGGCGCAGCTGGATGATACCACGCTGGTTATAATGAACGTAAAAGATCGTTGGTCCAATATTAAAGGTACGCGTGACGTTCCGCGCGCAATAAAACCGAACAGACCCGTGCAGTTTCACGGAAACTCGACTCGGTGATAATTAGGTGCGATCCTGCGCGGGGTCGAACCTCGGAACGCCATAAAACCCGCGACGCGCTTTCCCCGTTTGTAAAGGACAGTTTAAACCCTTTTATTATTGGAAAGTATTAATTAATATAATTTTATTAACGCTATACAACACGGACGCTGCTGCAGAAAATGAAAAAGGACCATGCCCGCCGTACCCGCGCGGAAACTTTTCAGCGAAGCGAGTTTTAGCATGATCGCCGGCGAGATGCTATCTGTGCGCATGCTGAGGCGAATCAACTGTTGCAACCTGTTTTCTGCGAGAGTGTTATAGATATTGTTTTCACTTTTTTAATTGAACGGGACTAGATTACTGTGCGCTGTTCTGCAGCGCCTTACGGAGCGAGGATTTTCGTTAATGCTGCAGAAGAGATTACGTGTGGAAATATCAACGATAACTAAAAATACGATTGCGATTGAACTCTTCTTATTTTGTGAGAAAAGGACATACACGAAAGAAATTGTTTTATTGGATATTGAATTTATTACTTGAAACATTCAATGGATTATATGTATATCTATTATGTCACGAGACTGAAATTCTCCAATCCAGGAGTAAATGATTATTTTTCAGCCTTGGTTTAGCTCGGTTTATAATAGTTACTCTATTATCTTACACTTGCATTCATTCATGCGTCAATCATTCATCCATTTTCAGTTGCACCTTATTATGTTATCAGTAGACAGCGGATCTTTACGCAAAATAAAAATTGTCTACCTGAATTGCAACAGACTGGAGTAAAATAGAAATTTATTTTCTCTCTTAATGTGCTTAATAAGTTGGAAATAATGTAACAGTATTTCTAAATTCTTCGAATGTTTTCACTGTTTTAAATGACAAATGCTCATTTTTGTCATAAATGCATAAAATCCGCCGTCTAGTTATAAGACTACTTTTGATACTATTATCATTTACATTCATTATTTCCCTCTTCCTTTCCCGCTGCTTATTTATTAATCGAAGAATAGTTTTATAATTTCATCGAATCAAAGCTAGTTCTACGTACATACACGTAGAAGATAGTGTTTGTGTAAAATAAAGCAAATTTCGTGCAAATTTTTAACATAAATTATGTCCCAGATACGAGATCTTGAGACCACTGATGAGTTCGATTAGTTTAGTTAAGATGTTTTCTGTGGAACAATTTTTTACGCTCTAAAGAAACAAGCATTCTTTTCGTTAACCCTTAGAGCACCGTGGGCGGATACGATACGATAAATCTTGATTTACTGCCACACAACCCTGTAGTTTCGAATGAAATATTTTTTCACCAACTGTCATGGAAAGATTTCGAAATCTTGCGTTGATTACGTTTGAGTGATGCAGAAATTAAAAATTATCTACCTAGGATTTTTGGTATATTTATAACAAAATTGGATGCGTAAATTTCGAACAGTGCTACAACTTGTTGAAATGATTAATCCTGTATCTTGATATTAATGCAGACCATTTGCATTTTGTCTAGTCATAATTACTCATTTTATAAGAAATATATTTTATATTCGTATTGATCGATAATCCTGTTGATTCGGTAGAACAATCTGCAGAATCGAAAGATTGAAACTCTAGAAGTCAACTATGTTTTGACCAACCACTCAATAGCTGAAGAACAAATAGAAAGTTCCGTGTACAACACTTGTTATTTTAAATAAGCATCAGTCTTATGGAGTACTACTTATCGTTAGCTGCTTCCCGTTCCGTAGTCCAAGCCTTAAGAACACTACTCTTGGTGTTATGATAAATAGCACCTTAACATTTAGAGGTGCATACGTTGTGTGCACTCGAGTGAGTGGCTATAGTTGCAATTGCTCATTTATGAAACACGGTAAATCTTAATCTGCAAGGTAGACATCGCGTTTTAACAAATTCTTAACCTAAATTAATGTTTTACAAAAGTGATAGCTCACAAACATTTAGGATATAGGATAAAAGCGATAATACATCAGAAATAATTGACATAAAATAATCATCACCACGTTAATAATAATTATTATTTGTTTATTTCAGCCTCGTGGCTATGAAATGGACTTTACACTTTCCTAACTAAAATAGTTTGCACTATAATTTGAAAACATAAAATGTTAAACTATTTTTCAGGGACCAAAAATGACAGTCATTCTACAATTTTCTACGATAAACATCATTAATAAAAAGTTGATTATTATTGAAATTTAAGATAATGTACACAAAATATAAAGAAAACAATTCGAAGAACAGAATGATTACCATTATTTGTAACCAATACGATTTTAGTCGATGAAATACTTGTTATTCTACGACTTCTTCTCTTTTTGGTTATAACAGTTGTGGTCCCTGCTATTTTTAATTGGATATACAAAAAGACATTTCACGCGGATGTGTCTTCGGCGTGGTTCTAATTAAAAACAGAAGCAAAAGTCGGCACATGTACTGACGAACGATCTTTACGATGAAATGCACTATATGTATACAAAGAGAGAAGCGTGGAATTAACGTAATAAGTTAAACATATTTCCATGTCTTTAGTACAGCCGCTAGGCGTGTAAAGAAGCTCTGCAGCAGCCCTCCCTGCCGCCACCTGACCAGGAAACATTATCGTAACTTCACTGCCGATAAACCTACTGAAATTCTGCGATACAAGCTCGCCGGGCTATAGGTTCTCCAGCAACGTGGAAAGCCCTGGCTTTGGTACAACTGAACGTTAACATCGCTGTTTAATTTCTCTTAGAGGCGTAATTACGTACGTGATTCCTACGCATAAACTTGGGTACGATAAAACATTTCTGCACTAGTTGCAACACACTGGAACGAACAGTGTTCTTCCTTTAACAGTTTTGATAAATTAATACTACTTACTACATTCTTTTAATCTCAATACTGTTTTCACCTACTCATTTTTCTCATTGCAGTCTAGAACAGTTTTTAATAGAGAAACAATTTTTTTATCGTAACAATGTTTTTAAAGAATAGTAAAAGAGCTTCCAAATACATTATTTTGTTTAGAAAATATACACAATTGTAATTTTTCTGTATGATCATAATTAAGTACAGTTTATAAAAGAAGAAGAATTTCAAGGAATACTTGTTTGTTATAGAATTATAATGGAATTTCGTCGTTTCATCATTATAGAACGTCTATATTTTCATCCGTTCGAAGACCAGGTTTTCGAGCTTTTTAAACTTCCAAGATCAACATGCTCGTTCAGATTTTCCTGTTTAGGTATTGAATCGAGTGCTGGACCAATTTTAATTTTATAATAAATAACAGGATTCTCCTTGTTGACGCATCCTTTGTATCCCGACGCCGCGAGATTATCCAGACAGATGATCCTAAAACGACTGTAAAACTTTACGAGATGATGTTCCGGCATCGTCACCGTCTTGACAACGTTCGCTTTTTATCGTTCTAACAATGACCATCGTTTATATTTTTTGAAGTGCATCGCGCCAATTGGGGAAACGGCGCAACAACTTTTATACGCCGCATCTTTTAGGGTTATCTCGCGACGTCTCATACTTGTGACATCTTTACTGCCAAACCTCTAAGAAGCTACGAAGCTGAATGTGAGAAGATTTTAAAAGGACATATACGTGATAGCGTTTATTGTGTTATGTGGTCACTGTTGGTCTGGAGCGATGAATATAAAGCTTGCCGGTTCTGATAAAATCAGGCGATCGGACGAGACCAAGATGGAGAATCGTTTAGAATTTTACAGAAATCGCGCGCGTAGTTGATGTTCATAGAAATTGTTTCCTCCCTTGAATAAAGTGATCTCTTAAAAGGTCTTTGTGTAAATATTTTAATAAAATCCGTTTAGTCTTCTACAAAATGACGTTCTTTTAAAAACGACCTGAATAGTTATACAAAATAAGCTAAAAGTCTAAAAAAAGTTAATATGCCTGCTGATATTTCACCTTTATTATCTTGAAACAGCATAGAATGGTAGGAGAAAATTAATGTAACAATTTTCAGCCTGAAACTCTGGAAAGTCTCCGAATTTACAGATAATATGAAATACAACCTTACAGAACATCGTAGAAAATTTGTAGTGTTGACATAAGGATTGATGAATTTCTATTAATTTTGATTGAAAGTCTATTAATCGGCTGTTTAACGACTGATGCAGAAGTTCCACAATTTCCTTATAAACAATTCGAGAAAAAATTGCTCCACCGTTGATCTTCGATTTAAAAAAGACTGTTGCAAAATTGCACCCTTTTGGCAAGTCAAATACACGCTTTTGCAAATCAAATACACCCAATTGCAAACCAATGTCAACCTTTTACAAATAAAGTATTTTTAAGTAAGTTTTTATACAAAAAATCGAATCAAATGTGAATTAATTGTTAAGAAATTCAAAATTTTATTTATTGCGAAGATGGACATAAAAGACTTATTTAAAAGTAATTGCTATTCATTAACTTTGTAATGTATTCAAACTGTGTGGAGATATGGATATTCATTGTAGCCATTTTCTGATTAATTTAAGTCTTGGGTTCCCCTCGCAGTAATGACACCGTTCACGCGTGTCTAAATAAATATATAATTTAATCTAAATATAATAATTAATTGGAAATCAAATCAAAAGGATGAAATCGATTTGCAAAAAGGAGAAATTTTGATTTGCATAAGATTCAGTTTGACTTGCAAAAGGGTGAAATTGATTTGCAAAAGGTTGAATTTGACGTGCAAAAGGGTGAACTCGGGGTAAAACCCATAGAATGTTAAATAATGTGATGAGTATTTTCAGGATTAGTGAATTCACGAGTTTGCATGCTGCAGAATCCAACTGATCCATCTGGATCGCAATAGTGCGCGATTCCGAGTCCAGGTCCGCCTACAATCGTGGGAGGTTGATTTTACAAACCGGCTTCGAATGTTGAAAAAATATCTGGGCCACTTTGCGCCTGGATAAACGCGTATCGTTATTTTCCAGGCAGGGAAAAGGTGTTCATCATTGAATCAACTTGTCGGCGACGAGTCAGCCAGCGCTGATTTTCAACAGGAGCGGGTAGGACGATGACTTGAGTCCTCTTGAGGCTGTTCCCGGGCTTAGGGACGGGCCCCACGCACACAAATTCATTTCAGATATACAAACACATAGGATGTGCCATGAGAGTCGTGGCTGCCAGGCTAGCGTGGAGAGTGTAGAGTGTAGAGTGGAGTGAAGAGAAAGGAGTGCTCGCGCGTTTGAGGACTCTCGATGAAGGAACAGAAGAAAGAGAAAAGGAAAGAGACGAATAAATAGCAAAATAAATTGAGGGACAGAGAGAGAGAGAGGGTGGAAGGGTTGACAGCGAATAAAGAATTTACGAAAAAGTATTTTTCAAGGATAAAAAGACCAGAGGAAGGACGAAGGACAAAACAAAGAATAAAGGTTAATGACGTTCCATAGGGGACAGAAACTGCAGAAAGACGAAGCACGATCGTGAAAAGGGACCTTCAAAATCTTTAGCAATTTATTATAAACGATAATGTATTAATTAACAGCGGTTGTTTATTGGCGATAGCTTAATAACTTCTAAAAATCACAGGCGCCTTTACAATCTTTTCAGATTGTTGCTCAGAAGAAAATTGTTAAGCCTCTTTCAAGATATAATACATTTATTAACGAAGGCTTTCGAGTACACATCCATTTCCCTGTACAAACCAATTCAGAGATTTGTTGATTATTCATAAACAGCTGAAATACCTTCTACTATAATTCATAACAAATTAATGAATCTTCAACATGGCGGGTGAAAGATTTCAATTGAAAGTAGAATTACAATTGATTCGCTCCGAGGGCTATGAAATATAATTTATACATTAATTATACAATATGTAGATTGTGGATTTTATGAATTTATGACAGGAATAAGTGCAATTTAAAACAGTAGAAAAATTTAAATAACTGAGGAATATCGATTTTTTAATGACTACCTGGCTGCACTCTCTTACATTACATATTACATTGATGTGGAAATTTTTTATTTCACATAAAGATCCGCAAATTATCTGTTGCTTCCTTCTCCGGAGTAGTGACAAGGGTAATTTTCACAATTTGAGCATAATCACACCAAGGGACTCTCGCTCGACGTTCCATATTCAAAAGGGGATTAAATGGAAAAAGTAGAAGCGAATAAGTTGGAGAAAATTGGCTATGGCTACATGCAATCAAGCAATCAAAGGGAAAATGGAGAACAACGTTAACAGACTGTGGATGTCCACGTGAATTCACGTTTCCAAGAACCGATCGATCAAATCCGGAATTAGACAGAAGCTTGCTCTCCCGGCAAATGGTTTTGGTAGATAGGTTAATATGAAATCAGTGTTCGATTTTATGAACATTGTTATTTTCTTATAGATGCGCGAAGACGCTCTGGTCATCGAGAACGAGGTGGTGAAAATAAGTAAAGGAAGAGAGGAAGAACCGTGAAAACGTAAAAAACATGCTGATACAGTTCAGTCGATGACTGCCAATAAAATGATAATAGAGAAGTAAAACCTCCGCGCGAGGAACACGCAATTACTTAGTGCAAATTGGACGAGATTAGCCATGGAAATGAAGAAGAGCGATAAACACGGCCCTGAATAAATTAAATGATTAACGATTACGATCGGCCGAGGCGATTAACACCGTAATGGCGGGATCGTTGAATAAAAAATCGCGTTTACTACCGACTAATGACGGTCGCCTGATTTTTCTCTGTCAGCAACGTTCACTGTTCACTGAGCAGCATCTTCCGAATAATAATACATATATGTATAATGGCGTGCAAGAAGAGATACAACGTTTGACGCGGTACTGAGTCAGCCGTTGTTGAGGTGTTAAATAAGATAAGAAGAAGAAAGGATCTTTTTGCGTATGCGCGTTCGTGATATAGAAACGTTCTCTGCGATGGAAGGACGCGAATCAAATTCGCGGAGACAAAGCTGAATGACATAATGGATCAAGATGAACCATAGATGAAAACGAAACGAAAAGACAACTCTTGCTTTTGATATTATCTATAATTGGGTTTAAGATTAATATTGCTCATTTTAGCGTCTTGAACCCGCCCTCGTAACTGAGCATTGCATACGAAATAGTTGCACAAGGCGTAACTGAAAGCTGCAAAACTGAAAAACCAAAATCCAAAGTTTAAATTAAATTTATTTAATTTCTTACCTTTCTGTTAGAAGCAAATATAAGTTCCACAAATATAAATTACCAGAAAGTTTGAGAGCTACATTTAATATAATTAGTAGACTGCGGATCTTTGTGCAAAATAAAAAATGTTTGCATTGATTGCAAGAGACAGGAGCCAAGTAAAAATTTCATCCTTGTTTTAATTATCTTATTAAGGTGAAACTCGTATACTGGTGGCCTTAAATCTTTTTAATATTTCCTCTGTTTTAAATTGTGCGTAACCGTTTTTGTCATAAATGCATAAAATCCGCAGTCTAATAATTAGTAAACAAAATGTTTAAAGTAAGTAGCAGTGAAGGAACTGTCCTTCGAAGTAAATTTCAACTGAAACACTTAAAACAGTAGGCAGTTTCTGGCAATAAAATTGAAAAATAATTCGGAGTGCAAAGGGTTAAAAGTTCTTATACGAACCGTATTTTTATTTCGACAAAGAGAACCGTTCGATTTCCGAAAAAGCGCAAAAACAGTTGCTCGTTCGACAGGTACATAACTTCGAAATCGAAATCGATCGATGCTACCACGTGTCTCGGCGCCAATGAAAGTTTATCATCTCGACCACATTCATTGAACAGCGCCAAATGCCATCGTGTATATCGATTCCTTCCTAACGAGATCCTGTTACCGGCACTGACAACTTCAATGCGTGCGCCGCGTTAAATCCACAGCACCACGTAAAAATCGCCGATGTTCTACTTTCTAAGGGCACTCGCGTTACTTTCGCAGGCTCTAATTGGTCGAAACAGGGGGGAACTGTTGTCGAAAAAAAATAAGACTTCTTTGTTTATGCTGCTTCAACCGGTGCTTGGACTATTTGCCGCAGAACCTGTACAGTTTGCAATGCTTGTTCGTTGCATTCCTTTCCGTACATGGTGGAAGTGGTTGTTTGATTGTAAATAAACAAACGGAACAATCCGTGACGAAGAAACAGGTGGTGGGATAGAATTTCAAAGTTATCGAAACTGTGATGAAAGTAGATGGATCGTAGCCACGATCTTTGATATTTGTATATGCGCTTTTAACCAAGTTTGTGCAACTATCGAGGTTCTACCGTAGATCATTTGTCAATTATGTGTACAAACGTAAAGACCGTAGAGTATTTTATCTGAAACCTTGTACATATGTATATCTATCTCAGGGAACAAAATATTACTGGAGACTCTAAATAAATTTTGTGCAATTATCGAGGTTCTACCCGTAATTCGTCTCACGTGTACAGAAGTTCATGTAAAAATGTTGTCTTTGTCTAAAACCTTGCATCTCAACGAAACAAAATATTACCGAAGAGATTTCACAAATACCTACAGAAAAATCGTGTAAAATATTTTGTCCAAAGCCTTGCATTTCAAAGGAACAAACTACTAATAATAATATAAGTATAATAAAAATAAATATTAGTGTGTGTAAGTTTAAAGTAATTTTGAAATAAAAATGGAATGGCAATAGTTTCCAATTCTGCACGAACAAATTCCAACTTGAATAGAAAATTGACACGCACAAACGCGAAAAAGAAAACCCGTTTACGTTTTCCATAAAAATGTGGTCCAATATTAGTATTTTCTATATTCATAGCATGTATATGTAAATATGCGAGATTGTAAAAATAGACACGAGGTGGGGTATATTAGATAAATTTGATCATAAATATACGGGTTCGCGTAAGGACTGCGGGTAAAAGTATCTCAATGTCATTTTGCATAGTTGTAGCTCTCCCGTGTAATCGTGTCGGGCCGAGCTTGTAAACGCAAATGTGTTAATAGCGGTACTAACGTGTTAATAATAAAAGCAAGGTAAAATTATCGGAGGGTTAATTATTATAGTCGATTAAACCGATTAAACGATTACTTACCAAACCGGGTGTATCCAACGTCATTAAGGTCGAGGTAGTTACTGCCGTGGCAAGATCAGGCACCGTTTCACTTTTTATCGGCAAAAGGCACCGCCGCACTTGCTTTTTAAATTAGTATCGATAACAACGGCCTCGTTGGTATACATTCATCGAATCGTTCTCTGGATAGTCTGTTTTATCAGCGAGTCGATCATTTTTCACGTGGTGCAGTTCATGTCGCATTTTGCTCTCAATTCGCCGACGAAAAGTTTCTCTTGCTTGCTCTTCCCTCTGCCATCAACACTTTTATCTCTAACAATAAGTCAATTCTAGACATTCCCTGCCTCAACGCAAACTTAGTTATTCTCTAATGAAAATACAATATTGAGATCTTTTGGTCGCATCGAAATCGAAGCTAATTTACCACTTTCAAAGAAATTATTTCATCAGTCTTCCGTTTCCGAGAAGAAACGCGGCAACTTCGCCGATATTTTGTGAACAAAACCGTGCGCTGGAACGCGTAACCAGTATTGTTAGAGGAAAATTATAAGCTTCCAGTAAAAAATGGGAAACTAGTTTTCATGCTAATGCCAGAGCCCTAACGCCGAAGCACGTCAAGACAGGAAGTCCTTTCAAGCACACAATCGAAACGAACTGATTTTTTTCGACTCTCGGTTTCAAACTACTCCGGTTTCACTTTCACGGTGCACACGGTAAAAGAACTGCTCGGGGGGGGGGGGATAATATTCTACGGAAACATCGATTACCATCAGCCGAATAAACGGAGCTACAATTAGCGAAATCTAGGATGTGCCATTACCGTTACTCCAGCTTGACGATGGTTTTTCACGAGACGCAATCGAGCCGCGACCGAGGATGCTTTTCCACGAGATTGCAAGGTACGTTTGGTCGTGTGTCATCGCGGTGGTTAAACGTTCGTCCTTTTATTAGAATCGCGACGGAGGAACAGCATCGACAGAATTCCCAGGACGATCTTTCATAGTGATCCGGAGCGATATCGAATCACGAGACGTCTCGCAACGATTCCGCGCTGTGTACGTTCGGCATTAATGGCAGAGTGTTTGTCACCTGTTCGTCAAGCGAGCACATTTTCATTCCGATTCGTCCGGCGAGCACTCGAAACGAAACACGAAGAGATCTCTGTCATTTCTGTTCGCCGGGGCATCGTTGTCGATCGGTGGCCGCGTTTTCTCGACCTTCTTCGGGGCATGTCATTCTCATCGAACACGAAGATCGAATGTCACCGAGACCACTACGCCGAAAACCACCGTTTTGCCCGGTAGATCACAGAGTCCAGCCGATCTCCTGTAAAAGGACGAAGATCCTAGCGGGACGTCTTGTCAAAGTCCTGTTTACCGTTCACCATGGGCCCGGAATCGCTACCGAGAAGAGTTTCAAGGGAGCCGAACCATATTTGGCACGCGAATTCCGCCGTCCGAGGATTTTCCGAGATCGAGAATCGCCGGTTTCCACGGTGTCCGATTAGGATCGAGGATCAATGAATGCCGGTGCTTCGGCGAATCGGCTCTTCGAGCATCCTGAAGAAACGGTGATGCCTCGTGGCGATCGGACAGGGACCAAGGTACACTACGAAACCGACTTGGACGACGTGTAACTGCGGAATGGTCGCAGAGTGCAGGCAGAATCCACGAGACCGTGGTACGTTTCGTTCTCTCCCGCCGCCTTGTCTCTCCTGCACACCACACGATCGGTCTCTCCTACTCGCTTCTCCCGAAGAGGGAGCCCTCCCCGCCCCCCGACTAGTGATGGCCTCAACGCAACTCGAAGCCTCGGGAAAATTTGAAATAGTTTCTCCGATCGTATACCTGACGCTCTTTTTGCCCGACTCCTCTCTGCACCGTTTTTCTAAGGAGATTTTATGCATTTATGACAAGAATGAGTAGGTGTATTTTAAAGTAGTATACACGTTACAAGGAATTAAAAAATTCTATTATACTATTTTGAACCTATCAAAATAAATTCCATTTCACTCCAATTTGTCGCAATTCGGATAGAACATTTATATTTTACATAAAGATTCTAGCATATAAATCTAAAGTATCATAAAATACGAATACATTAAATATTTATTTTTAAAACATAGCACATCGATTCTGTCACGTGCTCCAATTTAAGCAGTTTCAAAATATTAACTTTTTCCTCTATCTATTTCCACTGTCGAGAAATATTTTAAACATATCACTTACAACATAAGAATAAAATACTCTTTAAAATACGTATGAAATATATATTTTAGATTGTAAAAATAAAAATATTTCATTTTATACTATAGATCATAAAAATATTTTATTTGAAGTGAATATTGATTTTATATACTGGAATGACAGAGATATCAGTAATTATTAATTATGTAACATTATATCACAATTCAAATATTTTTATCTATAACAGATACGCGTGCAATTATTATTTCTATTTTCGATTTTACAATGATTCGTAACAATATGTTTCTCATTAACACATTAACACTTTGCACTCCGAATTTTTCAATTTTCTTGCCAACTCCCTACTATTTTAAGTGTTTCATTTGAAATTTACTTCAAAGGACAGTTCCTTAACTGCTACTTATTTTAAACAATTTTGTTTACTAATTATATGAAGTATAGCTCTCAAACTTTGTTATAATTTATATTTGTGGAATTTATAATCGTTTTAACTAAAAAATAAGACAATTAAGTAAATAAACGAAGAACTTATTTGCATTTCTCTTTCTCTGATGTCGAGTCACACTCGACAAAGGAGTGCAAAGGTTTCGTGATGTCAATAACATATATTTGTCTTATCCTATTCCCTCTGTTTAATATTCTTTCTGTGTACACCGAATCGGGCCGCCTCTGTTTACGGATCAATCAATCAATCAAATAAATTTCGCAAATGGGGCGTGCGAGAATCCAGGAGAATCTTCACACTTTCTCTACCGATGGTTATCCAACAGTCTGTTAAAACTGACTAATTAGCAGCCAATTTACTAATCCCTTATTCAAGTCTCCCCTGGAAACTTGAATTATATTAATCGAGATATCTTCTCGATGTAATGGAACTCTTTCATTGTTATTCGACTGCAGATTTCACGAGTACATATTACAAAAATATTGTATATCCAATATATTATATTAGGTTGTCCCAAAAGTTTCTTTCGGAATGTGTTCCTTTAATGTTGCTAATTAAATACAAACAATGCGATAATCTTTATGTTAACGTTTTAGTACTTCCTACCATGAATTTTCATTATATGCATGAATCGAAAACCAACTTTTGGGCAACCCATATATTCAATATATTCGCTTCCTTTGTTTGTGGTAGTGTTTTGCGACGAAGCGACGACCTCATCACAACCAGAACGAACAATATTTATTAATGAAAATGATGAATTTATTTATTCATCCGTGCACACTGCAGAGTTAACTTCTGTTTCATACAATTGACTTGAATTTTATTTTGCGTAACGATCCCTAGTTATTGGGAACCAGCATATGTTCGCGCGGTTCTCTGACTAGAAATGAATTATTTACTAATAATTTGCACGTGTGTGTAATGCATAAAGTTAGCATCAACAGAAAGTTACATTTACGTCGGTAATATACGTACATGCAACTTTAAATTGCTTCGATATTCCGTTATTGATATGAACCCCTTAAAAAAGGGGAAGGAAAAAGTTAGAAACTCGTGCTTCCTCGCTTTATGAGTTTAGGGTTGGAAATACATCAGCGAAGAAAGTTTTATCCCACTCTCTTTGCAGCCCTGATCTGTTACCTTGTGATTACGATCTTTTTTATCCGCGTCAAAATTCATTGCCAATAACAGCTGCGCGAATAAGTTACTAACTCTTTTCTTGTGAGTAGAACTTGCGATTTTAGCAATGGAGGGATGCACGAGCTTGTAGAACGTTGGGGAAGGGTGATGAAAGTCAATGGTGAGTATATCGTTAAATGAAACTGTATTTTAAAAAAATGAATGTTGAAGTATTAATATTATTGAAAGCTGTGGAGATTGTTTTTAGTGTAGTCATCGAGGAAATCTATCGATAGGTTGTGGGATAAAGTGACGACTATCGAGGGTAATTGGGCCGGCACGCACGGCACACAGCAGCATCCTCGAAATTGTTTGAAAACTCGCGATGCGGCGAAAACTAAATGCCCATCACTACCCTCGTCGAAACCCGCCGGCTGTTTCTCTCCCCTGCTTCTCTCTGCCTTTCTGTTTCTTTCCTTCCCCTCTCGCCGCTCTATGGCTGGTTCATTGGTTCATCGGTGCACCGGTCCGGGCTCCGTATTCTTCTCTCTAATTATACCGTTACGTGCAATCGCTCGTGTCAATTAGCAGCTCCTTTCTTCCTGCCCGAATGCAACCCCTTCTTTCGCGGAGGACCCCGGAGGATCTTGATTTGACTCTGCCTGCTCCCCCACTCCCCACCCCTCTACCAACGGATCAGGAGAAACGTAGGGGTGGTTTTTTGGTTCCATCGACGATTTTCTATTTTTTTTTTCACCCCTACATACCGGAACCTAATAATTTTTACAGAACGTGGAAGAAAAAGGATACAACCATCGCCTTTAAACGTTGCCTCCCTTTAGAATGAAGCTGGGTCATTAGTGAGAAAAGCAGAGAACTGCTCACATCGATGAACACGATAAACCACTTTTTTGCGTGTAAATACGTTCTGGTCGGATAATTACACCGGTTCATTGAGAAGTTACTCTCGCCATTGTTAACGACTCGGATCGAACGAAGCACCTGTTTTATACTTTGCAAGTGTTCGCAGAAACAGCAGACAGGCCGATTAATTAAAACGATGTGTTTTTCGGAACTACAATTTTACGAAAGAATTTTATTGTTTTACTGCTAGACAGAAATTCTTTGACATACTAATGTAAAATGTATTTGTTGTATTATTATAAACCTGTATGAATTATAATACATTCTGAAAATTATACGTATAAATTGATTTACGAATTATAAACGATCAAAAGTGGTAAAAATTGAATAATTTTTCATGATTCTCGGCCCTTTTTACCACTTTTGATCGTTTATAACTCGTAAACCAATTAACCAAATTCAACAAAATTTTCAGAGCGTATATAATTTATACGAGTTGACCAAACACACCTTTTAAATTTTCTTCATTGACCCAGCCAGAAAAGTTGTAAAAATCAATTTTTACTATTGTTTATCACAATTCCGACGAAATGCATTTTTGCAACATATTTCTTAGAAGTCATTTACTAAAACTAATTCTTCTAGCCTTACAGGGAAATTGAAGTCGTTTGGTCCATTCATAAAAAAGTTATTATGATTTAAAGTGTGTGGAAACAGTTATGCTGTATTGTGCGGCCAAAGAACAAAGTAAAACTGAACATTTCATAGTAATCTTTCTTGGAATTGTTCTTGCAGAGTGTCGCATTAATTATCTCAGTTTTCCGCGCGTGTTATATTCACCTAATGTACGCCTTTTCGGACCCTGCGTTGTGTTGTTTATTGGAATTCCAACGTTACTCAAACGACTCTATAACCCTCGGATTCGTGCGCGCAGCATCACGAAGGAAATACATTATATCTTGTTAAACGAGCCGTGTTCCCTGCACGTTCGATTAATGCTTTGCAAGAAGAGGCGTTTATTTGCCGGAATACTGACTGTAATTCTTCTTTCTGCCCCTTAATTATACCGTTACGTGTGATCGCCCGCTTTAATTAACACCGTTTTTCCTTCCCGGTTTGGATCGAGCTTTTCGTATATCCCCGATAAATCTCGCAACTTATCCCCTAGATCTTCCTCCTTCAGGAATGAACATTACCGTCGATTAGTTCAGGGATTAATGACGGCTATCGAGTGTAACAATCAGATTTATGTCGGAATTTTACGGACATAGGCTAGTGAAATCCTTCTGTCATTCTACTAAACATGAACACTATGTTTGATGGAACGCTATTTCACTTTGAAATAACCATTTTCTCTTACTTAGTACTAAGTTAACCGTTTGCACTCCTTTGTCGGGTGTGACTCGAAATCAGAGAAAGAAAAATGTAAATGAAACGGGTTTTTATATGCATTTGGTTCTTCCTTTATTTATTTAACTTTTTATGTATAATTGAAATTGAAAAATAGTTCAAAGAGCAAAGGGTTAATCAGTCTTCTACCAATCAATTAATTATTTATTCGTTCCATATCCTAGCCGTGTGAGAATCTCAAAAATAAACAATGGGTTTATATGCAAAATAAAAATGGTTTAAGTCGATCGTAAAAGATAAAAGATGGAAAATGTATAATTCTTCTTTCAATAATTCTAGCAAAAATCGAAAACAACGTAGACATTTTATAAAATTCCCCTTACCTCTTCACAGTTTCACTTGTCGTTCATCCATTTTGCTACGAATGCATAAAATCCGCATTCTAGTCAGGAAACGAAATTGATTAGCTTGTACATTTTCAGTTTCTATGATCTCATAATTGATGTCATAAGCTCTCGTTAATCCTAAATCGTTTCTACAGCCACCCGATAAAGTTCTTGAACTACGACGATCTCTGTATTAGCCAGAAAGGAAGTCGTGCACAAAAGGGCCGGAACGGGGAAGGCAATTTTCCCAGTGAACAACTTGAATGGAGAGCGACTGATATTTAAAATTCTTCCGGTTGGCCGAATTCGTTCAGACATTGATAGGACAGCGATAATTATACCTTCGGACCCCTTCGACAGGAGCGTCCAATTGTCACAATAAATTTGCATATTTCTTGTCAAGAACACACGCGCCAAACAGAGCGTTAAATTATAGAGCAGTTTCGCTAAACGTAATTGGAAACCAGCAAAATTTCTGAAACGTTTTTTCACGGCATACACCACTGTGCATCATATATACTGTAAAAATCATATAAATACTATTACATAATAACATTTTACTCCAGAAAGCGATAACGATCCTATAAACGTTTGGCTTATTGTCAAGTACGTAAATTTTTATCTTATACAAAAATGATTTTCTTATTCTCTAATTTTTCGTTTAAAAATGTGCATAAGGCACCGAGAATCGATTGTACTTGATTTACTTGCAATAAAGTGCAGAATGATTAAAATCATCAAGTTACCTTCATTTATTTACAATGAACGTACTGCTAGTATACATTTTTTAATTTATTTTACTAATATCTCACTAACGATTTATATTATTTTCGCCAATCACATAACGCACGATGGAGGCGTAGAATTTACTGCCGTATGTTTCGTGCTCCATCAGCGTTCACAATGGCCTGTTATATGAAACTACGATCAGATCGAACAGTTAGCAAACTCGGTAATTACCAACACAATTGTGCTTCACGTTACACGTCGGTAAACAGCTGTGAAAAAAATCATTAACGACATTCACACCAGCTCGGTTACATGTAATTTACGACTACTGAATCCAAATAAAATCGTCGACTCATGGCTCGGCATCGTGCAAGGGGTAAACGTGCGAAACCGTTGAAACTGCTCAATTTATATGCAATTCTATGTACATTCAATCAAGAATCAAGTTCATCCTTATGAAATGAATTTCCTGTAAATAATGTGAACCGTTTATAATCGTTTTCTTTATCTGAAGGTGGTAAACTCGTTTTTCCAGGTTTATAATTCTCATTTCTCAATATTGGAAAAACGGTATTTTTCCGTCGTCAAAAGCGCTAGATAAAAGCGATCGCCCTCAAAAGTCCTATTTTTACGTTTACGAGCTGTAATTTTCATTATTTGGAAGCATACAGCAGCGCTTATAGCTATTTTCATAAAGCTGCGACAGCTTCATGCTGCCAAATAATGCAAATTACGCCTTGTAAGCGTAAAAATAGGAGTTTTGATGACGATCGCGGCCTAGATTGATCTTGTATCTAACACTTTTGACTATTGAAAAACCCCATCTTTGCATTATCGAGAAATGAGAAGGCGCATCCCGCAATCTTGCAATCCTGGAAACGAGAGTCTACCCCTTTAAATTCTGTTCATATCAGTCGATGTATCAGCGCAAGAAACGGGAAGAGACGGCGACAAAATGGCGAGAGTTGTTCACTTGCAACAACAGCATTTCAATGGAAGACAGTGACACTCTCCAGACACAGTGTCCTTCGTCAGCATCGCCAACACTCGCGGATGGCTTGTAGATATTCGAGTTGTGACGAGAGTCGGACAATTAAGGCGAGGACACTTTCCATGGTCGAATTTCCAGGGAAAGACAACGATTTTGATAAAGAGGTACAGGGTGTATAAAAAGTAATGATCATCCGTCCTAGGGGTGAATCTACACCTCTGGATCGGTGGACATTTGTAAAAGAAACTTGCCGAAAAATTGTTAAAGTTTGTATTTACATCAACACCTTCTACACATCGAGAAGAGAAAGGTTTGAAAGGAACCATACTGTGTATAAACAAATATACTTGAGCCGTTTATTTTGAAAGTGGCCTAGTCCATTTTCGAGAAAAATCAAGGTAGCAATTTTAATATTTACATTTCTACGTTCGGTTTCCCCGACACGGTTTTCACCGACAACATTTCCCCGACACCAGATTTTACCGACAATAACTTTGGCCGACAATGCCTTCAACCGAAAACGATTTTGACCGACAAAATTGTTGTCCCAAATTTTTCCATATAAGCCCACATCATTTTCTCTGCAATTCCGACAACTTGCAATTTTTTTCAAAAATTTTTTTCACGCTGTGGAGCAAACCAATTGCAGGCAAGTTCAAATTGTATGGTGCAATATTAAGTCACTGTACATGGAGGATAAACCTTGCTTGAAAACATCCTCAGAGCATTTTAGAGAGTGCATTGGAATTTCCGATTTTCGCGTGACACAGCGCCATTTTTAGATTAGCCTAAATACAAATGGAAAATATAGTGTCTAAATGATAAAATAACTAACAATAAGTATGTATATACATTAGTATCTTATTCTATCAACGATAACATTGTATTTTTTCTCCAGTTTATTCAACACATTTTCAAAACGATTGACATTGAATCATCTTGATTATGCTTTTTCTTTAAATCACAGTCGGCTGCGAGCTCAGTCAACTTTTTCAATAACATTGTGCAGACACTGTAAACGATTTTCACCAGCGTAAACAAGTTTTATGTTAAAAAGATGCAAGACAAGCACTAGTGAAAGCTTTTAAAGAAGAGACATATGTCATGGTAAACATTTATGTGCAACTTTCACTTATTCGTGCTATTATAAAAATGTCTCCATCGCGTTTCAGAATAATTACTAATATAAAAATCAGTAATGAAAGTTGCAAGAACTGTGCACAAAACTACAGGAATTGTCGACATTGTAAATAATGTAATTTTTAATTCTTTATTACTGAGTCATTTTATTCATTCATCACTATATTTCGTGTGCTTCAAGTACTCTTCAAGTGCTAAATACTCTTATTAACTGCTCCACTTCGCCCCGCACGTTTCAATCGATTTCATATACAAACGATAATGAATGATGATGAGTGTTCTACGTCGGACTATGTCTCTGACATAACGGCTCAATAACATGATCGAACCGTAAATGATGCGGTCATCGTTGATGGACTGTTTTATTGCGCGACTCTGATGCCGGACGATCTCTGGATCATTTTCACAAGAGGACATTCATCGATCTTAGAAAATATTCTTGAAACATACATATACGTAGAAGCTTTGGAAAAATACATGGTTCCATGCTTCATGTAAAATCACGTAAGAATAGCAGTAACCGATGACATAAATAAATTAATGAAAACTAAAAAATGTAGACAGAAGAAATTCGAGACAATTGAAACTTTTCAAATAATCAGAAAGATATAAAATACTAATTAAACTTGTACATAATATTCGAAGTTACGATTAAAACTTTAAGATCATTAATATGTATATGTATACAGTTAGAAGAAAAACTGGTCACACACACTCTAAAAATTATGTTGAAAAAATGCATTTCGTCGGAATTGTGAAAAACAATAGTAAAAATCAATTTTTACGACTTTTTTAGCTGGGCCAATAACGAAAATTTAAAAAATGTGTTTGGTCAACTTGCATAAACTATATACGCTCCGAAAATTTCATTGGAATTGGTTAATTGGTTTACGAGTTATAAACGACCAAAAGTGGTACGAAGGCCGAAAATCTTGAAAAATTGCCATTTTTACCACTTTTGATCGTTTATAACTCGTAAACCAATTAACCAATTTCGATGAAATTTTCGGAGCGCATTAGTTTATACAAGTTGACCAAAAATATCTTTTAAATTTTCGTTATTGGCCCAGCTAAAAAAGTCGTGAGAATCAACTTTTACTATTATTTTTTACAATTCCGACCAAATGCATTTTTCCAACATATTTTTTTAGACGTCATTTACTAAACTAATTCTTCTAGCCTTACAGGGAAATTAATGTCGTTTGGTCCATTCATAAAAAAGACTGCGGATCTTATAACATAACTGAATTGGTAAAATACAGAAGTGTGGTGGCATTAGAAGAATTTCCGAATATTTTCACACTATTCTTGACTTATCAAAATTAGCGAATTTTTCAACCTTTTTTCAGCGAACTGGTAAAAATGAACAATGAACTTTTCCCTAGATTCAGATCGTTGTCTACGTAACGATGATTATATTGTTTATCCAACTGGAGAATGGAAGTTCTGCGGAACTTTTTAGCGGGATTTTCGAGATTTCGTTGAAAGGAGTCTGTGGAGAAGTTCTCAGTGATCGGGCTTGCGGCGTTGGCCAGTAATAGCATCCCCTTCGAATGTTCTATGCGGACAACCGTAGCACCGAAAGTATTGTCTTTCGGTATAGTCATGGCCGGGATTAGAGCAGACACCGAGACATGAAATCCGCTCGTGTTTCCTGCAGCTACAGATCAAGGAGGAAGAAAAAAGCATCCACAGTATTGTTACTTGGTGGGGTCGATGGAACTGCTAGGTGGCATCTAATGAGAAGGAGCGGACAATGAGCCTTTCTGACTTAAGAGCCCTAGGGTGAATGCCGGAAGAGTACTCCTACAACCCTTCTTATGTTATTCATTTATTCTCACGCCTGCTTCACGAATCAGACGAGTTACCTGGCGAGAAGAGCTCTGTGGTGAATGGCTTCGAGATTTTCGTGAAATTCGGACGTGCATAGCTGGCAGAATAGAAAAAAGAAACTGTTTAAAACGCTGAACAACGTTCGATTTACTTGTCCGTTGAATTTTCTCATTGAATTTATCACATCTAAATAACATGAGTAAAACGAAACCAAATAATAAGATAAAAGATTAATTTAAAAAATTAATAAAATAAAATAAATGTTAAATTATTGTTCGAATTATAAATTTATCATAATTGTAAATAGATGCAGAATAAATACAAGCCATTTTTTTTACCCTCGAATCTTTTTATTTATTGTATAATTCTTTTGCAATGCGTTACAAAGGGCTTTTAAAATACACTTCTTTTATACAAAATTATATCGTAGAAATAACTAAGTTGATTTTGTAGCTTTTGTATACCTAGATATGGAGTACTCTGATCTATATCTAAATTATTCATTAGACATTGTAACTAAAAAATATGGATCTCGAAAACCCAAAATAACGGTGCACGGATTACCCGTATTACATTACGTTGCCTGTATAATGAGAATATGGATTTTTGTACATATTTAAAACCATATCTCCCATTTAGAAGAAGATACATCGCGTTCAAACAATCTGTATGATCAATTTTTCGAAATCTTCATTCTTATGAACATCTTTTTATGTGCATGAAAACAGATCGTCATAAATGCACACATTACTTTAAACGTTTATACATTTAAAACTAGAATTTTTTTCACTTACTTTGATGATAAAATTGAACTGAATTATTTGTATTACTGGTATATACGTTCCTGTTCTTTTTACAAATATCGTTTACTTTTCCAAATCATTTTGTCATTACAAAATAGTCGATGTATATTAAATTCTTTTACATTCTACTACCCTATACAACCATATAACGATCTTACAAACGTTATAAATGTTATAATTTTGTTAAATTAATTTTATATTGGTTTATACCTAAGTACTAGAAAAATTGCTGTATCTGAATTTAATTTTATAAATCATATTAATTAAGTATCAACTTTTTAGAAACTGTACTTAATTAATTTTTATTTGAATAATTCTATCGAAGAAACACAACTCCTACTACTAATGGCGTTATTAATTTTTTTGTTATGAAACATTGTATCCGAGGTTTCTCGTGTTACCAATTATAAAAACAAAAGGAATTCGAAATGTTGGAACTTTGTAATTTTATTATAACTTAGTCACATAAAAAATGTACAATGAGATTATGAATTTCTTATTATGTGTCTTAAATTAGATAATTCTTCTGACTTCAAAGAACCGCTTTAAGTAGAAAATTTGTCCCACTGTCATACATACCAAAACCATAGCTTCAAAGAAAGCCCATATGCCTACAAGGAAATTAGTACTTTCGTTGATAGCTCTATGGTTTCGATCTCGTACCTGAGAATAGAAAATTAGATTTGTTGAAGTTTCAAATTCATGGATATTAGAGTCATAAAACGAGAAATATTTCAGTCACCTGCATATATTCTTGTTCATTCTTTACCCCCCATAAACTTGTGCCCAATTCTTTAATCATATCATCTATTTTACTGCGATTCGTGTCATCGCCGTTCTTCCCGTCTGATGTGTGCTCTACAGGTTTTAGGTTCTCACCAATATCCATATTAAACATTACAACTTTTGGTGTCATACTGCTTTTCTGATTGCCAAAGCAATACGTGTAAACACCAGAGAGGTGCGCAGCAAATGTATACTTTCCACTGCTTTCTTGATCACCCTGATAAATTACTTTCTGATCAGGACCAATTATTTTGACATCTATATCTAGAAATCCACCTTCGGCTATCTCAAATGTGAGACCTAAAAGATATTACAAATAATATAAAAAAATACATTTCTCAATTAACCAAAATTATGCTAGTGTATTTTTTTATTGATGCCGATGAATCATATAAATAAATTTAGAAAATAGTTTCTTTTTGTTTAGATTATTTTTGTAATGCATACAATTTATCTAATGAAACTTCTGAATATAAAAGAATGCCTTCCATTTTCTTAATACTAGTTCGAAATTAATTGGATAACAATGATTGAAATAAACAGGGACTAAATTTAATTGGACAAATATTTGTCGAATATACTTTCAACATATGTACATCTGAGTGGAAAATGCACACCGTGTACGTCGATCTTCAAAGTACAAATTATAACAGTGACGATAAAGTAATAAATGGGGCAAATCCCAATTAATAGCAAAATATCGAAGTAGTTATATAATCAATTTATCAGAAATGTAATTATAATATCGAAACATTGTTTAAAGACAGTTTACTAAGCAAAAACTAACCCATCTTCGTTCCCGCTTCGACTCTGTCAAAGAAACATTCTTCGGCATGTGCGTCCACAGTTATGAAATAACAGGTTGCACTTTTGCTTAAAACAATTAAAGATAAACAAGAAATAAGCCACCTCATTTTATCAAATTACACTGTGAACCTATTAAAAATGACATATGCCGATTCTTAGCTCTGCCACTTCACAGCGACATGTTGCTACCACAGCGCCACGTATGCAGACTACCATAGAATTAATAGCACACATAGATAGTATGTTCACTTGAGAAATTTATGTAAACCTTTTTACTGGCTTTTATACCAGAGAGTTATAATTGGCATTGGCTTTCAATTGCTAGTGTAAGTATACTAATCGCCCGGTGATTATTGCATAATTTTGAAAAATCTATGGTACATGGCTAAACACTGTTTAATGGAACCTTCAATAGCAACAGCAATTTTCATTGTAAACTAACAAGTCATCCTCAATAACGTCATCTAATTCTAATATAAAGATTGCAATGTAAAAGAAAATTCCTATGCTTTCTTTTGGGCCAAGTATACAGGGTGTCCCAAAATTCGTGAAAATCCCGAAAGAGGGTGGTTCCTGAGACCATTCTAAGAGACATTTTCCTTTGCACCAAAGTCAACTGCGGCTTTGTTTAGGAGTTATTAACGAAAAACACGGACCAATCAGAGCGCGCCCTGGGCCGCAGCGCCGTCACGATGCGATGTCACGGCGTACCGCGACACTCGCTTGCCGGCGCGGCTTGGCGCGCCGGGCCAGGGCGCGCTCTGATTGGTCCGTGTTTTTCGTTAATAACTCCTAAACAAAGCCGCAGTTGACTTTGGTGCAAAGGAAAATGTCTCTTAGAATGGTCTCAGGAACCACCCCCTTTCGGGATTTTCACGAATTTTGGGACACCCTGTATATACTTGACTCCAAATAAGAATGTAATAAAATTGATGGCGTCAGCCAATGATCGCGTGGTCGGCGGAGTACGAGTAGAGGGATTAGCCAATGAACGAGTTCCGTTCTTATTTGTGGAGTCAAGCTTAGCACTTTGCCCACATCCATCATCTGGTATATATATAGACGATGTAATCTTGGAAAAAGGCATGTTATCTGAAGCCGGATCTATAAGTTATATACACGTGGTCTGAGGATAGACTTTGCGACCTGACCCAATTCATTAATTTATCTCTTCGACCAATAATAAAAATGCATGTAAATACTCGATACTAAATTTCCAATTGGAATACTAAATGTTTATTTATGACTACAACTCGATAATTGTTATATAAAATGCAAGTCGATCATAAATTATCCCGGTAGAGAAGGTTCTCTTCCAGTTCTCTTCTTTCAACAAATGATTTTCAGCTGATAGGACAGTGATAGAAGTGAAGTGTAACTATTTTGATCCAATGTCAACCAACGTCAGTCGATGTCTAAATGTTACCACTATTTATATGTAATATGTTATTGGACCACTGTATACATATATATCCATGTATATGGTATATATATACATATATATTTGAATTAGGTCGAAGTCACTTTCTTATACAATAAGGCAAATATTGTATTTGTTTAGGTCTATCAAAATATTTTACAATTGCTATTATCAACTATAATTTATTTCATGTCATGATTAAATATTATCAGTAGATAACATAAAGTGTATACTTATCTTTCCTAAACAGTGGAAATGTTATGAAAATTTTTGACATATATATGAAGAATAGTTATAGCACTGCCATCGATAACTAACAAGAAATAAATATGAGGACTGTAAACTTTCGTTATTTGATAAGTAGAAATATTTTTGTGCAACATTGTGGACAAGACTTTATTCATTCATCTCTATTATCATCCAAACGTATACATACTAGTGCAACTTTGTAAGTTTGATTTCGTAAGTATATACAGTTTCCTATTATCTATTATTTACTTGAATATTTCTATATTTTCATTCAAGTTCAACACCAGTAAAAGTTGCATATGCATCATATGAGTCGGTGAAGGGAACAAGTGCTTCAAAGCATCCTATTATCATAATGCATGGCCTCTTTGGCTCAAAGAATAACTGGAACATGTTATCAAAGTCGATACACCAGCAAACAGATCGTAAGGTAGATACATGGAATTTATGTGATATAAGAAATACTTGGAGCGTATTTATAGGTAATAACTATAGATGCAAGGAACCATGGAGATTCCCCGCATTCTTCGGATATGACATATCATGACATGGCAGAAGATATCGTTCACCTAATGAAAGATTTGGGATTTGAAAAAGCAATATTATTGGGGCACAGCATGGGAGGATCTACAATGATGTACGTAGCTTTACATTATCCAGAGCTAGTAGAAAAATTAGTAGTAGTAGATATGTCACCAGTGAGGGCCAGTCCTCAACTTTGGGAGATCGGGAAGTTATTAAAAATTATGAGTAATGTAAAACTGAGCGCTAGTCCGACATTAACGAAGACACGTAGAATGGCAGAGGAACAGCTTGCAGAGAATATTAAATCTGTGCCACTCCGTCAGGTATAAAATTACTTTCCATATGTATGATAATTTAATAATCTGTGTACGGCAATTATAGTTAAAAATGAAATTTCATTGCAGTTCTTAATAATGAATATAGTAGAAGCTGATATTGGAAAGTATAAATGGCGAATTAATTTACCTGTACTAGAACAATATTTTGCAACACAGATAGCAGTCTTCCCACGTGTAGAATCGAGAGATTTTAAGGGGCCAACACTATTTATAGGAGGTGCTTTAAGCGATTTTATAAAACTAGAAGATCACAATGATATTAAAAAATTGTTTCCTTCTGCGGAATTCCTCTACATAAGCGGTGCCTCTCATTGGGTTCATACAGAGAAACCAGCTGATTTTATGAAGATTGCAGTTGATTTCATAAATCGATCGTAATTGTAAGTATTACACAAAGATAAGAAAAACACGTAATGCGTTTTGTAAACATATATATGTATTTATGTGAAATTTATAACATTACAGATATATAAGTGAAAAATAGAAAGATAAAGTACAATTGTATACAAGTGTAAACAAATTGTGAATTCTGCATCAGGTAAGAACTGGCAAAGTTTAACACTTTATTAACTTCTTATTTGTTATATTTTCATAAATTGCATATTTAATGTTTTACAGCTTGAAAACGATTTTATCAGAACTGGAAAAGTAGTTTCGCATAAGGCCATGTTTTATCGAAGAACAACTATTCAAAATGTAAAATTTTGATAAGGCTTTTAGACATTATTAAAACATAATGTGCTTAATTAATCATTGTGATTTAAATGCAAAAATATTCAACAAAATATATAAGTTCGATTCAAAATGTTTAAAGAATCGTGTATAAATATTGTATCTAAGCGTTAACGTAAAGATTTGCAGTTCTTGCAAATCTTGTGTACAAAGAAATAAAGTTATAATTTTAAATTAGTTAAATATGTGTTACAATATCACAATCATTGTTTTGCAGAGTGCAAATTCCTTACTAACTTTTCTCTTCATATTTTATTCTATTCAACAAATCACATACTAAAGTACATCGTGTGAATGTCCACCATTGTATGCATAGTCTGCTTTATTGTGCATAACCAATTGATTGTCCACAAAATAAAATGAATCTGAGCGTGTTTCAAATGGATTTGCAATCATTTCAGATACTGTAAGATCATTTTTAATAGAGTTGTACTATAAAGATTAATATTTTAAGCTATCAAACAATCAGACTTGTGTAACTTACCCAAATCAGCAGGCAAGGTAGGAAACTCATAAATATGTTCGCAGGTATTTTTGCTGTTTGGTATACAAAATCCGAATTGAAAATCAAAGGTTTTTAACAATCTGTCTCGAAAGAAGTGGCGTTCGATCATTCGGAAATTATTTACTGGTTTAGAGCCCACAAGAAATTCTACTGTTGCCCCAACAGTCTTTAATTTGAGAAATTGAGGTGTGAACTGATAACGTACAAAGCGACCAGTATTTGTATCCTCATAACCAGATTCTTCGCAGTCTGGTTCTACATCTTGAACAGGATCACATTCTATAATATACGAATAAGAAATTTATATATGAAAACATACACGGTGTAAACACAGCAATGCAGGAATTATTTTAGTCGGCATTTACCGGTAGCTGGTGGTTTTGTTATTTCAAACAATATTGCTCCTGTTTCTAGGTCCCTAATTTGAAATCTTGTAAAATCAATGTCGTAAATATTAGCCTCTGGAGAACACAAATATTCTAAAACAGAATTAATCAATGAGTATTTTATGAAAAATAAGTTATATGAAATATTATAATAAAAATATCTTACTGTCGGTAATTGTAGGCAAGCGCAACACCATTTCTGGGGTTATAGGAGTTCTTTCAATGTTTCCATTATCGGAATTTTCCTGATCTAACGACGGTGTGAACGAAGTAATAGCTTCGTTTGATTTATTTTCGCTATCGACACTCATTTTTAATAGTAATTAGACCATAAGCAGACAATTTGTTTGACGTTTAAGCGTATATTTTTCGTATAACTCTTACGCTATATCACACGTATGTAAGATGATGTTCATTGAAGATTTTCAAGGGGTCTTTTACATACATTCTTCGTTACAAATATTTTATGTAGCATTTCCAGTCTTTAAATGGTTTATCCATCCGATAACATCTTCATTGTATAAACTTTCGGACATTCCATCGTATTTTGACAATTATTCATGCGCCACGTTAAAAATGTCAGTCATAAATGTCCTCAAACTATACGTAAATGTAGAGACACTACCCGTTCACACATACGGAATAGTGAACTTACTTTCCACAGAATTCGGGTCTGATTGGTTAGTTATTATCTAGACTAAGTATAGGTATACGGATAGACCATAGACCTTTCATCCAATGTATTTTTGCGGCCCACTTTTGTGGAGTCACGTAACCCCATTACCATTTTCATTTCGCTTGTTTGCATGCAAATAAAGCGATCCAGTACGCGAAACAACGATTCAGGATAGAAATAAACTTATTTATTTATTTGTGGCACGAATATTTTGGCATAAACTCGTCTAAATCGAACGAATCGAACATATGGTACCAGTAGCCCAGAGAATATACTCTCTCTCTCTCTCTCTGGTACTCTGACCGCAATGGACCGCAAACAACCGCAAACAGTGTTTTTGTGTGGTTTTTGCTTTGTGACTTTGTGCTTTGTGACTGTTTGTGACTGGAAGAATTGGGTATTTTTGCGGTGTCGGTAATTTAGAACTGTATACTGAAAGTCCCATTACATCAGACATCTTTACGGATTTGAAGTTTATGTCAGAGTTTACAATCTCTCTGTATCACTCTGTATTCTGTATGTAATATACATCAATATCCTTACATACAACAATTACATACTATAGCTCTTTACTCTTTAGTTCGGAGTTCGGATGGAATGAGATCGCGCAATCGTTGACAGCTTTTTCGTAAGCGTATCTGTCTCTTCTGTCACGTAAAGTTTTGCTCTATGATTACGCAAATAGTTCACAACGTTTATTCATTATACTTGGTAAATGAATTTACTCATTCTTTTCTAGGCAAACTATTAACTTTCATATTGTCAGTTTATGCACTTGTACATTCGATATTTATGTACGACAACTTGGCTTTGTAGTTAGTTAGCAACATATTTCTGTCAAGATAAACAGAAAATTTCTAGTTTCATGTTTCATAAACATTTTATAGTGTTAGAAGAAGGTATTTGTCCAGAAAACAAGTATGAGTACTTTATTTGATTTGAGATGAAATTTATTTGAAATCTTAATACTAGTGCGATCAAACAGATTCATTGCTAAAACTTATTGTTACGCACATATTGTATGCGTACATGTAATAAATTTTAGAAATTGCTATATCTATCGCTATATCTATGAAGTTAACATATATTTTTTTATCTCATTTCAGAGTTATAAGAAAAACCTGTGAAATATTTCTCTAGGATAAATTTTTGTTAAGTTACTAAATAACAACACTAAAATTATTACGTGACAGTTATGCATATGCTAATATCGGAAATCTACAGAAGAAGATTTGGATTCAAATATTGGAAAATGTTTACGATGCTAATGTGTCTATAAGCAATTTTTATACATACCATTACATAGAATTGGTAGAAGAAATTCTTTGAACTACTGAAATACATATAAATACAAGTTATGGCGGGAAGTGGAACAGTTATAACACCAACCATGAAACAATTACATGAGAAAGATCATGTACCTGTATCTAGTGTAGATTATTCTAATATAAGAGGAAAGGTATATATTTTCAATCTTTCCTAATTTTAACCGTTTTAGTGCCACATAGAGCGATCACGCTTCTTCTATTCAATGCCAAAAAATGCAAGCCTGTCGGTGTATAGAGTTGAAATGATTTCACGTACCGTTCTTCTTTAAAAATGTTGTACTGTACTATATATGTACTATCTTAAGCTTCGTAGCTTATTTAGAATGCCGATCGATTAACTAGAAAAGCAATTACATTGTAGCGTAAGATTTTTCGACGCAAAACAAAAGAAGTGCAATCACGTTGACTGGTGCTCATTGACTGAATTTTTGCATTAAAACGGTTAATTCACTACCTATCAATTATATAATGATTTTAATTTGTAATGGATATTAGAACGTCTTAGTCAGTCCATCGGAAGACCAATATGAATTATTACTTAGACGTCTAAAAGAAAGAATTCAAGATGGTGGCACTGAAACAATTTTTGATATCGGTATTGGCGAAGGTTTGTATGTTACACAATATTTAAAAATGCTTACCAGCGTAATCGTTATTTAAATAACATTTTAGATGGTTCAGAGGATGGTTTAAAGGAGGGTGAGTACGAAGCATCTGTTGCCACCCTGCAATCTCTCGCAGCTACATTAGAAGCAGACTGTGTGCTTCTACGTCAGAGTAAAGTAGATCAAGGCCTTGTAGGACAATATCTAGTGCGAAGACGTTTAGACATACAGGATTTCTTAGAAATTAGGTTACTACTTTTTGGAGTAATATAATTAGAAAATAATCTCTGTAATTGGTCCTGCAACGAACAGTCATTAAAATCTGAAAAATGAAGTTTCACATTTTATCGAAATTGAATATGAAGGATCAATCACAGAAATCGATTGTAAATACATCAATAATATCATAAAAAGAATTAATGTAACAGATTTTAACTTCAGGGTGGCTGTTGTTGGTAACGTAGATGCTGGAAAATCAACACTTCTAGGTGTACTAACACACGGAGAGCTTGACAATGGTAGAGGCTTGGCCCGTCAGAAATTATTTCGCCATAAACACGAAGCAGAAACAGGACGTACAAGTTCAGTCGGAAATGACATTCTTGGATTTGATAGCGTTGGTATGGTATTCATATATTCAGCGTCTTAAAATTGTTTGTCAAATTATACGCACACGTCATATCTTCTGCAAAGGTAATGTGGTAAATAAGCCAGAACATGGATCTTTAGATTGGGTAAAGATATGTGAAAAGTCTTCTAAGGTTATTACATTTATTGATCTTGCTGGACATGAAAGATACTTGAAAACTACTGTTTTTGGAATGACGGGACACGCACCCGATTTTGGTAAGACTGTTTAATCATTGTGTATAATATAAACTCCTCTATATTCCGATTTTTCACAGAAAAATATAGTAAATATATTTTAGGTATGTTAATGGTTGGAGCAAATGCTGGTATTGTTGGAATGACAAAAGAGCACCTAGGATTAGCTTTAGCATTATCGGTACCAGTATTTGTTGTGGTTACTAAAATTGATATGTGTCCGCCAAATATATTGCAAGAAAATTTAAGATTGCTTATAAGAATCTTAAAATCACCAGGCTGCAGGAAGGTGCCGGTTACAGTAAAGACATCCGATGATGTAGTTGTTAGCGCCACTAATTTTGTATCTGAACGGTGAGCCTCTACGTTTCCTTTCTTTTCTCTCTTCATAACGTTAAAATTACTTTAATTGTTAATGCATTCGTATAGGTTGTGCCCTATTTTTCAAGTGTCAAATGTAACAGGTGAAAACTTGAGTCTTCTTAAAATGTTTCTGAATTTACTAACTGCGAGAATAACTAGTCACGACGATGAACCAGCAGAGTTTCAAATAGATGATACATATTCAGTACCAGTAGGTATTATATTGTATATTTGACTTTGCTATTAAAAGCTGGTCGTTATATAATGCTTATCAAAACATTCATATTTTCATTTCAATATTGGTTTTAGGGTGTTGGTACCGTGGTTTCTGGGACAACTTTGAAAGGCGTGATAAAGTTGAACGACACATTATTGCTGGGTCCTGATCCTCTAGGTCGTTTCATTCCGATTGCTGTAAAAAGTATTCATAGGAAAAGAATGCCTGTCCGTGAAGTGAGAGGGGGTCAAACTGCAAGTTTTGCATTAAAAAAGATTAAGAGGTCACAAATTCGAAAAGGTATGGTGATGGTAGCACCAGCATTGAATCCGCAAGCTTGCTGGGAATTTGAAGGAGAAATTCTTGTATTACATCATCCGACAACGATTAGTTCTTGTTATCAAGCAATGGGTACCTTTCATTTCTCTTTCGAGCTTTCACTTTTGTTGTACTTTGATGTTTGTAACTATGTAAAATCATTTTTAGTGCACTGTGGAAGCATAAGGCAAACAGCGTCTATAATTTCTATGTCACAAGATTGTTTAAGAACTGGCGATAAAGCTTTAGTACGCTTTAGATTTATAAAACATCCTGAATATATAAAACCAGGACAAAGAATGGTATTTAGAGAGGGACGTACAAAAGCAGTTGGCAATGTTTTAAAACTTATTCCATATTCAAATACTACTGCTATGCAAATAAGCAGGTCTAATAAACCAAATAAATCCCAAAATCGCCAAGGTTCTTCCTTTGTGATGCAAGTATGTTATTAATTACTTACGATAAAAAACGGAAATCGCATTTTTTTATGGTAAAAATATGCATTTATTATATTTCCTTCTATTAGTCACTGGATGCAACAGCAACAGATTCTTCGCTCGAGGGACAAGTATCGAAACAAGAAAATTTGTTACAAAAATCTGGTATGAATCAGAATAAAAAAAGTAGAGGTCGGAGAGGAGGACGACCTCATAATACTGCGAACAGTATTATTCAACCTTTGTCGGAACAGAATCCTCCTACAAAAGTGTAAACAGAGTTTCTGTACAAAATTCATATACATACATGTATATATATACATACACTCTCTCTCCACATTTACAAGTTATTCTAAGATTCTCGGAAAAATGAGAATTCAATTATATACATAGTTTAGTTTATGGTTTAATTTATTGAAATTCAGATGAAAACTTATGAACGCGTTTTCAAGTAATATATATTTTTAATTAACGCCGAGAATGTCGAAGTATCTTGTTTATATAAATACGTGGATTATTTTCATAGTTCTTTATATTATATATAAAACTATACTTAGGGGTCACTTATATATGTGTGAAAAATAACATCTTTCTGCTACAACATAGAAAGAACCCCTGAATTAATACTTGTAACGCACATCGTGCTTTCAACCCTATTAGAGTACAAATTGTCTTTCACATTTTGACTAAATTATTAAAATTAAACCGTATAGTGCTTTTAAAACTTATAAGGAAAATATACATACATTGTTATTTATAAAGTGTTTTATTTTTATAAGCATCAATGTATCTTAAAAAAAACTATCAAACAAATATAATCTGTACAAAAAATATGAACAATCGTTTCCTTTAAAACAAATATCAAGTATCTGTATTAGAGTTTTTCCGAAATATGGAAAATATATTCAGACGTTCTTTCTTTATGACATTATACATTTATTTTATGTGCAATTCACAAGAAGATCATCAGATTAATTTTGTTAGATAGCATAAAAACTTTTATAACTTGCTTCTAAAGTAAACAGTATAAGTTTGTGTGTTATAATATAATGTATTATGTATATACTATACCAATACTGTATTCAAAGTATAAAATAATAAAAAGTTTCTTAAAAAGATGTTTGTAAATTTAATTACATTTGACATAATCAACATATCTTTATTATTTATTACCCGGAACGTAATAATTACAGATATATTTCCTGTACATTAGATATCTCTATTTCCTATAACACTAAAACACTTTTTTGTAGCTATTTTGGTGAATTCTTTTTAAGATTATCCTTTACTTGTTTCAAGTCCTTTTTAAATGTTTCAGCAATCTTTTTCAATAGTTGACCAAATTCCTGAGGATTCGTAATTCGAGATGTTCCATGCAAGGTACCTGTTTTGCATAACATATATACTACAAACTGTGCAGCTTTCCTGATTGGCCTTGATTCTGCCAATTTGTTGATCAAACGTTCGTTATTCATGAAGTACAAGAATAAAGATCGAAAAAAACGCATATTGATATGATGTGTTTTTCTTTAATTGTAATTAAATTTATACTTATATTTTCGGAACTTCAAATGTGCACATATTACGATACTTCAATAAAAGTTCTCGTTTAAGACGAAGCTGTTTGCGAAGAGTTTCTAATTTTTGCAATTGTTCCTCTTTACTATATTCTATTCCTGGCAACCTTTTAATCTGAAATATATGAATACACTATTATACATAACAAACATTAATGCAATTGTATGTTAAATTATGTACAGTGGCCAAAATTTCTATAAAGTCATTGTGTCTTGTGCCTTGTAGACACTCGGATAGAGGAACTGCGTACTCTAGACCGCTATGTTTACTATTTACATTTGTTTTGATTTTTTTCTGTGTGGTGCAGAACACAAGTGCGAAGTTTCTATAAAGTCACTTAGTGTTTCTCTGTATTCTGAGTAGAGAACTACGGAAAACTGCAAATATTCTAAAAGTATTAGTTTTAGAACTCACAGAAATCCTGTTTGTTATAATTTGATTCACGTGTATGAGAATGCCGAGAGGAAAAGTACTAACAAGTGAAGAAAAAGCATCAATCGATGCTTATAAAGATATGGGCTGCTCTAATCGCGCAATTGCTAAGAACACTAATCGGTCATATACTGTGATTAATAATTATATCAATTTACGTGAAAATTACGGAAAAAATCATCTTAAAGGTAATAATAAAAAATAGTCGAAGAGACAACATTCAATATTAATGAGGTCTGCAGCTAAGGAAAGGAGAAATGCAGCACAATTTCAAGCTGAATTAGAGCTCCCAGTAACAACAAGATGTGTGCAACAACTTTTAAATTCTTCTGGACAAAAATACAACGTAAACCAGGCCTTAAAGGAGTACATAAACCGGCCCATATTGATTTCGCACGGGCACAAAACACAGTGATTTTATAGAAATTTTGGCCACTGTATATATAAATTGAATTTCCAGTTTAAATTTAGTTTTTATTGCACATTCAACATATTATGATATCTTACCTGTGCCCTTGCAGAATCTAATTTCTTTTGTAGCTCTAATATCTTATGACTTGTATCCTGGGATTCTTTGGCCTTTTGTGTAGTATCATGTGGATCTTTCTCAACACTAAGAATAAATGGAACATGTGTATTGCACAATATCATTATTGCACAATAAGATTCTCAAGATCTAATATTATCTTATGAAGTTGATTACTTGAAATTTTTTATTTATTCTTGTTCGAAATTTGTAGAACAAGTTGAGATAAAATATATTATGTAAAAAAATAACTATGCAAAACTATCACATTTCATTCGAACAGTGATTTATAAGAAGAAATACAGTATTGTCAGTGGTTAGATTTAATTTATAAATTCATGTAATCATAATCTTAATCTTCAACATGATAAATAAGTACTTACATTATTTCTCTTACTCAATTTGGTTGCTTATAAATATTATTACTTTAATAAGAAACAACAACGCATAAAAATGAGATTAATGTTCTTCGCGGGAATAAAAATGTATACAATATATACAAAATGTCTATGTGTATCTTCAAACCAAAAGTATCAAAATACTTATGATAGTAAAAATTTGTACAAATATAGGTTATGCGTTGCAACGATTTTAATAAATGATTTAGGAATATATTGAAATTGCATAATTATCTTAATTGTTAATTTATTAAATGCACAAACCTACGAATTATTTCGTATATAAGTGGTAATATTTCAATTTCTAAATCGTCAACTGTAAACTGCCCGCGTAGAGGGACCTCTTCTGATAATTCCGCTGACTCCATTACAATGTTTTAAACATCCATATTCAAATACTTGGTGATATACTATTGATGACATATATGATCTTCAGTCTATGTCTATACTGTAAACTTATATTATTTCCTTCACAATTTTACCTTTCCTTTAAATAACAAATCACTCGATATGAACAGACGAAATGAGAATTGATGAGTATATAATGTCCGTTCCCAGTTCGATAAGTTCGATTGTGCCAAAATGTTTTCGCGCATGCGCGACGATTTTATCATCAGTAAAGTACAAAGTGAGGCTAAAATGGGGTACCTTGGTCACCCCGCATAATTTCGCAAAATTTTGTTTTTCGATTTTCAAATATGGATGTTTGACATGCGTATGTTATATTAAAATTTAATGTGTATGTACATATAATATGTAATATATAAACTTCTGAACTCTTCCGGTACTTTCCTACCGGTAATAGTTCCCGATTACATTTCCTACAAACTTAGGACCTTATAGAACGCAATACATACGTTCTTGTATTTGGTCGCGCATGTGCGAAAAAACCGTGCAATATCCCAACACTGCTCGCGCATCCGCGGCGATTTCAGCCTCAGTAACGTAAGCTTCTCGATAAAATGGGGTTCCTTAAGCAACCCGCAGAATTTTTAAAAATTTATATGATTTGATTCTGAAAAATGAATGTATAACACGTTAATTTGTGTATATTTTGTAACTCGTAGGTGCTCGTAGGACACGTCCTGGAGTCTTTTTGTCCGGTAAGATTATTTCGGTACATCCCCGCCAATATAACTGCCTCAAGGCTATGGCCGCTCTGCTACCCAATAGTAGATACGTTATACGTTACTGTCTTCTCGCGCCTGCGCGAGAAAATTTGGGCACAATCGAAGCACTGGGCGAGAGCAGGCGAGAGTGACTAACAGCTGCCCTCAGCAAAGAAGTTTTACTTCAAAAGTAAATTACTATCCAGTATAATCTAAAAATACGCCTTGTCCTTTTCCTAGAGAGTAAGAATTAATATCGTAAAATTAATGAAGAATAATCTTAATAGGTTCTAGTCTTTTTCTTGTATGGTTGTTACGATATTTTCTTAAACACAGTACGCATTGCTTTTAAAGGTAACAATATAAGTACTTTATGTTCTCAGTGTCTACCAGCGTCTCCCATCATTCGGACTTATGAAAGAAACAGTGTGCGGCCCGCGTGGGCCCGCGGGCCGCCTGCGCCACGCCAGCTCTCTGGCTCTGGAGATAAAGTCACGTTAGAAGTAAAGAGTGGGAGAACCTGAAAACCCTGGGAGGAGGGAGTCGCGCAGCGACGGCGGGGAAGGAGTTGCCCGGCTTTGCCGTACATCAATATACTAAAGATCAAGATACTAAAGAACAAAGAAAGTTTATGTAATATAAATGTTTGACAATTCAATATTTTGTGGCAGCTTTACCTAATAATACAACAGATATATTTTTCATATCTAAAATGCTTTGTACTATAGAATTTACAGAGCTTTGTGCAGAACTCTTATATCTATTTAGAAATTTTACGTAATTCGTTTGAAAGACGATCTCTGGATATCAACGATCTCTGAAGTCTTTGTTTTAGATATTTTAATTGAATTTTCAAGTATTTATTTTCCGTTTTTAACTTGACATTTTCTCGTTCCAATTTCATTTCACTAGGACTTTTCTTCGGGGAACTTTCGTCCAGTGCTACATAATTTGGAACTGGTTCATCTTCCGCCCACTCCATTCCATCATCCTCATCATCTGAGAACGAGAATGGCTGCTTTGTATAAACTCGCGTCGGCTTGTTCACATGCATCTCTATTTCTATTTCTTGTTCCTCTACTACAGGTCTTGTTTCTTGCCATTCTTCTCCTCCCGTCTCTTGCTGTTGTTCTTTCTCCGTCTCTTGTCGTGGTTGCTGCTGTTCTTCTACCTCTGGCTTTTTCCGTTGTTGCTGCTGTTCTTCTTTTCCTGACTCCTTCCATTGTTGTTGCTGTTCTTCTTTTACTGGCTCTTTCCATTGTTGCTGCTGTTCTTCTTTTCCTGTCTCCTTCCGTTGTTGTTGCTGTTCTTCTTTTCCTGGCTCTTTCCGTCGTTGCTGCTGTTCTTCTATCCCTAGCTTTTTCCGTTGTTGCTGCTGTTCTTCTTTTCTTTTCTCTTGTTGATGTTGTTGCTGTTCTTCTTCTTCTCGTCCTTTTCCCTCTTTTGTTTTTTCTTTTTCCTCAATGTTGGGGTCTCTCTTTTTTAGTCTTCCAGCCATAAAATCTTTTAATTTCTGTTTCCACATTTCTACCAGATGATCCGATGGTTCCGGTATTGCATTCCTTTTCAACTTTTTCCTTCCATATGGATAAGACCTAGGGCCCGGTTTGAACGATTCGGGCGTAAAATGCTTCTCACATACACCTAAGTGTGAAATTGTTTGATACCACAGATGAATATAGCAAAGTGTAAATCTTTTAATACCATTTAGCACGAATATAAATGTCTTGCTTACCCATTCGTCTTAGAGTGGAACTGCTGTAATGTTTTAGAGCCGGATTACCTGTTAAAAGAGTAATAAACTTTTAAGTATGTCAATTTATACCTACCATTCTATAACAAGTAAACACCTTTCTGCCCAGCTTCACCCGAAATTTATACGAACGAAGTTAACCAATTAATTCATGACTCGGCAAGCGGAATACTGAAAATGAGCTAAGGTTCAAAGCATTAAGAAATGCTTTGCCATAACAATCGTAAATACATTCTACATACATCTTTGAGTACAGGGTGTCCACAAAACTCTACTCAATTATAAATTCTAGATACAACAAGAAGGAAGACTATATTTACAATTCTACATATTTATGTACTTACAAACTCTTGAAAGCCATTCGTCACAAAGAGGGTTGCCCTTTTTCGGGAAGCAATATAAGCTAACTTGATGTCGATTGTTGCTGCACTCCACATAGGCGCAAATATCTATAAATGGTACTGACGGCGGCTTCTTCTTCTCCGTCTTCTCCGTCTCCATATTCTAAAAAAGTTGAAACAAATTACAAATAAACGCTCAAGTCCACGAAAACGTTTTTAAAAAAGAAAATAGAAAACAAGTATACAGGAACAAAACTTAAATATCAAAAATTAACAAAAAGCTTGTAGAAACTTGATCAGGAGCTAAGAAAATTATGTTAGTTATGAAAATCAGTTATCATTATACACGAGAACTACATAGTTGAAGAGGTAATAATACAAATTGTTATTTAAGTACAGAGTTAATGATGGCAGATATTTTTACCAAAGCCTTGCCTAAAATTAAACATGGGAATTGTTTGTCTATGTTAAATATGCAATAATTTAAATATTGTATATCAGATAACTATTTTTATTATACTTACATTGATAGACGGGATGCTGGCTGAAGTATGTAAATGTAGTCAATGTATGCAGTGTGATATAATGAATGTTATAATGTATGTTTGATATAAAAATCGAGATATCGTTATTGTCGTTTTTTTATTGATTACTTCTTCATCTTCGTTACATGTCGTTTTTCTAATTACGTCAGTAATAGACATAATTATACAATCATACGTATAAAAACAAAAATAATTATATATTTCGTATTTTTATGATACATCACTCATAAATATTATTTATTTCCACCGTTACGAATTTATTGTCTCCAAATCGTAGCAAAAATGAAGTATACAGAATACTCGATTCTGATCATTCTGATTCTCAAACCTAAATTCATTCAACAGATTTCAACATCGAACGCGACACGAAAATATTTAGTAATGGGTGTGACAAATACACTGAATGATTGGTCTATTTACTACTATACCTTATCTGTGATACTATTGCAAAATAGTTCAATTAAACATTAGATTAAACATTTTCTTTTGGAAAAAGGACTTTTACCACTTTTTAGGTAGATATAACCTATAATGCGCCGCAACGCAGATAACCCAAAACAATAAAAGCATAACGCATAAAACTTACTCATAAATGCTCTATGATGTGAGTGGATATGAGCGAGAATAGCGAGATACGTAAAGAAAGTAATTCCTGTAAAGATACGTTGCTACTCGTACAATTGAAAGTGTATGTTACGCTCGTATTCTTCTCAATCTTTGATATTTCGATTTCTATATATAGGAATACTATACATATAGAATGGTTAAAAAATGGATTTATTTGTAAAATATAAATTATACACGATGTGTAATATATTTCACTAAAACAGCTACAATAGAATCCTCTATGCTACTAAATAAATACAATGTACGCACAAGCTTACGCGTTTAGCGTATTTTGTGAACATTGTATATTTCAAATATTTCTTTCATTGTGTCAATACGTACTGATTACTTACTGCTAAACTGAATACTATCCACGAACCATACTACATCGGCGTTGATCGGCGTATACATGCATGTAATGTGATGTAATGTTGGTCTTGTTTTGTCCTAGCACAGAGAAAATTTCCTTTCCCGTCCTAACCTTAACGATACTGTCAAGTAAAGTTAGCTGACTGAAGGCGGACGACACGTGTTCCCGCCAATAAAATAAAATATTATCGTGCAGCACGCGCCTCTGAATTTTTCTTGTAAAGCTATCTGGCGCTATTATTAATAAAAAAAAAACGTATAACTTTTCATGAGAAAAACTATTTCGACTTTGAAATTGGTTTATCACTCCCTTTATTACAAAAAATTTTTCTAACATATTATACCTCATACTATATATTGCTATATATGTAAATGACTTTTGTAAAAATATTTAATATTCTCAATTTCTTTTGAAATAGACACCCTGTATATCATACGAGAACTGTTCGATAAGTCCGTGCAAAGTTTGAGAGATGGCATTTTCGGTGCATATCAAGGTTATTTTTATTTTATGGCAACTCTTAAAGAAACACACGCTAACAGATTGATCTAAATATTATTATGTATTCAGTGATCAGTGTCGCCAGATGAACAATATTTCAATGTTGCCAGGTCAAACCATGTGTTCCCACTGGGGTGGCTCTTATTTTTGACTTTTGAATTTATTTTACGGCACCCCCAGGGTTGTTCCAATTAATTAAAAACAGAAATCTGTGTAAAGCTTGAGCATCCTACATAGGATAACGGGAAAACGTGCCCCAAGGCCCTTAAATATCAAAATAATTACTTTAATGCTCATAAAATCGTTTTTCTCGAATATTTTCTAAACTATTTACCGCGTCGAAAAATATGTTAGACGAAACCTGTAGATCTGCAATCCTGGAAAACGAGTCGACCCCCTTAAAATATTTATTCTTTTATGTATGTAGTCGTAGTCAAACATCCTGGATATTCTTTTGAAGTTCGCATTTCTCCAGAAGATCATGTTTGTTTACCCGTATTGACTAAACACGAATTGTGTTCTTTATTGACTGAGTACGAAGTGAATGGTATTGTATAGAAGAATAAAATATTAAAAAATATTTCGTATTTAGTAAGAAACGATTATATAATTATAAAATATATATGTATCGTTCAATTCTGCCACAATCTTAAAACTTTATCTTTTCCACCAGATGCAACACGCAATCCGTCTGGAGACCAGTCCACAGCAAACACTTCATCTGCATGACCAGGTAGATCTTGGCAAAGCTTCTTAGTCTTCATATTCCAAACTAAAACAAGAGACCCAATGTCAGTTTAAAATTAGAATTAGTACATATATTAATTATTTACAAAGAGAATTCACTAGCCTTTTAATGTGGAATCTGCACTACCACTAACGAGTAAACGAGAATCTGCACTCCAAGCAATTGAATACACAGCTTGCACGTGACCCCTCAACGAAGCTATGTATTTTCCTGTATTAGATTCCCACAATTTTATAGATTTATCAAAAGAAGCTGATGCTATTATCCGGCCGTCTGGTGAAAATTTGACATCGTTTATCAATTGCTGATGGCCAGTCATCCTTGCTGGAATAATCCACAGATAAATGTACATTACTTTATGATCACATTCATCAAGTATTATAAGAAATAATACCTATAGGTTTTGTTTCCTTTTCTGGTTTCCAAAGGAATAGCGTGAAATCATCAGAACCAGATACAAGTATATCTTCATTGAAACTGTCATATTGCTTCTTTGCATACTCTGATACATTTTCTGTTTTGTCTATATGCTTTCCCAAATGGAATGGACCAGTCCTAAGCACATAGTCTACATTCAAAGCTAATGTATTCACCCAATGCGCATGACCCACTAAAGTCCTACATAGAATTCCCTAGACATATTACACCTCAATTTTTATTGGCAAATTTGGAAATAGAATAACGTTTTGATACGTGCAAAACTTACATCTTCAGCCCTCCATACTTTAATGGTTCTATCTTGAGATGCAGAATAGATAAGACCTCTTCCACCCCACTTGACACATGTTACACTTTTTGTATGACCCGAAAGTACGCGAACAATTTGAGAACGTACAGTATCCCATATTCTTATATCACCATCCTTAGAAGCACTAACTAAATATTGACATTCTGGATTTCTGTGATATGGTTCCCAACACAAAGAAGTGACCCACATTTTATGACTTGACATTGGTCTTCCTAGAGAAGTTCATATAATTTAGTATACAATTATGAATGATCTTATTGAAAAGTATTATATTTAGTATTTTTACCTATTTGTTGGCCTGTTTTTGGATCCCATAATATAATTGTTCCATTTTTACATGCAGAAGCAAGTTTCTTTCCACATGGTGACCATGATATACACAAAACCCAATTTTTATGAGCTTCACAAGTCAAATGAGGTGTTTGCGTATAAATGTCCCAAAATCTGACTGTAGTATCTCCAGAGCCACTAGCTAAACCAGATCCGTCTGGAGAAAATGCAACTGATATCACGGCTTCTTTGTGACCTAGGAAGTCAAAAATGTTGTGGTTGGTTTAAATAATTGATATTCGGAAAACAGCCTACAATTTAGCAATAAATAAATTGTAATATTGGGTTGGACAGAAAGTTCGTAGCATTTTCAAATTAAGAATCAAAGATATTTCATATGTTTATTCAATAACACGAGAGGTTACCTTGAAAATGGCAAAAAGTAATAGAACAGAATGGAAAATATGTTATCGAATAAATCTCTATGAATAATTATCTGAACTTTAGCTTTCAATTTTAATTTACAGCCGCTACGAACTTGCGTTCTAACCCAATATTTAATTGCAAATATTTTTCTTTTTTTCTACGTCTTATTCTTCTTACATATGTATAATTCGTAATTACACTGTACTTTGTAATTGTATTTCAATTGTAAAATCGAATTACATTGTAATCTAATTGAATAAGAGACCAGAATCACAAAGTACATTGTAATTTAATTGAATGAAGCGACTGAATTTCGAATTACGAAATAATTGAATACAATATAATCGAAGTACTTTGTAATTACAATTTGTGAAGTAATTAAATTATAAAACACTATAATTAAACATAAACAAACATCTGAATAACTTACCCTCCAATGATCCAGTACAACGGGTAACTGCTCTAACTTTGAAAATTGCTTGTGGTTGATATATAATTTCAACCACATCTTCACTAATGCTAAAGGTTTCATTGATATTTTTTTCTAAGGTGTCTGTAATCTCTACATCATTCACATAAAATGCAAAAGGCACTGGCTCTTCATTTTGTAAGAGAGCATTACAGATTGCTTGCAATTTGTCGATAGAAATATTTATAGGCAAATCTAACAAACCACCCGGTAATATTTCACCAGCATCAGATTTAAAACGAGACAGAATTCGTTTGGTTTCTGTCAGTTCTGAAGGAGTATCACCACTATTTTGTTTATCCACATTTTCTTCGTCGAGCTTTCTTTTATTCATTTTCGTAGATACAATTATTAGATATTTGATTAAATAACATTAACAGCACTAAGCTATATTAACTTATTATTTTTCAGATGTACCACATATACATTTACTGTAATAAATAATCTCTGGTAAAATGTACATATCGCAATATGTACTTACTCTCGAAAAGCTCAACATTCACTGTCACGTGTAAACATATTATGTTTTTGAGGTTATGATTATTTGAATACTCTAACGCCACCTTTTCATATACTTACGACTTACACGCTAATCATAAATTTCCCTCTAAAAGGAATGTAGAATGTAGAGTAGTGTGGTAGTCTTGTGTAATCATTGTTTATGGAATTAAATGTACATTATCAAATGTATAAATAAAATGGCGAGTTAGTGTGTTGACGTTCATTTTAACATTCTTTTTAGAGTGAGTGTAGGAAGATTTTTTAATTGAATTAATAACATATAAGAATTAGTCTGTAAATATATATAAAATATCTGCCTTGTTAACGTGCCATGAACTCAATTGATTCGATGACTGAACCTGTCCAAAATATTTCTAATACATTCACCGATGGAGACCATAATTGCACTGCTATTGATAACACTACCGGAAAACCTTGCGGTGAAATCGAAAGCCTAAAAATTATCGATGAGTTTCAAAAATTATACGAGAATCGTATTGAAAATGTTGATCAAGAAATCAGCAATGAATTTGATCGTGTCTTTGTACGTAAACTCACTCACTCTTACTGTATTTGTTTACTGGTTCACTTTCATTGTGTTGTTTTAAACATATAACAGTAATTTCGAATTTTTTTTTAGATGAAATTGGAAATTTCGAAAGAATGGATCAAGAATTTAAGAGAGCAAAATGTTATGTTGGTACAGATTGTGGAGGATTTGGAGCAGGCTGCATGTAACAGAGTGAAATTGTTAGAACAGAAATTAAAACAAACGTCTATGATAGTGTCTGAAAATTTAACAAAATCGGGTTACACAGAACAGGTAAATCAAAAGAAATTTTTATTAAATGAAGAAAAAAAGGTAACGAATATAGCTTAAAAGTATTCTTTCTCATAGACTATAAATACACTTACAAATCGTGTAAGTAGTTTGCAAAAAGAAGAGGAACATATGCGCCAGAGGATAAAGATTTTGCAAAATGATATTAAAGGGTTATTGGAATTGATAAGACGTGCGTCGCAAGATAACTGTTGGAATGCAGATGGTTTGAAGTTTATAGAAATTCAACCTGCCGATATACCTGCTCCTCTTAAGTAAGTTCTCCTTGTTATTTAAATTATGTTCAATTATGGAAAGATTATAAAATAATTTTCTTTTTGCATCTCTTTATAGCTGTTCGTGTGGCCAGGTAAATATAAATTTAGATGGTGATAAAAAACATAAACTTATAATAACAGTTAGTCACAGTCTTCTGAATAACTCGAATTACCAATTACATAAGAATATTTCTATGATACACCCTTCATATTGAACATCTCTTTAAGCTTTGATTTTTATTGTATACGTAACCGATACACATATATTGTTTGTCTTACATTTTGATTTCCTGCACTCCTCTTAGAAAAATTTCTTGTTAATGTTTTTATGCAAAATAAACGGTGGGTATATGCAATGCTTATATAAAGATTGTTGTTTTTCTTCTACTTGCTCTTTTAATGATAGTCATAATAATAGTCTTTCATAACAGTGATAATTCGAAATTAATACTGGAATTCTAAAATTAGGAAGAAACAAGCCAGAAAAGGATACAGTCTTTGAAATTGCAAATTGAACAGCTTCAAGGAAATGAAAGAAGAATGATCGCGTAAGTATAAAAAGGAAAGATGTCTTCTAGGGTTAACTATAAATTGATCAAAAAGCTTGTTAATCTAATCTAGTAGATGATGATAATCCACCAAATGGTTTTATATGTCTCTAGGTGTCAAAGAGAGTTGGAAGAAAAGTTAGTTGATCTCACTGAGAAATTAGAAACCAAAGAGGATACCATTAAAAAATATTTGACACAAAATGAAAACCTTACTGATAATCTTAAAAAATTTACTCACATTGGAAATCAAACTACAAATAATTCAATTTTAAAAAATGATCAACAAACTTCTGATGTAAGTAAATTTATAAATATAATATCATATCAATGAAAAATTTAAGTGAAACCAAAATGGTTAAATATGAAATACCTTGTAACAAGGCAATCGTGTTGAACGTTTCTGTTGAATGTATACAATAACAAATTGTTTTTACATCTTCCACTGCTGTTCAGATTGTGTTAGTAGCCGATATTGTGGAAAAAATGTTCACTGAGAAAGATCTTGAAACGAGAAACTTGCAACAACGTTTACAAATTGCTGAGTCAGCTTTGGAAGTAGTAACTCGCGATACCAATACAAACGTAAATAATTTAAAAATACAATTGAATGAAAAATGCAGGCAAATTCAAGAAATAAAGCAGCAGATGTCTGATAGACAGAAAGTTTGTGTTACTTACTTGCATGTGCACCCTCTTTTCATGTATAATTATTTGAATATAATTTAAATTGTATCGGCTAATAGGAATTGCTAGAAAAACAAGACACATTGACAGCAGAAGTAATAGAAAACAATAAAGTAGTAACATCTTTGCAAAAGCAAGTAGTTACATTACAAGAACAATGTTACAATGCAAACATACAAATTCAATTTAAAGAGGATGTCATTAAAGAAATGCGAAAGAAGCTAAAACGAGCAATGAACAAGGTATAATTAATGTACCTAATTACTTCTTTATTTCTTTGGAAATAAAAGTAATAATTCTTGTTTCCAGTGTTTGTACTCCACTGTATCCTCTTGCATTCATAATTATCATAATCATAATACGCTCGATACTGACACTAAGGAAATGGAATCAATTCATAAGTTTTATGAAAAGGCCTATGCCTCATCAGGTTTCTGTGGGTCTCTAAATCATAACAATTACATTTCCTTCTTACAAAATTGTATTGAGAATAACATAAATGGCAGAAAAGAAACAGAAAGTTTACCTACGATGAAAAGTAACAATTTAAAGAACTTAGTGATAAGAACAATGAGTTCTCAAAATAAAATCGATGTGTATAAACATTTCCACAATATTGACAAGAAGATCTTAAAGTACATGAAAAGATTACCTACACTCAACAAAAATAAGTAGATGATTCTATCTACATTAAATGTTTATTAAATACTTCGTAATTGTGTAAAATTATACAAAATAGATAAAGTACAATTAATGTGTGGTAAATAGAAAAATTGTATGCAGAGACATAAGCTAAGACTTTTCGATGGTAACTTCTATATCAACATGATTGCCTTTTTCTTCAATTTTCTGTTATATTATATTAGTAATAGAATTTAATGTGTAAATAAGGAAATATATATATCATGTATTCTAACATAATTTTAGGCACCACGTGTTACACCAACTGATTATATTGGTACAGTTACCTGTCAGGAGGTAAGTTAAATAAAATTGATAATAAAGGTTTAATAGACTAAATATTATTCACTATGTATTTAATTTTTTAGAATCAAGTAATATCATACTTAACTAAGGTAAAATCGTTGATGGAACAAGACGAGCAAAATATTGTTAAACTAAAAGTAGAACTGGAGAACGCTATGGAAAAATTTTGCTGCAAAAACAACGAAGTTCGTACATACTATTGCTTTCATTTATATATCGATATCGAGTCTTTATCAATTCTTAATTTATCAATTAAAAAATTTAACCAATGCTTATCTATTAAACACACTTCTTTTATATTGACTTGATACATGTTTTACATATTTTACTTATGCATAAAAAAGAATTTTTGTAGGAAAACGTATTATTATTAATAAACATTTTTCAGTTTTCTGTAGTATCGCAAAGAAATCGCCAGAAGAATAATTGAATTTAATAAGGAATTCCTGCTTTTATAAAAGAAAATTTAATCAATTCCAGCAACATTACATGTTAATATATTTTTTTGATTGTAACAAAATATACGGAAATAAATATTTTGTGTAGTTAGAATGCATGAAAAATGTTTATCAATAACGAACTAAGAAAGATACTCATTATGTATATATATTTCTTGCTTTTAATTGTACAGGACACAAACATACAATATGAACTAAGACAAAACATTGACTATATACAAAAAATATGTCCCGAAAAGAAGGAATTGATTGCTATTATTACTTCTATCATAGTATGTATATTTCTTTAAAGATTTTATGAAAGAATAGAACTGTACAATTATTTAATATTTATACAAATTTTCTTTGTTTTATTAATTTAGCTAAAATTGGAAAACAATAACTCACTTCACATAGGTAGTGAAAGTTTACCTGTAAGTATAGTTCACGTTTTATTAAATAACATAATTACTACATAGTATAAAAATGTTAATTATGTATACTCTAGATGTATGCAGACACAAATCAGCAATGCACTGTCGAGACACAAGTTATTACAGATAATATTCAGGATGAAATGGCAATAATTGCCTCTATTTTCAAATCTAAACACCAAAAAGTAAGTTTGTTTTGATAAATATATGCATATTTATGTATCTACGATACTTATTTAATTATATAAAATATTTACAGTATGTCAGCTTAAACGAAGATGTTATTGATGTAAAAAATCAGTTAATAAGAAATCGAGAGAAAATTATAGAAATACTAAATACATTGCACATGCAAGTAAGAGACATTACTATCCACCATTTCCATATTTTTATTTCACTCAGTTAATTCCCATTCGTTTTGTGCAGGAAGAAGAAAAAACAAGACACAATGAAAGAATTACGTCAGGAGAATTCAAATTAAAAAGCATTAAAGATGAAATGAATCATGCCCAAGTCCGATTATCAATACATTTAAAAGAAATGGAGAATAATATGCAGGTATAATTGATTTTCATCAATTTCATTATGTAAATATTATATTATATTAGCATAATTTCATGTTTATCTTTGTTGATATTGAAATTTCAGGAAGGCATTATGTCTAGTTATTCGGAAGTGTCTTTATGCAATGATCTGGTATGTTCAGTCATAAAGGAAATAGAACAAACATCCAACAGTCTACAAGTATTCCAAACTCAAGTAAATTATTTATATTTTTGATTAAGAAGTATTATATTGAAAAATAAGGAATTAATATAATAATATCATTTATATATGTATAATTTTTTCAGGAATGCTGTGCTACTTTAAACATAGAAATAGTAGCGCACCAACTTTGTGAAATAGAATCTTGCATCGTAAGATTACAGAAAAAAATCAATGAAGCAGTTAGTATATCTGTTATTAAAGTATCTTATATGTAGTTCTAATGATTTCTGCACAACGCTAACGTAATATAAGCTCATATGTTTTTCGAACAAGATTGAAAAACATTGGACTTATTCATTCTTGAAATTTTCAACTATTCTAAGATATATTTCGGCATTATAGCTTTCAGAACATGATGTAACAGAAACAACGCTCTGCCAAAAACAGGACAAATTACGAACACTGAAAGAGGAATCAGATGTAGTTCACTCAAAAATACAACATATATCAGAAACATTTTTTAACTCTAAAGAACAGGTAATTATTTACAATTCACATTAAATGTGCAATGATATGATACTTACTAATTATATCAAATATATTTATTTTTATTTTGGTTAAAATGTGTAGACGTGTGACAGTAATGGTGCAGAATCTCAGCGATATACTCAGGTATTCCGTGGTTATACTGTATATACTACACTCCTCAAAAGAAACACCTGGTATATCGAAATGTTAATGAAATAGAAAAAACAAAAGGAGTGCCTTGAAGAGAAAGAAACGCTCTTTCTATTGCTTTTTTGCACAAGATTCTGCGATAATTTTTTCGTTTTCTGGAGCTAGTTAAAGTTAAAAAGCCCTGTATTTACTTCAATGTTGAATAACTCGAATAAAAAAAATCGCATAATATTCAACAACCACACAATTTACACAGGAAAGATAGCCCTTCCAAATGATATTAACGCGATTTATCAAAAAAATTTGTTGCTCCCCGCGTGATGATCCAAAGTTGCACAAAATTTTTATTAACCGTTGATGTTATCTTCATCTCGTTATAACTTTGTAAAAAACCAACATAGCAACAATTTGAAACAGAGCATCTGAAACTAGAGTCTTCAGGCTTTCAAACCATTGTTTAACGATATCGATACGGCAATTTTTGATGGAGTTATGATCACGTAAAGTGGGACCAATTTTTCGGGTTCACACAAGTGATCCCTTAATTTTAATTCTTTTGAGGAGTGTATATACTACATATCATATTTTATGTTTTCACAAAATTTATTACTGAATCATTTCAGACATGGAACGAAATATTACAAACCAAACAGGATTTACACAACTTAAAGAAAGGACACGACGAGTTAAAGTACAAAATGTCGCAAGTGAGATATCATTTTCTACAATTTATTATATAAGTGAGTATTGTGTGTGTGTTTATTTACAACTAATTTTTATAGAAAACAATTCAAACAGAATGCGATGATAAGTGTGTATGGAAGTGCAGAGTCGCCGATTTACAAGGACAAGTTCAAATATTACAACATGAGGTATTTGAGAATAAAATGAAATGTTTATGTAATGCAATAATTCTACTTCTACTTCGTTATTTTTTCTATACATGTAATTATTAGGTAAAGTGCAAGCAAGAAGGGAATGAATTTTTAAAAAGTAGTATTGCATCGATGGAGGAGGAACTTCGTTCTGCGCGAACACAAGCAGAAAACTATAAACTATCTCACTCTGTGGACAGCATTGAATTGAAGAAAAAGATCATACAACTAGAAAATACAGTATATAATTATTATTTAGACTTACAAATACTTATTACAAAATATGCAAATATTAATATAAATTAAATTACAGCTTAAATTACAAGAACAAAGGGAATGCACACTACGGCAACAGTTAAGTGAAAATGAAACAGAACTCAACAAATCAAAAGAATTTCTGTGTTCCTTTGTAAGTTCGGTTTAAAATTATAATACACTATTGCTTGAGGTATCAAACACTAATATTTTTTTTATTTAACATTAAGAACAACGAACGCAGTATCGAAGAAGCACTGTTGCGATGTAGTTGTAACCAGTTTAAACATGATGCAATGGTAAATGGCATATAAATTCATCTATTTGACATGTAAATCTTAATATTTTCGTTGTGACAAATTTGTTTATACTTTATAGACTGCATCTCAATTATTTAAAACCCTGGAAAGTACCATAAGATCTACCAAACGTGATATACAGGACCTTAAGGCAGAATATAAACAATTGGTTTGTATAAAGTTGTTAAAGAAAATATACAATGAGTTCACAACATTTTAAGTTTCATACATAGCTTGTCACAATTATAAATCGTATATTTGCAGATTTATGAAGACAAATCTAATTTTTGTTCATCCGCAAGACTACTTATGAATCTAGTAGACAAATTACAAAAATGTGAAGATGAACTGGATAATTGTTCTCAAGAAATAGAAAAACTTCAGAATGCTTTACATTCCAAAAATAAACTTGTAAGTATAATTTATTTGAGTATAGAAAAAATGTTAACTCGTAATCACAGGGATAGGAATATTGTTGTTTTCGTACCGACATCGTTGTGTGGATTTTTTCAACTACTTATCATTTTGTTATGAAATAAATGTACTATAATTATATATTAAAGATAGTTATTTTAATTAAAAAAAGGGCTAATTAAATTTATAAATTTTACAAAATATGTAGCTTCTGTAAATTTGTAGAATTGTTTAAAAATTTCTGAGAGAAAGCCAATTACAAAAATGATTAGATTTGATATAAACTATAAACACAACTTTGAAATAGTTGTGGACATTCTATCGAAATAATAAAAGCCCTAATCTTTTTTGCACTACACAATTTTTAAAGAACAGTAAACATCTATCTGTTTTGAATACAAACATATAACTTCAATTGTTACTACTATAAGAAAGCAAGAAATATATAATCGGTTAAGCATATTAGAAAGAGAGGTAAAACAATGAGAATTTTTAACAAAGCGGAATTGTCCCCGTAGATAGAAGATCGAGATAAAATGATCAAAATTCAAAAGGAAGCGATTGCTATGACACAGTCTGAAATAAAGGAGCTTCACCAGAAACTGCAAGACAAGGTATGTTAAAAAAGTTTAATATAACTTAGGTAACTTATCTTATCGAATTTTTCGTTTGAGAAACAAATCGATTTTTCAAGAACTATGGTATGTATTGCGTGAAAATTGAACACGCCAGAAAGTTTAATCTAATTACAAAATACTAGTTATTCAGTTATGTTTGCGATTTTGAATTGTTGTACATGACTATAAAATTTTAAAAAAGGGCTGACCTAAGTATTTTTTATGCATTAATTTTTTACATTTACATTTGATTGTTTATCTAATATGCATTCGCTACAAGTGTATAAATAGTCCTGAAAAATAATCATGCTGGGAAAATGTGCACAGTATCTTAAATACCATGACTGCCGTCGTTATTCATTTACTCCGATTTGTTATTGCCGCAACTATATACAACATACAGGGTGAGTCCGAAGAAACAGAACACCTAAATATCTCCGTTACTTTTCGTTGTACAAAAAAACTTCGTAGGACAAAGTCACACTGTTTGAAGGGCCACATGTAACGGTGTAAGGGAAAAAATTTTCAAGGTCATATTTTTACAAGATTTCAAGGTCATCGATATTTTTTTTAATGGAATGAGGTATTTTTTAATACATCAATCGATGCAGCTGGACATTCGTTATAAAAAAGTTAGTAGTTCACGAGATATTTCGATTTAAATAACTCTAAAACACCATTACTGACTCACCCTGTATATTTGAATATTGAAATTTTTAAACTATTTCCCCCCATACATAACAAAATGAGTTTAAATGTTATTCTATCAAAATTCTATCTTATAATAATTTTGCGTTAGAGATACAAGAAGAGATGTAATCTTTCAAAACTAGATTGAACCTTCTCGCGCGTTTAGTGTTCATACAATACTTCATTTTTCACAAACTGCTATTTTTATAAGAACTCATGTTTGTTTATAAACTGACCGCGTTAGAGCCATTCTGCCTCGGATTCTTGTTTCGATTGAAAAAATGTATAAGGCTCACGCGATTGATATTACAGAATAAACTCATATTGGACAATGTAATGTGCTTGTATGTAAGAAACAAGTAAGTTATTTTTATGAGTGTTATTGTATATACGATTACATCGGTAAACGTAATCAGCATTAGAGTTTCGATAGTGTGCAAATTTTATTACGAGTATATATTTAAATATTGTGTAATCAAGAATCTATAATTAATCAACAAGAATGTGAAAATATTGACAAGACTCGATATAAAGGTGTGTACAAATGAAAATCATAAGACAACATTTAAAATATTCTTCGTAGATCGACAATCAAGATCAAATACTTTCCCAGTACGAAAATGAGAAGAAGCAACTATTGAAGCAGGTATTTATAGATGCATATTTTTTATTAGTCTCATAGTTACCTGTGATTTCTTATTTCAATCATAATTGTTATACACTTATCTTAATGTTTACTGTTGTCTCACTTGTGTCTCATCCGTGAATATAAACATACTTTTTCAATCACACATCCAAACAAGCAATAAGCATATTTTATAAACAAATAGAACTTCTTATTTCTGGCCTATCTTTAGCTTTATAGTAGTGTTGCTTTATTCAGCTGTACAGCTGCAAATTGGATTTGGTTTACAATATCCTGTCTTTACAAAACTATCTTATCCGCGCATTTGGTTCATTCATTCTTTCTCTCCCTCTCCTACTCTATTATTACCCTATTTATTGCACCCTTTCCTATTATCGATTTTCTTATCTTTTAATGCGATAAATTCTTTTGCAGTTGTTTATTGAATATTTTAAATTTTCTTACACTATTAATAATTTTTGAAAATGCTTTCGGCGCTACCGTTTCGATCAATTAATATAATATAGCAATTTTGCAAAAGATTTACTCCTTTCCTGACGTTTCGGTTTTGTTTTGAACCTTATCAAAGGTGGAAATTTGCTTTTGCTATAATAACTTTATCTATGTCAAATTAAACATTTAGAAATTGATGTGTATCGATTGCTGGTTTGAAACCTACTCAAATATTATATTAATTGATCGAAACGGTAGCGCTGAAAGCATTTTCAAAGATAACATTTACGATCGATAATTGGAATTATTTTACTATTTAATAAAATGCACTTTCTTGCTAGTGTAATTAACTAATTCGATTCTCTTTCTCTAGATTTTCTTCATCAATTACTGTTTTGATTTATCTTTCATCATGTTTATATGTATGCATAAAGTAAATATGTTTATCAACTTTTATATAACTGTACGTTATTAAAAATTCATCTAACACAGTGCCTGTTCAACTTAAACGATACAAAATGTATTTTCAACACAATAATCGGAAGTCCCTTCATTTTTCAGAATGAGCTTCAAAGTCAAACTATAGGACATTTGCAAAATGCTGTAGTAGAAGCTAAAAGATGTATAGACCAAATGGGACACAAAACTATGAGTGACGTGAGTGATCAGTGGTCAACAATTTCATCTTCCATGTATAGTCATGGGAATGTGCATGATGTTTGAATTGTAAATGTTAAATATGTGCAATTTACGTCCAAACTAGTTTACATGGATTGCAAGTCTTTTGCAATGAAAAAGTAATTGTTAGTCAAAGTTTGAGCTTCAAACATATTATTTAATTTATTTTAGTAATTGAAAAAAAAATTGTTCGGCAATCAATGTAATTATTCTTACTTGACAGAAGTAATAAGTTCCTATTTACAATGGAATATGAAAAATCAAATCAAGTAATATATAGTACAGAGCTTTATGTATAATATAATATATTTATATATTATATAATGTATAGAGATAAATATTAGTCTCAATTTTGTACATATTGTTGACCTGAAAGTAGAGATACATGAATTTATATTTCTATATACATAAAAAAAAGTGTAATCTGCTATAGTAGCTGTATGTAATTTATTAACAAAGATTGTTAATATTTATTGTTGCAATAAATAATTAAATAAGTAACATGCATGTATTGTGTTCCACGTTTTTATATTAACATATTGTCCCTCCTGTATTCCAAACGCAGTGTGTAATACTTTCAAGTTATTCCTGGTGAACAATAATGTAGGTAAACTGAAGTTTATATTTGAAATGTTGTATGATGTGAAGTCGTTTGTTTGTATTTAAGAATTGTTTAACAGAAACGCAAATAAATCACAATTTACAGCTTCAAGAGAAATGTGAAAGTACTCGTTTATTGACAGTGTGTATAGAAGAAACTCAAAGTCAATACAATGAATGCTTTGCCGAGGTATGTTAAATTCCCTTTGACTTTTTATCGCTCGGTGTTGATGATATGTACGCTAATGAAAAAGCTTTTATATTTATCCGAAGGCTGCCAAGCAAGAGAAATTATTGGAATTACAAAGGGAAGCAATTAAGCAACTTCAACAAAAAATTTCTTACATGGAACAGAATAGTCACTTAACTATTACTTCTATCCATTTTTCTATTTTAAAATCTATACAGGTAGACAAAATAGGATTATTATTTAAATGCATATATTTTCAGTTAATAAAAAAATATACTTTTCACAAATGCGTTTTATTGTATATTAATAATTTAGACGTAATTAGCAAAATAAATATAAGCTAATATAAAATGTTTATGATGTTAAAAGATATTAATGGTTACTAATTATTGCAATTTAGGAACAATTAGAAACTCGTGTGAACGATATACAAGCTTTGAAGCACAAGGTACGATAAAGTATTAATAATCATTATAAATAAAATGCGGACATTTCTTTACAATTTATTTGTATTCAAAGAATTTTATTTTAAATAGGTCGATACTTTGGTACAATCAAACTGTTGTTCAGAAAACAAGCATTTAAATATGACAAAATGGTGGCAAGATGTGGAAGGAAAACTACAAGAAATGAGGTAACAAAACAAAATTTGGTGACGATATATATATACATACAGTGGCTCACGAAAGTATTCGAACGCCCTTTAAAACAGAATAACTTTTTTATAATTGTAACAAACGGCCTGATTTGTTATAATCAATTAGAAGCACTGGTTTATGAAATGGATTTTCCAAAAAATTATAATTTACAAAGTTACATGCAAAAATAAACAAGGTATTTTTCTAACTTTTTTATTAGGGCCCTTAATGAAAATTTAAAATATATGTTTTGTAGATCTATATTAGTTATACACATGCTGAAAATTTCATCGAAATCGGTTGACGCAGGAAAAAACGATACGCATCGAAAGATGTACGATTTTGTGGATTTTAAGCAGAAACTGATAAAAAATCGTGTAAAACTACGATTTTCAACATTTTTAATCGCTTGTAGCTCGTGTGTATGTTAATCGATTTTGACGAAATTTTCAGGATGTGTATAACTAACATATTTTAAATTTTCTTTAAGGGCCAAAATAAAAAAGTTAAAAAAATGCCTTTTATATTTTTGCATGTAACTTTGTAAATTATAATATCTCGGAAAATCTTTTTTGCATATCATTTCATAAACCAGTGCTTCTAATTGACTATAAAAAATCAGGTCGTTTGTTACAATTATAAAAGAGTTATTCTGTTTTAAAGGGCGTTCGAATACTTTCGTGAGCCACTGTATATTTGTAAGTATTGAAGTATCATTTTCTCTATAATTATTTCAGAAGATTAGTCTCGAAATGTGCACAGAAAGTAAAAACGAATGAAGACAAAGAATGCCAGTGCAAAATAGAAGTTGCAGACAAAAGTTGCACCACACAAGATGTAATTAATTTCAACAATACGACGTGTAACGACATAGTGCAATTTGAGAGCTACTTACATGAACATGAGCTACAGTCAGAACTAGATACTTTAATCAGAGAAAATGAAGATATGAAAAGGCAATTAGAAAAGTACAAATTAGATTTTGATATAATTGACAAGGAATTGAAAATAGAGAGAGAAAATGAAAGTTATGCTCAACAAATTTCATTTGAATTACAAAAAATGAGAGACACAGAGTGTTGTCTACGTTATGAGAATGAACAACTGAAAACTGATTTGAAGAAGAGCACAAGCAAAGCAGAAGATTTATTGGAAAAAATGCGACTCTTTAAAGATAATGATATAAAATTTGAAAAATTACTTAAAAAGTTGGAGGATAAACAAACACAAGTACGTATAAATATGAACATTATTAACATTTTATATTATAGATGCTTTAATAAATTGATTCTAAATTTTTAGATTAATAATTTTTATAAACAAGTCAAAAATAATGAAATTATTATGAAGAGACAAACTGAAACCATCGAAGAACTTGAGAAAAAATTACTTAGAGGTAACGTCCAGATTCAAGGGTATTTAACCGAGTTAAATGATGCAGAAGAAGAAATGTCAACTCTGCACGATAGAATACAGTCTTTGAAAAACATGCTGATAGAAAAGTCAAACGATATGACTAAGCTGCAAGCAGATTATGAAATTCTAAAGGTATCCTAAAATATTTTTAAAAGACCTACTTCTGCAATGTTTTTACGATATAAAAATTTATATTTCAGAACGACAATTCTATATTGAAGATGGAGAACAATGCATTTGAGAATAAATCAAAAGAAGATGTTTGCATGTTGAAAAATAAGGTACAAAGTTCTTGAGATAAACATAATATTTAGTACTAAATAAATTATATATATTTGTTTTAGTTCAAAGAAATTCAGAAGCAATTATGCTGTACTGAAATGAATTATCGCAGAGTCACAGAGGATTTCCATGAGGCACAACAACAGTTGGTCCAAATGACAAAGCGTGAGGCAGATTTACAAGAATATTTAACAAACATGGTAATTATCATTCATATCTTATATTTACATTGGCCAAGTTAAATCTGTAATGCTATTATGTAATTACTTTAATGTTTATTTATTACTCTAGGAAAAGGAGTATTGCTTAAAAATATCAAATATGGAAAATGAAAAGGCTAATCTTACAGATTGTTTAAGTAAATTTAAAGATGAGTTTGAGAATGTTCAAGGGAATTATTTATCAAAAACTGGTGATCATTGTAAACTGCAAGACATTTGTAAATCCTACGCAGAACAATTAGATATGTTGCAACAACAAGTTAAATAAATTAATTTAATTTTCTAACGTAATGATTTTAATATATAATATAATAATTCATTCTATTTGTTGTATTTCTAGGTTGAAAAAGAACAAGAACAATTGAAAGAATGCATGGAAGAAAATTGTCTTCTAATTAAAGAGAAGGCCATGGTGGAACAAAATAATTGTGAAATTATTTCTGAATTACAAGAAACTCACAAATCATTATTAGAACTCAGAAAGGAATATCAGCTCAAAAATAAATCTCTTGCTTGTATATCAGCAGAATTAACCGAAACAGCGAAAAGTAGATCAGAACTTTGTAATCAATCTCAATACATTGTTTCCTGCATTCGTATGTGGATGGTAGAACAACGAGATTATGTTAATAAACTCAGTTCCAAATTGAAGTGTCAGCAACAACAATTACGAGAACTTGAATTTGAGAAAAAGTAAGTATTTTTGTCATCTCTTATTTTACAAATGTTATCTAAATCATAAAATCGGTACAAAATTTTGGAGCCTTCAATCTCTTAAAAACAGCTTGAACATTTTATTGCAGAGCTCTCTTAGATGAAACGAAGAAGTTGAAACGCAGTAATCATTTATTAATTCAAAGATTTAAACGAATGAACCGATACAATGGAAAGAATATTAAAAATGTTTGTATCGGATGCCATATGTTACCTTCAGCCGCTGCACAAAATCCTGACACAGTAATTTCCACAAATTCGAAATATCTGTTTCTTCAGAAAGTTAGTAAATTTTAAGCATTACTTTTTATAAATTTCACACAACTTTTAATGCTTCTCTTTATTTAGAAATCGAATCCTACTAAGGCAACACGACGTGTGTCAACATGTGGCAATAATTGGTGGTTTCCTAAAATGAAATATTTGACAAACGAGCTCCGAAAAAGTAACATAGAATATGAAGAAAATTTCTGCAACAGAGGAAATTCTGATTCAGCATTGGAAGAAAGTCGTGATTGTGGTTATCAATCGTCTGCCAGCAAATGAGAATGTTACAAAGCATTCTGTCTAATAGAATTAAAATAATTATCTTTTTATCGCTACTACCCTCGAAGTTTCTAATCTGGTGTAGTACTTTTTGTGTTATGATTTCTATTATTAATCATACCTACGGATATACCTACGGAATAGGTTATTCATTCTTATAATTGATTTTCATCAATCAAACTCAATGCATTGTCCAAGTTTATAGTAAAATAATAAATTTCATGACATGAGATGTGTAGTAATACAAAATTTTCCATAAACACTTCATGAAATACTTTAAACACATGCTTGCATTCTGCTATAGAAAGAACTTCTATACTGTTCGGAGGATTCTGAAACAAAATATCGCCACATATTTCAAATAGTTATGCCATAAATATTCGGCTTTTAAAAACTTATAGCAATATTATTAAAAAGGTACGAACTAGCACAGCATGCAACAAAATGCTTTCATGAAAAAACTGAGAAACTTCTTCAGCTGTACATCTTGGGTTGGAAAGAAAAAATAAATGCGTTAAATGGACAACTCCCAAAACTACTGAAACACTTTTCTCTGTGAAAGAATGCAATCTAAAACATAATTAATGTACGTTCATTTCTAATCATCGACCAAAACATTATATTAATACACTAACAATAAATGTATACCTTACGAACTTAAAAAATTCCCATAGTACTGTGACAAGAATGCGGTTGCATTTTTCTTTATACTTATACAAGAATACTTTTTCTACAAAAAAGAAAAAACATCACTTTATTTATAACATAATTAGTAATATTTATAAAACATTGAAATATATTTGTAGCTGTTTACCAAAGAAAAACATTCCCTCATTTCTCTGACATTTCTTCAAGTAACTTATATCTTGTTCTGTAAAATACTTCCAAATGCAAACTTTTGGAGATGACTTTATAATGCACCGATCATAAACTGGATTTTTTGGTCGAACCCATGGTCCGCATAAATCGTCATAATTTACATTTGAGTCAATATGAATTTCTGAACAGGCTTTCCGCGAAATTGGTACTCGAGTGCTTGTTATTATGCGTTCTGATAGAGTTAATGGTTTAATATTAATTATCGAATTCGAATTATCTGCTGTATTATAATCATCTTTTATCATAAAGTTCGTCGACATAGTTCCGCAATTACTACGTTTCTGATGTAAACACGAGTGGCTATTATATATTATAATTGAGCAACCGTTGTAGATATATATATATACACATATATAGACTTTCAAATTCAAATTCGAGAAACAATTGCAATCAATAATGTTACCATATGTTGGTAATATGTACACGTTGGTAAATATGAATTAAATTTCTTTTAATTTTAAAAGTACACGCAAAATATTTAAGGATCTTTAGGTAAATGAAGTTATTTGACATAATTTAATTGATAGTTGAGTTTACTCGCATGTAAATAATAACAGGCTTATTTATAAAGTGATAAATATACTTTTGGATGAGAAATAGTGAACGGTGAATGCGACGAAACCGATAATAATATTCACAAGTTTATTCTCTTGCTTGTGTAATCATTTATAATTTATCATGAATTATCGAATAAAATTAATATACAATATATTTCGGAGCAAAAATTTGTTATACATGTTTACAAACTAAGAAAGTAAATACATAGGTAGTTAGCAGCAGGAATGGCCTACTATCTTACAAGATGTTTTGCGTGCCAAAAATTCATCATACATTGTATATTTTAAATGTATATTATTACTAATATTAATATTATTATTATTAATAATCAATTTACCATTAATATTATCATTATTACTTATTACCATTAACATTACTTATATAAATCATATTAATTATATATGATTTATAGTATAATCGTATTTATATATTTATATATATATATTTATATTTATAACGAACACCGCCCATTATACTACTAGAATTACAAATGGGAGTTTCACCAAATCTCTTTCTCTCTCTCGCTCACTTTTTCTCTCTTTCTCACTTTCTCTCGCTCGCTCTTTCTCTCTCTCTCTCGCTCGCTCACTTTCTCTCTCTCTCTCTCTCTCTCTCTCTCCCTTCCTTTTTTTCGATAGATCTGATACTCAAAATAGATGATATATCTTCGAATGAAACGTGATACACGCATTTTTCTAAATTAATCACTCAGGCAAAATGTTCGTCCTGCATAGTTCACCTCCCATTCCATAATAGTGGCATTTTCCCATCGTTTTACGTTCCATTCAAATTCAATGCGGACACATTCATGGTGTACTTATATTTTTGGATTATGGTACATATCTGCAAGCAAAAAGTAGTGTGCTCCTACAGTGATTTATAAAACAAATTATGTCTGAGAAAACAACGAAATTTTCACTTAATTTGCAATGTTATCTGTTTGCAAAAGAAGAAAATCATATTGTACAAGTAATACAAAATAACACATGTTTGTTGTTCAAAATGAGCAGTTATGGAGATATAAAGTAATCATTTAAAATTTAAACAGTTAAAAAAATCTCAGTGTAAATAATGCAGTGTAAATGCGATGAATTACAGTGACTTCCGATATAGGTTTCATTAACGCTATTTTCACCATTAAGAATTTGCCGAAACCAAGATTGATCGTTAGCTGCACTTAAGGATAACAATGTCTCTGAATAGTTGCACTTTTGTTATTAAAAGGTCAATGTGTTTATACACTTTTTATCATTATACAAGTCAACGAATGTACACTGGTGCATGATCAAGTGTCGTAGGTCCAATGTGTGGTCGTGATACTTATTTTAGCAGTGTTGAATTCTCTCCAAACTCACTTGCTTTTGAATCACTTAAAGGTAAAGTGAGGAACATTAAAAATGAATGAGATATGTACAAAACAAAGTTATTTACAATGAAAAATCCCCAACTTGAAAATTCAAATTATAAAAATTTTGAGAAATATGGGACACATAATTTTATTTTGTAATTCGCAAATTGTAGGAGATAGAAAAGAAGTTTGTAGAGAACTTTTCTTAATTTTCTGAATTTCCAAATTGGGAACTTCCCTTTGCGAGTTAGCAAATTCTTATCAGATAAAATTGTGTCATTGAAAAACCTATATCAACAGCTTCAATGTAACCCATACACAGAATTGTATGATAAAGTAATTAAATTACAATTAGTCATGGTCATAAGTAATTATGATTACGCTATATTAACTTACCTAGGAAGGTGTTTCAAATAAATCTAATGTGTAGTTGTAAAAAAAGAACACTTTTCATACTTCAATTATCCATTGCAATTTGAAAACCTGTGACGACTAATCGTACTTTACACTTAAAACACTGTTGAAAACAGTAGTTTCAGAATAGTCTTTCTACTATTAACACTTAAGTTTACATGGAAAATAAATTTTATATAAAATTGATCATCTACACAAAACGATAATACATAAAAAATAAATTATGCAAAAGCTATACAATTTAACTGAAAGAAAGTATACGATCGATAGAAAGAATAAATAGTACTAGCTGGAATTTAATAATAACTGCAAAACTTACAACATTAAATTAGACAGTGTTTATCGAGAAAACTTAAAAGTTGCATTAGTTAAATCAACAGACTCAACTTTTGCGTAAGAAATTAACATTTTCTTTAATGTCATTTTAAGATTTACAGTAACAAGGTGGTGAATATATTACAAGGATTATTTACTTTTGCATCTAACAATTCACTATATAATTCATAATGTAAAAATAACTACTACATAAGTATTAATCAAATAAAAGTTAAGAGAAATAAATGTAGTAACGAAAGAGTATATATATATAATGTTTATGAACATACTGCAGGCATCACTATTATGTGGCAGAATCTTGCAAAATTCAAAATATAAAGTATAAACGAATAAATGTATATATTTACTCACAATATAGTATAAATAAGCACGACTAAAATTTTTGCAACAATATCGTAAACGCGATAAAATAAGAGTATAAAACCATGTTGAAGGTTTACAAATAGAGAAACAGAAAGTATCAAATATTTAAACTGCTCACTAGTATTCACTGCAATAATTAGTCTAAGCTATGTGAAATACAATAATTGTATAAGGAAATTCGTATATAAATATGAAAATTCTTTACTTTGAAAGAACGTATTAGTTAAATGCCAAAACATTTGGAATATATGTTTTCACCTCATTAATGTGGGTAATAAATTCGTAATAAATGAACGTGTGTATGTTATTATAACACACTTTCTAATCGATTCCGTAATTAATGGAAAAATACTATTTTTCATAATGTCTGACATAAATATGACGTATTTATTCACCGAGTTTTCAGAATTTTATAAATTCTTGTATAACAGCAACTTGTTCATGCAGAATTCTTTTTTACATTATCAATTAATATACGTACAATAAAGATTTAAGAAAAAGAAACACTGATTCAACTTTTAATTTCACTTACTTAATAAATATAAAGATCGAAAGAAGTCAGGAATATATGCAATAAAAATTATTAAATATAACAAAAAATGCACTGCAGAAAGATTTACGCACATATTCCGCAATAATAATACACATTTTTTCTTTCATGAAAAACCCATAAATTACAGATATCTACCCTAATTAATATATCAAATTTGTTTCCACTGCAAAACCTTTCTCCTTATACATTTTTGCATTATAAAAATATCTAGACATAATGTATTATTATACTGAACATTGAACTCATAACATATCTGATGCATATATCAATTGGTTTGTGACTGCTCAATAGATATTATTTCCAGTATTGTTGATCACCAAGGTGACAAATTTGATCTAATATAAAAATATATACCAATACAGTATTTAACACGTACAGATTTGGATAATCACTTGCAACAATTGCCAGTTGCTGTCTTTTGTCCTTCTGTCTCGACTAATCGACGACCTTGACCGCTTGTACTAGCACTTCCTGATTGTTCATTTTTTGGAAGTTTCTTAGCTGTAACAGATTGGTACGACAAAACTTATTTGTAAATTTATATATTTGTTTCTACATAGACGAATGAAAATATGGTACGAAACAGAGATGGGCAAAAATTTCGATTAAAGTGGGTTTATTTGTAAAATTATTCGAAGACTTCGAAGACCACTAAAACCACTAGACAAAATCCAAATTCTATCGAGTTTAGTGTCATTTTAATCGGAAGAACGCTACGAACTAGCTGGCGCCACTTCCATGAAAAAATTATGAAAAATAAACAAGTTTGCAATTGAATTACACACCGATATACCTGACTGGGCGTCGAAGACTTCGAAGACTTTCCACGAATAAACCCACTTCATTCGAAATTTTTATTTACATAAAATCTTTGCCCATCTCTGGTACGAAATAAGTCTTTACAAAGTATGCCTAACGCAACAACAGATATTATTTCAAAACCAGATGCCCTTTTCATATTACCTAGATAACACCGCTATCATTTTAATTGGACAAAAACGTTGAACTATTCTCGTATATCTGTACTCGCGCCAATGTAATAATTAATTTGATTTATGCAATTAAAGAGATATTGTAAATTATCTTACCTATCGCTAGAAATATATCGTTAACATTCATTGCTGTTTTGGCTGAAGTTTCCATGAAAAGAAGGCCATTTTCATCTGCGTACGTTTGAGCTTCATCAAATTCTACACCTCTCTTATTTGCAAGGTCTGCCTTATTTCCAGCTAATGCTATAACTATGCTTGGACTGGCTTGCCGTTGCAATTCCTTTACCCACGTTTGGGCACGTACAAATGTGTCCTATATGTTTAATTAAAAGATTAGTCTGTACAAACAGCGTAAAATAATTTATTGTTAATAATGTTTCGGAGATGATCTACAGATGTATTTAGACTCCAATAAATAGAAAATCCAGAATCAAATTTAAAAGTGCTACAAAATATAGAAGAAGTTGGAAGAAGTAATTAGAATCTTGCATCTTTAGACGTTATTTACCTTGATGACATTATATTCTTTGGCGTGTATGGAAATATCATTTATAGTTAAGTTCAATATTAAGATTGAATCATTTTTACTTGCCTGGTTTGTTATGTCATACACAACAATGGCTGCCTGCGCTCCTCGATAATACATTGGAGCAAGACTGTGATAACGCTCTTGTCCTGCTGTATCCCAAATCTCAAATTTTACAGTTGTGTCATCCAGACATACTGTTTGTGTTAAAAATGCAGCTGAAATCACACATTCAAATAATGATTACTAAGAAGAGACGAATACTATTTATGAGTACACAGAATGATTCGAACTAGGTCAAATTTTCATTTGATTCAAAGTTAGAAAAAAACGAAAATAATTTTGTACTATTTAACACGTTCCCTGTGCCAAGCCCTTTTCTGTGGCCTGCAGATCAAGTTTAACGTGTACCACCGGTGGTACACGTAGCACGGAACGTGTTAACAACGTCTACTACCTTGAGTATAGTTTTTTTGTGAATGCGAATCGAATCGGTGTACTGACAAGCTTAGCGTTAGTTAGTATTTTTTCCGTTTAAATGTAAACATGTAATTTTGTTGCATCTATTAACTCTAATTAGCATTTTACGAGTAAAAGGTATAAGACAAGGTATAAAACACAAAACTTTTAATATATAACAAAATATTTCAATGTTTGTTTAATTACAACAAGCATTCTAACATTTTAGGATTACATTCTATGCGTATTTTAATATATTTTCTATATGGTAGAATATAGTATACATATTATTTATTACAGACCTCTGGGCGACGCTGGCTCGAAAAACACATGTTGATGTTTCTCTCCTTCTCTTGCTCGGTAAGACAGTCCCAGAGTAGTAGCAACATGTGGTTTTTGAGCCAGCATCGCCCAGGTCTGATTTATTACAATGTTTACAGTTTCATTCAGATGAAAGATATAATCGTGTTTTACATATATTTTATGAAAAAGGTTCTTACCTCCAATAGTACTTTCTTGATACTCGTGAAACTGTCCTTTGACAAACCTCAACACGAGGCTCGATTTTCCAACTGCTGATTCTCCGAGCAATACCAATTTGAACTGACAAATCTTTCCTTGCGTTGAACCATTTGGCCTCTGGGCTGTACCCCGATTAGCCATGATTACCTATACGCAAAAAGATTGTTAATCTCTTGAAAGTGTTAGATTTCTAAAACATAATATAATGAACGGTCATCGTCCAAAAATATTTCAACTGAATCGATGAATAAATATACATATGTCTGTTTGTATCGAAAGTTCATTCGGTAGAGAAAGATCCCACATTTATGCAATATAATCAAAGCCAACTAAATACATAGAATAGATAATCGAACTTTAACATTTAACAAAGGGAAAATTGAACAGGGGTTTGCTAAGAATTATTCACGTTTTTTGCAAGCGGAAAGATGTTTTCAAATAAAGATTAAAGTGTCATTAAAGATTCGGAGATTTCGAGAGGTCGATATCCTAGCAAAGTTTACGAAATGAATAATATAATCGCTTAAGTACACAAATACTCGGCGTGTCTCGCAGTCATACAAGATAGATACCGATTACTATAAAAACAAGCACGCAAAATTTCGTTATCTATTCTGATCTGTTATGATTATTTTCTGCTCACAAGTGAAAAGTACAGTGGGTACAAAGTAAAGGAAAATAATAGCGTATACTACTTAACACATTAAAGCGGAGGTCTTGTTAATTACATTAGCCAATTAGTTCGCGGAACTAGTCTCGAAGACTGAGCAGCTCGGCGTTGATTCGCAATAATGTTACCGTTGATCAAATTCGAACTCTATAAACGATAATATGAAGCCCGTTTCAACAAGAAGATTGAACGAAAGGTAAGGATCGGTAAGATAGAGTGGCTAAACGCAGCAAGGTTCACGGCGATCACGGGATTCGCAATTTGCACAACACGGTGACTAGAAGGAAACAGGTCCGCATCGCACGATTCGCACAAGCCCGTCCGTGTGTGAGTCAGAGTCCGGGTACGGACTCATAGGGGAAAAAAACGTCCATAAGAGTGAGAACGCATCAAATGAAAAACACGATAGCATATACATATGTAGTACGCGCTATTGGATGCACACTAGCGAGTACACCAAGTTACGTGCAACTATGGTACTCGTAAAAGAGACTCACCCGAAAGTTATCTACGTAACCAATACCTCATAACCTTCAACGAAATAGTATTATCGAAAAATCACGAGAAACCGTTAAAGCGGTGCATAAGGACTGCGAAAGAAAGAAACCGATAAGGACGCATAGAGTTCTGTGTACGCGCGCGCGAATTCTCTTTCTCGCTTTACCCTAGCGTGGCTCATAATGCTCTTTCTCTCTTATACATGCTCACTAAACTCTGTCTTCATTCCTCTCGCTCCGTTATTCGCTTAAACTACAACTTTCTCTCTCTCTCTCCCTCCCTCCCTCCCTCTCTTTTTCTCTCACACATTCAGTTACTCATTCGCAGAGTCTTTCCTTCTTTCGCCGCTTACGCTCATTCTACCATTCTCTCTTGCGCTCACTCATTCACGCTATCTGTTTCTCTGTTCCACTCGAGAGATTACAAGAGATAGATAGAGAGCGAGAGAGAGAGAGAGAGAGAGAGAAGGAGAGGCGAATAAAGGGAGTAAGTGATGCGCCACGATAGTTACGGTTCCGAGTACTTGTCACCGCCCGTGAAACGTCAGCACGATCTGAAATATCGAATCGTTCCGGGAAATGAAAAAGTTTTGTTGCTCGAGGAAAGAAAAACGGTAAAAAAAAGAATAGAACACAGATAAAAGAAATCGCGTGTCGAAGGGTACACAGGATCTTATCAACATCCGTATGATAGTGTACAAGCCAAAAGGCGAATAATATAGGCACTGTAGTCGAGCACCTGTGTAGATGACATTCTGCGCCTCTATCGTAAATGACACTGTTCATAAACAACCGATTCTCTCGCGCGCACGACAATTCATAGGAAAACGAAAAACATTAGAAATGTAGTTCGTTGGTAGCATGAATAGGGACACCTAACAAGATGGAAAAGTCGAATTTGTCGATTCTTAACCTGCTGCGTGAGGAAGCTCGCCGTTGGATAGAAATGCGGCACTAGCTCTTTAGGCGTTTAGGTCGATGGGTGCACAACACCGCGCGACGATGATTAATGTCAATTCACTGCCGCGCGTCAGACACGATCACTTGTCTCCAGTAAATCGGCCCACTAACAGAGCATAGATTGTGCAATCTATATAGAATGTGTACATTTATGACAGCTCCGGTTGGTACACACACCAGACACACGACTTTGCAAAGATCGCTGGTTTTTTCTTTTTCACACTCCCCTTTTCTGTTCGAGGACGAGATTTTACCACTTTTCCGGGAACCACAGCTGTTCCATACAGCACTTTTTCGCGATCGAACGTAAAATAATAGTATTTCTTTATAATCCGATGGGATTCAGTTTCCAATTGAAGAATTTGATCGCACTAAATGGAACCAAGACTGAGGCTCAAATCACGCACACGGAACACACAGTGGCTGTGACACTTTCGTTTACAACGACGTACCCCGTAGATCACGCACACGCAACTCTTTTCCGATGACTAACGAATTAGCCAATTACCAGGAATCGTTCGTGAAATCTTGAAGAAACGACGGAACGACCTCGACCAAGGAAAATCTTTCGTGGGTACCTTTCTTCAATGTCGTTTTCTTTTTCCTCGAGTCGGAAATATGGCGGATTTCAATGAAGGCGACTAAAGATCAGCGCCTCTCTCGACCGATAACATTGCGCACACGGTAACAAAGTGTACTATATTTATATCATAGAAATGAAACTTTGGTATTTTTCGAAAATCAATTTCCAATGAATACAATATTGTCTCAAAATACAGCCGCTGTAATACATACGTATACATAAATATACAAAATACGTTTCTATGAATGCATACAGTGTCAACGAAAATATTGGTATTGGCACAACCCAAGTATTCGTAGAAAATTCTTTGTGAATTTGTGAAGAATGCGATTCTCTATAAAAAATATATAACTAAGTATACCATGAATCATAGAATTTGATGATGATTATAGTAAAGGAAAATAATAATATACCTTAGACCATATAAACCTATAGACACGGCACAGTTAATTTTAATTATGATACGATACCTTGTGTATCGGAACCCGTGATCGGAACTGATCAGAACCAATCAGAACTATCAGAAGTACCTGAAGTGTCACATATACACACATATACAACCAATAGAAGTAGTGAACGTCCCATGTACTTATTAAAATAAAAAATGAAAGTGCAAGTTTTAAATCTCTGTACCCAGTCAGCTGTCAGCTAGGCCTGCCTCGAGCAGAAACCGAGCCTATCTGCTGAGCAGAATCCAGGACTGAGTGGACAGCATTGTGCCCGAGTTGCTTCTGCCGGCGCCGAGCCGGACAGATTTCCGGTCTTTCTGCCGGCAGAAAGCGCGTAGATACAAAATCACTTACTGTGATTAAAATACCATACAAAATAATCAGAATATCTCGTATTCGAAAACGAAAAAGTGCAATTACGACAAGAAATATTATTGTTTGTAACTTGATGCATATGAAAGAATTGTTACATATATTTTATGGCAAAATAAATATGTTGACGAATCACTGGTATATATATATATTCGATTATTTACTTACGCAATTATTTATTAATAACTAGTTCATAATAAAATTAAAAATCATAGCAAAACATTTCAGCAAATTAATAAAATAGAATCGAATAGAAAACCATTCTTGGTATTCTTATAACTGTATAGTCTCGTGTTGTAACAATAAATTCATCATTGTTCGACGTGCTATTTGAAATTGCACATATACATACTGTATTTTGCAAATCGGTATCGGTGAAAGAAATTATATGTAATTCCAAAAATATATGTTTATACATTTGTTAATCTTGCAATTTAATCGTTCATTCATTCTGTGTATTAAATATATACATGCTCAATTTGATGTTAATAATTCAGCACCGTTCGTTAATCCTTCGTCGTTACTTTCCTGTTTTATGAAAACAATGTTGCTTGCGTTGGTTATCACTTTTGTATCGTTAGACGAATTATTCGCAAACGTGTTCAAAGATGCGCTATTACGGAAGTTTACTGTAGCAGGCATTCTCGAATCTTCATTAGTCTTGCACTGATTAACACTAGCGTTAGTACCTATAGTATGTAAGTACCTCTTCTTGTGAGTTGTTAAATTTACACTCTGAAAAAATTCCTTTCCGTAGACTTTACATTCATACGGTACAATCTTGGAATGATTCCTCTCTTGTATGGACAAGTTTTTACTGTGCCGGAGCTCTTTACCACATATACCATGTTTGCGCTGCTTGAATTCCGAATGAGTCCATAAGTGCGTCGTTAAATTCCCACTATAACTAAACCATTTCCCACATATTTGGCAACCATACGGGCGTTCGCCGGTATGCGTTCTCATATGAGCCGCCAAGCACCTGCGGTAAGTAAAACACTTCTCGCATTGACTGCATTTGTGCTGTCGTTTTCCGTTGTGAGTCTTCATGTGTGCAAACATGTTCTTTTTATACACGAATTCATTGAAACATATTTTGCACTGGTATTTAATTTCCTCCCCTTCAACTATTCTCGGCGGTCTTCCACGACGTTTCGATTTGGTCGAAGACACCGTTTTTGAATTGCCTATTAATTGATTTACCAGCTTTTGCATTTCATGGGCAATTGCTGAGTGTTTGAGGTTTCGAGTATCATTTACGTGATACCATTGACTCGTTTGATTCGGATTAGTATTGCCTTCCTCAGTAGTCTGGAACGTCATACCATTCTGCGTGTAGTCTTTCATGTATGCTGTAGGATCGTTTTCCTGAAACATTAACACGGTATAATTAGTAAACGTTTTAATTAATATGGAGGTTCATGAATTATATGTAAGCAAGCTTCCAGTTGGAGCTGTTGCTACCGAAATACTATGAGATCTTTATGCAAAATAAAAATTGTTTGTATCAATTCTAAGAAACACATGAGCCAAATAACATTGCTATTCTTCCTTTAATAATTTCAACAAGATGATAAAAATAATAGGTGAACATTCTTAAATTCTTTTAGTCCTTTTACTATTTTAAATTGCATTTTCACATTTTTATAATAAATGCATAAAAGTATCCGAGTAAATATAAATTTACTCTAAAATCTTTAGCAGGTGCAGAAAGGATATTTCCTTCTTTTTCACTAAAAGATTAACAAATATATATTACTTTTTGAATTCCTCAATCCTCTCTCTCTCTCTCTAATTCATTCCTGAAATTGGCTCCCTAAAATTTAAATTCAAACATATGACACATATTCTGTATTTAAATAATGAACAAAAGAAAACACAAGCTCGGATACTCAGTTTTCGAGGTCAAGTATCCATTGGATATCCAAATAGAAAGAGCAGAATAATTGGATTTAAATTGAGTTAGCATTCAAATACTAATATAGATTGAGTATTTGATGATTGATAATGTAAAATTATAGAACCTACTTTCATTGTAAATAAACTTTGTTGATCATGGATCTCAACCTTTGGTTTTATCTCGTTGGACAGCTGTGCATGACTCAAAAATTGTGGTGATTGACTGTATTTGTACTCAACATCTGCACCATTGAACAGTGGATAAGAGGAGTTATCCAATGATGCATTAATTCTCTCATCAATATTGACATCTTCTATGCTTATACATTCCTGTTTTATTTCTACGGGATCAAACATCTAGAAATACAAGTTATTTTATAAAATTATATATTGTACAAGTAACTTAGGACTAATTAATTTATTGAAGCAAAATTACGAGAAACTCTCTCTCTCTCTCATTCGAAGTTCGTAAAAAGGTACCTAATACATTTTTATTTGGATACATACCTTGAAAGTATCAATAGCTCTGCTATCATTTGAAATTTTTTCGAATTCGCTCAATTAACATAAATCGCACATTGTTACTTCACTGTGGCTGTTCATTATGTGCATATTTACACGAAAGATTATTTATAAACATCTCCTGAAAATTAGTCATTAGATAATAAGTAATAAGGGGTTGCTTTGATTGTATCAGACCATCAAGTTTCTGTTCTCCAAACAGAATGCCAAACAGCCAAACTGCCACAAACTGCCAAACCAAACGGCCAAATGCCAAATGCTGCAAATGTCAAACAGTAGCTTCGATTTCGATATTTCGATCAATTTCGATTGTGCACACCTTTTCTCGCGCATGCGCGGCGATTTCAGCCACAGTAACGTAAGCTTCTCGATAAAATGGGGTTCCTTGGGCACCCCGCAGAATTTTAAAAAATTTATATGATTTGATTCTGAAAAATGAACGTATAACAAATGTATTTGTGTATATTTTGTAACTCGTAGGACACGTCCTACTAAAAAAAGGGCTCTGTACGCTAACCCGGAATAATACAGAGAATATTTCAACACAAAGAGCATTTGGAAAAATAACCCTATAATTGATAGTTACTTCTTTTCACTTCTTTTGTATACAACCTGTATATACCAGATGACGGATGTGGGCAGAGTGGGGCAGAGTGATAAAATATTTACCGGTGAAAACATATTTGCATCACGGTTTTGTCGTTCCTTACAATTATTTATGCAACAAGTCTGCACCATTTTTCCAAATGTATATGAAATAATGCATAAATGTATTGGGCAGGCAAATAAGTTCGTTAGGTTTTTGTGATTTATCCCAATGTGAAAAACCGAACGAACTTATTTGCCAACCCAATATATATACTTGTGTACCTCGCTTTTAAATCGTTATCCACCATTTTGAATTATCTTGTGACGTCAGTTGTGGGCAGATACGCCGTTATCTTTGAAACACGATTTCCTACTGGCTCGCCACTCGATGACATTTTGTGGTCGTGAACAAAAATGAATACTATTGGATGCATCGTAGAGTAGTGAAATTAGTTGAAATAAAAACGTGATGCTAACAAGAAAAAGCTATTCTTTATAAGAATCCGTGTATAGTTGACAACACCCTAATTTTCTAATAACATATTTAGTCATCTCTAGTCATCTCAAGATACACTCATTATGGTAATTTGTAAACTTATAAAATTTTAGCTCTCTGATGATAAACTGATAAATAAAGATTGTATATGATTCAATATTATTGTATATGTTGTATATTGTTGTATATCTATAAATAATCTATATAGCATAAAGTACCAAACGTATAGGAATTTTATATATGTAGCTTTCCTATCCTTACTTCTGAATTTTATAAAAAGTTACCAAACACCGGTTTCGCGCGGAACGATATTTCTCATTATCAGTCTTGTGAAGTATTTACATATAACAAAGACACATATGTCCAATTATCGGGATGCATCCGTGAGAATAATTTGTTATATATACTTCACATGAATATATTCCTATTTATTAACGAAATTTTTTATTGAATTAACAATGTATGTCAATTACAGGAATCCTGCTTTATAAGAGAAGTCTACTGCAATAGTTTTAATGTTACCTTCATTTATAAAAAGGCGACATTTTAATTATTGTAACTACTCGGGAAATTCAAATTGAACAAAATGGAAAAATACCAGTCTATGAGAACATTTATATCGGCAGTTTTAGAATATACCAAGCATCCAAGTGAAACAACTGCCTCAGTTTTACAACGAAATCTTGGTGTAAGTTACAACTGATTTTTATTCATATATCTCAAATACTATAATTTTTAAACTAAATTATTGACATGGAAACGTTAAAGAAAAGGTAATAGTAAAACATTTAATAAAGTAATAATAACGGAGTAATAATATTTAGAAACATAAAATGATTACGAACATGAATTGCTTTTCACAATAAAAATTCATGTTTAATAGGTAATAAGCGTTTCGTTGGATTTAAGCATATTTGACCCTGGAACCAGTGTAGCCGCAGAGTTTTACGTTAGTCTACACGAGCTTATGAATTCTTTGGCATCTAGGAGTACCTTAATTTGGAGTGCAGTTGATGTTTTACAAAATGCCTGTCGTAATGCAGCTGCTAGGCAAGCTCTTATACACACTTATAAATTTGCACCCATACTGGCAAGACTATTGGAGGTACGGATGAATAAGCTGATATAGAAGAAACACGCATAATGAAGTCAAAAATATATGTATTTCGATGTGTATTTTCATTTAAAGATTTTTTAGGCTAACTTAACGACTGAGAAAAGAATAAGAGTACTAAAATTACTTCAAGAATTAACGTATGGAATAAAAATTTCTTGGCAGGAAGCACATTTACCTTACCTAATATCGATATTGACACAATGGGTAACACAATCCAAAGAAGAAGACATTATCGCTCTTTCGCTTGGTATACTAGTGAACCTTTGTTACAAAAATCTTCCAGCAGTATATACCTTAATGAGAACGATCGACACAAAAGCATTTATAAGGACATTGCTGAGACTGCAACACCATAGCGTTAACACCAGTGTACAGTGTTGCAAACTTTTAATTATATTAGAGCATACGAACACGAACATCTCGGAAAAATACATTTTAGATTTTGCTGGTGTTACATTTAACAGTATTATTAACGCAATGAAACAAAGAGACGTTCTGCTGCTCAGACATATTACAGACTTCTTCAGTGATGTTGGGCAAAACGCACATTCTCATGCTATACTACTTACGTATACACAGTAAGTTATCGAACAACGTATATATGCTTTAAAATTTCGTTTGTCATACTAATTCAGTTTCGTTTGTTAATTAGATATGGCAAGGACGTTGCAAATGTATTGTCCACATTAGAAGATAATGCAGATCCAGAATGTGTTGCCCTAATCATGGAATTTTTAGCATCCTTAGTAAAACTAAAATTATCTGACTTGGTATTTTTGTATCCGTTATGTGTGAAAACAGCTATGACATGGGTGCCCGTAGATCAGGTGTGTTGTAATTTGAAAATGTGATTTCTTTCATGCGTTAATATCTGACTATAAGTAGATAACGTTTATTCGATTAAACTAGGTATGTTCAAAAGCATTGACCTTAATTAGAGTCACTGTAATCGACGCACGGCGCACTAAAACATCCTCTGAAGTATTAGCAGAACTAGATGCTTCTGTCTTAATGCTTATCATCAATTCAGAGAAAAGTGGAATTCAAAATACACAGGAATTGAGTTTAGAAACAGAAACAAGACTAGCAGAGTTAATGCAGCTATTTCAAGAAATGGTTAAAACTCCTGCACTTAGGACCAAAGTTATGCAATCTTTGAGTGAACAAACAGTATACAAATTATTGAGTCCATTGCTGGATTCTGAAACATGTACAACTGATGATTTTCCTGGAAATTACATACAGGTACTGCTTCTCTTTAATATGTAATACTACCGTGGTAGTCCTAGATTCTAGATATAGATAGATGATTATTAATTGAAGATACAATTTTCCAGAATCTTAATACAAATCTAACTATTCACGCATTGGCTTTAACAGCTGATTTGGCAGCTCATAATTCCAACTGGCTAACGTTATATTCCGAGTTACTTCGAAAAAGACAAATTCAAATGACAATGGCACATGCATTATTTATTGGCGATGCTGATGTCAAACAGAAAGTTTTACAGTTGACATCAACCGTAGGATTTCCTCAGGAATGGTAGGAGTCATGTATAATATAAGAACCTCTGACAAAAAAATTATAATTCAAGTGGAACTACCATTATATTTCACTATTAATGAGAATAGGTCACAGCATACATTTTCGTCTTCGTTTTAGATTCTTAAAAAGCGAAAATTAACATTGGTAACTATGGTGCTGTAACCTTGTCTTTAAAATTACTTAAGTTCTATAATAAATCATTTTAATCATAACTGTAAACACATCAATTACATTTCATGTTTTTCCGTGATAAGTGTTTCCGCGGTGGCGCTCTGTATGAAACAGCTGGAACCTCTGATATTGGTACAAAATACTTCCGGCATGGTAGCAAGTATTGGAAGTAAGGTGTCCAGCAATTCTAATAGCGAAATGGCTCCACTTTTTTCTTTTGCACAAGAAGAACGTCTTGACGCTTTCTTAGCAAAATTAGAAGAAGCTCATGAGTTAAACCAAATGAGTGACATTACTACATCAGCAGTCATGGAATTGTACGAATACAAGGTACAACATTCTACATGTTGTACTTTATTTCCTTAAAAGCAACGTATACTTTGTACTTACTTCTCTTTTTTTAAGTTAGCAGCAATGAGACATGCAGAACGTGCAATGCAATCCAGTTTAGAAGCAGCAAATAATCACGGCATTAGTTTGCAACATAGACTTGCACAAGTAGTGGCTGAGTCAAGCCGATTACATCAAATGCTATATGACACACAACAATGTTTGGAAGGGGTAAAATCTACATTAACTGTAAAAGTTGCTGAAGCTGAGGAACAATGTAAAAAAGCAGTGGCCGTTAAGAATCAGGTTGATATGCTTTACAGTAAATTGAATTCGTACAATTGTAGAAATGGAAAATTTGCTTGAAAATATAAGGAATAACTTTTCTTGTAGGAAATCGAAGGGTTAAAGAAGATAGTAAATAAAAAATCTGCGAACGTTGAACATCAAAATATATTAATATCACAGTACAAGCATGAATTAGAAAGCAGTATTAATCGGACCGAGGCATTAATTAAAAAAATAAAAGAATTGGAAGCGGAATGCGCGAATGGAAATGCAAGAACTACAGAAGTGGTCAATAAGAATCATGAGCTGAGTAAAGTTCTTCATAAAATGCAAGATCAACTTAATAAGAAGGAGCAGGTATGTATATGTATAGAATGTAGAAGTTGAAATATTGTTGGAGCAGTTTTATTATTGTTTAATTTTCAACAGGTGATAGAATCGAAGCATACGGAAATACAGACCAATCAAAAAGATATTTCTGCACTGAAGCAAGAAACACAACAGCTATTGCAATTAGTACATTCACATGAACAGACTATTGCAGAGAGAGAGGGAAGCCTCAGCAAGTTGAGAGCAGAATTGACGGATTTAAGCCGCATGAGGGATATGATTTTCGAACTTACTGCCAAGAAAAAAGAAGACTTGAACACAAGCTAACACCTATTGTGTCTTTTTTTAAAATGCAATTAATTCTTGAAAAAGCACTTTGATAGCAATATTTGAAAAAATATCTTATTTGTACCACATTTTTCTTCTATATATTTTTAACAAATTTAAAATTTACAAAAAATACATTGCATTATACTATTATATGTATACTTCTACATATGTATTCTATGTATATCAAAGAACCAGCAGCTGGTTATACGGTTCTTTTTGTAAATATAAGTTTTGTCGTTTATATGAGTTGCGTCTTATTTCCATACGCAGTTACGATTTTATATTAACGTAAGAGAAGATACAGAAATGTTGATCATGCCGATCATAGCGTGATTCTACACCCTCGGTTTGGTGGAAATTGATATTAGAAAGGTGCTGCAACAAAAGGTCAACAATTTGTTTCGCTGCATTGCATTGTGATCGTCACAAAAAAGTGCAAAAAGAACCATGGGTCAAAACACAATTGCTTTCTTAGAGAATGATGGTAAAGTTTTTTCATTATCAAACTGATATTTATTTATATTATATTTTTATTCCCTAATGAGATGGAATTTATATAACATGCTATTGATGAAGCCGTTGGAAATTATTCCTCGGCGCGTAAAATATATTGAAAATATAATGCAAATAAAATCGGCTCGATAACGAACGAAACTTTACCATAATTTTTTCAGAGAACGGTGTAAGTTTTGAACCCATGGTTCTTTTTGTACTTTTTATCCTCGTGACATGCAGAACTGATATTCAAGGCGAAGGCAATGTCGAGCCACCGTTCTTACATCAATTTGCAGCAAATCGAGGGTGTAGAATCACTCTACGATAGTCACGACATAATAATTTCTCTACACCCTGTACATGAAGTAGATATAGGTACAATGATCATTTTTCTCTTTCATTTAATACGTTTTGTAGAATAGTTTACCTTATGCGTGCGAACAATTCTACCAATTGAATATAATTATTTGAATCTTGAGTAAAATTAAATATTCACATATTTGATGTCTTATTTTTTATTTTTCTCTCCATTTTAAAAAACATAGTGACATCATCTAAACTAAATTACTTCTAAATCATTATATGAATAATGATTTCATTGATGTCTATGGGTTCCCATTATAAAAGTACTCTATTGACGTAGTCGTATTTTATATACAGTAAGTACGTCAGTTTTGTTGATATTCTTATCTTTCTTATACAGGAATTTTTTCATTACTACTTTAAAAATGTATATGCACCATATCTTGCTGTTATCACCAAAAGTGGAAAGATGAAATTTATATTCCGCATAAAAGATATTTCACCATGTACACCGTATGTATACGATCATGTACGTATAAGAGTGCATACCAATCAGAGATATCTCTAACACCTTTCACTGTTATAAAAACTAAAATATAGTCCATTTACGAGTCATATCTCTGCTTTATGCCAATCATATTTCGACAATTGTTTTTAGTCGTATATAAAGTTCCTACATATAAACAAGCATATCGATTTTTTTAATGTTTCTTGTATATAATTATAAAAAATACTTGCAATAATTTACGCTTCTTCGTCGCACGATTAAAGTAAATTATATAAATTACTTTCTCTACAGTTAAGGTAACATTTATTTTATTCCAATCTAGTTGTTAAGAAATTGCAATGAATACGAATAGTTAAACATCATCGTCAAAAACTATATTATATTGTCATGTGAATAGCTTCTTTGGAATGTCAAATGCAGAGTTTGCAATACTTTGTCAACATAGTATAAAAATTGTATAATTAATCGTTAAATAGGAATGTTAATATGACAGATTACTTAGCAAGAAGAATAAATTTGCAGCTAAATTTCATCATTACTTAATTGAAAGTGATAATGAACATTAATGACACGAATAAATTTGATCAGTCCAAAGCCTCTTTGTTCACAAGCAAATCGAAACAAAAAATTTGTGCTTATCCAACCGAAATGGTTAGTGTTTTCTTGAGTACTTAAAATGGAGTAAGCGCTACTCTGTCTAATGATAAATTATTTTCCATATTGAATATTTCACGTCTAAGAAAACTTTGTCATCAACTGCTACCTTTACTCCATGGTTGTTCCTTAGCAGATGCAAAGATTAAGTAAACACAGTTGGTTGCCATGTTTATACCTGCTGCCATCCAGAATACTGTATGCCATCGTGCTAGCGTTTCCTGTAGAAATTAATTTCCAGTACATATAATTATGTTGAACATTTTCTGTAAAAAATATGCATTTAATCATGTAACAATATACTAACATGTCCTTGAACTATTCTTCCAATAACATATGGTGCTAAAAATCCACAAGCATTGGATACAGCATTTGTAAGTCCGTAAAGAGTTCCTGCATATCGTGGTGCCAAAGCAATATGATTCATTTGGTTTCCAGAATAGACTGCACCCTGCAAGGAACCTAATCCAGCTAGCATCATCATTACAGTCATGCGATCGCATTCAGCCCAGATAGCACCGATAAAACTGAGGCTGGGTCCTAACGAAGCCACTGTATTCCACAACTTGAACGATGCTAAAGGAGATATAAGCTGACGGGCAAGAAGGGCATCTGCAAAACTTGATATACCGAGACCGACCAACCAAGAGCTTAAATAAGGTAGTGCCGACAGAAATGCATCCTGTTGAACATCGAAATGCAAAATTTTATCCATATATGTTGGCAACTCAGTTAAAAGAGTATAAAATGCCCATGCTTGTCCACATTGTGTTATCGCTATAGCCCATATGGGTAGTGATGTGAATATCGATGACCAAGGTACTGCTGCATCATTTTCCTGTTTTTATACAAAATTCGATTAGGGTATATTTAATAGGAAAATCAATATACAGTTTAAGTAATTAAAAGTAACAATGAACCTCATCCTTTTTTTCCACACTAGCTTCGATATATGCTCTTTCCAGGGGATCGATTCTTGTATGCAATGCTGGTGTATCGAACACAAAAATTAGCCAAAATGCATACCATATAATGCCAAGTCCTCCAAACAAATAAAACGCAAGTGGCCATCCACCCCAAAGTTCTAACGAACACAACCATCCACTCACTGGTAATGATATAACAGTACCAAAATTGGATCCTACATCGAATCAATTGTAATTACTAATTACTTATCATTGTAAACCAATAATACAAATCCATAATGAATATTTAATGTTAATATTAATATTAACATTAAGCCTACCGTATAATACAAGAAATATTGAAACTAAGACAGTACCTGCATATACTACAGCAGCAAATTTACTTCTCTCTAAAGGAGGTACCCAGTGTGCTAACATACTATGCATTGCGGGGAATGTTACACCCTATTTCAAAAATAATCAACTATTACATTATTATATTTTCAGATTAATTAGGTATTTCTTGTCTTTGAAGGAAGGTTTTACCTCTGTGAATCCTTCTGCTGCTCGTACAGCTAAAAATGGTGCCAATCCTGCGTACGCTGCAAATGGACTAATTACAGTCAATACTGCAGTTAGGAATATACCTAATCCATAAATTAGCTTTCCTCCATATTTTTCAGCCATTCTGCCACCTGGTACATTCGTAATCACATAGCCAACAAAGAAAGCACCTAATATAATACCTTGGGTTTTTTCGTCCCAAGCGAACTCTCCTGCACTCTGTCATTTGAAACAGAATTTAAAGAACATATTAATTGAAAAAACAGATTTGTTTCAAAATGTATATTAATGTATACAGGGTCTGTCCGGAAAGTAATGCGACCACATTTAAAAAAAAAATCTATTAAACATATGGGTACAAACCTTTAAATATCTTCAAAGTAGGAGCCTTGGACGTCGACACATTTTTTCCAGTGCGATTTCCATGCTTTGTATGCTCCCTGGAAGGCGTTTTTTGGAACCTCTCGTAGTACCCTCGTCACAGCCTCTTTGACACGTTCCACACTTTCAAAATGGCATCCTTTTAGCACATTTTTAATTTTTGGAAACAAGAAGAAGTCGACGCAAGACAAGTCAGGACTGTACGGGGGTTGAAGAAGTGTTGTGATCCAACTAAGAAGTACCGTTTACTGTTTTCCCCGTAATCTATGGTAAAGTTTTGGTTGGAAGTGCTCGATGAGGCTGCGACAAGGGTACTACGAAAGGCTCCAGATAACGCCTTTCAGAGAGCATACGAAGCATAGAAATCACGCTGGAAAAATGTGTCGATGCCCAAGGATCCTACTTTGAAGAATTTTAAAGGTTTGTACTCATATGTTCGCATATGAGTTCCAAAAATGTGGTCGCATTACTTTCCGGACTGACCCTGTATTCATATACAATATACAGGAACAACGAGATAATGATAAAGGATGTAGATTTGTAATGTGCATTAATGTGCTTAGGTCATATCAATAGTGATAAAACTATGAGTAATATGTACGATAATGGAATCACATTTAACGTTGACATTTGATCTGTATCAACATTACATGTATCAAATATACCATACTATGGATTCAGATTATAGATGAATTAAGTATTTTTCAAAAAAATATAACGTTTAACACTAGAATCAGACTAGAATCATTAAATATTGGAAAAGTTTGCTAGGACTCACTGGAATAAATGTCCCGTTAATTGGCTTCTCTTTGCAAACATCGGTAGTATCGTTATCATTGCTATGCGGTATAGCCGTCTGATTAACCATTGAAACAATGGCAACAGATAGGTTTACTCTCATGGCATATACTAAAGCAAACCCTAGGAATCCTAAAAATCCTAATGTATACCGTGCTTTTATACATGATTCTGTATCTGCTGGTAAATCGGGTAGAGAAACTGAAAAAAAATTACATGATTCAATGTAATCGTTTGTATAATTCATAATAATTATAATAATTACAATCATTATGTAGTCACATATTGTTGATGTGTACAGTCTAAATATGACTAATAGTAGACACAACGTGAAACACTAATTGAAACTTGAGAACTATGTATGATAAATAAGAGATATGGTGGCAGTTTTTAAATACATTATGTAGTAAAACCAAAAAATCAAAAGTTGCAACACATTTTATGTGCATTTGACGTCACCGTTTTTATCTATAAATATTAAGATTTTGTTTACTTGATAAACGTTCAAACAACAAGTTATTAAAAATGTATAATAATTTTTATTAACCTAACGTATCCTCCGATAATACACTGTAAGATCTCTGGCTCTTTTTCATGTTCAACATCTAATACCGCGAATTTAATAACACTGTCTAAATATTGCGAAACTTTCTACTCGCATACTGCACTATATGAAAAGTTAAAAGTATAAAACATAATCGTAATGCATGTTGTTAAAAAGAAAATAACCATGAAATGTGAAGAAAATTCAAATACCATCAATAAATTGAATTCAGACGAAGAAACGCACCGGAAACTCTAACAAATGACAATGCCATAGATTACTCGCGCATCCTTCTGTCAGGCTTTTGTTTCCAAACAAATGTCTGCTCATGATTCGCAAGTAACATCGTTAAAATGATAAAAATATATAAAAAAATAACTTTTCGCAGGAAAAATTATATGTAGAGATAAATGAAGGAATAGAAAATAAATAACAGACCTTTTTCTAAGGAATCATTAATGCATAGAGGCTGGTCATCTCTCGAGACATTAGGATCTAGCACTGACATGTTGCTTCTGTACTATCTTACAGAAATGAAACACTTTTACAATAATACGGCCGTTGCCCAGGCATCGAAATTAGATTTACGTTTTGCGAAATTGCGGTTTGTTGCTTCGTGACATCGATATAATCCAATATAATCATACGAATCGTTGATATTTCAAACAGAAATTTAATTTGAATTGCGGAATGCTTACGATCTGCACCGTCGTCTGCTGTCAGACGTTAGACTGGCGCGAATTACTGCGCACTCACGTCATTCGAAACTAACACTTATTAAACTCCATTGTGTACTTATTCACGTACGAGCGCGCAGGCGCATTGATTTTCTTTAACTTTCTACAATTACAGAATCAGGTACGTAATAACATGTAGCCCCGAAACAAATGCATTTAGTGGGTAAATACATATGGGTTGTAATGCGAAAAGCGGTACCCTTGTATTTATCACCTTCGGGGTAGCAGAAGAAGGGCTGGAGAAGGGCGCTAGTCCTAAGGAGCACGGTTTCAGTGAGTATTCCTCTGCTTATCAGAATTAGAGGCGAGTCTCACATTACCTGACCGCACAAGATCAGAGGCCAGGTATGCAGAAATACATTTTCGATATTAGGAAGCATCAACATTTATTAACAACATTGCAACTCATGACTGCACAAACAAAAGAGACGACAAGAGGGAGCGTGCGTGACGACTTTATAATATTATGTAATAGAATATACTTCTTTGTTCTGTAACTTAAAAAATTTATGTTTGAGAAATCGCATTTATACTCTCTAAAATCTTAGTTCACAGGAATACAAGAAATTGTAAAAATAGTTTTTAGCGCTAAAGGCATTTATTGTAACATATATCAATAATTTAACAACAATGCAAATGCATTTACATCCTCTTATTGCCTATTTTAAAGACTTCCTTTTTCTATACAAACGATTTCTTACTCTAAACTATTGTATTCATATACTTATTAATAATGTTTGGTGTTTAAAAGACGTTCACGAACATTATAAATTACATAAATTTTACTAATTGTTTGAACAGCTGTTCAATAAGAGTAGTATCTAATAATTTCTCTGTTATTACAAATTTTTATTGTTTTTAAATACAAGGCATTAAGATCACCTATAAGCATATCATTATTTTAATACAATATCTATGTAAATATATAAAGAAATCACTACATATGTCGTATAGGTATCTGCTCAACTGTGACAATATTAAAGTGTAATCATACTTAAAGCACAATTACTTGTTATATAACTTTCACGAAATAAACGGTACAATGCACAAAGCCATTTTCTTAAATAACCATTTAAGTACCATTTTGTATTTTATTCAAGGAATTTAAAACAAAATGTAACTATAAATAATATTTAAGTTGTAAAATAATATTAATAAAATATGATACATAAGTACATAAAATACACTAATTAAAACGCAAGAAAAAAAATTAATACAATGCATAGAATGGAATTATGAACATTTAATAGTCTAAATTGCAATGTTTCAATATTTTTACATTTTCACAAACACAATTAAAACCGGATGAATATAAAATTGGATCTTTTTTAAGTTTGTAAGATTTCTATTAAAATTTTCCTTTATTATTTTAAGGATGTCTTTATTATTATTTTTTGTCATACTATGTGGAAAGTTGTTACGTCTTTTTACGATTTCAACAACCTCACATACACATACTTAAGTATTAAACTGTATATAATTTCTTAATATAATTTCTATGTAGCTAAAAAATGGTAAAGGTAATTAAAGCTTTGCAGAAATTTGTCAAAAATTTTTTCAAATAGTTTGTAATTTATAATAACAAACACCATAAACCTTCACTAAAGTACAATCTGCATCAAATTTGAAATTTATTAGGTGAGTAATAAGTTCGTTCATCTTAGCGGCGTATATACACTTCGATAAGTGCTATTTACTTCAAACTATTCTTACATTGGCCATTGTGAGGGATATATAAAATATGTTTATATTTTCGAATATGAAAAGTGATTGAAAGTCACTTACAAAAAAAACATTTTTTTATATATGTAGTACTGATCCTATTACTGAGCGTACTATTAAAAAAATACATAACAAATTTAAATAATGTAGATTTCATGTTGGAAGGCGTAGAACAAAAGTTGTAGACCAATGAAGATTGATGTTGATCAAATAGTAAGTATTCATAAACCGCGTTTAACAATACAAAATTGGTAATGCTTAATACTTTTGTAAACAAACACGAACAAACTTGTTACTTAATCTAATATATATTATATGGTTCTTATTCTGTATGGATTGAAGATTGTATGTTGTGTTGAAACACCTTTTTTACTGCTACAAAAAACGTTCATACCTCCCAATCAACATATAATATAAAAAAAATGATCCAACTTCAATTTAAAAATTAGACATATCTGACACAGTTGTTTTTAAGTGCTTACTAACTGGCGTTTGTATCTAAATATTAATAACATCTATGAACAATTGCTGTATTATTAGCGTCTACTTTACGGATGATAAAGTATTTAGTCGATATATAACTGAGACATCTATGTGTGAATATACAGTATGTTCAACTATACGTGTGTCGAACAGTTTAGGTGATTACACAAAACAATTTACGACGAAAAAGAAGAATAATGTAATGGACATTGTTTTCAACATATTAACGAATTAATTTTTAATTTCAAGATATATTCGAAAATTTCTCTAATCCATCAATAGTGGCACTCATCGGTCAAGTCAGGAAGAACGCATATAGTGATATACCATGTAAAAGATAAAAACAGAGAACTGACGCACTTATTGCTATTAATCGACTTTAACTGTTAACAACTTGAAAATAAAACAATTAGAATCTGGCTTGTAGAATTATCTGAATCGTTTCTTAAAATATTTCGCACACGTAGTTGAACACTTTGTAAATATAGAATGATGAAAGGAACGTCATACCATGACAATGAAGGTCAACGTATACTAAATATTCTTTGGTGATAAAAATAAATAACATCTGAAAATGATTAAAATAATCATCAATTATATGAAAAAAATGATTCATAATAAAGATTTGAAATATTCTAATCTAGAAATACAATGTTAAATTCCAATAAGGAAATGATTACTATAACATTCCAAATAATCACAGAAAGTATAGTATATATATATATATATATATATATATATATATATATATATTGAACTATTCCACTAGCCAATTCGGTAACAGTTGATAGTTACCGTTAATTGTTAAAGTGAAGATCTTTAAACAGAACAAAACAAAATAGCACCTAATAAATAAAATAATTTCATAATTGTCGACATACAATTATTAATAAAATACTTTTAGAATCATTGTATAGAGTAAATTGGAGAAAAGTCGTAGAACTTGTATCAATATACAGTAGTCCCCAATTCATCAAAATTGTAGTATATATACACATGATGTAAAGAATGTTTCAAGCACTCTACAAACTCCTTATTAAGAGTCAGATTTCATTGTCAAAGTAAAATCCACTAAAAATGCTACCAGAGCATTAACTGTGGAATATTGCGTTACATTTATACAAAATATTTCTTCAACTAATAATCGTTTAATATACGCATATTCCGATTACCATGTTGTTGTAGAAGGAACACAAGACCCCACTGTAAAATCTTTGTACTGAGAGAATACACAGATCTGAAAAATATCCAAAATCAGACTAGGAAATTTACAGCAAAAGTATTTAAACCAACCTTGTCTTTTAATCGTTGACAAAGCTGCAATGCTATGGTGAGCAATACTAGAGCTTCGTTTAACCAGGGTACGCTGCATTCTGCTTGTTGTGTCTCATACTTAACACTACCATGTGAATTTTCTAGCTGATATACTGCCAGAACCAGCTTATAACTTTGTATATAAAAACTTATAGCCAAATTTTCAGGAAGATTTGGATTTAAAGATTTCTGAGAACATGTGTAACATTTGAAGTTGAGTTCTATTAGGTTGTTGCATATGAAATGTCCGATTTTAGAATGCGACTTTTAGAGAACATTTCGATCAAGAAATAACGTTACAGTCTATAGGTTTATTATATAAAACTTCGTAGTAAAAAGCTAATCCTTAACACTAAACGTACCACGACCAGTCACATGACCGGTTCTAGATTATGTTATTTCACAATTAACAGAATTGTAAAGATGCTTTCATAAGAAATGATTTAATAAATATTTTTATTAGAGCACATATTATAATAAGAACTGCACAAAGTCTAAATAAATTAGTTCTTGTAATTTTTATAAGGCAACCACGTGCATGTTGCTTTTATAGCTCGGTACGTTTAATCTTAATATCCTATGTTTAATTTTAATTTAGATGTATAATTTTACTTTTAAATAAAGTTTATTAATGTCAACCAACGCGACTGTTGTGCATTCCTTTTATATGTCTGGAAAAATAACTTGTATGTGATTTTTGGTCAAAATGTGCTGATTAATTAACTTACTAGTTGTTGATGGTAATAAAAAGGACTACAAAATCAAAATAACAATCTTATAAATAAAAACGTGAATGACCGTAATATCTTACTTTTACCGTAATACAATCAAGAAACTTGAAATTTGGTCAAAATTGCGTTTGTTTAATGTCATTGCTAAAAATCGGACATTTCATAAGCAACACACACAACCTAATATAATTTTACATTTACGAGCAGCTCAGATGTATTTACTTACCATATTCCGGCTTTTAATGAGATCGTCGATTGTCTTCTTCCTAGGAACAATTAAACTTGTTCGACTACGTTGAAGGCAGCCCAATATATTTCCTAATACGTGCATAACTTCATCTGATGTTTTGAAAGGATAATGACGATCGACATTGTCTATGTGTGCAATAGCTTGTTGCAAGTGATTGGCAGCATCTTGTATTTGCTGCAGTTTCCATGGATGTTCATTTTGTATACTTGTTCTCATATTAACATTTTGTTGACGTTGGACTTTAAAGTTAACTTCCTATGAAGAACTCCGTTTTAATTGAAACGAGTTGTGAATTTAGTTGAATTTAGTTAAATTTAGTTGACTATGGATTAAAAATATTATCAGTACTTACTGCATTTGTTATACTATCTCCAGTTAAAACAGCTACACATTTTACTTGATCATGAGGAGCGGCAAATATAAATCTGTCCGTTTTATTATGTTGATCGTTGCCGAATAGGGCCAATGGAAATCTTTGCGCACATTCCTATAATATAATATATCAAACAATAGTATTCTTAATTCATTACTAGTAACATAAAAGAAGCATTCTTCGAAACATACCATTAAAATGTTCCTCAGCTGCGACAAAGAAGAATGAACTTCTTCGTGAAGAACCCATTCAAACTCCATTTGCTGAAAAATTTTTTCGATTAGTTCTTCAGACTATGGAAGCACTTTCAATTCAATGTTGTAAAATATTTTCAATAAAAAATGAATTTTATTTCACTGTTGAAGATGTGCCCAGGAAAATCATCTATAACATCTTCAAATCGAAACACGAGGACATGAAATTTTGAGCATAAATTAAAGAAACAATAAACAATGTAATAGTGTACCAAAGATAACATAACCAAGAAGAAGCAGTTCATCAAAATGGACGGATGCAAGTCGAATAGTTAAATGATAGATAAGGTATACTATCATCATGTATCGCGAAACGACGAGGTCGCCTAAGTGATTAGATAAACGGTAGGCAAAGACAAATAGCTTACGAGATTGTGCGCCTCCTCCTTCTCGCTGTCAGCCATTTTTCCCCTCCGGCTCTTGTCACCACTTGCTTCGCTACTTATACAACACTGTGTCTTATTTCAGTATTATTTTATACAACTTCTTTCCTCTGGTTTCTGTGATTTTCTTAAGCGTCACATTTGTTACTAATTTCATACACGATCTCAGTTATTGTTTGATGCCAAAAGATAAATTTCGTCATCTTTTTCGGTGCGAATTTCTTTGATCTTGAGTAGATAAATCGTTATTGTAAGATATATTTCAATTGTAGGTAATCTAAAATCTGTGGAAATTGGCAAAGTAATTCAGACAGAGCAGCACAAATAAGAATTATTAAAGGTGAGATTATACCTTTTCTTCTATTATACCATTATATTTAGTAAAGTTTGACAACTTCTATTCTAAAGAAGAAAATATATATACGTATACAATATAGATGCACTTATTTATAGATCTGCAGCAAGGAGATCATTTAATAATGCGTTATCATTTCATGTTATATGCACAATACTAAATTACATCAAGTTATTCTCAAAGTTCATATTCGTATTAGCTTTATCTATTTTTAGCAAAGCGTACTTTTTTCAAATACATGATATATCAATAATAAATATTATTAATTTTTTATATAATTGGAGTGCGAACACTAATAGTAGAATAAATTTTCGGAATAATTGAATCAATTAGGACTGTGAGTAAAAAGATTTATAATCATCCTGTTCAATCAAACAAAATTTTATTTCAGAATTAAATATTTTATATTTTACTATACAAAATGGCTTTGAAGTTGTACTACGATCTTTTGTCTCAACCAAGTAGAGCTGTGTATATATTTTTAAAAGCATGCAATATACCATTTGAGAAAAAATTAATAAATTTGGGAAAAATGGAACATCTCAGTTCAGATTATCAGAAGATCAATCCGCTTCAAAAAGTTCCTAGTATTCAACATAATGATATCAGTATAATTGAAAGGTATATAAGACATATGTACATATAAAATAAGCGGACCCTACACGGTCAATCGGAATGACAGTCACGTCGAAGATTGACATTCGGATTGATCGTGAAAGATTAATACTGACGGACTGATGAAATGGACTGACGGATTTCCAGATATTTGGAAATATTCCTTCATGATTGAAGTAAGGATTGACAGTCTGACTGTTCAATCAGACCGTCATTCCTGATTGACCGTGTAGGGTCCGCTATACATATCGAAAAACAAAAGAAGGCACCGATTATAATTTGTTGTAGTGTTGCAATTTTGAGATATCTCTGTAAAGAATTTACTGTGGCTAATCATTGGTATCCAAAAGATTCAAAGGCCCAGGCGAAAGTCGATGAATACCTTGAATGGCAACATTTGAATACTAGACTCCACTGTGCTTCATATTTTCAAAAAAAGGTGTTGAAAAATATTCCAGTTTATCTGTACATATTTATAAAATGTTACGAAACACATAATTACCCTTTTAAACATTTATTATAGTATTTAATACCAATGATAACTGGTAAACCAACACCACCTGAAGTGATTGCAAAATACGAAAAGCATCTGATCAACTGTCTTGATCTACTAGAAAACATTTGGTTAAAAGACAAGGCTTTTCTGACAGGTTCTGAAGTGAGTATTGCCGATCTTCTTGGGTCATGTGAGGTGGAGCAAGTTCGTAAGTAATCAGTGCAAAAGTTTGCACGTTTTCTTAGATGCAATTATTATTCGCTATACGTACACTAATGTATAATGAAAAATTGTTTATTGAACACAGGTATAGCTGGATGTAATCCTTGTGAAGGCAGACCTCGCTTAGCAACTTGGATGACAAAAGTTGCACAGATTACAAACCCCTATTATCAAGAGGCCCATGTCTTCTTAGAATTGCTTGCAAACAAGGCAAAAGAAGATAAAATAAAAAGCAAGATTTAACAATCTTATTTTGATATCAGGATGGGTTGATACAAATTTTAACTGACTTTATATAATTTGTCAAGGGAATTGTGGATTGTTGGATATTATTAAGACATAATGTTAAACTGAATCTAGACAGACATCATATTTACTCTGTCTTTACTTATTATTTTATAATGGTTGTTTTTTACAAAGTTTATACATATAAACAAATTTTTTATAAATTTTATATAAATATACCCACTTGTTAAGGAGTAATTAAATTCTGATTATTCTATTGGGTTGGAAAGAAAGTTCGTACCGTTTTCAAATTAAGAATCGAAGATAAAATTAAGGTATTTATGCAATAACGCGAGAAGTTACCTCGAAAATGGCAAAAAAATAATAGAACAGAATGGAAAATATGTTATTGAATAAATTTTTATGAATAAATATCTGAATTTTAGCTTTCAATTTTAATTTACAAGCGCTACGAATTTTCGTTCCAACCCAATATGATTCCTCACAGAAGTAGTTTTTAATTTACTATATCACGATATTATATCTCGATTCTTGCGCAGTATTAGGCGGTGTGGTCGTTGGATGAATATGAACAGGCAAATCCCAAATCATTGTTTCAACATCTAAGGTTAACGGACCTTGCCAGTTAATTGTACTTTCATTGGGCATATCTATTAGTTTAGAAGTTGTGACAAATTCAAAATGTAATCTCCATTTAAGTGTCATTAAATCAGTAGTAAAGTCTGGTGTCACATGTAAAGGTATAGGCAATACTAAATGCGAGTATTTTAAGCCCATGCACATTTCGTGATGTTTGTTGTAACTGACTAACGTTGGAGTTGCTGTTTTTCCTCGCCTGTATTCTTCCGATATATGTTCTTCTGATTGCAGTGCAACCGAGACTTGTGCACATGAAACCGTGGCATTTGAAAAATCAAATGTTCCAACTATATCCTCCCCTAGTTTATACGAGTTTTTAAAGAGGCAGAATCTTACGACTCGTCCACGTCCATTCGTGATGTTATAAAAATTTGGACTACGCCTAGCAGTCAAATTCTATATACACACAATAACAAAAAGCATTAATTAACGTTAAATACTTACACAGTAATGTGCAACTTTTGTTTAGAACGAACCTGGAGAGTTTGTAATGCAACATCTAATGGTGTTTCCCTATGTTGCGTTTCCATGAATGGATTATTGGGACTTAAATCAATGCTATCATTGCAGGCAGTTACTTCTGGTAATTCTGTTAAAATTACAATATTATTTTTACATTGCTCTTAAGCTACAGCAATGTCAGAAGTAAACAAATATTACCACTTAAAGAAAGTACTCTGAATGGAACCCGAAGCAGTTTTATAGCTGTATTAACTCGTTGTGTTCCTACAGTAATCTTATACGAATACTTCACTGCATGTCCTCTGTAAGATGGAGGTGCATCACTTGGAATTATTTCTCGATATATATCTGTAAAACTGAAATGTATACTCTCCGTACCTCATACAGGGTGTTCAACCAAAACATGAAGAACTATACTGTATATTTCTTATCTTTTATGATATTTTGAAATATAAAAGACATTAATTTAAAATGGTTTCAAAAAAGAAACAAAGAATCATTTACACAAAATTATCACATTTTATAAAAGTACATACATTCTTGGATTTTTATGAAATTGTTTGGGCTTACTTAGAATAGAAGTCGGTGCAGAAACAAAAATTTGGTAATTAGTTCCTTGTTAATTTAGCAGAATACCCTGTGCAATAGACTTGGATTTCATTTAAAGACTTACATGTTTTGTTTTCACCTGGTGACAATCTTAAGTCACAAAATAAAATCTTGGGCTTGGTATTAAGTACTACATGACCATTATCTTGTTGCCATGGCGCAAATGTTGTATCTGTAAGACATTTGTTAATGCTACTACTTAATGAAGACCAACTAGATAATTGAAAAGTAGAATTACTATAAATCTCATTTATCTTACTTGCATTAATTGCTCCTAACCAAGCTGTAGTGTTCAATTTCTCGGAAAATACAATTTTGCTATTTGTAGAACATTGACAATGAACTTGTGCACTGGCCCATGCAAGACTTTCGAAAATATCACTAAAACGTTATGTAATATATATGAACAATCTCAACTATTTTATTTAAAATAAATTAATTATATACCTGTGACTTTGAGATATTTGGTGGCTGGGATTTGGTGGATTACTGAATGTAACTAAACATTCTATGACCTCTCCAGAAAAGTATACAGGACCCCTAATTAATTTTGCTGTTACCTCGATCATAATTTTCGTTATTATTATTCCTTTATAATATTACTGACTTCAATATTCTTTCTTTGATAGTAATATTTTATTCGTCTACACGATGTGAATCAAGTATAAGAATACTTTATCAAAGTTGATAATCCTGAAAATTATAAATTACCAGTAACATCTATCGTGACTCGAAAATAGTTAAGAAAACTGAACTTTAAAGCCCACTAAATATAGCCTCTGAAGTGTTCACTTATTCAGGTAAATCTCTTAAGATTGGAGCAAAACATACCAACAATGATGACATATAATTAAACTCCCATTAGTCTATTTTGCTCTTCAAAGAACTGTTTCTGCTAGTAACAAATTTGACAAATAATTTTAAAAAATGCTTTCTCCTCATAAGCAAAATGATTCATTAGTTATTTACAGCTGAAAATACAAAGTAGAACACAATTATTATTCCAAATTTTACAAGGTTCTTTTTTTAGTCTTCAATTCAACTCTTTGGTCCTCAAAAAAATCACATGATTTTGTCAATTTTGCTTCAATATTAAGTAGGATAGACACTGCTGAACATAATACAATATCATTGTACAAGGTGTTCATTTCTTTTAATACAAGATGATGAAATCTCATACTATAAATTAGATTTGAGTTTTATAATATGTATTTCGTTTTATAAAAAACAAACTTTGAAACATTTGAAAGATATTCATATCTAAATAGATATGATATGTATATGAAATACATATTATAAAACTCAAATCTAATTTATAGTAGGAGATTTCATAATAAATAATTTTCTAATTAAATACATTGTTCAAAGTAGCATTATAATGTATGTAAATGTATGTACCTATGTAAATAAATAGTAAATACTGGATCTTCTCATACTAACCTTCGCTGACGTTGTTCAAGATTTTACATACTGTGAATGTGCATATAATGTTTTGAAGATTACCCAGTTGTGATATTTTGAATTAAGTCTTAGTAATGTTCGAAGTAATGACAATGACTGATCTCTTTGATTTTTGCAGCCATTATTTCGAAAATATGCCTAGTTCGTTCGAAACGTCAGATCCTTCTTCATAACAATAATTGACAATAATACAGTAGTGTCAAGTAGTGTTGTTAGATTGGGCGGGTTGCACGCGCATGCGCGACCAAATGCAGGTATGTTTGTGCATCCTGCAGTTCTAAGTCCTAAGCAACGTCCGGAATGCTTCAAAACATGCAACACTATGTAAGTACCTTGGCCTTTGTGGGTAATACCGAACAACTGTAATTGCTCTTCCCCAAAAACCCTGCGCATCTCGGATCTTTCTATAAAAAAAACATTTTGCGAAATTATGACCAAGGTACCCCAACTTTGTACTTCACTGACGCTAGAATCGTCACGCATGCGCGTACAATACGCCCAATATAACACAGTCTCGGGATTTGTTAAAATGTATATTTCTTATTTATAATTCCCGTCTGGCTTGATGTTGAGTTGTACTACTGAAATTCGTGCTCCGAGCACTACGGTCGCCACGGGGAGAAATCCCCTTAGACCATATATTATGGTCTAAGGCCTAAGGAAATCCCCGACGTAAGCACTCTCATATCCTCCCTATGTATAGGACGCAGCGTTCCAAGATAACGGAGTACATACAGTACATATCTATCTGGTGCCCACAAGTCTGCCTACGTAGTATTTACGTTAATTTTACAAGATAGAAAATTTAAAAAACAGAAATATAATAAAAAGATAACTGTAGAAAATATATTTTAAGAATGTACATTACGGTTATATTAACAGAAATGTTTATTACAAATATGTTACAAGTAAATTATTCTAGCATACACTGAAAACATCTTATTACTTACAAACAATATGAATATATCCATGTTATATGTATACACATATAACCTAGTCAGCCAAGCCTGCCTCGAGCAGAAATCGAGCTCATCTGCCGGGCAGAATCTAGGACCGAGCGGGCAGCATTGTGCCCGAGCAGCTTCTGCCGGGCAGATGCCCGGTCTTTCTGCCAGCAGAAAGCGCTACTTATGCGCGCGTAGATGCCCGTCTAAAATCGAGCATTTTGCGTTTTATATAAAAATTAATGATTTATTTACATGAAGTTTGGCAGAAAATCTATTTTTTATATGTAGTGATGTACTTCAGTCCGTACATCTTTTATTTTCAATCATCAAAACCAGCATACATTATTTTATTAAAAACTTTGGCAACCATATATTATAAAATTCTCGTTAATCAAATTATTTGTGATCATAAAGTATCCACTATAGTTCAGAAAGATGGGGTGTAACTTTGAATTTTCAAGAGGCGGCGGTACGGGCGTAGCAGAAGCAATTGGAAATTGGGGATTTTCTAATGACAGAGTATCAAGTTCTGGCCAAGAACTGAAATGTTTAAGATATCTATCGGAGAAAATGGCTTGTTTGTACGATTAATTCTATCATTTTATTTGAGAACGATGCCTGTCGCTTTTTCACGGAATTTAATGAATGTAATAATTTTTTAATGAATTCGTAATTATATGCGTATTTCCAGAAAAAAGACGAAACCAATGATGTGTGTAAAATACGACTGCAGATATGATCCAGAAGCTTGGTCGGTAAAACCTAGTCCTGAAGAGTGTAAACCAGCTTGGAACGTTCCTATGAAGAGACCACTGATTACGTATAGTTCTACCGCGGAAATACTTTTAAGTTCCAATTTGAATAGCATTGGAACAGATTTATTATATGTCATACCAGGCCGAAGTTATGTACTACAGGGTGTACGTAAAAGTATTTTTTATATTTGGTTATACTTAAAATTCATCCTGTATTATTGTTTCCAAATATTAGTCTTCACTTTTCTGTAGTTTTATTTTTATTTTAACCCTTTGCACTCGGAACTATTTTAACTCGAAAATTAAACATTTCTTCCTACCTAGAATATTTCCATTCCCTGTGATTTTTTAAATTTTATGGATATGAAATTGGTATAATACCTCATACAATACTTAAATGTTTAGTAATTGTTTAAATGCCAAAATATTTAATAATGTAAACAATTTTTAATGGTGACTTGGTTTTTGGAGTCACCATTCGAGTGCTAAGGGTTAAACATTCAGCTATAGGGTGAACAGTATGTATACATGCTGTGTTAGTTCTACGCGATTGGATATCTTAAGATTTTCGATTAGATTGCATAAATCTTCTAGTTTTTCCACTTATTTTGATTTTCACAGACGGACAAGTGGTACCGAGGAAAACCAATTTGCTGCCCACAACCAATCTGTTCTACGCCAGACTATTCGAAAATGTGTTGTTAGTGACGATGTAACTCCGTATTTCAAAATAAACTCCGTCTTTTAGATTGTGAAATAAGAAATTGTACTTTAATGATTATTGACCGGTGATTATTGCATAATTGTGAAAAAACATTTTTTAATGGAACCTTCAATAGCAACATCAATTTTCACTGTGAACTAATAACAAATCACCCTCAATAATGTCACCTAATAGTTTCATTTAAGATTGCAATGTAAAAGAAAATTTCTATGATTTCTTTTGGTAGAGGACAATTATTTTAGGTTTCTGGTAGGTAAAAAGTGTTAATAAAATATAAATATAACTCAATCTATTATTTTTATTTTTCAATTTATTATTTTTAGAGATATACGTAACATTTGAAATAATTCGAAATTTGATTATACATAATTTTCCGTTTTTATATTCACAAATGTATTAGTAAGTTCGTGTACACAGTGAAATTATATATACTCTAAAGTTGTCAGCATTAATGAAAAAGTAAAAACAGAACAAACAAAATGAAACAAAAAATTCTAAATTTCGCCATGTTCCGTTAAATTTTTACCACATTTTCCTGGCCGCGCAAAATTCAAAAGTGTAACATATCAGTCTAAATTAACAAGTATATTATCCGAAATAAACAAAAATATTAGTGAATCAAAATGTCTACAACCCAAATAACCAACGCAGCAGATATAATATGTGGACTAAAAGCCGCGGTGACTGCCTTAGAATGGTTAGTTTTACAAAACTAAACAAAAATAATATATAAAATAACATATAAATACAAAAATAAATATATTTGTTTCTTTGTAATATATTTGTTTATTTGTAAAATAAATATATTTGATTCGTAAATGTTTAATAAAAAACGTAGAGCAAGGACGCACAGTGTGATAAAATAAACATTGTCTGTCTTTTGAACGATTTTTCGTTCAACGAAGCGAAGAATTAGATCGACAATATTTTTATTAAGTTACATTTTCACGTGATACTCGCAGTTTTATAATGATGACGTTGTATCGAACGAAACACTTGTTTGTTATTTTATTATGAAACATTTACTTTTTACCGTGACTGTACATAAATATTATAATTAAAAGTGAACGTAACATTCCCTATTTTTATGTATTAGCTATCGCTTTCCATTACTTCTATAAAAACCACGTTGATGTTTTTAATATTACGATTATTTATATCAATGTCTCTTCTTAATATTGTACATACAATAGTTACCACAATATGGATATACTGAGACAAACGCAAGAATTGAAGCGACAAAAACCAACACCCCCACCTATGTTCATGATGATTCCCATCGAAGAAAAAGATGATCAACACAAAAAATCACGTACTGATAAGCATAATCATAAGCACAAGAAATCAATAGAAAATGTTCCAACAATAAAGCCACACAGCCATACTCACCACACAAATCCCAATCCGAAGGATGACTGTAGTCACTTGGTAATTTTTTTAGACATTGAAAAACAAAAAGAATAAGGATATTTAAAATTTCATTATAGAATAAGTTTATGTGAAATGTATCTTTAAAAAATCATAATGTTCATGGAAAAATAATATTAATAGTTTTATGCAACAATCAAACGAAAAAATAGTATATTTTTCTAAGTTTATTATTAATAAAAGATAATATACTTCGCAGTACTATTCAATCATTTTATAAGTGATGATTTTACATGTTGTAATAAGTCGAAAAAAAGGAATAACATGATCAGACGCATCAAACAATTCCTATTTAACACTGAACCTACCACTACCGATCAAAATGACCGTTTCCAGATTTATTATTTTACAACGATTGAAATAATAAAAATGATTTTATAAATATCCTTAGTAGAGCACGTATTACGATAGGAACCGCACAAAGTTTGAATAGAATCAACCTTGTCATTTTTACAAGGGAAAAGAATTTATTCCTTTTTTTTTACTTATTTTTATACGTAGAATCATGCTCTGCCCGGTTGTACCACTCGACTGGCCCACACCCTCTACATATATATCTTTTATACTAATCAAACACTAAGAAATAACTTGTTCTTATTCAGATGTAAAATACTCATTATCCTTTCAGTTACTTGATTCGAAATTTCCTGAAATGAGAGGCGGAATTTTATACACAAGATGCTACTGTGTGCACAGAGATGGTCTTCAAAATTCTTGTCCATTGACCTCCTGTCAAGATCATCCCGATTGCGGCGGCAAGCCATGGCCAACATGTCCTCCAGCGAATTATATTCGCTGTCGGTACCCACAACAATTTCCAACAAAAAATAATAATTTTAAATAAAATAAGATTATACCATTACTTGCAGAGCGGAAAGCTTTAAAGTTCAGTGACATAAATACACAAAAAAATCGAATATATGCTAATAAATAATTTTTACAAAAATATGTGTACGTATATCTTTTCTTAAATTAAACGTATGGGTTTATATAATTGTTTCATTGTTATAAATTTACTCAATTTTCGTACATTTTTTTAATAGCCGGCAATAGACGAGAAACGGAGACGTCCATTTAACTGTGGCTCAAGAGGGTGGTCAACAGAATCTCCGGAATACCGAAGAGATTTTAATATTAATTTTACTTTTAATTTCACTTTTAATTTCACTTTTAATTTTACTTTTAATTTCAATTTCCATTTTAATGTTTATTGTTATTTAATTTTACTTTTTATAATAAATAATAAATAAATTGAAAACGATGATATATTTCACATTTAATTGACCTCTCCCAAAAAAACCTTTTTCGTGTTTTGTTTAAAACCATATCTACGCGAGCGAAATATCGTTCAAATAGCCGTTAATAGTTCGCCGGTTGCTTGAGCCGGTATTGTTTCCAAGCGTTCCAGAGATTCCGTCATTCGTGACCGTTGACAGTTTTTGTTACATGACCCTGCGTCTTTGTCTAACAATAAGTGTCGTCTCAGCTCCTGATTGGCGAAATTGAATTGTAACGAATATATGTCGAATCGCTGCCGTTTCACGTGCCGGTCTCAAGAGATCAGTGAGAGTCGAATCGCCGTATTGAAAACTGCTGTAAGAGAGCTCGTCAGGCTCCTATAATAAACGCAAAGAATATCCGCATACACGACCAGTTATTCAAAAAGTTATCAAACCACAGTCCTGCGAGCCAGTCCAGATATCCTGTTGTTAACATGTTTATTACACCATATTGTGGGAGTTAATCCATTATAATACCCGTTCTTATATTTCCTATAATTAAACTTCATTGTATGCATATCATCATTTTATTTTTAGAATGATAAAAATCGCTCTAAAATAATATATTCAATATATTTGTTGTTGTTGCATATATCTTCAATTAATTGATTAAATCATTCTACGAAAACGTTTTAAGAAACTGTTTTAAATGAATTATTTGCAGTTGAAAGGAATTAATATTGTAGCCATTTTATGGAAGACTGAAAGTACAGCGACATTCCGTTCCAAGTGTTCATATAAACGCGTTATACTCTGCTACGATATGTATATACAATATATAATATATGTTATAATGCGTGCGAAATTGTGAACAGTTACTTTTATTTAATCGAGAGAGTTGCGATTTCATTTCGTTTGTAAAATAATTACAATGTTTGATGAATAAAATTTTGACACGTAGTTCATAAAATCAACAGGAAACACAAGGAGGGTCACAAAATACATACGGTGGAGGACACGGCGAACAATAGGGTATACATGGTAAACAAGGAGGTGGACATATAGCTGGACAGCAAGGAGGAGGACACGGTGGGGGACATGGTGGAGGACAGCATGGTGAACACGGTGGGGGACAGCATGGGAAGCCACATGGAGGACATGGCGGAGGACAGCATGGAATGCCACATGGAGGACATGGCGGAGGACATCGTGGAGGACATGGCGGTGGACATGGCGGGGGACATGGAGGAGGGCAGCACGGTTGAGGGCATGGTGGACAGCAGGGTATAGGACATGGTGGGCAGCATGGTGGAGGACATGGTGGGCAGCAGGGTGGAGGACATGGTGGGCAGCACGGTGGAGGACATGGAGGGCATGGCGGGCAGCACGGTGGAGGGCACAGCGGAGGACACGGTGGAGGACATGGCACGGCAATTTTATAAGATACACACGGTGGTACCGATGATGTTGGTATGCAACAAGAAATGGAGGGTGGACAACATGTAGATGGTGGACAACATGCTGGTGGTGGGCAACACACTGCTGGTGGGCAACATGCTGGTGGTGGGCATGGCGGACATGGTTCGCAGCAGGGATCGCAGGGATTGCTACAAACTAATCTACAATAAGCCGCCAAAGCAGATTCTCGGGCTTTATCGGTGCAATAGTATTTCCTTAGAGCAACTTCAACATCTCCTAGATCCGTTAATTTCAATAGGGCGAATTGGCCTGGACCACAAACGGGATACAATTTTGTCATACACTCCGGTCTCCCCATACAATCCCACATCATGCACCTATCTTGCAAGCCGTTCCTTTTGATACACTCGCATCTATACAAAATACTTGCTCGAAACTCGAAGCTCTTACAGCGTTTGACGGGACTCTGGAAGTTTGAATTGGGAATGCAATTTACTTTAGTTAAGAGAGATTCAATGGGCATAATAGAATATGAGAAATACTGGCTTCTAAAATGAATTGATTTAATTTAATGCACTGTTGTTAACGAATGTTTAGAACATCGATCATCGAGGAATTCTAAATCTTTATCAAAGTTTATTGTTTAGTTCTTAAAGTGTTTTTAGAGAAACTGTGTAAGCTAGCATATCTTAAAATTTTATTTCAATTTCTATGTATTAATTATTTCACGAAATTCATCGTTATGTTCAAAGTACTACATTTTTATGCACGAAATTGTCGATTGAGCAATGAAATATAAAATTTTCTTTTGTGTACGGATGAAAATAAATAAGGATAAAGCATGCAAATAGATAGAATATGAGAAATTGATTATGATTTCAATAAAATTAGAAAGAGGCAAGTATTGATAACACAAATTTAATTAGAAATTCGATTTATATATGTACTCACGCAGCAGGGTAACTCGTTACAAGGCGAAACAGGACAGACTACGGGCGGTGGACAGAATGGTTCATCCCATTCGCATGGTTTTCTGCAGGGACAAATACATTAAATTCTTCTACACTGAATCAACGCACAACACAAGTCGTCTTACTTTCTGTCCATAGAACTGATCAGGCATTTTAATTGAGCTAACAGTTCCCGTCGTTTCTCGCAATTCGGATTCTTTCCGTCGCACGGCATTTTTGCAGATAATCAAATTTCAATGGTTACGCACGAAAATTTTGATTTCATTACAATTTTTATGTTATCTAATGATTTTGCATTTTTTTACGCGTTTGTTATGGTTTTTACTTGCATTTCTCACTAATTAATTTTTATATTCGAAACGGAGACGATTAATTTCAGGAAACCATAATACGATCTGAATGTATGTTTGCAATGAACGCGGGATAAATAAATGAAAGGTGTGCGTATCGAAATTTCAAATGTTTATCGTCATTTTGTGAGCGGTTGTCAAAATTCAAAGTGTATCGAATCCGTTATGAGATAATAGATAAACCAAAAAAAGAAGCAGAACTCTACAAAGACAGAGTTAAATTATTAGAATGTCTTGCGGAGGATGTTCGCCATGCTGTCCACCAACGCCGTGTTGCGTGACACCTGCAACAGGATGTTGTCCACCATGTCCACCAGCGTGTGTACCATACTCATGTTGCCCATCACCTTGCTTGGCTTGCCCACCACCCTGTAAAATTACAATTTGCACACCACCAGTGCCGTGCGGACCTTGTCCGCCGAAATGTGTTCCATATTGCCCACCTGCATGTCCAGCAAGATGCCTAGGCAGAGTTACAACGCGTCCTATTAAATGGACTACATTTTTCTAGGACAGTTCCTCTCATTGTGGTACAATACACACACATATATACATATATTTACATATAAATAACATTTTGTCAATTTTGTCCGCTCGGCACGAATTACAGACTGCGGATGTTTATGCAATTTTCCATTTTTTTAACGAATTTTTCGAAAGTGATACCAAACAAAATTCTATTTTTATTGGCAATAACATTTGTATTATAAATAATAAATAAAAATCAGACTAAGTTCTGTTGAATTTATTATAAATTTTTATAAACCATAACTGTATAAATATCCGCGGTCTATTGAGTACATTAGTGCTCACTTCTTGCAAAGTTTGGAGAATCGATTCGAGCACGACTCGACAAAGTATAATAGCAAGCGTAAAAAAGTAAACGCGCAATAACATAAAATTTCAAATGCCGTAATTTTTGTCTTATCTCTTCAAGTGTGGTGGTTAAAATGAGTCCAAGCACGACGTAAATCGGTTCACTTTTATTACAGTAGTCTTGTTTCCAGGATTGTAAGGGTGCGGGATGCGCCTTCTCATTTGTCGATAATACAAAGATGTGGTTTTTCAATAGTCAAAAGCGCTGGATAAAAGATCAATCTAGCTCGCAATCGCCTCCAAAAGTCCTATTTTTACGTTTACGAGGCGAATTACTAGATTGATCTTTTATCTAGCGCTTTTGACTATTGAAAAATCCCATCTTTGTATTAATTATCGAGAAATGAGAACGCGCATCCCGAACCCTCGCAATTCTGGAAACGAGTCTACCGCCTTAATATTGTCCCCGACTGTTTTTCATATTAAAATTGATGATGAACTAGAATAAATAATATTAGTAATTAAATTAGAAATAGTAAATCCTCTATAGTCGCAAAAAGGCCGTACACCATAAACGCAAAAAAAATATCCCCTCTACTGTAGTAATCTGATCTCGGCTCGGGTATATCGGTGTGAACCACTGCTAATACGACGCGGAGAGTGCCGGAGAGTCGCAACCGCCGGCACAGTTCAAAGGCCCGTGCGTTCGAGATATAGCGAGTTAAAGGAAAAATGGAAATTCTGCATTTTTTTAAGCATATTTTCAGAAACACCTGAAGCGCCTTGAAGAGAAAGAAACGCTCTTTTTATTGCTTTTTTGCACAAGATTCTACGATAATTTCTTTTGCTTTCTGGAGCCAGTTAAAGTTAAAAAGCCCATATTTACTTCAATGTTGAATAACTCGAATAAAAAAAATCGCACAATATTCAACAACCACACAATTTACACAGGAAAGATAGCCCTTCCAAATGATATTAACGCGATTTATCAAAAAAATTTGTTGCTCCCCGTGTGATGTTCCAAAGTTGCACAAAATTTTTGTTAACCGTCAATGTTGTTTTCATCTCACTACAACTTTGTAAAAAACCAACATAGCAACAATTTGAAACAGAGCATCTGAAACTAGAGATTTCAGGCTTTCAAACCATTGTTTAACGATATCGATACGGCAATTTTTGATGGAGTTATGATCACGTAAAGTGGGACCAATTTTTCGGGTTCACACAACTGATCCCTTAAATCTTTTGAGTGTATTTATGGCATTTTTCTGATTACAATAATACCAAACACGATATAATTTTAACTGTATTTAGTGGTTTAATTGACGGTGAAAATTCCGGGCACAAGGAAGGACAGCGTATGGGAAAGAAAAAGATGCGGAGAGTCGCAGTCGCTTCGACCGCGCGCGGTCTCTCTTTACACGCGCTGTCCTTCTCTACGTTCGGCTCGGTCTTTGAAGCTCAAGAAGATAGTGTCCGTCTACGAACTTTGCAAACGAACCTCCCCGAGGCTTTTGCGACTATATGTAGAGGATTTACTCAAATATTATGATAAATTAACATGTAATTTATAACAATTCTATTATACAGATGCAAGGTTACAATACCTCCTCCACCTTGCGCACCACCAAAAATATATATCCCTAAAGGACCATGCTGCAAACCTTGTTGTTTTCATGTTCCAAGCCCGAGATGTTGTCTTTACATGTATTGGCGTCTACCATGTAAAGCAGATTGTTTTGAAGTGTAGAAGCTAACATGTAACAATACTAACAGTCATTTATTCTGATACAACATTTTGTAACTAAATACAAAATGATTTTACTGTAGCACAATTCAAAAATATATTTAATAATATCGAAAATACAAAGTCGACATGATTAGAAGAATATGCTTAACTTTTAACATGTATAATACATTAAATAATTTGTGTGAATATTGTCTGACAATAAATCGAAATATTTGTGTGTGTTTTGTCGCGGAACTGTGGGTTCGCGAATGTTCCGGATCACTGCCCGCCAAGTTAGTCTTGGGCAGCTAGTTCAAATGATAGAATGATCGCAAAAGACAATAATTGATTCGCATGAATTGATATCGCATGAATACGTTAATGGAAGCGTTTCGTCCCGGACCTGCTAGTGGACTCGTCAGTAAGGCTGATCTAGTAGGTCCTGCCTTATATGCGCGCAGATGATGGTATGAGGATTCGCGTTTGTGATTGAACGCACGCGAGGGATCTCGATTGATTTGATCCGGTTCGCGAGGGATTTCGACCGACGCGATCCCGGTTTGTCGGGTGTCCTGACCACTGGACAACGATCTACCGTGATGCTAACTTTGCACGTGTTATGAACGATTGACAAGACAACGGCTCGTGCGTTGTACTTGTCTACCCGAGGACTGGAGAATGTCACGGCGTTAGAGCGTAAAACCACGTAAAACTCAACTGAGTGACTTCGTCAGTTCGTCTTCCAGTAGTTCCAGTCCTGGTGCGATGCTCGTTGGATTCTTGAATATGAAATAAGATGCACTGATTGGTTCCTGCAGAAAGTTGCATTTCCCAATCAGTACACACTTTGACTTCTAGGACCTCCTTCCCGTAGTTCTGTGAAAGAGGCCCCTGGAAGGAGGAGTGGGGCGAGATCTTACTCGGTCGACGACGCGACGGGTCCAGGTAATTCGACACCCTGCGTAACGGTCGCGGACGGTCCTTCGGAGGGACCTTTATGACATCTTGTAATTTCAAGGGTGTATAGAAACTGAACGTTAAACAGATGCCTTGACTGGTCGCCGAATGACCCTAGTTTGTTTAATCCTCGAGGAGGATATTTAGACACGTTCGCATCATAAATCCTGTCCGAAGGAAACCTACGAATACTGTTCCTGTGCGACGGAACAGTGTGTATTCTCGATCACTTATTCTCACTTCTCAAACATCTTCACTGATTTAGGCCGTTATTAGACTAGGACTAGGCCACTGGTGGCGCAACTCGGTTGCGCCACCAGTGGCTCAGCACGTCGTGGGGCATTGAAACAAATGTAACCTATTAGACTACGGTAACTGGTGGAGCCACCAAAAATAGTTGCCGATCTGGTGGACGGCATCGGCAACCGGCCGGGCAACATTTGGTGGCGCCTCCACCAGCCGGGGTATTGATTTGAATGTAGCCTATTAGACAAAGCCACCAAGTTGCGCCACCAGCATCGCGAAAACATGAACAATTGACGTTCAAATTACCACCACATTTATCGTAAAATACATAAGAACGCGACACAGCGTTACATCGACAGCGGGAATGAACGCTTGGTGGTACCACCAGTTACCGATTCATAAAAGCTCTTCAATTCGGTGGCGCCACCAAGTTGCGCCACCAGTGGCCTAGTCTAATAACGGCCTTAGGAAAAGTGTAGGAAAATCAAAGCAACTGCGGAAACAAAAATAACGCTAATAATACTGAATTTTCGCATACAACGTCGTTACAATAAATATAAAATCTATTTTCATCCTTATTTACTTCTAGAGAGACTTTAAGATAATGTTAATCCGGTATAAATTTAAAAGTGTTACTTCTAGTTTTTAATAAAACTCCACTTTCATTTAATTTTGAAATCAACCGAGAGAAATCATCCATTGAAACTTTCCCATCTAATGCGATTTCACGTAGCTGTTTTGTAGAAAATGTTTGATTGTTAGAAGATAATGTTTCCTTCTTTAATAATTGTGTAAATTCTCTAAGCTTCAAAAAAAGAAATGTTCATTATTATTTTTCATATATTACTTCCAATAACGTAATTGTATTAATTGACTTACTTTTCTATCTATTCCTTTTTTATTATTTAATGATGGCCAACTAACAGCACTATTATCAACTGCATATCGCAGAATTTCTATCACTTCCAAAGCATCTGTTTCAGTTGCTTCAGTACGTAATTCCAATTTTGCTCTAGCCTGCATAATAATATTAATTTTAACCACACACTTATAAATGATAAATTAAAAATATGAAATTTTCATAAACATTTGAAGAAACTACACCTCAGTTAATCTTATCATAGCTTCTAATTGCCTATTATACACAGATATACCACTGAATTTATTATTGCTTTTTCGAAGTTGTAAATAATAGTTTTGTAATATTGTACCCGCTTCTATAGTAAGCGTTGGTTTAACGTATTGTCGTGCGTATGCAATATACTTCCTGAGAATTGATTGTGGAATAGGATAAACATTTTCAGTTACAGAAGATACAAGTTTCTCCCTGAAAATTTAATTGTGCTTTAAATAAGTAAACTCTTTGTCAATCATTATTTCAATAATCATGATTCCTAATACCTTAATGTGAATATATTTTCATCCATTGTGTCTACACGTTGAGAAGCATTTACTTTTCTTTTATTCCCATTGGATCCAGTATGAATCGACATAACATGTTTGCATAGTAAATCATCTATATGCTTTTAAAAATAAAATATGTATATATATTATTCTAATAATACTATTTCTTTTGCAAGTATAGTTCTTAGCTAATGTAATTATAAATATATATGTACCTTATTTGGTTCATCTAACAATAAAAAAACCAAATCAAAACGTGATAGAAGAGGTGGACTCATCTTCAAATTTTGTATTACTGTTTTACTTCTATTAAATCGACCACCAATTGGATTAGCAGCTGCAAGAATTGAAGTTCTTGTGGGAAGAGAACAAATTATTCCTGATTTAGCAATGCTTACGCTTTGCTGTTCCATGGATTCCAATAATGCCTACAATTAAAGAAAGAGTATTTTTATTAGTGCAACCAGCAAAGAATAATAAATAGTTTTATTTTGAAAACATTGAAATTAAAAAAAGTACCGAATGCTGCTTAGACATTTTATCAAATTCATCGATACAACAGCAGCCCCTATCTGCTAATACTAATGCACCTGGTTCTAGAGCAAAGTTATTACTTTTATTTTCTCTTGTAAGTGTTATTGTCAGTCCAGATGATGTGCTCGAATTTCCGCATACATACACTCCTTTCAACGTGATTATTCGATAATGTTTGAAAATATGTAAAAACCAAAAAAGAAAAACGATTTGTTGGACTTTAAATTATACCTTTAGTAGCAACTCGTGAACACGCTTGCAACATTTGTGATTTCCCAAGACCAGGATCCCCAACTACTAAAATATGTATATTATCTCGTATTTCTGAGTGCTCTGTATTGCCACCAAATAGACTTAGTATCAGCCCAGCTTTAATCATTTCATGACCATATATGCTTGGACAAAGAGAATGTACCAACAATGGGAAAATATTTGGTGTATTATACACTTCCTTTATAAGAAACATAAACATTTAACAATGAGAACAGATCATTTTTCGAATTGTAGTAGGCAAAGTATTATTCATACCTTTATTGCTAAATAATCCTTCATCGACATTTCATTATCCATAACATTTTTAGTTTGAAATCTCTGTTTATTGTTACTTATTGCGACTGCTTCCATATACAATGCAAATGATACTTTATTACGTGCTTTAATATTATTGGTACCCTGTGAAACAAATTTTAACAATCATTAAAAGTTAATAGGCATACTATATATTTTTATGAGCGAAGATACACGAATACAGGTATAAATAACTAAGAATCTCGAATTTAGATTTTCTTACACTTTTATATACAGTAGCGGACAAAAGTTTAAGACCGCTCTAAAGAAGACGATAACTTTTTTAATATTGTACTATACGATTTGAACTTTTTTGGGAAGCTAGAGCAATTAGTTTACTAAAGGATGTGAAAAGAAATTTTTTCAAACATTGCAATTGATCGGAATTGTTGAAAAAATACTAAAAGTTGAAGTTTTAACTTTTTTTTGTGGGCCTCTATATTGAAAATTTAAAAGATACGTTTTGTAGATCTGTGTCAATTAAACATATTCTGAAAATTTCGTCAAAATCGGTCGACGTTGCAATGAGCTACAAACGTTTAAAGATAGTAAAAACTGCAGATTTTCAAGATTTTCGGCAATAAATCGCGAAAATCTGCAATAAAAAAGTTGTCGTCTTCTTTAGAGTGGTCTTAAACTTTTGTCCGCTACTGTATATATCATATTAATTGTACTATATATACCTTTATAATTCCTGTTAAAGTAATATCATCTCCAGGCATACAAGTACTGACTAAATCATCCAGCAATTCAACATCAAGTACTCTAGGCATGCTACCTTTATTACTCTACAACATGAGAAAAAATTTGTTTAATCCTGAGGTAATTTCAAGAATGCTTAAAAAATGCATTATGTATAAATATGTTTTCATAAAAAAATTAAACACCTGATCAGTATTCAAAAGTTCTTGTATCTTAATCGTTTGAAAAGAAACACTTTTCACTTGTGGAGAATCCAACAGTGGACGAAATTTAGATACACCACATATATTACATTTTTTTGGTATTGTATATATTCCTTGTGGTTGTTTCACTATTTTCTGCAAATTACATTTGCGACAAACAAATATTATCCATTCTGCAAGATGCTTTACACGACCTACTCTTGTTACGCAACCTTTAACGGATACCAATCTCCCTGTTAAGAAAATATATACGTTTTAATCCAAGAGTTTCTAATATTGATAATGTTAGATATACCTACCATAAGAATTTGCTTTCAAGTCTTGCAGGCATATAATAGGTTGGTAGTTTAGTATTTTTAATCTAACAGTCGAAAGTGTACTTATAATATTCGTACAACATCTTAAATTTTCTTTTGATAGTGTATTTAATATTTTCTAAAGGAATGAACATCTTTATGTATTAAATAAATAAGTATACTACATATATATGTAAAACTATTTAAGAAATACCTGATGAATAGCAAGCTTAAAACAATTTAAAGTATGTAGCGGGTTTTCGTAAATACTCTTCTTAAAATCTGGCCATTCATTCATAAACATCTTATCGTTGTGTATTTCGCATACATCAATAACAAACACTGTTCCGACTTCCAAATTTTCCAAAGTAAATAACGATAGTAATCGATGCTGCCTGCTTAAGAAGTTCTCCAAAATTTGAATCTTTTTAACAGTGTCTGAACCATCTTTGTACTCTGTAGTATAAAATAAGTTTCTCTATATTGTATTAAACAATTAAATCAAGAAGGTACAATTAAATTTTTTAAATCAGTTAAAAATATCTCTACTTACTTTCATCGTCGAAAAAAAATTTCCATCCATAGTAAGGTATATTAAAATTTACAAAAGTGTCATATTTATATAATGTATTATTAGTCTCAATGGGATCTAAAGATTTGCATATTTTTTCCTTGTTTTGATTGTCTTTACTGCCATCTTCTGCAAAATATATTTATATACATTCTAATTCATTCTATACATAAAAAGAATACAACACTAAAAATTACTTTGTTATTCATAATTTACTTCAGACATGTTTTTTTTGCATAACAAAATAAAAATTTGGAAAATAAAGAAGAACGAAATAATTTTCTTACTATTAGATTTTGCTGATTTCTTTTTATTTGAATACCATTTACTTTTATAATAGTCTTTCGAACTTTTATCACCCATAATTCTATAGTCTGTCTCAAATAAGAACGGACTCGTTCTGCGCAGCCGACTGATCGCAGCCAGTGTTGCTAGATGGTACCAGTGCTGCCTGGTGCTGCCAGATGAGCGGAATCACGCCGATATGAGGTACCCCCTCTCTGATGACCAGAGTAATATGTGACCACTGATATATATAGTGTACTGAGCCTAATCGCCGCGCATGCGCGTGAAATGTTGCGCATTTCTGGCATCACTGCGTAACCATGGCAACGGTTTACATCACAGAATACTGAATACTGTGTATATATTCTGTATATGTACTATTTATAAACATTGTCATCGTTCCAATAATGAATTTCGAAAGAAATGTATATAATTATGTAATTATGTCAATTGTTATTGAATTTTTTTATTACACTTTGTTTAGTTATTTGCTAAATATAATATCGAATATCTTTTCAGGAATTTGATTGGATTCTCCTCTGTATTATTCTGTAATTGACAAAATTTAAAAAAGCAATCCCGTATAAGGTGAAATAAATTAAAATATATATTATCAGTGATATAAGATATTTTCATCCTAAACATGGACAGATATGTAATCATTGAAAAAATTGGTGAGGGTGCACAGGGAATAGTTTTAAAAGCATACGATCCAGTAGCAGATAAAAATGTAGCATTGAAGAAATTGCTTTTAAAAAATATTGAGAATAGTATATCCACGTCTATTATGCGCGAGATGAAAATTTTACAACAATTAAACCATCGTAATGTATGATGATTATTTGAATTTCTAATGTATTTAAAGTTTCAATTACATATAGAAAGATTAATTTAATACAGATTATAAAACTGCTAGATGCTTTTCCCGTTGGACTAGATTTTATAATGGTGTTCGAGTACATGCCGATAAGTTTATGGGAAATAATAAAGGATAACGAAATAGTATTAACAACAGTTCAAGTAAAAATGTACATACAGATGATCTTAGAGGGTATTGCTTATGTACACGATAAAAATATAATACATAGGGTATGAAATCCTGATTATCTTTTCATTCAAATCATTAATAATTGTTGTTATTAGTTTAGTATAATTTATGGAAATATCCTTATTGAATTTCTCAATCATAAAACGATACTCCTTAGGATTTAAAACCTGCAAATTTATTAATAAATGAAAAAGGTATTCTAAAGATAGCTGATTTCGGTTTGGGAAGATTAATGTGGACAGATATGTGTAGACCGTATTCTCATCAAATTGCTACTAGATGGTATCGAGCACCTGAATTATTATACGGAGCTAAATATTACACAGCTGCTATTGATATGTGGTCTATTGGTTGTATTTTTGGTGAACTACTAAATAAATCACCTTTATTTCCAGTAAGATTCAATGCATTTAGGATTTACAAGGAGACTGAATGGTTCCAGAAATCGCTTTTTCGATAAGACAGTACTGAGAAACTCTAATGGCATTTTGCCTAGTGGGCTTTCGATTTCGAAAAGCGAGTTTAAGAACCATGCTGTTTCCTTGTTAGATCGAATCTTATTGAAACTATAAAGGTACATTGTTCTTATAGGGAGAAACAGATATTGAGCAATTGGCAATAGTGTTGAAATATTTGGGATCACCTACATCAGAAACTTGGCCTGAATTAACTACATTGCCTGATTATAATAAAATTACATTTCCATATCATGTAGGATTATCATGGGAAGATATTATTGAAGATGCTCAACCTGAAGCTATTGACCTTCTCAGTAAAATACTTATCTATAATTCGTCGAACCGTTTGAAAGCTAACGAGGTAAGTAACGCAGCTAATGTAAGAAACATACCTAATGATTGGAAGTAGCTTTAATTAAATCATTTTTTCTTCAGGCATTACATCATGCATATTTTTATACCAAACCTTATCCTTCATTGAAAAATTTAATAAAACCCTCAAATAATCATCGCAATCAAATAAAACAAAAAGAAATTATTATGAATACACAAGTCACAACGCTTTTTGAAAATTTATTAGCTATTGCATAGTGTGTTTATTAGGACAAAAGCAAGAAATTTCAAAGATCAGTGAATGAAGTGCAAAACATTAGTTTTACAATGATCTAACATATTGAAAATAATGTAGTAAACTTCTCATAAGTGTAGCGTTACATGCAAGACGAAGAATTTACTCATTTTGTTTTAGTAACATTGATTTATTAATAACAAGTTATTTGTCACCTATTTATTCTTATAAAATGCAAGAAATCTTTTAAATACTTCATTATTGTATCCTTCGACACAGGGTTTTCCATCTTCATATTTGGCTTTCTCGTATAATTTATACGTTGGTGCTGACCACCAAAAATTTTTAATCCCTTCTGTGCCATCGATATCTAATGTATTAAGTTGATATACGGAGAAATGGAAATTCTGTCCGTCCGACTGAATACACTGTACAACAACAGGCTCTGACAATTCTTTTGCATCTAACCCGAACTTCTGTTGAGCACAAAGTGCTGCTGCTGTAAATGATTCTACCAATGAACGTGCGTGAATTTGATTTTCAGTGACTGGCAAATCTGTTATATTTTTTACTTCCTCTGGATCGTGATTTATAAAAATTGTGTGAATATTCTTCATTGGAGAATTTGTGGTAATTGCTACAAAAAATAATACAATGCATTTAATTTTTTAAAAGATATGTAACAAGCAATGTTCACATAAAACTTACGGTATGTAGTTTCTTTCTTGTAAATATTTGTTTTTGTGAAACCAATAGTCCAATGTAATGGAGAAAGATCAGGCAGGTAATTTTCAATATTTGTATTTGCATCAACTATTGGTGTTAATGGCGCTAATGACGTTATCAGATCCATTTTTAAGCACAAATTTAGAAGCTTCGATTCCTTTTCTAAAATCCACGTTCGTAATGAGGAAATTAACGAATTGCATTATGTAAAATATTTCATACAATTTGGCATATGCTTTAGTAATGATCTTATCCAACAACATACCTATGCACGTAGAAAAAGTTGCATCATTCACCATTATTCGATTTTGTGCGATGCCGAGTCCACATAAAGATTCACATAGTTGTAAAAATTTGTATGATATGTTATGCCTACAAGAAGATCCTACTTTTAAAATGAATATGTAAATATAAGAAAAGTACAAAATAAATAAAATTACATAATGTATACCTACATCTTTCTTGTGCTTGAAATGCCATACACTCTAGGAAATACCCACATTGGTCTGTCAGGGTCTTTTAATTTTGGTAATTTCACTTGTTCTGCATCGTATATAGTGGATGTGTAAACAATTCTAAAGCAATAAACAAAATTATTAAAAACTTTACTTGATATATAATCTGATTCTGATGCAATAGATTTAACAATGTTATTGCAAACAATGTAGTCTCATTGTTATACTATTTTACCTTTTCACCAAATCATCTATGTGATTTGGTATATCTTTGACCAAATCTTGTACTTTTTTTGGAAGTTCATCATCAATCTTTAATGTTTTTGTTAATAAGCAGGCTTGTGGCACACCTTCTTGTAAAACGTTGTGATCTTTATATGTCAGACAACTGCTTTCCTTCCAATCTGGGTCTATTTTAGGTTTGATAGCTATCTCAAATCTAATAACATTAAAAAAATATTATATTTTAATTAGAAGGTTTACAATATAAAGGATCATAAAATACAAACTACAAAAGAAATATTAATGCTTCAAGAATACGTTTTGTTCAACATTAGATGAATTTGTCTTACTTTCAAGTTTATTTAATGCCTCAACATAAAAGTAATATGTTTTTATGTCTTGTTAGATTAATAAGAAGGTAAATAATGTTTTAGTAATTAATGTAGCTAGCGCTCAAAATAGCTTTCTCTAATTAGCACTCGGTAATACAGTAGGACCTCGATTAACTGGCTTGATCGGGAGACAAACAGCCCAGATAAATGAAGACCCGATGGTAAATACAGTGTTTTCTCGATAAATGATCCAAATCTCTGCCCTTTAATTGTTCCAAAACTATCTCCACTACCACGGAGTATACCCTGTGAAGGGTCAAGAAGCTCGAGAAGCCTTGGTTGTCGAGAAGTGTAACATAATATGGATCGTGTGTATCGATGTGAACCACTATTAATCCAATAACACTTCTTTATTTTTCATTATTTTTTTAATGGGACTTTGATCAACATATTCGTGGCATTTTTCTAATGAAAATGATACCGAATATCATTTAATTCAATGCAAAGTTTCGGACGCAAGGAAGAACAGTATATGGGAAATCCTTTGAACAGTGCTGGCGCGCTGCGACTCCCCAAGTCTCTTTCTTTCCTATATGCTGTCCTTTTGTGCATCCAAAACTTTCATTGATCATTATACAAGTAAATATAATTGGAATTATATCATATTTAGTATCATTTTCATTATCAAAATGCCACGAATATGTTGGTCAAAGTCCCATAAAAAAATAATGAAAAATAAAGAAGTTTTGTTATTGGATTAGTTATGTTTACACTTCTCGATGACCGAGGCCTCTCGAGCTTCGCTGTCCTCTTCAACGTTTGGCAGTAGTCAAAGATACACTTTAAAATTACAAGTAAGTCTTGTAATTTTACTCGTGAAATAAGTGTACATTATTATTTATACTGTGAGCAAAATAATAGAATAAATAATAACTTATAAAATGTGTGTGTGTGTATAATATTAATATTAATGAAACGGAACAATTAAGATTAATAGCATTACTTCTTGGAGCTTCCTTCTAGAGTTACTATTTCTGTTGGATCTCGTACTTGATAACCCATGGATGTTACAATCTCTTCTGCTTTAGTTATATATACACGTCTTTGTTTCTGTCTTTGCCATAGCAATGATATTGCTCTACCTATATGTTGCTTGCACAGCACTTGGGTAAACTTCATTGTCACTTATCTGAAACAGAATTTTCAGTTTATCTATTAAGAAAGAATTGGATTACCTTTAACTTCTTCTTTAATAATTCATTTCTGATTTTACATTATATTATAATTTTGTATTATATGAACTACATCCAAGGTAAGTAATGTCAATATTGTAAAAGAAAAGGAAACGTACTACCGCACCATGAAATTTTCAAATATTGTTATTACCGTTGTAATTAAATATGTAAAAAAGCTTAGAATATTAACTTATTTATATTAGAAATTTATACGCTCCATGCGAGAAATTTATAAATACGTGCATCATAGATCTTAGAATAGCGTATAAACGTATAAACATAGAGTTTCCTCCACTAAATAAAAGTTTGTTTACACTGCCGTAGTATAGAACATTTTCATAGAGGTGAAACTCGCGCCTGAGGAGCTTCGAACTACGGTCGCCACGCGAGTAAGTAAATCCGAGCGCTGTATCAGATGATGGATGTGGGCAAAGTGCTATAGTCTGTTGAGAAGTCGGAGTCGTCGCCGTATCTCATTTTGTATAAATATTTATGGAAACTGTAACTGTAATGTATATTTTACTTTATTACTCGTTCATTTTTACTTTACTCTTATCATTTTAAATATGGCTAACTCATTTTGTCAATTATAATTATGTATATGAAATAATTGCATAAATATTAAATATATATACATGTATATCGCGCTTTTCTATCACTATCTATATCTATGTATATATATATACCATTTTGAATTATCTTGTGACGTGACTTGTGGGTACCAGATACTCCGTTATCTTGGAACACTGGGTCCTATGCATATCCTATACCTATGCCGAGTCTATAAGTACATATGATCTAAGGTCTAATTGTAAGCGCACGTGCGCGTGGCGCTATGATCTGCGCCATAGAACCTTCTGTCATAGATGGGAATGCCGTTTTTCAAAGCGTCTCCCAGCGTCTCCCGAGAGACAGAAGTGAGATGAACTAGAATGACTAGAATATATTTGTGTTCAGAGGTGTACTATCTAGTTTGCCTAGTGATTTGCATATTACGAGATTTCTACCTTTGACGTATGAAAAGATGGTGACCTACTGATAAAGAAGTTTTGCGAGAACGAAAATCGTAGTTGTTGAAGAATTTTTTCAAGTAAATTATTGATAGTGCAAAGAACGGGCAATGCATTGGAGTTGGACACACTTGAAACAATCTATTTCAGTTATACCCGTATGTATTGTACTTTACACCACCTTACACCTTCGTCACTTGTGTCTATTACAGTACTCAATTATTGAAAAAACTTGATCATTCTAACGATTTTTAAAAGTTCTAATATCGTTAATTTAATCAAACACTCTATTTTTGTATATACTATTTCGCGTAATATTATGTGTATTTACCATTAATTATATAATGCTGATTTTCTAAAACAACTTCATATTTCTGTTTACTTTTATAAGGGAACATCTTTCAGACAATTTTTCACATTTTTCAAGTCTAGATAATAGTCTAATCGAGTTGACATATTTCGTGGGCGAATCAAGTGATCGTGCTTTTTCTCAGCTAATGTAGAATATTTATCAATACTTTGTACTTAGTAATTTTATAATCTTATCTGATGTTGTTACTTTCGTTTTGTTTTGTGTGATTTGTGATACAGACGTAATTGCATATATTTATGCATATTAATAGTTGTGTTCATAAACAGTGCACATTTCAGGTAAAAGAATTATGAATTCACCTAAATCATTTTACTAAATTTTCACAATGTCCCATTGTGAAGAAGAAGTGGCATCATCTGGTTTTCACCAATTAAGTATTACAAGTAAGTAGTAATATATATTTGTAAAAAAAAAATATAATTAAAGGGATCGTATATCATGCTTTTATATTTATCAATGATCATACATTTCTAATAAAATTCACTTTATTTTGATGATGTTTCATATTTTTATGGGAAACAATGATATTTTCCAGTTATTGATAAAATTTTATTTTATTCTAGTTGAGGGTGCTATATTAAAAAGTTCAACATTCTTGAAACCAAATCCATACATAGAATTTTCTGTTGACGACAAGAGTCCTAGAAAAACAGAAGTTTCAAAGTCCACGTATCAACCGAAATGGAACGAAGAGTTTACGATACTTGTAACGCCGTATTCTCAATTACATTTCCGCCTCTTGGATCATAGCACATTTCGTAAAGATACATTAATAGGAGAGAAGAAAATCAATCTTTCTGAAGTGTTATCCCACTACAATGGGAAATTGGAAAATATGGAAGTAACGTTTGACTTAATGAGTGAAAATAAACATGATTCACAATTGTGCAAAGTTGGAGAATTAATTACAGTATTCGATGGGTTAAGAATTAATATGCCAAATGTATCATCGTTAAGCATTAATGAGTCACCATGTCAGACACAATGTACGCCAACTGATGGTAAGGATTCCTTACTTATTAGAAAGACAATATTAGGAATAAAATGTTATTGAACTTCCAGTCAATCGTCAAATGTTCTTTGCTCAAATACAAATAACTATATTCTAGGTGTTATAAATAATGATACTGCTAGTAATCGCAGTATTCTTAACGGAGGTGTCCGTGCTCGCATGAGATTACAAGGAGCAGAAAATGTTTCATCGTCTGCTTTTCGTGGATTAACAAATGCTTACCACAATTCTAATTATAATGTTGGAAACGATCAGCCTAGTGTTGATAAGAATAGTGAACAAGTTGAACCTGTAGCATCAAATTCTTTATCGAATGGACACGTAATATCGCCTATGGACAAGTCTGTTGTTTCATTACCCGGGCGTCATGCAATATCCTTGTCGGAAGGACGTCAAGTATCTCGAATAGAACACACACCTATGCCTGGAACAGTAGATGGGAGAGTTGGTATGTGTGCAGATCAATTCTCAAAACTCTCTGTCTCGGAAGCTCGTAATGTTTCTCAAGGAGAACAATCCACATTATCTGGAACAGTTGGAATATGCAGATCAGATCAATTATCGATCGGAACAACTAATGTTGATATGCGTTCGCATAATAGAACAGACCAACCTGCGTCTAGTGGACGCAACTCTCGAACAGAACAATTATTAACTACTCCTTCGTCGGATAATTTTGGAAATATGAGATCTGATCAGCTCCCTACTCCTACAGTAGATGGCTGCGTGGCTTCTAGAGATCAACCTACAACATCTACCGCAACGGATAATCAAGGAATTTCTCAAACGGATCAGTCTACAGTATTTACGTTACCAGAAGGATCTTGTACATCACATTCGGAACAGTCTTCAGGATTTCACATCGCAGACGGGCGCAGAATGTCACGTACAGACCAGTCTGCATTACCTATTCTACCCATAGCAGAAAGACGCAGAGCTGTACGACCTAAACAGTCAACAACATCGACTACTCCTTCGAATCCTTTAGTAGTGCAACGTGTAGCTTCATTGACAGCGCAAACTGCCATGGCACGTGGTCAGTCGGTTCCTCAGTCTGGGTCATCGATAATGCTTGCAGAAGTTGAACCTACGAACCATTCTGAGGAACCTTTACCTCCTGGTTGGGAAATGAGATATGACATATATGGAAGAAGGTTGTATCATCGTATTAAAAATTCTATAAGAATTACTTATTATTCGGTTTTAATGATTCATTCGAAGTTTGAAATTTTGGAAATATATCTAATAGCCTTTTTCTCTGTTTAATGTACTTTTAATTAGGTATTATGTTGACCATAATACACGGAGTACTTCTTGGGAAAGACCGCAACCTTTGCCGTTAGGATGGGAAGTGCGTAGAGATCCTAGAGGCAGAATTTATTATGTGGATCATAATACGAGAAGTACAACATGGCAGAGACCAAATACCGAACGATTGCAACATTTCCAACATTGGCAAGGTGAAAGGCAACATGTGGTTCAACAAGGTAACCAGCGGTTCCTTTATCCCCAAGTAAGTAATAACAATCAATTATATAATTTATTAAAAATTAGTTTACCTCACTCTGTATAGGATCTGGAAATGCGAAATTAATTTTTATTCGTATGTAGGCTCATGGAAATCAAGCAGCTGTGGCAGGACCTTCTATGTCTACGGTCGATGATGATGATGCTCTGGGACCGTTACCTGCAGGATGGGAAAGACGTAAACAACCAGAGGGAAGAGTTTATTATGTGAATCATAAAAATCGTACTACCCAGTGGGAAGATCCTAGAACTCAAGGCCAAGAAACTGGAATTGATGAACCACCATTACCAGATGGATGGGAAATACGATTAACCGAAGATGGTGTTCGATATTTTGTAGATCATAATACAAGAACAACTACATTCCAAGATCCAAGACCCGGTGCACCAAAAGGGTTAGTCCAGTTTTCTTAATGCGGCTGTAACTATTAGGTTGTTGCATACGAAATGTCTGATTTTAGAATTAGCAAATGTTATAAAGCGTTTTGAGATCGAGAAATATTATTATAGTCTGCAATATATTGTTATATATCACTTTGTTTGTTAGATATCTAATTTTATTTTTAAATCATCATTTTACGTCAACATCAATTAATGCGATTGTCGTTCACTCTTTGTATAAGAATGGAAAAACAACATATAAATACGCACTATTCTTTGTTAGCATAAAAAACTACAAAATGGAGATGTCAGTCATGTAATTCACAGACAGAAAAAAGTTGGTTAACGTTACCGTTAATAATCAGATATTTCACATACCACGAACGTAATATTTTTCTTCGTTATTTAATCATTGCATATACTATTATGATATTATTTAGTGGGAAAGGTACTTACCGTGTGCCAAGAGCATATGAAAGATCATTTAAATGGAAGTTACAACAATTCCGTTACCTGTGTCAAACCAATGCTGTGGCAAATCACATTAAAATTAACGTCAATCGACAAACATTGTTCGAAGATTCTTATCATCAAATAATGAACGCAGAAGCTTTTGTATTGCGACGCAGATTATATATAATATTTAAAGGAGAGGAAGGACTAGATTACGGAGGTGTATCCAGGTAAGAGTTTCTAAACTAATGCTATAACAGTGTTCCAATAAAAATTCTAAGTTATAAATCTTTGTTGCAGAGAATGGTTTTTTTTGTTAAGCCACGAAGTGTTAAATCCAATGTACTGTCTATTCGAATATGCCAATAAAAGTAATTACAGCTTGCAAATTAATCCAGCATCTTATGTAAATCCTGACCACTTGCAGTACTTTAAATTTATTGGAAGGTTTATAGCAATGGTATTCTATAAATGATATTTATTGTTGGAACCACTGTATTCAGTTTTACATACATTTAATAAAAGATATATTCTTACAGGCACTTTATCATGGGCGATTTATCTATAGCGGTTTCACTATGCCATTTTATAAACGTATGCTAAACAAAAAATTAGTCATGAAAGATATTGAATCTATCGATCCAGAATTCTACAAATCTCTTGTGTGGATAAAAGAAAATAATATTGACGAATGTGGTCTAGAATTGTACTATAGTGTTGATTTCGAAATTCTCGGTCAAGTCATACATCATGAACTGAAAGAAGGTGGTGATAAAATTAGGGTTGTTGAAGATAATAAGGAAGAATATATCAGGTATTATGATATATATAAGCAACTTATTGATTTATATATTATTAGATTTAATATTTGCAACAAAAACGCTGATTAGTAATCGCGTGAACACCCTGTACATTCATTTATATAATATTTTCAATATTATTTGTTGCTACAAGGTTAATGACAGAGTGGAGAATGACAAGAGGTATAGAGGACCAAACTAAAGCTTTCTTGGAAGGTTTTAACTCAGTTGTACCGTTGGAATGGTTGAAATATTTCGATGAGCGGGAATTAGAACTTATGCTCTGTGGAATGCAAGAAATAGATGTGGAAGATTGGCAACGCAATACAATTTACAGACATTATACACGTAATAGTAAACAAATCTTATGGTTTTGGCAGGTTGGTTTTTACATTTGAATACTGTATCATTGTTAATTTAAATATAAATTCTACTTGTTAATTATGTGTTCAATATTCAGTTTGTAACGAGAACGGACAGTGAAAAACGAGCTCGCCTTTTACAATTTGTAACGGGTACTTGCCGAGTACCTGTTGGAGGTTTTGCGGAATTAATGGGTAAGTATTCGATGCTAACAACTGAATAGAAAGTTTTGAAATTTTATGCTGAACTGAATATCTCACGTTCATTTGTATTTCATAGGGAGTAACGGGCCTCAAAGATTTTGCATAGAGAAAGTAGGAAAAGATACATGGTTACCAAGATCGCATACGTGCTTCAATAGATTGGACTTGCCACCATATAAGAGCTATGAACAGTTAGTAGAAAAGTTGAATTATGCGATTGAGGAAACAGAAGGTTTCGGCCAAGAATAATTGCAGATATGCTTTATTAAATGTAATACTGGATTATCTACAGAACCATCGAAACAAATCTAGTGTAATGATGCAAGATTATAATGTTTTGGTTCGTTTTATTCTCAGCAATAATACATAATTTCTAGGTAACGTCACCGTAGAGTCTACATAAATATGATAAGTGGAATATGTTGGGAACTTTATTAACTTTCACGTAAAATTCTTTTGATAGTTTTAATTGGAACCGTTTTGTTTCGATTTACAATTCTTCAAACAACGCATCGCAATTAAAATTGGAAACATAAAATTCGTAGAAAATATCAATGATTTGTAAATTTATACATATATACGTAGTAAACTATCGATAGAGTAAAATAAACATAAAGATGCCAAAATAACTATAATATAATTAAACTCAATTTTTTCACTTTTACGACATTTTAATCTCTTAATCTGTGAACATTATAAACGGTTTTTATAAACTTCTACTTTTAAAGAAAATTCTTTTTTTTAAATTTATGTAAACGTCTTATTTTATCGACATATATATCTTTGTTAATTTTTATTATTTTCGAATTTAATGTTGCTAAAATGTAATGTTTTTAATGAAAGGAATTTATTGATGCTTTCTACGATGTATTGATATTGCTTAAATATCAAAAGGCTTGAAAATTTCAATAATAAATATTGTACATATGAAACTATTAATGATGTATATTATACTATAAACAAATAACAGTTTCATGTTTCGTCCTACGTACTTAGTTATTAAATAGTAATATTTTCTTTTCTGTACATATCGCGTATGATAAACATTCACTTAATTGTCAGTAAATTTTCCACAAAATTTACAAAAGCACTTACATGTATTATTAATGTTCTGAAACGTTATATTAAAATTGCATTCATGTTTGTTATTACAGATTTAATTATATTATAAAGTATAATAAATGTTTTAATAACTTTAACATAAAATTCCTAAATTAATATCTGTGATATCAAACATGTTCAATTTTTCGGATTATAAACATGGAATCTGTTACTTTGTTTATAAACAATTTCGGTGCGTGTACACGCACGTACATGTACAAATAAGTATTGTAACTAATGTAACAAATAAGTAATGAATTAATATATATGTATGTATACATTTAGCATGCATGCAATATAAAATTGTATATGTGTATACACAAATTAAATACATGGAATGCATACTGCAACTACAACTTAATATTTAAAAAAAAAATATAAAAGATTTATAATACTATTTAAAAAATTAAATAAATTTAGTGATCCGTTTACACGATGTTTAAATACTTATATCATAACTTTGTATTGTGTGACTTTTTATTAATTTCTTTTCAAAACGAGTAAGGACGTGTCTTCACAGTATAAACGTTAATTCATTAACTTAAACATTTTATATTATATATTACGTTATTACTATGATAATATAACTGTATGCACTGCGTATTATTTACCCTTCTAATTAACAGGTAAGGCATTATTGTTTGTCAAAGATTCAATTTGAAGCCAATAAAAGATTTGAAAATACAAGACGTCAAATCGCATGTATAATATATTTTTTAATTTTAACATTTATGTAAATTGTGTCCATTTAGAATCATATATGACAGCTGATAGATTGTATAGGATTCCAAGGGACCATCTATCATTCGGAGATTTAATCGCGTTTTTCTTTTTGATTCGAATCAAGTCAATAGAATGGAATTTCAGACTATCTTTATACAATCTTCTCGTATATTTATAAAACGCAATTAGTTATCGACCTGATTTTATATCTGGCACGATGGTTTGCTATATAGGGTGTCCAATAATTTTCCGTACAAACAAGTTCCGTATCTTTTATAGCTGGAAATGAAACTACAGCGCGTCACATAACAAAAAGTAAAAGAAGTATAATACTGTATTAAAAATGTATTGTTATAACAAATACAGGGTGTGGCCGGACGGGTGGTACAACCGAGCAGGGGGTGATACTCAGTGATACTATAATACATGTAAAAATGAGTCGAAAAAAGGAATAACATTTTTTCGTTTGACGCTTCGTTTTCGAGAGAAACGAGTTTGAAAATGCAGCGAATACACGGTGTATTGCATGGGAATCGTCTGACGCGTCTGACCATGATCAACCAATACTACTTTAAATTCGAGCGGAACTTAAGCGGAACTTTAAACTCGATTTTCTCGAAAACGAAGCGTCAAACGAAAAAATGTTATTCCTTTTTTTCGACTTATTTTACATGTAGTATTACCCTCTGCTGGGTTGTACCACCCGTCCGGCCACACCCTGTATATCAAACACGAACTAAATGAATAAATTCACTATAGATTATTAGATTTTATTTGATTTTGATGAATCTTCATGTTACAATTTTTCGAATTAATTAATACAAGCTGTGTACTAAACCGTATAATCATTGTATTACAGAATCCGTTTTGTAATTGCAGTTAATCATTCAACAGACGATGAGTTAGGGGTAAAACGTGTGTTACTACTGTACCGTTAATGTCAATCGACATTTAGTGTTACCTTTAACTATGGAACACGCCACTAAAATTGATATGGAAGTTTATGGAACACTTATTTTGGCCATCAAATAAAAATGAAACAATTTCTTAGGGCACTTTTTATTTGAGGTTGTATCTATAATTTAACTCACGCGACTTCTTGAACTAACTTGTTGACTAATTTGAGCACATTTGTTGAGCAAATTGTCAGATGGAAACATGATTATTTGAAGAAGAAAACATTATGGTAAGCAATACATTTTCTCAGTCACATTTTTCAAGATTTCAGGTCCTCGATGTTTTTTTTAAATGGGGATGTATACTTTTATTATTTTGGATATTTGACTACCGTTTTTTTTTTTAATAGTCAAAATAACCCAGTTCGAAACGAACTATAATATCACGATCTTCAAGTGATCTTGAGTACAAAAACAAATGGACATAAATATATAATTAAATAATTAGTATGGCAGAAAAATCGTTGAAGATGATTTATTTCAGGAGCTGCTCAAAGTGACGTCTGTTAAACTTGATATTATACCGTTACTTGATTATAACAAATCATTGTCCATTTCGATTTTCTTCATTAAAAATTTGTTTAATGGACACAGGGAATGACTATCACTAGACTGCGGATTTTTATGCAGATTATAAATTTTTAATATTTTCTTTTTTAATATATTAACTAAAAAATAATACAATACCAGTTTTTTACGTTTTAATGTTTTTACTGTTTTAAATTATATCTACTCATTTTCGACATAAACGCAAAATCTTTCAAATCAGATCTTAAAAGAAAAACGATTGTTTTCCTTTGACATTTCGCTCGATTATCAATAACAAGCGAGATATTTACGGCTGTCAAGTTAGGTGAGACATAAGGCCCTAGGTATAAGGCCCTACATTCTGTCAGTTGGATATATGTTCCTCATTTATTATACATAGAATATGTGCATGCTATAGAAAGTGCAGGCACTTTCTGTACCGCCTTCCGGAGAACGAAATACCGGATCCAAGAGTCAGTTTTTGATCTAATTCGACAATTAATTAATCTGGCAAGCTTCTTGCAGATTGGAAACACTTAGGATTAATTCTATACCTTTCAAAAAGGTTAATAAATAGAATAAAATAACATTACGAGGTTGATTCGATAAATTTTCTGACATTCGGTTCTTTTCTTCATTAGTATTTCCGGTTGATAAATGATAAGAAATTGAGACCAAAGAGAGAGAGAGAGAGAGAGAGAGAGGCAAGATATGTTCAGGAACCTCTGAAGAGAGGGTGATCGATTTTCGGGAAACGATAACACTGTCCATTTAATGCAATGTCCTTGGTTGCACAGACGTTGGAGTTGCACTTGAGCATCTGAGGCGAGGACATCTTCCCTACTTGCCTTCCTCGAGGAAGAACGATGATTCTCGGGACGGGGATCGATACGAAGGGTCGGTCCTGCCATAAACAGATGACAGAGGGTGAGTATTTGAACTGATAAGTAGATTGCGGGCCTACATTCTACATGCATATTTTTAAAAATATGATAGTCAATATGTGTTCATCCTCCGACGGCGGAGTCTGGTTCTATGTTGACCCAAAGTATCAAAATCGTCATTCAATTACTCAGCTTTTGACCGATCAATTAAATGACCAGCTACTGCATTAGGAATAACAGCAAAATTTTAAAAAATTGATAAATACAGCTGTGAATGATCCTAAACATCATCAATTCTACATGGTGTCTGGTAAATGGTAAACTATTACTAAATGGTAAACTGTAATGGTAAACAATTACAGTTTCATTTAACTGTTGTTTCATTTGTTTACCTATAGTGAAAAATCCACAGCATACTGTTGCTCAGGATCAGTCGACCCTTTTTATTATCCGGCCGTTGGTTTCGTGTGCGGCTGAAGATTGTGCGGGTCCTGCGATCGATTAAAGATTACAATAATGTATATGAATATTACAAGGTATTGTCGAGGATTTCTTACCTATCAGACTCAGCAATACAGGCAGAAGTATCAGACCGTGTGCAGCGCCGAACAGTACAATACCCAAATACATCCGGAAATAAAATACTTGGAAGATCTGAGTTTTCGCGAATGCTAGGACAATGATTCCTATGATCTTGGTCAAAGTAATGCCGGAGAAAACCTGTGGACGCAATGGTAGAGAATCTTCGCTTACTCACAAGAAACTCACAAGAACATGTATCTTTATTCATATTATACACAAGATGTATATAAAGAAATAATGAAATCCGAGCAAGTGTACTTACAGAACTTCCCATTTCGTTAAGTGTCTCCGTAGCTCGGTCTAGGCTCGTAGTTCCTTTGGAATGCAAATAGGAATGAATAATGTGACTGCAGAACTCGACGGAAATGCCGACAGCCTATGAAAAGAAATTCACGCTGATTACTCGAAATTTCGTGAACAGGATCAGTGAAAATATAAAGCGAAAATGTTCATTATCCGTCGGATAAAGTCTCGAGTTGATCACCGAATTTTCACGTACCATTACTAAATTGACGAGAGACACTGCGTTCAATTCAATCTGCCACCAGTACATGAGACCACCTATGTTTACGATGATCATCATCACCGTCAGCACCACCATCAACGCCGAAAACAGCGAAAATCCTGTCAAAATTATAGTGACTAAAAATATAACGAAAAGCGACAAACCCAAGGATGATACAGCTTCTATCCAGATTGTCAGATACTGCTCGTAATAGACGTAGAACACACTGAAAATAAAGAATAGCTTCGAATAGACATTATATACTAATTGCAAGCTACAACTTCGAAAATAATAACACATATTAATGTATATACAGTGAATTCAAAAAGTATTTGAACACTAATTTCGTTGAAAAAAGATAATATAAATCGACTAGAAAAAATCGTAGATGAAGTTCTAAGCATTCGTTGCAAAGGGGAAGCTTCGATCTTTAAATGTACAGTCGTTTCAGTCACAAGAAAAATTTCTCAATATTTTGACAGACGTTCGAATTCGTAAAATTTTTGACCGAACAAGCGTGTTCAGTTTCCCAATCGCTGTATCATGCGAAAATATCTCAGATAAAAATGAACGACGAAGTGCAATAGTAGAAACTTCAAGCTTGAAAATGAATCCAGGTATTGTGTCGTACTATGTTTTTTAACAAAATTATCACAGTTTACATCTTGACAATTTCTCGAGAATCGGAAGTTTACACCGCATGTTCCGGATCCTATTTTTAACAAGTGACGAAGACACGATAGGAGAATAACAAGTACCGTGTGTCCGTAAATAATTGAAATGCGTGGAACACACCTGTATGGGAATACAGTTATCTCCTCGTTTCCACAGTTTTGCTTATTAATCGTCTTCGTAATCTGATTAGCTATCAATCTGGCAGATTTCAAGGCTTCGTACCAATCCGAAGACTTCTTTAACGGAGTATGATAACCCATGAGGTAAGTATCGCCGACATCTATCGATCCTTGCTTGTCATAGTAATAATCCATTGCCTGAAAGATTACAATTCGAACGTGTAATTCGCTCATTGCAATTCCTATTGTGTACTGATCGTCCATTAGGAGATGGCAGCGAGAAAATGGCAGGGACCACGTGAATCCCTACTCTGCGCTCCACCTCTTCGTATTAGCGTGACTGGAACAAAGTGATGCGGTGACGCTGAGCTTCTGTGTCGACCGTTTTCGTCAGAACATAAACGTATGAGTGGGGTCCGCAGCAGGGTTACCATATTGTAGTCTCGCCAGGTCCCTTACCCTTCTGCCTCTCGCCCAGGTGCGCAGCGAAGCCCGCCTTTGCTTCCCCCACTCTTCCCACTAACGGTACACGTATGACGTACGGTACGCGTCAGCGTTAGTGGGAAGAGTGGGGGAAGCAAAAGCGGGCTTCGCAGCACAGCTGGGCGAGGGGCGGAAGGTTAAGGGGCCTGGCGAGACTCGCATATGGCAACCCTGGTCCGCAGCCTGGCGTCAAGAGTTGGGTAGAAATCATTGCCATCTTCTGATGAACGATCAGTACTTGCGTGTGGAGAAGATATGAAAATATGAGAAAAGATAATCTTACATCTAGATACGCGGGCCTGCCAGACTTTATGCACATGGGATCAGGTATGTCTTGCAGGAAGTAGGATACATATTTCCGAAAGCTGCTTGCGTCAGGTCGAGAATCAATTGTCTCGATGGGACATTCTAAGCACAACTCGGCGTCTAAAAGAAATTTGATAAATATATATCCTTGATATTGCGTTTACATAGAAACAGAAGATAAGATATGTAGTTAAAAGAAGCAAAAAAATTTCATTTTGCTCCTGTCACTTGCAATCAATGCAAACATTTTTTATTTTGCATAAAGATTCGTGATCTAATACTTACACATTTAAAATTCGTTAGTACTTTATCGTATGTTCCATACCACGCGTTTTTCCGCGTTATTACAAAGATAACGGCCAAATTATTTCGCTTTGAGTTTCACAATTTCTCTAATCTATTTTATCGTAGTGTTTGCTGTTTTAAAGCTTATTGCTTAGTTTTTTTGGCTTCGAATAAGTTTTTCCACGCTTGATAAGCGATAGGATCAATTAGAGAAATTATTCGTAAGACATTAAGCGAAAGGATTCGGTTATTATTTTTATACCCACAAAATATTTACATTTGAGTGACAAGTACGTTGAAACAGAGATCGGGAGATTTACCTTTGTTGTGTGGGCAGAAAGACTGATTACTCATGAAGTACTTGCAACAGCCTGGACTGATAGACCAATCGATGTAATCGTCTATCCAAGATGAAGCAGCTCTTAGTAAATATGATCTGTAATGGATCGAGACAATAAGCAATTTTTTTTATACCGGAGCGTGTTATAGATACAGGGTTTCTCAAAATGACCTGACATTTTAAATTGTTCCGCCATTTTTTTGTGGCGAACATAAAGTACTAATGTTTGACAATTGGCATCAGGAAGTATCGAGGTTTAGTCATGGAGAATTACACGATCGAGCAACGCATAGAAATTGTGAAAATTCACTACAAATAATGGTGAAAATTTTGCAGAGACGAGAGAAGGTGGAAGGACTTTCGTCAACACTCGCACTCACTGCGGCTATGTTTTCATTCGACCGACCGGTGCAAGGACGGCCACTGCTTTTCGTGGCCAGAATTGAACTACTATCCTCAAATTTTGTGATTAAATGCACCACAGTGTTGCGAGACGGTGCGTTATGACGACCAAAAGACGCGCGGACTTTTCGAACCGTCTCTGAAAAATTTTCACCATTTTTGTAGTGAATTTTCGCAATTCCTATGCGTTGCTCGATCGTGTAATTCTCAATGACTAAACCTCGATACTTCCTGATGCCAATTGTCAAAGATTGGTACTCTATGTTCGCCACAAGAAAACGGCACGCAATTTAAAATGTCAGGTCACTTTGAGACACTCTGTATAACAAAGAAGATACGTACTCCGCGGGTCGTTTCGCTGCCGAATATATCTGCGTGTACATCGAATCGTCATTGCATCCTTGGCCTCCGCAAATCATGTTTTGAACGCTTCTGTTACTATAATTGAGCCCAGGAGTGATCACAAAGTAAACGGGTGGGCCCATCGACAAGAGATCCCCCATATACTGAAAGCATTAATTATGTATTATCATCGTTATCGCTAGACTGCGGATCTTTATGCAAGGAACAGAAGTCAAATAAAAATTGGTCACTCCCATGAAATATGCTGTAGTCCGTGTGAAGTTGCGGGGGAGATTTAAGTCCTTAAGTGAGGCTAAAATGGCCAAAAATTGCAAACTTCGAAGACCTATAATTGCTGAACAAATTTCAAACCGGCAGAATGATGACTTAAACCCTCCTAATTTCACGTGGACTACAGGATCTTTCGTTTAGAACAATATCGACGATGGTGACGTCAAAAAGTGATCGATCTGGCATGTAATGACCTAAATGTGTTCATCTAATCATTTTAAGAAGTTGAAAATAATATAGAACAACGCCAATGTGAACAATGCAATAGGTGTACAAATTATTTCGTGGCCTTCACAATAAACCATTTGTAACTTCTCGTTTTTTTTAAATTCAATTTAATACTGCATTTATCAGTTGCTTCTAATGTGATGTTAATGTATAGAAAATGATGGGGATCGTGTTTTTTGATTGTCTGTAAACGAACAGCAAAATGAAGACAAACACACGAACTAATTTGTGCATCTAATTGAAACAATGGGGGATACGTTACTTCGAAATACTTCAAAACGTAAGAGTCCATTGGCATCGAAAGCTTCTGCTCCAAACCGATGCCAATCCTTGGCAATACCACGGCATGCGTTACCAACATGACGAAGAATAGAATCAACACGATTATCCTGACCGGCATCTTCAGAAGGAAGGGCGTGTAAAACCGTTTGAATATCGTTTGGACGATACCGAAGTTCTCGGCAACTTTAAGGTCCTCGTCATCTTTTACTTTGATGCAACAAAGCACGTCCAAGTGGTTGCTCTGAAATAGCAAACATTGTTGTTAGGTAATCGTACGATTCTCGTTACGAGTATATACCTTACACAGTGGTTCGGGTTTGTAAAAACGCAAATTACACTAATCAGAGTAGATTCTGGCACAGGGTGTATAGAAATTAACAACAATTTTTTCATTGCATCGTATTCTGTTCATCACAAAAGAGGATAAAAAGTGCAACAGGAACCATCGGTCAAAACTGAATTGTTCTCTTTAAAAAATGATGGCAAAGTGTTCCCATTATCATTATCAAATTGATTTTATTTATCAGTTAGTCAGATGGAGTTTATGTGTATAGCGTGCTATCGATGAGGCCGTTGGAAATTATTTTTCTGCGCGTGAAATACATATATCGAAAATGTAATATAAATAAAATCAGTTTGATAATGAAAACACTTTATCATTATTTCTTAAGAGACCGATTGTGGTTTAAACCTGTTCTGGTATGCCTATGTTAGCACTGACGTACTTATTATAACTGATTCATTCGAATTACTAATGATCCCGATGTTAATGCGATCTTTATAAATAAACAATGGTTGAGAAAAGAACTGTGCGAATTTAACTAGCGTTTTTACTGTTTCGAACCACAGTAGATTAGCGGTAAAATGTAGTGCCTGTAATCTTTGAGTGTCCAACGATAAAAGGCTGATGAATGCCGTCGTTTGTAATAGGAAATTGATGAAAATGGACAGCGAAGCATAAAGGGCGAAAGTGTTCACTGCTGGCATGGAAGACAATGTTCCTGGAAAAAAGTGTATTAATTATTAATACGGTACCTACCGAAGCTCAGAGGAGCCAATAGCCGTAGACACGTTGACTGATACAATTCTTCGTATATCTTTGAAAATTAATTTCTTTTCATAATATATTATTCAGAAGATTTCAAGAGGTGGCTTTAACTGTGCAGTTTTGATTACAATGACATTAATTTTACAGGTCAGCAGTCAACGTATCAACTTGAATGATATGTACTCTGTAATAATAATACAAACCGATCAAAAAGCAAAGACACTCGGACATGCTGGTGAGCAACATCGATGGACCCACCTCGGCCAAAATGTTTCCAATGTGCTCGGGTATTGTTCTATCGACGGGTTTCGGGGTTCTTTCGAGTGTTTGAACCAAGATAAAAATATTGTCCACCCCTACGGCTAACACCAAGAACGGAATCACCTGTGTATGAAGAACAATTCATTGCTGGCACACTGTTTCATTTGTTAGCTTCACGAGGAATATGTATAAAGGGCGAGGCACTTATGACGTCCACCGAAAACATCTCCGTTGTTTTTGGTACATAATACGAAAAAATTTTCAGGAAAAAAATGTTTGGTTCAGTAGGGCAACTATTGTGACGGAGAAGTTTCTTTTTCTCTACCTCTATCTCTATCTCGTATTTTCTCTTGGCTTTGTATTTACCTCTATCGTGAGCAGCGTCGTGGGTACGCCAATGTAACCGAACAGACCGAGCGAACAAGCCACGGACGCCATTACTATCACGATGCCACCGATACTCAGCATTATTTTACTAGTCAGCTGAAATCGCAAGAACAAAATAAAGAAGAATAAAATAAAGCATTGGGTAAAAATGCAATTTAGGGGAACCACCTAATAAGTATAATATGCTATTATAATTCTATATACTACATTAATCAAGAAGTTCGTAGCAGCAGATAGGTTTGCAGAGCAAGAAAAAGACTTGCGAATGCATATAATATATCTTACCAAATACAAAAAACGCGTGAATTTATTACACAATCCAATGTATTATAAAATGAATAGCATCTATATTATTATTAACAGTCCAATCATACGTGAAGCACAAAAGGGTCTATCTAATCAGGGTCTAATAAGTTACATTTGCCCTAGTATCCTACGTCCTTGATGACACATGTTAAAGTCGTAGAAATTCCAGGTGGGTCCCCTAAGCAGTATTGTTTATATAAATGAAAAGTAGCGTACGAGACATCTTTTGATGGAACACTGTATTTTACCCAGAGCTATAGCTACGTAAATGAACATTAGTATGTAGCTGAAGACCACTGTCAACGCTTCCGCCCGCGACGATCGTTCCAATTCATCTTGAATCGATCTTTCCGTTGTGTACGCGACGTCCATGAAGTCCGGTCGTTCCTTAGCATCCCATTCTTTCATGAAGTCGATAAACCTGAATCGTTAAATCTTCTGTCGTACTTGTTTAAAATACCGGGATGTGAATCCAAGAATGTGAATCTAAATGAAAAAATGAGCCGAAAAGAACGAATAATGTTTTTTCACGTTTAAGGCTTCTATTTATTATTTATTAATTATTAAGTGTTCAAATTAATTCGTGGCTCTGGTAAATAATTAATCAATTGTAACTCTATTTTGATTTCGACTCATTTAAATATTGTATTGATTATTTGTAAGATGGAGTAAATGCATAAACTTTATAAATATTCCAAGATAAATAAATGTTCATAAATATGCAATAAATTTCGAAAGAAGAGGCTGCGAATTAATTTGTACATCTAATAGATGAGTATTAGCTGCGACGTCTGACCATCACCGAACATTTCTACTTATTGTAAGCAGTGCGTGAAATCAGCGAACCTACAATCTCTTTTTCCTCGAGAAAGGAGCCTTAATGGAAGAAATATTATTCTTTCTTTTCGACATATTTTTTCATGTAAATTCACCTCCTTGCTGCGTGTACTACCAGATCGGTGGCACCCTGTATGCACAATACCATATTTACTGTGAAACGAATTAATAATCGGACGCTCTAAAGAAGGCGATAACTTTTTTAGTATTGTACTATACGATTTGAACTTTTTTGGGAAGCTAGAGCAATCAGTTTACTACAGGATGTGAAAAGAAATTTTTTCAAAAATTGCAATTGATCGGAATAAAAATTGCATGTTACAACTTTTTTTATGTGGGCCTATATTGAAAATTTAAAAATTACGTTTTGTAGATCGGTCTACGTTGCAATGAGCCATAAACGTTTAAAGATGGTAACAATTGCGTATTTTCACGATTTTCGGCTTCTAACTGCAATAAATCTAAGGATTCTTAGATCTTCCATTGTGTATAGTTTTTTCCCGCATCAACCGATTTCGATGAAACTTTCACAGTGCATATAATTGACACAGATCTACAAAACGTACCTTTTATATTTTCAATATAGGCCCACATAAAAAAGTTGTAAAATTCAACTTTTAGTATTTTTTCTACAATTCCAATCAATTTTTGAAAAAATTTCTATTCACATCCTGTAGCAAACTAATTGCTCTAGCTTTCCAAAAAAAGTTCAAATCGTACAGTACAATATTAAAAAAGTTATCGTCTTTTCTAGAGCGTCCGAATATTAATTCGTTTCACTTAAATAATTCCTTCAATAAACACATCCACATCAATCCACCTTCACAATCCAGATTACATTGCGTTACCTTTGTTCCCATTTCTCTGCGGTGGCGAGTACAGATTTGTTCAACGAGTTCGACACCATGATCGATATAACCAGCCCCGTTGCCTTCATATAGTCTTTCGCGTCGTAGATAAAGTCATTCTCGCGAAGGAATCCTCCGTAAGCTAAGGCTGGAAAAACTGGTCCTCCCCACGGTGCAACGCACGACATATCCAACGCGTTTCTTCGAAAACAAAAAGGAGCAGTCTGATTTAAAACTTGGTTGTTACTACCTTTTAAATATTTCACTCTTTGCTGATTTTTACTATCTCCTTCTATCAGTATTTTATCAAGATTATAAGCGCCAACTTAAATATCAGCGCGAGTGTATACAACGTTTATTTTCCTCTAAGATATCTTTACATTTTTATTTTGCACAAAGATACGCTGTCCAGTAATAAGACACCGGCTACTTACTGCGCACACGCGAACAAATGATTGAAATAACTGTCTTCTTCGAGAACCTCATGATTGTTTTGGAAGTATCCCCAAACGCTCTGTACGGTACAGTGATCCACAGTGGTGGGTCCGGTGAAGTCATTTTGAATTGGAGCGTAACAAATGCGTTCCAATCCTTCTCCTTCCTCTTGTCCAAGCTACAAGTAAACTCAGTTTTCTGAATCTGCACGAGAGAAAAGCTTGCGAAAACTTACCTGAAGAACTTTACTTTGGAGCTTGAAAACCTCGAGTAAAAATGTCTTATTAAAGACAGGGCCGAATTCTAGAGGACCAGTTGTGAGGTTGTGCAACACCTAAGTTAAAACAGATTATCAGGATCAAGTGCGCGAACATTAAGGGGCTAGACTCGTTTCTCTATTTTCTAATTTTGCAAAAAAATTTTGGATTACAAGGGTGCGGGGTTCGCGTTCTCATTTCTCTCAAAAGTCTGTCCTCAAAAGTCGCGACGCGGCCTAGATTGATCTTTTATCTAGCGCTTTTGACTACTGAAAAACCCCTTCTTTGCATTATTAAGAAATGAGAAGGCGCATCCCGCATCCCGCAATCCTAGAAACGAGTCTACCTCCTTAAACGACTATGCAATCTTGAAAGCCGAAACGATACTCAGAGTGCCCCAGTATCGATGGCACAATTGTGTAGGCGGTGATTCTACATGAGAAAATAAATCGAAGATACGGAATAAATTTTTTTCATTCGAGCCTTTGTTTTCGAGAAAATCGACTTCAAAAATCCGTCAAATTCGCGTGCCTAACATTCGTGAGAAGTAGAATCGGTACGTCATGGACAGACCCGTCAGACGATCCCTATTCAGTAACGCGGGTGTTCGACGAATTTTATTTTATACTAGCTATCGCCCGCGGTTTCGCTCGCACAGAAAACCGTTTAATGCCCTCGAAAATTGATATTGTTTCTCCATAAAACCTTTTAACTCCCCATTCACCCCTACAGAGTTTTAATTTTATGTCATGTCGTCATCTTAGATTTCAAAACCCCTTTTCACCCCCTTAGGGGATCAATTTTGTAAAATGCCGAAATAGGTGTTTGATTAATTATATCAAAGAGCATCAAGACCAAGTTTCAAGCAAATCCGACCACAAATAAAATATTCCTCATACAAACGTTGCAACCCCTTTTCACCCCCTTGCGGGTTGAATTTCGAAATATCCTTTCTTATCCCTTGTATAGATCATAAGGGAAACCTCTGTGCAAAATTTCAGCTTTCTAGGTCCAAGGGTTTAGCCTTGGCAATGATCATTGAGTGAGTGAGTCAGGACTGTCTTTTTATATATGTATAGAGATATATGTATATGTAGATTTTTGGCTTATTTTCTCATGTATAATATTATAGAATCAAGCCCTCCACGGTTCTACTATCAATACTGGTAGCACATTCTGCTGAATGAATGTATTTACCTTGTCGATTCCGACAGACTTGATATAAATTTGCTCTGTTCTGTAGAAGGGTTGAAAATGAGTGTCAAAGTAGTCTTTCTCGAGTCTCGCCCTGCTGGTGGGTGCAGCCCAAATTTCGATAGGGTCGCTGACCACGATCAGTTGTGTGATTCCATAGCTTAGGCCGAGTATTACGTACGAAGAAAGGAAAAGCGTCATCGCCGGATGTGTTGCAAATACTGTAGTATGATTAGAAAATATTAGACAATTTCTAAAGCACTGTTTTATTTTAAAAGTTATTTAAAAGAGATAACTATTATAGGTTTGAGATTTTTTTTACTACAGGCCTGGGCAACTTGTGGCTCACGAGCCGCAGATGACTCCTCTCCTTACTCCTGGGTCCTCCCCACCAAGCTCCAGTGTAGGAGGAGGTTGGGGAGATTAAGATCAGATATATATGGGCAATATGAAATAGTTGACAGTGGGGGAACCGGTACACTGGTAGTGGGGGTCGTGAAGCGACGGCGGGGAAGTTGCCCGGGCCTGTTTTACTACTAGAAAAAGTGTACCTTTGCCGCAAACGCGGAAGACACTCCGGAACAGCTCCTCAATGTTTTTGCAACGCACCTTCGACGGGGGACCTGCGTTTATCAACAGAGATTATTGATTAATAAATTCACAAGTTGAAAGAGTTTTCGATTTATAGATAAAAAATCGATTGCAGCCGCAATATAAAAATGTTTATAGTTTCTAGAATGTCTCTAGCAAGTGGCTTATATTAATTATCAGTGTTAACGGAGAATTAATTTTTGTACAAGAAGCATAGAATAGAAGCGACTGATCTCATTGTATTGCTATTTATCAGTGGCGCGTTACTCTATGGGCAACTTGGGCAAATGCCCGGGGCCCCAAAGCAAAAGAGGGTCCCGAACACAAACCGAGATCCAAGATCCAAATTCTACGTTTTTCCCCGGGTGCCCCGAAATTCTTCTTTGCCCGAGGTCCCAACTAGTTATAACGCGCCACTGCTATTTATATTTTATTTTAATATATTTTTGAAATGCACGGGTTTGTGAGAAGAGTTTGGAAAAATGGGGTTCGGTTGAAACTTAATGTTCCTGTACAAACAGGAGTTAGGTACCTGAACGTCTACATAGTCTTCTGTAAAGTCCGTAAGAGGCCACAGCAGCCAAAACATAAAGAACGCAGAAAATTCCTGCTATCACTGCGTAACCTTCAACTTCAAAAATGAGAAAATCATCCTTCTCAAGGTGTACTGCGTAATCACAACCGGATGGACAATCGGTACAGCTACATGCCGATGAACCCTATTGAGAACCATACGAAATCTTAAAATATCTTACCGTTCGCTATCAAGGTCTTTGGACTCATTATTTTATGTTCTATAAGAATATTGGAGAAAAGAATATAATCCTTAAGTAACCCCGAGAGACACTCTATGCGTTCCTCGGCAATTTACTATAATATGAACTGTATTTTCTCGGACTTACATTGGTTCTGTCACTGCATGGTGTCACTGGCTCATTCCAGAACGTGTTATTAGGAATGAAATGCAGCCGGAAAGATATGAAATTATTTGCGTCTGGATCACCTTGGTACTCGTACCACCTGCATCAACAATATCGTGTGTGAATCTCAATATCTCTCTTCTTGCTAATAAAAAATATCGACGACATTGATATCACTGAGAGAGAAATGATCTTGGGCAAAAATAGCCTTACCGCTATATCAAAATATCGATGACCTTGAAATCTCTGAAAAAATGACCTTGGAGGAAAAGTCCTAGTGTTACATTTACCGTTTGAAATAGTACAACTTTGTCCCGAGAACTTTTTTACGAAATCATCTCATTTTTTTCCGAGATATCAAGGTGACCGTGAGTTTTCTTCAGAAAAGAAATCAATGAACCTTTTTTCTATAAATTTAATATTTTTTCTAGCGACCTTTAATATGACGATCTTGACTTGAGCTAGAGAAGATCTCCGTAAAATCTCAAGATCAAGGTAAAACCTTGATATCTTGGAAAAAATGGGATATAAAATAATTTAATCAAATTGTGCTCATTCGATGCGTTCCTTAAACTTGCTGCATAATTCATTAATTAGGAGTTGTTTTGATCCAACCAATAGATACCGTGTCATATTAGGTATAATAGTGACAACCATAAATATTCGGACAGAATAAAAAGATTTTCTTAATACCATTCACAGTTCTGTCAGTTTCGAACTTACTTTTTAGCCGTGCATCCGTTAGCGCCGTTAGCTCCGCATGCCAATTCCATAGCTAAACTTCCACTGGCTGGGTGAACGATATGTTTACAAGAATCGTAAGTGCCGTTCATATACTCTTCTGCGACATATGCCTAAGACAGAGAACGCTCAAAATATACAGGCAGGCCTAGAATTTAGTGCCTCCGATTTTCGAGGCACTTTCGATAGGCTGAGAATGGTCTCAATGATCTACAAATTGCGTAATTAGAAATTTGAAAAGAGTTTCATTTCAATGGAAAGTCAAGGGTCACCTTGACTGGCTTGTATCCTCGCAGTCGCGCGAGGTAAAGCACGCAAGGGTATTGCAATAAAAAGATTTAATATTAGAGCATAAATTAGTAAATTTATTATAAAATTTAAAATTGAGAGGAAATTTTAAATTAGAATATAAATTAGTAAATTTATTATAAAATTTAAGAGAAAGGTTTAATATAGGGTTATAAATGATTGGATTAGTAAATTTATTATGATATAAAATTTGAAATTGAGGGGAAATTTTAAATTATAATATAACTTACTAAATTTATTATGAAATTTAAGAGAAAGATTTAATATTAGAGTATAAATTAGTAAATTTATTATAGAATTTAAAGGGAGGATTTAAAATAAAAATATGAATTAGTAAATTTATTATAGAATTTAAAAGAAAAGTTTAATATTGTATAAATTAGTAAATTTATTATGAAATTTAAGAGAAAGATTTAATATTAGAGTATAAATTAGTAAATTTATTATAGAATTTAAGGGGCACGCAGGGGTAATATGAAACAGTTGATAGTGGGGAGACCAGTACACTGGTAGGGAGAGTCGTGAAGCGAGAGCGGGGAAGCTGACCTACTCTATGCTATCACCTCGAGTTGAACTTGAACTAAGATATTGGTTTTAAATAGCGACCCCTCTTGCGTAACAAAACTGCAGAATTTCTGTAATTTCTCCAAAGAAATTTGAGTCTTTAAGCCTAAGTATAAACTAAGTCTAAGTATAAACGTGAACGTACCTCAATCTCTGACACATAAGTACCGACAGTATTAGTAGTAGTTTCAAGCACTCGTAAAAATCGACTTTGTTCAGGACTGCAAGCCAGATCACATAATAACTTGAATGTGTTTTTTGTGCACGTCGGACACCTGCCGAATATACCTTCGGCCATCTTCAGTTGTGCAACCAGCGTCTTCATATTGGCAGTGTTGCAACATAATTCCGGCGTGTCTGACAGAATGACATATAAAGCGAAGTCAATACTTGTCAAACTTTACTTTGTTAAACTTTATTTTTTTATTGCACGTCTGAAGTCAGGCCTGTCGAACTTAGAGTCGCCAGACGAGGGGAAGGAGCACGAATTAAGGGGTAAGAGTTACCCTCTCTCTGCTGGGACCGGACACATGCAAGGCGAAACGCGTCATGTGACCGGGCGGATGCGTGGGGAACAGTGTCGTAGAAGAGGAAGGTAGAGTGGGGACAAAAGTCTTAATTTTAATCGCTAACCACGATTGGCCCGTTCTCCCACTTCTTCATTCCGCTAAGGAAGGGGGTGACGTTCCTCCACTATTTGACACGGTCAACGCTCGTACTGCCGGAAGTGCATCGCATAGCTTAGGACAGTGGTTGGCAAACTCATTAGTCAAACATCCAAATATCAGCAGTACAACGATTTAGATTTCTCCTGATAGCCAAATTACTTTACAAGAACCGTTTTTAGAAGTCGGTTAAAACTAAGTACGCTGAATAAAACTAGAATTTAATTTGGATTTAGATATAACTATTTAATATTTTATTTGACTATATTTGAATTTAGATATAACACACTGACTGATTGTAGATTGTATTCAAATACTATATTCAATTAAAATAAAATACATTAATTTTAAACGCGTAATTCGTGGAAGATTTAAGTAGTGGGGGAACGGGCTGGTTGATGATGGAGACCGTGTGGCTCGCGACAAACTAAACGCTGGATGGGCCTGTCTGAAGTAATAGGAATGAAATGGACGGCTATTATGACTTAAAGTATTTCTTTTAGAAAGGTAAGAATATTTTTGTGAAGATAAACATACCGGTGTTTGTAAAGTACTGTGGACACCTTTGCCGAAACTGTTTCACAGTTTCTTTGGTTTCTTCGGTTTCTTCGACCTTTATAGGAGGACCATTGTATGCGCATGTTAGTGAGTTACCGACTTCAGATTCAGAACAATCTCCATACCACACGCAATGTGGTTGCTCATCGCACTGTGTCAGTGTTAACACGCAACACAATAGCAACACTATGTTCAATGTTGATCGAATGCACTTCGCCATGTTGCGAATGCTTCTTCTATTTTTTCTTGCTTTTTGGATAAGTCTCTCGCTGAGTTTCAAATGCTGCACACTGATTTTGACCTTATCGGATTCAAATCAAAATTGTCAATAGGGATTTTATTCAATTATGATAAAAATTAATAGATCAAATGCAAACAGTAGGAGCATTTAAAGAATTCAAAGATAGAACAAATAAAATATTGAAAACTGACGACATTTCGGAAATCAAAGATCAATTTCTCACTTTTCAAGCTTTCATTAATTTACAGAACAGGAGCAAAAGTTGTTTTACAGAATGGATCTTGGAATATAAAATGGATTTTATTTGGCTTGAAACTATTAAGACATCGGCTTCTCCAAACTACTGGACCAGAACAACCCCTTAGCAGAGCCTCAGAGGGTAATCAAATTATGATGAAAACTACTAATTTGAAGTTTGGTAACAAATGGAATTAATATTGAACTTATAATCAATAGCATGTGACGATGATTTTATATTATTTGCGAGTGAAACAACTGTTGCAATAAAGAGGCCGCTCCACTTTCAAGTAAACCAATAAAAGACAATTGAAAATAAAGTACTGTTTCAAACGTGCTATTAAGTTACAGTCGATTAATACCCCTGTTGATCAATTTTTACATTTTATATGAAATTTACACCTGTTTTACTCCTTCAGTTAGTGCAATTCACATATTGGAGTTGCTTGGAGCTACTTTGGTATGAAAGTAAAGTGATAATAATCAATCATTACAAAAATTTAAAAGAGAGTATACTTTATTTTAATTATTACCATAGTTATAAAGATACATTTCTGAATATTGAAGTTATTTAATTTATTTGAAAGGGATATATCATTTAATACATTATATTAAATTAGGGGATAAGTTCTTATATATTAGTTGAAATATAAGAGGGACACATTATATGTTCTGTATCAATGAAAATTATGCTAGGCGACTACCTAGAAATTAATTATCTTTCTTTTTTCTAATACTTCCACTGTCTCAAATTGCACTTATTTATTTTTGTCATAAATGTATAAAATTCGCTGTCTAAATATAATAGTTTTTGTGTAATTTTTACCATCACCATAATGGGTAATGTATTCAGAAATATACCATAATATTTCATACTATTGTAATTAGACATCTTTATGCAAAATAAAAATTGTCTCCCTAAATTGCAACAATCTGGAGTGAAATAGAAATTTATTTTCTTTCTTAATGTGTTTATCAGGTTGAAAACAATATTAAATGCTTATAATATTTCTACTATCTCAAATTGCACCTATTCATTTTGTCATAAATGCATAAAATTCGCTCCAATTATAATAGAGCCTTTGTGTAATTTTTATCATCACCATAATGAGTAATGTATTCAGAAATATACCATAATATTTCATACTATTGTAATTAGACATCCTTATGCAAAATAAAAATTGTCTTCCTAAATTGCAATAGATAATAGATATAATAAATACATATTTCACTTACCTTCTCTTTTGCGTTTGCCGCATTCACGCTCTTGGAGGTGTAACCATCGGCGAGTTACACGAACTTGAGAGTTTCCTCTTCGATTTCACGAAACGACTCTGAGAACACTTGCATCGATTTGCGTTTCCGCTTGTTCAGTGTTTTGCGGTTGCACTATTCAGTTACCTCGGGACTACTGGAGGGATACGCCGGTCTCTGACTTCGAATGAAGTTTATCGTTCCGACATCTTATCTTTTAGAGTTGAACTCCGCGCTCAACAAGGAGCGAAAGCAATTACACATCACCTACGAACGATCACAGACGCATCTCGGGAAACTTGTACAGAGTCATGGTATAATACAACGATCGGGAATCTTTTCGATCGCTGTTGGATTAGCGACATCGTGCACACCTGCGATTTATCAGCATCACTGGGTGAAGGAAGAGATTAAACGCATGGAATTAGACCGGTCGCTGGTATTGTCCGACCTAATCGAAAACGTTTATCTGACTCGCGATGGAAACAATTTTGGCCGGTGATAACGGAGGAGATAATCCTATTATAGACGAGGCGAGTCATCAGGACACGTGCATTCGACGACGCTTCTAATCGTTCGAACAGCTCACGTTGGAAAGGTATACACGAAAGACAAAACCAAATATTTGGTGTATGCAAGAGTTCCCGGGTTTTCCAATTGTTCATTGCCCTGGCAGCATTTATGGTTGGCCAACGGTGGCTAACGGGTGAGAGTTGGTTGGGATATGGTTGGTGGTTTTGTCTACAAATCCCCAATATAGAGTCTACGACGAAAAAAATAAACAAGAAAACTTTTTAAAAACCACGCCTATATTAAAATACACTAAAAAGGAGAAAATAATCTTTTTAGACATCAGTGACTATAAATAAAAGCGTGCAGCGCTAAACTATATTGACGTAATCTTCGTGGGAGCTCCACGCTTTTATTTACAGTCACTAATGTCTAAAAAGATTATTTTCTCCTTTTTAGTGTATTTCACACGTTGCGTGTGACACTGTGACATAATTATAAGCACAATATTAATTCCTTTTATTACCACACTTCGACTCAGTAGTTATAATTCGATGAGTCTCTGTATTCGGTGGACAACAGCGTGCCTGATGGGAAGGTAATAAATAGACTGCGGATCTTTATGCAAAATAAAAAATGTTTGCATTGTTTGCAAGACACAGGAGCCAAATAGAAATTTCTTTCTTCTTTTAATTGTCTTATTCAGCTGACATTAATACACTGATGTCCTTAAATCTTCTTAATTCGTCCACTGCTTTAAATTGTACGTGCCCATTTTTGTCATAAATGCAATAAAACCCGCAGTCTAGTAATAAATAAGCGATCCTACTGGATAATCATATTTTAATGACTCAATGATTGTACAAATGGATCACTCTCGAACGTTTTCGCGTAACCGAGGAACAATAATAGTAATAAATACAAGAATGATTGTAATTATAATGTTCATTTCTAATCTCTAGTTACACAATAGCAGATGAAAACGTAAACAATACGCAGTTCGTATCGCGGGCGTATGCGTTCGCACGTGGATTAGTTTCCATTTTTTCCGATTCGTCACGCAAATATTGTGTTGTACAGCAAAGGAAAGAAACAAAGTAATGTGGAAAGACTTGTTACATTCTTATTTTACCCTATCTTTGTTTCGTTATAACGCGACCCCATCCCGGCGAATCCTGCTCCATAGTCATATACTATATTTCCCCTTACGATCTATAATAATTCTATCAACCATCTAAAAACTTCGTATTCACGGGACACTCGAATGGGTTGCTCCATTTTCTTTCTCTTCTTTCTCTCCCTCTCATTTTCTCTCTCTCTCTTTCTCTCTCTCTCCCTCTCGCTCTATTTATCTCTCGGTCACTCTTTCTCTCGCACAAATATCCGCATTCTCTCTCACTTTCTCTCTTTTCTATCTCTCCCGACCCTTTCGCTCTCTCTTTTATTCTCCCATTCACTCGATCAAGCTCTCCCTCTCTCTCTTGCCCCAGTCTTTCCTCCCCCATACCCCTATAATTTTCATTTCATTTCATATTCATCTGACCAGCAATATTTACTTCGTTTAATCTGGTGCCCGTAATTCTACCGAAGGTATCGTCATTATAATTATTTAAGTATATTACGTTCAACGGTAGTGATAAAGTTTATATCAATAAAATTTGTGGAGACTGTCAATAATCGTATAATAGATGATAAATCGTTCGACGATTTACTGTCATCGGGAGAAAAATATGAAACTCGATACTACTAGGCCAACTATCGAGAGATACGTCTCCGAGGCAGAGTGTTTTTTTCGAGCAGGTCTCAAGAAATCGGAATTCCCCGATCGTTCGCGCGCGTACTTCTACCAAATCCTCAGGAACATGTTCGCTTCTACCGTCGACTGAGCGGTTACAAATTGTACAAAAGATCCGTCGAATATTTGCGAAAACATACCACCCCCTCGTCTCAACAATCTCCCAATATTTTGTCGAGCTTATCAACCCGAGGCTTGTGGAAACAATTATAAAATAAAGTAACATGTTATTTTCAATGATAAGTCAAATAATGTAATTTCCCAGGTGCTCAAATTTTGTAAACTGAATTTCCAATGATTAATTTTGAATAATGATTAATTTCTCTATTATTTCATACATCGCAATGAATAGCATCCAGTACAACTGTATTTATGCTTTTTATTTGGGGTCCGCTAGGACTCCAGTATACCAGCCACATTTCTGAAAAACATACCAATTAAGGATTGAAATTAAAATGTTTTGCATCAATCTTAAATAATTTATAATAAAGTAAATAATTTATATTATCTGTTACTGTATGTACAGCTGCCATTACTTTGGAAAAAATATCCAGCCTTTCATCGAAACTGAGTGACTTTTTAAAAATAACTTTAGCTGAATGGTTGAAGTCATTGAAACTCTTTCCGATCATATGTAAGGATATTGTCGCAAATACCCTGCTATGATCGTTCTATATTTTGTATGTATTTAATATCGTGCGAGATATTTACTGCAAGGTGTATCCACAAGAAATTATGAACAAATTGTGAAATACACACGTAACAGAAACACTGAAAGTATAGAATCGAATATATTTTAGCCAATATCTTAGAAACTAAAAATAATTGAGCTAGATCCTCATTTGTACACTACGCCACTTGTCTCATCAATAACTATTATTTAACAAATAACGTTCGTCAAGCAAAACGTCCACATTCAGTACGATTACCTCGGCAACACATGAGAAAATCGTCGAGATCAAAGAGTGGTATCTTTCCATAAATGATCAAAGAGCGAAATAAAATCCGCGCGTATATACAGTAAATCAGAGCCGGGGAACTTGTTCCTCGCCGTGGCGCCGGCCCCCACCATTACTTTCCTGGTCTCCCACTCTTCAGCACCGCTCTTAGCTTGACTTTATTTCCAGAGTGGGAGAAGTGGCGCGGTAGCTATTTCTTTCATACGATGCCAGTCGAATGGTGGGGGACGCTACGTAGCAGTATCGCCGAGGAAATCGAGGGGAATACAATTTACCCCCTCTCTGATAACCAGATTAATACGTGACCAGTCTACGGTTTCAGTAGGGGATGTTGGAGCACGCTCATGGTGCTGGAATGGGACAGTGGAAGGGGAAAGGAAGGAGAGGAAAAATCGACCAGGTCGATTCTGGCGGCACTGGCTGGCTGGTAGGCACTGAGAACAGCGGAAAGAAACAATATACGGCACATGGGCCGCCAGTTCCCCGGCTATGCAGTAAATATATACGCTAGTGCAACGAATGAGCATAACCGGATCACGAGAACGTAATTAGGTATCGGAATATCCTCAGATATTCCCTCAGCAGTCCCGACAGTTGTCTCGATCACTAAAAATCCCGTGTCTCGTATTCTTCCCTGTTCTTTCCGCACGTTTGCCGACACTGCTGTTTCCATTTGTGAATCGATTTATTACTGCTCTTACGATTATTATTAGTATTATCATTATGTTTTAGTTGTTGGTCATTCATTCTTCCCCCATAAGAAAATGTTGCCTTTGATTGTCACGAGTCCTGAATAGAAATTACACACATAATGTGAACCGTGTATCGATATACGTCGAATTGTATATCCGAAGATTTCGGAGAGAACGTGGGAAAAGTGTGTCTCGTAAATCAATGTTCATTGCGCGTGGTTGTAGAAAGTCACAATCGCGTTTCCCGTCGAACGAACGATACGATGAAATCGCACGTTAAGTTTCGTTTACGTATTTTATTTTTCTTTTTCTTTTCGTGTAAAACAAAGAGACTCTCTCTCTCTCTCTCTCTCGAAGAGATTCTCCGGGGCGAAGGAAACAATCGGAACTCTGCTCGAAGGCGCGTCTCGACGTAATTTTTACCCGATCATATATGGATATATACATATACACCTATACATGTATATATATGTATGTACATATATGAAAGCGACAATGCAATAATACGAGCAACAGAAGGACCTTCGTAAATTCTTCGATCTGCACACAGGACGTCTACGGTAATTGATAAATAAGTATTTCATTATTTCTTTATCTTTCGCTGTCAAACATCGACCGACATCCTCTTACACGCATACGTAGCTTCGTACCCTTACAGACGCACGCGTGCGTGCGTGCTTGCATGCTTGTGTGTGTGTGTGGTGTGTTTGTCTTGCGTGAACGCGTTTTCGATGTGCATGTGTGCGCGCGTGTACGTGTATGTGTGATCGCACGTGTAGAATGCAGAATTTTGGTCGTCTCGATTTTCCGGACTCCTCGAAACGAAACGATCGGTTCGATCTAGGAATCGATTCTACCGTAACAGCGAGTGTTTATCATTTAATCGTACTACCGTGAGTATACTCGTTCTACTATTTCTATACATACATACATACGTAGATTATCGATTACTCTCACTCGATTCGACTGGCGTTCCTGTTCTCACTTTAGACGGATACGTGTATGTATGCACATGCATGCGAGTCTGACGTGTCTGCGAAATGAAGCGGACCGAACGTTATCGGTCATGGTAAAAATGATTATACCGCGGATGGTCGCGCCAATATTGACATTGCGGATTTTATGCATTTATGATAATAGTTTATATATTTACAATAACAAATTTTATGATTTCGGCGCAGGGTTCGATCATTAATATGAAATCGTTTGGAAACCGTTAAAATTCTTAAGGACTGGTCACAATATTAATGATCGAACCCTGCGCCGAAATCATAAAATTTATTATATATTCATTTTTCGATCGAGAAGAATTCACCTTTATTTACGATAACATGTGTGACGACAAACGAGCAGAATCTCAAATGCAGAATAGTAAAAATATTTTTACAAATCGAAAATAGTATTGTACATTGTGTTCGTGTCATTAAAATTATTTAACAAGGAAAACAACGTCTATCTAGTTCTTGCAATGAATGCAGATTATTTATACTTTCCATAAGAATCCGCAGTCTGCACTTACCGGCGTTACTATCTCATAGATTTCGAGTGTTGACCATCCACAGTTGAGTATTTTTTAAGGAGAACCATTCGAATTACGTTGCATTTCTCCTCCACAAAGTATGCAAAACGATCACAGAATGCGTGCATATCGAGATTACCGTATATATGTATCTACATGCATGTACGTAACAAAAGTGAGAAAGAACATTCGGCTTGAGGGAAGCATGGAAAGAAGAGTGATTTAACCTACGCTATATTTAGCGATCCGATCGTGTCGTTTCCATCGATCACTGCCAGAGTCGCTAGATCAAGTGTCCCCACTCTACCTTCCCTTTCCGCAACCGCTTGGTCACGTGACGACGCGGTACTGGCAGAGAGAGGGGTAACTGTGTCCCCTCGATAACGTGCTCCCTCATCTGACGACTCTGACCCTAAAATCGAGCCGAGACTGTGAGTCAGTCTGCGAACCTTCACGCGCACAAAGGGATCTCGATCAGTCTCGATAAAGAAATCGTGAAACATAACTGGATAGCGATCGTCGATGTTCCTGAAACTATAGAATCGAGCAACAAGGTCCGAGATACAACAATTTCGCGTCTCTGTTCTGCGTTGTAACAATAGAGAAAAATAATTTCAAGAAGAATCCGACGTTTTGATTGCACATGTCGTACCATGTAGGAATGTATACGTGTGTATGCAGGCGCGCATGAACGTAAGCACACACATACACAGATAGACAGACAGACAGACGGACAGGCAGACAGGCAGAGACAAACATACGGATGCACATACACGCACGTACGCGCGCACCAACGCATGCACACGCATACGCTTTCGTACACACGATCCTAGACTGATGTGTACCCTTAGTATAATACACGTATGCTTATTATTATACCAATAGTGGTTTCAAACTGTTATTTGAACATTCAAGGATACATTGTGCACGTGCGTGCACGCAAAAGAAACGCGAACCGATGTATATACCAAGGTATCGCTATCACTTCTTTTTCTCTCTCTCTCTCTCGATCAATCTCTCTCATTCTCTCTCTCTCTCTCGAGTATTCAGGGTACACGTGCTGAAGAAACGATAATGTGCACAGAACGGAAGAAATTCGTTTTTCCCCTTCTTCTTCTTCTTTGTTTTGTTTAATATTATTTACATGCTCGCGACAGAATGAAAGGAGCGCGCTGGATCGACCGTAACAAACGTAAACGGAAAGACGACGACGACGATCGCCCCTTAAATTGTCAGATAACAGTCTTCATCCTTCACTCTACATGTACTGTATACGTACATGCGTATACATTATTCATTTTATTTATTTATTTATTTTTTTTTTGTTATTGTTTGCTGTAGATATTTCTCTATATAAGTATAGACGTACTTTCTGTTTCTCTAATTTACAAGCATTAATGATTTAATATTGTGTCAACTTATCGCGAATACACCCATCAATAAGTGTGTGTATGTGTGTGTGTGTTACGAGGGTCTCGAGTTTATCGTTTATTTCGTGTTAACGTGTGTGTGTGTGTTCCTTTTTAATCAATTGTTCTGGACGACATTCCACACGGACGTTTTTCTCGCTGCTCGGATCTGGGTTTAGTCCTCTCATCTCTTTTTTCATTAAATAGGATCTCGTTTCTCTATCTCGCTTTCTCCTGTTTCCTGTGCAGTGAATATTTCTCTCTTTCTCTCCCTCCCTCCCTCTTTCTCTCTCTCTCTCTCTCACTGTCTCCGCTCGTCTCTCGGTCACGAGCATTCTGATCGCCGGGTACACTGTTTTAAGCAACGTTCAAAATAAAGTCTTCTATAGCGACGAGAACACTCGCGACCGAGGCGCGAGCACCGTTTGGAACAGCGCACATGTGGAAAACCATCCTGCCCGACGCACAATAAATGTATACATGTACGTATCCATATACGGAAATATATATGAATTTATCTACACTCGTGCCCGCGCCGATACATCTAATTTTCACCGTGCGTGTGTGCACAGAGAGACGCGTGCACACATAAGCGCGCGCACACGCATCAAACACAGCTCGAGCACATAATATCCTGTACACTTCTCGTCTTTTTCCTTTCTCTCAGTTCCCTTTCTCTCTCTCTCTTTCTCTATCTTTCACCCTGTTCCCAATCTCTCCCAGTCTCAGACCTCCATGTACACGCAGACGCACACAGCACACACACGCCGAAACACAGACAAGTCATACGTACACGTTATACAGTCGTTATACGATTCTCTTAAACTTCCATATGTATATTATATGTATTTATATTATACGACTTATTCCGTTAAACTTTGTTGTTTGATCGCTAAATTTGTTTTTCCTTTTATGTTCGCCGCGTTACGTCACGCCACGTTCACCCTACGTCACGTTACGTTGGATCACGTTACGTCACGTCGCGTCACGTCACGTCACGAGACGCCATTGTATTCTTATACGGATAGTTTAATTATCTCTCTATGTGTAGCATCTGAGAAACTGTGTTTCTTGCCGACGATAATATATTATAATACGATCGGTGACGGTGCCGATAACGGAAGGCGATGACGATGAGGATGACTGCGACGAGATATCATCGGCGATAGCGTTCGCCGGAGACAATAATTAGTGTTGGTAAACGCGTGAACCATGCGACAATAACAGTAACAGCGTTTTTGTTCTTTGTTCGTTCGTAGTTTATTTCCCGGCGACAATCGACGGCGCCGATGCCGATGTAGATTCCGATGCCGATGCCGATGGTGGAGTCAGTAGTGTGTGTTTTAGGTTTTTGTTAGCTGTGTGTCGTTGCCAGCGGTGTGATGGTAGCGATAATTAAACAGGACCGTTGACCATTCGAGAGGGTAGCGACGACGATAGAAATCGAAACGACGACGAAAGAAACAGGCGGGAAACAGTCTCGACAGTGTTCGACGAACACTGCGTTAATTAATTGAACAGTGTTAATGAGCAAAGTAATCGGAACGTAGCAGACGTTGCGACAGTGTTCGCGTAGTCGGGATAATGACGACGGCGACGACGATAATAAACATAGCGATGGCACCCGACGAGAATAAAGTACGTAGCAATGATCGTAATAATAAATAGTAGAGAATAATAATGGTAATGACAATCGTAAATTATAATAATGATAGTCCTAATAATATCATTCTTACATTATATACAGAGTTGATCACTCCATAGTTGCGCATTGCCGTCCATGCGGAATAGTTACAAGCAGAACCGAATCGAAAATCCTCGTTGCACGCGGGAGGAGCATGATGCGTACACAGAGTCGCCAGATGAACAGTCCCCACTCCACCTTCCCCTTCTACAACCCTATTCCCCCACGCTTCTGCCCGGTCACGTGACGTCTCTGTCGTGCACGTGCCCCGGCAGAGAGGGGGAACCTTCCTCCCCTCAATTCGTGCTCCCTCCCCTGATCTGGCGACTCTGCGTGCATTATAGGCGATTGTAAATCGTTTAAAGGGGCCGATGCGTGTGCCGTTAATTCCTGGTCAGATTGAATCCGGTTACGGTATGTATTTCAATGGGTGCAACAACAGCAACAACAATAACGACAACAATAACAGCAACAACAACTAGCGAACGCGAAAAATAGAATCTCGAGAATGGACATCTAACGCGACTCGCACACGGATCGTCACTCGGACGGTCGTTAAGCCACGTCCACACCGGAGCGACGTCGAGCGACTTCTTGTTGACTTCTTCTTCGACGAATCGGTGAATTTTTCGAGATACGCGTGACATCGCTAGTTGTCGCTTCGGTGTGGACATTGGTTTATGTTCCTTTTTTGCTTTTCTGGTCGTCGCTGGCTAGAGAATTTTTAGGTCGACCTTGGTCGTAACTAATGAGTAGGCTGCGGATCTTTATGCAAAATATGAACTGCCAGCAAGAAATAGAGAAGGAGTTGAATGGCATTTCTTTCAATTTTACTAATTAGTAGACTGCGGATATTTATGCAAAATACAAATTGTCAGCAAGAAATAGAGAAGGAGTTGAATGACATTTCTTTCAATTTTAAAACTTTTTGAGCAATTTTGCTCGTTTTAAACCGCAGTCTACTAATTAGTAGATTGCGGATTGTTTTGTCGAATAAGAATCGTTTTCACGGGAACGGGAAGTCAATGGGAGATTCAGTTTTCTCTTCAACCCTTCAGCACACGAATGAGGTCCGCCAGATCCATGAGTTGGGCTGTTTTAATTTTCTTTAAATGATCTTGCAATTCCATCAACTCTTGTTCTATTAGGAGTAGTTTTAGGCAATATTGCTACGATAGCATTATGCAAAAGCTCGTGTTTAGAAAACGTATCAACGGACGGAGCTTTTGACCCGTGTACTTCAGGGTTAAGTGCTTCCACTAGTTCTTAACTGTTGATCTAAGTGACTTTCCAATTAAGAACTAATTGTGAAACAATCGAAACTGTACCACGATCAATATAAACACAGTATAGTTTGTACCAATGTAAATACTATAATACAATCAAATATTATTCGTTGAATTAAGAAGACGATAATAAACTTCTGAAAGATGATACCAAACTCTACGAACTAATTCATCATTTTCAGTTGATCGGTTAAATCCTCTTTCTACTAAATCCGCAGTCTACTGATAAGTAATCGGTATAATAAGCGATCAGGGTGCGATAAATTAGCGGCAGGTGTGCTTCAACAGGTGCGCGATCGACCGCACTATAGTTTGTTGAGTTGAGAAGAAACACACAGCCGTCTCTAGTACAGGCCGGAACATGTGATGTGGCAACGCCGCGTACAGACAGAACATCGGTTCGATCAAGCTACTGCTTATTCGCAGAGAACACGCCGCGATCACAGTGGTTTTCCTCCCACCACTTTTGTCAGTACAGACAGAGACAGAGCATGCCCGGGTTTAGCATCAGAGGTGGGCATTATTTGGCGAAATAAATATATCTGGAATACTATTCAATATTTTAGATTTTATTTTGCTTAAAGAAAATAGTATTTTAAATAAGACATACAATTTCGAAAATAGAATATTTCTATTTTAACAATCTGAACCACAGGAGAAAATATTTCTATTTTAACAATCTGAACCACAAGATAAAATATTTTACTTTTTCCGTCGTTATAATACTCTGAGAACAATATTTCTTATTTTAGCAATAATTCAAAGAAGAAATGACACTGAATATAAGAAACTATATTAAATGGGTCGCATACAACGTTCATATTCTTTTAAAAATTCTTTGTTAAATAAACAGACAGTGTATCTCATTGTTAGGAAACTATTTATACTCGTAAATGTATGGAATTCGAACAAATATTTTCAGCAATAATATTTAAAATTGAAACTGGAAATAAATATTACTATTTTCAAAAATTACTGCATCAAATAACATATTATATTTTTAAAGTTGTACGCATATTTTAATTCATTTTTAAATATTATATATATTCATTCACTATTTAAAATACTATTTTATCCAGCTCTGTTTAGCATGGAACAGAACCTACCCCTTTTTTAACATTCTAAATATGGGTATGCTCTGTACCGACAAAAGTGGTGGGAGAAAAGATCCCGGGCGTGAAAACTCTCATATCCTGTCTGCCGTGATATAACGCTAACGACTTCAAGTCTCTTCGAATCGGACCGAGACACGGTTGCCAAATTTACCATTTCCGACCTGAATCAGAGACGGCCGTGGAAGGAAGAGCAATGTTTTCGCGAGAGGAACGGGAGCAACCGAATCGTTGATTTCCTCGAGAGTTGCTTAAAATTCTAGCTGTCTGGAGGACACCGACTGTCAAGAGGATGTCTCTTCGTTGAAAACGATCCGTCGTACACGTGTACAGGCAAAATGCTGTCCGTTCGAAATAAAAATAAGTGGACGATCGATCTCGTTCGTTGCACAGAGAAAACAATGACGACGTTCAACGTAAGCGTGCGACGTCTAACGTTTCGGGTGAACCGAAGAAAATGATCCCGGGGCCAAGTAGTGTTCCGCGTGAACGGCACGCGCGCGCGCGCGGGCTTTAATTCTCTTCACAATAATCGAATAAATTGATCGGTTTATTTCACGATGTTTTTTTTCTTTTTAAACTTAACCCTACAGTTTTTTTTCTGTTAGCCAGTTAACAACTACTTAAATTAAACATGGTTATTATAGCTAGATTGTTGAGCACAATTATTGATTTCTATGAGAGACTTTCGGGAAGCGCTGTGAGATGAGCTCATATCCCCAAACTCGCTGGCCGACTTACCCTTACGTGGTAAAGTGGTGGCCTCTCCTAACGAAGGTAACTCCCGCGGTTTCCAGATCGGCGAACCTTCAATAGATTTTCATAATAGCAAGTGCCGCGTCTGATCGAGCATATTCATTCACTACCTACATACTTTAATTGCACAGCAACAGAAAATAAACGAAAACATTCACGTTGAACCGTGGACGTGAAGTTCACGCATCTTCTCGTCAGTTTTGCCATGTGTACAGTAATGTCCCGATGCGTGTGAAAGAGATGTGCACGATACTGAGAAGCTTGATCTGGATGTACGACAGGCCTGGGAAACTCTCCAGTGATGCTAGAGAATCGTGGGACGTTGGACGAACCCCACTGTTGGCTTGCCTTCCCCCCCCTTTGACGTACCGACGTCTGCTTGTGTTGATTCAACTGCGCTCAAGCGTGCCTCTACTCCACTGCTCAGATTTACTTACTCGCTACGGCCGAGTTTCGAAGGCTACGCCCCCTCAGTGATGCCAGAATGAGCTCCAAACGGCGCTCATGTACTCTCCTCCTTACCCCTTCCACTATTCCATTCCAGCACCGTGCGCAGGCGCACACTCCACGGCCCCATCGCGCACGTGCAACGTGTCTCCCATTCGCCCCACTCATTCCCCGTCATCAGAGAGGGGGTTCATCATTTCACTGTGACTCCCCTCATCTGGCATCACTGCGCCCCCTCGATCCAGCCGCGCGTCTCGCTCCCCATGGCGCGGGGCTAGTTCGGAGATCCTCAGGCGCGTTCCATACTCGCTACTTGTGACGTCTAGGAGAACTAGTGCCGCCACGGGGAGCGAGACGCGCGGCCGGGTCGAGGGGGCGTAGCATTCGAAACTCGGCCGTCGCGAGTAAGTAAATCCGAGCGCTGCTCTATTCTGTCCGTGTGAGTTGCCTAGCAATGTCGTCAGATCGAGGAAATCGAGGGGAATACAGTTTACCCCTTCTCTGATAACCAGATTAGTACGTGACCAGTCTACGGTCTTAGTATGCGATTATAGTGGAGCAGCGAGGTGAGCTGTGCGGTGAACAAAAACGGATAGTAACGAGGAACAAAGAAAATACATATGTACTTTTTCTTTAGTATGTATCGAAATGTTGTCACGAATGTTGGTTTGTTTTCACCGCGCCGCTATCATCGATGCTCGCCGCTCCACTATAAGGAATGGCATAGTGGAAGGGGAAAAGCAGGAGAGGAAAAATCGAACAGTTTTGGTCGATTCTGGCGACACTGTGGCTTAGTGAGGAACGAGAAGCAACGTAAGGAGACGACGGTATGTCAGAGTGGGACAGCTGAGCCAGCGAAGGGGTTCGTCTCACGTCCCACCATTCTGGCATCAGTGCTCCTCTCCCTACCCCTGAGTCCTCCCCACCACAATCCTTTGAAGTAGATAGTAGGGGAACCGGTATACTGGTAGTGGGAGTCGTGAGGCGACAGCGGGGAAGAAGTGGCCCGGGCCGCATGTACAACACCGATTTAGATGTGAGCCCCTCATTTGTCGACTAACTTCACAATTTAAGAAGTAACATCGATGGAATAATTATTAACGATATCGAAAAATTTTTTAAACAAAATTTATATATTTTGGACGGGGTCGAGTAATCAAACTTCGAGTCTTCCATGTTACACTAGATTAGAACGAATACTAGAAGTGCTACCTTATCATGGATTAAGCTAGTAAACACGATCCAAATTGTATCGTGTTTGATCTCGTTTTAATCAGCCACAGATGTTGTGGCAAAGGTTTCGTAAAAAAAGATAGTTAATCACAGCGGTTTTCAAGAGAGATCAATGAATAATGCTTTCGACGAAGTTCGCGCATAGATCAAGACATTACTGTAGTGGAACTCCCGATGGACACATTCGCTATCTGCGTCATGTACATGCGCGAAGACCGTAATTTTGTATTTCACGCGAAGAGAATTGATTTTCCAAGAAGTTATTCAACAAGTTGCATACTGCTGTGAAGATGTTCACATTCTGCTGGTCAATCGCAACAATTGAGAATCAAAGCAGGAAATACAAGTAACTAAATTCACAAAATGTTTTCTTTCCTCTCCTTGGAATGAAAATTTTGATTCTCGGAGTTTGAAAGAGTGTTCAAACTGCTGAGAGTTAAAATAATTAATTCTTCTGTAACAATATAGAGTACATTTTAGTAAGTATTACATACTTAGAAAAATGTTGTAAGATTGGACGCTAACAGCGAACATGTTAAAAATATCTTCGATTCAGCTTTCCCCTAATTAGTCAATGAAAATGAATGTTTGCATCAATATCCACGGTCCAATTATCATTTTTATAGCACACTCGTCCATTTCCTTGTACGATACATACATACGTGTGGAATGATGTTGTGGAAGAAGTGACATCGTACGAACGCTCACAAGTAAAACGACGAGTATGCGACAAAAAATGGTCCTTTTTTTCCCGGATTCTTTCCAATTACAGGTTTACTCGACTTTGATTCTTCTCTTACCTAGTTCTTTCACTGTAATAGGTTGATAGTTTTCCGGTTGATGAGAGGACTGGATTAATCTTGCTTGACTGCCCGTACTTCCCGCTGAAATGGTTGAAGTGGTGCTCAAAGTCAAATGATTCGGAGTGCGGCCCAAATTTGCCTGCTTCTCACCTAAAAAAGCTTGCGAGTCTTCCTCTCCCTCAGACTTTGTCCCTGAATCCATCTCCACCTTCACCTCCCCTGTATCGTAAAGCAAAAATCATTATTCTCTGCATTAGTGTACAGTGCACGCAACGCGCCTGGCGGAACAGTTGCTCTCTAAAGGTAGGAACCGGGAATCGAAATAAACACAAATATTTTGCGTTCTTTACAAAATTCTATTCAAACGTCCCGTTCAAGAAGACATCGCTCATGCACAAGAAAAACGTCACAAATATAAAGATACAAATACTGGAGAGCGATTCACACGTTCTATGATAGTTTAACCCCTTGTGCTACGATTTATTTTCCGGTTTCAGTGATCAGAACTTTTTTGTAGATCGTAAATTTCTGAAAATGGAGAAAATTGATATAAATTGTATGCCTATGTGTTCTTCAACAGCTGTATATTAACAAAACCAAAATAGAATTTTATTTCATTTTTATTTTATTATTATTTTATTGATTTAAAGGAAATTATTAACATACATTTTAATCAGAATATGTACAGAATCTTCATCACGATATTTTCACGATATTGTAAGGCAAGGGGTTAACTAGCTGTGGCTGCTAGTAAAAATAAATAAAACCTAATAGGGCTAGCTATGGGGTTAGCTTTATAAGTATGCATTCACATAAAAATGTATTCATTAATACACTGGCGAGTATCTTAATGCAATAAAACGAGAAAACTGAAAAATTTTGAGTTGTGACGTTTTTCTTATGCATGAACGACATCTGTACTTGCGAAACTTTTATAAAATGATACGTTCCCCTACTTCCTCAATTTATTATACAGGAGTTGTTTCAAAACATTTATCAAAATGGACTTCATAACAGAAACATTAGCAAGCTTTGAACCCTGAACTATCTGCGCAATTAATGCAAATAAATTATATATATTCAGAATGTCAGTTTAACCGTGATAATTATTTATTATTGCTATAATACTATCCATTGAATATCTGTTGTAGAAATTGTTGATCGGTGGAGAACCAGTAGTACAACCAAAAAGGAGGTAATTCTACATAAAAAATACATAAGGAATGAACAACAACGTTTCTTCATGCGAGGCTTTATTTTCGAGAAAATCGACTTTGAAAAGTAAGAAGTAGAATCAGTGGGTCATGAACAGACACGCCAGACGATTCCTATTCAATAGCACGCGTGTTCGTCGAATTTTCAAAATCGATTTTCTAGAAAACAAAAGTTTATTCTACATTTTCGACTTATTTTAATTCGAATCACACCGTTTTGCTTGAGCTACCAGTTACCGACCACGTTGTATATTTTTATATTTCATAAACTCTACTCAAACTGAACCTGCTACTGTCCAGAATTTTTCTTTATCTATCCCCATTGTAACTTATGATGCAAGGACGTTTTTAAAAAATGGGTCTACGGTGCATGTCTCAAACCCGTCGAAAAGTTTCATGAATCTTTCGATCTTTGGCTTCATGGTTTGCATCACGCATCCGACAAAGATCAGCAAATTGTAGCTTCTTCGAAATCTTTCGAGATGCTACGAAATAAGCTACGAAATAATCCAGCACTCAGGATTATCTTATCTAGGTGTAAAAAGCCAAAGTTCCGCCATATGCACCTGGCGTTCGATCTCTTTCTTTGTGATTAGTGCATGCTATCGACAATGAGTAGTTGAGAACATTTTTAATTGCTATGGGATGACAATTTTCTTATTTGTGTCATTTTGTACGTACGGGGTGTTTCATTATTTACGGTACGATTATTTTATTTACTATTGTTTTATTTATAATTATAAGTAGACTGCGGATTTTATGCATTTATGACAAAAATGGGTACGTACAATTGAAAAAAGTAGAGGTATTAAAAAGATTTACGACCACCAGTGTACTAGTTTCACCTTACTAAGATAATTAAAACAAGAATGTTTAAAGTGTAGAATGAAACTTGTTCGTATGCAGTTCTGTATTCGAGAAAAAATTTGCCTTAAATATTTTCTGGGTACACGCGTACTCGACTATGTCCCGACCTAATCTTGCTGTACCGTGCTGTCCCAGTTCCAGTACAGATTTGCGATTACTGTACCGAGTAATCAAGAATACGTCAAGAAAGAGAATATTATCTTATGATAAATTTTATTATTACAGAAATGATCGGAAATGTTACCTACCCTGGGCAACACAAAATTATACTTCTATTAATAAAATAAAATAATAAAATTATATACTACTATACTAAAGTTTTTGTGAATGAGTTATTAGAACTCTACTCTCACAATAAGAGAACACTTAATTTTTCAACAAGATTAAATATGTACTGGCATCAAGACATAGTCAAGTGCGCATGTACTCAGCGAATATTTGGCAGTACGCTACTGTGAGATTAGATCGAGACATTGTCAAGCGCACATGTACTCGGAGAATATTTACAGACGATTTGATCGAGATTAAAAAGTTATACGAACTTTTGATGCATATCTTTTACTCATTTTCTGATATACCGAAGACCCTGTATATTTTTAGCTTATTCTTTCATGTACCATCACCTCCTTTTTCATTATATTGCGACTATCTTTATCGTTGCCTTTTTCTTATTTTTGAACGTGCTGAACGCGAAAAAATATTTACGAAATTAGCAATTTGAGTTCAACATGCAGTCATTTTATAAAGTACCAAGATCTTTCAGTTAGTTTGGTTTTCATACTGGCTGATATGCTCCCTCATTTTTGTTTTCTATCAGCAGAAGGACCAAAATCATGGCAACAATCAACACACATTTCTCAAAATGTACTCTATAAAAAATATACACAACTCGTGTAATTTTGATTATTGTTAATTAAAAAAAAAGACTTAAGTACTCTAAATACCCATAAATACGTGTGCAAAAACTTAATACAAAAAGGTCGATAGTTCTTGCGAAAAATATTCCTAAAAATTTGTGAGAAAACGGCACTGAGAACCACAATACAGTATTATCTCCGTAACTGTTGCATTGTTCAAGGGTTTCCGATAATCCGGGGAAAAAATGTTTCCAACAAAAAAGAGTTGAACAGTATTTAAACATCTACAAACTTCTACACATAAAATTGCGAAAAATAATTTTCCTCAACAAAAAATAAAAATCATTTTGATTTTTGAAATGTTAAAATGCATTTTTTATTTCGTAATGTTATAGTTGACGTTAAGACGAATTCAACGACCTACTGTATTATGATTAGTGTGCGGATGTTTATGCAAAATAAAAAATGTTTGCATTGATTGCCAGACGCAGGAGCCATATAAAAATTTCATTCTTCTTTTAATTATCTTGTTAAGGTGGAACTAGTACACTGGTGGCCTTAAATCTTTTTAATACCTCCACTGTTTTAAATTGTACGTGTTCATTTTTGTCATAAATGCATAAAATCCGCAGTCTAATTATGATCTTGAGACTTTCCGACCTAACTACTCCACTGTGAGACAATACGACAGTTACGGAGAGACTATTGTAAGTATCCAATCGTTTTGTCTGGTTTGGTGATTCTAGTGCTATTTACAGGTGACTAAATGATTAGCATTCTTACCGGACGTATCGCTAATGGTCTTGCTTCGAAAACGGAAGATTTGCTGGGTAACAGGCCCGGACTCTTCCGTCTCCCTGTCCTCGGAACTCTCATGTTCCATAACTTGCTTCGACGGGCAATACCTTCGTTTAACGTTATGCGTGGTCGATAATGGTTGCGGCTTGGACGCCTTCTTGGTCAGCGGTGTCGCAACCATTTGGTGCACTGCCCCGTTGTTGTTGTTGTTGATGTTGTTGATGTTATTGTTGTTGCTGTTTCCGTTTTGTCCTTGGCACACCGACTGTTTCTCGAACTTCTCCACGTGCCCGGTCGACATTCGCGGCGAGATCGTCATCGGCGATTGGCTCAGATTTTGTTTTGTCGACGGTATGCTCATGTTCCGAACCGATTCGCGAATGATCTGCCGAATCGTCCTCAAAAAGGCGTTGCGGAACTCTGTCGTGCTGATGGGGACAAACAGAGCAGAGATAATTAGTAAATAAATAAATAATAAAATACGATTTTCTAGCTACTTGACTAGCTCTAGTTGAAAGAAATGAACGCGTGAAATATAAAACAGCGAATACTTGAAAAGATTTAGAATCAATTCAAGAAGAAATAGATTTTTGTTCAACTGTTTCCTGAAATTGTTATGTTGCGCGAAAATCTCCGGTCTGGTTATAGAAAAATTGATCGTGATTGTAAGCTTACGCAGCTGCACCACCTTTTAAACGTCGACACACGCACATAAATCAAACTGCATTTTAGGGAATCCCCAGTTTAAACGATACGAGAGTTTCGGTAAACAATGGCGTTCGACGACACCAATTTGTTAGATACCTGTTGGAGAGCACATATACTTTTTCCGATCTTCTCTGTAATTGACTTCTTAAATGGATCAACTCCCACAGGAAGTGAGACTCCATGTCTTTCGCGGAGCTAGCCCGCACCTGCACTTCCGTCACAGGAATCAGCACTTGGTAGCGAATGATTTCTACCTCGCTCGAATTCGCTTTCGTCGAAACACCCTGTACGCAACAAGGAACATCCACATGTAACGCATCGACTGTCGGGCAGCCGCGCATCGTATGCCATACTTACCATGAGCTTCTTCTTTTGCCTGAGCCTCTCTTTGCACAGGAAGACCACGGCGGATTTGAAAACGAAGCACATAGCGTGTAACTCCAGACCTTTCTTGATCTTGCCAAGAAAATCAGAAATATTGAGCCACTCAACGCCCCCGTAGTAGAGCAGGTCTCCTGGACTTAGGTCGATCGGCTGTTGAATCACGATCGTTTTAGCGATTGTGTCACGTTGTGTAACTTAAGTCGCGATATATCGCAAAGAGATGTGCACGAAGTTTGTGAAAAATCCAATGAAACTTCTTTGAATTATTAGATCTTTTCGAAACATTTCTCGATACACAGTAAATCTTCTATTGACGCAAAAGCCACGGGGAGGTTCGTTTGCATCGATCGTAGAGGGACACTATTCTTTTTTTGAGCTTCAAAGGCCGAGCCGAACGTAGAGAAGGACAGCGACTGCGACTCTCCGCGTCTCTTTCTTTCCCATACGCTGTTCTTCCTTGCGCCCGAAACGTTCATCGTCAATTAAAGGTGCCGGCGTTCCCGTGCAACAGTGTGGTCGCACACGCACACATCGCTAGATCCGGCTAGGTCTTACAAGGTTTACGAGAATACAAAATGACGCTTCAACATTGCAATGAGGAGTTCTGAAGCGGTCAATTGTGATTCCTAAAAGTCAAATCTATGTGCGTCCGGTGCCCAAAATGCATATTTTTACGTTATCGAGGAATAATTTGTAATATTCGGCAGATGCCGCCTGTCACGAGGCATCCGAAGCAAGCATGATATCACAAGATGGACGCCACTAACAGATTTTTTTTTGTATCCATCGTGTAGCACCTTTTTGCGTCGATAGAGGATTTACTGTATTTGTGACATTTCTCTGCTTAAAATGAGCCCAAACACGATATACTTCGGATCAGATTTACTAGTTTAATTCAGTAGAGCCTCGATTATCCGAACCGATCTCTGAGCTCTCCGCTATCTGAATACGATGAAATCTGTGATCCATACGGAACATGATTTAATTGATCTAGCACTGTAGCTAGATTAGTACGGATAATCGAGGTCCAGGGGGTTAGTACGATATATAGGAGGAGGAGAGATCTCTTTGTTTACCTGCTTGCATGATTTTTGATGTTGTCTGAACAAATGATCGAAGATCGCACCGTATTCCTCGTGAATTCTTTGCATTTCGTTTATGTGCTCTGCCACTTTCTCCATGCCTTTTAGCGCCTCTGTAATTAACAACGATAGTTTATGTAAATCTATAAAACTATAATTATTTTCTCCTTTTTAGTGCATTTGAATATGAGCGTGGTTTTTAAAAAGTTTTTTAAATATATTTTTTAAGGAGTTATGTACGAAAAATACTATTTATAAAATTTCGTATTTTTCGTTAATAACTCCTTAACGAAGCCGCAGAGATCATTTTCGCAAAGGAAAAGGTCACTTAAAATGGCTTGAGGAATTAGTATCTTCAAGGAAGTACAACATTTTCGGGTCATCCTGTACAATTGTTGATTAAAAAAAGAATTAGTTCGCATTGGATTGAGAGGCTTACCGATTAAATGTTGATGTTCGTCGCTTCGTTCGTCGGTGAGATTCCGCAGCTGCTGCAGCAGCAGTGGATATTTCAGTATTCTTTGAATAGGCTTGATCAGATAGGATTCCAAAGTCGATGAGTGTTGTTGCCTTGGGTTTCTTGCCTGCAAGAACTCTTGTAAAGCTTGATTTCCCTCGTCTGGAACAAGCGAAAGACGTTCAGATCGAGAAGCCAACGCTTCCACGAGGCTAAATAAAAGAGAATCTCCTAAGAGGGGTACTGTTAAAATCGACGCTACTCCGAAATACAAGATATGAAGATCGAGAAGAAAGGTAGTTCCACTCACTTGGATGGAGAACTTTTTGCGCCTTTGAGTGGCTGGCACAAAACGAGCTGTATAGCTTGAAGTGATTTACGTAATATAAGAAGGCACTTCCAATGGAAAACAGGACACCCTTTAAAAATCGTACACTCGTCGTTACATTAGAACGAAGCGACGCAACGTACGTGCTAATATCTATGTATTGTCTGCATGTATTACATATATGTAACGCATTTAGATTATGTACGATTCTTCGTGCAAGTACATACCTTAAATTGACTGGGATGATCGAAATTATTGAAATCAGCCTCCATCTCGATCGCGTGATCGAGATTCTGCAGAAACTGTCGTTGAAACGTAACGATTTCCTGAATGTTTCCAAACAACGCATTTATTTCTGCATTCGATAGGAAAGTCTCACGTTTAAGGGGCTCCAGGTAGTTCTCCAGCAAATTGTTTAAATTCTGAAAATAGAACACGTCAACATAACGTAAACATTTCGCGAGCCGATGACTCGTGAAACATTTTTTTCATTGTCCTACGCCCTCGAATTCAGCCTCCAACTTTTTAAAACTGATATGTGCTCAATATTTTTCAAATTTTCGTCAAAATCTAAACGTGTAATTTGAATATACAGGGTGTCTCAGAATTCCTTGAACATCCGGAAATGGGAGGTTCCTGAGATCATTTGAAGCGACATTTTCCTTTGCAAAAATGTCGTACGCGGCTTTCTTCAGGAGTTATTAACGAAAAACACGGACCAATCAGAGCGCGGCTACAGCGGATTAGTTCTGGCTGGGCCAACGGCGACACGGGACCTGTCGCCGAGTCGGACTCCGTTCGCTGTAGCCGCGCTTCGATTGGCCCGTGTTTTCGTCGATAACTTCTTAACAAAGCCGCGGACGCCATTTTTGCAAAGGAAAATGTTTCTTCAAATGATCTCAGGAAGTTTCGTGCACCGAGAGTAAGAGAGCATGGTAGCTTTAGCACTCGTGTTTGCTGCCACGATTGAATTTTCCTGTTCAGAAGACGATGATAAGAACACACTCACCTTTACGTAAGTCCGCTCGGTCTCGATCAATTCTAGAATGACCTTTTTGAGTTTTTCGGCGTCGCTCAGCTGTCGGCTAGGCGTCATAGCCTGCGAATGCGAGCTGACAACGCTGCCGGTAGGGCTGGACTTTCTAGTTTCGCCAGGCGATCGGCAAATTCCTGTCACTTGCTCGGCTGTTTTCAGCAAGTTTTCGATTTCGAACGAGTTTGTGCGAGACGACGCTTGCTTGCCATTGTCGGCGTGAAGGGTCGACGTGCATTCTTGCGCGATGCTCTCCTTACCTACATTCATAAAATCGGTTTTCATTAATCAGGTTCGCCACAGAGAAAAAAAAGAACGCGAGATCAGAAGAGGGATAAGAGATCAGTAGAAGTCTTACTCCATCCAGGTGCCGGAACGATCAAGCCGGAAATCATTTCGTCGCTTATAACCGGTGGATCGGAGGGCGGTGGTGGACAAACCAAACTCTCAATTATGTCATCCGTCACCCTCATTATACCCGTGAGATCCGGCGGTTCGGTTCGCGACGACCTCATCATCATACACAGGCCAACCTCTTCTTGTAACACGCTCTCTAGATACATCATGTCTAGATCGCTTACAATGGCGCCATTGATCACCATGATCTCGTCACCTTTAATGATACCTAGAACCAGGCGTAATAGCATGCATCTTCAGACCGAAAGGTCACATCGAGAAAAACACAGGGCGCCGAGGGGGAACGAGTTCGATTTACTAAAGGGAAGGGAGTAATCCACGCGAAAATCAATATCTCTCAATGCCATTAAAAATCACAAGGTTCCGATGCGCGTGCGAACCGTAATCAGGGTCGTGTATTCTGATATCTACCTGACCTTCGTTTTCAAATTAGATCGGGGAAGGGCAAGGAAAGAATACATACTGAGAATACGACCGACCAATACGGCACCGCTTCATACACAGTTACATTGTCAACCACGTACTTCGTATTCTAATAAATACACTGCGGATCTTTTTATGCAAAAATGCATTAGAAAGTATGAGATAATTTCCATTTAATTTATGTGAATACACGCGAACTTCATTCATACTTATCTTTTTCTTTGTCCACCCACTTATTCTTCTCAATTATAATTCATAATTACACTGTACTTTCGAATTGTATTTCAATTGAAGAACGAAGTACATTGTAATTCAATTGAATAAGAGACCAGAATTACAAAATACATCATAATTTAATTGAATGAAGCGACTGAATTTCGAATTACGATAATTGAATTACTTTGTAATTATTAGACTGCTGATCTTTATGCAAAATAAAAGATGTTTGCATTGACTGCAGGACACAGGAGCCAAATAAAAATTGTATTCTTCTTTTAATTATCCTATCAAGCTGAAATTAATACACTGATGTCCTTAAATCTTCTTAATTCGTCCACTGCTTTAAATTGTACGTGTCCATTATCGTCATAAATGCATAAAATTCGCAGTCTAGTAATTATAATTCGTAAACTGATTCAATTGTAATTCAACACAACTCTGCTTTCGCGAATGTTTCCGGCACAGCATACGGGGGGGTTTAAACGAATTCCCGACCGATTACAACTTACCGTTTTGCATGGCCACACTCTTGTCCTCAACCCTGCTCACATAACAGCACAGTTCGTCCTGTCTATCGGAATTTTCGATTAGCTCTGCCTCCACAGAGAAGCCCCACATCTGTTCGAGCGTGTTCCTTTGCAGTTCGACTTGGTACAAAATTTTCGCGCACACTTCGACGATCTCGTGGGTATGCAACTGAAACAAGCATCGCGAATATATATCGTACATCGTCGTTGGCTTCTACCGACGGCAATCTACATGCTTATTGGAGCTTACATAAGTATCTATCGCGTCGGTCCTGTGAGGTACGAAGTAATTGTGGTCTTCCATGTCCCGTCGCTTTTTAACGCGAACGAAGTGCTCCATCGGGTTCAGGTTCTTTCTGTTGCAAGCACTTGCTAGGAATTCCTCCACTGTCATGGCGTCCCGCAAAAGCACCGACACTAGCTGAAAATCATTTTCATTCGTCATCTCATTTCAGTCTTTTCTTTTTGCAAACCGTCGCAGTTTTACTGGAACATTAACTGGGGAAATTATAAAACAAACTCTGAAAATGACCGAGATGAGGACTCCAGAGGATGATACATGTGCATATCTTTGGTACAATAAAAGAAGAAGACATTTTTAAAGCAATTTCTAGCTGAAAAAGTACTACAATGAAGATGTATGAATACTTTGAAAAATTAGAGCCTAATGGGGTCCAAAAGCTTGATCATCAAAAGCTTGAATTTTATGCACTTATCACAATAATGAGTGGATGTAATTTAAAACAGTACATACGTACAGTGGGTGTACAAAGTGTTCGTACACCTTTTAAAAACTAATAACTTTTTTATAACTACCGAACGACCTCATGTTTTATAATCAATTAGAAGCATTGGTTTACGAAGTGATGTCCAAAAAAAATTGCATGCAATCTTGTAATCATCCTTAATTTGGAATCATTTCATAAACCAATGCTTCTAATTGATTATTATAGAAAACCAGGTCGATTGGTACAATTATAAAAAAGTTATTAGTTTTTAAAAGGTGTACGAATACTTTGTAAGTCCACTGTAAGTACATACGTAAGAATTAAAAATTGTATAATTTTCAAGAAAGAAAATAAATGTCTGTTTCACATTACATAATTTTGTATAAACATCCGCTATCTACTAATGACAGAAATGAAACTTTTACAAAACCATTTGCAAACTGACTCGGGTAAATTCAAACACGGCACAATTTTATTATAGTTTACTTGTGTGATTCACGAGTGTTTGGATAATAGAGCAGTTACCAAGCTTCAGTGCTAGATGAAATTTTTAAACAGTTTGATCAGATTTAGTTGCACTAAATCACTAATTGCCCGAGTAAGCATGCCGCGAACTATGTCGTGTTTGGACTCGTTTTAATTGGAAGAGCGTCGCGAACACGTTGGAAGGTGTTCGACAAAGAAATCATTTTCGCTCACCTGATTTTCGGGCACGCATACTTTCACGGATTTTTCGTCGTCCCTCGATGAAATTTGAAGGGACCGCCTGCTGGATACGCTGTTGGATCTCGAGAGCAATGGCGGCCTCCTTTTGGTAGCTCCGCGTCCGGATAGCAGGTTGTTCAGCAAGGATCGACTTCTCGCGCAGATGAAAGCGTGGAACGACGACACGGTGAAAACGCCCAGCTTGTTCAACGTCTGCTTCGTGGCGCGGGAAACGTACGTCAACAAGATCTGGAAAGAGTAAGAAGAGACGATGAGTCGTGGCGATACTTGCGCCAGGATCGAAAGGCTGTCCCCTACTAATCTAGCGGAAAAAAAATGGCGCTGGTACAACTTGCACGAGATTCTATTTGCGGGGTTCAAGTGATCGATACGATGAGTCTCGGATGTTAATGGAGGATGTACGTTCCCGGATATATCGGGAACACCCTGTACACGAGAATCTACCCTGTACCGTTCGTTGTTGCGAGAAAAATCTAATCCGTAATTAACAGAGCCGAGGCTGTGCGTACACATCGAGTGTAAGAAATGAGAGTCCGGTGCATCGTTTTTGGTGGAAAAAAAAGTTATCGTTTTATTTGTAGAATAAGTCATACGTTTTTCGTTCCTCGACATATCCCCCATTTTGGTGACTTTGCTCCGTCTTTCGGGCACTCGATGAATCCCCGCTTGGAAGAAAAAGTCCAACGTTTTAGAATGCGTTCAATCAGTGCGACAGTGTGTTCGAGTGATAAACAAGAATAAACAAAATGATATACAAATCATTTCATCTTCGACATCGGCAGCAGTTCTCTTCGATTGGCGTGCGAAAAGTGTCTTGGGGTTGAGATGATTGCGTCTCTATTGCGAAGTTGCGCAATGCTTCGTACGTGTTGTAGTGCGAACTTTAAATTAATTTTTCGTGATTTATTCTTAATGGAGAGGCGCCGGATCAATTGGTAATCGCTTAATGCTATTTCTCGTGGCCCAATTGGATATCTCTACGATAAACGAATTATTCTCGATCGAAGCCGTACAAAGGGAAACACATTGTTAATTCCGGTGCATTCTTGCCATCTCTTTCGACCCAATCACTTTCTAACCTTTGAATCGATAATGTTATAGTATGTATTGTTACACAGGGTGTCCGAAAAATGTCGGAAAACCTTGATTGATTCCATAGGTCATTGCGAAGTAATTTTTTCCGTCGCTACAATGCTGACCGCCGCTTTATTAACGAGTTATTCACGGAAAACACAGACCGATTGGTCCTGGTTTTCCGTCAATAACCCCGTAAAACGGGGACACCCTGTTATTGCTTCCGATGTAGCGAATACTTCAAAAACATAGGACAATAATACAGAAATAACATATCTTCGGAGGTGTTGAGAAAGAGATTAATAAACATACGAACCCTGCGTAATATTGCGTAATGATTGTACGTGTTATTCGCGTGCTCACTTCTTCGAGATAATTAGAGAAATCGTTACCGCGTGCTCCTCCTTCCCCAACCTTTGTTTTAAATGTATGGCTGATCTAAGGTCTGCAGCAGGATTAAAAGCGTTGCAGGAATCTACAGCTGCTTACTTTTGGATTAGGTAACTCGCCGCTTTGCAGACTAGCCATGTAGCACCTGAGACGGAACTGCTCGCAATGGAGCCGTTCCAGATTCTCTTCCCACTGAACGATCTGGCCGTTGATCTGCTGCTTCGTTTCCACGTCGGACACGACAGACTGCTGAAGATCTGCCATGTGCTTTAATTTGTGGTCCTGCAAAAATCAGGCATACAACCGTTTCATACTGATCAACCCTGTCCTCTCTCCCTCGGTTTCTTCACACCACCGATACAAGAATGTATACTGATAACTAGACAGAATTTTATCACAAAAATTGAGCAGCTAGAATTGGAAATTGTTAAAAGATTAAGGTTAAGTGTACCTACACATATAGGTGCATATAATAAATATGTATATTCTATTCTTTAAACGGTCCCCATCACTGGCTATGCCATCTACCCCATTTTATAAGTAATAAATATAATGATTGAAAGATTAGAATTCAGACAAATATTTAATATCTAAAAATTTCATACTCGTTTCTTCACTTTGCGAAAATAAAAAGCTATTGTTTAGCAATAATATCGACTTTTTGGACCACTTTCTTCATTTTCGCGGGCCTGTACAACTTCCTCTTTGTCGCGAGCCACACGATCCCCACCATCAGTCCGTTCCCCCACTACTTAAGCATGCACTTTACGTCACCGCCCACCTTAGCGGTGGGAGAACGGGCCCAGTGTGGCCCGCGAGTTGGACAGGGGTCAATGGAAGAGAGATTTCCATTTGGTTCATGTTTCTTGCCATCGCGACAGACAATTTTTAGTTTGCATGAAGAAAGTTTACTACTAACAAGTGACAGTAAGTGTAAATTAAAATCGTAGAAAATTAAAACAATGTCGGTGTTATCTCCAGCCTATTAAAATCATTAAAGGTAGAAAATTGATCGAGAAAATGTTTGTTTTGGGGAAGGATTCATACCCAGGCATTGAGAAAATGCTGGTGTTTACTACTTACCGATTCTATCGCCTTCTCCAATCGACAAATCTCTTCCTGCAGTAGATGAAGAGTGCCAGTCTTGCCACGATGACGCGCGAACGCGGCAGCACAAGCCGAATGGATGCTGTTTACCCAATTCTCGAGTTCCACTTGACAGGGTGCCTAGTACAACCGACCAAAATGTCTTTCTCTGTCTTTCTCTCAGAAAATAAGATAATGAAGCTCGAAAATTTACCAAGAAAATATTACTATATTCCAGAGATATTTATAAGCCCTTCGACGTAGGAGAAAACAAAAATGATTGGAACTTAAAGTGGAGAAAGCGAAAGTTCTCTTTGCTCAAAGGAAAATTTAATTTTTCAGAAGGGCGAGCTAAAAATATCAGCGGTTTCCTGCTACGGAAATTTCGGGGAGCGTACACAGGAAAAGGCAGACGCGTCTGTTCATGACTGACTGCTTCCACTTCTCGGAAATTCTAATGCTTACACGCTAGACAAACTTTCGAAGTCGATTATCTTGGAAACGAAGGTCCATATTTCACGTTTTTGACATGTTTTCATGCAGATTATCCTTTCCCCGGTCGAGTCACTTGTTCAGCGACCTTTTGTGGCGAGCTGAACCAAACACGAACGACTCGTGCTTCCATGATACATGGAATGCACATTACCTCTACATATAAAATTATACACGTATTGAAAAGTTATCAACTTTTGCGAGTCTTCTGCGCATACGAAGTAATGGCAATGTCAATTATTTTATTTACAGAAGGAATTACGGAATTGGTTATACGAAATAATACAGGATGTTCCAAAAATATAGTTCCTTGAAAGATATGATGCCTAAAGTAATCTAAAGTAATTTTTTCCTTTGCGAAAATATTCTGCGTGGCTTTGTTGAGGAGTTATTAAGGAAAAACACGGACCAATCACAGCGCGGCTTCGACAGACTCCGCTGAGCGTGGCCTTGGCATTGGCCGAGCCGTTTTTCGTTCATAACTCCTTAACAAAGCCACAGAGAACATTTTCGCAAAAGAAAAAGTTACTTCAAATGACCGTGTGCATCATCAATTTTAAGGAACTACATTTTTGGGACACCATGGATACCGTGGTAGAATAAAATTGCGTCTGAAACCAGAAAGAATATAAAGTGAAAAGAAAACGAATACATGAACGATTTTATTTAGAAGAATTTAAGAAAGAAGAAGAAAATAATTTTCCACTTCACTCGAGTTTATTGCAATTCAGGTACTTTTCATATTGCATAAAGATCCACTGTCGAGCTATAGCTGAATGTTTAATATTAATAAAGGATTACCAACGACTATGATATTATTATAAAACGAGTTAACCGTTTCGCAAATTCAGCGCTGTTATATTTGCCGTATAATGTACTGCGGAGGTTTAATGGAAAAGCTATAGTTCGCTGTTGTGTAAAAGTCAATAACCCGAAGCGTGACGACACAGGATGATAATCGTGACAATAAACTGACTTGGCTGTATTAGTGCAGTAAGAACAGAACAGGAGAAGGTTATATTATACTTTCTCTAATCAGATTCAACGGAATTTATAGTAAAAAGGCTAAACGATGAAGCCATATTCGAGATGATGAAGCACCAACGTATCGCAGACAAGTTGAGGAATTTATGAAAATACTTTGGACTATAAGTCAATTATATATCTGAGATTTTATACATTGAATGAGACGTTTTATGCACCGGGTATTCTATAACGGTTCTCATTAAATCGTAAGCATGCGAATTTTTCTTAACAAACTGTGAGGTACAGGAATTGAAGAAAAATTTCTTTTAATATAATTCGGATACGTCGGAAAAGTATTGTAACGTTATTCTTTACTTCTTCTGGTGATGAGTTAAAAATGGTTAAAAATAGTTAAATACTGCTCCAAATGCAAATTCCGACAGGAACTGTCGCCAAAAACACGTCAAAAACGTCGAAAAACCACACCAGAAACGCAGTAGATCGCTGGAGAACGTCAAAGAGGTACGGTTCCAAGTTCGCAACGAAAAATGCTCACCGAAACTCCATGAAAGTTGGACAAACACGTAACGTCTAGACCGTAACGTTATCGCAAAAGTTGAAGACTCTCTCTCTCAAAAAAACAAGTTGCAAACTTTTCCGACAGCACTAGATAGGTAACGAAGCACGTTGTACTCACTTGGAAGAGATACGCGTCGCCGAAAGCGGTGCTGAGGCAGAATATGTAGTCTCTCTTCGGATGTTCGGGGATAGGTTGCATGATCGCGCCGTCGACAATGATCAGATGTTTGGGAGCGGCTTCCATGGTCCTGCTTTCTTGCGATTCGCAGGGGTAGAAGAGTAGAGTGGTTCCCTTCAAGCAGACCCAGTAGTCCTTCCAGCCCCTTTTCCTGGCGAGTTCGATCTGATGTTTCTTCCGTAGGAGCCATTTCTTCACGCTGAGGAACCTGGGAGCAGAATTTTGCGATCAGCTTCTCGGACTCAGTTGGCCAACACTTTCGAACTTACCCTGCTTTTCGAACCGCCCCGGTGCAATTGAACGAAGCCGCGGCCGTGCCGGGCTGCTTCCCTCGGTACGGCGAGTTGATGACACTTTCGCCGTCGTCGTCGTCGCTGACGGCGGTCGTCAGCGACATTCTGTCGTCGTCGGACATCTACAACATTCGAACATCCTCATTCTCCAAGTGTTCGTTGTCGGGAACGGTGCGGGTGAACGAGAAAACACGGGCGAGAGACTAATCGTCATCAAGAATGCTACTACGTGACATAGAGACACCTCGATCGCCACCAAATCGTCTACAGTGTATAATATAATCATCCGTATAGATGATGTTGTATAACATACATATCCTAGGTTCGAGTACACCGGTGACGTGGACATTGAAGAAGACGCGTGCACTGAATTCACACACACAGGTAAGCAAATACTGTTTTCGGGAAGGAAGAGAGAACCGAAGGATTGAACAGGAGAGAACGAAGAGAGTACGATACGCAACGACGTTGTGTACGGTGCAGGAGGAGAGTGTGATCTAGCAACAGTTTGATGAATAATTACCGTGAATAACCTTGAATGTGTGTAAATAGATATCGACATTTTATAAAAATAGTACACCATCCGAGGAACTCTAATCTCCATCTACCGCGGGAATGCCGGTTCGAGAGTAACATAGACGTGGCATGGATTTTAATGCAGTAAATGGTCCATGCTCGTGGGGAAAACGTCGAATGCAGTTGCATCTTGGAAGGGTTGGCAGGGGTAAGGGGAGGGGTTGGACGGAGGAGGGGAGGCTGGCGTGTGATAAGTGGGGGTTACTTTGTTCAATGAAACCGATAAAAACGGAGCAGAAGGCAAAGGTGACAACGCACCGACACGTACAGGTGTGTTCGTGAACGTGATATTTCACAGATGGTAAATATATATATATATATAGAGAGAGAGAGAGAGAGAGAGAGAGTGGTGAAAATTACGAATATTACGAGAAAATGGGGGGACGGTGGGGTGGTCGTGGAACCGTGGGAACGGTTAGATGAAGAACATCGGTAAACAGTAAACGATTACGCCGGAAACTCGTGTCTACCTTTTTAGCATAATTCGTCATACCGCGGAGCTTGTCGCGCAATCCTCTAAAGCCATCGCCGGCCCAGAAACTTACAACTTTTTTCAGAAAGTCGGCATTGCACGCGTCGGCCGTCATGTGCGGATGGTAATGACAGTAGCAACCCTCCTTTAACAGCTTCATGTTGGTCTTCGCGGAGCCGTTGATCTTGTACATGATCTCCTTGCGAGTCAGGCTGAGGCCGTCGATGTAATGTTGCACCCAGGTGTTCAAGGCCCCGTCGACCACCCGGAGCAGCTTGTAATAGTAACCGTCGCCGAGGCCGGGGTTCACCTTCTCCCGGACGTTCTTACAGTTGAACCAGTACAGTTTCCGCGACTCGTTGATGCATATCACGCTGATCGTGTGCCGCCTGCAGACGCAGAAGTACTTCTTGCACCGCTTCTTGTGCAGCGACCTCAGGTCCTCGTAGCTGCTGCTCGGATTCAACAAATTCAACGTGCTATTCATACATCTGATCGCCCATCTCGGCTCTACCATCATTCGTCTATTTGCTTCTCTCGCAGGCTGTCAAGAAATCAAGGGACCGTCGTCGCCGGGGACACACGGATGGACAGAGCTGCTTCAACGACAAACATTTCGGGACCGGTTGTCTACCTGCCGGTATGGTGTGTCTCTTCTGAACGATATCGGAACAATGCGGGTGAAATCGAGATCTCGACAGTGATCCGGAGGTATCGTCTCAAAATTCTCGGTCGTAGGTCTGGCGGATCTTTTCGAAGAAGACCGTGACCAACGTTTCCAGGTCTCTGGTGAGCGCACGCAATAGACTGATTACGAGCGTGCATACGAAGTAGAATATGCAGAGCCGACTCGCGTTGAGCATGTTTCACGCGGCGGGAATAATGACTCCGTGTGTTCGATCCGTTTCGCGTTATCGATCATCCCAATGTGGCCAGGCGAAAGTGGATAAAAGAGAAAAGAGAGGGACGGGGGGACGGGAGAAGGGGAGATGTGCGAAAAGAAGAATCACAAACCCCGCAGCCGGCGCGCGAAACTTACTGATCCACCGCCGGCGCCTGCTGCCACCATCACCACCTGGTTTCTTTCCGACTAACTGTATTGTACGTACACATACATCTATGGTTTACATGTGAGAGACCGTGCCACCCAGCGGGATGGAACGTGTCCCTGTTCGTATTATTTTGTACACGATTTAATCGCTACGTGAGGCGACTAGCCCTTTGCACTTTCGTTATATATCTATATATCTATATATATATATATGTATTTACGTATATATACATATATAGATCCCACGATATCAGCTCCCTCTTTCGCAACAATCCGTGATTATGCGGCTCTGTTCGCCGCGATCGACATTCCAGCGGGCGGCTGCCACGAATTGTTCTCTTTCTCTCTTTCTCTCTCTCTCTCTCTCACTCTTTTTCTCTCTGTTCACCACGTGAATCTGTTCGTGCTCGGCGTTACACCGGTCGATTCTATTTGAAAACGATTATATATATATATGTATATACTCTTTTGATCTTCCCTTTCCATATACAGTGCTAACTCTCGTCGATCCTCCCCGTAAACATTAGACAAACATCTCGAATCGATCAACAAACGGAAGCGGTCGCTCAACGAATCCGCTTTCGTGAATATCCGGTACGTAATCTATTCTGTCCGAACGACTCGTTACCGAGTAGAGACCTTGTGTTCCGCGATTAAAAGTAAATATATAGAATATTTTTGCAATACGCGCGTAGAAACGAACTCTCCGTATAAAAATATTTTTCGTTTTCTCTCTTTCTCTCTCTCTCTCTCTCTCTCTCTCTCTCTGTTCCTCTCGATATCACTTATTTTCCTTGTTCTTTATCCCTTAAGTGTACATATTACAGGGTAGGAGGTACATGTCCTTGTTTGCTTATATCTCTTTTATTCGTTTGTCGAATGAGGTCCCCGTCCGAAATACTTCCTGCTCCTCTTCTCTACCTCTTTCCCCTATTGTCTACCCACTTCCCTTCCCCTGTTTCCCCCTCTCCTTCTCGCTTTTTACGTTTGTAAATCTCGGTTTTCCTCGTTCGTCGTTTCTCTACTTTTTCCTTTTCACTATGTTTTATATATATACATATATATTCTTTGTACTCGAAAACAAACAACGAACCGTGCGCCGAACGTGCTGCTCTGTCCAGCAGAAAAAAGGTCAGCTAGCCTTCCCCTTTCCCTTTTCCGTTTTCCGTTCGACTCGGACCGAATCGTGCGAAACGGTGCGTCATGAACGAGTGCGCGTCGATGCGCAAGACGAGAAAACGAGAGAACAAGTCGGGACTATAGTTTAAAGATATTATACCAGGTACCTAATCACTCGTACATGCTAATCAGAACGCATACAACTATTTCTGTCTACCAGGTGAGAGAGCTCTATCTAAAAAACGCGTTGGTGCATCTTCGTCGTTCCTTTGTCACACGTGTCACACGTGAGCCTGCACGTGCCGTGGAGAAACTATGCAACTAGAAATCGCGAGACGACGCGGCGGTGACGACGTTGTGTGCTCGTCCCCGCTTGCGAAAGAGCGGTCTCGCCGAGACAGTGTGCTCGCGTGGGAACAACGTATCCTCGCGGCTCGAGTGTGCCTCCCGACGCGATCTCATCTGTAATGATCCCAAGTCATCGGAGTTCCGAAACGTCGGCCGAAAGGAACAGGGTTTCGAAATTCTCTCCGGCGGGTGTCTCGTCGTACGCTGGTCAAGATTCTCTTTTTTAATCGTGATTGAACTCTATCCCGTCAACCGACCGACGCATAGAGTAATCATTCACGTGCATCCGACGCCTTTTCTTAACGTATGACGAGCGGATCTGGCGTGTGCCTCCAGTAATCTTCGAGAGTATCACTCGTATCCCCGTCCATCGTGATATATCCGTGATGTTCCGCCGGATAAGCTCCAGAGGGTAACGGTGGTGTGCCAGCTCCTGGAGGAAACCGCCAGCAGGTCAGGAGCAAACAATATTACCACCTCCGGGTTTAATCAGAGAAATCGAGAGAACGAAAGACAATCGATCCCTCGGATTATTCGCGGACTGTGACAATGATCTTATCCAGCCCTTCGGTTTTTTATTTTTTTTTATTTATTTTGTGGTTATTTCGACTGTTCCGCGAACGAGTGGTAAATTAGTAGTGTCCGCAGCCGTGAACGCGCGTTGCTCCAGACTACTGCGCTGGAGAACAGGGAAGAGGAGAGAGAGCCGTGCTACCGCGAGGGGAATCAATACCGCGGTCCTTGTGGAGAGAGACGCGAAACGGGGGACGAACGGACGCACGGGCACGGACAGACGGACGGACGGACCACCAGCCAGCAGCCGGTAGTAGGGAAACGAAACCTGGGTGAGGGGATGTACGCGCAAGAGGTCGCGGAACCGGGAAAATGGGTGACGGCGTAGAAGGGGTGACAGGACAGTGGGAGACGAGACGCCAGCCCGAGTGGGGGATCTTGCCATTGCTACTGACGTTTGCTACTTGCTACTTGCCGTCGCTAGCTCGCTATCCTTTCCTATCGCTGCCACTGCTCTAAACTTTAGGAGATAGCACCCTCTGTATCGACGACTAAAACGGTTCCGAATGTAATGTTACAGAAATGATAGCGGTGATAGGATAAGTGTGAGACGAGACACCAGCTAGGGGAGGGGGGTTGTTTTGCTATTTCCATTGCCATTTGCTGGTGAATATTTTCTATTTGCTATTTTCTACTTGCTACTTGCCATCACTAGCCTGCAGATTTTTATGCATTTGTCAAGAAATTGGCTGGGTGAAATAGAAAACAGTGAGAGAATAGAAAAATGTACGAATATTGTTATGATGTTTGCAATGTAAAATCTCTATTAGGGGATGAAGTGAATTTTCATTTAATTCCTGCTGCCCACAATCGTTGCAAAATATTTTTATTTTTCACAAACATCCGCAGTCTAGCGCTATAGTTCCTATCGCTATTGCTACTGCTCTAAATTTGAGGGGATAGCACCCTCGGAATCAAGAATTGAAATGGGTCCGAAACTAACATTACAGAAATGATAGGGGTGATAAGATGGTAAGAAATAAGATGCCAGACCAAAGGATGATGTTGCCATTGCTATTGCCATTTGTTAGTTGCTAGCTGCTAGTTACTATTTGCCGTCACTATCTCGCTATCCATATTCCTATCGCTGCTACTGGTACTACTGCTCTAAACTTTAGGGGATACCACCCTCCATGTCAATGATTAAAACGGTTCAGAACGTTGTAGAAATGATGGAGGTGATAGAATAGTGCGAGATGAGACGCCGCGCCGGCCCGATTAGAATTCCTTCTTTTAAATTATATAATAATTTTCCTAATTTACTCTAATATTGAATCTTTCTGATAAATTTAATAATAAATTCTCTCTACTTTATATTACAATTTAAAATTCCGTCAATTTTAAATTTTATATAAATTTACTAATTTATATTATATAATTCAAATCCCTTCTTATAATTTATTTAATAAATTTATTAATTTACTCTAATATTAAATCTTTCTCATAAAAACAATAAATTTTCTAATTTATATTATAATTCAAATTCCTTCTTTAAATTATATAATAAATTTACTAATCTACACTCTAATGTTAAATCTTTCTCATAAATTTAACAATAAATTTTCTAATTTATATTATAATTCAAATTCCTTCTTTAAATTATATAATAAATTTACTAATCTACACTCTAATATTAAATCTTTCTGATTTTAATAATAAATTCTCTAATTTATATTACAATTTAAAATTCCCTCAATTTTAAATTTCATATAAATTTACTAATTTATATTATAATTCATGATTTGCTACCATTTGCTATCTCGCTGTCCTCATTCATATATTGCTGCTACTACTACTGCTCACAGTTTTAGGGGTAGTACTTTCAATATCAAGACTCGAACCGTTTTCAAAGTAAGTTTGCAAAACTAATGCAGGTGACAGGTCACTAGGGATGAGAGTATTGCTATTATTATCTCGGTTTCCTTATTTCTATTTCTGCTACTGCTACTGCTACTATTACTGATCACGGTTTTAGGGCATGATACTTTTAAGGACAGAGCTTGGAACGGTTTCAAAAGTAACGTAGTAGAATTTAGGGGGTACGGGACAGTAGGAGACGGGACGCCAGCAGCCCGAGTGGGGGATGTTGCTATTGCTATTTGCTATTTGCCATCGCTATGTGGCTACCCTTATTGCTGCAACCGCTACTGCTTACAGTTCTCACGTCAGAGCTTGAAACAGTTATTAGTTTGGCCCTACAGGGTGTTTTTGATCTGGTGGTATAGCCGGAAAAATAAGTGTATCAATATGTGAAAATAAATCATAAACGTGGAATAAGATTTGGTTGATTATGGTTTCGAATTCAAAAAAATCGAACCAGCAGACTCGTCAAGTGCTATTGAATTGAGTCTGTCGCTGCGTCTGATCATGAACGGCCGATTCTACTTCTTGTGAATGCAAATGTCCAAGAAACTGAGGAATTTTCGAAGCCGATTCTCTCGAAAATTAAGTCTTGTTTGGGAACACTTTATTCTTTTTTGGGCCTATTTCTCTCTCTATAATCCCCTTCACCCTTCCGAGTATGCCACTAGATCGGAAACACCCTGTGCATCAGGTCCGAATCGATTCTAGAACTGGTTTTCGTGTATTTACTGCATTCAAATTTATTCTGTACACCCAGTGTTCGTAAATAAAGCGAAATATCGTAAAGAATATTCTATTGATTCGTCCAAATACACAGAGAAGCACAGGTTTTAATATATTTTATTTTTCAGTTTCTACACGTAAACATGGAAGTAAACATGGATAACTAGAAACCGAAATTTCAGTATGGATGAATGTGAAAAATCTGTGCTATGTGTAGGTACACGCTTTTTCTTTTTCTTCTATAATGAGTCTAAGCTTGTAAAAAATTTGTATATTTACAGTAAGTCGGTATAAGAATTTTTGGAACCATTTTGGAATCCAAAAAATAACGGAACCGAAATGGGAATCGCAGTCAGAAATTGTAACCACGGAATAATTGTTGAATAAAGGTTCTTCATAACCGTTTCGAGAACCGAAAATAATATCGTAACAGTTTTCAAGCTCTGTTCAAAATACCCTTTCGGAAGCGACTAAGGGGTTATTACTAGATTGCGAATTTTATTCATTTATGGCAAAAAGAAATTATTCTAATTTAAGACAGTCCACAGATTAAAGGGATATGAAAACGTCAATAAATCACTTTCAATTTATCAAGATTATTAAAGGAGAAGAGAAACTTCTAAATGGCAGTTGTTTATTGCAATTGATGCGGGCAATTTTTATTTTGCATAATGATCCGCAGTCTAGTTATTTGCTACAGGACCTATGCACAGCTAACACGACGCGATACCACCGTCAGTATATTACTATAAAATTATTCGATCACTATCTCTCACAAATACCTGTGCACTATTTACCATTTCGATAGAGACGAATATTAAATATAAATATAATATTAAATAATTGATTATATAATAATAACTTGATTGAGTCGTTGTATTTCTAAAGTATATTTTGCATAAAACATTAGAATAATTTTACAATACTGTTGTATTGTTTTCAGCCCACCAAACATATTACAAAAGAAAAATTTTTATTTCACTCCAAGAAAATGTTTATTTTGCATAAAGAGATCCACGGTCTACTTCTCCCTTTAGAAATACAATTTCTCACAATGATCCAATTTCTTGAAAATGCAGTTCCTCGTTGTCGAGTGAGGTATTACTGTATTTCATACGACAGTTCTACCGACGAATGCTTTCGATGTATCATTAATGTAATTCGTTACAGACATTGTATAGTTCTCGATACAAAAGTAAAGGAAATATACTGGATCCAAAAAGTATTCGAACACAAAATTTTCCATTTTTCAGAAATTGTCGATATTTAAACAGAGGTCGTTTCGTTGAAAAGAATAGTACAACAGTATAACTGAATTCATGTTAAAGCTTGAAGCTCCTGCTGTTGCTGTCCATCGTTAGTTTATATCTATAATATTTTTTCACGATACAGCGACTGGGGATTCTTTGGTCCAAAATGTTACAAATTGAAACATATGTAAAAACGTTGAACAATTTTTGTCTTGACTGAAACCACCACAGATTTAAAGATTGAAACTTTCCCTTTACAACGAATGCCTGAATCATAACCCACGATTCTTTTCTACTCGATTTATCGTGATTTGAATGGAAGGTGAAGGTTTACAGTCTTATACACTATGGAACTTATGCCTCATTTATGTTCTATAAAACAGCCCAAAAAAGCGTAGATTAATTTTTGGGGATTCTTTGTGAAGAGAAAGATTTTCAATCTCTTCAAATCTGTGTAATAGACTCATTCAGGAAAAAAATTTTTTATGTATACAGTCGATTTAATTTGTAGCATTTTCGTCCAAAAAATTGTCCTCAGTTCTTCGCCAGCCATATCAAGCACAAATACCCTAGAATAAATATGATAAAATAAATAAAATATAATAAAAATTTAAAATGAGAGTCTTATTGAGTATTATTGTATAATACTATTTTTCAAAGAAATCTTCTTAGTTTTAATATTGACAATTTCTTGAGAACCTGAAATTTAGTGTTCAAATTCCTTTTGAATTCACTGTAGTTGTTTTTTCATCGCGACGGTCATAGGTAAACACCAACCAGGCACCGATACCCCATTTATCGTAACGATTGCAACAAGAAAAAAGGTACAGTCGAGAGAAAATCTTGGCGGCTCGAGGTATACGTTTGCGCATGCACCTGTTGACAAGGAAAATCTATCTTCGACTTCCCGCCTATCGCACTGGGTCAGGTGTTTCTTTCACATTTGACGTTAGCTTCGCATAGAAACAACTATGTATATGCCGACGATCGAAACAGTCTGCATGTGCTTGCTACATTTATGAGATTAAAAACACCGGAATTGTTCGCCTTTCGTGGTTTATTAATTTATTCGTAAAATTCAAAATCTATAATTCATTAAAAAAGAACTGCGATATATATGCAAGATAAAAGTTGCATTAATCAATTGCAAGAGACAGGGACTAGATTTTTAAAACAATTTCAATGAGTCGGAAATAATAATATAGTATTATTAAATGGTTCGAAATTAAAACCCAATAATTTTTCACCTTTCCTAGTTCATTAATTTATTCATAAAATTCAAGATTTAGAATTTATTTTTAAAAAACTGTGATATTTATGCACGATAAAAATTGTATGAACAAATTTCAAGAGAAAGGGACTGCATTTTTAAAACAATTTTAATCAGTCGGAAATAATAATATAGTATTGTTAAATGCATGAAATATTTTTACTGCTCTATATTTAATGTGCTCATTTTCAGAGTTGGGCAAAAATTTAATCAACGATTGACGAATAAATTTCTACTTCAATCGCTAATCGCAATTAACAATTAATCTCCCAGTTTAGTCGTTAATTGAGGTTAACGAATAAATACTTATTAATCGTTAGAGTTGCGGTTGACGATTAAATACTTATTAATCGTTAATTGTGGTTAACGATCTTGTTAATCGTTAATTGTGAATAACTGTTAAATTGTTAATTGCGATTAACGATTCAAGTAGAAATTTATTCGTCAATCATTGATTAAATTTTTCCTTTCAATTATAATCGTCAATCGGATAATTTATAAATGATTAACTGCTGAAACTTCGAAATGAAATAAGGAATCAAAACTATATGAATACTGAACAAAATGTAAACTGTGTATAGGTGTATTGTCATTTGGTCCATAATACAAACTCTGTTTACGTGCTTTTATGTTTTTTCCGGTGATTTCCTTTTTTAATCAACGATTAACAATTAACTTCATCAATCATTTGAAACAGACTCCGATTTCTCGATGATTTCTATTTTTAATCAACGATTGACGATTAACTTCATCAATCGATTGAAGATTAACTTCATCGATCGATTGAATCAATCGTCGATTTTAAATAATTACCTTTTTTAATCAATCTTGATTAAAATTTTAATCGGTTAATGCCCAACTCTGCTCATTTTATGCGAGTGAAATTCATAACAGTAAAAACGTCAGAAGAATTTTAGAACATTATTAAATTAAAGTGTATTAAAACTGTTAGAGGATATGCATTTTTACCTAATCCTTGTTTTGTGCAATTGACTTGGAAACTTTTTATTTTGCTTGATTTCGATTAAAATACTCGGACGTACAAAAAGTAATCCAGACAGTCTTAGCAGGAAAAATTTAATAAATCGAATATTGTATGCACCGTGTTGCGCCATGTTGTGCTGATTTGAAAGGTTCAGTTCTTTATTAAGGTTCACCAAATGTGCTCTTTTTACAGTGCCAATCGACACAATTACATCACGTTGTGTACACATATATCCTCGTGAGTGCTATAGTTGTAGCAATAAAATTCCATATTCGTGCGCTTGCGCTTCTGTATACTTTCGCGCACGCGTATGAATAATACAATTATCGATACCAAGAATTTTGCCCATCAGATTGCAGCATTGTTTGTCAACAAACACAGAACGGAAGAATCACCGACGCTGGTCAAGCTGTTTTCAAAAATCTCAAATTTTCCGACTGGATTTTATTAAATCTGCGGTCCAAGTATTCCAATCAAAATTGCAACATGTCGATCAACTATTAGTGAGCACATTTAATCTAAATCTAATCATTTCGAATTCATCGTTCATTCTTGAAAGAATGCCGGAAGTTAGGCAACAACTTTCCGTCGATTTTCCTTGACAACATTTTCGCTAATATCGAGGGAAAGAACCGTTCCGGTGTAACTAAGAGTCCCGCGATACCGGTCGCGTTTCTAATGTTAGCAACTCTGTTTAAACGACTCACCTCCGAAGACGTCAGGTAACAAATTCTCGAGTCGGTGCTCTCCAGAGAAGCCTGCTGTACGATTCCGTATCTACCCTCTCTGTCGGACATGTAGTCGGACCTCACGCTATCCTGTCTGTCGAAAGTACCCCTGTAAAATGACAAAGAAAGCGAGCCTTGCAGTTAACTCTACCGGAAACGACAAACGGTGCTAAATAGGAGAGGGTCGTGCAGTACCGGCCAAAGCTAGGTCCCGTTCCTGCTGTTCTACTCTAGTGTTCTACTCGACTGCACTATCGATGAAGAAAAGAATGGACACTATAGTCCTGAGCTACTTCATACGTTTGTTTTACATCAATATTACCACAGTTCTAAATCATTCAATGTTTACGCTACTGCTCCGCATGACAAATGTTTCTTAGCTGATTTCTCATTTTCAGGTAGTTCAATCGTTTTATCATATTATGTACATTTTGTTCAGACCAGGGACCATAAATGTTATATATAACCAAAAAGAAAAAGTCATAGAATAACAAGTATTTCATCGACTAAAATACAAACAAGGATTATAAGCAACCGAAAATTTTGTCTCTTGCTGGTAAATGTTATCGTTAAGAGAAATTCATTTTGATCACTTATAACAGTTATCCATGAGAGAATTCGATCGCTGATAACTATGTAGACTGCGGATATTTATGCAAAATAGAAAATGTTCGTATCGATTGCAGGACACAGGAGCCAAATAAAAATTGTATCCTTATTTTAATTATCCTATTAAGCCGAAACTAATACATTGATGTCCTTAAATATTTTTAACATGTCCACTGCTTTAAAATATACGTTCCCGCTTTTGTTATAAATGCATGAAATCTGCAGTCTATTCATAACAGTTGTAGATGAGAGAAACTTATTTCGGTCACTCATAACAGTTGTCGATAAGAGTTTATTTCGATCATTCATAATAATTATTCGACGAGATAAATTTATTTACTTATCCTCGTAAAATAAACAACTCTAGTACAACTAAATATATTGTACGCATTTACATTATAAACGGAAGAAAATTCATTCACTTTATGTTCTACATATCGCAAATTTTTGATTATTTAGGATTGTGTTGCAATATGATGTCATACAAAATTATAATCAATAAATAATAATACTGTTGAAACAGTAGAATCATTAAGAGAATCTAAGAATGTCAATATATTGTCTTTATTCTATTAAAACTGTTAGAAATTAAAATTCCACATGGTGACTCTGTTTCTTGCAATTGATACCAGCAGTTTTTATTTTGCAGAGGGGTCTAGCTAATAACTAGACAGCGGATTTTATGCATTTACGACAAAAATGAGGAAGGTGTAATTTAAAACAGTGAAAACATTAGAAGAATTTCAAGATACTGTTATATTATTTTCCACCTATAAAACGTATTAACGAAGAAAATAAATTTCTACCTCACTTCAGTTTGTTGCAACTCGTGTATAAAATTTTTATTTTCCATAAAGATCCGCTGTCTACTAATAACAAATGTTGTGGAATTATTTATCAGGAGCGTATGGGGGTAAAATATGTTTCCGCTAAATGACAGCCCTAGAGGGGGAGGGGATAGTAGAGTGGGGGGAAAAATCTTAATCTGACGACTCTTGTACAAGGGTTAACGAAAGACCAACGGATTATGTACCTCTGTTCCAAAGAGTCGGCTCTATTCGACTTGTATCCGCTGTCGTTTAGGCTGCCTTCGTGCCTCAGTGATGGCAGAGAGTCCCACGGAGACTCTCGTTTATGTGAATAGCTTGGATTTATCGAACTGGAAGCACCGGATCCGAGTGTCGAGCTTCCCGATTGCCATCCATCGGAATGCCGGAACCACTGTGCGCGAGCCGATTCACCGATGCAGCTGGCGCATCTTAAAATGTCATCGAACACACATATATTCTGTTCACTTAACAACGTTACATATTTTCTTGCTAGGGTAAATATGCCTTATTTCAACCCCCGTCCAATAGTCAGCCTTTCTGAAAACAAATTGCTAGCTAATAAGTATCTACTTAAACATGATTACTACTATAATTTACACTTCGAAAATATTATATTCCTTTTGTAACAAATTTTTTCGCATGTTTTGCTATTAACTAAATACAAGGTGTACCAGAAACGTTGCAGTCCCTTGAAAGGAGTGATTCCTGAGGTTAAATATCTTTTTCCTTTACAAAAATGTTCTCCGCAGTTTCGTCAAGGAGTTATTTACGAAAAACACGGACCAATCCGAGCGCGGCGTCGACATTGGCCGAGCCAGAATCTGTCCGCAGTAGCCGTGCTCTTATTGGTCCGTGGTTTTTCATTAATAACTCCTTAACTAAGCCGCGGAGAACTTTCTCGCGAAGGAAAAGGAGTCACTCTTTTCAAGAACGTACAGTTTTGGGACACTTCTAATATAAATGTTAGAAAATATAAAAGTCCCAAAGTTTCAGATCAATTCTTCTACAAATGGTAGAATAACGCCATCTTTTACGCAAAAAGCGTTAAATTGACACGTGGGACGGATGAGGGTTAATAATAACAACACTTAAGTTGGCTGACTACTGGAAGGATTACCCTATTTACTAGCTCCAATTCTCTTAAACTCTTCAATCCTTCTGTTAAAGAATCGTTTACTGGATAGATGACGGTACATAAAAGAGAAACCAGACTCTGTCACCACACGAACACAGCTCTACTCAATTGTTTATAACGAATATTGAGAAAGTAGGATAAGCATGGTCCAGCGACGTCCACGACAATTTTTATTAATATCGTCGTGCAAAACAATGCTTTTTGGTTGAAATACAACCCCCAAAATTTTAAATCGCTACCCCTTCATTTAATGGTAATATGTGAGGAAAAACATCATAAAAACTTTATCTTCTTTTCTCGATTGTCAATTAAGATATTAAGATGAAAAAAATGAAAACAGTCGAATTTTTGCACAATTGTAAGCAAATTATAAAGGGTAGAAGAAAAATTTATTTTTTTAGCAGTGGGGGTTGCAAGCAACTCTTTGAGTGACACCTACCAAAATATTCATGAAATAGATAAAGAATAGATACAGATAAATTCGTAGAATTATAACGAAAAATGTCTCTCAAAGGGTTACTTGCAACCTCACTGATAAAAAAATATAAAGTTTAGGGTATTTACCCTCATATTACCCTTAACTGAGGGATCAGCGAATTAAAATTTTGGGGGATTATCTTTCAACCAAATAGCACGACATCAATAAAAATTTATTTTTCTTTTTGGTAAGGGGGAGGCTAAAACCGAGGGCGAACCCCGGTAAACATCCACCCCCGGGACGTTCAATGGACCGCCGCTCTACTAAGCAGTTGGTGCCTGAGCCTATGAAGAACCAAGGGCCTCCACTTTTCGCATTGCCCTTAGTTCTTCGTCCCTCGAGGCCCTCTACCACGCCTTTTCTTTTCTTTCTGACCTCGCGGTTACCTGGAATTGTAGTCGCTCAGATATCCGCGATCTCGATCAGCGTCTCTCTCCCTCTTCTCTCGCACCATTTCATTGCGATCGCTGTAGTAGCCGTCCCTGTCCTTGCTGTTCTGTCTCTCGTTGCAATATCGATAGGACAACGGCAGAGTCGATGACTTGTTGTTCGAGCTAGGACCTGGGAAGCATGGCCAATGTCTTGAATGAACAGACTGTCACTCGAAAACCGGCGCGGCGGCGTGTCTTAAATGGTTCAACTTACGTCTCCGCGAAACATGAGGTGTGCGCTGCACGTTCAGTGGCATGTTTTCTGCCAACTCTGCAACATTCAAAGCGTTCAGGTAGGTCGGTGTTGTGCACTCCAGAATATCAGACGTTCGACAAGCTCGAATTTCATGCTATCATTAGGTTCTCGTGTATCCGGAATGTTCATCGAATTCCGATAAATGGTGTACGAACGTTACCTTTTAGTAACATAATATTTCATTGTAAAAGTTGGTGTTTATCGTAGGTTTGTCTAGTAATCTCAAAAGAACATTATGTACAGCTAAACCTACCGGTCATTAAAAGCGACATGTTTTAGCTTGCAGAAATGACGAGGCTCTATTTATTTAGATTTTCTGCAATTCTATAACAATATGTGCTCCGATGCAGAATTTTATCGAATCAATTTCCACGTAAGCAACTTCATAATTTCAATAATCATGAAATGAAAAATGTGAAACCGATCATTTGACCGGCAGTGTTAATTTTCCTTATAAGTTACTCTGTACACAGCCGGAGACAAAATTAAGTGGATATTTTTTTAAAAATGAATAACTTTTTTTAAATTGGACCAAACGACTTGCGATTTTTTTAGATGTTACAAGAATTATGTACCAGGTAATGTATATAAAAAATTGTTAACTTTTTTATCTGCCCTCTTGTAGTGAAAATTTAAAATATACCCTTTATAGGTCTACGTAAGTTGCTCAAGGTTTCGTCAAAATCAACTAAGGTCGTTACGAGCTGAAAATAATTAAAAATTGCAAAAATTGGAGAAAGTTACAAATCGTGATCTTCCCTATTTTTAAGTGATCACTAGACAGCGGATTGTATGCATTTATGACAGAAATTAATAAGCGTAATATAAAACAGTAAAAATATTAAAAGAATTTGTAAATACTATAATACTATTAAACATATTAAGAAAGAAAATGAATTTTTATTTCACTCCAGTTTGTTGCAAATTAGGTAGAAAATTTTTATTTTGCATAAAGATCCGCTGTCTAGTGATCACAATGAAAAATCATCCACGTATTTCCTCGTCTGTGTATGAATATGTTTTATTATTTTTCGGAGAGTATTTTAGATATACAGGGTGTGCCGGAAATCTTAGTACAACTGGGCGGAAGATGATTCTACATGTAAAAACAAATCGATAGAAGAGGAAGAACATTGTTTCGTTTTCGAGAAAATCGAGTTTAAAGTCCCCCAGGTTCCCGTGCTTTAGTATATGCACGAAGTAGAATTGGTTAACCATGGTCAGACGCGTCAGACGATTCCTAGGCAATAGCACGTGTATTCGTTGCATTTTCAAACTGGATTATCTCGAAAATGAAGCTTCGAAGCTTTTTTTCTTACTCTTTTATGTAGAATCACCCCCTGCCCGTCTGTACTACGATTTCTGGCCCACCCTGTATTGCAAGTTACAAGGAGTTATGATAAATCTTGCGTCACTAACAGGTTGAATGTCATTCTGTGTAATATTTTTATTCTGTTGAATTTGTTTATTTTTTTTCTCTTACTTCGAATTTATCTGAGAACCCACTGATAGCACACGTGTCTGTTTGACCGAGGAGTGTAGAAGTAAGGTGAGAAGACGGTAGCAACTCACCTAGGTTCTCCATGCTCTGGGTGAATAGGGCCTCGAAGGTACGCAAGCTGTAGCTCTCAGCGTCCATGCCCTTCTCCAAGGTGTTCCTGAGATGCATCTCGTACTCGAGCAGCAGCCTGCTGGTCGGGCTGCCAGGCGTCGAGACGGATTGCATGCTTTGCTGTTGATATGTCTGGTCGCCGTTGCAACGCCGTGAGTTGCAATGTGTCGGCTGTTCCATGTCCGAATTACCATTCGACGAGCTCGGCGTGGTCGCGTAACACTGATTATCGAAGATGACATTATCCGACGGCGGCGACATGTCACCTGTGCACCGATTACGTTCCGAATCTAAATACGCCCTGCTTCTGCTGCCTACGACAAACAGGTGCCCCTCGTGCAGCAATTCGAAACGAGACGGTGATCGGACGAAAAGTATCGTTAGAATTTGCGAAACATCCCGTTCAAGGGACGGTTCAACGATGCGATGACATGCGCCATGCACCATGCGCCATGCACCCCTGCTGACCGATCTACGCACCCCATGTCATTTATTTATAGACTCCGCGACAGGTAAGTACCTTTCCCTTTTTAAACGCTATCGTCGTTATGACATTAAGCGGCTTCCACGCCCGCGTGCGCGCGCGCAAGCGATTCATCCATTATCGTAAAAGTCAGATAGTGGTGTCCTATGCCTGCGACTTAACCCCTTGCCTTATGAATTATTTCGCGGATAGCCTGGCGAGTGTCGCTCTATTGTTTATCGTTCCCAGGACCAGAAAGCACTTGTGCATTTGACGTGAGTATTTATAGTAACATGACACGACACATGTGAAAACTTCACACTCGAATTTACCGATAAAACTCTTTTGTTTCTGGGTGTTCCTTCTTTTGACATCCCCGCCGACGTATCCGTGACATTTTTCTGAATGAAACGACTCCGAACACGATGCAATTTGAAGCATGTTTACTTATGTAAAATTGGGAGGTGTAATTTAAATCAATGGAAAAATTAAAGGACTTTTTAGGAGAATTAATATGTTATTTTCAATGTATTGAGATTATTAGTGAGAGGATTAACCTCTGTATCTTGCGAATCATCCACGAACTTTTTATTTTACATAAAAATCCGCAGTCCAGTGCTGCGTGTTTGATCATAGATTAATGTTTGGTCCCTTTTTATCAGAAATTGGTACAAATATTTTGGTAAAAGTTTCAAAAAGAAATTATTAAAAATCTTGAACAGTTGATGGTTGTGAATACAAAATTGTAGTGCACCAGGCAAACTTTATACGGACAATAATTACAAATATGGAGGAACCGCGTTTTTTACCTGGAATTTTGTTTTCGAGAAACAAGTGTCACATCTCAGAAAATTCAGAAAAAATGTGTTTTGATGAAGACCAGATTTGAGTGTAAGAGATTCATTTTCCCTTTTTGATTATACTTTGGCTCAAATAAAATATCCTATACTTTTGACTTATTTTATACATGTAGACCTTCTTGTGTCGCGACTTTTTGCGCAGCCAGTTTAGTAATGCGAACGTAGGAATATTCCTATTTGTCGAATTTGATTGAAAGAGTTCGCAACATGTTTGCATCGATATTATAAGGCAAGGGGTTAATCATAATGCAAGAGGTCATCATTTAACGAGGGATTTTTATGTAACCTTGCACGACTACTTATCGAACCGATAAACAAATTTTGTAGTATCCGGTTGGTACTATTTCTGTCTCAGGGGAGAAACTTTTTATCTGAATTATTTATTCATACATTCATAATTGTAATACGTCCTTTCCAGTACTGAAGATTTGTAAATACAAGTAAAAATTTTGAAAAATAATTACTTTTCGAACTAGTTAAATTCCTCCCCGTATTTTTTCAGAAATTATCTTTACATTAGTAGAATTATCCTTTTGTTTTAAATTGAACTAATTTTTTCAAGTAGCTACGTACGGTTTCTTTCTTAAAGTATATATAAGAGCAGCACTAACCGGATGCAATAAACTTCTTAATTCGTCGCATAAGCAACTGTGCAACGTTATATAAAAATTCGCGTATGTCACTCGTGACATACCGCACAATTTTCTGACAAAGCAACTCCGTTGACAAAAAGTAAAAAATTATGACCATCGGTGCGACTAGAATTTAGACATAATATTATCTGTGTTCAAAACTGTGAAGTAAAAATTGAAATCAGCACTAGAACTACCGAAGACTAAAAATGTCCAACTTATAATTCGTTTTCAAAAATTAGAAAAGTGCATTAACCCACGTTTTGTGCAATTTTTAGCAGTGTTAAACATTAATGTGACAGTATTAAAATGTACATAATTATGGAACCAAAAATCTTTTGACGAGTCCGGTAGCTCAGTGTTAAAGCATGTACAATTGATCGCAAAAGTATTTAGCCACTTATTTATCGAATTTCACACAGAATGCTAGATTTGTACTTATTAGTAAACTGCAGATTTTGCACAATTATGTGATATGTAAAACAGGAGAGAGATTTAAATAATTTAAGAATTTCAATACAGGTATTATGTTCAACTTGTTCCCTTTAACCCTTCTTCTTGTCAACTTCAACCCTTACTATTCCGGTAGACAATTTTTATTTTGTAAAAACTCAGACTGCCTTATTTACTTTTCTATGAAAAATCTTTTCAGAGTCATTTGTTAACGATATTTCGACGTCATCGGTATTTTGTTTTAATGAATTCTCATACATACATTTTCTTCGATATTCTTGTAGAGGACAGAATATAATAAAGCATAGACTATATTTGTATATCTGAAAGCATTCAATATATTATCTTTCAGACACAAATATCTCGAGGTTAAATCATCGTAACGGTATTGTTATTATAGTCGTTGGTATGACTTTTTAATACTCTACAACCACGTCGAAGAAAAAGTACAAAATTTCAGTGAACTTGTCATTTCGTTAAAAAATGTCCACCAGAACAAAATAATTCTTGCCATTATACAGTGACTCCGATTAATATTCGGACGCTCTCAAGAGAATGATAACATTTTTAATATTGGGCTATACGATTTGAACTTTTTAAAAAAGTTAGAGCAATTATAATAGTTTACTACATGATGTGAAATGAAATTTTCTCGAAAATTGCAATAGGTTGAAATTGTAGGCCCTTTTATATGGGCCTATATTGAAAATTTAAAAAATACATTTTGTCGATCTGTGTCAATTATATGCACTGTGAAATTTTCATCGAAATCGGTTGATGCGGGGAAAAACTACAGACAATGATCTTTCTAAATCGTGAAAATCGTGAAAATTTTCAATTCTTACCATTGTTAAACGTTTGTAGCTCATTGCAACACGTCGACCGATTTTGATGAAATTTTCAGAATATGTGTAATTGATACAGATCTACGAAACGTGTTTTCTAAATTTTCCCTATAAACCCACAAAAAAAATTGCGAAATACAACTTTTAGTATTTCCTCTGCAATTCCGACAACTTGCAACTTTTTACAAAAATTTTGTTCACATTGTGTCGCAAACCAATTGTTCTAACTCCTTAAGAAAGTTCAAATCGTATGGTCCAATATTAAAAAGTTATCGTCTTTTCAAGAATGTCCGAATATTAGTGGGAGTCACATGTACAGTAAATCCTCTATAAACGCAAAAAAATATCCCCTCCACTGTAGTAATCTGATCTCGGCTCGGGCCAGGCGGCCGTCGGCACGGCGCGCCAACTGTCCATTGGCCGACTGTGCCAACTCGCGTCTAAATCGCGCTCTGATTGGTCCGTGTTTTTCGTTAATAACTCCTAAACAAAGCCGCGGATAACATTTTTGCAAAGGAAAATGTTGCTTCAAATGATCTCAGGAACCTCCCATTTCCGGCTGTTGAAGGAATTTTGGGACACCCTGTAGAGGATTTACTGTACCTCTTGAAATAGATCAACTATGACCTAGAAGGTTTCTCCATATAACAATAAATAAGGCAGCTGCGTAGCAATTTATCCCTGTTTACGCTTCTCGCATTTGCAAACTTGTACTTTCACGCGTATCTCGCTCAACACTTTCCCGGTCAACCGTGCCTTATTGTTAATTAGTACAGGGTACTATATAGGTATAAATAATTTGTTATCTATACCAGGGTACTGGCGTGCCATGTCGTGCACGCTCCTAGAAGCCTGGAATTTGTTGCTGTACGGGGCTCGATACGGATGAGCATAGTTCTCGTTCTCGGTCTCCTGCATCATGTACTTCTGGTTGTTGTTGCTCGGATGGTAATAACTATGGTGGCTGTGTCTTTTTCTGGTCATTTCCGGTGACGTGGCGGGGCTGTCGATACTCGATATCGGCTTCAGCATCCTCTTCAAGGTGTTCGAGTCTAAACTGATCCCACCGTTCTGCGCGTTCTCGATCCTCATGTCGTCGGTGCTCTTGCTCTTTGGCTTTTTACTACCGTGATTGTTGTTCACTATATTAAAGATATTCCCATTCTGGATCTCCAAGTCCGTGTAATCGGCCGACTTCGTGTGATGCAGCTGCTCTTTCCGCAGAGATTTGTTCTGCAACGTGCCGCCGGCTTGGGTGCCTTCAGACTTCAGCATCTCGGTGCCATTCTGCTGGGTACCCGTATCTTGATTCTGCTTCGCCATCTTCTTCGGGGAGACCAACGTGCCTTTCTCCTCGGGACTATCGATCTGCAATCCGTCGTGAACTATTTGTACGTGTATGCATCTCTTTCTATTGAGTTGTGTAATCGGCAGGGTTTCCAAATATTAAGTAGTTGTTCATATGAAATCTCGGATTCTGGAACTTTTTGTAACTTTTAAGTAACTTTAAGTAACTTTTTCATTTGCCAAGATGTTCTCCGCGGCTTTGTTGAGGAGTTATTAACGAAAACCACGGACCAATCAGTGCGCTGCTGGCATTCGCCGAGCCGGAATTCGTCCACTTAACCGCGCTGTGATTGGTCGGCGGTTTTTCATTAATAACTCCTTAACTAAGCCGCTGAGAATATTTTCGCAAAGAAAAAAGTTACTTCGAATGACCTCGGAAATCGCCTCTTTCAAGGTAGTACAACATTTTAATGCAGAAAGCTTTTGGAGCCGTCAATTTTAAACAATTTATGAGATAAAATATGCTTAGGTTATTGTAGTCAAGTATTTTATTTTAAAGAAGAGTGAAAGTCACCATTTATTTAAGGAAAACCTTGAGTGTCCGGTGCTAGAGGAAGTCCCCTACTGTAACTAACGTTTCATAAACGATATACTGGCAGGAAATATGAAAACATTATACGAAACGGTTCCAACGTTTCATTAGAAGATGCACAATTGAATATTCGGCGAGTAATATGCTCTTAGCATGATGGATGCCCCGTATATTATGCATGTATAGTAAGAGCTGTACTGAATAGGCTCTTCCCGAGACGTGGCAGACTAATTTCGGGGTCAGCTCGTTCGCCTCGACATAAGCTCTTAGGCTGTTACACATGGTTTTATAATGTCAACTTTAAGAATCTGTCCTTTGAGAGCCGATCTCATTTCTCGATCCAAGTATCCACCCCTGAGCATCTACCTTGTGACTATATCTATCCCCCACATAATTTCTTGCATAACTTTGCGTAATATTTTTTAAGAGTCAATGATTACTAAACTGCGGAAGTTATGCATTTATGCCAAAGTGAGTAGGTGCAATTTAAAATAGTAGAAAGATTAAAAGAATTTAAGAACATCAAGATTTTTAAATTATTAGTAAAAGAAGTGAATTTTTATTTTGATCCTGTGTCTTGCAGTTAATGTAGAAAATTTTTATTTTGCGTAAAGTATTTATAAATATTTTGAATACATTTGGTCAAAACAGTATGGAAGAATGTCTATTAATATTATAGGACACCTATTGGTTTAAAGAAAAAAAACAGGTGATAATTAATCGATATTTCGCAACCCACGCTGTTTTTCAATATTACCAGAGCGAAAATATGCACTTGGGCGCGTGTGGGTGTTAATTATATGATGATCCTGCCCTTGTATTTTGCACACGCGTGCCTGATTAAAAGCAAGTGCCATGTCAGCGGTGCTCCGTATCTTTCGTAGAGATCATTTCTGCGGCACAGTTCGTTGAATACACCGTGCCATTATTTCAAGAAGGTTATCTATTTCTGGTGTGCCGAAATTAATTGAAACAACAATTTTGTAACTAGACAGATAGGTAGATATACGGGAAGGAAATTTCATTTTATGACACAGTAATATGTAAACTTTACACTGCAACATAACATACAAATGATTTTATCGTTGAAAGCACCTGTTTAGGCAAACGTTACCTGTAAGACTCGCTTCATACTTCGCAAGTGTTCGAATACACGAGTGTACAGGGTGTATAAAAAGTAATGGTCATCCTAGGCATGAATCTACACCACTGGATCGGTGGGAATTTGTGAAAGACACAAAGAAAATTGTTGTTATGTTTGTTTTTATATCAACACCTGCTACTCTCTTCGAAAAGAGAAAAAGTTTGAAAAGAACCATGTGTCGGAAATAGGGATTGCGCCATTTTCAATCCCAAGGGATCGATGTGGGATTTATTTCAATCCCGGTTTAAGGACTTAGTTCTTCAATCTAATATATATTTAATAAAAAAACAAATTTTACTTAATGATCTTTAATCATATTAAGAATTTTTAATCATATTAGTGAAAAATTAACAAAATACAAACAGATGGCGACACATGGCTCCTTCGGAACTTTTTCTCTTCTCGACGAGTAGAAGGTGTTGATGTAAAACAAACATTAACAATTTTCTTTGGTATAAACAATTTTGCGGAAAGTTTCTTTCACAAATGTCCACTGATCCAGAGGTGTAGATTGGCCTCTAGGATGGATGACCATTACTTTCTATACAGTAGGTGCAATGTGAAAGAATTAGGAGATTAAAAAGACTTTAAGAGTATATAATAGATTATTTTCTCAGTGTATTAAAATTATTCGTGAAAGATATTAATTTTTACTTAGCTCCTGTGTAATCATATAATAGTCACTACATAGTAATCATTATTATATGTATATAAATTCTTCGACTTTTCGACTTATCTTCATACCTTGTCTGTTTGCGACTATTTTGCTCTTTGATAGGCGTGTATCTAAAATGGTAGGCAAATTTAACACTAACCGTACCAAGCAGAAAATGCACCTGGTATACGTTGTTTTATAAAAGTTGCAATACTGAATTTATTTCGATTTCTCGCAGCTTTTATAACAATAGTGTAGCCGGACGGGTGGTACAACCGAGCAGGGGGTTATACTACATGTAAAAATAAATCGAAAAAAGGAATAACATTTTTTTGTTTGACAATTCGTTTTCGAGAAAATCGAGTTTGAAAATGCAGCAAATACACGTGCTATTGCCAGTGGTGTGCATTATTTGGCGAAAAAAATATTTTAAATACTATTTAATATTTTAGATTTTATTTTGCTTAAAGAAAATAGTATTTTAAATAAGATGTAGAATTTCGAAAATAACATATTTCTATTTTAACGATCTGAACCTCAAAATAAAATATTTCTATTTCAACAATTTGATTCACGAAATAAAATACTTCTATTTTAACAATCTGAACCTCAAAATAAAATATTTCTATTTCAACAATTTGATCCATGACATAAAATATTTCTATTTTAACAATCTGAACCTCAAAATAAAACATTTCTATTTCAACAATTTTATTCAATTCTATTTTAACAATCTGAAACACGAAATAAAATATTTCACTTTTTGCATTGTTATAATACTCTGAGAAACCACATAAACATACAGTCTATCTTATTGTTAACAAACGATTTACACTCATAAATGTATTGAATTCGAACCATTATTTTCAGCAATAATATTTAAAATTGAATTTGAAAATAAACAAAATACACAAATATTTTCAATATTCTTCAAATAAAATACCATTTTCAAACTAATTACTGCCTCAAATAAAATATTTTATTTTCGCAAATTACAGCATCAAATAAAATATTTTATTTTCAAAGTTGTACACACATGCTTTAAAATAAATAGAACTATTTACTATTTAAAATACTATTTCCCCAGCTCTGCCTATTGCATAGGAATCGTCCGACGCGTCTGACCATGATCAACCAATTCTACTTTGTGCATATACTAAAGTACGCGAACCTGGCGAAACTTTAAACTCGATTTTCTCGAAAACGAAGCGTCAAACGAAAAAATGTTATCCCCTTATTCGACCTATTTTTACATGTAGTATCACCCCTGCTCGGTTGTACCACCCGTCCGACCACACCCTGTATATTTGGACGAAGAAATTGATTTAATAATTTCTACTGGATACATCTGTGAAATTTCAATAACCACAAATAAACTGCGGATCTCTATGCAGAATAAAAAATGTTCGTATCGATTGCAGGACACAGGAGCCAAATAAAAATTGTATCCTTCTCTTAATTATCCTATTAAACTGAAACTGATACATTGATGTCCTTAAATATTTTTAACATGTCCACTGCTTTAAAATATGCGTGCCCATTTTTGTTATAAATGCATAAAATCCGCAGTTTAACCATGTAAAACCGGTAATTCGACCAGTTGCGATACGATTAGTGTTAAATAACGAGTGTAGAATCACGCCGTACAGTAGATGCGATATAACGAAGGTACAGTCGGTGTATAAAGTATTCGTACACCTTTTAAAAACGAGTAAATTTTTCAAAATTGGACTCAGCAGCTTGGGTTTTTCTGAGACGTTAGAAGGGTTAGTTTACTAGCTAATGTGTAAATAATTTTTTTGTAATTGTTATTGGTCGCAATTACGAAGGGAACAGTAAAGACCACGATTTTTAAATTTTTTATCTGTTCCCGTAATGAAAATTTAAGACATGTATTTTGTAAATCTAAGTAAGTTATGTATATGTACAAAATTTCATTGAAATTGGTTGACGGATAAAAAAGCTATGGGCATTGTAAGATGTAAAAATCTTTGAATTTACGGTTTGCGATTCATTTAAATCGCAGATTCTTACGATTTTTGCTATTTTCAATCAATTATATTTCGTAACATCCTTGATCGATTTCGATGAAACTTTGTACAAGTATATAACTTACTTAGACCTACCAAAGGCGTCTTCTAAATTTTAATTACAGGTACAGATAAAAAATTAAAAAATCGTGACTATTTCCTTTGCAATTCCGACCAATAACAATTAAAAAAAAAAGTTATTTACACATTAGCTAGTAAACTAATCCTTCTAACGTCTGGAAAGAAACTCAAGCTGTTGGGTCCAATTTTGAAAAAGTAATTCGTTGTTTTTAATGTGTACGAATAGTTTGTACACCGACTGTACGTATTTATAAGTAGACTAACAGCCCATAAACTTGCCTGTGAACCAACGGTAACGGTTTCGATACCAACGTTCGCCGTCTTCGGTGTCGTCTGACAGGTTTCGTTCTGTTTGTCCTTCTGCTTCGCCGAGTCAGCGCCAATTTTCGCTGTTTTCCCCGGTGTCGCAGAGGTATTGTTCACGTTATCATAAAGGGACGCGCTGGATGTTGCTGCCGTGATTTTCTCTCGGCCCGGTGTCATGTCCATTTCCGTGGATCGTGCCATGGTGCGTGGAAGCGTCGAAGTAGCTATACGCGAACCATAGAAACACCGAAATTCAGTACTTCGCGAAATTCAAGGAAGCTCGCGTAGTTTTGATCTGAATTCGAACCGCGACAGAAACCTTAGCGCGGCAACGCGCTAAATAAATTTGCTATAATCGAATAAATTTCATTCGATCCATCGAAACACACAGCGGAGGAAAGTAACGAAATATGGAACACCAGGTCATTTTTCGATTGTCATTCTCGGTAATTCAATCGCAAATTAAGGACAGTTAACAATACTAAATTTCTACATACGATTTTTATTTTAATGTATGCTTTAATAAGTTCTCCGACCATTCCTGATGAAAACAATTTGATCATTTCAGTAATCGCGAAAGCCAAAATTAGGAACCAGTCATTTTTACTTGATTGGTCGTTCTAATCTTCCATTTGTTTCTCGAGTCGGGTCGGGTCGGGCACCAACCAGTACCAATATAAAATTAGATCGTAATCATGACTCGAACTCGAAATTTCAGGTACTCACAGCCTTTAGATTTTCTTACAATGTGGATCTCAAACGATTAAAAGACACCGTGGATGAATGGAAAAGAAAGAGGACCTGACCCAGACCCGATTGCACAATTGGGAATTGACGTGGTACGTGTCGCAAAGTGAATAAGCATGTCATACCGCAGAAACTCCGGAATCTGGCTTCCTGATTTCGAAGTCTGGCAAATTGCTCCGGGGTCATACAAGTGCATTGTGGCTCTTTGGATCTGTTCGGCGATGCCGGTGTCGATAGAGGCTTTCTTCGTGTTTTGATCTTCTGCCTGTTCGGTGGTTCGAGCTTCAACGAGTAAGAAGAGGACGCTTTCCTTGAAATCTTGAACGACGGTGACTGTATGAAAAATTAACTAATGACTGTAAATCACTCGAGTCGGACCGAATCGATTTTACTATCTCCAGAACCCGTGACTGCGTACAACGGGTCGAGACCATTCTTTCGATTTGGAAATGTAATGATTTCTAGGAATCGTCATGGCATCCTGAATCCCTTTGCAACGTGGCCAGTGCAAATGCAAGCCACACTTGAACAAGCACAATACGATGAACAAAAGTCCGGCCGTTCTCCTTTCGTGAGTATGTATGTGGTGCAAATGATTTCTGCCGCTCACAACGCGACAGATCAGCGAGACGCATTCACAAATCCGAAACTTGTTAGCTTGCTGATTCGTAAAATAATCTTGAACCGATATGGATGTTCCAATTATTCAGAGGCGGTAGAAAATTACTAGACTGCGGACTTTTATGTAAAATAGAAATTGTTTGCATCAACTTCAAGAAATGGTTGTTACACAAAATCTTTTGTTCTGCGATGATTTCAATAACATTGCTATTTTAAAGTTTGGTCAACATTAACCATACCACGACCGGTTAAATAACCGGTTTCACATTTTTGATTTTATAATTATTGCAATTACAAATTACATTGGAAGTTATTAGATGAATTTCTTCATTCAAACGCGTATTGCTATAAATCCACAGACTAGAAATTATTGTACAGTTAGCTAAAATACGACAATTTACTCTCGAATAATCGTCTGGTTGAATGTTAACAATTTTACATAAACAGTACGTCACGGAGACTGCTAGTATCATTATTATGTCTATGGACATTAGTTCATTCATTCCCATTGGAGAAATTCTTTCCTCATCTGTACACAGTGTTGTTTAAATAATTTTTTGGTTTTGATCGTCGCCACGCTGTAAACGGCAAAGAGGAAAACGGCGAAACTTTTCCGCTGACCTGGTACAAACAGCTTGCGCTGTGAACTTACGCAACATTCTCTGAATTGTTTAGCATCTATGGGGGAGGTAAAATTCAGTCCCCACGTATCGTTAGTCATCGTGTCTTTCCAGTAAACGAAGCATTCTGACGCTTGCCCGATGCGTGTTCCTTAAACAGAACGAAACAACGATTTATTACATGTTCGCAGGTGATGTTATCTATCACTCTTCGGGAGACCAGAGTCGAAAAAAAGCAACAATTTCACTTTGTAACTCTCGTGTTAGTGTAACTTTGCCCTGAGAAGCTTCTTCAACAGTAAGAGATATATAAGTGATCCCCCATGTAGCTGGCACACCTTGTATATTGATAGGTCACGAACATGTATACTTCAATTATAATTATGCAACGCATATCCAAAATTTAATGGCTATAATAGATTTAGAAATGTTTACGATATTACTTTCGCTCCCTGTTACTCTTTACCCCGTCTCCATCTGTTAAGAGGGTCAGTCAAATGTAAACCGCATTGGTAATTTTTTAATTCTATTTTCATAGAAAATAGGATATATTAAAAATAACAAGAAAAAATAATAGGAAATAGATTACTATTAAAACGATATCCTCCCAACGTCTTAATATTTCAAATCACATTTTAATTCAAATAGCGAAATTTAGATTTTTCAGGATAAAGCATCCCTTTTAAAAGATGGTTTCATAAGGGTCCATTCTAGCAAAAAAATAATATTGTTTTGGATTTCACCGCTTCGGAAACCCCTAAAACGATTTTGTTTGTAACTAATAATGTACAAGAAATATAAGTCTTGTTGAAAGGGTGAAAACAGCTCTTAAACTTGAGCATAATCAGCGAAAATCAAAAAATATCGAGAACAATTTTTGACCCCTATGGCTAAGGACCACTCTGTTGTTAAATCATACTGATTCGTCGTTCTTCGTATTATCTTCGACCAATAGCGACAATTTTCCAATAAGAGCTGCCGAAAGTTTTTAGGATGTGTTTGTCAGTGACTCTTATTGATATTCGAACAGTAAAGAGGCGATAACTTTTTTAATATTGGACCACACAACTTGGATTTCTATGAGGACGATTTATTACATTATGCAAAAAAAATTTTGAGGAAATTTGCAATTTGTCGGAATTGCAGAAAATACTGAAAGTTGTTTTTTACAACTTTTTTATGTAGTTCTATGTATATTGAACATTTGATATAGGTCACACACATTACAATTTTAGTCATGGAGCAATAGACAGTAGAACCAGAGTCGTCAGATCAGAATTGAGGGGAGAAAGTTACCCTCTCCCCGCCAGTACCGTGGTGACACAAGTCACGTGGGGGAATAGCGTCGTAGAAGGGGGAGGTAGAGTGAAGACGCAAATTCGCGATTATTTCGATCCTCATTATCGCTTGACAGAGAAGACAATTCGCAAATTAAAATGATTATATTATATTATATTTGTTATTGACATTAACATATTATATATTACATTTGTTATTGACAACATTGAGCCACAATTATGTGAAAATGTCATAAAAAATCTAGACAAAAGGATGGCTTCGTGCAAAAAAAAACGTGGCCATTTAGCCGACTCTGTATTTCATGTTTAATTGTAACCGAACAGAATACAATGTTACAATTAAGATTTTCAAAACTGTCAAATTTTTCTGTGTTTTCCAATTTTTCCAAATGTTTGTTTTATTAGGAAAAGAAACGTTAGGTAGCTCTTATTGTAAAACCCTTTAGATAACAATTATGTTGTTTGTACGACACAAAGACCGTTTAACATTTGACTGACCCTGGTAAATAGTCTCTGGCGGCTGGCTCTTACCTGGCTGTACCAGTCGCACGTCTAAAATTTTGTCGACTTGGCTATTGTACGCAGTGATATGGAAGACGCATTCCGGTGAATCTTGGATGCAAGTAATATTTACAGGAACTAAATCTTCCGAGACTTGCTGCCATTTTACCGTGCCCGCTCCGCTGGCGCTTACGTGGAACACTTCGGCCCACAACCTAAAAAATCTCGTTGCTCAATTGTTGAAGATCTGTACGGGAATCATAGCAACACGTGTCGCGTGCTCGCACGTCGAAACAGATTAGAACACTCGAGAGGAATACATCGTCGGGAAAGTCGACCAGAAAACAAAAAAAATATTCAAACAAAAACGTAGGTATTATACAATGTATATATGTATACACGTTCAATCGTGAGAGACATATAATAATATAATCAGCGTTTCGAGTCCGCTGCTTATTTTCTTTTCGTTTCGTTTCATTTCCTCGGCGTTTCTCTGTTTTTACGGAATATTATTGTAATATCGTGCCGTAAAGGTGAATCGTTATGATTAGGCGAAACAGGAGAACAATGATCGATCCAACAGAACCGAACAAAAAAAAAATTAATACGTCACTAACTTTTATTCATGCATCTTCTAGATCGACAGCCAGTATGCGTGATATTCTATAGTGTGTGGACACTAGGGGTGGGTGTGTACCCGGAAATTTCGGGTCGGGTATTTCCCCCGGATGGGAACCCGAAAATTCATGATACTCGGTTATCCGAAGTCAAAATCGGGTCGGGCTTTTTCGGGTTCTGGGTCGTTTCGGGAACCCGAAAATTTATAATGTTCGGGTACCAAAATGTCATAGATTTTTAGGTCCGACCAGGGTTGCCATCTGAGAGTCTCGCCAGGCCCCTTACCCTTCCGCCCCTCGCCCAGCTGTGCTGCGGAAGTCATCACTCCGAATAATGTTGTAAATGTTTTACTCGTCGGTAGTTGTTTATAAAAAAGTTATTAAAAAAAAGGTCAATCTACGTTTTTCAGTTACTCGCTCTAAAGAAGACGATAACTGTTTTAATATTGTACTATACGATTTGAACTTTTTTGGGAAGCTAGAGCAATTAGTTTACTACAGGATGAGAAAATGTTTTCTTTTTTCAAAAATAGCAACTGATCGGAATTGTAGAAAAAATACTAAAAGTTGCATTTTTCAACTTCTTTATGTGGGCCTATATTGAAAATTTAGGCCCATTTTTAGGCCAAATTTAGATCATTTATTTAAACATTGAAAAACGATCTTTGTCAGATCTGTGTCAATCGAACATATTCTGAAAATTTCGTCAAAATCGGTCGACGTTGCAATGAGCTACAAATGTCTAAAGATGGTGAAAATTGCAGATTTTCACGATTTTCGGCCTACATCTAACAATAAGTATTCTTACATCTTTCAATGCCTGTCGTTTTTTCTTACATCAACCGATTCTGACGAAATTTTCAGAATATGTTCAATTGACACAGATCTGACAAAGATCGTTTTTCAATGTTTAAATAAATGACTATATGTATAATAATATCATATTGAGATTGCTTTCAATGTGAATAAAAAATCCCACTTTGTTTCATGCCTCTATCGTAAACAGAACAAAAGTTATTGAACTTTGTCCAAGAAACAGGCATTTCGGCGCACTGTGCGTTGTGTGGAACAAAAGAACACCCGTTATTTCCCTACCCGCTCCCACAGGCGGAAGAGTGGGGGAAGCAAAGGCGGGCTCCGCAGCACAGATGGGCGAGGAGCGGAAGGGTAAGGGGCCTGGTGGGATTCGCAAATGACAACCCTGGTCCCAACTCGAATCACCGAAAGTCGAACCGAGGCTCGGATACCCGCCAACCCCTATTGTTTACATGTGTCCGTGTACGTGTAAACAAAGCATGTAATATCCGATTACTGTACCAGAGTCGCCAGATGAGGGGAAGGACCATGAACTGAGGAGAAAAAGATTCCCCTCTCTGTCAGTACCGGGACGAAACGCGTCACTTGACGGGACCGCGCGGAAGCGTGGGGAGTAACGTCGTAGAGGGGGAAGGTAGAGTGGGGATACAAGTCTTAATATGGCGACTTTGTACAGTACACGTGTATTGTGCAATATTATGTGACATGCAGATATTCTTCTGGTCCAAGTAGATGCATAGGCCAAACAGGATATGGAAACACGCACTCAAAGCGATAGTACAGCGGCGAAATATTACATCACAGAGGCATGTAATTAAATCGCAAATCATTGGGGATGAACTGCGAAAGAAACATCATTCGCGAACCATGCAAGAGGCAGATCCATGCAATAGAAAGAGGCGCCGGTGTCAACAAATGTAAATGTATTGCCATATCAGGTATGTACGATATCTGTGTCATAAACGGCGATAGGCAAAACTATAGAATCGTATTGCTTCTCCAATAAGCTATTAGCGTAAGTTTGAAAACGACGCAACAATCTGTCACGGTATACGATCGAGATCACAGTATACAGGGTGTCCCAAAAATGTCGGAGAACCTTGAAAGGGGTGGTTCCCGAGGTCCTTTGAAGCAATTGTTTCGCTTGCGAAAATGTTCTGCGTGGCTTACAACGAGAGTGCAAGGCCTTTACGACATGTACCACTGTTGTAATTAAAAATATGTAAGTACAATGTCATTAAATTTATCGTATACCATATTTTCTCTTCCTATATTTACTTTATTTCTTGTGTTTCCAGGCATGAGAGGGTAAGTTATTGTTTTGGTAATTATACAGAAAAGTACTGCCCATTCCGATTTTGATAAAATTTAAATATGTTATAGATATTGACATTTTGAACAACTTTTTCCTTTTCCAATATAGGGGGCTCGCTTTTAGTTTTCGAGATATTTGCAAAAAACTATCGCGAATACTGTATTGAATTTTTCGTATTCCTGCACGCTCCGCTGCAACGTAAACCTGTTTCGGTGCGGCGTTTGTTTACACTTTGACTCTGTAGAGATGAGAGAGAAAACAGGGTCTCACTCTGGTCATGTATATATAGGGTGAGCTTTCAATTTTGAAAGAATACTTCTGGATTTCCGTATGCATGGTCGGGCCGGCCGTACGGCCGGCACTCTTCGCCCCCACCACCTAACCCTGACTAATTCTGATCTCATGATTTTTCCATTACTGGTTGAAATTCTGTATGACGGCTATATAGAATGAAAAGATTATGCGATCAGAATTAGTTAGGGTTGGGTAGTGGGGGCGGAGAGGGCCAACCGTATGGCCGGCCCGACTACGCATACGGAAATCCAGAAGTATTCTTTCAAAACTGAAAGCTCACCCCATATATACATGACCAGAGTGAGACCCTGTTTTTTCTCTCATCTCTACAGCGTCAAAATGTAAACAAACGTCGCACCGAAACAGGCTTACGTTGCAGCGCAGCGTGCAGGAATACGAAAAATTCAATAAAATATTCGCGATAGTTTTTTGCAAATATCTCGAAAACTAAAAGCGAGCCCCCTATATTGGAAACGGAGATAGCTGTTCAGAATGTGTTGCTGCATAACATATTTAAATTTCATCAAAATCGGAGTGGGCAGTACTTTTCTGTATAATTATCATTGTTTTATTCATTTCGGTTAATTCATTTATAATTTATTAAAACTTTTGTTCTTTAATTTGTAATAAATGCGCAACCTCTTATAAACAAGTCAATGTTACACAGCGAATAAATAATATAAATAAATAAGAAAAGAAATATTTTGCCTTGCACATTAAAGAAAAACCACCACGAACCAATCAGCGCGTGGCTACGACGAACGGATGCCGGTTTAGCCGTGTTTTTCGTTAATAACTCCTCAACAAAGTCGTAGCGGACATTTTCGCCAAGAAAAAATTGCTTGAAATTGCCACAGGTCCAGCCCCTTTCAAGGTCTCCCGATATTCTTGGGACACCTTGCATGATTCAAGCACGATATTTGTAATAGCTCGATGGAATTTCGAATGTTGCTAGTTTCCCGCCGCTGAGAGGAACGCCATTTTCATTTGCAAATTACGATCTCGGAGTTTGAACGACTGGCAAGAGAGACGGCAAAGAAACAGAGAAAGACCAGAAATTGATAAAACAGGACAGATTGCGTTCGGAAATAAAGTCAGAATAGAGAGAAAGGAAGAGATGACTTGACCAAACGCGCAGATGATTGCAAATACACAAGTTTGTCCTCTGTGTTGCATGTATGTGTATCCTCGTGTCTGTATATGGGTGTGGTTCTGTGTATGTTTTGTTGATTGTAGACGCTGGTGGGAGAGAGTAGACAGAAAGAAAAGGAGAACGAAAGGAAGAAAGACAGAACGAAAGTAAAAGACGACCAAACGGAAACAGAATACAGAAGAGAAGAAGAAACTCAGGTAGAACAACCCTTTCTTCGACGAGTGTGTCGGTCAACGTTTATTTAAATGCATATCCTGTGTCTGTATATTGGCGTTCGATTAGACGCTATCGAATGGTACAGTCGATCGGGTACACGGACCCCGGAGAAAAGCGCGCGTTACGCGATATTTCTCCGCGATCATTCCGTTATGTAACATAAGAATACTCGATATATCGTGTTCGTTTTAAGAACGAACGAAATCGATACCTTCCATTTCGTCCGATACGCTATAGCACGATACGCAAAACGACTTTTTTTCCGGTTCGCACATATCGATCTTCTAATTCTCAGTTAAGCGCGGAAACGAATCTGCGAACGTATACATGTCTATATAATATATATATATTTATATTATGTTTGTATCGATACACCTGTACACGCATCTCTCGGAAGAAGAACATACATCTGTCGTACTACATGTCACGTGTGGATATCGTGAAGTCATTGGTTACGTAAAAGACAAGAGAGAAATAGAGAGAGATAGAGAGAGAGAGAGAGAGAGAGAGAGAGAGAGACAGAGAGATCAATGATGTTTGACAAGTCAACTGCGATCGCACGTTTGTAAAAAAGAAGTGGAAAATCAAAAGTCGATTATGCTCTACCCCGAGGAGAATAAAGATTACAAATGCATTCAAATGTATATAATGTGTGCCAGAGAGAGAGAGAAAGAGAGAGAGAGAGACTTCTCTTTTTTCGTCGGAAGGAACAAAATAAGAAACTGATAATTATGTGGTCGAATGGAGTGGTTGAATGGTTGAATGGTATGGTATGCGCACCTCTTCTTTTCTCTTAAGCTTCCGCACCTGAGCAAGTGGCCAGTATCAACTCTGCGACCTCCGCTGCCGCCTATTCCGCCCTTAGCCGTTGTCTGCCATGGGGAATCCTCGTAGCGATACGCCTTTCTGATAAGGGGAGCACAACTACAAGACAACTTATTGCCCATTCTACTCTTCTTGTTCTCTGTTATTCCACCTGTGAGCTCTTTTCTCCCCCTTTACGCTACCCCTCGCCAATCCGTTTGCATTTATTACTTTTTCTCGGGATCACGGCCACGTTTCCAACGAACACATACACACACACACGGTCTTCCTTGTACCGAATTTTCCTCCCCTTTCCTTGTTCACCCTCCGATTCGAAATCCTGATCGTCTTGTCCCTCTCTCCCCTTATTTTCCTTCACTTCTCTTCCATATTTCTCTCTTTTACACCGTTTTCCTTTCTTTCTCTCGGAAATGAAGATACTACGTGTGGAGACGTTCACGCGGGATTGGCTTGTCTATCGACCTTTGGCACCGTTTCTCATCGACGACTGATTCAGTCCTTTCCTATTTTCTCTCTCATAGAATTATATCTTCGCCTCTCGTTTCGTGTATCACTTTGTTCCTCGTATGTTTGCTTCTCCTCAGGTTTTCCTTTCTCGTCTCTTTCGTCCGTTTTATTATATGGGAAGCGCTGCGTATACCGTGTATACTGTGTAACAGGGACAATCTCCCGTCATTCAAGTGGGGATACAGGAGGAGATATCTTTATTGTCACATCATTGCAGATGTTCGAAAGGTCATCAGCTAGTCCCTGACATGATCACTGAAAATAGAACAATTTCATTAGGTTAATTCGCAGTCCTCGTTCCCTTGGGTGTGTATGTTTTCAAGCGACGCGTTAATGCTAGTCTCTATCTGGTAGTTCGGCTAAACGTATACGCCGACACGAAGCTAACAGCCGCGCAGCTTGTTTTCCTGACGTGAAGGACGATTCGAGCTTTTACCGACAACGAATCACTAATTTACGATAATAAATGCACAACGGTAACTGCGCGTTTCGACGAAGATTGAACGATCGTCTCTTCGAGAGCAACCGCAAGAACCCTTATGCTCGACACGCGGTCAAGTGGGTCCATGCGTACGACAGCGTTGTTGGCGATCGTTGCGTAAAATCTTGAAATCGTTCCGCTCGAGACGGAGGTCCGAGGTCAATAAAAAAAAGGCGATCCGAACGGCGACGCAATATTGCAGACGTTAGCGAGATGAATGAAGCGGATCAGGGCATTGCGTGGATGTGTCACGGATAATAATAGGGGTGGTGTCGCGGGAGGGTTACTGAACCGGTGTGTGTGCGTGTGTGACGACTCTTCGTCAACGCAACGCGTAATTCCCTGTACACACGAAACTGTGCAACATCCCTCGAAAGAATTTCTATCGGACGATCCTCGCCGCCTATCGATTCGCATCGAATACGACGCGGTTCGTACGCCGAGATAACCGCTGTTCCGCCATGAATAATGAAATTGATCTGCACGGTCGAGAACACTGGCGAATAGTCGAACATACAACACCATGAACACCGATCTCGAGTTACATCTCGAGATCCTTGTCGTCGGTACACGCCTACTCGCGAGCGATACAACTGTTAACGTGTCCTGCAGAGTCAACGTATCGTCAGACAGGAGCTAAACGAAACTTTCTTGGCCAGCTTGGCCATTCGAGTACCGAAGACGCGTGCGACAAGAACTTTCTAAACACTATATCGATTTCGAGGCTGATGCAGGTAGCACTTGACATCCGCGTCTAAACATGAATGGCGGGTGTATAAGCCGGCCACACCACTGACTCCCGGCAGTCGACCAGTCACGAAATTCGACGGGGAAAGGTGACAGTCCCAGGCAGAGCATCCACTCGATACGATGACACGAAGATGTTCGAACAGCTCGGGAAAAATCATTGACACCTGTTTTACGCGAATAACGTTGCACGATCGACGAGCACCGAAAGTTCTCTGCGTGGTACGTGCCCGACCGAAACGACAGACACCGCCTAGTTAGGTGGTAGCTCGCCGCCCTGGCTTTCGGGTAAACACTGCGCCAGAGCCAGGATGCACCACCCGCTTGTCCACCGCTCAATCAACGCCCCTTGCGTTCTACCCACCTTTCAGCCGAAGAAGAAACCCTCAAACGATACCCACCCTCGATCAAAATTCTTACGCCTCGGACCCGTCACACCTTCCCGTTACTATACGCCGCCACTTCACTCCTTTCTTGCGCGTTCTCTTTCATTCTTTTGCCCTTTCACGTATACACACCCCCGCTGCTCGTCCTCTCTTCTTTTCTCCGTTTCTCTATCTCTTTCTCCCACTCCGCCCTCCGGGCTCTGTATACACGCCCCCCCCCGTGACACGGACACACAGGCGTACCCCTCTCGCATATACGTGCACGCACCGACGAAAAAAAATCCTTCGTCTTCCGATTCTCGTCCGTTCTCGTCGACGTGTTCCCAGCGTTTACTTTTTCTCTCGGTTATTTGTTTCCGACGAATAACCGTAGGAGCCGGAACGTAAAACTCACCATCAGCGGGGACGCATCCTTCCGAGAGGGTGTGCGAGAGACTTCTTAGCTCCGCGGGGCGTAACAACAAACACGACGAAAGACAACCGGGGGCCGCGGGATGAAAGAGCGAGAAAACAGAGGGCAAGGAGTGGTGAGAAACGGGTATAGGACACGTAGAAGGGAGAGATGGCCGGAGAGGAAAGAGAGTGGAAAAAGAAAGCGAAACTGTGTGCGAACAAGTAAGAGATAGCAAGATAAACGTGCAGGCGGAGAGGGGTTAGCGACGGTGCCAAAGAAGGGATGGGCAACCGTGGTCGTAGTAGAGGGGTGGGATCATGGTATCCACCCTTCCGAAAAGTAAATAATTCGCGGCCGAGGATTATCTATCGATGCGCCGTTGAGGATTAACCGAGGACCAAACACTTGACCGACCGGGCTGCCCTAAATTGGGAATACTACACGCCGAATATTTCCGGTATTTCGCGCGAAATCCTCGCGGACGACGTAGCCATGGATACTGCAGGATCGAGCAAAAGAGGCGACTGCCCCGTTACCCACCTCCCCTTCTTCTACGAATGCGCGCCCCTCGACCGAAAATGTCAATATCCTCTCTTGCTGCGCCCGCGATGCGCTCCATGTTACTCTGAACAGCCTTCTATGCGTTTTCTATTCCTCCCTCTCTCTCTTTCTCCATCTCTCTCTCTCTCACTCTCTCTCTCACACTCTCTACTACTACTACTACCCTCTTTCGCTCGCTCCTGCTCGCCACTCTTATCATTTTTTTTCCTCCGCTGTTCTCTCGATTTTTCCATCATTTGCCACATCTTAACCCCCTGTATATTTCAACCCTTTCCGTCTTCCTCTCCCTCATCCTACCCTGCCTACCCCCCGGCACCCTCCGACTCCCTACCGCCTCTATACTCCCTTTCCTCTCTTCACCCCGGTTTTCTAGCTATCTATCCTCCTGCTCCTTCTCTCTTAGTCTTACTTGAGATATTCTCTCCGTTTTATCCCTCTCTCGATCCGTTATTTATTGCCGACGTTCGTTCCCGGTTTACAGTTTCGATTCGGGCCGAGCAAACAGGAATGGCACACCCCGGACGATCGGGCTCGTTTCTAATGTAATTTAACAGAGTTTACACGGTCGTTTCTTCCCCGATCCCGCGCGATATCGTCCACTATTCTCCATTTCGAACGATGCTCGGCTCACTGTTCATCACTGTACCATTCTTATTTTACCGCACCATGATACTCCACTGTTCGGATCTCTCGCTGGACTCACCGTGAAACGAGTACGGGGTGATCACTGTCACCGTCGTTGTCGCCGTCGCCGTCGTCGTCGTCGCCGTCGCCGTCGCCGTCGTCGTCGTCGTAGTCGCCGTCGCCGTCGCCGTCGTCGTCGTAGTCGCCGTCACGCCTCTATACCGAGGCGTAACCATAGTGATTACCGATCGATGAAAGGCATGCGCGTTTCTACGCTCGCGTACCAAACCAAAGAACCGCCCTCGACTTCGCTACCTCGCGCGCGTGCTACTCCTAATAAACAGTGAACACCCATAACCCTAACCGAGCCCTCGGACCATCTCGGACACGGAAACGACTCCGATAATATAATTAAACGATACTTTAATTCTTTAAATATGCTATTTTTCATCCCTGTTTACGGTTTTTACCCATCCCGCTTCTTCAGATTCGAGGGATACCGTTCCTCGGGTCAACGAACTGCAACTCTCATAACTAGACAGCGGATTTTATGCGTTCATGACAAAAATGAACAAGTGTAATTGAAAACAGTAAAAATATTAGAAGAATTTAAAAATACTACTTATACTATTTTCTAGTAAACCTACCGAGCCTTAAAAGTCACTGGTACACACATGTTCCCTTTTAAAAATGACAAGACTGATTTTATTTAGACTTTGTGCGGCCCCAATTGTAATACGTGCTCTACTAAAGAGAGATATCTATACAACTATTCGTTATGAAATCATTTTTATTATTTCAATAATTGTAAAATCAAAAATCTGGAACCGGTCATTTTGACCGGTGGTGGTAGGTTCAGTGTTAAGAAAGAAAATAAATTTCTATTTCACTCCAGTTTGTTGCAAATCGGGTAGAAAATGTTTATTTTACATAAAAGATCCGCTGTCTACTCGTAACTTAGTAATTGAAGTACCTTCTATTTCTATGTTAATTAGGAGAGACGAATTATAAAATATATTCGAAGTAATATTGTTGGTAAGCTTTGTAGATGCGCCTGTGAGTATTTGAATTTGTACTGCTTTAATCCTCTGTAAATTGTCTTCGGTGAATTTCTATTTTGCTGGGAGTAGTTTTATGCGATATGGCAATAATGACATTATGTATGAAAAGTACCCACTTTTAGGAAAAATGTCAACGAAAACAGGGATACTTTTAAAAAATTAGAAGCCATTGTATGTAGCGTTTATGTAGTAAATGGAATTCTTGAATTAAATAGATCATTGTGTGGACAGTATGTAACACGTGTGTGAAGGGAATAAAAAGAAATTTAAATTCATGAATTGTTTGTTGCGTTGTCCCGCGCCTGAAAGCTCCATCTACCAGCTAAACACTGTAATAAAACTTGTGAATACAGTCGATAAATAAAAAATGGCTACATTTTGTTACAAATATTCTCTTCGTTAACAATTTTCTGTTCTTCCTTTTCTACTAGTGTAAAATACATTAGTAAAAAAACGGCATATTATTCCTGTTTTTCTAATTTCATTAATGTACAATTTCGTATCTTAAATTTGTACAATAATAATACCAAATAATAATAAAAAATCTACGGAATATATAAAGTCGCATAAATAAGTACATATGTATAAATGATAAAATTATACAGTTTATTAAGAAAACAAATACGTCGCAAAATGCTAACGCTCAATTGATGTTATAAATAGGTAAATACACGTTGAAGGAATAGTCAGGAATAGTCATGTCAAATTTTCATGCGGTGGAGCATCGCTTAAAATAGGTTTATCAAATTATACGTTAACAAGTCTAAATGAGAATTTTAATTGTGGAAAATTTCTTTCGGCACCTGAAACATTAAATTGGAACGTAAACAAACAGTTAAACATAACCTATTTTCCAAGCTCAATGCTTTCCAGTCTTCAATTGTAATTATTTCACTCGAAACGATGCTAAAGAGGGCTGTATGGCGTTTAAAATCAACATTCGGAAATGTTCATTCACGATCCTCTAGTAAGTTGTCGGTGAAACATAAGGAAAATGTTGAAGACAAAATGCAAGCATGGCAGATACACTCGTATGGTGGTTTAGAAGAATTAAAGTTGTCAAACGTCAGAATTCCAATAATCGCCAGACCGACAGATGTACTTGTGAAGATCGAAGCATCTAGTGTAAATCCAATAGACATTGCTATGACAAGTACATAATTTCTTGTTAATCATTGTTTTCCCACTATCCAAGCTTAAACACGCATGACGCGCTATTTATTTTCTGTACGGTGTTTGTTAGGAGGATATGGGGCAGCAGTTTTAAATTTCATGCGGAAAGCAAAGAACCTTACCAGCGGTGGACAATACGAGGGATTAGAACTACCGTTAACATTGGGCAGAGACTTTTCTGGTGTAATAGTTTCAAAAGGACATGGTGTGGGCAATAGATTAAAGTTAGGCGACCAAGTATGGGGTGTTGTACCAGTTGAACAACAAGGTTGTCATGCTGGTTACGTAGTTGTAGATGATTCTTTGGTAAATGATACATTTTTTATATATATGATCCATGGGAGTAACATACGACGTATGTAAATAATTTAAAACATTTTTCCTTAGGTCAGTTTACAGCCTATGAATATATCTCACATCGAAGCAGCTAGTATTTTATATGCAGGGCTTACAGCATGGTCTGCATTATGGATTACTGGTGGATTATCTTATAAAACTGTACTGTCCGCCAGAAAAAATAACAGAATTTTAATATTAGGTGGTTCAGGTGGTGTAGGAACTATGGCGATACAACTTGCAAAAGCTTGGAATATGCATGTACGTTTCATATATGGTGTTTATGTTACCCATTGATTAGAAGTATTATAAAAATATAAACGCAAAATTGCTTTAGGTCATAACTACTTGCAGCAGCGATGCAGTCAATCTAGTGCAAAAATTAGGAGCTGATATTGTAATAGATTATAAACTAAATGATGCAGACTCCAGAATAATTATGGAGGGACCGTATGTAACTTATTGATCAGGCAAACATATGAGATGTATTAAAGAAATGTGTTTATGATGATCTCTGACTGTAGGTACGACATAATTTTGGATTGCGCTAATCAAGGTCCCTATCAAATACGTTCAAAGGGTTATCCGCACTGTACATACATAACTTTAAATTCACCGTTACTAAAAAATATCGATCAACATGGACTGATTGCTGGAGCAGTAAAAAACATGGGAGAATTGATAAGGTACAACGTCCCAACTACCGAAAATAAAAGTTGCGTAAAATGGGGCTTTTTTGCACCTTCTCCAACAGGAATTAAAACTCTTCAAGAATTCGTTGAAAGCGGAGAGGTATATTTTGTTGCTATATAAAAGTTTCATTATTATATCAACTAGAATTATACCAATATGTAATGAATTTTAGGTTGTCCCTGTAGTTAAAAAGGTATATCCATTCCAAGAATTATCAGTGGCATATAATCGAGTGGTTCAAGGCCATTTGCGAGGCAAAATAGTTATCGATATGAGATAGTATTACAAATGCAGAAAATTGTAACAAGTAGCAGCTGTGTGGAAAAACAAAGACTAGTCAGTTCAATCAGAAGAGTATATCTTTCACTTTAATAAATTTCGATTATATTTGCTGCATAATATTTTGTACATTCTTCCCTGCAGTACGTTTAGAAATGTCACGTTTAAAGCCTATTCGTTTTCTAATCTGCTGCCACGATTTTTCGGCAATTTCTGTTGCCCTCTCCTTACCATCTTCCAACACTTCATTTAAATATATTGGTTCCTGGATCAATCTTGAAAATTCTTCTCTTATTGGAGACAGCTTTTCTACAACTAAGTCTGCTAACAGCAGTTTGTATCTATACACATAAACGAGAAAATATAAAAGTCTGTAGTAATTACACATCATACAATGCAGAAAATTGTTAATCTCCTTACTTTCCAGTATCCAATCCTTGCATTTCTGAACATATTTGATCTGGCGTTTTCCCAGTAAACATAGAATGAATAGTGATCAAATTAGCAACTCCAGGTCGTTCGACAGGATCATAAGTTACCTCTGATGTAAAATCGGTTACAGATTTCTTTATTCTTTCTGAGATAATTTCTGGCTCATCCAATATGTTTATTGTGCCCTTTGGACTCATACTCGATTTAGACATTTTTTTCAGAGGATCACGCAAAGACTTTATTCGTTGACTTGCGTCCTCTGTAACACAATGATATAAGCATTGTTATTTTACATATTTAGAAAGTGTGTATATATGTATATATACATATATATATACATGTTGTAAGAAGCTTACTATTTATTAAAGCATGTGGTACACAAAAAGTGGTGCCAAATTTGTTGTTAAACGAAGTAGCCAATTCTTGTGCTAATTCAATATGCTGAATTTGATCTTGTCCACATGGAACATGGGTTGCTCTACACCATACAATTCACGTAAGTATTACACATCAGTCTTCACAAAGTAATCTGTATAAAACATTTTTTGCAACAATATTTTTCTAACAAGTCAAACAAGCTAAAAAGACATGTACCATAAATATTAAATATGAAATACTCACTTATATAGTAATATATCAGCTGCTTGTAAAACAGGATAGATATATAAACCCAATGGGACATGTTTTACTGTTTGGCTTTTTTCTTTGAACTGAGGTAAATGCGCTAATCTTGCTAATGTTGTGATACATCCGAGAACCCAACTTAATTCTGCGTGCCTTGATACTGCAGATTGTTGAAATAATATGCTCTTCTTCGGATCTATGCCACATGCTAACAATGTTGCCGTCATTCTCATTGTATTGTCGTGTAACTCTTTGGGTTTCTGGAATATTTAATCTTAATAGAGTTTCTACATTTCATTTGATATACTCCAACGTACACCCCTCAAAGTCAAAATTACATATTTGTGTATATTTTTAAAGAAACATATTTCAAAACTTACGTGCGGTAAAGTAATAGCATGCATGTCTACTACACTCCAAATAACACTTTTTTCCGAATCTTGTAATTCTACCCACTTCTTAATAGCACCCAAATAATTTCCTACGTGAACGTCTCCAGTAGGTTGAATTCCAGAAAATATTCTCCTTGGGTGATCAGGAACCTGTACATTCGAGTTTATATTGTTTATACGTTTCGTATATTATCTGTATACGTTTAAACATATCAAAATTTAACCTTGTGACAGTATTGTTTGATGCATATACGTTTGCAAGTAACATAATGTGCTTGGTGCGCAACAGTATTTTTCGATAGGGTAAACATTTTGTATACGGAACTAAAAGACATAATTTTTACTTTGATTGAAGTTGTTACAAGATGCATAAAATCACATATTTCATCAAAGATTGAATGGAAAAATATATGTATTCGGAACTAAGGACATGTGCGCACTTCCTTCTATATATGTGCACTCAATTATGTATTTAATATTTGATATTATGTATTTAGTATTTAATAAATTATGAGTAACTTTTTCTTTCGCAAAAGTATTCTTCACGGTTATTAATGAAAAACACGGACCAATCAGAGCTCGGCTACAGCGGACGAATTCCGGTGCGGCGAAAGGTCCCGCTAAACGTGATGTTAGTATTGGCCGAGCCAAAACTCGTCCGCCGTAGCCGTGTTCTGATTGGCCCGTGTTTTTCGTTAATAATGAAGCCGCGAAGAACATTTTCGGAAAAGAAAAAGTTACTTCAAACGACATCAGGAATCACCTCTTTCAAGGAAGTACAATATTTTTTGGATACCCTTTATATATGTAGGTACATGTTTATACCTACATATTATAAGTGTTGGACAATATTCAGCTATTTCCGGATGCATCTACTTACAGACGCAAGCGCACTAGAAATACAACGTTTCGCCTCTATAAGAATGTTTTGTACACATGCTTATAGAGAGATAATCAGAGATAATACGAAAATTGGCATATCCAATTTCCCATTTGTGTGAGAATATTGTGTTTTGTATAAACAGTATCACGGTCAATCACGGTATCAATTGTGTAAATACAAAGTTGTAAAATCATTTTTGCTAAGAAACAAATTTTCCTGAAAATATTAGTGGTGTATTTTAATACGCTAATGTTAATATTCTGATTATAATCATAAAAATACAACATATCGTATTTATAGGAATAAAATATAAACCATTATTGAATTTCAAATTGATTCTATTCAGTTATCATAATATGTGAACATTTTTCCTTTAACTAACTATAATTGCTTTTTGGTTGTGTATAATATAATTGCTATAATTCCTGATGTCTGATCTGAATTAATCTGTTACGATTTTATGTAGTTTTCAATTATAAATGTTTTATAGTTAAAAAAAATATCCTTTATTTTCAAAAGGAATGAATTTTTTTAGACAGGAAAAACTATATTACTTATATTATACATTATCACTCTCTGACATTATTAGAAATTTGCATCCATAGAATGCACCTCATTTATGTTCCAATTGCATTAGCTTGAAAAAATGACTTTATGGAAGGGTAAAAAAAGATAAATGATGATACACATAGATCTTTGATACAAAAATACTAATATAGTATTGTTCATCTACAATTATCCATACATCATCTTACGTATCAATGCACAAATTCAAAAACAAAAGTAATAAAAATTTCATACTGGCAACCATATTAACACGATCATGACGGTTCAAAATTTTGAATACATGTAAATGTCTTATAAACAATAAATGACTTCCGTTAGCTGCAAATCCTTTGCTTGAGTGGAAGATCACTTTCAGAGTCACTCGACTCGTTGACAGCAATTGGGTCATCGTCAGAAGACAGATAGTTCTCTGTTTGATTAACTTCTACTTTTAACGTCTTCTTAGTCTGTAAAATAAATGTTTCATTGATAACAATGATGAAAGAGCCGATCAATTTAGTTACTGTACCTGTCTGCAGCTTTTAAAAGGCCGTTTGGGTGTATTCATTTTTGGAAGATACTTATCAGCTACACCTTCTACACGTCTAATATCAAAATCTTGATCTACTTTAGTTACAGTTTGTAATCTTTGTTCCTCTGATGTTACATACAAATCATCTGGTTGATGATAGCTATTGTGCACTTCATAAGCTTTTTTACTACAAAATAATGCAGCACATACTGTACATTTTATTAAGTCTTCTGGGACAGCTTCTCTCTCTTCCTGTTATAAACACAAAGCTAAACTCATAGAGAAGTATTCAATTACAGTAGAACTCCGTTTACCTGGATTGTCAAACATAACTCCTGTCTTTTTCGCCAGTTAAACAGGGTTCCACTGTATATCTATTTCTCATCATTAGAGTACAAATCTTTATGCAAAACAAAAATTTGGTGCATCAATTGCTAAAAATAAAGTACTTTCTTTCTTTCATATTTGTAAAAGTTCAAAAATAGTGCATTGAGGCAACTAAATTCTTGTAATGTTTTCCCTATCTTAAACTGAGTCTACTCAGTTTTGTCATAAATGCATAAATAAAAACTTTCTAACGATTTATATGCATTATTTTACTTGTGTATGAGCTCGCTCCAGATGTTGTTGTAAATTGAATTTTATAACATACTCTGCTCCACACAAATGACAGTAATATACACTAAGAGCATCGTTCATAGAATTCACTTTGATTTTATTGCTAGGTGGTGGTGTTGCAATTGGTTGAAAAAGATGGACCATTCTGTAAATTAAACTTTTGTATAATATGAATATAAACAAATGATATATTATGGTTATCGGTAACAAAAACTATAGACATATCATTTTACCTTTTATGTATAGAACGATAGTGATAATCTAATGCTTTCTCGTTATAAAATAATACATCACAGTCTTCGCATTTTTTGTGTTGCTCTTTCCTCTCACTTTCAGATGAATCGTGCGATGCTTGATGACTATCTCTATGTGTCTATTAAAAAATATAAATTACTTTAGTGAATTCAAAAATGAATAGAATTACAGTCATTGAGAAAACATACTTTTAGAGGAAACTGCATTCCACAGTAATGACAATAAAATTTTGCTGGTGAATTCGAATGGACTTTAAATCTATGCCTTATTGTGGCTGTGATTGATTCGAATGCTTGTCCACACATATCACATTGAGTATCAGCATTTTTATTAGATTTCACAGGTCTGCCACGTGTATCTATTTCTTTGTTGGCATGCTTTCTGTATAAAGTATTTAACACTTAATATGGAATAAAATTGTTTATTTCTCAAATATTGTTACATTTATGAATTAATCATTTAAAACTTAATAATTGTGTAAAAACTTCAGGTATTATAAAAATAAAAATTTCAATGCCATAACATATATATATATATTTTTTAATGACAATACGAATAAAACAGACATTGTTAATTAATTTTTATAAATAATATAAACTAACAGTAGTACAAGGGTTTAAATATTGAATAAAACTATATAAGAAATACAATAAATCATCTTAGTCATATCATGTTACAATTATAGAATCTACATCAGAAGATAGTCTACTTCAAATGCAGTGGTAGGACTAAATATATTGAAAACAATATAGAATTGTAACGTATAAACCCTGTATGAATAATTAGAATGTATTTTAAATTAGTTTTACATGGATGGATTATAGTATGGTTACGATTGGTTTACGATAGACTAAACATAAATACAATCAAGTGGGTATAAAGTCTTCATAAATTTCATATATAATATTATTACTAAAAACAGAGTTTCTTCGTTAATAAAATTACCCTAAACATTACTATTTAATACCATGTTTATTATTAGCATTGAAAAACTATCAAGACTGCATTGATACTTAAACAATTATAATTATAATTCTGTTAATTATTTCAATATATAATTTGAAACCTCGAAAACAATTTGAAATTAACAGTTTTATAAATTCTTCTTTACTTATCTTCTAAAAAGTATTTGCCTTTGTAAGAACTCTGTGGTAATTCTATTTGAATATAAAAATGGAATGAGAGAACAGCGCGAATAATTGAACTCCATCGGTAATGTAGTTCAACGTTTTTAAAAACATTTTTTTCGATTGCATGTCAATATCTTAAATTAAATACAGAAATGAAACGCGAAATATAGATTTTATAAAATGTATGAGCAGTTTATAGTCGATTAATTGCTTACAAATAAAATGAAAAATAATAGTTTCTGCTGGTACCTAAAATGTGCCTGTAAGGCTTCCTTGGATTCCAATTTTGAGTCGCACAAAACACACTTGTGTTGCCTTTTAGCACTCATTTAAATGCAAATTCCACAGAAAAACCATCAGAAATTTTGCTGGACGTTTCTACGTCAGAGAATACACAAATTTCTCGCGCAACGTAAACCAATCCCGATTAATGTAATTAAAATCAACGACGACCTCCGCTGATACGATTGGTATTTTTTCAACACATTATTGTTTTTCACTTAACATGTTACTCATTCATATGTAAACGTTAAAAATCTTTAGAACTCACGTCCGCGTAGAAAAATCAGTTTTCGGCCATTTTATTGTATTGAAAGTCGCGCCACCTATCATCTGCCAATACAAAAAAAGAGTGAAAGAATTTTGTATAAGTATACATGCTCATAGGTAAATACTATGATTGTTTTATATTTTTAAATTGCATAACGAAGTTTGTAAACAGATTTAGTTGAAACATTGTAGATAATGAAACATGCTACCTGCAGAAATGGAAACTTGTTACGTAAAATATATATGTTTTTTCTATTTCCTCTTTAAAAACCTATATGTTTAGTCACACATGAGCTACATTTATATGTATCAGAGAGTATATCTCTGTATGTATATGTATATTTACATATGTACTTATGTATCTCATTTACGGAATAATACCTGTGCGAATGTAAAGATAATTAAATTTTGTGTGTGGGTTTTAAGCATTTATAGCATCTCAAATACATCGAAATAAACATATTTTAATTTAATATAGTTCAGAACGTTTAGCATTATTACTATAACAAAAAATCTTTATAAAAGTTAACTTATACTAGAAATGATATGTACTTTCTTCAGTTGTAATATAAAAAATAATAAAATATATAAATCATAAAGGTAATCTAATATTGATTTATTATTAATCATAAAATAATTAAATTTTTAAAACATACAAGGTATTTAAAATTTCGAACAAACTTAAAGAGATGAACACATGTAAATTATTTGAGATACGTTAAACAGAATTATAATTTGCAATCAGATCATTCAATTTGACTGATAAAGTATCTTTTAATTTACAAATTAATCTCTCACGCATGATATTATTGCACAGTTAGTTATGCGTTCTTTATGTTGTAGTTGTAAATAATTCTTTGAACACCTCGTTAAGGATTATAATCTGTAAATATAACTAAGTAAGTACGTTTTCATTTCTTCATTTCCTTTATTAGGAAAAAGAGATATTATTCTCAAAATATATTCTTTAGAAGTCTATCACTTAAGTATTAATACAACTTTCTAATTATACTGAAGACAATTGCATTGTTTCATTATTATTAACTATTCAAAAAATGTAGTAGAAAATATGTACAGTGATATTGTTAGATGCGCACAAGTGGAATCACTAAATAGACACATTGTTGTTTAGTGCAGCTCCTGGTATAGTGTAGCCATTGGTTGTCCATCTGTTACACCTTGTGTCGCCAGTTCGGCTAACGTTCTTTCAAGGTAACTTGTATCAGGATAACCATGGCCAGATGTTGATGGTCCCAATTCAGTCTTATGATGAATTTCGTTCCATGTTACTACATCTTCTCGACCAGTGGTCACTGACCGTCCGATTGTGAATATCAATTTTCGCTCGAAAGCTATTTGTAGTAGTCTTAGAACTCTTCGACCTAGATTATTGTCTGGAAGGTAACATACACGTGGAAAACCTACTGCATAGTATGCCTGTCCAGGATTGGGATGTTCCCTTCCTTGAATTCCTGATGGAATGCTGCAATGATATTTTCTCTGTATAACATGTAGACTGACTTACGCCTCGTAAACGTAAACATAAGATTTTTGAGGGCGATTGCGGGCTAGATTGATCTTTTACCTAGCGCTTTGGACTACTGAAAAACCCCGTCTTTGCATTATCGAGAAATGAGAAGGCGCATTCCGGACCCTTGCAATCCTGGAAACGAGAGTCTACCCCCTTAAGAATGTTAAAAATAGCATGTACTTACTCATAAGTAATTTGAATTGTATTTATATTTGGGAATCCGGGTAAAGCGCGTGGTATTCTTGTCCAATTCATAGTACCAGGAGGTTGGTTTCCTCTCTTTTCTCCATAAATTAATCGGCAGACCGGACATTGTATGTACATTGGTGGTTGCTGACAGCTAAGCATCGCATTTAAACATGCTAAATGTAATCTGTGTTTACAACGTGTCAACTCTACAGTCAACGGTTCGGGAATACCAAGACATACTGGACAAGAATCAGAGTCGTTGCTTTCCACTACTTTTACATATTGAGAAATAACATCTGATTCTGAATCTATATTCATGTAAAATAAAACTGTATGTAATATACGTATGATATCATGTAAAAAGGAAATATAAAGATCAATTACCTAGAATAGAATCTTTAAACGCATCATCACTTCCGACACTGCTATCTAATAAATCTACTGGATTCTCATGACTCAAGTAAGTAGAAACTGTATCAACGCTAGGTCTTCGACCACTTTTTGTGCTGCTAGAATCTACATCGAGCACATTATCCCATGTTTTCCTTTTCTGACCAGATTCAATGGTTGTAACTGAGCTACTGTTTTCTATACCATGTCTGTTACTAAATATGTTGAAATTGCTCAATATAACACGTGCTATATTTGATGGGCCAGTATCACCATTTTTACCCTATTCAAATGCAATTTGTGTATTTATAAAAGTGCTTTCATGTACATATAAATAAAATGCTGTTGTTTACCTTTTTATTACTCTTTTTTGTGTTTCCTGTGGATGATTTTTTATGCGTTACTTTTGCTGTAGTACTCTTTATAGTGACACACACAGATTTCTTTTCTGAAATCACCTGTAGCTCTTCCAAAGCAACTTTAACTAAGGGATAAGGTGCTTGCTGGATACGTCGTATTGGTCTCACATATCCAGTACAGCAACGCACTTGAGTTAAATTGCAAAAGTTTATAATATACGGGAAGCCTAAATAAGTCTTAGAAATATCGATAGTTTTGTCGCCCTACAATAAAAGAATATAATCAATGTATTCGTACTTAAAATTGTCATATATCATTTAACTTATATAACTCTAGAACAGGTATGTCAGCAGTGTTTGACGAGCAAGTATGTGAAAAGCAGCCAAAACAAACAAGCCACACCTCCAAGGATAACAGTCTCATGGCAGAGTAATCTGTGAATTTAAGGATCACAGGCCTTTTACAATTAGCAGCAAGAGTTACATGTATATGATGTAATGTAAAACATAACATATAATGAATTTTAGAAACAAAGTTAATCAACGAGCATAACAGTAAAGTACATTAAACACAAAACTGACTCGAGACACAATTAGGTACACAGTATACATATACTCGACTCTGCTCACGAGCTATAAAAAGTGCTCTTACTCGTATGGGATCCAGTTGGACGTGCCTACTCTAGAAGCTAGTTTTATATTCACCCTTGCCCATGCTTCTTCTACAAGACATTGTACTTCCATATCATATGTATGCCAATCGTCTGTATCACCAGCCCATTCCCATTTAGCTCCTTTTCCAGCTGGGGAATTCGGGAGATAAAACTTCCTTCTAACATTGTGCGATTCATTCCCATCTTCGCTACATTGCATTTTAGTCTTCAAATTTATATAATACCTATTTCAAAAATAAGTTATATGAGTAAAGGTTTATCCCTCGTTTAGAGATCTTTTTAAATGATCTTAATGATCGATGCTGCTACTATGACTTTGATTAACCCTTAGCACTTGAACGGCGACTCACAAAGAGTCACCACTGAAAATTGCTGTACTATTATTTAAAGTATTGTTTACTGTATTACATATGTTGATATCTAATCAACTATTAAACATTTAAGTATTGTATGAGGTATTATATCAATTTTATATTCATACAAAGAACAAAATTATAGAATAGAATGGAATTATTCTAGGTTGTGGAAGAAATGTTTCATTTTTGTCAATATTGAAAGTCAATATTGATTTTGATATACAGTACTCTCTTTCTCTCTCTCTCTTTCTCTCAACACAGCTATACAGGAACATATATCAGGGATATTTTCTAAATCTTTGTAAACAATATTTAAATTGTAATACAATACAATTTATTATTTTTAATAAAAATGCGAATATATATTATTATCTAGAAAAATATTAAGAAACACATTCTTAGGATACGCAATAATTTTCTCTGCACAATACATCATAAAAATGTTTAGATAAATTACTAATCATTCGAATTTTTGTATTTATTTTCTTTTAATATAATGCAACACAAAATTTGTTATATTTACATGTTGTATATTGAACATCAAAAAATGTACAGATATTGACATAAAAGTGTTCATACATTTTTATACTGATATGACATATAAATGTTTATCGGAGCGCATAAAATGCATTTTCGAAAAATGACCGGGGCATTATGAAAATTGAAAAGAATAATATTTTATGTCAAACCTATCCAAATTAGGGTCTGCGTCGTTAAGAAAGACCCGTGTAAGTTTTTTGCAATATGCTCTTTCTAGATGTTGGGATACTGCGGGACTATAAGGTCTCCAACGTCCGTGACGATTTTCCCACTCCCACACAACCACAGCATGACCATGTTCCTGTCCTTGGGCGTTCATTTTCTCGCTTATTGTTAGGAATTTCACACGCATGTGCAACACACACTTGCGAAGCGGGAACGTGGGAACATTTTCGAGTCCCACGGTCACCTTGATTTTCCTTCTTACGCGTATCACTGCATTTACGTAAATGTTATTGGAATGCACTTTAACGTCCAATCATTCTATTTTCATTTAATAAACAATACAAAGTTTCTATATCGTGTAGAAACAAACTTGAGAAAGAACCGACAGAGAAATCATGTCAATGGCAACGTCACTCTAAATCGTGTGTATTTGCGAGAATGAATAGATGTGAAGTTTACCCGAGATACTAAACTTCGACTAATCGAAACGTCGATAATCGAATTTCAAACAATCATTTCAAACACTACGAGTTCGCAATTAAAAAATAAAAAAAATTTAATATGTAACGGAAAGTAATATTTCTTTCATACCATTGCAAATGGTATTATTATTTTCATTGTTAGTGTAAACTATTTTCCAATACTTTCGATAGAAGTAATTGAAAAAATGCGTAATGCAGTTAATTCTTCTATCAAGTACATTTATTTCGTTATTATATTCATAATGTTTACCACAGTATTCATGTAATTCTGTATTTACAGTGTACTTGTTAGTATGAATGTCGGTATAACCTATATGAGAATCTATGTATATACTATTACTATATACATGTATTTACGACACCAACCGTGTGTTCGAACGTAAGAATTTGCACGTACAGATATTTACATCCGTTATTGTTTGTATTATTAAAGTACGTTTCTTTTACGACAGAAATATTAGTTTCTTTATTGGATTATCGAATATATATATAATGTGCTTTTCAAATAATAAATAATTCAATCTCATTATAACGTTCTGCATTGAAGTCGCGAGATTTGACTGAATCATGTTCCAGACTTCTGTTCTCGATACACTAATTTCGAACAAATTATAAAAAATTAATCTTGTACGTTACGAATTAAGCATCGGGGGAAAAAATATGTGTTCATCCGGCACAATTGTATTCGCCGACTGTGTTGACATGTAGGTTAGTTTGTATGAGAAAAAACATTTCTAACGAATATTCAGGAAACATGGATGTGGAAAAAATTGCTGTATTTGCTAGCGTAGGATTTGCAATAGCCGTTGCTGCATTTGTTTTATGGGGTCCACCCCCGAAGCCTAGAAAAAAAGGTATAACAACAGTTTCTATATAGTTTGAACAATTTGTATTTGATTTATGTCCTTAGAAGAGACATTTTATAATATCGTAATCTTTTCACAGGAAAAATTATTGGAATTAATAACTTGGGATACACTTGCTTCCTAAATTCTCTTTTACAAGCTCTGGCTGCATGTCCAATTTTTATTGGATGGTTGAGACAACGATGCGAGAAAAATGGCAAAGTTAATTTTATTTCAACTTTGCTTTCTGTCTTCAGAAGTACGTAATTCTGTTTAGTCAATTACCTGTCGTTTTAACAATTTATTAACCACTGACAAAATTATACAGTATTGTATGGTTGCATGCTGAAAAATATAAAGCAAACATGTTCGCGAATATTATGTAAATGTTGCATATATTTTAATCGATATGGAACTATAATATAATGTTTTTAGAACAGTTACACAAGTTATTTTTATCTCCGAGTCACGAGGTAGATACTGTTGTTCGATATAATACAATTTTTGTCAAATGTTTTTCAAGACTATATTATGCATGTAAATTTTACTAATATGCAATATTCGCATGATAATCATTATTACCATAATGATCTGCAACACTTAATCTCTTTCGTATAGTTGAGCTTTAAGCTAAAGCTAGGATAAAAAAGAGATACAATTATAATTTTGTTTTTTATTGTTAGAAATCAATGGCTATACAGAGGACCTTTATGGTGACGTAACACCGATTGAAATAATTTCATCCCTTGGTAATCTATGGAGTTTTGCACCAGGTTATCAAGATGCGCATGAACTGTTTCATGTTGTACTTAACGCGATACAAGCAGAAATTCAACCTATGAACAGGGTAAGCTTAATAACTGGCAGTTATTAAATTAAGATTGTGAATATTATGAACAAACCGAAAAAATCATTTCAGAAAGGTTGTTTGTCCGATGCTTTGTTACAAAGTCCAACAGTACTGATCGATACAAAAAAGTTTGGAGACTCTGCAAACCTCAGAAGTGTATCTTGTAATGATATTGTATCAGCTAACAAAAATTTAAATATACCAAATGGATTTGATAGAAATTGTAACAATCATGTTATGTCATCTACATCATCAATATCTAATATACCCTTGGCTTATAATAAGCCTGGTATGATTATTGCTAGATCATCAGAATTACTTTCGAAAAATGTTGGAAACGAAGAAGATAAAGAGTTCAGATCGTGGAGCTCTTTGTGTGCCATGCCTGTTCCTAATTTTCAACCAATGTCCATAGAAGTGCATCCATTTTCAGGGTTGTTAACTAGTCAATTACAATGTATTAAGTGCAACTGGAAGGTCAGTTTTTATATAGTTTACTAATCTTGTATAACGGTCAATTACATAAAATGAATAATGTTTTACTCTTTGCAGTCCCCTGTTCGTTATGACAAACTTGAAACAGTTTCTCTACCTTTACCTCCATTGGGAGTACATCTTAGGAATTCATATTACCATACGCTAGAAGAACTACTAACACGTTTTGTAACTAGTGAGATTGTTCACGACGTACTGTGCGATGGATGTGGAATGCGTTGTTTAGCTACTAAAACTTTAACTCTTGGTAAACTTCCTAAATGTTTGTGTTTACATATATCAAGAACTACATGGAGTCCTTCAGGAACACCAATTAAAAGAGATGATCCAGTAAAATTTCCTCAAGTACTAACGTTGGATCCTTATACATTCACAGAAACAAAGAAACGAAATGCACGGGTATGTTTTATTTTATTAAATATATTTAAAAAAATGTTTCAACCAAATGTTGCATGGTTTCCACCCTGTATGATAAAACAATGCTGGTTAGAAATGTACAAGTGTAAAAACTATTTGCAGGGGGATCCAGAAGCAACAATGTTGCTTGCTAATCGGACAACACAATTCGATAAATATAAGTATCAGTTACGTGCGGTAGTGGAACATCGTGGACCAGTTGATTCGGGGCATTTCGTCTGCTACAGACAAGGAAATAAACCAAATCAGTGGCTGTACACTTCCGATAATGTGGTTGAGAACATATCTTTAATTGAAGTTTTATGTGCTACACCGTATCTTCTGTTTTATGAACGTATTAACAGCACATAAAAGTAGTTAGTAACAAATTTCAATGATTACAGGAAAGGAATTTGTTTTACATGAAAAATTATTCAAACATAGATTCGTTTTCTGCTTTCATAGATTGATAGATCTATCTATACGTGCACCCGCAAACTATGGTACCAATGTCGAACTATACAGACTAGAAAACATAAAAACAAAATTGTGGAGATGAGTGATACATTTTTGAAGAGTTGCAGTTGCAGTTTGTGGTTTCAAATTGAAAATTATTATTATCTCATTAAACAATTCTCGCATATTCCTATAGAAAAAGTTCACGAACGAATAATTTTTTATGTGAAATGAATATAATAGGAATAATAAATTCTTCAGGGATGGTGACACTGCACATTGGTGTAGACTAATATAATTATAATGGAATTGAAGAGACTGCTTGAATATTAACATAATTTCTAAAAGTTCCCATTACAACATAAATAAAATTGCATTAAATTATTTATTTTTTCACGTGCATCACATTCTTGAAGAAATAATGTACACCTTCCGTAATGAATTAAGTCTGTGAAAAGGAGTGTAGGTTAAGAAGGAAATGAGTAAATAGGGATAGTACAATTGACCGTTGCTGAAACCCAATCTAATTAATATGGTTTAATACTAATCGCGTATTAATAGTACAATATACAACTAATCGAAATTGACAGTACAGTAATTTGTGAAAATCTCCAAGGTACTATTTTTTTTTATGGAATGAGAGGTAGAGACTAACAGTGTTTCGCTCCACTTTGACTTAATTCATTTCGGGACAACTGTAGAAGTTTTATTTATTCTTTTTATCAAGTAGTATCAGGCGCAGTGACTATTAGTCGAGTATCTATAGTCATAATTAAGCATGCCGAACAGTTGCCAATATAATTTAGTTTATTAGCTCCTACATATTTTGTAAGATACACTTTACACATGTACCATACCAATGATCGATTTATTCAAATATTGAAAGTGCAATATTTACCACCGTTGTCACTTATACATCTAACATTTAATTTGATTGAATAACATTACTTTTCGAACATTATGAAAATTACATTAACTTTACCATTTGAAAATAATAGTAATGATGGTGTGCAGTATGCGTGCATTCAAAATGAATTAATCAGCCGTTTAAAGAATCTCGCTATTTGTAGCGGTAAAAAGCAATGAAATCGTGCCAAACATGTCCATCATTTCATATGGAGTAAGTCATTGTATATGTAGAGCTTGGAACTGTAAAATTAGAATTCAATTTTAAGTTTACACTGAAATAATACAATGTAACGAGTTATCCAATATTTAGGCGAATATATATTTGCAATTTTAATGATATATATATCATTAAAATTGCAAATTTTAGTGAAATATTTCAAAATTGTATCGATTTATTAAAAATATTTATCTAAAAATTAAAATGTTCATAAGTTAGGAATCGTACTATTATTTACGTACTTTTTTGTAAAATTCTGTGTGACCATCTGTTTCCTTATTCAATAATATTAATGACTTTATTATAGTATTGATTATACATATATAGTCCTTCTGTACTCTCATCAATCAAATATCAAATACAATTGTGCTTTTATATATATAAAAATGCAATTATATTACGACTGCAGGATAATAAGACTAATTTTATCTCCTGATTTCATACGTTTTGTAAAAAATATTGAACTAAGATAGTAGTAGAGTGAAACAGAATGTACTGTATATATAATAACAAATTCAATCATTACAATTGTTTAAAAACGTATGTTGTACTTATAATTTCCTCTTTATACAACTTTGTTTAGAGTATAGTGAAAAATAAACTTTTGTAAATCGATTCGTCCACTCTACCTTTTACTCTCATTTGAAAATATAGTATAATCTACATATTTATTAGGTTTAATATTTATTGATTTCACAGTTCATGATTTGCGAACTTTCTTCGTTTCGAATAATAATTGAACAATTCGAATTTATGCAAATTGTGTCTAAAGCGCCCTCAGGAGGACAATGTACCTAAATATATAAAGTATGGCAGTTTGCAGTTAGTTTTGGCATGTTTGAGGGGTGAATGGTGTATTTGTTGAAATATTTCCGAAAGATGAAAGAAATGTTAATATTTTAAAAGGAAATATAGAGTTCATATAAACTCTATTGTGATGACAACACGTGAAGTAATTCTTAAAACTGCGTTTGAATGTATTTAGAGTGAATGTGAAAAAATAAAATTGTCTAGGTTATAATAATATTTATAAATTTCTGTATATAATCGAATCTCTAAAATTTATTACGTCATATTCTATTTTCCCAACACGATTGCAAACATGCCACATTTCGTTAACGACAAAGACGACATCGTACGTATAATTTCAATCTGTAATTATTTATTATAACTGTATACTACATATATTTATATGGTATTATTATATTCATTAACAGATGCAGAGCATAAACGATATCACTTCTGATTTTGCTGGCCTTAAAGTGTCAGTTTTAAAGAAAGCCTTGCTTATATCGCAAAATGTAGACAGGATTACAATAGGTCCTGAATCTACAATGATCGAGAATGAAAGCAAAAGATCAGAGAATATTGAAAATGAGCAGAACTCATGTAATATTAAATCTCCTCCAAAGACTAACTACTTAAAGAACAACAAATCTATGCAAAGTGGCATCACATTCTCCGTTAAAAAAATTCTCTTGGAAAGCGAGTACCAGAGGAAGGAAGAAGTTCAGGTAATATAAATTCTTTCCCAACTTCGAGCATATCACTTGTGGAATGTAGCAAACCAATTATTCTAACTTGTCTAAAAAGTTCGAATCGTACGGTCCAATATTTAAAAAGTTATCGTCTTTTTAAGAGTGTCTGAATATTAATGGGAGTCACTGTACCAATTATAAAACTTAAGAAATATAAATTTCTACATTTAGAAAGAGATCGAGCGTCATTGGCAGCAAATGAACGAGAAGGGGAAAGCCATAAAGGAGGATATGGAAAATTCTCGGTCGCATATGGCAAAAGAACGTGAGTGTAAAAGTAAAAAGAATTACGAAGACATATTAGCAGAAGAAAACCGAGCAGAGCAAGAAGAAATACGGAAACGACATGAACGACAAGAGGAAGTTGAGGAATACAGAAAAAGAATGAAAGAGAAACAAGAATTAACCAAATCAATAATAAATTTGAGAAATGTATTTAAAACTAAGTATGATACTATTTTCATGGCTGCTCAGAGCTGTAATGATATGAAGTCTGCTTCTATTCTGTTTTCATCCTGTACAGCAAAAATAGATGAGCTGTTTCATCAAGTAGGGCTTATAGACGAAAAGATTATGGTAAGAATTAGAATTTGAAAATATTCTAAATTGATTTGATTCTGAATCGATATGATTATGTGTTCTGTACAGACAGGAGATGTGGCAACAGCTGATTTAAATACTATGAAAAAGGCTGCTCAACAGATGGATGAAATATCGTGTATAGTTAAAGTAGAAATAGGTAAGAGATCAATTAGACCTGTGTGTTTTCGTACTTGAATTTTCGAAATCTTATCTTTTGTTTGATATAATTTTAGAAAGGATAAACACTGCATACCAAGAAAGTTTAGTTAATAAGGAAACCTTAAAGCAATCTCAGTTAGAACCTGAAATTTTAGAAGTACCAAAACCTAATGCTGTTCATACTAGTACTGAGATAATTGCTTTGGAACAAGTTGACAGTAGTACTATTCCAAATAGTGAAAGCAACCTTGAAGATAAAGAACAGCAACAAAATGTACAAATTATAGAGAATACAACTTCAAACATTCCACCAGTAACTTTACCAACTGTCCATGCTGAAGAAACAGTTGTTCCAACAAATGAACAGAATGAAAGCAAATGTGAGTTATGTACAATAATTAGAGGTGTAAGAGAACCTGAAAATCTTTGGTACTCGGTGGTCGGGAGGGATCGGGAAGTTCTCGACCCGTCCTGACCCGATATTTTCGGGTTCTCGCACACCTATAGCAATAACTCATATTTTGAATACATACATATTAAACAGATTTTCCTTATTTGCAGCTGATTTATATGAATACGTTGACAAAGAATCATTACAAATGTATGCGAATAGTAAACAATTTTTGGAAAACTATGCGAAAAGTTACGCTGAATTTTTGCAGTCCACAAGCACGAAAAAGTTCAGATTTGAATGTCAAAAAGCAATAAACATACCTGTAAATGCAATCTCTGGTATTAACAGACAACATTTATATGATAAATACGAAAGGTTACATAATCTTCTCATAGGACAATCTTCTCCAAATGTTAACCAATATCCTCAGGGTACAACGTTTTGTAAAAATGTATTGGCTAAAAAGATAGTTGTACGTAATTTTATACAATTGTTAAACTGTGTATGCTACACCTGTTGCGAAGGTTTCGCTGATACTTGAACGCATGTTGGTTTTACAGAGTCAAGGTGAAACACTCGTTTCAAGTAAATCCAAAATGGCGTTTCCAATTGCTGCAGTTATTGTAGCAATTTGGAATGATCATCCCGATTTTGGTGATTTTCTATTGTCACATTTTCATGATGCTTGTCCATATATTGTTCCTGTGTTTTTGCCCAAAATGGAAGGGCAGTCGAATGAAGATTATTACAAATCGATGGGCTATAAATATGCAGAAGATGGTACAGTCGAGAAGCAAGATAAATTTTTGAAACGAATGTCCGGTTTAATGAGATTGTATGCTTCCATTACTATCACGTCACAAAGGAAAGGAGTTAATAAAACTAATCCACATGGACTTCAATATGCGTGGCGATGGTTAGCTGCTGTTTTAAATATTGGTAATTATTGCATAAAAGAAAAAACATTGTAAAAAATATAATATATACATTTTCTGACTTCTACCATTGTGTTTCAGAACCACGAACGGAAATAGTCGATCTTTGTGCAACTCTTTTGTTAGATATGCTCGAAGTTGCCGGAAACGCATTGTGGACTGCATATCCACGACAATTTCAGAAACTTTTGATTTTGCTTTCGGACGAATATTACTCACGTATGCAAGCTATAGGATGCGTTGGCGGTGGTCCAGTAGTGCGGTTTCAAGAATTTTTGAAAAACTGCTTAACAAAAGGTTTTATACCGCAACCCGATGGTCAGCTTTCTTCCAATTTCTGGTGATTTCCAAACGATATATAAAGTGATTTATAATATTTTATTGTTCCGGGAGTTGCAGTAAGGATTTGTAAAATGCTTTAGATTTATATACTTTATATTATAAGATAGTATTGTCTAAATTATTTTTTGTCACTAACGCGAAGTTGTCAATTCTGTTTAACTTGGTGAAACCATTGAGGCGAAAGGACTCCTAAAAATTGTTTAATTTGACAAAGTTCGGTTAAAAGAAATGAATACAAACTTAATTGGTATTACACAGATTTATAAATACAATTTAGTACAAATAATGATATCCAATTTGTATATACGAACCTTTTTTTGTAAAATTAGGGTGCTTAGCAATTTTGTATGCAGCATCTAGTTGCCAAATAATTTTAAATCTTTTTTTAATTTACTTAATTGATAATGCTTTGGTATTTTTTCTTGTACAGATGACATTTTAATTAAAAATTTTGTATGAACGATATTGTTCTCTATATTTTATTCATGTGAGAAAATTTCTCGGAAACACTTCCTCTGTTTGTCTGGGATAAACAAATTATTGCAAATGTTGTCAATGAAATCTAATAATTCATAACATCTTCTACTTGTACCGATATCAGGTGGATCAAGATTGTGCTGTCATCGATGGTAAAAATAAAAACTTAGATGCAATTAGAGATAGAGTAGAAACTAAATTTACCATAAATACATTAGTGAATTCTAAAAACAACTATACTTCCATAATAAAGCAATAGAAATCACGTTTTATGAAAACGATTTGCACTTTGTTAATAAGCAACCGGGGAGAATCTGCTGAGCTATTCCCTGAATTCTTGTTAACTGTTCCAAATTGTAAGCGTTTGATATTAATAATAATAGTACAACCTACTGTTATTACAACTTATTTGATATATAATTTGCAGATAGTGTAACTTAGAATAATTTGTATATGTATATCGAAAATTAATATTAAAAAAAATTGTATTTATTAAACTTTCAACTTGCGAAAATTATAAAAGTAAAGAAATGTAGAAAAAAAAGTGGATGATATGATTATGTGTATCTATTATGTAATCTAGTAAAAGAAGAATAAATTTTAATAGTATGGCACACTTGTAACTACAGATTTTACATCCGTTTGATCATAAAATTCCATTGAATTCTTTGCGAAGCTTGTAACACCAAACGAAGCAAATTTGTCAAGCCATTCTTGGTCTTGATGTATATTCAGCAGATAATTTGTGATTTGTTTTATCACATCACCTGTAAATTGAATGAATAAATATCATTCATTGTATGTGTGAAATCAACACTTTCAACACGATGTCAATATACCTGAAAGTGTCCTTTTTACCATGATGCGATAAGGCGGTAAAGGTCCCAAACTTGTTAAAATTTGAACCGAGTCGATACCCGGAAGTGTGTTCTTTCGGCACTTGATAACAGGCGACTCTATGATCCCAACTTCCGCTTGCTTCCCCGCTACCATCTGCAGAGCTGCAACTTGCGTCTCGGCGTCTGAAAATCGATTTCTAATGTAGATCATTTTCTTACGCATCGCAGCAATCAACATATAATTTTGTAGAGTGTAACACGACATCAGAGAAAGAAAAATGTAAATGAAACGGGTTTATACATGTATCTATCTCGTTTTTCCTTTATAAATAAAATTGTTTCAAATAAGTATTAGTCAAGGAACTGTCCTTTGAAGTAAATTCCAAATAAAACACTTAAAAAGGTAGGGAATTGTTGGCAATAAAATTGAAAAATAACTCGAAGTGAAAAAAGGGCTAATTATAATATACGAACCCAGCGTGTTGCCAAAGAAGGTCGGATTTTCGCCTCTACTATACAAATAATTAAATATCAACGCAGCTGCTCCAATCTGTTTCTTCCGATCTGGCAGAGAGCATCGATGACCACGAAGATCTATGATGTCCTGGAGTTGAATATATACATGTTAATAAGTTTACGTTTCCGATTGTTATTTCTACATACTAGAATTCGATTTTTACTTCAACATGTGGGGCCCGATCGGTAGCTACGACGACGTCGGCGTAAACACGCGGCGAATTATTTTTATTCAAATGATGTTGGAAACAGAAACTTGCGGGCAAAAGTTCACCGTCTTCCCATCCTTCGCTTGCTGGCAAGATAGCTAAAGGAAACAGTACCGAATATGTACCAGCAAATTCACAACACTCGTATTTAGCAGTGTCAACGTACCTATATCAACGAGATCCTTCGCGACAGGTCTATGGCTTCTAGGCTCGTACATCAGTACAACCGGTTTTTCAGTTGCAACTTCGATAGCTTCCACAAGTACTTCGAACAATTCAATTGGTAACGAAGGCACTAAATGAGTCGCCAACACAATGGGACGTACACTTAAGAGTGGCTTCGACAAAGGTGGATACTTCCGTGGAACAGCAACATTTGTCGGATGTTGTCCATCCTGTAAACCCATTATGAATTACCAATTATAATTGTTCCTCGTGAAAATTGAAAAAAATTGCAAATCGTGAAAACAGTTGCTTCATGCACTGAGGTGCATGACTATAGGGCTATCCATATTTTTAACCCTTTGCAGTCGGGGCCATTTTAACTCGAAAATTAAACATTTCTTCCGACCTAGGATAATTCCATTGTACATGATTTTTTTAATTTTATGGATATGAAGTTGATATAATACCTCAAACAATACTTAAATGTGTAGTAATTGATTAGATATCAACATGTTTAATAAATGTAAACAATACCTGGTGACTCTGAATCACCACTGGAGCGCAAGGTTAAGGTTTTTGAACTGTGCAAGAATAATTCAGGAAAATCAAGTGCATGATAAGAGAAAGCATGATAAATAAAGAAATTCACCTATCAAAAATTGTTTAGAATTGTCTAGACATCTTTTTTGGGTCTGTGCTGTCATTTTTGAGTTGTTTATTAGCATGCTTGGCCCTTAGAATTCGTTAGGGACTGGGTACGGCTAAGTGTCTTGTTTCGAAACGGGAAAACAGATCAGCCGCACTCCACTCAACTATACAATTGACGCATTGCAGACCCACACTCAGCGGAAAGGCGACACCAGTTTCGGGGAAAGATTCTTGAACAAGGGATCTTTGTTCAGCGTCAAACTGGTGATCCGTTCCCTGTTTATCCCCACTAAAGAAATTATATCTTCCCGAGCTTTGGTACGAAGTTGCGAGAAGAGAGCTAGGATTTAAAACTCTAAGATCCTTCGACGAGAATAGCACGAACTTTCTACAAGAACATCGTGTGCACCTCAGAACGCAACGAACCTTCGTTTTAGAACAGTTCAGATTTGAACTTTGAATCGTGAACATGTAGGGGAGACCGGTGTTAAATACAGGTGTGTGTATAGTGTATATAGAATGTATTAACTATATTCCGACTAGTCTAATATGAACACTATTGCAATTGAACTGAAACATTTAAAAATGTAATAGATGTACAGTGACTCCCACAAATATTCGGACACTCTTGAAAGTGCGATAATTTTTTTAATATTGTACTATACGATTTGAACTTTTTTGGAAAAGCTAGAGCAATTAGTTTACTACAAGATGTGAAAAAAATTTTTCCAGAAATTGCAATTGATCGGAATTGTAGAAAAGATACTAAAAGTTGCATTTCACAACTTTTTTTATGCGGGCATATATTGAAAATTTAAAAAATACGTTTTGTAGATCTTTGTGAATTAAACATATTCTGAAAATTACGTCAAAATCGGTCGACGTTCCAATGAGCTACAAACGTTTAAAGATGGTAAAAATTACAGATTCTCACGATTCTCGGCCTATAACTGCAGATTCTTACATCTTTCAATGCCTGTCGCTTTTCTCCGCATCAACCGATTTCGATGAAACTTTCGCAGTGCATATAATTGACACAGATCTACAAAACGTATTTTTTAAATTTTCAATATAGGCCCACATTAAAAAGTTGTAAAACACAACTTTTAATACATTGTATACAATTCCGACCAATTGCAATTTTCAAAAATATTTCTTTTCACATCCTGTAGTAAATTAATTGCTCTAGCTTCCCAAAAAAGTTCGAATCGTATAGTCCAATTGTAAAAAAGTTATCGGCTTTTTATGAGTGTCCGAATATTTGTGGGAGTCACTGTAGCTGGTATAAAAAATAGCAAATGTCCAGTGCTCGATAGTATAGTGGTTAGTATCCTCAGTCTTCCTTGAACCCTCGTCGGGGTAAGACGTGTCGAGAGAGCGGTCAACGACTCAGGTAGCCAAGGGAAATTTCGCGAACATGTGAGAAAAGTGCCGAAAACGTGAAAGCAAAATTCACGTAACATCGCAGTGCTCGCGTAACAGTGCTATTCATAAAATATATAATAGGAAGTGATTGAAGAACAGAAGAATTGAGCGCGCGTAAATATAAATCTCAGCAACCCGGAACAGGATGGAAACAACGGAAATGATCTAACAACGAAGGACAACACAAAAATCACGGACACATTGAAAAAAATAGTACAATGCAACAAAACAGCCAACAACATAGGCAACCTCTAATTTGCATTAATCGGCAACGTGTAACTGTCGAGTAATACATTTTCATAAAGCTACAATACTCCCTTCCAATGTTATGCAATTTCACAGGTTCAATTTTGCTCCTCGCTGAGAACACTTACGCTTGAAGAGGATAAAATAAAATTGATTTTTGGATCGTTGGAAAGGAGAACACCCCCTTAACAAAAATTGCGCTAAGATAAAAATTACACAAGACACAACTGACATGGGAAAATTAAAAAAAGCAACGACCACCACACAGGCGCCAAAAGGAGAAACCAACATGGATAGCAAAAAGTAGAACAAACAAAACAATAGAAAGATTGTCACAACAACTGGAGGAAGAATGACGGAAAGGTATCAAGGAAAGCCAAGGAATCTTCCACCTTTTCCAAGTGAGTACCGTAGGCCGTAGGCGGTCGGGATGAAGGACTGGTCATAAAAGTGACGATTGCCAGAACCTTGGCTCGGCCGTTACAAAGTCCTTGACCGTGACGTTTACCAGATGCGTTGTTTTGGGGAAAGAAACTTTCTCCATGCCCTTGAGGGATGGAAAATTTTTCCCCTCATTTAACCGATTCCGCCGGCAAAACCCAAAGAGAGGCCATCAGCAGCGTTCGAAACCACCGCTGCAGATCCATCCTTCTTACAATGAGCTTCAAGCAGCAAATAAGATGCTATCGAAAGCACAAAAAGCATTCATGACCAACAGAAGATCCTTTTTATTGTAAAGACTTGAATATTACTGTCAAAATATTATGCTACAAGCTTCTAATTCGACCAATTCGGACATATGGATCGCCAATAGGTTTAACATCAGAGCAAGCACGATGGAGAAACTCGGACAATATGTTAAATAAATAAAATAAATAGATTATATTAAAATAATATAATCTATATAAATAAAAATGTTAATGTCCGTTTATTTGTAATCGAACATCTCCGTAACGGCTGAACGTAGAAAGCTGGGGATTGAGCCATTAGACGCAGTGTTCCTTCGGGAAGGTTTATGAGAAATCATCATGCGAAAAAGTCCATTCGTTCAAGAGTTTTGACGACTTTTTCCACCGGCTACAACGCAACATTGATGTATAATAATCGATATGGTTTCGTGTTGATACGCATTATCACCAATGCGTCGCGACGAGAATCTTCTCAGTGGTATTCTGCTTTAAATTATATCGTGAAATATAGTATATAAATAGAGAGACTGTGATCTATTCGGAGTGATTTGTTCTGTAAGTTTCTCATTGCATTGGAATTCAGCTGAGTAGATTGATCTGCGTTTGAATTGAAATATTTGGTTAGTATTTCTAAATTATTAATTACAACATATAAATGTCACATCTGTGACAGGTAAAACCATGCTTTTAAAAAATACTGAGCTACAGCAACGAGTGGCGGGGGAAAGCTAGTAAAAACCTTAAACACAGTTTTGCATATTTTATAAAGTAATTTTTCTCGCGTTTTCTTTTGCAAACACATCTATTGTATCGTCATAATTTAATGTTGTGGCAACATCTTTTTATCAATTGATATTACAGACATGTTTGTTAATCGCTCTTGTCCAATATTAGAACGAAGGTACGATTTTACAATTTTTAATTTGCTAAACGAACGTTTGCAGGAAGCTGTTGTTACAGGCATTGTTATGAAAATCCTTAATGCTTTGTCTAGATTTGGATACGTGTTTTGTAATAAGAGTTCATAATTTTTTTTGCTAGATTTGAAAAGCGTCCAAGCGATCCTTAACCGGATCGGATCCTTTGTTTTGTGCTCCAAACTCACTTGCGCCCGTGGCGGGCGCCTTCTTCGCCACGCCCTCGTTACGGCACTGGCTCTTGGGTATGTTGATCGATTTTTGTGAAATTTTCTGGATGTGTATATAACTAACATAGATCTACAAAACATATATTCTAAATTTTCATTAAGGGCCCAAATAAAAACGTTTTAAAAAATGCTTTTTTTTTTATTTTTCATGCAACCTAGTAAATTGTAATTTTTGGAAAATGTTTTTTACAGCCATTTTTGCAACCATACACATTTGTTTATTTAAATGGTTATCCTAATAAGCCAATATTCATAACATCCTCGGTAGTATAGTGGTCAGTATCCCCGCCTGTCACGCGGGAGACCGGGGTTCGATTCCCCGCCGGGGAGAATGTTATATTTTTACTCTTTTTGTCGTTAAATAAATGAGCGTTAAAAATTAAAAAAAAAATTTTCCTATATCCCCCCCCCCTTAAACATAAAACTGACGGTACATCCTGTGCTAAGCTGTATAGATATCTCATAACCATAATCTAGATAAGAATATCTCGTAAGAGGAACATGTAGTAGCAATAAGTGCGAAAAAGAAAAACCCTAGTGATAAGACCGTGCGTGCTCCGAAATGGGAGCCTTTAGTCTCATGGTTATTATATATTCTACTTGTTATACTTTTACCTTATAATTTTAATATTACTTTTTGTATTTATTCTCCACACCCTTTTATATATAATACTTTCTTAGATTACGTCATAAGCGCAAGTTGTATCCAAACCGAGACTACCAAAGACCAACAATGTATCATACCAAAAAATGTATATTAAGTAAACCGCGTATCGAGATTTTAGACCTATAAGTGCAATAATTAATAGTTAAGTACATGTAATTAGATTATATTATAAGCATAGTCATTGTATACGCCCGTGGCTGATTGTTCGAGCTTTGATGAATTAGCACTGCGAGGTGCCCGCTAAGAATTTTTGCCAAAGAACCTCCTTCCGACTTGGAAGGACGGAAGGCAAAGCAAGAGTACTATATAGGACTATATTTACAAGATATGTATACAAGAGTTGAGAGCGAGACTGTTACTATTGCTACTAGTTGTGAAGAAAGATCTAAGGTGTAAACTAAACGGAGTCCAGGGTGCAGTCTGACTGGAGGACCGAGAGTTCGCAAACATAACACTTAACACCTAGGTTCGCCCTACCTCTACAGGGTTTCATCCCTACTTTCTCGACGATTTGGGGGTGGTCGGAACTTAAAACCAGGCGCTTGAAACGGGCCCAAGGATTCGCCAAAGCCGCACCTGTGGCGACCATATCATGGGGTTTTCCAGTCATCTGGAAACCAGACACGCTGTAGCTTCAAGCATCCATTCGCGCTGAGCCCAAGAGACGACGATTTTAGGCGTTTTATGGCAAGGGATTATATCAAAGGTACCCAGGTACGGACGGCAGTGCCATGAAACTAACAAGTGGCGCCGTAGCCAAACTAAAAAAAGTCACGTACCGGACCCAGTGCACAATAGCAATGTCCCTGTCATAAAACGTCGCCCAGTGCAAGCCTCTAGAGTCATATACATAGATATTATCATTTAACTATCCTCTAACCAACCCCATTAACCAAAGATTGTACAGTTTTCCCTACCCGTGTCTTTCTGTACATATATTGTATTACTAATTAAGTTAAATCACACTTAGTCTAATTGTAAGAGTTAAAAGTCACAATAAGTGTAGTATACAGGATATACAGGGTGTGGCCGGACGGGTGGTACAACCGAGCAGGGGGTGATACTACATGTAAAAATAAGTCGAAAAAAAGGAATAACATTTTTTTGTTTGACGCTTCGTTTTCGAGAGAATCGAATTTGAAAATGCAGCGAATATACGTGCTATTGCATAGGAATCGTCTGACCATGATCAACCAATTCTACTTTGTGCATATGCTAAGTATGGGTTTATAGTGGAGCAGCGAGGTGAGCTGTGCGGTGAAAAAAAAACAAAGAAAATACATATGTACTTTTTCTTTAGTATGTGTCGAAATGTTGTCGCGAATGTTGGTTTGTTTTCACCGCGCTTGTTTTCACTGTAACTGCACCCTAAGTTTAAAGCACCGCGAACCTGGCGGAATTTTATATTATAATTATATATTTATTTTTTTACTTTATACATGTGTGTGACCTTGAATGATCTTGAGTAATTATAGTCACTGAATTCGTAATGAAAGGGACTAACATTGTAGATGTTTAAGAAAGGTTGGTTTCATTTAAAAAGATGAAGGTGACCTCGATATCTCTAAAAGAATGGCATAAAAACAAAAATTGTTTGGTGTCATATATGAGCCCTATTTTACCATTCAACTTTGTCCTCGAGACATTTAATTTATCTTTGAAAACAACAAAGATATTTGAGGTGATAACGTTAGGTGATTCACCCATGTTCTTCTTTTGTACGTTTACGGAAATTCTTGTTCTTTGAGGGTTAAGTTTGTTACATTATATCTAGGCGGCAGATTTTATGCATTTATGGGAAAAATTAGTAGGTGTATTTTTAAACGGTAAAAATAGTAGAAAAATTTAAAGATATACTGTTATATTATTTTCAAGCTATTAAACGTATTAAGAAAGGAGATTTTCTATGTCATTCGAATTTGTTGTAATTCACATACTATTTTGCATCAAGATCCGCTGTTTAATTATATCTCTTAATTTTGTTGGGGCGAACGGGATCTTTTTGTATTCCGTAAGCGAACAAATACATGTATACGTATATGTATACATACATGCTATTATGTAAATTGAACTTACTGATTGTTTGACTATTGGGATCATTTTGCATTTCGGTGATTTGGTTTGATTCGTACTAGCATCCTCCGCCACTTTCTTCACTAATGTGTCTTCCATTTTTCGTTTAGTTCTATCCGCTTCGACGCCTTTCGGTTTCACATTTTCGGTTTTGGGTTTCTCCAGTTTACAACACGAGATGTTCTGATTTTGTTGTTGTATTTTGTCTACGGCCTTGTTTTTTGTTTCATTCTTCTCGAGCTCGACCTGATGCTCATGATTAACAATAACGTTTTTCAACTTTTCCGCGGTTAAAATATTCTGTTTTAGATCAGTGCGCGTTTCAGTTTGAATTAGTTTATCCGCCGGTGCCTCTTTCGTCGGTAGTGACATTTTGTTATTCATTTTTTCCATTCTCAGGACCGTGTCTAAAAAGTAAAAAATTACAAAATAAAATAAAACTCAGAAACAATGTCCTGTAAGATCATGTTGAATTTTCAAAATGTTCTAACCAATACCATTGTCCAGAAAAAATAGATCAAATACGAAAGTACAAAGACATCGCAAGAATTTAAGGATATTGTTATATTATTTTCGACTTATCAAAATTATTGAAAGGGGAAATATATCTTCATGGAACATCTGCTTCTTACAGTTAGCTTAGACAAGTTTCGTTTTGCATAACGATCCGGAATCTAATGATAAGGCTAGAGAATATTCTTTCTAACAAGTGATATTCGATTTTTCTAAGTGACATTTGATTATTCAATCATTCTCGTGCTAATTACACCCATAAAAATGGCGATGGAATCTGTACCATTTTGCTTATCGTTTCCAATTACGAGAATCGTCTAGACACGATAACACTAAGATTAACCAAAATGCTTTATTTGGATTTGAGGACACGAAAATTAGTCATAGCATACATAAGGTCGTACGCATTATCTTAGACAATATTCTATTCCGAAAATACAGTGAGTCATTGGATTGTGTTCTTCAAAACTAATATTAAAACAATAGCTCACGATATTCACTGATCTGTTTTAGTATAGTTCTACTGTAAATAGTGATGTTTACACAATGCTGTACTACGAGTTTATAAATGTAAATCCAATATTGCTGCTAAGATAAATGTTTCAAGTGAAGATAACAAAGAGACCGTGGACAAATCATTAGACAGATGCTGTAAACAATTTTAGGAAGCAACTGCAGCAACCATTGAATTGAACACAATAATAAATATTACAGAGTTATGTTAAAAGTGGAATTGATATTCTACAATTCCTCAACTTCTAGTGTTAATTAGTAATAATTCAGATAAAGATCGGCAACTTGTGGCACAATCGAATGTGAGGTGATTCTACATCAAAAAATAATTCGAAAATGTAGAATGAAATTTTTTTTATGAGGGTTTGTTTTCAAGAAAGTTGACATTGAAAATGCGTCAGGTTCGCGCGCTCAGCATTTGTAAGTAGACTCGGTAGATCACGAACAGACGCATCGTCGAATTCCCAAACTCTATTTCCTCGAAAACAAAGCCTCATATAAACAAATTTTATTCTACATTTTCGACTCATTTATTTGTGTAGAATATTGTACAATCACCCCTTTCTCGGTTGTATAAATAATGAGTCACTGTAAATAAATTATTCTCTTGAAATATTGAGAAATTCAAAAGTTTCGTAAATTAAATAAGACGAGTATTGTGGGTCTGAACGATCCGCCATTTCAGGGTTGAAAGTACATTTATCTCACTGTTGGTGGTAAGCTATGTTTTTCTTATTTCAAGACGTAGATATAACATTGTTTCTCACTTGTTGTCATGCCTGTGTTTCTTCTTATCGACAGGCAATTGGTGCATGGACTGTGCCAGTGTTATATGTATTATTCACGTGCTAATGTCAATGAAATATAGTGGGAGTCAATTATTGGGACAATAATAATTAACAAGCACATGTAGCTCCTACCGAGGAAGTTTGTGATAAATTATGTCTGTGTACTCATGGTTTGTGTACGCTATAAATATAACCAATTAAACATGTATAAACATTCACCATTTTGTTTACCAGAATAAATGTTACAAAATGTGAACTTAAATCTTAAGGATTGCAAGATTCTTTTTTAAGAAGGGATTAACCTGGTTATGATAATACATCGAACAGATAAAGAAAGATGACTTGAAACAGTTTTAATAAATAAAAGGAGTGGATAAACAGGAGGCTTCAAACAGTTTTAATAAATACAAGGAGTGAATAAACAACGGGCTTTAAACAGTTTTAATCAATAAAAGTTTAAGCAGAGGATGGAAGAAATCGTGCAAATTTGTTAATTTCGAACGATATTGCAAAGGATGTTTTCTATTTTGTGTTTCTCAGTGATGAGATTTTAAGCAGCTTATTATTGTACATCGTATTGTATACAACATTGTATACGTTATCATTGTAACCTTATTCGGTGTGGCTAAGATATCGGCCTCTCTCTCTCACACACATGCTTCTGAATTAGATTAAGATTAAATTTAATACCGATGAATAATATATCGACAATTGTAATAAAATCTCTTTCATAACAAGATGTACCTATATGTATATATGTATATCTATGTGTAGTATATGTTATATATTATATATATTATTTAAATTATTATTAATATATACTGCAAATATTTTTATGTTAAATAAAAATTCTCCTCATCATCTAAGAGAGACAGGAATCAAATAGATTCTTTAATTCTTTCTTTAATAATATTAACAAATTGAAAATAGTACCTATGTCGACACTATTCAATTATTTCAATTTTTCTTCTGTTTAAAATGGTACCATTTTGCCATAAATGCATACAATCCGTAGTTTAATTGTGAATATTCATAGGTGACAATGGACAGTTTTACTTCAGAGTTTTTTAACGAGTTCATAGTTTATTGAACAGATATAGTTACGTAAGCTATCGAAGCAGGTAAATATTAGATAAGAAACAAATTCTATTTTCTAGTATATTTAACGTACACTAAATTTTAATCACAAAGAAATAAACATTCAAACTGTCCAATCACAAAGAAATAAACACTCAAACTGTCCGACTATATAATAATATATAATATTTAGTATAGAGTGTGTGTAATACATAATATGTTTTAAAATTAAATATTACAAGTACGTCTAAACATATATATTCAATTACTACGAAATAGTTGTAATGTAAAACATTCTTAATTATCACACTGTAGATCTCTGCGTAAAATAAAATAATTGCTAGGAATGAGAAAAAGTTATCAATTCATTTTTATAAATAAAACATGGTTTCTTCTTTCAACGATTTGATTAAGTTCACGGAGTGTTTCTCATTCTTCAATTTTCTTGGATGTTTTTGTGGTTCTTCTATTCGTAAATGCTCCGTTATTTTTCGGAATAATATTGAAACACAGACTACATTTAATTCAATTTCGATAATCACGACTGTTAAACGCATTCCATCGTATTTCGATCGATAATCCAATTCATGTTACACCCGCATACTCGTCCACAACGCCGAGGAAGAATGACACGAATCCCTGTTGTCACTTATCGAACAGTAAACGGTAAATATCGAAACCGTGACCGTGAATAGGTCTCTTTGCAGGTGGTTTCGTTAACCTCGACGATATTCACCTGGCGGTGCAGATAACACGAGTCCATTGTGCCTCGACTGCAGTAAGAGAGCAAGCGAAATTTTAACTTACTTCTGTGCAGAGTGTCACTGTTCCAATGAGGCACCAACGCCGGTGTGCGAACAGCTGTTGGAGATGTGAATCGTCTTACTGACGACTAATGAATAACCATATTATCAGTTCGAACGAGAGGTATATCTGACGAGTGGTCGAGTCCGTTCGCATTTGCGAATAATCTTCAGTCGGCTGCCGCGTGATGGCCGCGTGTTCCAACGAAACGGTGTTATTCCATTTCTGTGCAGATTTCAGCGGTATCGGTTGTTGGATGGGAATTAACCCTCGGACAACGGACCATTTTTTATAGCTATACATACATATGTATAATTGGCAATGCTTAGGACCGTTCACAGCTCTAATTGATAATTCTTTAAAATTTACTTTTGATGATAGGGTAAACTTTACAATGATTGGCACCCCAAGCCAAAATTGTAGTAAAAATCATTTTATCTTTTTTTGAAATGTTTCAACGAGCTTAACTTGCTATTATTATAAGCTGATAGAGATTTTTCAGCAAAATCAAACAGTTTTACGAGTCATAAATCTTTTATTATGAAATATATTCAGTGAATAACAACCGTAAGACAAATAATACAGTCATAAATGTTCCAAGAATCGATCTGAACAGAAATATGTTGAAAAGACTACCGTAAAAAATTAGATGGCAAGGTGGTCAAGGGAGTGCTCGTTAACATAATTAGCAAAAGGAATTGTTATAAACATTAAACAGCCAGAAATAATAAATTTATCTGTGAATTGTATTGAATAAATTAATGCGTGCGAAAATGTTCATAGTTTAAAAGTTATTCCGTATCCCGAATACTATTAGCCACTTTTATTAAAAAATTAGGTGATCAGATAGCCAAGGGACTGATTGTGGACATCGCTGTAAAATGGAATTGTTATAAACATTAAACAGCCAGAAATAATAAATTTATCAATAATTGTCACGGCGATCGACATCGATCGATATTCGGTGGGGTGGGGAGTGCCGCTCTAGCTCGGCGAGAGCTCTCCGTCAGTCAGTCAGTCGGGCCGGGGGGAGCGGCGTGAGCGGACGTGCTCCGGGACCAGGAGGACCAGAGGGACCATGGACTTTCCAGAGGTGGACCAGAGGTGGACCAGAGGTGGACCGGAGGTGGATAAGGGGTCATCTACAGTTACCCTGACCTACCTTGAACTGTTCATACAAGGAACAACGGTGAGTTTTATTACTAATATTTTTCAAAGCTTCCTTTGTCTACCCTTGGCCCAATTTCAACAAACCTGTCCTTCATACTAATTTTAAAAGTTTCATCGAGACTTTCGATATTGAGCCTTCTTCAAATTTATCAATTTTATTCTATATCAAATTTATATTTTGAGCGCCCCACTCGTGTGCGGGGTTATAATTGCTCTTGTGAGCTGCTTCGTTGGTCGTTTCCGCACCCGTGTGCGGGGTTATAGTTATTCTCACGAGCTGTTTCGCTGGTTGTATTCGTACTTCTGTGCGGGGTACAATTGCTCTCATGAGCTGGTTCTATGGTTGTATTCGCACTCATGTGCAGGATTACAATTGTTCTTGTGAACTGGTTCGCTGGTTACATTCGCACTCGCGTGCGTGATTTAATTCTGTATTCAACTGCATTGTTTCTATATACGATTAGTCTGTTTCAGCTAGATTACAACAGCCGGCTGCTAACGAAGACGACACGCCGAATGAAGAGGACACACCAACGAAGAGGAAGAAGACCACAGTGTATTTTTAAGTTAGTTATATTTGGTCCATGTATTAAGATTGTATACCATCGTTGTAAATATGTCGAGTAATTATTGCCGTAACTTCATTTTGCTGGTTTTCTTGATTCCGACACAGCAGATAAATATGTTGATTTTCAATAAATTCTATTCCTATACCTATTGTCTTCCACAACATTTTGCAATTTTACCTTTCTTCAGAATAAAATATATGTATTATTCAAGCTGGTTCACCCCGGGCGTGGACAATGTCATATATCGTCTGGTTCTATTTAGGTAAAGAGACGAGATAGTATTTCGTCGGCGATAGTATTATAAGGCAATTACAGAATGGGTAATATGATCATTCTATACTATATCATTCTTCTTCTACTTGACGAGTATCTCGTCGTTGGTGGAACTTATGGCGACGTGACATTTCAGATCACTGTAAGTTCCACGTTATCCCCGCGCCCACCTGTGCCCACTTGCCTATGTCGCTGAATAGCACAGGGGCTACAACAGTCTTTAATAGTATCTCGTCGGTGTCACCAGTTACCTCGGCCTGATTTCAGTCTATTCATACAATTAATTAACAATTCTTGCTTTGTAGAGCTGAAATTGCCTCTTATGAATCAGCTTGATCAAACAATAAATTAATAGTTGTTGCTTTGCGTTGCACAAATTGCCTTACCTGACCTAGCTTAATCAAACAATAAATTAACAACTGTTGCTTGTTACAATACCCTTGAATTTTAAAAATCTTTTACTGTTTTATATTTCACCCAACCTAATTCTTCATAAATGCATAAAAATCCGCAGTCTAGTAATAACAATGTAAGTACTACGTTGCTTAACTCTTTATACTTCGATGATCACTATCAAACGACATCCTAAATCTGTGCATTTCAACTATTTCGATTGTTCTATTACTTTAAAATGTTCTATTACTTTGTAATGCGCCAGTTCGATGTCAAATCGAGTACAGTTCCATTGTCTGGTCTTAGACTCCTTTCTTACCGTACCAACACACCTCTGTTAGTTTATTACCATGATTATCATTCTGTATTGTCTCGCTTCGGGTTATTGACTCTTGCGCAACAGCGAACTATACATAGTTGCGTTTACTCTCTTTGTATACAATCTTATCAATCAGCTGATTGATTATCCTACAATTTTAGAATTGTCGGAACTTCGTGCATCTGCTAAAAGCTTGCGAAATTGTGCACTATTTTGATTAAATTTCTTCGTATGATATATGATAAACTGCTTACTTAAATTACTTAAAATTACTTAAAATTACTACGTACGGTACACAAAAGTCGGTTTATTATTAGTTACTTCACTAAGTTTCTGCCGTTCTTCTTGGCAAATAAAAGTGATTTCTGTGAATCGAAAAATGGAAAATATATTATTCAGAGTATTTTCCATCGTTAGCTATAACCTTCGCCCAGTTTTCACGTAAAGAAGAAATTAGATTCATGTGAAGTAATCCAATAATAATTTGTTGATATCTTCAGAAGAACACACACACACACCAAAATACTGCTGGGAAAGGCAAAGCTACAGCGACTCTTGTTAATATTCGGACACTGGTAAGAAGACGATTACTTTTTTAATATTGGACCATACGACTGGGATTTTTTTGTTGAGGATCTTTAAAAAATTACAATTGGTTGGAATTACATAGAAAATACTAAAAGTTGTTGCTTACGAATTTTTATGTGGGCCTAATTATCTGTATCAATTATAGATATTCTGAAATTTTCATCAACATCGGTCAACGTTCCAATGAGCTACATAGTTTAAAGATGGTGAAAATTGCAGTCTCTCATGATTTTCAGTCTGTACTTGTAACAAATCTAAGGATTCTTGCATCTGTTTATGACTGCAGTTTGTTTCCACATCAACCAAAAATATTCTACGAAATGTATATTTTAAATTTTCAATTTACGCCCGTGTACAAAGTTATAAATAACTACTTTTAGTATTTTCTCTGTAATTCTCCAACCAATTGTAATTTCTCTAAAGATTTCTTTCTCACGTCATGTAGTAAATTAATTGTTCTAACTCCTCAAAAACAATCGAGTCGTGTGGTCCAATATTTAAAAAATTATCGGTTTTTTGAGAGCGTCCAAATATTAATGGGACTCACTGTCTATCTTGATCGTTACACTTATATTTATATTATTTTATTCGTTATGCTAAATTGCCACATTTCCGTTATGCTAAATATTCCACAGGCGATATACTCGAAATTTCTATTCTATTACGTTCATTGTTGGGGTTGGAAAATACAATAGGAATAGGGGTAGAATCAGCTTCGCTTAAGGGAGGAAAAGCGATAATTCAATCACGCAACTAAATTAATTAATTTATGCCAGTTCAAAAGACACACGTTTATTGGAGCACCGATCTACAATAGTGATAAACAGACTGCGGAATTTATGCATTTATGACAAAAATGAGTTGTAATTCAAAACAAGAAAAAGTTTAAAAGAGTTTAACACAATGCCAATATACTATTTTTAAAATATAAAAATCATTAGTGAGGAAAATACATTTTTACTTAGCTCCTATAGCTTACAATTGATGTATGAAAATTTTATTTTGCATAAAGATGCGCAGTCTAGTGATAAATGATCTTGTCGACTACAACTGATGAGTAAGAAGAGAGCATTCAGGTGTTGAAAATACGAAGATGGCTTCAGCTATGGCGCCTACTTCAAAAGAGTAAGTAGTCGCAAAGATGCAATGCGCCATCTGTAATCATCCAATGCGCCACAGGTTGGCCACTCCTGCTATAGGCAGAAAATTATTCAAATATCTAATATTATCAATGAAAACGTTTATCTACGGCGTATTCAGAGAGTTTTGCAAACGGACGAAAGTCCCACCGACCCATGGTTATTTAATTATGGCCGGTGAAGACCTCATCCGGGCGCACCACTCATCATAAGTTATCCTTGGATCATCAGCTTGTAATTTCATTCGAACTCCTCGATGAAAAGTTCTGATGTCTAAAACTCGTCTCTGAAAAGCATATAATAATGTGGAATCTTTCGATCGCACAGTAACCTTATAGCGCAAGAAGATATTTAAAAGATCATAGAAAAGGTGGCGGGTTCAACACTGTTCTCCGATTCTACGAGTCTCTCGCTCATACCTCATTCAACTCTAACCAGAGTCGGGCATAATTTTATTCGGACAAGATATAGATAAACCTTAAAATTTTATTCGACACTATCGAATGACTGCGTGAAAATTTATCCAAATACAAATTGATTCGTACAGGAATTAGTTGAAATTGATCTGAAATATTCTTGGAAAATTACGTAAAAACAAAAACAGTCACCAATTATTCGCATAATTCGAATAATTTTGCAATCGATATTCGAATAAAGTATTCGAATAAATAATTATGAATTCGATTAAATAGAGAGACTAGCTTGTTACGAATAATGAATAATTATTTTAGATAAATATTTATTCCGAAAAGGAAGCATCCGGATTATTTAGACTCATCATCAATGTTTTGATACATTTATCTTGAAACAGCAGTCTCTGCATGAATCACTGCTTATCTACACAGAGTTTATCTTATATATAATATCTCTAAATTTACTCAAATAAATATTAACATTGTCGCAATGTATGTACCGGTGGTTATTTAATAGATGTTTCAAAATCTACGATTCACAGCCAGAGATTTTTGTGCGAACATTTTAATTATGTGCCAGTGGATCATCTTGATTTTGGTAATTTTGGAATTATTATTTACAAAAAGATTTTTAGGTTTTTGTTTTTATAGTACGATCACTGAGATGATTGTTAATAGACTTCTGTCGTATAAAGTCTGAATAACAATATTTTTTGGAACCATTTTCTTCATCATCGATAATGTACATTACATATAAGTATAATATCGTTATCGTGGACACATTAACTGGCGAATTCGGGCGTTACGTAAATTTACGTAAATAGAGTAGTTGATCCAACCAGAGAACACCGTTTTATCGTATCACTATGGTTCATAGAAAAAGTCACAGAAATTACCAATGGACTTTCGCGTGTTTCTCTATTTTACGACAGAAAACTTTTCCACTAAGATTAAACAGCTATTAAACTTTAGACGAAAGTAATGCAGCGTAATTAGTTTGTCTTTCAAGTATCAATGTCCTCGAGGAAAAGTAATATAGCGGTACTGAAAATGAAAAATCTTGTCTGATTTTATGTAATGTTAAATCTTTGATGAATTCAGGTTTTAAGATTTATTGTCAAGTAATTTTTTCGTACGTATGCTTATTCAAATTATAAATTGTTCCATTCAATTGTGACAATAATATCTAACACGTTTGGTTAATGCAGTGATTAATGTATTGTAATGAATAGACTGCAGATTTGAATAAATATGCATATATTATATTATTATTATGTAGAGACATAGTATAATAATATTGGAGTATTGTTACATTATCTTGGATTTATTAAAATCATTGAAAGAAGAGATACATTTTTATTTAACTTCTGTTTCTTACAATTGACTGTTAGACAATTTTCATTTTCATTTTCCCTTCAGCATTCAGTTAATCCCCTAGCAGACCGTATTTGAATTTAAAAAGAGATGATTCTATTCTGCATGTGTGTTTTATACAAATATGATAATTAATTAACAGTTAATTAGTTTGATTTCATGTAATTAAACTTTGTACAGTAATATGTTTTGTTTAACTTTTTATTGATATGGTATTGATTGAAACTTGATCGATGTTGTGGAAAAAGAAGTTTTCATGGGGAAAAAAATGACATAGAATCACTCATTCGAATTGCATAACGTTTTCGATACACCCTGTAGTTTGGAGCTAATAATAAGCATTACAGACGCAATGATTGGTGAGTAAACAAGACGAAGAGAAATATAAAAAGATACAAGATGCCCAGCATCGCGTCATGATGTGAGGCCGAGTATAGACGACTGTTTCCATTTTTATTAATTCTTCCAAAGCAAGTTAATGTTGATGATTTCTGAATGACAATTTTCAGCTAATTTCTTACCTTCAAAACTATACTGCGTATCAAACAATATTAAATGTAATTTGGATTGTTTGAATTAAGTAGCATGATACAAACCGTAATTTGCAATAAAAAAACTCAGTCAGTTTATAATAAATAGTTTATGATATAATTCGACAAAAATCAAAATCTGTTCCTTAAACTCTACAATTATTTGGACACAAAAAAGAATTTAAACTATAAATTAATGCATAACGAAATTTACAAATTCATCAATTATTACTTATTTGTGTAAATCAATTATTTGTGAATAAAATCATTCACGTTTGACCAGTATGTAGAGTTGACTACAATATGTATAATAGAATGTAGTTGAAAATTGTTAGTAAAAAATTAGGTAATTTTTATTTAAACGAAGCATTGAACGAACTCAAACTGCTGCTAATACATATTTAACGTGTAACAATTAATAACTATTTGGTTTTATTGGATTTATATTATATGAATATAATTTAATTGAATCATTACATGTTTCAAGTACATGATAAATAGATTGCGGATTTTTATGCGTTTACGAAGAAATTAACTGTGAAAAATTTAAAGAGAAATTTAAAAATATTTTGATGTGGTTTGTAATGCAACAAAATCATTAAAATCAATTTTAATTTATTCATTTTGCGTAAAGATCCACAGTTGAATGGTATAAAGTACTTGAAGGCCCACTGAGGAGTTAACGAAAATTCGAAAACTGCAGCATGTTCGACGACAAATTTTCCAGGAGTTTACCTGCAGCACTAATCTGCGACAAAGAAATGCACTTCGTGGTATTCGTCGTGTTTGGCTTATAAACGGCCCTATAAAACGGCATGGTGGAGTAAAGGTGTCAAGCGCAGTGGGAGATAATGTGTTCGTAACCCAAGCACGAGTAGGATGCGAGCAGCCGAAGTGGTATGTGTCGACAGAAGCAATTGGCACTAGTTTCGATTACGTGGAAACTCTCTATGGATTTCCGTCAATCGAACGGTTCCGTTTGGTATCCATGCGATCTATGTGGCTCGTTGCATTGGTTAGAATTTAGAACATCATCGCCTCGCGGCCGAGAACAAGTGTACCGGAGAAAACGCATGGTTCTGAGTTCTGAATAACGTCAGCGAAAAGATCAGAATTAGGTGCTGACGCAGACTTCATTGAAACAAGTGTTCACGCTAAACCTGGCGCGTTATGATAATAACTACACCAAATCGGTATTGACAGTGCACGTTCCAACGTGTTACGCTACACTTCGGCGTAGTAGCGTCACCGATTACTAGACAGCGGATCTTTATGCAAAATAAAAATTGTCTAGCTGACAATTACAACAAACTGGAGCGAAATAGAAATTTGCATTCTTACATTGTTATTCTGTATATCTGTTGCGTTGTTATTAACTTATTAAAATTAGAAATATATTTGACCACTGTTTCTCGTCATTGATTTCGAATATTCGTATTTTTATCATCAAGTTAATGAAATAAGAAAATGAGTCAAGCTTTACTTCATCCCTGTTTTTCAATTTTTATTTGATCTTTGTTTCTTGTCGTTCATGTAGAATATCTTCATCTTGCATTATCAAGTTAACGAAGTTGTTCAGCGCAGAAATCAATTTTTACTTGATCTTTGTTTCTTGTCGTTGATGTAGGATATCTTCATCTTGCATTATCAAGTTAACGAAGTTGTTCAGCGCAGAAATCAATTTTTATTTGGATCCCTGTTTCTTGTCGTTGATGTAGAATATTTTTATTTTTCGTTATCAAGTTAATAAAATTGTTCAGCACAGAAATCGATTTATATTTGATCCCTGTTTCTTATAATTGATATAGAATGTTTTTATTTTGCATTATCAAGTTAATAAAGTTGTTCAGCGCAGGAATCAATTTTTATTTGATACCTGTTTCTTGTCGTTGACGTAGAATGTTTTTATCTTGCATATTCAAACTAATAAAATTGTTCAGCGCAGAAATCAATTTTTATTTGATCCCTGTTTCTTATAATTGGTGTGGGACATTTTTATTTTGCTTTATACTCAAGTTAATAAAATTGTTAATTACCTGAAGATGCACGGACACACAGAGTCTTTTGAACCAACATTTAGCAGCTCTCTGGAATCGCAGCAGCGTATCGGATTGCAGAAAATTAGATCGGAACCGTTAACGAGATACTTAGCTTGCTGGCAAAGTGATGCGGAGTTATCCACGTGTGTCTCAGGTGTCAGGCGGCCAGCGACGAAACACGGAAAATCTGGCAGTTTCGTCAGGCAGCTAATCTTCCGGGCAACGGTCACACGCGAATTGTCTTAAGGAACACCGGCGATTAAATCACAGGAAACGTTCGGCGTTTGAAATAATTTTGCGCGAGTGGTAGCGGCGAGTATAGCGCAAGTCGAGTGCTGGTAACCGGGTCACTGTCATTCCCTACGGATAATTTATAAGAAGGAAGTCGCGAGCGGATGGAATAGCTTCATTCCTAGCGCAGTTGACATACCGGCCGCGAAGTCGACGTTGCGAGGCGCTGGAAAGAACTGGCCGACGAGGAGAGGAACGAAACAAGTTCCTGTTATTCCTTCCTCTTCTTGAGTCCACCGTCGCCTTCTCTTGCCTCGCCAACGTCATCATGCATGATCATAGTCATGTTCGTCATCTGACTTGCTGCCGCGTCTGACGTCACCCGCTCCGAGCACGAGCTGGCCTGTCAGTAGCCGTGGCATCCTGCAGATCTTCGTAACGCAGTGGGCCGTTTTTGTAAAAGCGGTGGGATCAATTCGAAAATTTTCATGTCATTAAACACGGTAAAACTAGGACTGATAGACTGAAAAGGACATTTATATCTGATACGATTTGTTAAATAAATAACAATCAAGTTCAAGTCTCTCGTTCTGTTTCTACAGCTTTTCTTGCCAATTATAAATGCATGTTTATAGTATAGGTTTATCGGTTTCCATAAAAAATGTTTTATATTTTTACCTTCTATTGAAGTCGTAATTCGGAGAAGAAATCAATTTTTATTTGATTCCTGTGTCTCGTTGATATAGAATATTTTTGACTGACCCTGATTCTGACCCACTGTGCGCCGCAAGGAGATTCAGACTGCCATGACTCGGACGTACAGTCGCTCGCGGCGCTATCATTCACACACGCTTCAAGGAAGCAGTTTCATATGGATCTTCTTTTGAATCAATAAGGAATGATTTTTTAAATTGTATTTTTTAGAATATAGAACTTGAATTGCCCAGGGACGACATCGGTACCTTAGACTGACTTCATATTGACATACTGATGAATAGACTGCGGATCTTTATGCAAAATAAAAATGTTCTGCACCGATTGTGGGAAGCAGCAGTAAAAGAAAAATTGATTTTATATAATGTTCTTGAATTTTTCTAAGCTTTTACTGTTTTATATTTCGTCCAACCAACTTTTTTCATAAATGCATGAAGATCCCAGTCTTCTGATGAATATCAAGGAGTATAAATCATCAATCTTATAATGTATTACATCTAATATGTATATCATCATTGTTATGTGTGTGTATAAATATGTATAAATAGTAAACAATGCACATAGAACGGAGCACATATACTACAATTTTTTCTTAAAACTAATTTGTAAAAGTTTTTCGGAATTGATAAAGAACTGACTAATGTCTAATTTTTAGAGTGTTTGTATTTTTTAAGAGAGAAATGGCCTAAGCCTCTGACAATTGCATGCTAATCAGATTGTACGTTCACATCACTGATGATGGTAAGGCTATTCTCAACATACGCGTCATTATTACTGAATTGCGTACTATTACATTAATGATTGTTCAAGCAGATATGATTCATGTGTGCACTAAACGTATACTCAATTTTCCAAAAATAATTCATCAAACTTTTAATGGAGACTTCAGAATTCTTTTGTATTTGTAGAATTATTTTGTACAATATAACAATGCTTGTTTTGACATGACTTTTTAATAAGACTAGTTTGTCTGTTCATTGATAATAAGCATAATAAGCATAGTCATTAAATTGAAAGCACTGCTGAAACTGTTGAGAATTAAGGCAATAATAATTAATTGCAGAGAAGTATTAAAATTGTTATGGATATGATAAAAAGGTCTCATGTTTCTTAATGCTCATCAACAATTATGTATCATATTATAGAGTAATATTAATGCTATCGGCGTACTGGTTCGATCATTGTGATTTAATAAAAGCAATTTTGCAAATTACCACATTGACTTCAACGTTTCGATCTTAATTTAGATCATTTTCAAGAAATAATTGCGCCCGTAAATTATTATATATTATAGTGCCTGATGAAATGGGTTGAATTAAACATTACATTAGGAAAACATATTATAGAATGTCGTGAACAATAACGCCAGATTTTTTCCATACTTTCCTCCGTCAAAATTAAAGGATTGTTTAGTATATTATCACCATTAACAATTAATTGTTCTGCCTATTAATTCATAATGCTTTCGAGAAGTAAGAGTTGCATTGTTCCGTAATCTTAATATTAAATTTGCAAATAACAATATCAAATTATTTGCAGATAACAATATTACATTACTCGCGCAAATCACTACTGTTAGTGATTAGTAGTCTGCGAATTTTGTGTATTTATAGAAAAATATATGCGAAAAATGGGCAGTAAAAACAGTAGAATTTACGAGCTATATTGTTTACAATTCATAAAAATTGTTAAAAGAAGAAGATTCTAAATAGCTTCTATATGGTACAGCTGATGTAGAACATTTTGTATTATGCATAAAGATCTTTAGCCTAGTGATTAGTGTCTGAACGATACAGTAATTGCTATTTAGCACGGTGCTCGTTCTAAAGAAGACTTTCTGTAATTTGTGACTAGGTCATTGTATTCTTTTACTAGTTTACCCATTGTGATTTCTTTTTTTCATCTGGTTCTATTTGCTGAATCGTATCTCATTGCTGAACACTTCCGGGGAAACGGATAAAAATTAGATCTCCTAATCGTACACTCGAAATATTTTATTATCTATCCACCATTTTTTCGAAGTAAATGCGAATATTTTAGCAGATTGTATTTGTAAGTAGTCTTCTTAGGATTTTAATCAATATTATATGTTCGTGCAACAAGAGAAAATACCGATACGAGGAAATAAGTAAACTAATATCTACTTATTTTAAATATATTAATATCTACATCAATATTAATCAAAGTAGCTACATTAATGGTGCTATAGTATAGGTTATCAGGTTGTATGAAAATGTGTTTTACTTACAAATCAGGCATGAACTTTTGCAATCATCTAATATTTACAAGGTCGTTAGTGCAAAAATCATAATTTCTTTTCTATATAGTGTTAACTAGACTGCGGATCTTTATGTATTTATGAAGAAATTGGCTGGGTGAAATATAAAACAGTAAAAGATTTAAAAAATTCAGGCATGTTATGTATTCCTTTTAATATAACAAAGTCGTTGAGGGATGACATCAACGTTTATGTTATTCCAGCTTCCCACAATCAATGTAAAACATTTCTATTTTGCATGGAGATTCGCAGTCTAGTGATAACGATAACTATGTATATTATTAGACAGCGGATTTTATGCATTTGCGACGAAAATGAGTAATTTAAAACAGTATAAAAACATTACTGAAATTTAAAAACACTGTTACATTATTTCCGACCTATAAAACATATAAAGAAATAAAATCAATTTCTAGTTCACTCCAGTTTGTTGGAGTTCAGGTAGAAAATTTTTACTTTTGCATAAAAATCGGCTGTCTATACAGGCATACTATATTGATCGGAATAAAAAGATTCAAGAACGAAATTTATTCACGAAAAATGAAGGTTGCCTTCTTTTAAATGACACTACATATTTCGCATAATATTATTGCTTGTGTTAAGACGAGTTCAACGACCTAGTATATACTATGACCTTGACATGACCTTAACAGTAAGGCAGGCTTAACAGAAGAATCTTAAAAGCGCATTTGTGTATACGGGCTTGGGGTGGAGGGGTACGTAACCGATTCCTGGATTGTGTCCGGTCGTCTAGTTATCGGACAGGCCGAACACTCGTATCAAAACGTGTGACGGCGCGTCGCGTGGTTCGCGATGGTATTCCGGTCGATGCTGGCAACTCTGTCGGATCGGTTAACCTGGCCCAGATACTAAGCCGGAACTACCGGAGGAATCAATGACCTTGGCACGAGTAATGCCAGGACACGCGTCTGCGAGGAAGAAAGTTTCATTTGCATTTGTTGCGCCGCGAAGCGGAATTGAGAATTCCGTGTCCGCAACCAGACTTGACCGATTCTCGTTCGGAACAGGAGTAACGACGAATGTCGTTGAATAATTACCGTACACCGACTCCCATTATGCTAAGCTGCACAAAGTTCGACCCCGAAAGCTGCTCCACTGCTTATCCGGAGCTGAATCAATTTTTTAAGCTGCAGAAATTCATGTTGTTGTAACGAGGATCTGTAATCGAGGTCCTGTAAATGTTCATTTGTCTCGAGTAAAAAAGTAAATGCATTTTGCAGACATTGGGTAAATATATTTGAAAACTTGTACAGCAGCATTGGTGTAAAATAATCATTATCGAATTGTTTCTATTATTAAATAACGTCACTTCTTCATCAGCTTCTTTCCGGTATTTTACATTTTCTTTATAGTTTTCTATGAACATTTAATGTTAAACATTTTAATGTTAATATTAGGAAAAAGTTCGAAATTCAATGGCAATTGCATTACTAGACCTGATCTTAATGATTACTTAAATGGTAATTGATCTATGAATGTATAACTCATTAACCCTTTGCACAAAATATGAATGAAACGGGTTTTTACAAAGGGTTAAGTCCTAGATTCTTTTTTAAACACTTGGTATTCGATTTTACACCTCGTTGTCAAGTAATCTAAGCGGCATTATCCACGTGTGTTGAATGCGAGAATCAACGTTTTCTAAATATTACCACTATCGGCGCAGTTAACGGCGATGCGTTAATGACTATTAATGAGCAGTCACACGTAGAAGTAGTCTGCAGTGCATGAAGAGCCCCGGGGTGGATAACAATAATTATGTACGCTCAGATTGTTGCATGTTACCGGAAATTTACCACTGTTCCATGCTCCTCGCTTCTAAGAAAACCCGTTCACTCTCTTCGTTAAACGGTTCAGCTGAGAGCACCAGCCAACCATTGAATAATTAAGTTGAATTCTCCAATTGGAACTATTAGTCCTTGCCAAAATTGCCTTCCTTACGTCTTCCATTATGGTACTACCAACCTGCTCGATTATGATCAGAACGTAATGCATATTTTGAGAAATAATTCTTATACAGTTTTAAATGTGATTTCTTACAGAATGATTTCTCCAATATACTGATGCAATTTTTCAATTAAAAATCCTGTACATATCCTGTACATGTAGTTGCAATTTAAAACAGTGGACAGATTAACAAAATTTAAGGACATAAATTGTCATAAATGCATCAAATTCGCTGTCTAATTATTACACATAACTAGACTGCGGATTTTTATGCATTTATAGAAAAATTGAATAGATGAAATTCAAAATTGTTGGAAAACTTAAAAAATCGAACATGTCAATATATGATTTCTCCTCTATTAACTTCATTAAGAGAAGAAATAACATTCAATTTGGTTTCCCTTCCTTGCAATCGATGCAGGCAATTTTTATTTTGCATAAAGATCCGCAGTCTGCACGTGACTAACAATTCAGACTCGCCAGATTAAGACTTGTGTCCCCACTGTACCTTCCCCTTCTACGACGATATTCCCGTCGCGGCCAAGTCACGTGACCAGCCCGGTACTGGCAGAGAGTAGAGAGACTTTTCCCCCTCAATTCGTGCTCCCTCCCCTCATCTGGCGACTCTGACACTACTCGATATATACATAGTAGAGTGAACATTATAAAGTGTTATAGACGAATATCTCCATATTAAATACTAATAAATATAATAAGTATAATTAAATATATATATATATATATATATTGATTATACACAAAAATGTTTCAGATAAAAGTTATTCAGTACCGAGGGGGACATCATTTGGTGGGATTTTTATTTTTCCCAATGGACACTGCAAGATGAGGAGAAGGTCACCTTGATTTTTTTAAATGGAAAGACCTACTTTCTGTGTCATGAATCGATTGACTATCGAATTCTGAGTAAAAATGTATTGACCTCCATATGTCCTAAATCTAATAGTTAACGAGATATTATCGAAACAATTTTCGTTCTTCTTTGAATAATATCTCGTTAACTATTAGGTTTAGGAAATATGAAGGTTAACACTGTTATACTCAGAATTTGATACTCTATCGATCTATAGCATAAAAAATAGAACATTCCATTTTAAACCTTCAACTCACCTTGGAGTAATAATATCATAATAATAAGCATAATATTATTAATATTATTAAGTATAATATTCACCCTGTATGTAGTGATTCCAATAAAATTAACAGAATGAATGCCTAATAACTTTCTCCACTTTTAGCTATTTCTTGCAGCTCTATTGCAGAAATATGTGGATGTTCAAACAAAAATTTGTTTAAAATAAGACATTTATTTCGACTTCTGGTACAAATAACTTTTAATTTAAACTGGCTGCTATAAAGTTAGAATTTAGACGGTACGTTTCTAACTCCGGATTACAATGCACCCAACTCCCGTTGGGTTATATCGACCAATCACGTATGCGTAGCAACACGCCACCAAGGAGATCCGCGACTGCTTTGTTTGTGCTGGCAGTAATTTTCAAGATACAAGGTGGAGCAGCAATAATTTTGCAGGGAACAATAAAGAAAAACAATGTTGAAGATCGCAAGTGCCACAGGATTAATGGAGGCGCGTACACGGCCAGTGGATCGCCCTAAAATTAAGGTATCTTCCAAATATTATTTAAAACGATAAAACAATTCATTCTACATGTGTGCTATCAGTAGACAGCGAATCTTCATGCAAAATAAAAATTTTCCACCTGATTTGCAACAAACTGGAGTGAAATGGAAATTCATTTTATAATTTGAATAATATAACAGTATTTTTAAACTCGTCTAATATTCTTACTGTTTTAAATTACACTTATTCATTCTTGGCATGAATGCATATAATCTGCTGTCTAGCTATCGGTAACGAAAATTTTACAGTCGCAGTAGAGTAGGTTTTATATTCCTCAACTAATGTATTTCTAGTATCTATCCAGGTGTTAAGAAACACCTTGAAGGCAAATACATACAATTCTTCACACAAAATCTTCACTAGGCAAGGGGTTAATATAATTTATGATATTTACCTTGTTAATCTAAGGATTTTTCCATTTGGAACATTTGCTAAGATGTAAGACTAGACAAATAAAATTGACGCAATAGACATTTTGAAAGAGTTACTGGCTGGATTAAGAAAAATTTAAAGGCCAAAGGCGACAGTGAATATGACGAATTAAGACGTCATCCCCAGTTAGAAAATTAAAATGTTTATACTGGAAATAGCTTAAACATTAACGAATTAATTAACAGTACAGCGTCAAGGAGATTGTTATACGCACCACAGTTCGAAAAAATCTCGGCCCTTTTTCCATTTCAGCGTGTAGAACTTTCAGGAACTACCAAACCAGCGCCTATTATACTTCGACCATTTTCTGGTATCTTCAATCCGTACCCTTATGGTTGTTCTGTACTGTGTAATCACCCAGCTGACTGTGAAGCCAAAGAGGTGCTCCGACGAGCTAAAGATTCATGGGTAAGAAGTCTCACTTTAACACTATACAGACTGTCTTTGTGTGATACAATAATGAATGCTTTCCTCCTCCCATTCTTCTCTCAGCTCGAATGCTCGTAACTTCCTCTCCGGTATCTCTAATCTATCATCTATCGCTTCCTTCCCTCTCGTTCATCCTTTTATCTAATTTAATTGTTTCCTCCTTTGTTTTCGTACTATTTTTTCCTTGCAGTTGTATATCTCTTCTTTATTTCCATTTTCGTCCGACTTAGCATGTTCTCCAAGTTCCTGCAGCAACGGCGATGAACTTTGTATTTTTTACTTACTTCTTGCTGAATATTACTGAAATGAAATAATCTTCTCCCCATTACTTCCTCCTTTGTTTCCGTACTATTTTACCACGCTTATATTAGCTTGCCGAGTTGTCGTTGTTCTTATTGTATGCGTCAAATCTTGTAATCGAATTTTAAACCACTTCCCGATGAGCTAGAGACTTGAAACTTTAAACATAGCTCAGAACTGGATGACAATGCAATATTAAAAAGCAAATTTAAAAAAAACCGTCACACCTCGTCGCGCGACATTCATCCCTCTACTTTAATTATTAGTAAATTATTTTAAATGTCCTCAATTTTAGATTTATATAAAATTTACTTTTAATTATTTCACCCCTCTACTTTAATTATTAGTAAATTATTTTAAATCTCCTCAATTTTAAATTTATATAAAATTTACTTTTAATTATTTCACCTCTACTTTAATTATTAGTAAATTATTTAAAATCTCCTCAATTTTAAATTTATATAGAATTTACTTTTGATTATTTCACCCCCCTCTGCTTTAATTATTAGTAAATTATTCAAAAACTCCTCAATTTTAAATTTATATAAAATTAATTTTTTTAATTATTTCACCTCTACTTTAATTATTAGTAAATTATTTAAAATCTCAATTTAGTCAGGTAGTACGTCATCGCGTTCAGCGATCCCCACTCCGCGCGCCAGCGCTCCCTACTCCCTGTTCCAAAATAGTAATTTTGAGAGCGACCGCGGTCTAGATCGATCTTTTATCTAGCGTGTTTGACTACTGAAAACCCCCATCTTTGCATTATCGAGAAATGAGAAGGCGCATGCGGCATCTTTGCAATCCTGGAAACGAGAGTCTAAACCCTTAAACCTTAAGGGATAAAATTCAGCACAAAATAAGATTGCTATGAAGAAATGTATTATAAGAGCAATTGCAGTATAAGTCGACAGTGCATATATGTCTAGGCGACAGAGGGGAAGGCTCTCCTGCTGCCTGAAGAAATGGACATGATTAGGGCAAGTGTGGCTGCAGCTGGCGGGACTGGGGACACTGCTGGTCCAGCCGAAAATATGGAAGCGATTAACATTGACACTGCTACCGTTCCCGAAGAGCTATTCCGCAAATATACCGAAACAGATTCCAGACCATTAACACCTGCACCTACACTTGCCAGTGGACCTGCATTGACGAATAGACTGCAAGATGAGATACTGGTAACCTGTAATCTGCAAGAACGCACCACACTGATTTTGGATCTCAGAGCGAACTCCAAGAAACAGATGGTTTGTAATTGGTGAACTGCGTATCTTTATACAAAATTAAATTATATCAGAATCGCAGATAAATGCGGAAAAGCAGTCATTGTTATTCGAAATTGATCAAAATAAAGAACATGACAGAATGATTCACTTAAAACTTTCCACGCTTTCAGGAAAATGAAACTTTCACTTGGCATGCTCTCACCTTAGAACCACCTCCAACTTCTCGGAAAGCTAAGATAGTGGTGCCGAAATCACCTCTTCGACATCGATCGCGTTCGCCTAAGCCATCAGCAGATGCACCGCCTCCGAGCCCGTGCGAAGACATTTATGAACCGGTAGGAATTGCTTTCAAATACCAAACAAGACTGTTTATATAGACTTGCAACAATTTAGGTCTTGATTATAGCGTTTAGGTCTTAATTAAAGCGTTGCTAAATATTCTAAATATTTTTGTACCTATAATGAAGTTGTCTAAGCCATATCCTTAAAGCAGCAAAAGATAATATTACATAATAATCAATATTGTTTCGAATAGCATGATTAAATATTACACATCATAATACAACAATTCAAGATCGTCTGCATATTTTGATAAAATAGGAAAATGATCAAAAATTAATGACCACTAGACTTGTGGATCTTTATGCAAGAAACAAATTGATTTTATTAGTTGTTCGAGACACGAACCGCATAGGAGTTTGATTTTTTCCTTAATAATTTTATTAAGCTGTAATTTCATCGTTCTACTGTTTTATTAATTTATTTTATTGTTATTAATTGTTCTGATAAATGCATAAAAGCCAGTGAACACTGATGAGTAAATGTTGCTACTGCAGTTAATCGACTCACCCTGCGTATCCACCAAGGACTCGAGTAGAGTCGTAGAAGAGATTAGTCCAGGAAGAGCAAACAAGGAGCTGGCAGTCATTCGACGGCGAGGAAAACGCTTGCGTAAAGGGAAGAACCGCAGCGGTTCAGCTTATAGGCACCACACAGAGGTCCACGATCTGTTAGAACCAACCGAAACTCAAATATCGCACATAGGAGACGGCTCCCGAAGGACTTCGTTAGTAAAAAAAAATTGTATTTCCTCACGGGTTCGTGTAGCTAAACCATTAGGGACAATCGGTCAATTTTCTCTGTCTCTAGTCAGGGCCCGCTCTAGGGGCAGACATTTGTCCGGGGCGCCATTTTGGCTGTAAGTGTGAGAAAAATATTGATGTGCTAAATACCCAATTAATAGAAAATTTGCTTTTATTAAAATTAATGCTTTTATTAAAATTTAAATAAAATGATTTGATCTTTATTGAAAATAAAAATATGTACCTTTATTTAAAAAATATATATATTCTTAAGGGGCGGCAATTTGTCTTTTTGTCAGGGGCGACGTAATCGCTAGAGCGGGCGCTGCTCTAGTATACGCACTGTAGCAGGGCCCGCTCTAGGGGGGGGACAACCCGGGCATTCGCCCGGGGCGGCAAAATTTAGGGGCGGCAAAATATCGAAATATAGGGGCGCCATTTTGGCTGTAAGTGTGAGAAAAATATTGATGTTTTAAATACTCAATTAATAGAAAATTTCAGGCTACCGTTGACATTTTTGGTAAAAAAAAAGGTCATTTTGTTCAACTCGGTGCTTAAATGCTGGGTGCGCCACTGTTCTTAAGGGGCGGCAATTTGTCTTTTTGCCCGGGGCAAAGTAAAAGAGACGTGCACGATATATGTGATGAATTTATCCCTCTAAGGCCTCAGAAGCTCGATCGTTTCAAAGTGTAACGTGATACTGAATTGGGCGAGACAATACTGATCCAATGAAACAATATTTTTATAATTGAATATTATGAATTAATGTTACTTTTAGTTCTTCGTAAACCTAGTGTTAAAGAACTGTATCATGTTTGGACTCATTTTGACCAGAAAAATGTCATAAATAGATGAAAGTTTTATAAAAAAATAATTAATAATTCAAAACATAGGAAATGATTTAGGAAATGACTTACGGGTGGTTGATTGTATTGCAAGTCCCAAAACATCGATTGGAAATATCTCAATACATCAATTATTAATCTGTTCATTTCAATACAGCAAATTTTGACTAAACTTAAAGATAATCTTATATATTGAATGCCAATATGTGTTCCTTGATGGTTAAACTTTGCAATTCAATGATTTCAACATATCCTGTTAAACTCGTAGAGAATAAAAAGAGACAGAAAGAATTGAACAATTTCTTTTGTTTTCATTGTAGAGTTCATACAACAAACGGCGACGCAGAAAATCCCTCGTCGACTCCGAAGAAGATAACTGTATTGGCGATTGCACCTTCTACGGTGCCTGTTAGTTTCATCGCACCAGATATTTTGAAGCACTTGTTTCGAGAACTAGATCGAGATAAAGTGGAAGCAGAATTTTCGCTCAAGGTGAGAAACAGTATTCATGAAATCTTTTAGAAAACATAAAGAAGATGTTAGTGTGTAATATTAAGGAACTAGAGCGTGACTATTCATCAATAAATCAATGATAATTACCCGTGTAAAAATTAGTTGTTTCTAAAAAGTTATACATATATACATACATGGTTTTAATCCAATGGTTTTCTGTAACACCAGAGAAGGCTTGCGTTCGAAGAAGCTCTACGAGCTAAAGGCGAAAGTTATCCACGCGCTAGAGGATACCAAGGATCTTCAAACTCTAAACTAGCGAACACACCAAGAGTATTCTCACGCCAAGTGGCTCGCTTTGAAATTCTCGATAGTGAGAGTCTGCGCGGCAAGTATAACAATATATTACAAACTAATTACCCGAAGATTACTTTACCTACTTACTTTACGTACTAGATTGTTAAATATCTCGATCGAAAATATATCTGAAAATTTTCTTCTGATACTTTTTGATTGTTCGGGGTGCAGAATTATCGTCTGCTCATCCATATTAATTGGAGACAATAATAATTATTATATGTTACTTCCAACCTATAGCAATTATTAATTTCTTGTTTCTAGCAACAGAAAACTTTTATTTTGCATAAATAATCTGCAACCTAATATGTAATTATAATGCAAAAAGATGTCTTTACATTTTTATGATTAATATATATGAACCTTTATTTATCCAAAAACTTTCATTTTTAAACAATTTATTTTATTGCAGTTTTTTGCAACACAATCTCATCCTAAAGGTTCAAAAAATTAGTGACAAAAATTGCTGGTATTTCTATGTATGATATTCTCTTTATGGGACAGCAAGGTTCAAAGAAATTAGAATCATTGAATTATTGCAACTTAATTGTTGCAATTAATTCATTCGTTTGTATATAATAACACGGGCCAACAAATTTCAACTTTTTTTGCGATTCTTATAGTGTTTTTCGCGTTGATTCCGAATCTGTCCTTAATTTTTCTCCTTTAAACATGTTTAGACAATCATTAAAGACGGAGAGACGCCACTTTTGCACCAATTTTTGCGGATATTTTTGAATTTGTCAAATAAAATAAGGGTCCAGCGGAAAATCGAACTATACCACGCGATAGAACAGACTTTTATCTTGAGGAACCACCATTTCAAGTTTGCGTGGTCGACGTTTTTTTCGAACCAGATAGCAAAATATCTTCGCCCGACATGAGTTACCGCCAGTGGCGCTTACCACTAGAACAGGCGTTCCACGGGATACGGCGTTTAAACATGTTTAAACAATTATAATGTATTAATATTGGATATCACTGTATTCGGGAAAGTCTACAGAATCTTTTGCTGTAAAGAACAATTCGATATCTTTTATAATAACATCACACAATATTCGTTCAAAGTTGAAAATATGTCTTTTTTTAAAATTCAATTTTCTCAAAAATTATACGTCTAGGAGAAAAATTAAGGACAGACTTGGAATCACCGCGAAAAACTCTATAAGAATCGTATAGTGGGAATCGAAATACTTTTTGGCTGTTGGACAGTGTAATTAATGAATACATATGTCTACGTAATCAAAGATATTCGTAATTATATTACCTAACATTATATTGCCTGTTCATAAGCAAAAAAAGGAAATACATTTTATTAAATGTATGTATACTGTATACTTCTTGTTCGGGCTCAACCGGTCGCTCGGTCGATGCTCCCGCTTGTTGTCGGGCGCAGCCGACGGTTGAGCCCGAACACTTCTTAAAATGTTTTTCTGACTTAATTTTACCTTCAGATTTAACAGTACTAGATTACCTCAGCAAACACGTTTCCATTTCCTCCGGAAGAAAGCTGATCTTCGGCAGAGCTTTCAACAAATTCCAAGAAGAATCACTACGAACTACCAGATGCATTTTACCCGGCGACATTCGCGAGGCTCTGCAGGATATCATTGGAAAGCCCGTGACCGAAGAACAAGAAGCGTACTTGAAATCTGTGATTGGTGAAATCAAGGAGTCGCTAAATTTCAGAAGTTGGTGTGGTTTCTGCGCCGCAGTGGAACGATTGCTATGTCCTCTTCCGCATAGACAGGTGGATCCTCCATCCTGGCTGGAAAGAGTTGACTTCGAGGCTTTGGAAAGAAGATTGAAATCTATCGATGCGGATCCTCAGTTGGCTCTGTTTCTGAGGGAAATTTCCAACAAATGAAATCGTGGAATAAAGTGTTCTTGTCATAAATTTATGATGTGAACAAGAAGATGATACGGTTAGAAGTTTTACTAGAATTTATATGTAACGAGGAAGCATAACGAAGTGATATTCGTAGATTTTTATACGACTTCGAGCAGCTCTTAAAAAAGTATTAGACATGTTTTTTATTGGCCATCATTTGTATTGAATGAATGAAAATTCCTCTTAATATTAAGTTAAAAAATATACTTGATCAAATAGGTGAAGAAGTACTAATATATTGACACTGCTATTGTTCATACAAAATTCGTTTAGACAGACTGATGTTTCTAATATACTGATCTAATTTGTCAATTAAAAATATATGCATACAATGCAATTTCCGCGAGGTGCTGGTCAGAATAGGGCAATAACTAATATTTAAAAATGATACTAATGGTCATTAGTCAAAACTTTTTGATTAGTTAATGATAACTAATTAATAGTGACTGATGACTAAAGATTGACGACTGATCATCCACTACTAATTCACTAATAAACAATAGCCAACGATTACTTAGAGCTGTGACTAATTATTTGCCATTTAGTTATCACTAGACTGCGGATTTTATGCATTTATGACATAAATGGGCACGTACAATTTAAAGCAGTGAACGAATTAGGAAGATTTAAAGACATCTGTGTATTAATTTCAGCTTAATAAGACGATTAAAAGAAGAAAGAAATTTCTATATTTGGCTTCTGTGTCTTGCAATCTAGTTATCACTAACTAATCAAAAAGTTTTGACTAATGACTATGTTGCTATGAGTAACATTCAAAAAGACTATTAGTCATTTTTAAATATCAGTTGATTATTGCCCTACTCTGGTGGTGAGTGGCAACTACGCGTGCGTTGTGACCCATACTGACCGATCATTCTCTTCACGACTTTGTTGACCCTCTCCACGAAATTACACTGGGGAGAGTGCACGCCGCAGTTCAAATATAAAATTCAATCAATTTTACATCTACTCACTGATGCGATCAGCCATATTTGAACAGTTATTATTGTTTCAGCTGATTAAGCGATAATACTTGCAATGGAGTAGAACATTTTACACCACGACATGAAGCATGTGTAGTAAATGTACCATCTACAGGTACTTTTATATTCTTCTTCATGATCTTATTCTTATATTCTTCACTTCTTGTACATATACATTCTAAGAGTGGAAGCTTTTTTATTATTTTCTTTTAAATAAAAACCATTGTACTTACTCAATGTAGAGAAACTTTCAGGAACAGTTTATCATGAGGAGCATGCGATCATCAGCTGGGAACTCATTTTCTGTTACAATAATAATACTCAACAACTAATAATGTAAGGTACGTTTGTTATACAAAAATATAGCAGCGAAACTCTTGAGTTTCATGATCACAAACACGATCGTTGTCACTGTCACAAAAATTGTCACTAACTCAAATTATACTAAACCAAGTATATGAAAGTTTCTATATAATTCTGTGTATTTTAACATTGAATAAAAATTAATTATGAGTTTATCTTTTACAATGAATAACGTAAACATTCAGATGCCAATGCAGATGACAACAATTAGCTCCATTTAAGCAGTCGTTTAACAGTTCATTAATGTTTTTAAACATACCTTTATTGGTACTTCATCTACGTCCATTGTTTTTATTGCACGACCGTCATTTATCCTTTACAATGAATAACGTAAACATTCAGATGACAACGATTAGCTCCATTTAAACAGTTGTTTAACAGTTCATTAATGTTTTTAAGCATACCTTCAATGGTACTTCATCTAGGTCCATTGTTTTTATTGCACGACCTACGTTTGAAGTTGATCACCCGGAACTGAGTAGCAAGAAATGCCATTGAAATGCTGGGTCAAAATGAGAACCCAGCCATTCGAGTGTAAAGAATTAAAAGTTACCGATAACATTCTTCTTTGCTCCCAAGACATTTGTTAGGATTCAATACTCACAATTCCTCACCATAGAATGACTCGCTCGGTCAAGGGAAGTCAGAATTATCTCAATAACAATTTTTATTGTCAATAAAAGCTGCTAACTTGGTCGTTCAAAATGGTTTGCAATATTTTATGCTCGACATCCTGCGTAGTGATAACGAATGGGTCGTTCAAAACAGAGTTTCAGAGATATTCCCGCTCCACACAATGCACTGCAATACTACAATGTCCGGTCATGACAAAAGTTTCCAGGAGATCGACAATGCTCCATTATGATTGCGAAGAAGTAAGGATAACGACTGTTAATTAGAAAATATCAAATTTCTCGTATGTTTCATGTTCGTCATTTCGAATACAGGATCGAGTGGAATAAAGAAATATAATACAAGAGCTGCGTTCGTCGCACAATTTTATTGCCGGAGCGAACTCGCCAGTACCTACATACTCGAGCGTATACAATTATTATAACCATCTTCGGTTGGCTACCGACAATGTACAAACTGTTCGAGCTCTTCTCTCGTTTTCTCTCTCTCACTCTCTCGCGTTCTCTCTCTCTCTCTCTCTCTCGCTCTCGTTCGTTCTCTCTCATTTCTCTCGCGTTCTCTCTCATTTCTCTCAACACAATAAATAAACGAATTTGCGCGCATGTTACTAATACGTAACCACAATATAAAATCGTCCTGCATTAGTAAATAAATTAAGTAAACGAACGGTATAAAACGGTGGAGAAGTATAATCGGGGGCCAGGGTATACTTCGTATCGATATAACAATAATATACTACTGGTTGCGTTCTCGTGTCACCTGCGTGTTTCTGTGTAGAGTGTGTGTATGTGTGTCTGTTCATGTTTGTGTGTGTAACGCGTGTACACGGTGCGAATTTCGAGTTTTGGTGGGAGTGTATACTGATGGGCATTGATCAATTGCTAATTCCTACGTCACATTGCACATACAACTAACGTACAAATATAACGACGTGACGATTCGTACGACACTACTTCCTAGAGTCTCTATACAGCGCGACGCTACCCGCCGTTCAAAGGGAGTTTCTTTGGAGCTGTTTCGTTGAGACCTAGACGCTTTTGGTTCGCGGTTGCGGAAAATCGCCAACCAATTGCCATATATATCTTCGTTGGAGATATTCTTCAATGGTCTCTCTTTCATCCTCTCTCGTGTTGATTCTCAGTATAAAAAAAGTTGCTGTTGCTGCTGGTAGGCAGTGGGACTGGAGTATGACAACGGCACACTGGTATTAGCATTGGGCTAGTTACCGTTCGTCCCGTAGATTTTGCCAGCCTTCTTCGCCATGTTGCCTAACATTTCCATAGAATACTTGTGTGCAGACCTTAATGATACCGCCCACTCCTTTAAACTGATTTCATCCTGAAAGAATGCGATTCTTGGTCAGACGTGCTAACTATGTTTATTGTTTGAAGAGTAATCCCGGCTTTCCAATGAACATCCTGAGTTTACTGTACCGGTTCGCTAACAAAGGCTAGTCTGCATAGTTGCAATAGGCCTGCTAAGTCTCAAATACTTCGAAACATTTTTTCGAAGCAAGGAATTTTGAAATTTTGTGGATATTAATTCATCTACTATTTAAAATTAGACGAATTCGAAAATAATGAAAACGGCTTTATATTTGTTTATGAGAAAATACAAATAAATTGAAAACAGAAATATACGCGAGAATATATGAACAGTTACATTAAAATTAAGGGACTTTAGTACTTACGGGATTTGTGAGCACTATTTTTACATCTTTCTTGCGGACGATAATGCACTGTTCTCCTTTTACATGTTGAAGATCCGCGCTGACTTCTTCCACCTAAAAATTCAACATTTTAATTGTAATTTAGTATTAAATAATCTACAATACACTAAAAATAGCATTTGTCATTTGAAGAAATTAGTACATAAAATTTGTGATTGATTTACCTGATCAAGAAAAACGAGTTCTGGCTTCACCGTGGATTCAGGATACAATTCTAATCGATTGGGATATAATTTCGCATAGCGCGTCTGCCACGCACTGGCAAATGGACCACCTAACTTTTTGATATAACCTTGCAAAATGCAATCCGAGCCTGTAATAAATCACTATAATTACAATGATGTCTCTTCACTCACTGTCAGACTATAAAGACAGCATTAACCCTTTGCACTCGAATAGTGGCTACGAGAAGCCACCATTATTCGCCATGTATACATGCAAACAAATTTAGTGATAATTGTGTCTCGTAAATCGTGATACAGTCACATCATATGAAAAATTGACCTATCTTCAGTTATTGAATCGCCCGCTATACCTCTTGTTGTGAAACAAGCGTTGATGATGATTTACATACAGGGTGGTCCATTTATCTTGAGACAGTCAATTATTACGGAAACCAGCAGGAATATGAAAAAATGTTTTGTATAAAATATTTTTCATATGAAGGGGCACACTTAATGGCGCTATGCACATTTTTCCATAATGGCCCTTTAAGGGTCAGATGAAGGGCAACTTCATTTTTTCAAATGGAGAAATCCATATTTTTTATTTTATATTCTTATTCTACATCGAAAAATAATAATATTTCGTATAAAAATTTTTATTGGTGAATTACTGTTGTCGGCGAAATCAACGTCGATCAAATGTGGTCGATTAAAACATTGTCGGCGAAATGATTGGCGGTAACTTGATACAAACCCGTTGTACCACGATTTACAAACTAGTATCGAGTACAAAGGGTAAAAACAGAACAGCACTGTATCTTTTACCTTTTTCGTCCGTGTCGAACCTCTGTTTCTGTTTCGACTTCTTTTTACTTTCTATCTGCGAGGGGAAAGAAGAAGAAGAAGAAAATTAACGATACGATAACACTCGAAGCCTCAGTTTTCTCCGTCTGGTAGGCCAAGAAACAGCTGAACGAATTAAGAATCGGTACCTTATCCGTTTCGACATTGACTGTCTCGAACACAGTCTCCGCAACCTCGGCCTGCCATCTCTCCGAAATGACTAAAGGAAAATCTTTGTAAAGTTCTTGATCCGCTTCCGTTAATTTGATACCCTTCGTGTCCTCTTCGTCAAAGGAACCGATGTCAAAGGCGTCGGCGGCGTTCACTTCGCCTCGCGGTGGTATAAGTGGCGGCGTGTATTTCTGAAGATAAACTTGTTGCCAGTCGATGCCGGCGAAAAACGGGTGTTCTTTCAATTCGTCCGCTCCACCGCCCCGACAACCGATCCTCTTGTTCACGTCCCGCTCCAGCAAACCTTCCATCAGCGATCGCAGCTCTTTCGAAAATGTTTCTGGTAGCTCAACCTTCTGAAATTATTTTAGCCCGTTAGTATCGTGGAAACTCGCTGAAATCAACCGTTAAAAATAAAGCAAAATATACAATAGTGTTTTCACATAAGTGTGTACAAGGTGAAAAAAAGGTCATAGAATAACAAGTATTTCATCGACTAAAATCTTATTGGTTACAAATAAGGATTACATATAAGTAACCGGACATTTTTTCTCTTGTTGGTAACTGTTATCATTGAGAGAAATTTATTTCGGTCGCTCATAACTAGACTGCGGATCTTTATGCATTTATAGTAAAATTGAGAAGATGAAATTCAAAATTGTTCGAAAATTAAAAAAATTGAACATGTCAATATGATTTCTCCTCTATTCAAATAATTATGGGAAGAAATGAACTTCTTTTTGAGCAATCGAAACAGTTTTTCTTCATCGATAACAGTTATCGAAGAAGATCCAATTTTTTGAACACTAATATAACTGTTATTTGTAACCAAAAAGTATAAAAATCGATATTTTTTAATCATTTTGTTCTTAGATTGTTTTTCTTTATATTTTGTGTACATTATCCTAAATTTCAATAATAATCGACTTTTTATTAATGATTTTTATCGTGGGAAATTTCAGAATAACTGTTATTTTTGGTCCCTGGTTGTATCAAAACCAGTGGACACATCGAATGAGTACAATTTCATATTTGTATATCTAATTTTTTCTCAGATGTCAAGGTAACCTTCGGTTATCTCAAGGTCAACGCAAGGTCATCATATTAGATGTATGTAGATCGTCAAATTTGTCCTTTCATCAGCAACAACGTGGTATTAAAAAAAGTTGCATTGACTTTCAATACGAATGCGATACAAAAAAATCAAAATTGTACATAGTCATTCGATGCGTTCCTTGAACAAATACAAATCGGTAAAAATTTAAACTAACACTGTAGCTAGGTACATAATGTACATAATTGAGGTTCTACTATATCGTGATTTAAACAAGCAAATATGCTCCGAACTACACAATGTCTGGACTGATTTTGATCAGAAAAGTCTCACAAATATTGTATGTTGATGAAAGTGTCATAAACGAATAATTAACCGAGACGGAATATGTGAACGCTATTGTATGAATATAATAACTAGACCGCGGATCTTTATGCGATTATTGCTTTCGAAAATTTTCGAAAACTGCTAGGACATTAAATACGGCCGAATTTAGTACGATATTAATGAATTGCAAATCTGAAAAGGCTACTATCACGGAGAATAAGGTTCTATTTGATTCTACTTTCTTAAAATTCGTCTACAAAAATTGAAAACTGCATAAACATCCACAGTCTGATAATAATAACAAAAGGAACACGTGGGACGGCGAGCATGAATTACGCACCTTAGTTAATGTCATATGATCTATTTCGTGTTTCCCTCTCATTTTATGATGCCTAAATGGACTGTGTCCTTTTAATAATTTGTGCAACATGCAGCCGAACGAGAACCAGTCTGCACTGGAGTCATAGGTGACGCCTTTGGAGAGTACCTCTGGCGCCATGTACCCGTGCGTGCCACTGAAACAAAACAATTTTTCAGTAAATTCGTTTCGAACCTATTTTCTCTTGTCGTCAACTTCTATCAACACGTCACGATTTAATTAGAAATCCAATTTTAGTTTCAGATAAAATTCTTTCGATGTCGATCAATGTTTAGTATTCTTATGAGTGGAAAAATAACATATTAACGATAGAATTGTCTGATGTTTAGTCAAAACGTATCGATTAATCAACTGATCGCCGACGGTAAAGAAGATTACAAAATGGAGATGACAGTCTTCTAGTAGATAAAGAAAAAATCACAGAATATGTTGATTCGAATGACGCTTACTTTGATCCATCAGTTCATTTAGGAGCTGGTTTGTTTAACGTTACTGTCAAAAATCGGACATTTCGTATGTGACACAGTGTAGCCAGATGAGGGGAGTCTCGGTGAAATGATGTACCCCCTCTCTGATGACGGGGAATGAGTGGGGCGAATGGGAGACACGTTGCACGTGCGCGATGGGGACCGTGGAGTGTGCGCCTGCGCACGGTGCTGGAATGGAATAGTGGAAGGGGCAAGGAGGAGAGTACAGGAGCTCCGTTGGAGCTCATTCTGGTTTCACTGAATGTGACAACCTAAGGGTGCATTTATAGTGGAGCGGCGAGCATCGATGATAGCGGCACGGTGAAAACAAACCAACATTCGTGATAACATTTCGACACATACTAAAGAAAGGTACATATGTATTTTCATTGTTTTTCTTTTTTTTCACCGCACAGCTCACCTCGCTGCTCCACTATAAATGCACACTAATAGAATCGTTTGATTGTACGTACACACTTCCGTGCGGTTTCTTCTTCGAGAAGTCATAGGCCAATCCCAAGTCCGATATTCTGACATGGCCGTGCTTGTCCAGGAGAATATTCGCAGGCTTTAAATCCCGGTAGACGATGTATCTACGGTGCATGTGTTCTAATCCTAATATCACTTCAGCCGCGTAGAACTTCATCTCCCTCTCGTTGAACACACCATGTTGGCCAATGTGATAATGGAGATCGCCGCCGTTCATCAGGTCCAAAATGAAGCACAGCTTGTCCGGCGTTTGGAAGGCGTACGTCATGCACACTATAAAGGGACAATCCACCTGAAAGATTAATCGTAATCGTACTGTCATTCGAAACTAATATTAAACTTACGAATGAGAACATACACCTAGCGAGTTCTGTCGAACTTTGGCGTTCAATCTATGTATGTGTTTATATGGAAAACGTCCCCAAAATTGTTGAAATCGAGCAATAAAAAAGATTACAGTATAGAATGAATAAGTGCCGTACACACTGATTTCGTTCCAATTGTGAACAGAAAACTGTCGCTGGAAAACAACAAGCTGTTGCTGCGATGTATTCCAGTTATAGTTGTGTCATTTCATGCAAAATCGATCACTTTTTGCAGGCACCATCGTCGATTTTGTTCTAAATGGAATATGTTGTAGTCCATGTGAAATTAGGGGGGGTTTAAGTCATCATTCTGCCGGTTTCGAATTCTTTTAGAAATGGCAGACCTTCAAAGTTTACAATTTTTGCCCATTTTGGCGAGAACAGGCCTCACTTACGAATTTTTATCTCGGGAACTGTTTGTCCGATTGAGCTACATTTTCTTTTGTTTTATTCGTAAAGGATTGGGATATTACGAAATAATTTTTTCAACCTCGAAAATCGACTATATAACGACGAAAAATTTAAACAAATTCTTATTTTACGTTTTTTCCGATGAGGGGCCAGAGTGATTTAAATTTTGAAACAAATGGCGTACTTTACCAGCTCATTGTGATGCCAATTTTTATGGCTCCATCTTTTTCAAGGGCTCATTTTAAAGGGGAAACTTCAGGGAATATAACCATATTTTTTTATTCAAAATTTAAATCACTGGCCCCTCATCGAAAAAAACGTAAAATAAGAATTTGTTTAAATTTTTCGTCGTTATATAGTCGATTTTCGAGGTTGAAAAAATTATTTCGTAATAGCCCAATCCTTTACGAATAAAACAAAAGAAAATGTAGCTCAATCGGACAAACAGTTCCTGAGATAAAAATTCGTAAGTGAGGCCTGTTCTCGCCAAAATGGGCAAAAATTGAAAACTTTGAAGGTCTGCCATTTCTAAAAGAATTCGAAACTGGCAGAATTATGATTTAAACCCCCCCTAATTTCACATGGACTACAACATATTTCATTTAGAATAAAATCGACGATGGTGCCTGCAAAAAGTGATCGATTTTGTATGGAATGACTCAGTTGCAATTAGTAATCGTCAGTATTATCACGAGTACTTATTGATATTCACCATGCGCAAGCATTCCTGGGATCGGAAATATCGCTCCGAGCCAGAGGATTATGTTCCCGTATGTGGTATATCGAATATTAAAATATGACGTGTACCATAAATTTAAATTAGCAGACGTAGAACGACAATGATTCTGGAATACTGACTATAATAATATCTTTTTATTATTTTTTTAAATACGTACCCTTACAAAAGTACGTTTCGTTGTTCTAATTCGAATAATTAACTCGGAAAAAAGACATTAATAATTGTAAAATAATTGGAATGTTCAGAATAATCGTTTAGTATGTCAGTATATAGTTGTACAGTACATTTATTTGATAAATAATTTCTGTTCCTAGAAACGTATTACAATGGTGGCGACAAGCCATAGTAAGTAATGACAAGTATAACAACTATTGCTTATTTCATTGAAATCGAACCTGTAATTTTCAACTAATAGTTTGTCGAAAATGAATACCATAACTCGCAAAATGGTATATTTATTACGCGCATCAGGAATAGCTCATCCCTAAAAGTAGATGAATCAAAACAAACAACCATTATCTATCTTAAGACGTTCGTAAGTTTTAAGTGTTTTAACCAATCGGACGCAGTTCTACATGTACGAGACGGAGCCTATTTTAAAGCTATTTTAAAATTTCAGTATTTTCGGAAAGAGAGTTGGATAAAGCAGCAGTGACAATAAATAAGTCTCTACACCTCTCGAACACGAAGTAGAAAAAAGAATAAAATATGAATTAAAAATATCAATGAAGTTCAACCATTAAAAATCATTTTTATACTTTATAAATTGCTGCATTTATCACAGCAAATGATTAAAAAAACATACACGCACACATTTCTAAAAATAACACTTTTCCCTTAGGTTTCTTGTATTATAAAAAAAACTTCATATCAACTGGAAAGTCTGCTCCCTCGTGCTATTGTATATACGTAACAAAACTTCTTTGCATCCCCATCATTTTAAAAATAATCAGCCTTTATAGATTTAGTGGAGGCACTGTATCAAGAGTCAATAAGTTTCCTTAAAGACGACAGACCGGTTTATTAATTTTTAATTACGCGAGCTTTCGAGCAACAGCCAATTTATACATCCAGAGAAGGAGCTCGATTGCAATTGTTGATGTTCAAACTTTTAAATGTGAATGAATTTTAATTTAACAGCGATAATTCCTTACCATCGTTTCATTTTTTATTATTTTCTTGTGGACAATCAAAGTAAACGTGCATAAAGCTTTTCTAACGACTCACTTGTACTTTTAACAATGTTTATAAATTTTTTTAGCGTGAAAAATTAAAAGTATTGGAAATATCTTCTGAATTAATGGTTTTTCATGGAGAATAATGAATTAAATCAACTGGTGTGTTAAAAAATAGATGAATCTATTAAAATAATTGAAAGTTACCTTCATATGCCCTCTACTCTTCTAACTACGAAAAAACCATTAACAGAATTATGTCCCTCTCAAAACCACATAATTTTTGTTTGATGTGTCAATATCATTAATAATTTCAAAGATATTCGTGGTTCACGTGGTCCATTTCAAGTGGGACACACTGTATAACGAAAGTATTCTAGTTCAATGGAAATGTCTGAATTCTGGAATCACAATATCTCCGAGTGCAAAGTGTTAATACAATTGGACACTGCGAGATATAGCTTACCCCTGTGCTGACTGCCGACAACATTATCCTTTCATTGAGAGATAACGTTTCGCCTTGTTTCATTTTTATTCGCTTCTTGTCGAGGCTCTTCATGGCGTACATTTTCCCCGTGTCCGCTTTCCGACAGCCATAAACTTCTCCGAAACCACCTCTGCCAATTATTCGATGCACACTGAAGTCGTTCATCGTCAACTGAAACAGTAATTCGTTCGAACAGCTCGTGAATATGACATGCAATTCACTTTCTCATCGATCAATCCGGCACAACAATTCGCTTCACGCGAGTGCTTATGTACAATGAATCCAAAAAGTATTCGAACACTAAATTTCCGATTTGTGAAAAATCATCGATATTGAAACCGTAAGAATTTCGTTACAAAAAGAAATAGTACAACCATCAGCTTGGACTCATTTCAAAGCTAGAAGCCTTCACTTCCGCAAAGTAGTGCTGATTTTTGTAAAATATGAATCCAAAAAGTATTCGAACACTAAATTTTGCGATTTGTAAAAAATCATTGATATTGAAACCGTACGAATTTCGTTAAAAAAAAATAGTACAACCATTAGCTTGGACTCATTTCAAAGCTAGAAGCCTTCACTTCCGCAAAGTAGTGCTGTTTTTTGTAAGATATCGTTACAACATGTGGCAGGTGGGAAACCGAATATCTAGGTGCACGGTAGTGCACCAGCCAAGTTCTTGCACTACCACCTTTTACACGAAACAATTTAGCCGTTTTTTAGAGGCTTATAACTCGGCACTGGAGGCAGATGGAGAGATGTAATTTCGTACAGTTGTTAAACGCTATCATGTCTCAATATTGACAAAACATTAATCTTCCAACATTAGTAGGCTCTTTAAACCAATGACCATAAAAGGTCTTAGGTGGCGGCCAAGTTTGAATAATTTAGCCCACCATGTAACTCATTAAGAATTAAATAGCGTTCTTTTTAACTAATTTTTACAAACGCTTCTTTCTGTATTCCAAGAGGTATTTCTAAGCTAACGAACTTGGCCGTATTTTGTTTGATCTCACAACTTTTTACGGCCATAAGAACTTGGCTCCCGTTTACAGAATGTTTTTGTTGGGATCCATTTTTCTTTAAGAAAAATGCTGCAAGTTCAAACTTCTTCAAAAACTTTAAAAAATTTCTCCGGTAAATGAAACTGCCGTAGATTTGAAGATTGCAGCCTCCTCTTTACAACGAGCCCATAAAAATTAACGTACGATTTTTGTTTACCGTTTTATAGTACAAAAACGAGGAACAAGTTCGGTTGTAAGTATAAAGCAACGCTCGGATTTACTTACTCGCGACGGCCGAGTTTCGAAGGCTACGCCCCCTCGACCCGGCCGCGCGTTTCGTCCCCCGTGGCGGCTGTAGTTCTCCTAGGCGCCACGAATAGCGAGTATGAAACGCGCCTGAGGAGCTCCGGGACCGTCACGTGGAGCGAGAAGCGCGGCCGAGTCGAGGGGGCGTAGCCTTCGAAACTCGGCCGTCGCGGGTAAGTAAATCCGAGCGCTGGTATAAAGGGTATAAAACTCGGACTCGCGAGCCGCAGACAACTCTCCCTACTCCTGGGTCCTCGCTACCAAACTCCCGTGGAGTGTAAGAGGGGTAATACGAAATAGTTGATAAGGGGGGGGCGGTACACTGGTAGTGGCAGTGGTGTACAGTAAATCCTTTATAGGCGCGACAGTCTTGGGGGGGGGGGGGATTTGGTCGCATCTATCGTATAGGTTAGCTATTTCTTATCTCCAAAGGCCGAGCTGAACGTCGAGAAGGACAGCGCGTGTAAAGAGAGACCAGGCGCAGGCCTTTATTTCTGTTTTTTCTTTTCGACGAAATTATCACACAGTTTAAATATCGACGATTTTTCTAGAATCGCAGAGTTAGTGTTCGAATACCTGTTTGGATCCAATAATGATTGATCTTGGAAAGATCTGCGAGAATCAATTTGAAATGTATGAATGAGAGACTATCGTTTAGTGCATGTTCTGTGACATCGAAACGTTTTCAAAACACTACTTACTTGTGTCTTTTACACGAGCTGTTCCCGAGATGTTACGCTGACATGCCATCGGCATACGAATTACACGATGCACACAGCAGGGAAGGTTGCTAGGTTGGTCTTTGTATATCTTAGTGACCCTAAAATAGGTAGATTCGTTACTCCTATAGTAATCAACGACTCCGAACTTTAGGCCAATTGATATTTAAATTTTCACTCATTCCGTTTAATGAGTTCAACCGACCTCGAAAAGAGTTCATTGTAACATCTCGGGATTGGCCCACGCGAGAGACTCGGCTGTTGAAAACGTTCGAACGTTAGCTACAACAATCTGTCGCAAAAGGTAAGTATACATATGTAGTTAGTATAAGATAAGATACTACTTAAAAGTTTAACGTTCACTTCCGTAAGACTTCTCGAAATGATCAAATACATACCGATCTTTTAATATCTTTTTTTTAGCTATTTACTTGTGGAGGTGATCATTTTTATGATTGCAAGATCAAATCAGGATCAAAATCAAGAACAAGTTAATAACACATTTTTCTGAATTACGATGACAAGATTGATTTTATTTAGACTTTGTGCAGCTCGTATTGCAATTATATCAGGCACGTCAAACTCGTTTACCGCCAAGGGGTCCTCATTAAGTATTATAAATTGATTCGAGGGCCGCAATACAAAAAATCAGACTCGAAATGAAACGGAAACACAGTTTTTTATTAACATTGCTGTTACGCATACAAAATAACTAAAATAATTTTTAAGTTTACTTTATTTGATCGAACCGTTGCGCCGAAAGCATTTAAAAATTTATTAACAGCAAATACGATAGATAGAAGAAACATATTTACTTTATTTGAATAAAACTATTTCATTTTTGTTTCGAAGAAACTTGGCAATGTTTTTTAGCAATCAAATTTTCAATATTCGGTTGAATTTGTTGAACTGTAATTATTTTTGAAACTGATTGTACACGCTGGTCTTCACCTTTCCGCAGTTTTATTATTTTTTAATATTGAAAATAGTGGTTTGCAGATATATATGTGATACCACTGCTACCAAACATGGCTGAAATACGCCTAATTGCACATAACATATCGGGAGATCGGTCAACAGATTAAATAATTGTAAATATGTGGAATCACAACATCCATATATTTTTGTTTCAATACGGAATCACACTGCAGTTCGATTAATTCCAATTGTACAGGTATGCACTCGAAATTCACCCTTCTGCAAATTAATTTCACCCTTCTGCAAATTAATTTCACCCTTTCGCAAATCAAATTCACCCTTCTGAAAATTAATTTCACCCTTTCGCAAATCAAATTTAAGCTTTTACAAATAAAGTATTTTTAAGTTTTTGTAAAAACAATCAAATGTAAATCAATTGTTAAGCAATCCAAAATTTTATTTACTGCAAACATGTACATCAAATACTTATTTTATGGTAATTACCAATTCATAAACTTTGTAATGTGCGAAAATTGTGTGCAGATATGTGTATTCATTGTAGCCATTTTCTGATTAATAAATTTCAGAAATGAAAGTACACATTTATTGAAGTGTATTGAGTATTGAGTATACATCTCTCGCAGTGACGACACCGTTCACGTGTGTCTAAATAAATATATCATTTAATCGAAATAAATAAATAATTAATTTCAAATATTCTCAGTGGGTGAAATTGATTTGCAAAAGGTTAAAATTGATTTGCAGAATGGTGAAATTAATTTGCAGAAGGGTGAAATTGATTTGCAGGAAGGTGAAATTGATATGCAAAAGGGTGAAATTGATTTACAGAAAGGTGAAATTCACTTGCAAAAGTAAAATCTATAAATTGTCATCAACAGTTTCAATGTTTTTGGTCGGGCCGTAGACAACTAGTCGACGGACTGCGTGTTTGACATGCCTGTAATATATGAGCCACTGAAGATATCTATACAATCATTTCTTATGATATTATTTCTATTACATCAATAATCGTAAAATAAAAAATCTAAAATAAAAATCTCTAGTCTCTAAATGGTAGGTTTAGTGTTAAAGAAAATCAAATTAATTTGATATATGTCGTTATCTAAAATTATAACTGGACTGCGGATTTTTATCCAAAATGAAAACTTTCTATCTGAATTGAAACAAACTCTGGGCTGAAATCAAAATTTAATTTTACTCTTAATATGTTTAATAGATTGGAAATAATGTAACAGTAGCTTTAAATTCCTCTAACGTGTTTGCTATTTTAAATTACACCTATTTAGTTTTATCATAAATGCATAAAATCCGCAGTCTAATTATAACACACAGCAGGTTATTCAGGGGATTTATCATATTTCTGTTATATTTTTTTACCAAAATTGATATATACCCCACTCAGTGTCCCGCTTTATAACAAACAATTTTTGGAATAACATGTGTTTGGCAACTTCAATACCTTCTCAGAGGTGATTGTGAGAGGTATTTCGGGACATCTTGTATATACTTTTGTTTATAAATCTTGTAAGTTCCATTGAAAGGTCACCACGTTTCCGAAACTAAAAAGTTTTGTTTCTTAGAGAACATCGGACAAGCTAGTTTCTATCGTAGTGGATTTTGAAAATGTCAACGAGAGTGTTCGAGCTACAAGAATAGATGACATTGGCCAAATGCAGTGTCCTTCAGCGTCATCGATACCCGATGATGACTTGCAGATGTTGAAGTTGCAACAGTCAACGAGCATTTGACGCAAAGACACTTTTCTCTGGCAGATTTTGCCAGGGAAGAACAATGATTGTGTGAGAGTGGGGTACGACAACGAGGAGGATCGATCCCTTGAAAAAACAATTCCTAAGTGTAACTCGAGTTGGAGAATTCGAACGGACAATACGTCGACTTGTTTGAACGTTATTTTCAATTATTTAGAAAATTGGACAGTGATGCTTTTTAAGATATAAACATTATTAAATGTTCTAGTCGTGTTAACAGATAAACGAAGTTTGATTTGAGATGAGTATGATACTGTGCGTTCTCATCGGAAACGATTTGAGAAAAGAACTACAGCAATGTGTCGATACATGTGAAAGAGATGTGCACGTTATTTGTGATTAGTAGACTGCGGATTTTTATGCATTTATGGCTGATGAAAATGTTGAAAAAAGACTAGAATATAAGATTCGATAGAATTTTGTACAATTTTCATTTGTTTTGGAGCTAGGAAGGCTGTATCTATTAAAAATATGATTCTATTCAATTCCATTTTCTTCAAATTTGTCGAAAAAAATTGGAAAATGCATAAACACCCGCAGTCTAGCGATAAGTTTGTCCTCACTGTGGTGGGTGTGCCTCTTGATGGTCTTCAGCAGTTCGATCGTCGAGAAGTGTATCATGATATGTACTGGATTAGATATGTCGGTGAAACAAGACTAAAACCACGACAATATTTTGTTGTTTCTAGTTATTTTTTGTGAAACCTCTCGTAGCATGTTTGTGAGATTTTTCCGATTGAAATAAGATCAAACGTGGCATCATTGTTGTGAAACAGCCATAATAAAAAGTTTCTGGCCACCTCCAAATATGCAAGACCTCTCGATGTTTAAATAAATTGTGCGTAATTGTTTAGAATAGCATAACGCCCAGGTAATGAAATTTATAGCACCGAGGGGTGGAAAAATAGCTTTAAGATCCTCTTTTCACACAGTATTTATTGGGAAATTTACAATCACAATTATTTCTAAGAAACACCAATTATATAGCACAATATGATACACTTCACGAAGAGCACAGTTTCTAATATTTTGTAAATGTTTCGACCCAGTTTCCTTAATAAATGGAGAAAATTATGATTTTTTCACGGTTTCCGCTATGAAAATAACATTCGCGCCAATTTTCACTATCATATTCGTAATCAGCACGTCAAAATACGTAAGAATCCAGAGTATAAAAAAAATCGGAGCTTTTCGGAAGTACACCCTATTGTTTTATTATTTCAAGAATATTCATGTCGGATATTGTTAATTTGCAAATTTGGTTATGCAATTAAAGAGGGATTTATTTTAATTCCTCAGTCTACCTTTTTTTCTCAAAATATACGAGTTTTCTAAACGAGTACGTAGGTGTCTACTGATTATTCAGACGTTAATAATCAACGAGGCTTGCGTATATTATTTTATGGTAAATATACTTTATCGTTGAGAGGCACTCGTAAAGATGATCAAGTCAAACCTAGATCATCATTTTTAATAATAACAATAATAGTAACCATTCTCTTCTGAGAGGGTAAGTACTTGTAAACAGTAAAGTAATAGTTGTAGTGTAATAAATAAAAAGTTGTAGTGTAAAAGTACTTGTTAAGGCGTTGCATATTTGGATATTTGTTTAAAAGTTATTGATTGTAATGCCGAAGGTTCATATCCGTAGGCTTATCTAAATATGTACATACATTGTTGTGTCACATAATCGCGTGAAAATACGTAGAGCGTTCAAAAAGTTCTTGCAAAACGTAAATAAACGAACAGTAAATTTAATTGACCGCTTTACTTTGCGTAAATACCTGACAAAACAAGTCTCAACGAGTACACACTTGCATCAATTAATTATAAATATAGCGTTCTGTTTGCAAATAATACACGACATGCCTGAAACTTTCGAACGCCCTCCATACAAGTTAATGTTAACCCATTCGAAATTAGCAGCAAAAATTGATAAAACAAGTTTAACTTAAACTTTTAAACTTATCAAGTTAAACTTTCATGTTCGTTTATCTTATTTATAAACAAAACGGTTTAGAGATATACTGCATGTGCCGACTTACAGTACTCATCGAGATTGATCGAATGGAATAATTACATTTTGCGAACCTAATTTTTATTCCCAGGCCGTGTGCGATGTTTAAATAATGCATGAGCTGCCTTACCATAGTAATTGCACGATAATAATCACTTTAGCCGTTAATTTACTCCACCACCGAGCTCTTTATTCTGCTTTTTTAGCTGGCACGATTTTCCATATTTTTTGACATGATACGTTATATGTATGCGCCCTTTTTTAACGACAGCCTTCATACGATTTTCAAACTGTTATTAGATTTGTGAATTATACTGTCGCAGCTTTTAACATGATATATTGCGCAGGTTGTACAGCGTGTCAAAGAAAAATAGGACATTTAACCAAAATTAATTTTCCAATTCTCAAGGCAAATCGTCAATATTTGAACAATGATAATTTTCTTAAGAAAAATAGTGTAATAATAAATTTCGACTCATTTTAAAGCTCGTAGCCTGTACTTTTGCACCTCATCATTAATTTTAGTCTAGGACATTTTTATATGACATAGGAGGTGAAAAACTGAGGACACGTTTCTCGTTGAAAATGGTACAAATTTAATCGTCTGTAACAGCATCGAACATTTTTTCTGAATGATTCAATTACAGATTTGAAGATTGAATCTTCCCCTTTACAACCATTGTTTAAAACTTGATCTACGATTTTTTTTGGACGTTCTATAGACCAAAAATGAGGATCAAGTTTGGATCGTTTAAAGAGCCCCAACCCAAAGACGTCAGTATACCTTTCATTCAAAGTTCAATAACTCGATTATAAAAAATCGGAGAATAAGTTTCAAACATCCATTGTAAAGGGGAAGCTTCAATCTATAAATCTGCGGTGGTTTCAGTCACTAAACAGAATTTTGAATGGTTTTATAGACGTTTCAATTTGCACCATTTTGGATCAAGAAAGCGTCCTGAGTTTCCTAGTCGGTGTATCATGCAAAAATATCTTAGACAAAATGAATAATGGATGGAAGAAGTAAAGGCTTCAAGCTTTAAAATGAGTCCAGGTGTATTGTTGTACTATTTTGTTTTTAACGAAATGATCACAATTCAAGTATGTATCGCGAATTTCTTGAGAAATATAGCGATCAAATATTTTTTGGATCCACTGTATATTCTGAAAAGGTTTCTCCTAAAGTCGTTTGGTATCGACTAATGCGTACAATTCAAATTTAGAATATAGCAAACACAGTGTTAAATAAGCGAAACCTTAAGTGATAGTAGAACTTTTGGGACGACCTACTGTAAAATTAAGTAAAAAGTCGGCTTTTTCAATCGTTTGCTACATTTATCATCCCATTATTCCGTCAAGGACTCGATCAGTTTGGCGTTATGACTTTAAACACAAACTGACTTTACGGTGTGGAGTTATTAGAAAAGGTTCTAATCTTTCTGGATTCTTTAACCGCAATGACGATACTGACCACAAGATAGCAGAAAATCATCCACAAAAATCACAATTTCATTTTACAGACTTAATACGGTCGAGTTTTTATACAAAAAGAGATTGAAAACCTTTTCGAAAACCCAATCCACACAATCGAGTAACGATAAGAAATGATCCTACTACATGCCCGTAATTATTTATACTATATCATTAACGTTTCCATTCTAATTTACTCGGACAGTATGGTAAATACGTTTCTTATTGTTACTAAATCGTATCAGCGTCGGCGCGGTTACTTAAAATTAAGAAGCAGCAGAGGCATTCAGGCTGATTAAAAACATGCAATTTTATGTGGCGTTAGAGTCCATTATAGTGGAGGCAAATTGAAGTGTCTGAAAACGATGGTTGTTTAGTTTTCAGGTTAATTGAGTTTCCCTTGGACTACTTTGCAGCTCATCTTTTTCCTCAGAATTTTCAGGTTTGCGCGCTTCGCCGTATAATTATACGGCTGTGCTATGGGAGAAGAGATTGTTGATATCATTTATAGTTAGTGGACTGTGAACTTCGTGCATTTCGAGGAAAAATGAGTATATCAAATTAATGAGCCATTATTTTCCATGTATCATGACTAGACTGCAGATTGTTGTACAAAGTAGAAATGTTCTATCTCGATTACGACTAGAAACGAAGTAAACAGTTATTTTCTGTCTGGATAATTTGAATAGGTTGAAAATAACGCAACAGTATTTTTAGAATCTTTTAATGCGATCATGTCTGTCTAGTCATGACTGTTGAGAGTGGAAATCGATTCTATTTATTCTCTGCTTCTCCCAATGCAGAACATGCTCATTTGTTATACAAATCTACAGAGTACTGCATTTGCATCCACTATACTGCGCAAAAATAGACGTATACTAGAAAACAGTTGAAATTTACCTGCATATTTAATTCTAAATTCTTCCATTGACAAAACCGGGTGTACTTTTCACTGAAAGCATACAACAACATCTCTTAGGAATTGTTTCTGACGCGAATTTGGACATTTTTTTTAGGGTTTCGGGTTCATGTATGTAGCAACGTACCTTTCCAAAAACTTCTTGAAGGGCTCGCCCCTTAAGTGATTAAAAATTTCTTCGATATACGGCTGCAAAGGTAATCGATGCGATTTAATTGGATCGACGCAGATTGACCAAGTTGTTAACGTTATTACAATTAAGCGATATCAGATCGTGAAGGACCAACCTCAAATAAATTAACGGGAACTTCGTTTTTTATGAGGTATTCCCGAACGGTGGACACCGCTTCCATGGAGTATTCCTGGAAAACAATGAAAATAATGCAAACTAGTACAATTCAATTGCCTACGTGCGTACGATTAAATTTTCGCATTTTCTGAACAGACTTTGAACTCTCACACGTTCCTCAGAAAATAATACAACGGTATATTTAAATTCTTTTCGAGTATTTATTATTAGAATATTTTTTAAAATATCAATGTATTAAATAAAATAAGAAAGAGATTCCACCACACACGTTCCTCAGAAAATAATATAACAATATATTTGGCTGCTCTTTACTTTATCGGATTCAAAATTTGTGCCTTTCTGCTACGAATTATGATGTATTTGGTATGTAAAATCTAGTAGATTTGTACCCGGCGCGGATGCAGATCGAAGTTTCGAACCTCCAGGATCAATAGTTGAGGAGATATGGTCGCTTAAAGTTGAGCATATTTTCAGTTTCTTGGGCGGCGCCCTTACCTGTCAAAAATGCTCAACTTTAAGCGACTATAGCTCCTCAACCATTGATCCCAGAGGATTGAAACTTCGATCTGCATCCGCCCCGAGTACAAATCTACTGGATTGCATACCAAATGCATCTTAATTCGTAGGAGAAAGACACAAATTTTGAGTCCGGTAAAGTAAAGTTTATGTATTTACTATTAGAAAAATTTTAAAAATATCAATGTATTAAATAAAATAAGGAAGAGATTTCTATTTGGCTCTTGTTCTTTATAATTAATGCAAATCGTTTTTATTTTGCATAAGGGTCCGCAGTCTAATTATGTGACTAAGTGATAGGCAAAGATGTACACAGGGTGTTCCAAAAATGTTGTACTTCCTTGAAGTGGCCGATTCCGGAGGTCATTATTAACGAAAAACATGGGCTAATCAGAGCGCGGCTACAGCTGACGGATTTACGACTGCGGATGTTTACTAGACTGCGGTTACTAGACTGCGGATGTTTATGCAATTTTCAATATTCGTACGCGAATTTGAAGAAAGTGGCATCATGTAATATGTTATTTTCAGCGGTAGTAGTCTTTGTGGATCTGAAATAAATAAAAATCGTACTAAATTCTGTGGAATTTTATTTTCTAGCATTTTTTTTCCCCGATTTTTTGAAGCCATGAATGCATGAAGATTCAAAGTCTACTGATTATTATCAAACCCGCGGAGAACATTGTCGCAAAGGAAAGAGTTACTTCAAATGACCTCGGGAATCACCTTTCTCAAGGAAGTGCAACATTTTTGGGACACCCTGTATGTTAGGCACAATATTTCCTCTAATATATTTTGATCACATTATTTCCTCCAATATAAGAGAACATAAAAGTGGCATGAGTGGAAAATGCATCTAGTGACGAATACATTAAAGATTCAATGCAAACGGGATTTATATTATATTTGCTTTTTTCTAACAGCAACAATAATTTTTAACATAACAATGTTTGTCAATTTTGTGAGTACAGTGTCATAGAATTTGATCCAAGCGAGATCGTTTTATTTCTATTCAAGCGGAAATTTATTATAATTTTCGCGAATATAATTAAATAAAAATAATTATTTATCCATCGTATTGCCCATATTATAAAAACATTTTTCATTAATACATAGTATTCTCTGTACCGATTTTGTAACGGGAGAATTTTGCATTTTTACATGAATGGACCGCAATCCCAGGAGATTACTATACATGCACAAACGAGGCATCCAGGAGAAAGACGCAATGTATCTTTTTGATAGAAGCAAATATTACATTTCTGGTTCGGTCAAAGCAAGCGTGGCGAAGCAAAAAGCAAAGGGAACCCTCGGATTTAAAAAATTTAGAACCAATTTTAAAACATGACGTCGTCCTAGACGCACTTTAAGCGTCAGTCTCTATGAAAAGTATACATAAGAAAGTTCTATCAAGATACTGAGCTTGAACATAAAGCTTGGGTGAGAGATGCAAGAGTATTTATTTCACATAGAATATAGAACGAAAATATAAATTAAATCCTATACAAAGCTGAAGGTTAAGATAGACTAAAGGGTTCTAAGATGCAATTTACTTCGCATTGTCAATTTAGAGAGATTAGGCATTAAACGAAAGTGGAAGAAGTGCAATACGAGTCTGATGAAAAATCATATTTCAGACTTTTTTAAATCGAAAGCGATAAGATATTGTGTCAGAGAATGATAGATCTGTTCTGCAGATCACGTTAGCGAAAGAAAAGATATTACCGGCGGATGCTTTACATAAGAAATCTAAACTTCTCAGTTCTCGTTTTGTTCTATGGGTCCGTAAAAGATAATGATCACTAGACTGCGTATCTTTATGCATTTATAGCAAAATTGAGTAGACGAAATTCAAGATTGTTGGAGAATTTAAAAAGTTGAGGATACCGATTGTATGATTCCTCCTCTATTGAAATCATTAAGGGAAGAATTAACATTCGTGCAATCGACGCAGACAATTTTTATTCTGCATAAAGATCTGCAGTCTAATAATCGCCTTCACTGGCTAACACTGTGGTTAAATATTACAAGAATACAGGGTGTCTCAGCTGAAGGAGATCACCTAAATATCTCCTTTATTTTTAATGGCACAAAAGATATTTATGGCATAATTTAAATGGTATCGAAGGAGGAATATCATAGAAGAACAATTTTTTTTGACTGGTTACTTTTTCATAGTTTTTTCAAGGTGATCGTTATTCTTTTATCGGGAAAACAAACTTTTTTTATTCAATCTTATAGCGGCTGAAGAAATACATTTGAGTATGCTTAAGTCATTAACAAGATGGAATAAAAATATGTTTTCCGATAAAAAAATAACGATGACCTTGAATAAAACTATGAAAAAAATTGTTCCTCTACGATATTCCTCCTTCGATACCCATTTAAATTATGCCATAAATATTTTGTTTGTGCCATTAGAAATAAAGGAGATATTTAGGTGGCCCCCTTCAGCTGAGACACCCTGTATATGTAATAATATGACAACATGTAACACTGTGGCCGAACGCATCCCTGTTTGCCATACGTGACACCTTCCGAGTTACGGTGTGCTCGATGGTGCTCGATGATATCGATTGATAATAATCGATTCTCAGGTCGTGCCGACACGCCAAGCGAGCCACATGTTCAATAAATTTTGATGACTGATCTTACTGTATCTAATTGTTGCGGTCATTGAGTGGACAATCTGTACAGGGGTGTACACAACTTGTACAGTGTGGTCAATTTATCTTGAGACAGTCAATTATTACGGAAACCAGCAGGAATATGAAAAAATGTTTTATATAAAATATTCTTCGTATGAAGGGGCACATTTAACGGCGCTATGCACATTTTTCCATAATGGCCCTTTAAGTGTCAGATGAAGGGCAACTTCTTGTTTTCAAATGGAAATCCATATTTTTTATTTTGTATTCTTATTCTACATCGAAAAATAATAATATTTCGTACAATAAAAATAATTCATATTTGGATCGAAACGTCGAGAACAATTCGAATTGCAAAATTGCTTAGTGAGTAACATTTGATCGAACCCGATGCGCCGAAATCATTAAATTGTTTATTTTAATATGATTCATGATGTAACTGTAACTTATCTAGCATCGAACGGCAGAAACTTTGTCGAGCAGCATGGCCATTTCGTCGAAGTGATTGAACGCAGCGAATTCTGTAAGATCGTGAGCCCTCTTCGCGGATTATGCGCCGCACTGTCATATGATTGATTCCTACTCGACGAGCTATTCTCCGTAAACCAATTACTGGATAAGCACGAGCGAGCGCGATAACTTGTTCCTCTTTACGCCAATGAATGCGGGGTCGGTCTGCTCCTCGACGTGTAGAAAGATGACGTAATATTGTTTTTTGATCGCTAAATTGTTGATCTAACCGCTGAAAATCCCGTCGGTATTTCTCGAACTAAAGAATAATTTCCTTTTGCTTCGTCAACAGCACGAATGCTTCGAACATTGCGGTACCGAACTAAAAGACTGATCATTACTGCGGTATTTACGTACGATAGTAATCCGTCTGTGCCCCTACTATGTATTTACTTTGGAAACATGCGAATATAACCACACTGTAACAATGAAATTATTCTAGAAGTTAAATGGAACTTTAACATCGTTTTTTACGAGAACGATTGACTCGAGACCCACTTGATTTTCAAGGACAAGGTCAATTTTGCGGTCCATTCTTTTAACTTTCTCACTGATCACTCACTGATCAAAACGTGTAGAATTCCGCTATAGTGGTCGTGACATATAATTTTTATACTCTGTGTAATGTATCAATTCTTGTTGTTCAATTATTTTCAATTATTTGTTGTTCATGTTCGATTCTTGGTGTCCAATTAATGCAATGGTACAAAATGAATACGATGGAACGACAAACAATGTGATTTGTAAGTTCATTTTTCTTTTTAGCCTATTGATGGTTTTATTTGTTTGCAGGGCTCGAAATAAACGGTTAGAACAATAAATAAATGAGTAGAGTACACAGAATATGAATTTAAAATCGATTTTTGAATGCCCCTTAAGGGGGTAGACTCATTTTTCCAGGATTGCAAGGGTGTGGGACACGCTTTCTCATTTATCGATAATACAAAGATGGGGTTTTTCAGTAGTGAAAAGCGCTAGATAAAAGATCAATCTAGGCCGCGATCACACTCAAAAGTCCTATTTTTACATTTACGAGGCGTAATTTGCATTATTGGGCAGCCTAATTTGCATTATTCTGAAGCTGCGCATGCTATTAGGTGTGCAAATAAGTTCTTCCCCCTTTTTTTTCCAAATTCAAGATTTTATTACATTTTATGTACGTAAAATATAATAAAATCTTGTCTGCTGACTCCGAATCATTCTGCCAACTCTTCATGGGTCTGGGTCGAATTTTCGTTGAGCAATTCCTCTAACTCCCTGTCACCAAACTTTCGCGGTGCGAAAGTAACTAGTAAATACCTAGAATCTTACTAGAAAAATGGCTCGAAACATGGGTTTGCGCGCTGACGGTTTTTGTCCTTATTTCAGCAAATTTTGAGCTGGGTGGGGGCTCATTCTAAAGAGAAAGGTTCATCACACCACGCTCTGGTCGTCATAGCAGTCAAAAAGTCTTTTGGAGACAGAAAAATGCATTGAAATGTGCGGGTTTTTTCCTAGATTTTTACTCTACTTTGGGCCCTCATATTATTAGATGTAAACATAATCTCGTTAAAATCATGACCAGAGCGTGGTGTGATGAACCTTCCTCTTTAGAATGAGCCCTCGCCCAGCTCAAAATATACTCGTATAAGGTGAAACAACGACATGGCGCAGACCCATGTATCGACCCATTTTACCACGTTTTTATTAGCTCGCTTTTTTGTTTGTTTGTCTGTTTGTATGTCTGCTCGGTGGCAAATTTTGTTTCTCGTTTGTTTCTCGAAGTCCCTTTCTAGTTACAATCCAAGGTGTACTAGCCCCTTAAGTGTCCAAGATACACAGACCAAACTGTACACCCGAAGATCCACCGTTCCACAGCTACTGCTAATACTTATAGAGGACTGCCTAACGCGACGGAGAAGAAAATCGTAGGCAGGGAGCGATTGAATGCGAGGCTAAAATTAGGGGTGTGTCGAGCCGGGAAAAAATCGTGTGAAAAAAGAAACCACGGAAAGCTAGAGATTAGAAGCCCCCGCGCGACACGAAAAGACCTATTCCAGGCCTTATTCAAGCATTCATGAAGAAGGCAAAGGCGAGGTAGGGTCCGAGGCTTTTATACGGTTTTTCATAATTCAGAAACGGTTTTTGGCGCTTTTTCACATGTCGCAAGACAAAAAGGTGAAGGCTTCCTCAAGGCTTCTCTTTCTTCCGGCGAATGGGAGCTCACAGAAACGTGTTTCGGTAAATATGTTCCCGGATATAGACTCTTGATTTCGCGGTGTTTGAACTTCGGCCTTCCTTCTGCCGGAAGGAAACGATCGTTCTTGGTTCAGGCGAATTTACACTTCCTCACGTTGGATACAGATCGCCGATGATTTACAATGAATACGAAGACGGAGACCGGAGAATTTACAGACAAATTGTGATCATTTCGTACAAGCAAATAGTACAACCTGGACACATTTCAAGGCTTGAAGCCTCTACTTTCGCAAAACAGTGTTCATTTTCCTCCAAGATATTTTCACATTATAGTGGGAAACCGAAGACCCATTTTTCCTTAAAAAAAAAAACGCTGTAAGTTCAAACGTCTCCAAAACTTCAAAAATTTTTCTCGTAATGATACAGACACTTTTTGTTTCGCAGAAAGATCCGTGGTGTGCTGATCACTTTGCACAATCATTTTGGATGAAACGCAGATGAATCGATGTGTGTATCCAAGTGAAGAGCCTAAATTCACTTTTATACTACGTGTACGAATTTTCCGTTGGCGTGATCTTATGATAGGAGTCATTTAATGCAAAAATGAAGTAAGTCAAAATAGTTATCCGCGCGGAAATTATACAGGATGTCAAAAAATCTTGCACTTCCTCGGAAGGGGTGATTCTTCAGGAAAATTACGGACCAATGAGGGCGCGACAATAGCGGACGGATTCCATCTTGGTGACAGGTTCCGTTGAGAGTGGCGTTGGCATTGGTCGAGCAGGAATCCGTCCGTGTTTTTCTTTAATAACTCTTTAAATCTAACTTTAATCTAACACTGTAGCTACGTAATTGTTGTATTACACAAACACTGATGTTCCATCCACCAGTACGGATAATCGAGGTTCTACTATATCGTGATTTAAATAAGAAAAGATGCTCCGAACTGCACTATGTTTGGACTCATTTTGATCAGAAAAGCGTCACAAATATGTTGATGAAAGTGTCATGAACGAATAATTAACCCAGGCGGGGAATATGTGAACGCTATTGTATGAGTATAGTAACAGAAGGAGAAACTACTCCCTTAACAAATCCGCGGAAAACATTTTCGTAACGAAAAAAGTTACTTGATGTGGTTTCAGGAACTTCCCCTTTCAAGGAGATCCGACATTTTTGGGACACCCTTATTACAGTTGTTTTATTTAACGACGCGACGATTAAACTCTTGACACACACAGTGTTGGGTAATAAATAAATTTATTTAAATAAATACCTATTTAAATAAAAATTTAAATAACAAAAGTTATATGTTATTTGGATATTCAAGTAAAAAGCAAAAATAATTATTTATCATTTGAGCAAGTCTACATGGATTATTGAAAATAATAAAGTTAATTGTTATTTACAAATACAATTTCAATTATTATTTGTATTGACAAATAATAAATAATCGTTTATTTGCAAATAAGAAATAATAAATAGATCGCTTTTGGAATTATTTAAATTACTTTTATTTCAATCAAAAGTTTAGTTATTATTTGCAATTAAAATCACACGTTTATTTATTATTTAACACGTTCGCTGCCGACTACTTTAGGTTTGTCATAAAACATTTTATCGCAAAAACCGACTACGATATAACTCGTATAATTAATAAAGCAATTAAAAGTTAGCTACATTCAATATCTTTCCCATAAATACATGTTTTGTATTTTTATTTTGCAATTAATTAAAATTTGTTGGCGCGATGGAACCGTTTTTGAAAATGTCGCTCGGCAGCGAACGTGTTGATTATTTATTATTTAAAATAAGATTTGCCCAACACTGACTCTTGATACGTTGTTGTTAAACCAAACAGATAAATGCGGACTCATGCCACTTTTACATTGAACGGCTGACGTTCCGAGGATGTTGCGAGTTCAAAAAAATAATCGATCAGCTTCGGTGGAAGAGTTACTCACATGCGTGTGCGATAGCAGCTCCTTCATGATGTAATTGTCGAAGATTTCTTTGGCAAGCTTTTTCCTCTCTTCGGGGCATTCGAGCTTCTCGTACGCCTTGATCTACAATGCATAAATGAGAAATTCCTTATGGAGTTGGATGGCGACGCGTGTCACCACGCTAGCGAAACTTAACTATAGTGTGTGTGCGGGCTAACACGAACCTCTTCGTAAAACTTAAGTTGCGGGACCGGCTCCTCCGACACGTTTTCGCAGAAATCCTTAAATAAAAGGTAACCTGGAAATACAAAACGAGAGAACAGAATAATGGGTGTATCCAGAAGCCATATACTTTCTGTGGTATCTGCCCACGACGCCATTCTCTTGGTCAAAATCATAAGTTGTTACATTTAAAAATTATTTAATCATTCATTTTACATATTTACTTCGCACTTTCCTAGGCCTGTGCACTTTATGAACCAATTAATAATAGTTTGAAAACTGACAAATATAGTTAGCATGTAGCAGATTTTAAATTTTGCGTAGCGAAATTCTGTGAGTCAAACTGATTAACTATCTTATGGCGGGTACTACAAAAGATGGCGTATTAAACAAATTAGCATTATGAAACGAACTGTGTCGCGACATTTTAATGCGTATTTTGTTTAAAATACTAACGAGTGATATTGAATTTATCACGAATAAATCTAATATCTTAGTAGAGTGTTTTGTACGTATTCATTTTAAAGATGTGTAGGACAATGAAGAAACTTTTCAACATATTTTACACGGAGGAAAATAAATCAGGTCTAAATTGTTCCGGCTTGTGGACTCGAGGCACCCTCTCCAAGGGTTGCGAGGTTAATGAGGACGATTTAAATGCATAATCAACTGAACGAATAACCCCCTGTCTTGATGCAGCACTTTCTTTAGTTGCTGCCTTTGTTTCATATCTTGCACTTAATTTGCATCAACGAATATTCACAGGGTGTCCCTCCCAACACTTGGGCACCTTAAATATCTCTTTTAATATTGATGATGGAAGAAAATGTCGAAGGGAAGCATGCGATAGGCAACCATTTTTTCTGAAGTCACATGTTTTGGAGTTTTGGAATTTCAGTGTCATTAGAATATTTTATTTCGTTCGGACTGTGTATATCGCTGCATGATAACTAAACTGCGGATCTTTATGCAAAATAAAAATTGTTTGCATTAATTGCAGGACACAGGAACCAAGTAGGAGTTTAATCAGTTGTGAACAGAGTATCTTGATATTCCTGAATTCTTTTACTTTTTCTACTGTTTCAAATTGCACCTAACCATTTTTGTCGTAAATGCATCAAATCTTAATAACTAGACTGCTGATGTTATGCGTTTTAGGCAACGTTAGGTGACTCACCCTGTATAATATTACAAATTAATCAATTTAAACAAATAAAATTCACATTTTCGTCAACACCCTCTAGATACAAAATATTTGCTATTGACTTCGTATTGTCTGTTTGGTCGGATTAACAATTGTCAAGTGGTGCATCGTGCACGGGTTAAGATTCAGTCAAAGGGCTTGGAAAAACACGCATCCAAGGAGCCGACGGACCGTTGAAACTCGCACGTGTGAGCTCGCATGCGTGACGCAACAGTTGCATATAAAACGGTTTTAACAAGTCCCATTTGTATGCCATTGGCATGTAACTAGTCATATTATTCTTCATTTTCCATGCGTTATTTTACGGCACACACAATTTCTCAATAATTTCGAGCACTTCGTATAGATAAGAATACTTTAATCTTACATTATAAAATACAATCACCCCGTGGCATAATGTTTCCGATCGGAGGCATTGATACCGATTTTAGAGAAAACATTCATAATTTAGGAGTATAAAATATTACTGTATGGAGTTATAAAACTGAGGGGAAATGAAAAGGGCCGGGCTTATTGAAGAATGAAGCACAGCAAAATAACATAAGCTTCCATTTATTATAACAAAGAAACGAGAAAATAAATAAAATGTTACACGGAAAAAAGTTCCCAATTAATAGAACAGCTGGAGGAAATTTTCCGATTCGATTTACACGGTACAACACCAAATTTGTTCAATAATTACTGTTGGACGATTTTTATAGAGTTTTTTGCGCTGATTCCGAATCTGGCCTTAATTTTCCCCTATTATTATGAATCGTATTAATCGGGAACTTTTTTCCGTGTAACATTTTGTTTATTTTCTCGTTTCTTTGTTATAATAAATGAAAGCTTATGTTATTTTGTTGTTTTTCATACTTCAATAAGCCCCTTTTTCATTTTCCATCAGTTTTAACTCCATCAAGCAATATTTTATACTTTTTTAAATTATTTTGTTTAATTATAAAACAAATAGCCTGTTTAACGTTTACTTCTTACTATGCCAATGACTGTACTATTTGTCTTACGATTGTTATTCACTGAATATATTTTATGATAATAGAAGAATAGAAAATAATAATAGAGAAAAATAATAGAAGAATAGAGAATAGAAAAATCTCTATCAGAGCTTATAATAATAGCAAGTTAAGCTCGTTGAAACATTTCAAAAAAAGATAAAAAGATTTTTACTACGATTTTGGCTTAGGGTGCCAATCATTGTACAGTTTACCCTAATTGCATTTTTTTTTACCAATCCCTTAACGAAAAAAAAGGTCGAGGATTGGGAAACTGTCTAAGAAATTCCTTTTCGTCTTTCCTTATTGTCTTCCGTCGTCAATGGCATGATTTATACATTGCCGCTCAAAAGTATGTGGACACTTACCGTGTTCATGATGATATACGTATAATGTATATATCTTTATTATCAAACAGTATTTGTTGCTAAATTCTATTATGAATATGTATGTAATGTATTCTAATAGTACTAAATTAACAATTTAGTTATATTCAATCGCCTTAAATAAATAAAACAGACACTATGAGATCACATAGATAGAGAAGTCCGAAGACGATATCCCAAATCTGAAAACCCCTTGTGGGAAATCTTAGAATCTCGGTGGAACCTTAATGATACTGAAATAATGAAAGATTTAATAGCCAGGATGCCACGGCTAGTAAACGCGGTCATAAAAGCACGCGGTGGGTATGTAGGTGAAAAGAAAACGTAATTATTTTTTATCATTATCGGTGAGATATTTAATAGATTATCATTAACACTAAACCTACCACTGTCGGTCAAACGACCGGTTTTATATTTTTCATTTCATAATTATTGAAATTATGAAGTTCCTTATACGTGGAAATTGATTCGATAAAATTCTGTACCCAAGCACATATTGTTGTAAAAATTGCAGAAAATCTAAATAAATAGAGCCTCGTCATTTTTGCAAACTAAAACGCGCGCGCGCGTGTTAATCGCTTTTAGTGCTCGGTAGGATTAGTGTTAAAATATGTTCTCTAACACTGTACGAACTGGAATACATACAAGCACACAGTGTTGGGCAATAAATAAATTTATTTAAATAAAAATTTAAATAACAAGTTATTTATTAGTTGAGCAAATCTTTAGGAATTATTTGAAATAATAAAGTTATATATATAATTGTGTTACTTATACAAATACAATTTCAAAGTTTTCAATTACAATTTCAATTCACAATTACAATTTCAAATTTTTTAATTAAATTGTATTTTTTTATAGACAGCTAGAGGCAGTGGCGCACCCAGCCCTAGGTTTTGCGTGATGACCTTTTTTTTAGCCAACATATCTGGCAAGGGCTATTCCGCGATTTTAATTTTGGAAGGTAAACATTTTTTCTTGGGGAGGTGGGGACTTGGTCCCATGCCCCCCTGGATGCGCCACTGCAGCTAGGCCCTTCGTATACCTGAAAATTTAAGGTTGCTGTAGCAGACAAAAAACGCGCACGTGTTCATTGTATGTATATAGAAAATACAAGAAATAAGAGAAAACTATTTATTTGATTTCCACCTCAATCCAAATAATAAATAATCTTTTATTTGCAAATAAGAAATAATAATTTATTTAAATGAAAAGTTTAGTTATAATTTGCAATTAAGATCACACGTTTATTTACTATTTAATTATTTATTATTTAAAATAAAATTTGCCCAACACTGCATACAAGGTAATCAAATTTACCAAAGATAGCATAACTTTCTTTAGGTAATTATAAGAATTAACGAAATGTCGACATACTTTTGAGCGGCAGTGCAAGTGTATGTCTGCTCGTCGCTTCTGTCACACGTGTTGATCATCTGTCGGGGTTGAAGCTATCGGAGCGCGGTGGTGGTAAAATAATCGGCCAATTCGGAGCCGACTCCCATTGTGTTTTTTGCCTAATACACGTCCTTATCGGGTATATCGTCAGTAGTCCGGCCTTTTTGCCCGCAGCAATAATATGAAGAAGCGGTAAGCGACAGAACACAGACGATTCTCGAAAAATGAACGTCTCCTTGGAAACGATTTCTTTTATTTCAATCGATCAAGCTTGATCGAATACATTGTATGCTGGGAGGGCAGAGTTTTCGTGCGGAAATCGCATTAAGATCGCAGAACTATTTTGATCGTGGTCGGAGTAACTTCTCGTTCGCTGTCGCGATTTCGGAAAGTCAGTTGCGTGGTGTTTAGTGATTGTGCAAAAATGTGGTGTTTTGTGTTTCGAAAATAGTCTTTGGGAGACAGTCACAGTTATTCGGACGTACATATTCGGCTGAGTAAATAATAGTGTGCTGTGGATCCGACGGAAGAATAGAAGATTCTGAAAAATTTGTAAGTATAATTTACATTAATATTCTATAATGTAGGATTAGTATTCGTATGTGTAAGAATGGATAGTAGATATTTTTCCATACTTTTCAACTTCAAATTTATGAATGGGCAGGGGGCCGATGACTTGGTACGGGCCTTCATGGCATATTTGAAATACGAATGCAATTTTGCAGAATTTTCCGTTGGTTATAGACTGATTGAAATAACTAATTAGAAATTTTGTCAAATTAATTCCATCCGTGTCTACAAGCCTTCGTTTCAAAGCCATTATTCATGATAATTTATGTTAATCTATAGAATCTGAAATATTAATTATTAATGTGCATTCTATTTAATATTTCCTATTACAACGAATTTAATTTGTCCCAATCGAGGGGAGAAATACAAGTAGACAAAGGTGTGTTTAGCTGGTTCAACAATAAAGCTTCTGGTTGTGTACGACATACATTATGTATACATAATGAGATACAGGCACTTGTCCTTTGATTATGAATGAAACGAGCTTTATTTTTTCTAGTCGAGTATAGACGAGAGTAACAGAAGAGTTTACAGTGCTTGTAAAAAGTATTCGTATGCCCTTGAAAATAGAATAACTTTTTTATAATTGCACCACTCGACCTGATTTTTTTATAATCAATTAGAAGGTTTACGAAATGACATGCAAAAAAGATTTTCCAAAAATTAAAAAGGCATTTTTTAAAACTTTTTTATTTGGGCCCTTAATGTGAAAATTTTAAATATATGTTTTGTAGATCTATGTTAGTTATATACATGCTGAAAATTTCATTGAAATCTACAAAACATATATTTTAAATTTTCATTAAGGGGGCCAAATAAAAAAGTTGTAAAAATGCCATTTTTATATTTGCATTTAACCGTGTAAATTATAATTTTTGGGAAATCTTTTTAGCATATCATTTCGTAAACCAAGGCTTCCAATTGATCATACAAAATCAGGTCGTTGGGTGCAATAATAAAAATGTTATTCTGTTTTAAAGGGTGTACGAATACTTTTCGCAACCACTGTAAGTGCCATTATCAGTGCCGCATTAAGTGTCGTTATCACTACCGAAAGACACTTTAGAAACAACAAACAATGCGTAATTAAAGTACCGGTAGTCGTTGGAAGTGAATACTGTTTCCATTGTTTTAATATGCATGTACATGTTCCAAAATTGACCCCAAAAATCTTCCTCTAGTTTCTGACCCGATTTTTACAAGTGTATGTGACGTATCTGCGAATAAACATTCGCAAAAATGAAGTATTTTCAGTATTAAAGCAGATATTTTGCTCGTTAATTTCTATTCATCAGATAATTGGCAGAAACGTGAAACAATTCGATTATCGAACTGATAGTCCATAAAAAGTATAGTTGATGGTATAGTGCACGAGATGTTCGATAGCGCGAGAAGCAAATACGGTGAATAGTGCCGGAAATAATTAAGATGAATAGCGCCGGAAATTATGAAGGTGATCTACGATATGCTCGTCGTTTTTGCTCGCGTTCTATTCTAGGAAGAAAAAAGAGGCAGTCTGCTGAGTAAAATAGTTGCGCATCTAAAATAAAAAAAAACTTACTATATTGAAATCCGATAAACATTATATTTAAACGAATTATATTTTAAGCAGAATCGGATCAATAGAGACGTTTTAGAGCGAAAGTTGGCGCACGTGTCTTTCCAGCGCATGAAAAAGCAATTTCAGACAGGATAAACAATTTTACACGGTGTAGCGTTTCTCCTTTACAGAGTTATGGCAAATTCAATTACAGTTTAGGAACATGCAAATTGCAATATTGCCTCTGTCCCATAATAATAGTAGCAGTTGATCAATTTAATTTGTCCCATAATAATAGTAGCGAAAGAAAATAAATATAGAGCGCAACATTTATCATAAAAAAACTAGATTACATTTTACACAATAAATTAAAAATATTACTCCTAATTTTTATATTGAGTTTGAGTTTATTTTCGCTTTCCCTATATGCGTGAGCTTAAAATTATTATTGGAGCCATTGTTCTTGTCGGTTTTTTCATCTTACTTTTGCAATGGTCGATATTCAACTGAAGTAAAACAATTGATTTCGATCAGCGGATGAAATTAGAAAAATGGTTGTAATTCGTAATAATTAGGTTAAGCTAAAAATTGAAAGATGTGTCAAAACAAATGATAGATGTCGTGAAACGTTGATTTTGATTGAAGGCTTCGCAATTTTGCGCTACAACATAACTTGCAGCTGCATTCGCCAATAATATAATCCCCGTTTAAATATTCACTTGCTACTGCATTACTATGGGGCAGAGAGAGTATTTTATATTTTTCAATAATTCAGACAAACGTTTTTATTGAGATATTAAGTCTACATTATTTCTGGGTACTGAAAGAGGAAATTTGTAGCATTTTTTCACCAGAACGTGTCCTCCGTTTTTCATCTGCTATATCAGGCCTGGCCAACCCAAATGGTTTCACGGGCCACTTTAGGTAAATATGCTTTTAAAAAATATGATACAGATACAAAATAAATAAAACTTTATTGTTATATGTCGCATTATAACAATGACACATGCAAATTTTCTTAATATTTTTGTATACATACAACGAGAAACAAAAGTTTCAATAGAAATATAAAATCGCCTGGCGGGCCGCGTGTTGGCCAGGCCTGTGCTATATCATGCACAAACATCCTAGAAAAAACTGAATATGGTCTGCGAAAGTAGAGGCTTTGAGCTTTAAAACGAGTCCAAATTTGTTATTTTACTATTATCTTTTATATTTGTTATTGTGAATCGAAAGATTATTGTCGAAATACCTTTTGGATTCACTGTACATAGTAAGGAAACGCACAATGGAATCAAAGGAGTATTGACTAATATATCAGTAAAATGTGAAATATAAATAAACTTAAAGTACGAGCGACAGCGCACTACGCCACTTACATTCTACGTGCGCTGTGCTTGGCAATTTTATTACGAGCCATTACCTTGCGTGCGCCTGGAAATTTTATTACAGACCAAGTCCAAGTACTCAAATACTTTATGTCTACCTAATAAAAGCCTTTAATGCTTTGCAAAAACTTTGTTTAGAATATATTCGGGAATAAAAAGTCTACAATAGATAATAAATCCGAAGCGGTCTGCCGCAAATAAACAGCCTCTCGAGTGAGAAGTTTCTGGGAATACGGGAACGTTCACTATTTCAGAAATCTCGCTAACTTCGCGATTAGCATAAAAAAAGACTGTGGAACTTTGATTTTTACGCACTGGAGACTTCGCGATCGCTCAAACTGTAATAGTAGACGTCGCATAGTGGTCGATTTGCTCGGGAACGTGGACAAAATTATGCAAGGAAACTTCTAGTTCGTCGAATTTAATTAATAAACTGCGTATCTTTATGCAAAATAGAAATTTTCCGCGTCGATTGCAAAAGATGAGATAGAAACTACAGTAGGACCTCGATCAACCGGCATGATCGGGAGACAAATAGCCCGGAGAAATTAAGGCCTGATGGATAACGCTGTCCAACACCAAAAATGTTTCCAATATACTCTTGGGTGGATCTTATAGAGTTTTTCGTGCTGATTCCGAATCCGTTTTTGAGAAACATGACTGAAAAAAATTCGTATTTTTCAAGTTCAAACAAATATTCTTGATGCAGATACAGCTTGATATCTTTTTAGGATATTAGAAGGATTAATTTACCATGTAATGTGTGGACTGTAAAACGATTAAAAGAATTTAAGAATATCGTCACACATTCTATTGGATTTATTAAAATTATTAAAAGACGAAATGCATTTCTATATAATTTCTATTTCTTACAATCAAACCTGACAACTTTTTTCGTATAAAGACCGCGGTCTACTGGTGAACATTCTATGAGCAACAGTTAATAACCACGTTTTCAATGATTCACATCAGCCAACAAATTAATTAATAAATTGTGAAACGCAGCTCTCGGAATAATTTACTGATAAGGGTGACGTTTGAAAAGCGGTTAATTAAAGTTGGTAATCCGGATCAGGTTGATATTTTCTCATCAGTTGCGAAAATAAATAGTGTCCCACCTACACACATGTTTCGCACTTGAACGTGATATTCTCTGAAACGGTTGTTCAAATTCAAAACGCCCACTACAATATAAACACAATCCCTGGACATATTTACAGATTTCGAGAAATTCATTTCAAACGAGGTAAATGTACAAAAATGTGACGGAGATGATTTTCGACAGTAGGATATATATTTTAGTTGTTTGTAAATAATCAGCAAATTCACGAAAAATATCTGGGATTTAATTTGTACACGTTGCATGGACATCGCGACACTCTGAAATTCTTTTAATTTCTGTACTCTTTCAAATTGTACCTACATACTCATTTTTGCCATGAATGTATCCATTTTTTACATATTTTTGAATTTATCTTTTCGAGATCAACGTTGATCTTTACATTTTACATAATATAAACAGCTAACGATTTAAAGTAGCTGGTAGAAAAATAGAATTTGTAATGTTTCTTGTCTGTCTGTTCGGTACAAATGTTGCAATTGATTTTAAACTAACTCCCAATGAGCTGATGAGATGATAGAGACTTGAAATTTTAAACACAGCTGAGAACTGGATGACAACACAATGTTTAAAAAAAGAATTTCAAAAAGCCTATGCGTTTAGGAGATATAAACTATTAAATTTAACCGTTACACCTCCCCGCGCGACGCTCGGGATCGCGTTCAGCGATCCCCACTCCGCGCGACAGCGCTCCCTACTCCACTACGCGTTCCCACTCTGACTCATCCCCATTCCACTGACCCGTTTCAAAGAAGCTCAGTGTCAGTGCTTCAATTGAGCCCAACTTTCCTCGCACATGCGCGGCGATTTCAGCCTCAGTAACGCAAGCATTTCGATAAAATGGGGTTCCTTGAACACCTCGCAGAATTTAAAAAAATTTATATTAGGTTGGGGAAAAAGAAATCCATCATTTCCCCTCTTGAGATAATGTAAAAATAATGGATTTCTTTTTCCCCAACCTAATATTATTTGATTCTGAAAAATCAATGTATAACAAGTGTATTTGTGTATATCTTGTAACTCTTAGGACACATCCTGGAGTCTTTTTGTCCGGTAAGATTATTTTTAACTTTGTGTTAAAATGAACCCCAGTCCCACCATCTGAGGACTATTGTCCAGTCTGGCTTGACACAAAATCGGAACTGGGGTTAGTATCTACTTATTACAATTCTTTGAGAAAGGCAATGGCTTCTAGCATCCTGCAGACGATGCAAAAATTTTTAATTTGACATAATGATCCGAAGTCTAAACGTGACACCTATTTCTTACCAGCCAGGCGTGGGCGCGGATTGCTCCGTGGGGGGCAGTAGCGGGGCTCCGTTGAAATCAAGAGCAACGAGAGCCTACTAAGGACATATTACACCAGAAAGAGCAAAATAAACAGTCTTCTATCGCTCGTCTTCTATCTCTTTGACGTCATTTGCCCGAAGCGTTGCCCCCATGGGTAATCCAGAACGCTCCCAGGGCAAAGAGCACTCGTTGCCCATGCCTGCCTTGCTATTATTTCCCCTAAACGATCCGCTAATAGACGTACATCCACCGTTTGATTATCGCAAAAACTCATCTCCATCGACATTTCTCAGATATCGTCCGATCATTTCAAGGAGTACTTGAATAAGTTTCTGCCGTTTACTAATGTATGACGGAACTAATAGCAACTAGTATGCATCTCGAGCGTTCTCTTAACGATTAACGTCTAGGAATATTAAGTATACTTAAAAATTTCTCACCAAACATTTGATTGAATATTTTATCGAAGGTTACTTCCTTCTTCTTTTCCAGATACTTGTGCATTACACTTCTGACACTGCAACAGAAAGAAGAACGCGAATGTAACCATTAGATTCTAGAAGTGAACTCGTAGAAAGTTATAAATGTTTTCCATACAATCTTACTTAACACGTAACGGTAGTACAGCAGAGGAAATGCAGCATATACGGAATACTGTTGTCGGTAATTTCGGAATACCAGGGTGTTCAACAAACTACTGACGTTGTCTAATTTGTAACGCTGCAAATAATAGGAGCGAATTGCTGACTGAATAACATTTAGGGAAGAATAATAATTTTCGAATCTGCAGGGTAAAAATACGCCGTTTTGTAAAGGTTTTCCAGCAAGGGCTCACTCGTTCAAAAATATGTGACAAATTTATTTGAATGACTCTTCAACCATGAGTATTCAGACGCTAACGTAAGACTAATAAAATTGACGTAACAGAGATGTTGTCACAATCAACGTAAATACGATATACAGTGAAGCCTTGGTCTAAGAAAAATCCTCGGGTCCGTGCTGTTTTTTAGATCGTGTGGGGTTCTACTATTTCTCTGCGACCTTGCCAACCGCGCAGAACGTAGTTCGTCAATTGAACCACTAAATACAGTTCAAAGTATATGTATATCGTGTTTAGTATCATTTTAATAAAAAAAAATGCTACAAATGAGTTGATGAAAGTCCCATAAAAAATAATGAAAAATAAGCAAGTTATACTCGAGCCCGTGTATACACTTTACACTCTCGGATCTTTTTCTCAGATCCTACGGTTTCCATTTTCTTAGATCAAGGCTTTACTGTAGTTTACACTGATACAAATATTACGGTACAATAAAGTGAAAGAATGATTTGTTGAATCGAAGAAGCAAGGGAAAAATGGTTGACAGGTGATGACGAATAAAAATGACGAGTTAACTCGTTATCCCTAGGTAAAAGAGTGAAATACATAATTTTGTCTACTCTTTATGGTTTCGTATTCGATTTTACGATTATATCAAGATCGCAAAATGTGGCGTACCATGCTGCTACTTCGGAATAATGATGACGAATGCTGACAAGGTTGTTGTGCGTCACTGTGCGAGGTGAGTTACGACGGAGCGAGAAGAGGAGGGGCGACGTGTGTGTTTCATGTGTGAAGTGTGGGTGCACTATGAATTTGTTACAGCAACTGTAAGTAAATTTTAAGACTTGGAATGCCTAAGATAGTCCTCGAAAATCAGGCTCAAAGTGAAAATAATATTATTTATTTGTTGTCTCAATTTTTAACATAAAGGCAAACTGAAGTATTCCAACTTACTGTAACAAAATCGTTATTTTATGGAATTTTTCAGTTACATCAGTTTCCTATTTCGTTTGTCCTTATTACCGAGTACAGTAGGACCACGATTATTCGAACCGATGATATCTGACGTCTCTATTATCGCAACAAGCTTCGAATTTAAATAGCTTAATGTAAGGCGATCCACATGTAACACTGTTTATTATACAAATCCATACAAGTTGAAGCTGGCAGGTTAATTAAGCTACTGTTCTATTATACGAACTCTCAGGTGTTCTTGTTCAGTTCGGATAATCGAAGTTCTACTGCATATTGAAGTACACTACCGCTCGAAAGTATCCGGACACTTGGGAAATGTGCAATAGCAACGCGTAAAAATTACTTAACACTTTATCTACCGGAAGCCTATTAATAGGATTTTCAATAATTGTGCTGTACCAAAAGAAAGCATAGAAATTTTCTGTTACATTACAATCTTAAATGAAAGTATTAGATGACGTTATTCAGGGTGACTTGTTAGTTCACAATGAAAATTGCTGTTGCTATTAATGGTTCCATCGAAAAGTGTTTGGCCATGTACCATAGATTTTTCAAAATTATGCAATAATCACCGGTCGGTAATGTGTTAAGCATCTAAAATAGTGAATAAAATCATGTAATAATAATAGAATATCTAACGTTTTAAGTTAAAAACTACCTATGTTGAAACGTACCAATATTGGACTAAGATTAAATACGAGATCCGTCTTTCTCTTAGCTTTTTATTCTGTCAATATTTTATTATTAGTTTTTGTATCGGAGGATTCTCTGAATTCGCACTGCACCTTAGAAATGACAAAAAAGTGAAACTTGAAATCCTTTCAAGCACCGAAACAGTTCTAGAAATTATACATATTATTGCATTTTTATTATATAATTTGTACATGAAAATAAATTCTACTGTGCCATGATACCACAATATAGATGATAATAATAACTACAAGTGACAAAATTGTTCTAAATATTTTTCCTACTAATTTAAACTACGGTTTGTAGAGAAAAAGGAAGTGTCCCCGAATTCTCTTGAGCGGTAGTGCATATTAGCTTTCTTTTTATTATTTATTCATTTATTCATTTATTCATTTATTTGTACACTTTTATTTGTTCCCATCCATTGTCGTTTGTGACAGCAAATGTTAGTTAGTATCGAGACAATAAAAAAAATTATGCTGTGGAGTTGAAGGGCGACAGCGTATTTCGAATTTGTGTTTAATCCTCTTTGAGATTTGATGGTTATGTGTCAATACATCCAACGTTTCTATTTTCGATTGATACAAATTTCGAAAAGAATTAGGTAATCTTTAGACACTAGTTTGTTCATGTAATAGCTGAGAAAACATAGACCGCGTTTAGATTTCACACGCAATTCCACAGTAACCGACTGTTTTGCATAAGCGAGTTGCAGATACATTTCATTTAGCTCAAACTGGGCGGTAAATTATTCGCGTTAAACGATGCAAAATAATAGACGTAAACAACTCGGTTTACCACTGGAATAGAACCGTTCGAGTATCAAGCGTGATGTTGTGAAAACTAGGTGCAAGTTCATCACTTACAATAGCATGATTCATCTGAAACACTTTCTGACGATTATTATAAAACTGTATCAAAAAAATCTTCATCTGAAAGTTCTACTTATCTGTCGATATTATGTTACCTCCCTTAGGCATAATTTTAAGCAAAAAATTAGCAGCAAAACTAATCATACACCAAACGACTTCAATTTCTCTGTAAGGCAAGATGAATTAGTTTAGTAAATGATGTCTAAAAAATATGTTGAAAAAATGCATCTGGTCGGAATTGTGAAAAACAATATTAAAAATTGATTTTTACAACTTTTTTAGCTGGCCTAATAACGAAAATTTAAAAAGTGCGTTTTGTCAACTGGTATAAATTATGTACGCTCCGAAAATTTCATTGAAATTAATTGGTGTACGAGTTATAATCGATCAAAAGTGGTAAAAATGCCAAAAATCTTGTAAAAGTGCCATTTTTACCACTTTTGATCGTTTATTAAATTATCGTTATTTTACTATTGTTTTTCACAATTCCGACCAAATGCATTTTTTCAACATATGTTATACACATCATCTACTAAACTAATTCTTCTAGCCTTACAAAGAAACTGTAACTGTACGTGCTCTACACTCAATCATGTCTTACGAAATCATTTTTATTATTTCAACAATCGTAAAATAAAAAATCTGGGACCGGTCATTCTGACCGGTGGTGGTAGATTTAGCGTTAATAAGTATTCCAAGGAACAATTAAGCGATTGATTGAGATTGACGTCGATCATTTCGGCTATTTTTATTTCGCATAAAGATCATCCTCATGTCTATTCATTAGAAAAATTACTTTGACTTTCGAGGGGTGATTGCGTGTGCTGGATTAGCAGTCTGTTGATAAGTTCCCAGGGAACAATTAAGCGATCGTGTGGCAGTTGATTGGAATTGACGTCCGTCATTGTATAGTGGCTAGAGGCCAGTATCTGCGATTCAATCACTCGATAGGCTCGACAACAGGACCACACAGCTTCTCCTCCTTTCGATTTTAGCGCGCTATTATACAGGATGAGTCGACTGATTGAAATACGAGAACACTCGACGTGGTATCCTCGTTCGGGAGCTGGAAATGGAGGCTTTCGCGAATTTTCTTTTCCCGCGGAGAACGTATAAACGCCAATAAATTGGTCCGCTTTGTCGGTCGTTCGAAAACTTGAAAAGGGATCAGTCCGGAATAGAAGATTTCAAAATTCCCGCGGATCGAATCGAATTAACGATGGACTATCGGATAGCATTCCACAAAAAAATATTTCATATCAAGTTTCAACTCTCTGTACCGTCGTCCGCAGTAACAAACAAAATCCGGATTATCCGTTTTTGCCCTTTTTCATCCTCTCGATCGTGGTATTATGTATTGTGGTTAACTGAGCAAACGTTGCAAAATTTCTACCGAGTTTTATCCGTTGTACAAACTTTTAGTTTTCGCTTTGAAAGATTACAGTCATGAAATGTACGAACTTTTGAATCAACTTTTATTTTAGCCCGTTATTATCGCGACGTACGTACGTTATTTGTAGAATGGGACTTTTATGCGTGAAGGTGACCTTCAATTTTTTAAATGGAATGCCATGCATTTCCTTATACAGGGTGTCCCAAAATTCGTGAAAATCCCGAAAGGGGGTGGTTCCTGAGACCATTTCAAGCGACATTTTCCTTTGCAAAAATGTTATCCGCGGCTTTGTTTAGGAGCTATTAACGAAAAACACGGACCAATCAGAGCCGACTGTGGGAACTCGCGTCTAGGTCGCGCTCTGATTGGTCCGTGTTTTTCGTTAATAACTCCTAAACAAAACCGCGGATAACATTTTTGCAAAGGAAGATGTCGCCTGAGATGGTCTCAGGAAACACCCCCTTTCGGGATTTTCACGAATTTTGGGACACCCTGTATATTCCATATGAAAGCGCGTGTCAAAAGGAATTCGTTCGTATACAAAGTAACGATCTTCACGGTCACACAAGGTCAGAAATGGAAGGAATACTTGGAATACCCCGTGCCAATGTGTTTACAAGTATTCCTTCCATTTCTGACCTTGTGTGCGCTTGAAGGTCATTATGACATGTACGAATGAATTCGTTTTGGCACACGCTTTCGTGTGATATAAACCTTCATCCCTAAAAAGGTAATGCAGATAAAAGAAATTACGGACACTGTTGCATTGGTGTACAAAAGACAGTGTAACTTTTTTCTCTTCAATTTCGTTCTAATGCTCGTTCTATTGGCAAATAAGTTCGTGCGGTTTTTTAGACTGGAATAAATCACAAAAATCGAACGAACTTATTTGTCAACCCAATATTTGCAACGAAAACGCCGAAGTTACCGTGAACACCCTGTACATTGGAAAAATGTTACGTATGAAAATGTTACGTTTGATCTACCAAAATTATTATTAAAGGAACAATGAAGTTCCCAAGTGACTCCTGTTTCTCGCAACAGTCGCGAGAAGTTTCTCAACGAAGACCCGCAGTCCAATTATAATTACCGTAACCAAAGAAACACTTTTCCCTTTGTCACATTAGATACGCATCGGTAGTTTGCGTTATGCATTCCTCGGTTACTGTTATGAACACAAACCGGGTCCGAATGTCGTGAATAACAGCAACGGAGACAGCAGGCAACGACTATGACGTGGCGTGCCAGCAATAGTACACTTACAAAATAAGAAACATCAGGAACGGAAAAGTTAATCGAGGAAGTTGATCCACGAAGCGAATGATCCTATCGCACGGTCTACCATTTATTCTTCCTTTTCGTTTTCCACCCCCTCCGCCCACCACTACTAGTTACCAACAAAGCTTCAAGGGACAACGAACCGACGCCGGTGATATTAAGCCACCCTGATTTATGGTGTTCCCTCACGAAGTCTATCTCGCAACAACAGTGTTGAACTACTTTCAGGCTAGGGTAAACAAAGTATAACACATCTAATCTCTACCTTTCGAACAGTTTTCTTAGCGTGATGCCGGACTTCCCGAAATGGGAGTGTCCGATTAGATACTGTGCTCGCATCGAACTAGATATTATTGCTACTTGCAGCGAGGTTTGCGTCCTCCTTATACACAACTGTCTTCTTAAATATTCTTCTTGAACATTATAAGGCAAATCAATTTCTACGTACCTGAACGTGTTTTGAGAACGAGAACAGGATTTCAAACAATGAAATCCAAATCCTCATATGGAGTAATAAATCCATTAAATCGCATTATTGCTAGCTCTAACATATTTATAACAATATTGATTTTTTTTAATGGCAAGTTACAGGCATTCAAAACAAAATTGCGCAATACTATTTGTTAATCGTACCTGTATTTGTTTAGTTTCGCGCGGTACATTATTATGTAAATTTTAGGTTAAGACTTTATTTTTTTTGTTATGTCTTTCTTTTTGTTTTTATCAGTTATACTGTAAAAACTGTGTACATTTGTATAAAAGGACCTCGGTCCGTATATAATAATAATAATAATAAGCTGCGCTAGCAACGCAGTGTTTCGGTGTACAATTTTAATGTAACAAATTGTGCTAGTGAGGTTAGAATAATATTTTGAGAAATCACTGTACTTCGTCGCTATAGATTTTTCTATTAGCACCTCACATTATGATCCACATTTTTTGTATGATGTTATTCAATTATTTTATTTTGTTTATACCTAATTTGTCCTCTCGGACCTCGATGGGCTTCCATATTTACATTTTTAAATCTATTTACTTCTAATTTGCAGTAACGGTGTGTTATTTATGTACAGTGGGTGTAAGAAGTATGCGTACTGCCTTGAAAACAGAATAACTTATTTATAATTGTACCAAAAGACCTGATTTTTTATAATCAATTAGAAGCATTGGTTTACGAAATGATATGCAAAGATTTTCCAAAAATTATCATTTACAAGGTTACATCTAAAGGTAAGGAAGGCATTTTTTAAAACTTTTTTATTTGGGCTCTCTTATAATGTAAATTTAAAATATATGTTTTGTAGATCTATGTTAGTTATACACATGCTGAAAATTTCATCGAAATCGGTCGACGCAGGAAAAAACGACACGCATCGAAAGATACACGATTTCAAAAGTCGTGTAAATCTATGATTTTCACCATTTTTAACCGCTCGTAGCTTGTGTTAATCGATTTTGATGAAATTTTCAACATGTGTATAACTAACGTAGATCAAATAAAAAAGTTTTAAAAAATGCCTTTTTTATTTTTGCATGCAACCTTGTAAATTATAATTTTTGGAAAATCGTTTCTGCATATCATTTCGTAAACCAATGCTTCTAATTGATTATAAAAGATCAGGTCGTTTGGTACAATTATAAATAAGTTATTCTGTTTTCAAGGGTGTACGGATACTTTTTACACTCACTGTATATTTATTCCGTGTTAACCACTGTACACTCCCGTTCAAAAGTTTGGAGCATGTTAGAGTTTCAAAACAAATAATGATCTCGTTTAGTAAATTTTCTTTTATTTGTAATGTTTCACTTTTGTAGCACTGAGATGTTGATTAAGTGTTCATAAGAGTGAAAGTTAAGATTTATTTATGAGAGAAACTATGCTAATTTACAAGCGTTTTTTTGCAGAAGAATCCTCCTTTTTCTCGATAACTATGTGGAAAGGAAGATATGTATTTTTATAAAATGAACCGTATGAAAAAATCATAGGACAGCTTCGATTTGTTCTTAATAATTGGAACGGTAATATCGGTAGACATTGTGTAGCTGTTTTGGACGCATAAACGTGACCGTCCACGCGCGGCCAACAATCAAAATAATTCTCTCGATCCGTGCGAACGTTGCCAAAACGAAAACCAGTATCGGTTTGACTGCTGGAAACGCTTCTGACGTTTCCTAAATATTTGAATTTTCCACCGCAAATAGTGCGATTTCGCAAGCGCGTTGGTCCGAGCACGCTCGAAATAAAAAAAGGAAAACCGTGTATTTCGACCAAAATTTTACCTGCGAACTTCCTTTCTATTAACCCAATCAGTCACAAGCAGTGAAACAAACCGATCTTTGTACACCCGTGTACGATTAATTACCACTTAAACGAGAAAGAGTACACTTGTACAAGAAAAAGCGTAAAAATTCGACTGAAAACGTAAATACGTTAGACATGAATAAATTAGTTGATAGTAACGTAGGAAATGTGAATATAATATAACTTATACAATGTATATTATTTTATCCAAAAATATAGAAATTGCAATATAATCCTAATTACCATATAAGAACTTATTAAAAATTTTTACATAAAAATTAAGAAAAAATTTGAGGAAACGATTCAATTTTGAGTTCAACCCGCAGCACTTCCTGTGCAACACAGAAATCAAGTGCTTGAGCAATTAGTCTATTCCTGTCAGACTTTATATGATATTATGATAACATTACGGAAACGGTGTGGGAAAGAGAAACATACATTCATGTTCTATACACGTATCCTAGGGTGCCACGAAAGCAGTGAAAAAGTGGAGGGTATGAAAAACTGTACAGTTAGAGAAGATAATTCTAGTACAAGTGAATACACTTTAAAAACCGCAGAGAGATTGCATTAGTACATACCAATTAAAAACAGGAAACTATGGAATCATTAGAAAGAAACCAGAATGTTTGGCAACCTAACACAATTAAATTTTAAAAAAATTAAAAATTGTGCCCTGAAATTAAAATATTGATCGAGTTTCAAACAAAATGTGTTCTTTCGTCTCGTTTTTCTAAATAAAATGATACCAAACACGAAATAATTACGATCACAATTACTTGTGTAACAACCGACTACGGTTTCGCACTTGACATTTACGGTAAAGGTGCACGAATTCTGCAAATGTCAAGTCCGAAACTTTAATCGCTTATTACACAAGTAATTGTGACCGTAATTAGATCGTGTTTGATGTCATTTTAATAGGAAAAACGAGGCAAAGGGGATGGTAAAAGTTGCATTGACGAAAAAAAATAAGGAATTTCGATTTTTTAATTTTAAAGCCTGACGCCCGAAGTCCGTCTTTAGTATGCAAGTACCTCTTCTAGAACTGTCGCTCGGCGGACCAGAAGATACGACAGTTACGGAGAGAATATTGTAATTTTTTAATAAAGGGTGTCTCAGAATGACCTGACATTTTAAATACGCGCCATTTTTCTTCTTCGCGAACATAGAGAATTACACGATCGAGCAACGCATAGAAATTGTGAAAATTCACTACAAAAATGGTGAAAATTTTGCAGAGACGGTTCGAAAAGTCCGCACGTCTTCTGGTCGTCATAACGCAGCATCTCGCAACACTGTGGTGCATTTAATCACAAAATGTTTATTTACGTAGCCAGTAAGTTGAAAATGCGCCTCATCGCTGAAGATGATTTTCCAACATCCGCTGGCTGCAGTTCTTGTGTCAATTGGATCTGGTAAACATGCAAATGCAGATCTTTCGTCAAAATTCGCTGCCCAGAGCATCTTGAAATGTTCAATTGCCGAGCACGATGGCGAATGGGGGTGGAAGGACTTTCGTCAACACTCGCACTCACTGCGGCTATGTTTTCATTCGAACGACCGGCACGAGGACGGCCACTGCTTTTCGCGGTCAGAATTGAACCACTATCCTCAAATTTTGTGATTAAATGCACCACAGTGTTGCGAGATGGTGCGTTATGTTGACCAAAAGACGTGCGGACATTTCGAACCGTCTCTGCGAAATTTTCTCCATTTTTTTGTAGTGAATTTTCACAATTTCTACGCGATGCTCGATCGTGTAATTCTCCACGACTAAACCTCGATATTTCCTGATGAAAATTGTCAAACATTAGTGCTCCATGTTCCCAACAAAGAAACATGGCGGGCTATTTAAAATGTCAGGTCATCTTGAGACACCCTTTATTTATAAAACCAAGTATCAAATACGAAGTTGATTCGATGGGAACAAAAAATTCTCCGTACATATCGGTTCCATCTGCGCGTTGGTTTATTAAGAATATGTCGCAGCCTGACTTTTCCACTTTTCGAGTTACCGCGGAGCGAAACTTGGCCGGATCTCCAAGTTTTCTAGTTCACGACCGAAGGTGGAGTTCACATTTGCACTTTGCTTATTTCCAATGGTGATTGGTCAATAGGATGCACCAAGTTTCAGACGCAGGATATTTGATGGCGGTGGGAGCCAAGAGTTCCCGAAGAATTGTAATTTACGGGACGAATGTCTGTCAACTATTGATCGGCCTTGCATTCTGTTTCCGAGGATATCAACGTTTAACATTAACCGTACCACGAATGCGTCCACATTTGATCTTACGAAAGTATTGAAATTACAAAATTGTTCAATGAATTTCTTCATTCACCCACGTATTCTCGCAAAAATTGCGAGAAATCTAAATACATTCAGTTTCGTAATTATTATGAAACAACGTGTACCAAATTTGTTTTTAATTAACGCTTATCTAAATACCCAAAATTTTCTAGAACGTTCAATATTTTTATATTTCAGACAAATCAATTCATAATTATTTCGTCATTTTCCAACAAGAACATACAATTTATATACAGGGTGTCTCAAAATTAGGTCCGGAGCCGAAAATGGGAGGTTCCTGGGATCATTTCAAGCGACATTTTCCTTTGAAAAAATGTCGTCCGCGGCTTCGTTAACGAGTTATTAACGAAAAACACGGACCAATCAGAGCGCGAGCTAGACGCGTGCAGCCCGGCGCGCCGGCAGCCGAGTGTCGGTGGCACGCCGCGATGTCGTAACGAACAAAAGTTTCTCGATGATGTGAATCCTCGCCAATATCGATAAGCTTTGGATATGTTGTCAATACCATGATTCTGAACAACATTTCCCTTTACAGTTTCTGTCGATCGGCTTTAGTTTACGATATTATTGTAAAAATTTGTAATTGTAAATCGATCGATGTACTATTTCCTATCCGATTTCGATAATCTTTGGATATGTTGTCAATACCATGATTCTGAACAACATTTCCCTTTACAGTTTCTGACGATCGGCTTTAGTTTACGATATTATTGCAAAAATTTGTAATCGTAAATCGATCGATGTACTATTTCCTGTCCGATTTCGATAAGCTTTGGATATGTAGTCAAGACCATGATTCTGAACAACATTTCCCTTGACGGTTTTCGTCGGTCGGCTTTAGTTTACGATATTATTGTAAAAATTTGTAATTGTAAATCGATCGATGTACATACTATCTCCTCGCCGATTTCGATGAGCTTTATTTCAAAGGAAAAAGATATTTAAAACATCGAATTTATAACATATTTCAAAGTCATCGAAATCGGTGAGGACCCACATCATCGGCAACTCTACCCGAACGATAGAAGAAGCACAAACTTATTGAATTAAAAACTCACTTATTCAGCCGTAAATCCATTTGACTACCACATATAACCATCACACTTTTACATAATTGTTGAACTCGTAGCACACTTTTATAACTCGTATCGATATCGAACGAAATTACTTACTCCGACGCGGAAAGAGTTCGATGCTCTTCGTGATGCCGCGCGAAACTGTGCTCTTCCAGCATACAATGTATTCGATGAAGGCGTCGTTTAAAACAAATGAAATCGTTCCCAAGGAGATATTGATTTTTCGAGAATCATATGGCATTGATTTTTCGAGAATCATATGATTCTCGAAAACACCGATTCGAAGATTATGTAAAAGTGTGGTGGTTGTATGTGGTAGTCAAATGGATTTACGGCTGAATAAGTGAGTTTTTAATTCAATAAGTTTGTGCTTCTTCTATCGTTCGGGTAAAGTTGCCGATGATGTGGGTCCTCACCGATTTCGATGACTTTGAAATATGTTATAAATTCGATGTTTTAAATATCTTTTTCCTTTGAAATGAAGCTCATCGACATCGGCGAGGAGATAGTATGTACATCGATCGATTTACAATGACAAATTTTTACAATAATATCGTAAACTAAAGCCGATCGACAGAAACTGTAAAGGGAAATGTTGTTCAGAATCATGGTCTTGACAACATATCCAAATATTATCGAAATCGGATAGGAAATAGTACATCGATCGATTTACAATTACAAATTTTTACAATAATATCGTAAACTAAAGCCGATCGACAGAAACTGTAAAGGGAAATGTTGTTCAGAATCATGGTCTTGACAACATATCCAAATATTATCGAAATCGGATAGGAAATAGTACATCGATCGATTTACAATTACAAATTTTTACAATAATGTCGTAAACTAAAGCCGATCGACAGAAACTGTAAAGGAAAATGTTGTTCAGAACCATGGTATTGACAACATATCCAAAGCTTGTCGAAATTGGCGAGGATTCACATCATCGAGAAACTTTTGTTCGTTACGACATCGCGGCGTGCCACCGACACTCGGCTGCCGGCGCGCCGGGCTGCACGCGTCTAGCTCGCGCTCTGATTGGTCCGTGTTTTTCGTTAATAACTCGTTAACGAAGCCGCGGACGACATTTTTTCAAAGGAAAATGTCGCTTGAAATGATCTCAGGAACCTCCCATTTTCGGCTCCGGACCTAATTTTGAGACACCCTGTATATTTGGCTGGCACAAATTTCTAATGGCACAAAAAAAATATTTATGGCATATTTTAAATGGTGTTGAAGGAGGACTATCATAGAAGAACAATTTCTTTTGTCCCGTTATTTTTTCGTAGTTTTTTCAAGGCCATCATTATTTTTTTATCGTGAAAACAAATTTCTTTTTTATTCAATCTTATAGCGGCTGAAAAAATACATTTGAATATGCTTAAGTCATTAACAAGATGGAAAAGAATAAGTTTTTCCGATAAAAAATAACGATGACCTTGAAAAAACTATGGAGAAATAACCGGACAAAAAAAATTGTTCTTTGATATTCCTGCTTCGATACCATTTAAATTATCCCATAAATATATTTTTTGTGCCATTAAAAATAAAGAAGACATTTAGGTGGCCTTCTTCAGCTGAGACACCCTGTATAATGTCATGAAATGTATACAGAATCTTGTCAAAACCATTTACAAAATGAACGAGGTATTATAAATTAATACTATATAAAATGTTAATTATCTCAGAATAGTTTTGGAAGATTTTCGTATTTTTTTCGAACGAATTCTCTAAGACTATAATATTGTGGGATTTTAAGGGTTGCTCGCATTAATGTACTCGCTCTCCCGTACATCGAAAACGCCTTGTTATCATTTCCGGGACAGTAAAAGCGTCGCCGGTATAACAACAATGATATTTGCATATTTTGTTTCTGTAATGGAACGACCATGTCAAACACGGCTATTTCAAGAGAAGCAAATTTTTGAAAGTGTGTAACGTTGCGGCAATAAATTGTGTAACGTTATTCAAGCTAGGCACATTAATATTGAGAATATCTATATTTTCAAATAATTTTTAATCCCTACATAGCGCCGAACGAGATATCGATCTTGATTTTAATTAAAGCTTTCAATCTTTACTTGTGGAAAATGGCTCAATAGGAAGCCGATGTCTTCTAGTAGAAAAAATTAAATCCCTTTATTAATTTATCTTTTATATTGCAAAATTGATATTTTTTTATTTGATTGCTATCTTTGCTTCACATGTCTGAAAAGGCGAACGATGAATGGCGATAGTAGAGTCTTCAAGCTTTAACCCCCGGACTCCTGCGAGTTCTCGGCCTATGCCAGGGTCGTTTCTGACTCACATCGATATTTCACTGATACAGTTTTATTCCGATGTAAGACGATGGCTCGGGACTATAAAGTGGCGTAAAAAATTCCAATAGGAAAAGAGGGGATAGCGATTTTCTTATTTTGAAATAAACAGCGTCGTCTTATATCGGAATAAAACTGTACAGGGTGTTTCAAAATTATACGTCGTAACCACTGCAACGTGATTCTGCACCTGGTGAAGATGTGTTACAAAAATGGAGTGCAAAATTTACCTTGACATTGAATCCCAAGATCAAAATTATGTTTTATTTTATTTAGAGAGGAAAAGTCTCAAAGGAACCACGTGTCTCATGTCTCGTGTGAACCGTTCTCTTAGAAAACGACTTTAAAGTTTTGTAAACTACTCGATTTCATGTCTAGAGGGTGTCCCAAGATGGTATAAACGTGGAGGGGATGATTCTACATGAGAAAATATAGAAAAAATTTTTTTCATTTGTCCTCTTCTTTCCGAGAAATATCGAATAGGAATCGTCTGACGCGTCTGTTCATGGCCGACTCATTCTACTTCTTAAGAACATTAAGAACCTGACGGATTTGTTAGTGAATTTTCTCGAAAACGATGCGTCAAAATCATTCCCTTCACGTTTGTACGATTTTGAAACAGCCTGTAGACATGTGGAATAGAATAGTTGGCGAGTCTTCAAAGTTGTTTTTTACGAGAACAGTGTTGAAACAGCCTGTACATTAACTTTCGTTCCTACTCTATGTTAATTGTAAATAGTTTCTTTGTCTTCTTTAGAACATTTAGTCTTAAATGATATACTTGAAGGCGTACGAGAAAATTTGTACAGGATTTTAAAGAGGTTCTAGTGTGATGTATACTTTGCAATTTGCGTCACCATTTACGTTAAATGGTGCACATACTGTACCACTAACGGGTTCAAACGAAATAAAATAAGATTTGATAGTTTTGCTGGTCGCTTCTCCGTACTCCCGCGTATCAGTTTGTCTTTCACGTTCAAACATGGGCTTTCAAATATACATTTTGGACCCACTGTAAGAGCATAGATCATTGAAATATCTAATCATTTTAGTGAGATGAGAACAAACGTTTGCGGTACGTCCAGGACATGAAGGGTTAATGTGGATTAAAACCCTATAGCGTTCTACAAGCACAGTACGTTGGAACGGGTCGTTCCTGAAACGGATTGGGGCGTGTAAATGCCCGAAAGGAGATTAATCCGCACAAACCAGGATGAAGGATTGTGGTCTGTACTGTTTAGCGCAAATTTATTGTGCAATACCTTTGTCGTTCATCAGACACACGGGCTACTGACGATTAAAGTGTTTTCTCGATAATTGTTCCAAGCACGGGTCCGAGGGACAATTATCGGCGAGGAATATACTATTCTTTCACATCTGTCGAACGTAGAAAAGGACAGCGAAAACACCATATGTACTTACATAAGTGTGTTCGTTCGACCAGTGTTCGTTCAATTTTTCTTATTATCTTCTTATTCGCAGTAATTGATGTTGAATATTATCTGTAGTACTAATTATTACTTTTATAGGAGTGTATAAAAGAAATACCGTGGCAAAAGTTACATTGGAATGCCGTATTTTAAGTATATTTTGTATATTTTCGATAAACTGCAGGTGATCAAATATTTATGGACAGTAGTGTACACCTGCCAAAAGCTGTTCGATAAAGAACTTTGTCATTGTAGTATTTTCATACACTGAAATATTTCCTCGAAAGTAGAATACATATTTTCCAAGGCGTCTTTTTGCAATTTCATAAAAATTCAGTGGAAGCTATTAACTTGAGCTTTATCCTTGTGTATTTACTCTGCGATTGATTCTTATTTAGCATGCCGCTGGCTATGACCGGAGGGAGAGAAGAATATTGAAAATTTTAAAAATGACGGCTCTTTTAATAGAAAGTTCTGATTTTTTCAATTTTTCTGTGCTTTTAAGAGGCTGTATAAGTAGAAAGAATATGTTTCGCAATGACCGTGGCACCACTAAATAGACAAACATTTCCAGTTTCTTATTTTTAAAACAAAATTTCAGATTTAGAAAAATTCTATCATTTAAGTGCTCTTTGATAGCACAGTAACGCGAAGAAATTGTGTTCTTTTTACCCTTGCTTGCAAACTAATGTACTGCACGATTGCAATGTTTGTGCAGCGTCATAACGCGATGTTTATATCAAACATCGACAAAGTGTTCGACAAGTTTCATGGTTTATTTATCCATCTAGAAACAGTTCTACCGGGCCGGCGTTTCCTTAGCAAATAAAATTACAGCGTATCAGTTCCCGCATGGTCCGCGCGTATCCATGGTTCCTCAATTTTCCGTCGATTTTCTTTGCTTGCTGTGTAAATCGAGTGACTCAACATTTCTCGGTTAAATGTAGTGAAACGAATCGTTTGAAACGTGCTCCGTTCCTGGATCGTAATTGAGTCATGCTTGCAGTGGTTCATGAGCACCACGGCGAGAATCCACAAATCAACTGTAGGTGCCACTGATTTTTGTAGGGCTGCAATTTTCTCGCTCATTTCTGGCAAAATCACGGAACTTCTATAACCGGTGATAAATTTTCCAATATACACCTTCTGTTTTTATACGATGGATACGTTCCTGAAGAGCACGTCTAAACAAATATACAGGGTGGGAGAATAACTTTGTCCACCTTAAATATTATTTGTAATAATGTGAAGAAAATGTTAATAAACGTTGTATGGTACAATGGCGGCAATATTGCGATGTGAACACTTTTTACGCGCGCGATGAGGTTTCAGAGATTTCAAGGTCAATTCAAGATCAGTGTATTTTTACGCAGAATTTGATACTCTATCGAATCATTATACAAAAAGTAGGTTAAAAAAAATCAATCAAAATTAATTTGCGATCAATCAAAATGGTGTAAAAACAGAATTGGGTGTATTTGTTTTTCTAATCGCCAATTGCATCCTAACGAAAAGTGTTCATGGAGCATGGAATTAAAAATAACGAGAGTTATCGGAATAATTACTGGGTTAAGTTTGTTTGATAGAAAATTGAGTTTCGTCTCTGTGAGAAATTTGAGAAACACTGCACGAGCACCTGGACTCCGGTAGATTTCTATTTTCGAGTCACGTTTAATTTCTACCGCGTGAAACACGATCAAGGCTTGTAGAACAAACGTCACTGATACAAATTTCGATTATTTATGGATTTGTAGGAAGTCGGTGTAAGGACACGTCTGGTGATGCTTGAAAAATTGTATCAAGCATGAGTAGGCAAATTACCGTTTTCATGAAAATATTGTTTGATGGAATACCAGAATTGAATATAATAAATATATAATCGAATATAATAATTTCAACAGTTATATTATTATTTAATATAAATATTTAATATATATTATTATTTGTAAAAAGATTATCAATATATCTTTTATCTTAAAGACTTTGAGAAATTAACATTGACTGAAAATTTTGCTAAAACCTTTGACAAATTATGTTGTGACTAAACCGAACATTTTTATGAAAATATAGAGGCTTTTTCACCATTTGATGGAAACTAGAATTGAAATAATTGCTCCTTTCCTGTTAAGGGCTTTGAGAAAAATTTAATTGAGACGCTTGAAAATCATGAATAAACTGGACATTTTTATGAAAATGTAGAGACTTTTATACAATTTGATGGAAACTAGAATTGAAATAATTGCTCCTTTCCTGTTAAGGACTATGAGAAAAATTTAATTGAGACGCTTGAAAATCACGAGTAAACTGGACATTTTTATGAAAATGTAGAGACTTTTACACAATTTGATGGAAACTAGAATTGAAATAATTGCTCCTTTCCTGTTAAGGGCTTTGAGAAAAATTTAATTGAGACGCTTGAAAATTATGACTAAACTGGACATTTTTATGAAAATATAATAGACCATTATATTAAATAATTGCTACCGTTCCCGTTAAAGGCTTTGAGAAATTAAAAATTCCGTAAAAATCTAATCGAGTGTTTCATATCGCCTTCGTTTTCCAATTCTCTGCGCACTGGCATATTCCATGAATAAGAGGCGGGAGAAACGAACGACAAGGCGAAGAGAAAATTAGTGGACTGGGGATTTAAATCCAAATGGAAACAAAAGTGGATTTTCGCGGGTAGATTTCACTATTTGCGCTGTAGTGATAAGAATGAAACTCGGGTGGTTAATATTCAACGACCGAAATTTTCACATCTCTGTATCAATTTATTCTTCGCAATGGGAGCAAGCTTTTCTCTGTGCAGGGATTTTCTAAACGTTCTACTCTTGATAAAGTTTGATTAAGATATCAAGATTATAGTTCGAACTGTCTTCGTGAAAGTTAAAAGTTACCAGGTTATTATCAAACCAAAATGAAAAATGTGGGTTGCATTGTAATTTCTTTTGTTAGTTTAAAAAACTAGTATCAATATCTTTTTGTCTCTATGAGTTCTGTTCAAATATAATATATGTATTACATTTAATTCAACAAAATTTAGTAAAAGACAATTACTTTTTGTTGAAGATGCTGAAATAAGCAAAACATTTGTGAAATCATTTTTATAGTTTCAAGAAACAATTTCGTAATAACTACAAGAAATGTTTACCAATAATTTTCTAATAATAATTTAACAACACTAAAAAAAAAGATTTAATAACAATTTCACTGCTGACTTTCTTTCAGATTACGTTCTTCTTACAACTTTAAGTCTCCATTTACTCAAAATTTGTTTAGGCGTGTTAAATGATTAAAAACCGTAACTCTCATTAACATTTGTTCTTTAACTATTTACTTCCGGGGGCACGTGCACGAAACATTCATTGTCTAACAATAAGATCGTATTCGAAATCCTCTAGCAAAGTTTCTTAGATTGAAACAGCATAGTTTCTCGTTCTGGTAAATAAGTACAGTGTTTTCTCCATAACTGTCCAAACGAACTCGCCTTTAATTGTCCGAAAGCTATCCCCACTACCGCGGGGTATAGCCCGTGAGAGTTTGCGAAGCTCGACGCCCTCGTTCGCCGAGGAATGTAACATAATACGGGTCGGATCACTACTAATCCAATCACGGAAACTTCTTTATTTTTCATTATTTTTTATTGGGACTTTCACCAACATATTTATTGCATTTTTCTAACAAAAATGACACCAAACATGATATAATTCCGATTACTTGTGATAAATGTCCCTGGCCGTGTTCCGACACATACCGAGAAAACACTCTACTCGCCAAAATTAGATTTCAAGACCCCGGAAACCGTTCTGTTTGCAATGAACAATGTACGAAACAGGGACCAGAATAATTACAGCATGTTCAGCATAACGAAATGAAAACCGTACGACGATAAATTTGGAAAATCGGGGAAAAAAAGAGAGAGATTTGCTTTTCACGAAGTTCGTGAACCGAGTTTCCTTATCGAGCACCGTGCAAGCACGTGAAATCTTTGCTCGGCTGTTGGCACGCAGCCAGCAAAAAGGAAGCCTGCTATCGAATAAACTTATTTTCACGACGGGCCTTCGTTACGTTCCTGTTTTACGGATCGAAAATAACACCGATAGCGTAAACATTGGCACATTATAATCAATGTGAAGTATCGCTACTATCGGAACGCGTGTGTGCCATCCCACGTGGTATTTATTGAAACTTATCAATGCAGCGAAATAATCGTAGAAATTGATATCGTATCGCGTTCGAACATTTTCCATTTTTTCCCGTCGACGACGTCCGCTCGTCCATTTACGATTTTCTGGGAACAGATAATACTCAATGGACTGAGTCTTCATTGAAAACTATAAATGTCTTTCCTTCTTTAACAATTTTCATCATCTGAAAATAGTATTATATGATATGTTTTTTAATTGGTATAGGCTGTACCTCCTCATTTTTGCTACGAATAGAGTGCGGATTATTTTCCACATTACTTATACATTATAAATGCATAAAACCTGCATTATCAATGCATAAAATCGTTAAAATCTGTGTGCAAAATAAACATTTCCCAAGCCAACTCTGACAAACAGAGATTAATTGAAAATCTTTTCCTTCTTTTCATAATTCTTAATAATATCGTTATATATATATATATATATTTACCATATATAAATATATATACATTTACAATATATATATATATATATATATATATATACAATACATACATACAAATATATATATACATACAAATATAAATATATATATATATATATATATATATATACATACCAAATATATATACATATATTTAAAACACAAGAACCATATAAAAATTGTATTTCTATCTTTGGCAATGTTAATAAATTGAAAATAACATATGGATGTTCTTAAATTGTCCAAATGTGTTTACTGTTTTAAATGACGTCCACCTATTTCCGTTATAAATGCATAAAATCCGCAGTCTGGTCATCATTGTTGATATCGTTTATACATAGTTCCAAAGGTGGATACACGGGTCGATTTAATACGGGACACCCTGTATATCTTTACCATTTACGCAATATAGCTTGAATGTGTCATATTGCGATAAAGAGAAAATTGACCCATCTTCGTCGGAAGATTGTCACGGTATTTTCTACGGATTAACGACATAATAGCAGTTGGTGATTTATCCTTGATGTAACATGTTCAAACAATTTGTCCTAGACCAGCCCTCGGGATTAATGGCTCGCGACGGCCGATTTTCGAAGGCATTTCGTGATCCTTGTAAAATGAACAATTAGTACAGCTAACTATATGAATTTATATTATAAATGCATATTGCAAATTTTTTATTATTGAGGACTGTGTTGGAATATGATACTGTACTCAATTATAATAAATAAATAATAGACTGTGGACTTAATGCATTTGTAACAACACTGAACTTAAACCAGTAGAATCATTAAAAGACATCATTAAATGACACCCCTATATTTTCATCTGCATTCTATATTTAAATATGTCCCATTTATTTATTACATTGTAGATCATCTCAATATAATATTTAGTTAAATCCATCTTCAATTTTACGAATTTCACCGTTCGCTTCCACGGTTATAATCGTTAGAACATTAAAATTAGAGGTTACAGTGATAGGGTTGATCCAGCCCTTTTTAATTCCCTGACCTGATCTTTCCGACCTCGCACTCAGCTTTTTCAAAGATAAAGCACCTAATGCAAAATACCTATGGAATTATCGGCGATCGATTTCCTTTAAACTTTGCACATTAGCAGCCCTGTGTGGATGGCATCGATTCTACGCAATAACTTTTTTATCGGGCTCCGTAGGAAGAGGGGCAAGCTCTCTAAAGTACGTATTTTGCGAGAGCTATCGAGGCTTCTGTAACTTTCGATAAAAGGAAGACACCGAGTTACAACTTCCATAGAAAAATCACCAAAACTTTCTAACAATATGTATATCAAGTCGGATCATAAATTATTTCTGCCGTACTACATACATATCAATCATCTACGCAGGGGTGGGCACGATAGGGGCCCAGCAAACAGTGCAGCTAGAACGGGGAAATCGAGGGGAATACATTTTACCCTCTCTCTCCGATGACACTGTCCAACACTAAAAATGTTTCCAATACACTGTTGGGTGGATCTTATAGAGTTTTTCGTGCTGATTCCGAATCTGCCGTTAATTTTTCTCCTACACGCACACTTTTTGAGAAACGACTTTGAGAAAAAACGTATTTTTCAACTTTAAACAAATATTGTGATGTTATTAAAAAAGATATTGAATTGTCCTTTACAGCAAAAGATTCGGCAGACTTTCCCGAATCCCGTGATATCCAATATTAATACAATATGATTGTTTAAACATGATGAAACAAGCATTAAAGACGGAGAGACACCACTTTTGCACCAATTTTTGAGGACATTTTTCAATTTATCTCAAAAAATAAGGGTCCAGCGGAAAATCGAAATATACCACGCGATACAGCAGACTTTTATCTTGAGAATAAAGACAAAATACAAATATTTTCAGTATTCTTCAAATAAAATACTATTTTTTAAAATATTACTGCCTCAAATAAATTATTTTATTTAAAAAAATTATTGCATCAAATAAAATATATTATTTTCAAAAATTACTGCATCAAATAAAACATGTTATTTTCAAAGTTGTACACATACTTTCAAATAAATAGGATTATTTACTACTTACTATCTAAAATACTATTTTCCCCAGCTCTGATATGGATGCACACGCTTCTTTAATCTTAGTTTGCAAATCGTCCAAGGCCCGCCTTGTTGGAAGCACAGATCCCGTACAAGAAACAATGGCGGCGATTGCCAATAATTTTGAAATTCACTATTCAGAAATTGTAAATACTTATATCCATTTAGAATACCAGTGTAAAAATATGGATCTAGTAAAATGTTATCATTGGCAGAAACTATCAGGAGTGTGGTCAGCAGAACTCGGAAATACATTCTTGCTAATGGAAGTCATATTGAGCAAGATATGTAGTCTTATCAATAGAACATACTAGTAAATACAGTATTACGAAATGTTAAATATATTTCTTTTATTTCTGCCCTTGTATGACCCTGAGAACCATAGTGTGCTACCTGGTTGAACTCGTCTTAATGCCAGCTTTCATTTGACGTAAAAAAATATGTTGCATTTCATTTAAACTAAAAAAATGAAGCTCGCCTTTGTTTCTAGAAAAATATTAAAAATAAAAAAATTGAGATATACGCTATCATATGGCTAGTAAAATATACTACAACTTCCTGGTCTTCCGTTTTTTCTAATATTTGCTGTTTACGAAAAAAACGCTGGTAGGGCGTTCCGCTGTATACAGGGTGTTCCGTTTAAATATAAGGACACTTAAATATCTCTTCAGGTTATTGTGATGCAAAAAATATTTGTTACGTAATGTGCATATTATCAATGGACCAAATATCTGTCAAGAATATTTTTTCCAGAGATCATTTTTTTTGGAGTTATCAGTCATCAATGTTTTTTGACACATAACTACATTTTTATTTTATCGCATCGGGTAACTGATCGAAAAATACATTCAGATATGTATAATAACATGGCCTTGAAATGACCTTGATCTTCGAAAATTAAAGTTTTACCTTCAGCTCAAGGTCAAGGGCATGTTATTATACATATCTGAATGTATTTTTCGATCAGTTACCCGATGCAATAAAATAAAAATGTAGTTATGTATCAAAAAACATGGATGACCTTGATAACTCCGAAAAAAATCAACTTCGGAAAAAAATATTCGTACCAGATATTTGGTCCATTGACACCATGCACATTACGTAACAAACATTTTTTGCATCACAATAACTTGAACAGGTTATTTAGGTGTCCTTATTTAAACGGAACACCCTGTATACATAGTATCATTTTGCACTATTCACACAGTATCTAAAATGACTAGAAATATATGAAACTATTCTAGTCGACACAAATGCGCGTATGCTCGATTGATCCGCACCGGTCTCCGAAAAATTTGGTCGCGCAGTGTGCAATGGAAAACTGCGTTCGGGAAATTGGTATCGCAAAAACGTCGAAGAGTCAGCTCTGGGGAAGGTCCTGCACGGTTAAGTGGATAACCCTGTATCCCCCGCTAGCGATAGGATTGAAGCTAATCTTATCGGGACAAGTCCCGGACCATGAAATTCGTTCACGATCAGCTCGCACCTGATTGACCGAGTGATTTCGCAGAAAGTGTTCCTCTACAGCGTGTCCCAAAATACTGGGTCAACTAGAATCGTGCACTAATACAAACATAAATGAATGAGACCTTCGCCATTTTACGAATTTAGGTTTCCGTTTACGAGATATCGAAGGTTTTCTAAAATTCTAACATTTTAGGAGGTCACGCCTAGTTAACAATTTCAAAACAACGTGATTCTAACCTTTTTTTATCTGAACAAATTAATGGACTCGTTCGAAAACGAGTACAGAAAGTCCTAATATTACTGGGGAATAGTATTAAAATTTCATTGGGAGTAAATTCGAGTTTTAATAACATACACTAACGAGCATAACTGATTCAACACACTTTAAATCAGAATAACTTTTTTATGAATGGACCAAACGACTTCAATTTCTCTGCTTACACTGCACACTGTTGAGTAAACATGGTAAACTATTGTTCGAGGATTTTCTCACTAGAGTACGACTTCTCCTTTACAAGATATGTATAAGGTAGTGCCATAATAGGAGACTATACCATATTTGGGCACTTTACCCTACGTTGTTGACAAATATTTGACATGAATCTTATTTAGCTGCTGATATTCTTGTTGTGGGGATGAAAGTCTCTTCCCTATGTGGTCGGTAAATGTTATACAGGGTGTCCCAGAATTCCTTCAACAGCCGAAAATGGGAGGTTCCTGAGATCATTTGAAGCAATATTTTCCTTTGCAAAAATGTTATTCGCGGCTTTGTTTAGGAGTTATTAGCGAAAAACACGGACCGATCAGGGCGCGACCTAGACGCGAGTTGCTGCCACAGTCGGCCAATAGACAGTTGGCGCGCCGGGCCGACTGTGCCAACTAACGTTTCATTTAATGCAAAAGAAAATTTCTATGGGTTTGTTTTGGTACAGCACAATTATTGAAAATCCTATTAATAGGCTTTCGGTAGGTGAAGTGTTCACATGAATGTCAGCAGCCAAAAAAAATATGTGTCAAATATATTAACCCTTTGCACTCGAAGCAATTTTAATTCGAATATCAAAATCATTTCTTTCGACCTAGAACATTTTTATACCATGTAATCTTTTTTACATTGTGCACATGAAATTTAACCAGTTTTCTCATGTAAGAGTTGAGCTTTTCACAATTTATAGAAAACAGACGAATTTAATAATATTGAAACTGTTTTGAATAATGGTGTGGTGTTAATTTTTCAACAAACTATATCCTGTATAAATTTCATAAAAATCGGCGTGTTACACACCTCTGGGTAATGTTTCTCGTGATTCTAAATCTCTGAACTGGTGTGTCGCGTTTTGCGGTTTACGACACGTCAATCTTTATTGAGTTGGAAGCCGGAACGCTAAAAAACGCATGTGCTTGCCAAAACTTGTAGTACTAAATCAAATCCTAGACCCTAACTTCAGTGCCAATTCATCAACAGCTGAAAAATACACCGTTTGCCTACGAGGCCTCGGAACAATGGCTCTCTCCAGTCGTCCGCGTTATAAACTCGCGGTTACAAGTGGTTTCGTTCGCCTGGCTCTCGACTTTGATGAAATTTACATATGTAAAAATAGTATCCAATGCATAAGCTTTCCCAATGGTCGAGTACATATCCAGAAAACGAACGTCACCGCAAATAAAGGTGAATTCTTCTCGATCGAAAATTAAATATATAATAAATTTTATGATTTCGGCGCAGGGTTCGATCATTTATAGAAAACCAGCAAATGTGCAATTAATTAAACATGCTTCTCGACGTTTCGATCCTTATGTGGGTCATTCTCAAAGAGACATTTTTTGCGTTTGCTGTGACAACAGAGACAACATTTAAACGAATATTAAAGAGTTACAAATAAATAACCGGACTTTATTCCATGGTGGCAAATGTGTAACTCTTCATAAAGTCCGGTTATTTGTAACTCTTTAATATTCGTTTAAATGTTGTCTCTGTTGTCACAGCAAACGCAAAAAATGTCTCTTTGAGAATGATCCACATAAGGATCGAAACGTCGAGAAGCATGTTTAATTAATTGCACATTTGCTGGTTTTCTATACATGATCGAACCCTGCGCCGAAGTCACCGCAAATGTTGGAATTGCATAATTATTTCCATTAATTGATACAGAAAGAGTTCAAACATGCCTACTGGCGTTTTAGTATTGATTTATTCATCACCGGTAGGCTGTGGATTTTTATGCGAAGTAAAAATTTGTTTCCTCCCTTATGAACTGAAAATACTGATATTTTTAAATCCTGAATAAATAGATGTTATGAAATCCACGTTCTAATTATCGTTAATTAATAAAGCTGCCTACGTCAACACTACCAAATGAATTTATGCGAAGTAAAAATTGTCTGCGCCCATTCCAAAAAACAGGAGTCTGATAGAAATTTGTTTCTTCCCTTATGAACTGAAAATACTGATATTTTTAAATCCCAAATAAATAGATGTTATGAAATCCACGGTCTAATTATCGTTAATTAAGAAAGCTGCCTACGCCAACACTACCAAATGAATTTATTTATGAAACGAGTCTGCTGGATTGTAATATTAATGGAAAAGGTATTCGTTAAAACCAGTTCGAAAGTAAAAATAAATCAGACTCGTCGGAGCTTCATCAAAAATGGAATGTGGAATTCAACGAAATTCAATTAGCAGTATGTGCCATAGAAATACAATTTTTGAAGCGAATGGTATTAATGTTTTAAAAGAGCATTTGAGAGCACAACAAAGGCATGGCAGTCCATTAATAAAAATTGTGGGAACAAGCAAACCCGTCCCCTTTCCGGTATGCCTCTCTGTGCAATATAATCAATCTTACTAGAAACCGGAAGAAACATCTTTGTTGACGCTAAAGCACTCTCATTTTCTTTCTTTCTTTCCATTTGGTCGCAAAATTCAGCTTATTATGTGAAGACCCTGAACCGGGATTCCCCACCGAATAGTTGTCACATTTTACTGGCAGACAAGAGCCTACAATGCCGGACGGAAAATAAATAATAACCGATTCAGCTGTAACTGTCCTTGCCGAGCAAACCCAAGAATTGATGGAACAGATTTGGAAACAAACTATTTTTAATTGACACGTTTCTCATCGAAATTTTGTTCTACTATCATTACATAATTAGGGGCTGAGAAATATTAATTGACCATTTTCTGGAGTAGTTTGTGTTTACATATTACACATATCACAGAGTAAACACTTTAATACGTTACGGTTTAGAAATTCTAAAATTTTATATTTTATAGTCCAGTAGGCAAATTTGAAAAAGGAGCTCATATTATTCGCAAACAATAATTTTGTGTAGCTTTATTCTCACAAAGAAAAACAATTGGTCGAATAAATTTAGTTTGTTTTCATTGAAAAAGTTCGTAAATATGCATACGTATATTGTTTGTAGCCTCCTGTATTGATTTAACTAATTGTAAGCCTATATTTTTCACCTGTTGGTCAAAAAGATTACGAAAATGTTGTGTAGCATATAAAAACAATCTGTTAAATCCGTTCAGTTCGTTCTCACGAAAAAATTAATTATTTCTATTCTGTATTTGTGTTCGCAGGAAATTATAAGACAGAAAAAAATGCAAGATGAGCTGTCTGTTCGTCCAGGAATGTAAGTTCAGTTTGTTTTCATTGAAAAGATCCGCAAATATGCATACATATATCGCGTTGGCAGCCTCTACTATTAATGTAACTATGCCTACATTTTTCAATTGCTGGGTAAAGAAACTGCTTACATTTTGTGCAGCAGATAGAAACAATTTGTTAAATCCGTTCATGAAAAAATTAATTATTTCTATTCTGTATTTGTGTTCGCAAGAAATATTTAAGACAGAAAAAAATGCAAGATGAACTGTCTGTTCGTCCAGGAGTGTAAGTTTAGTTTGTTTTCATTGAAAAGGTTCGTAAATATGCATGTATCGTTCGCAGCCTCAAAAAAAAAATCCGTACAGTTCGTTCTCATGAAAAAATCAATTATTTCTATTCTTTATTTATGTTCGCAAGAAATATTTAAGACAGTAAAAAATGCAAGATGAGCTGTCTGTTCGTCCAGGAGTGTAAGTTCAGTTTGTTTTCATTGAAAAGGTTCGTAAACATGCATGTTTATCGTATGCAACCTCAAAAGAAATTGCTAAAATTTTGTGCAGCAAATAGAAACAATCTTTTAAATCCGTTCAGTTCGTTCTCACGAAGAAATTAATTATTTCTGTTCTTTATTCGCGTTCGCAAGAAATTTTAAGACCGAGAAAAATGCAAGATGAGCTGTCTGTTTGTCCGGGAGTGTAGTATCGCGACTACCTGGTGTGTCATCGCTAGTTAACATTCCGTGACGCTGATGGTAAACTGATCCGCGCCCCCGATCATCGGTAATTATACGTGCGTTTGATTGGCAGCGTTTATTATACGTAAACAATTTTTCCGAAATGGCGCGCTGGAGCGGCGAATTGAGAGAGGGTGTCGAAGCATCGGATCGGTGGACAGTGGATACGTGTGCGCAAAGAGAGCGACAGAGGAAGAAAAACGGAGAGAGAGAGAGAGAGAGAGAAACGATGTTTGCGGCTCCTGCCAGACAAAGAAGGACAGAAGGACGGCAGAAGGGAGGGGCAGGAAACGTGGTGAGGCGTAGTAATGGGACTAATGCGATCATCATTTGAGTGCGTGCAATCAATGTAGTCGGTGGCAATCGCTCGATCCCGTCGAATCAGGATCCTAGCGAACTAGCATTCACTCAGCAATTAATACACTCGACGAAATACTTCTGAGCAATCCGCACAAACTGCTTCCGGGAGGAAGAAACGCGGCGACCTACCCTCCCGGAACACATTACCGTAATCATTTATGTACACACGACTCCTCCGAGCGGGGGATTTACCGGAAGCAAAACAAATTTCCACAAATCCCTGTTACACATTTTCCTACATTTCCCATGTTATTATCTGCCATGACTTTGCGCCTAGTTCCTAGGAATCGTGACAGTTTCAAACCCTCTCGGAGTTTCTCACAATTGCACTGTTCTAAATTGTATTCGTAAATGAACATAACACTGACAGCACGGTGGAGCAATTCTATGCACCAATCAAGTTAAAAGAAACATCTCTTCGTGGAATACACGTCCAATGCAAAAATGGAGCAAGTCGAGCGAAGTTTTCTATGAAACAAAATGTAATATCGAATGACAGTAACAAGAATATAACGTTATTTGATTCAAGGACAATTAAACCCACTAGATAGCGGAGTTAAATTACACAGACAAATATTGACTTACACCACTCTCGCGTTGAACGGCTGGCGTATTTTGATTGAGCACAGTTCAGAAAATAGTAACGTGGGTGGATGGATATCGGTGCACAAGGGTCAACGAAATCGACGGTGTGCCCGAGATCACTTTGGCAGATAAAAGAATCCCTGCTTGGGAAGAATAAATGAATGGCAACGATAAGCGGCGCACGAGCTTTCTCTCTCTGTCTCTCTCTCTCTCTCTCTCTCTCGCTCCATCTTTTTCGGAGAGCTGGTGTGTGACTAGGTTACGAGCGTATCTCGTTCCCATCGCTACTATTTAGAGAGAGAGCAAGTGTATGCACGGTATGTATAACTGGAGAGCAGCAATACACGAAAGAAAAAAGCAGAATAGATTTGCAAGTATCGGTATAGCCCAGACCTGGGATCTGGCAGAACGATCTTCTTGCTGGCGCGAGCAGCCGGGGTATCCCTGCTGTTCTCTATGGCCATCAGGTAGCTGACGTCGGCCAGCACTGCCTCGAGGTCCGCCATTTTCCTCGGTGGTCTCTAAATTTCTCGACACACCGCTCAGACACCGCTTCAGCCTGGAGCTGTGTTCCTCCTCCTGGACGACACCCTGGGGCTGGCTCCCTACAGTGGACCCGTCGTTCTCACAGTCGCAACGACGACATTTCTAATCGCGAGGTTGCGTTCGGCGAAACCGAAGTCCGAGTCCGCGGGTCTGATGACAGCTCCGGTCGGAAATCTGCGCGCGATTTCCAACGAGGAAACGGACGGTCTTCGAAGACTATCTTTCTCTTTCTCGCTCTCTCTCTCTCTCTTTCGCACGCGCGCGCTATCTTTCTCTCTGTCGAGAGAGAGAGAGAAAGAGAGAGAGAATCTGGCCTGGTGGGATCTGTGCTCACCCGCGCAACTGTGTTCACCGTTCACGCGGGTGACGCGACGTCTTGGTTATCAGCGTGTTCATTACCGCGGAGACAGTGTGTTCGCAACTGACAACTATTGTTCAAATGTCTCTATATAGTATGGTGGAAGGCACACGAGTGTCTCTATGTCTCAATCATTCACATCGGAAGAACGGAAACATCTACGCAGCGTACACCTTACCGACCGACTGACTGCCAACGAACTCGCTAAAACCTCGAGTCTGCGCGTGCAACCGCGCAACCACGGTTTCTGTACGATGACCGTGCACGCCTGTTTCGGTTTCGCGCATATCCTGCCCTCTAGCGACACGCGCAATCCTCAGCGTTGCCACAGACTTAAAATTAGTACAGACGTTCCATCCGATGGATTTTTCTGTCTTCGGGTCTGTATTACCGACTGTATAGAAAATGCTCTGCTATCAGAGACACCGACGAGATACTATTATCTCGTCGGTGTCAGAGAGTATATGAGAGCACAGACGAGATATCTTGTCGGTGACCATCGGTGACAGAGATCGGTGATAAGAATGCTCAGTGAGCACAGCTCACGCCCGAGCACCGACGAGATAGAGATAGACCGCCAGCCTTATGGGAGATTGTGTCACTCGAATAATTCGGTGTTTTCTTACACCCTCTAGGATGTAAGTATTCTGGCTGGAGTAAGAAATAGAAAGCCATCGAAGTGATCTGGTCGGTACAGAAGGCCACTGAGGAGATTCTCTTCCCATTCCAGCACCATGAGCACAGTCCAACGTCCCCCACTAATTGTAAGACCGTAGCACACGCATGCGCGACAAACAGTACCGTATCTATGTGAGGTAGCAGAGCCCTGAGGCAATTATATTGGCAGGAATATACCGAAACAATCTGTACCGGACAGACAGACTCCAGGACATGTACTACGAGTTACAAAATATACATAAATACACTTGTTATACATTAATTTTTCAGGATCAAATGATATAAATTTTTTAAAATTCTGCGGGGTGCTCAAAGTACCCCACTTCATCGAGAATCTTATTATACTAAGCTTAATCGCCGCGCATGCGCGTGAAATGATGCGCATTTCTGGCATCACTGGACCGTAGACCAGTGTCGCCAGATGAGGGGAATCACGGTGAGATGATGCCCCCCCCCCCCCTCCCTCTCTGATGACCAGAGTAGAGTTAGAGTAATATGTATATGACACGTTGCGCGTGCGCGACGCATATTACTCTACTCTGATCATCAGAGAGGGGATACTTGTATTCCCCTTTGGTGCCCGTTTCGGCATTATCTGGCGACACTGTCGTAGACCACGGTATCAGTGCCGTAGATTGGTCTTGTCATCAGAGAGGGGGTACATCGTATTCCTCTCGATTTTCTCGACCTGGCGACACTGACCATAAATTGTTACATTTTGCACCGAACCACGAGAGAATATGGGATCGAGAACAATAGAGAAAAATTAATCAAGTGGCAATTACGACTATCTGTTGATATTATTCAGACAATTTTTATTTTTCAGAAAGATCCGCAGTCTACTGATTATTAATACAGGGTCTCGAGCATTTGCGGCAAATGGTACTAGCGTTTTTATCCATCGGCTACCACAGCACAAGCGAGGTATAGCAGTATAGCAGTGGACTGATGATCATCTAATATAATTGTCCGTACCTCCCTGTATTTCAGTACGACACTAGAAGCCTGACAGTGTGCCGAGTCACTCCGAGCTAGTCAGCATTCGTGTTATGATGTTTAGAATGCAATATACATGAGTTATGTACATATACAATATACAAACACTTGATGTATGAATTTGCAAGGAATAAATAAAGATTGTGTATTAAAAAGAATATCTGCGTATTGTGTATTTATTGAACCAACAATTTTTCCCGACCGTCCCACTTGTCGTGGGGTTATACTACTGATTTCCGCAAAAATGTACTAGTCATTGAGTACTTGCAAAAATAGCGAAACTTTGAAAAACAAAAATTTTCCATCGTCTGGCTTGTGGTTGAGTTGTACTACTGACTTTCGTGCCACCTCCTTCGATATCATGTGCTCCTAATACTTTCTCAATTATCGAGATTTTCGAAAATTTTCGCCAATTTTCGACCGTCTGACTTGTCGTTGAGTTGCACTACTGAATTTCGTACCACCTCCTTCGATATCATGTGCTCCTAATACTTTCTCAATTTTCGCCAATTTTCGACTGTCTGGCTTGTCGTTGACTTGTACTACTGAATTTTTCGTGCCACCTCCTTCGATATCATGTACTCCTAATACTTTCTCAATTTTCGAGATTTTCGAAAATTTTCGCCAATTTTCGACCGTCTGACTTGTCGTTGAGTTGCACTACTGAATTTCGTGCCACCTCCTTCGATATCATGTGCTCCTAATACTTTCTCAATTTTCGCCAATTTTCGACTGTCTGGCTTGTCGTTGACTTGTACTACTGAATTTTTCGTGCCACCTCCTTCGATATCATGTACTCCTAATACTTTCTCAATTTTCGAGATTTTCGAAAATTTTCGCCAATTTTCGACCGTCTGACTTGTCGTTGAGTTGCACTACTGAATTTCGTGCCACCTCCTTCGATATCATGTGCTCCTAATACTTTCTCAATTTTCGCCAATTTTCGACTGTCTGGCTTGTCGTTGACTTGTACTACTGAATTTTTCGTGCCACCTCCTTCGATATCATGTACTCCTAATACTTTCTCAATTTTCGAGATTTTCGAAAATTTTCGCCAATTTTCGACCGTCTGACTTGTCGTTGAGTTGCACTACTGAATTTCGTGCCACCTCCTTCGATATCATGTGCTCCTAATACTTTCTCAATTTTCGAGATTTTCGAAAATTTTCGCCAATTTTCGACCGTCTGACTTGTCGTTGAGTTGCACTACTGAATTTCGTGCCACCTCTTTCGATATCATGTGCTCCTAATACTTTCTCAATTTTCGCCAATTTTCGACCATCTGACTTGTCGTTGAGTTATACTATTGGAATTCATGCCACCTCCTCGGCCATCATGTTCTCCTAATACAAATTTCAATTTTCGAGATTTTCGAAAATTTTCGCCAATTTTCGACTGTCTGACTCGTCGTTGAGTTGCACTACTGAATTTCGTGCCACCTCCTTCGATATCATGTTCTCCTAATACAAAGTTCGATTTTTCGAAAATATTTCGATAACCTCAAAAAGTGATCTTTGTATTAGGAGCACACGATATCGAAGGAGGTGGCACGAAAAATTCAGTAGTACAAGTCAACGACAAGCCAGACAGTCGAAACATTTTCGACTAGTCAGTAGTGAAATTCAATTTTTGAGATTTTTGAGTGTGGGGAAAAGGGAACGTTAATAAGAAAACATTAACTGTGGTAACTAATATTCTTTATTTTTCACCAATAAAATTTTACAACTTTATTTATTGCCACTTAAATAACAATTTTAAATTTGTAAGTACATGTAGAGTGTGAAATATTGCGTACAAATTTTTATATTTTATTTATAACGCATTACACAACTAAAAATCCTTTCCCGAAGACTGTGCCTCCTTGACATGGCCGCGCGATTCGCTGCCAATGATGGTCATAGATCTCGACCTACCTCAGGACGTGGCGCTTTGGGGCGACGCTTGTATGAATAGATTTTTACATCACCCATGAGGTACTACTGTTAATGCCTTTTTTTTGTCAGTGGTATCCCCTGTAAGCCTATTCCACTGGGTCACGTGATAATTTCGAGAAAATTAATTTAGAGCAACTATCCGAATCCACAAGCAAGACCAATTAGTTATAAGTAGACTGTGGATCTTTATGCAAAATAAAAATTTCTTAGTGGAATTGCTCCAAACTGCAGTGAAATAGAAATTTATTTTCTTCCCTATTGTTTTTCAGTAGGTCGAGAATAATGTAATAGTATGTTTAAATTTTTCTAATATTTTTGCTATTTTAAATTAGACGTATTCATTTACGTCATAAATGCATAAAATCCGCAGTCTAGTTATAAGAAATCCTCAATTACCCGAACCGAAGCCGGTGAATGCAGGTAGGTTCGAAATTAGGACGTAACAGTCACTCTAATCAATTCTAATTTCAATTGTGGAATTATGCACCGAATCATGCAACAAGTCATGCTACAAATCATGCAACATATCATGGTACAAATCGCGAATCGAATCATACTACGAATATCCACCACCAAATTAGGAGGGGGAGAGGAGGTGAGCAGCTGCGTTAGACGATACAATACAGTTAGAATGAAAGATACAATAAAAATATAACAATTGTTTCCTACGATCTCGCCAGGACATAATGAGAGTTTATTTAAATATATTTTCGATATAAAAATAGCAACGCGGTGAAAACTAATTGATTTCGATTTGGTACAAGATAAATCACGCAGCGAAGTCTGAAGTTATCTCGATTTCCGCGACCACTGTATTTTAAATCTAAATCGATCGTCAGCTTTGCATTTACAATTGTAACTAACCTTATATTCGTCAAATAACTAATGTATTAGAATGACTGCTTTGTCACCGGGTAAAGTGTTACATAAATAGTTGTAAATCTCAATCCAGCTACGATTTTATGTGAAATGGTACGTATCGTAAACCTTTATTCACTTTGACTCAATGTGACACTTCTCAGATAAATAAATCATAGATTATCGTGCAGCAATACGGAATGTTGCTTTTAACGAATTACATATATTATTATACTGTTTATTGTTTTCATATTCTGATACATGGAATGGAATTGTATAAAATATTTATATATTGCTTTTGTTTTCACTCTTGTACTATTTCACTATTGTTGTTAATTTATTCCAAATATTAGGTCATCCGATGTAAATATTGCGAATCTCCTTGCATATTGTTGTAAGACGGAACACTGGTCAGTGACTCATCTCCGTATGATTTCCTATCACTCCATAAGTAAAAATCGAGACGGTTTAAGTCAGAACAAACACGACAGTGTTTACTTTACAGTTCTTGAAAACAGTCTTACAGGCCAATGAAACAATTTTATTTTTTCTCACAGAATTACCCCACATTTGATTGCATCTATTATACTTACACCTACACTTCGATTCGTCGAAAATCAAGGGAAATTTACTCGAATCGTCCATCAGGAGATGGCAGTGAAAACTTGTAGGGAGCACGTGATATTCCCTACTCCGTGATCACGGTGTATTATGGAGGTGTTCGGACTTCCCTCAGAAAAGTGTGATAGATAGAGGTTAGTTCCAGTGTCGCCAGATGAGCCAAACGGCTCTCACACATTCTCCTCCTTTTCCCCTTCCACTATCCTATTCCAGCACCATGCACACACTCCAACGTCCCCCACTAAGCCGTAGACTGGTCACGTATTAATCCGGTTATCAGAGAGGGGGTAAACTGTATTCTCCTCGATTTCCCCGATCTGGCGACACTGCTGCCATCTCCTGTTGGACGATCACAGTACATAGAATAGTAATGGTTATGAACATGTTTTAGTATTTCACCTTTCAACGACATTAAAAAATGTCGCATTACTTAGGGTATGATTATATGTATTTGAATGTTTCTCATTCGTTTCGCCAATAGCTACGGTGAAAGAGGAAGTTGGTCGCAGCTTCCGGCGAGCGATGCATTCCCTGACAGGCCTCAGCCAAGAGAGTAACATTGGAGTGCCGTCACAAGATCGACTACAAATAGATGGCAATGTGACTATTCTCAAACAGCTGTATGCAAATTTAGTTTTACTGCTACAACTACCAAAGAAATCAACTTTACTGTAGAATTTAAACATACAAACACTACTTCGAAGCAAAAAGTAAAAGCCCATCGTTTAAGTGGACATATGAGTTTGACATTTCCTCAAAATATTTTTCCTTTTTAATTAATCTAATCCTAAATTCCTTTCAAATTAAATTAATGTTCCTTGATCTCAGTAATGATCATATAGACTGCGGATTTTATGCATTTACGATAAAAATGAGTAGATGTATTTAAACAATTTAAGAACATCAATGTATTAGTCGGAGCTCATAAACATTATTAAACAATGAAAGAAATTTTTAATCGGTCCTCGTTTGTTGCAGTTGATGCAAGCAATTTTTATTTTGCATCGAGTTCCGCAGTCTAATGATCAAACACGATGAAACATATTTTTAGTAACAATGAGAATGAGATTCGTTTTCTGAACATTCCGATCGACGTAGCAACGTTCTTTTAGAGAGAATGATCAAGACGTTCTTTGCATATGTTACACGGAGGCTCGTGACTTCCTGGCAGCTGGATTAACTGATGGCACAGTTAAATTATTCAAAATGGACTCTGAGCTAGATGTGTTGACACTGCGCGACACTGAAATGACACAGAAACCGAGCCCGACGACTGCGGTTCAACACAGGCCGGCTCATAAATCGCATCCGATCAAGAGAACTGTAACTGCAACATGTTAGTACCATTTCTAGAGATCCATCTCTACTTATAGTAAACTCACAGGGTAAACTTTACTTTACCGGACTTAAAAGTGCCTTTCTCATATAAATTATGATGTATTTGGTATGTAATCCAGTAGATTTGTACCTGGAGCGGCTGCAGAACAAAGTTTCGATCCTGTAGGATCAATGGTTCAGGAGTTATGCTTGCTTAAAGTTGAGCAATCTGCAGTGTTTTTGACAGGTAAGGACGCCGACATATTGGTTTGTAGTGACGACCGCGAGCCGCTTATCTTTCCGCCCCCCCCCCCCCCGCTAGACCTAATCCTAACCAACTCGGTAAGCGGCGTGCGATCACTACAAACCAATATGGCGGCGCTCTTACCTGTCAGAAATGCTCAACTTTAAGTAAGCATAGCTCCTGCACCATTGATCCTACACAATCCTACAGGATCGAAACCTCGATGAGCAGTCGCCCCTGGTACAAATCTACTGGATTACATACCAAATACATCATAATTTCTAGGAGAAAGTCACAAATTTTCAGTCCGGTAAAGTAAAGAGCAGCCAAGCCCCATCATCCAAGTTCGATCAAAAATATTGGACATTCTATTTAAAAAACTGAAGGTTTTCATACCTTGATAAAAAATCGTAGTAACAAAAATCAGATTGCAGCACCGTATGTCCCCTTAGGACCCATGCAACATTTGCTTGAACTTTTTTTTTACAGCGAATAACTTACGAGTTATTCGAGATCGTCATGTTATTAATTCAGTCGTGAAGAAATCAAGAGAGCTTCAACACTGTTCTCTTTTTTAATGACTACAGATGCCAATGGGTGCGTGAAATGTTGGCATTATCCAAGCTCCCAATGTCTTTACACAATACGAGAGAAGAGGCAGACCCTTAGCTTGACTTACCACTCTCACTTACCAAAATTCGTAACCACAGGAGACGATGCGAAGCTTTACTTATACGACGAGGAAACCAACACGTTGGAAAGGATATTTCAAGCAAGGTTTGATATGTTGCATTGTGTTCAGAGTCACCAGGTGGAGCACGATTTGAAGGGAAACAATTACCCTCTTTCGAAAGGGAATTTTTCGGTGTGGTCGCGTCGAATGAAAATCGGACAGTTTCTCTTTTTACAATTACAGTACGTTTACTTTGCGGCTAGCATAATGACAATAATAACAGTGTTCGAAGGCACGAAGAGTTTAGAGTGGTTTAGAGCCCTGGGATCAAACAGACGATGCCAGAAGTCTTACAACGCAGCTATACTTTGTTCTCGTTTTACAGTGATATTCTGTTCATACTAACTCCACTCGCAGTTGGTTAAATCATTCATAGCGAACTTCCTTTGCAATGTTCCCTTCTTCTCGTTAACCTTCTCGTTAATCGCGATTGTTTCCTGTACAATTCCACCATGTCCGACAACTATTTACAATAATAATAACGTCACAAGTAATCTGTTTTAAGTTCGTTTCAACTTGTGGTTATCTCCATGATCACACGATCTCGACGACGACCGCTCGGTTTGCAAGCTTTCCGCTTTATTTTTATAATTTTATAATGCATTTATGGCAAAACTATTTTTTGTTTGATTAATCCTCATCCATCCCTCGCGTCAATTTCACACAGTTTTCTCGAAATAAGTTACACTGTTGTGTTATTTGTAGGTGAAGTCCGAAACTTCGTGACTTTTATTTTTTTAATGCGAAACACATAACCAAAAAACCTAAGATGTAAATACTAACTCATCAATTTGAATAAAAGATCATCGGAAAATAACTGTTTACCTGGTTGTTTTACCAATCGGTAAGTCACTGTGGTTCATCACTGTGCCAATTTGACATTGAGGGACAAATTCAGTTCATGAAATCATTCAACTACAATTTGTTGAAACTGTTAAAGAAAGAATGAAATGTCTAACTGGCTCCCTGCGAATGAGTATGAAATGCAGCTAGAATAATTATCGTTCCAGCGATTCGTTGGAAGTCATGGACGGTCACAAGTCGAGGGTCTTCTGTGCGTGTTTCAACCCGAAATCGGCGCACGAGCTGATCTCTGGTGGCTGGGACGACACAATTCAGTTCTGGGACACCAGACAACCTTACGCGCTTCGGCGCATTTCCGGTGTACACATGTGCGGCGATGGGCTCGACATCACCAAAAATGGCAAAGAGGTATTCGTACAGGGACTTCTGCGTTCCTATATTCTCAGTCAGCAGAATCTGTTCGAGCAGATTACGACCTAATGTCTGCAATCATACTTAGCAAGCAAGAGGCGGTCATTTTGGCGCCAATATTATTTGCTCCGAATCTGCAGATCAAAACCTGTCGCCAAATACCGAGCCTAACACAGAAACAGATTAGCCCCACTGAACCAAACATTTTCTGCCTGAAACATTTTCTCGTATTACTAAAAGCAACTGAGATATTTCCAGGGTGTACATAAGTCTTAGGTGCCTCACCCTGTATAAAACAATTTCGATCTTGAGATTCAATGCTAAGTTATTTGCGCTCCATTCTTGTAACAAATCTCCAGAGATGCAGAATCACGCTATTGTGGTCGCGACATATAATTCTGAAACACCCTGTACATTCTGTAAACAGATCTTGACCTGTGCTTGGCAAAGGCGGAACCCTATTCAGTTGTGGGACTATGCCAGCGGGAAGCTGCTGGTCTCTCTGGAACCCGACAGCTACCATTCTTTGCTCTATTGCGGGAAATACGTGACGAACATGTTCCTCGCATGCGGGGGCACCGACATCAATCTCTTCAGGGTGATCGACTTGAGATCTCACGCTGTAAGTATCCACACAGTTAGCCAGGTCTCTGCTCGATGATGGACAGTAATCTGCTCGATGTTGGACAGCACACCGTGCCAGGATAAAGCGATACTTATTCGGACGCAGATGTGTGGCATTCTGTTGGCCTGGTGTACCGGCACAAGCTGAGAGCAGAATGAAGCCAGCTCGGTCCTGAATTCTACCTTCGTTATAGAGGGCCTTCATTCTAGCACAGTGTGGCCAGGTGAGGTTGAGACGAACCTCATTCCCTCTCCACCTTTATCCCCTTCCACTATCCTATTCCACCGTTCAGTCTCTATCGCGCACGCGCAACGTGTCTTCCATTCGCCTCACTCTGCCTTACTCTATTCTCGTCGCGCAACGTGTCACATATTACTCTGGTCATCAGAGAGGGGGTACTTGTATTCCCCCCGATTCCTTTTCGATTACCCCTGTCTGGACACACTGTTCTAGCCTCATGTTGTACCGGCACACCGTGCCAGCATAAAGTTGATACTTATTCGGACGCAGATGTAGTATTCTGCCAGTATTCTGCTGGCACAGTCTGCTGTCCAAAGTCGAGCATTTTGCTTACTGGGCCCGTTGACCTTCGATCTCGATCAGCTGATTGTCAACGAATACGTTGTTTTCTCTTCGATAGACTCTGGCGATGATCAGGAATTTAAACGGAGCCACGTACAGCATGGACATAGGCCCGGTGAACCCCAGGCATGCGAAGAAAACGAAAACGGCTGCCGTGGTACCGCAAATCGCGTTCTGTGCTGGCAGACGCATCTTCGAGATAGACGCTCAACCTGGTTGACGATATTCGAAACAGCGTGTCTATTTTACATGTCGCCCGTGAAAATTAAACGTTTCAACGACAGCTGAATATGTGTTCCCGTCAATGCCCGTCCTGCAGCCGCTCGAAAAACACTCCCAGTCAAAAAGATGGCACATATGCGTTGTCTTCAATTTCCAGTGACAACAATTTTTTCGTTTCAACCCTCCGCCGGCTATATTTCTTCACAATTTTCATTTTCATTGCTAAAACGTTTAAATATTAAATATCGCTTGCATATTAATTTAGAGACTATAATAAGCACCTTGGAATTTTTTCGGATTTTTCTGAAGCCTAAAACAACAAGAAACCAGGTCTAGGAATAAAAGTTAATGAAAAACTATTTTGTCGACGGAGTGTTATTTTTTGTTTGTTGCAAGACTGTTACCAACACATTCGTGGAATTTTGTTTTTAATTGAAATGACTCCACACACGACACAATTTGGATTATATTTACTCGTTTAATTCACGATGCAGTGGAGCCTCTATTATCCGTACTAATCAGTGCGACAATTAGTGTTCAGATAATAGAACAATTACCTAGCTACAGTGTTAGATTAAAGCTTTACTGATTTGTACAGTATACATTGTATATGGAACACTCTTTAGCTTGAACAATACACGTTCGAATAATGGAACATTCAGGTACCGTCGGTTCGGATAATCGAGGTACTACAGAAGACTTAATTGAACCAGCAAATATGTTCCCCAAATATGTTGATGATTATGTTTGAAATTGTAAAATGTTATTACATTCTCTCTCTCGAATGGAACAATTTGAGTGAAGAAAAAATCCGGAAACTATATATAAAAAGAATTGTTAGACTATGGATAACTAATTGTTAGACTGTGGATTTTATGCATTTGTGAAATACCAAATTGTAGAATTTAAGTGCATTGTTACACCCTGTTCAAGTGATTAAAATCATTAAAGGAACGAACACATTTCTTTAACTTCTGCTTCACACGATCGATATAAGAAAAGTTTCAATGTGCATAAAGATCTTTAGTCTTCTAATTGTGTACACCTTATGAAAAATAAAATAGTAAAAATTCGCATTCTATACAGAAAGTTATGTTATTAGGAGGTCCTAAAAGTCCTGATTTGAATTTTACATGCCCTGCATACAGTGTTCCGATATCGCGCACCGTTTTTCGTACGAGGGATGGCCGCCAGAGGAGCTGCGCGGAAAAAAACAGTAACGTATCTATGATGACGAGGTAGTGGAGCCCTCCGAAAAAATCTGTTCTGGACAAAAAAACTTCAGGAAGTGTCCTACAAGTTACAAAATATACACAAATGCACATGTTATACATTCATTTTTCAGAATCAAATCATACAAATCTTTTCAAATTCTGCGGGGTGGTCAAGGTACCTAATTTTACCGAGAAGCTTACGTTATTGAGGCTGCAAGCGCCTTTAGCAGCCATCCATCGTAGGAAAAACGGTGCGCGATATCGGAACACTGCCTGCATATTTATTCTTCACGAACACACGTTCTTATTGCTACGTAAGCACTATCTTCTTGGCCGGGAGTGTAAAATAAGAAGAACCGTCCCAGAGGACGAATCATTCGGATCGTTTTATTATAAAATTTCTGTTGCGAAGATGGATTTCGCCGACGATGCCACACTTCAAAGTAGACATTAGTTGACCGCGGCCCGTATAAAACAAAAAAAGAAAGAGAAAAATTAATAATCCCCCGTGATCCACAGAGTTCTCAAGCGCAAATCACAACATTGGCGAAGTAACATTTTTTTTATTCTAATATAATGTGTTACAGTTTAATAGCATTCGCTCTCAGGGATTGTTCTCGTTTCTCAAATACCTCGTCTGAGAGACAACAGCAGTTAGAATGAACGTATGAGAAAATTATTTGCAAAATTATCTCGGTAATAAAATATATTTCTACACACACAGTCATCGCGGTGCATCATATCAAAACGAGCCTCGCATTCATCATCATCCGGGGGGTTGGGGGGTTGTCGGTGATTCGGGGGGATGGAGTGACGGGGTATGAGGGGGCTACGAGGAGTATAAAATTGGTCAACATGGCTTTCCGAACGCAAACAGAACGAGCGGTCCGATGATATGTCTGTAGACGACGACCTAGACACATATATAATTTTCTTTTCGTTTATTATTTCTTGTTTCGTGGGAACGCACGACGCAGCGTTCCCAGCGGCGTTTTGTGGCTCATTGTGCTTGCTCGGTGGTGTCACAATGCTCGAATCTTCGCCGGAGAATAGTCGTCACTGGTTGGTAAAAAAGCAGTACTGTCAACCGAATGGAAAATCAATCGGGTCGCACGACGATGCCGCGATCGTGGGTAGGTGGGTGGTTGGTTGGTGTGGTGGGGGTGCAAAAGTGTTACAGTTTCTTTTTGATGATAATTCGATTGGTCGAACAGGGTTTAGAGCCCTCCAGTGTGAAATGGAGGGCGGTTTCGCTACCTTTTCTCTCTCATCTCGCATACATCTCGTGCACCATCCTAATCACATCATTTGCACTAAATCACTAATAGTTATAGCTTAAACGTTACGGTCGCTCCGAGGTCTATCTTTTCATCCCGTTTCGGTTTCTTCTCTTTGTATACAACATCATTCGCTCGGCGCCCTCGGCAATCACAACGAGACAAAAGGAGGAGCCAGCTTGGGCGTGACCTCGGACCTTTCGTTCACAGCCTGACCGAGCCGACGCGCTCCTCTCTCGCCTTCGAACGTCTTCAAGACTGGCTCCGCCTTTTTATTTTTTACGCTTTTTTCCCCGCGCTCATTTTCTTTCTTTTAATTTGTTTTACATGACGTCCTTCGTGAACCATCACGTTTGATTCCAAGCCCATTTAGGTCTCTGACGACGTGTCGTAGGAATAACAGTTTCCGTGTCTTGAATGAATATATTGTACAACCTTAGGTTAGCGAAACTGAATGTACAGTATTTCTATGTAAATATCCAAAAGCATGTAAAATGCATGGATGGTGCAATAAATATTCTATTTATCTATCTATTTTTTCACTGTCTCACGAAACTGATGCAATATAGAAACTTTCTGTATCATTCTCTTCTTTCTTTCTTTCTTTTGTTACAAAGTTTTCGCCCCGTTCGCACGCGTTCAATTACCATTAACTAGCGCTAGGTGGAACAAAAGACTGATGATAATAATGTGTCTCCTATGAAAATATTATCGTTCTTCATGATTCGTTTGACAGAAGCACGTGCAAAGAAAAACGTAAAAGCGAAATTTTGCAGGCACTAGAGATCAACGACAGCCGGCTAGAAGGACACGCGAATTTGCTAATTGCTTTAGTTACAGACATCGATCCAGACAGCGTAGACACACGATTCCAACGAGAAATGAGGAACAAAATTAAAAACAGAACTTCGTTCGTTTCAAATAACAACAATAGCAACGAATTTGAAAAAACGATCTCTTCGAAACAATGTGTTTATAAAATTGCACAAATTGTTAAGATGCTTCTCAGCACTCGATGCTCCACAGTTCACATCCGATCGTCGAGTAAAAGCTATCGTTCGCCTTACTAAAAACTATTATCAGCAGTCTTTCGTGTCGCTGTTGTTCAAAAAAATTACCATGAGTAATGATCTTACAGAGAGCAGTACGACAAGTTTGCAAATTGCATTTGTTTAAAGAAGTATCGAAAAAATAGGTGACCTGTCTTTATCTAATTATCGCGGAGTGTAGTACAAAGACTCTCGCGAGTAGCAACGAATCTTCTCACTACCGGTTCGCCGGTCAAAAAGAAAAAAGAAGTACAAAGACGACAAAGACAAGCTCGAAGCTCATAATGGACGCTGAAGGTTCCTCGACGCTTGAGTAGAGCCTTTGTCGATGATTTGTGGCGAAGTAATCTCCATCTGTTCGCGATGGGTTCGAGTTTTAAGCGCTAAAACGAGTTGCAGTTCGCAATTTACAATTGCAGTCGGCCAGAAACATCTCCACGCATCCTTTAGAACAGTCTAACTTTTTAAAGATAGGCCCGAAATACTTGAGTCTTGTCGAGATGTTGAAAGTATCAGTGTACAGAAATTTTATAGACAATTCCACTTGCTTTTGAAGGTGATTTGTAAACGATATTGCAAGATTCTTGTACAGTATAAAAGGTCATATCGTTTTGATAATTTAATCCCGAGATATATGTGTCTGGAAGTCAAGATATTGAATACATTCAGCCCCAAATGTCTCGGGATTAAACGATCGTAATAGTATGAGTATTGTAGTGATTGGATTCGTCTTTTTACGCTCCACAATAACATTGAAAAAAAATACTTTGATTCTTCCAAGTTCTCGAAAGCAAGTCGCTCGGTTCACATTGAAGAAAGTTGCCGCGTTTCAAACGGTGCACGGAGAGTTTAGTCAGCCAACCCGTGGCGAGAAGGTTCGTTGCTTCGCACACGCTCGACAATGGTGGGAAGCGGACGCAAATCCCGGTCGATTTAGTCGTCGAGTTCGAAGAGGACCATATCCCCGACTCGTTGGCATCAGTAGAGATCACACAGTTTCATCGTGGCCACGTCAACATACCTATGCATTCAGGTACGCGCGCTCAGATTCTCGACAGCGGTGGGAGAAGACCGTCAACATATCTCTCCCGTATTACATGGTGTTGTAAACCGGACTATTATGCCTAGGCCTGACCTGCAGCCTGGCAAGAGGATGCGTCCTGCCGTGTTGTTGCTGTTTCTTGGTGACCGCAACAACGTTCGCCGAGGGCACCGGCGGCCTGCCAGGAGCTTCCGGTGGCTCGGCGAACAACGAGGACGACAGATTGATCGGCGCGGACCTTCTGCTGTACTCGACGGTGGCTTTCGACTTCCTGGAGTCTGGTTTCACCTCGTACTTGCCCACCAGGACGCGTACCGACCGGTCCTCCTTGCTCTCCTGCGAGGACGCGGCCTTCTTCTCTTCTTCTTTGGTTTCGGACGGGGCCTGAATCTTCGATTCATTGTGCGGGATCACCGGCGACGAGGGCAGACTTCGGATCTTCACATCCGACTTGGTGGAGGATTTCGCCTCGAACTCCTTCTTGAGATTCTTCACGATGCCGGAGGTGCTTCGTGGGCACTCGGCCTCCGGCGAGTCGTCCACGGGCAGACAGCGCTTATTGTATATCGACTTGTTACTAAGATTCTCGAGGACCATCTTGTGGTGCTTCACGGAAGGACACTGAGTGGTGTTGACGACGCAGGGGCTGGAGGTCTCGCTCTCCGATCGGCAGGACCTTAACGCCGCCGGTAGGTCCGACTCCGAGGAGAGCGAGGACGGCTCCGGCGCGCTCGTCGACAGCCTCCCGACCTGACGGATCGACGGCGACGAGATGTCGATTCCCCTAATGGGACTCGGCGAGTTTCTAACAGTTACTTTTACATCGACCTTAAAATTAGTCTCTTGGCTAGGCGACGAGTCCCTGCTCCGCGAGGTCGGGGACCCCGCCCGGTGCAACAGCACAGGATTATACGTCTCGTCCTCGACAGGCAGTCGGTCCTTCGTCTCGGGATCAGAGGTCTGGGTACACACCCGCTTCACCGTTCCGGAGGACGTGCTCTCCTCCAATTTCTGCTTCGTGCGCTTCACCGTGCCCGGGTGCCAAGGTATCTCCTCCTTGTCGTAAGGAAACAAACCGCTAGAGCCAAGGGGGTCCGATGATCGCAAGTCATACGAGCCCCAGGAACTATTCCTCGACGGCAGCGTCGCCCACGAACTGTGTACCGAATTGTTGTCCAGGACCACAGCACTGTCGTAACTGTTCCATGAACTTTGCCGGCTCGGCGAGTCCCTCGTCACCGGCTCGCCGTGCCTCTCCTCACGGTCGAACACTCTATCCACCTGCGTGCTGAACGGGTCACCGTCTCTCCTCGCTTTCCGACCAGCCAACGTCGGACACGTTGTCGTTATCGCGACACAGTCACTTTCCGCACTCACTACGTCGTTAGTCTTACTATCGTTACTACACGAATTGGTACACGTTGCATCGGACGATGCAGTCCAGACTAGACATTCACTATTGTTACCACTCTCCGTTTTCTTCGTCCCCTTCTCGCCGGGGTCCCACACGTCCTGCTTGGCCTCCGACGATTGCTGTGCCAGGAGACCGTTCTCCTGTACACCCTGCATGATCGGACTCTGCGCGCGAGGTTTATTGTCGCTGTCCGAAGTCGGGGAAGACGGTTTGCTACCCACACCCTCGAACTGGCTCGTCAGGTTCAGCACCAGACCTCTCCTTTTCTGTCCCTGCGTCTCCAGCTTGATTATCCGATTCTTCACGCTGGGTATGTCGGGCGACGGACTCGGCAAGTGGACGATCTTGTTCTGGGAGACGCTGTACGATTGACCGTTCCCGCAAGGCATCAGGACGTTACGAGCCTCCTGAGATATGTCCGACTTCTGGTTCGTCGAGCGCAGCAGATCCTCGCGTGTCACTTCCGTGCTTCCTGTCTTGTCTATGCTTTCGAGCGACTGCGAGAGCGGAACTGCAACCAAAGTCATTGTGTTACGGATTGGAAAGCGCACTGAGGATGATCTTAATAGTCTAGTCTGTTGCTAGTCGAAAATGCACCCCTTTGTTGGCATGGACTACGATGCACGACGAGCTACTTCGCCCGTGCCAACAAAGGAATTGACAATCAGTAATGGCTTATCAAGTTAAGCGTGTGGGTCCTTAGTTTACCTTGGTCGAGCGAGAGTGTGGTGGCGTCCTCACACACCGCTAGGTACTGTATACCTACACGAGGTTGCAAGGGTCCCTTACTTTTCCAACCACGTCTCGCTGCGTAGTCACAATCGCTAGATAAAAGACCCACCAAGTGCGCTTGGTGTCTAAAATGGCCTGCTTTTGCGTTTTGGAGGCGTAATTTTCATTATTCGGCAGCATGTAGCGGAGTTCGAGAAGCATTAGGCGGCGCGACAGTGCTGTCACTGTCAAGACACATACAGTTTCTTAAATATCGGGAGATTTAGGGTTCTTGTAGAAAAAGCATACACCAAACGCACTTGCAGGGACACATACAATGTCAATGCAACCTTTATTATGTTAAACTATACGTGTTTAAACACACAGTTTGAAAAGTACGAAGTATACCCCTAAACGGAGGGTTTCGGCACAAGGTATCAGTTCCATGGCATTTTTAGCTAGGAGCGCTAGTGTCTGTTTCTCAGTATTCAGTCACTGTTTTACCAATACAGTGGCTGAATGTATGTGTCTTGACAGTGGCAGCACTGTCGCGCCGCCCAATGCTTCTCGAACTCCGCTACATGCTGCCGAATAATAAAAATTACGCCTCGAAAACGCAAAAGTTGGCCATTTTAGACACCAAGCGCACTTGGTGGGTCTTTTATCTAGCGATTGTGACTACGTAGGCGCCCCAAATGTTTGAAAAGTACGGGACCCTTGCAACCTCGTGCACGTATCTAGCGGTGTGTAAGGGCGCTACCACACTCTCGCTCGACCAAGGTCAAATTCGGACCGTCACTCTCAACTCATTGCAGTTAAATGTGTAACCCTTTCCAGGGTGCTCGCTGCTTGATTGTCAACCGACGTATTAATAAAAATATAAAAGACGAAGACATCTAAACGTAACAACCAAAGATTGTCAACAACTGCATACCAGAAGGCAACATATTTTCCGTGGTGGTCAGATTCGGCGACCAACTCTTCGGTCTCTGGCTCGTTTTTTTCAGCTCGAGACCCGAAACAGTTTGCAAGCCACTTCCCGCGTTGCCCGACTTCTCCTCCTTTTTTAACTGGTCCTTCGTCGACGTGGGAGACTTTAGGTTCGTGTCCGACTTCGATCTCTGAAGTTTCTCCTTGTTCTTCATGGCGTCCAGGATACCCTGGTAGGTCTCCAGCTGCAGCAGGAAGCTGTTGTTAGGCTTGATGCAGTTCCGTTTCTCCTTGACATGTTTCCAGGCCTGAGAGAAGTCCCAGTTGTACGCTTTCATCGCGTACGCGATCACCACCGAGGCGGACCTGGACACCCCCATCTTGCAGTGCACCAGCACCTTGGAACCCTCTTTCTTCGCCTTGGTGATGTACTTGAACGTGTCGTCCCAATGCTTCAACAGGTCCGTCTTCTCGTCGTCGTAGACCCGCACGTTCAAGTACGTGAACATGCCCGGAAAAAAGTTGTCGATCTCCCTGGTTACGTTCAGGATGTGCCTAACGCTGAAGATGAAAAGCATAGAATTACTTCAAGTGAATCTGAGAATGGAATATTGGTTGATAATGCCCCCAGACCAAATTGATTCAGAGTCACCAAGTAGGGTCCTCAAAGAAATCAGCAATTTTAAGTTTCTGGCATTTTTGAAAGATCGATTGCGCAGTAAAAAATTCGAAAAAATTCATAGTCGTGTGTGCTATTAGCTAGAATGTTCATGAATTTTCTCGTAATTCTTTGTTGAGCAGAACAGCTTGTAACTACCCTTGTGGTAGGGCAATTAAAATAAATAAGTTTCCGTTTACGTCCGTGCTCAGAATTGGATGAAATTTTGGGAAGGGGCTCTTTTTTGACTGAAATGATGATTGTCAGAAGCATTTTTGGCGACTTGAAAAAATTTTTTCACCATTTCAATGTCGCTCCCTACCTTACCGACACCACTCCTGTATCTTCGTATGCGTGGACCTAATCCTAACTAATTCTGATCGCATAATCTTCCCATTGTAGATATTCAATTAATTAGTTTAACAATTGGAATTTTGAAAACATTTTATAGTAATTTCCAGAATATACATATTTAACAAAAATGGAGCATCACCAGCTTTGTTGACCTCATAGCGCCATAAAAATTCACACATGTGATCTATAATTGAATCATTCTTCATGCCACCTCTACTTAGACTCTAGAGTGACATTAAAATAGTAAAAAAATTTTGTCGGTAAAGTAGGGACTGACATTGAAATGATAAATGTTTTTCCGAGTCGCCAAAAATCCATTTGACAATCATCATTTTAGTCAAAAAAAGAACCTATTCCCAAATTTTCACCCAATTCTGAGCACGGACGTAAACGGAAACACAGCCGGCTTGTTATCACAAAATGAAGGAAACCGGAGAAACTGTTCTATACGAATATTTCGTTAATTTTTGTCTGTTTTCTATTTAGCGGAGTTCATCAATTTGGCAAATAAGTGACTTGCGCAGACACATGCGCGTATTTCTCGAGATAAACGGTTCGTGAGATTGGCATTGTAAATTTGGACATTTCATACGTAACGAGCCAATAATTATAGATTTTTATGTAAGAGATCCGAGGACGAGATAAGACGAACGTACCCATTCTTTTGGAGCTCCTCCAAGTTGCTCGCATTCCACTCGCTTCCTAGATAAACATGGTCGAATATTTCAGTCGGCGCATCCATTTGACCCAGAATGGTCAGCATTTCCTGATCGATGAATGGCTTAAACTCCCCGAGATCCATATCGAGATCTTCCTCGAGACGACCTCGAATATACTTCGAGGTCACCTCGTCGAGGTCTACGGACATCATGATCTCCTTCAACGTCGACCGGATCACGCGTTCAGTCTCGTCCCTTTCTCTGGGCCTGTCGCAAACAAAACAGAAATCATGTATACTCAGTCCTTGAATTGATAGTGACTAAACAATCATTCTTACAGCACAAGATGACACAATATTTTTTATTTCACTTACAGCTTCATTTAGGTTAAATTTTCTGCATCTGAGGTAGACTCTAGCAGCAGCGCAGTTGTTTATTCTCTTTGATACATTTATTAGGTTGGGGGACTAATCTTTGTACTGGTTCGAATTAAAGCTACTCAACTTTGTCATGGATGCATAAAATCCGCAGTCTATATATTCATGACTGTTTACACAATAATAGCTAGACTGCGGATCTTTACGCATTTATGGCTTCTGAAAATTTTCAAAAAACGCCAGAATATATCCTTCGACAGAATTTAGTGAAATTTTGATATATTTCAGATCTACAAAGGCTACTGCCACCGAAAATAATGTTTTATTTGGTTCCTCCTTCTTAAAAATCGTCTCAGAAAATTGAAAAAATTGCATAAACTTCCACAGTCATAATCCGACACGTCAATTTTTGTTGTGTTATAACCTCAAGTACGCGTATAAAGGGAAAACATTATACAACGTATTGTAAAGCGAAAAATTGAATAATTTGCGATGGATCATTTAGTTCAAGGTGTGTACTAGTTATTTTGGCTCCCTAGCGGTTTTTACAATTATTATTTATCGTATTTCATTGATTCAAAGTGATCCGTTTGTTAAAACTCGAAATCGAAAATTCTTATAACTTTAACTAAGCTTTTCGTAAAAAAGCTAGAACATGTCTTGTGATTTTTGCTAGAAGATATTCGTAGGACTGTTCTTTACCGAATTCTACAAAAATTTTCTGCCCAAGCTTGCCCCCCTAATTTTAAAAAATATTTATTTAGGAGGACAAAAATTGTTATTATTATCATTATTATTTATTATAAAATCGTAGGAAAATAAACACGTTACTAAACAGTCGATTTTGACTTTTGACTTTTGTTTCACTTGTAGTAATACATATATAATCAATACCACTACAGATGGTACGCCAAGTTTGGATGCTTATATCTTGACAACGGTTTATGCAAAAATAATGTTTTTGTAGTGTTTTGAAAATGTCTTAACCTCACCCATTAGAATACATAATCACAAATGTACATTACCGTATGAAATTTTAAATGTGACCTTCATAGAACTTCTCAAGGTTACAACAATACCAAACAAATACAATCATCATATACTCCTCCTTATACCCTATAACTTTTATTTGAAACATTTTTTTATATGACTTATAGTTTTTAAGATATGGAATTTTGTCCAAAAAACGGGCATTCCGACGCACTGTGCGCCTGGCGATTTTATGTTCCTATTGAAACTTTTGTTTCTCGTTGTATGTATACAAAAATATCAAGAAAATGAAAATTTCCATGTGTCATTGTTATAATGCGACGTATAACAATAAAGTTTTATTCATTTTGTACTTGTATAATGATTTTAATTTCCAATGTCAATTTCCCTATCGATATGTGTGTCTGTGTAGGGTGTATCTTATATAAGATTGCAAAATTGTCTCTTTTATTCATGAATACGTAAACAAACTGATCTACGGAGGAAACACGATTATTTAATTTAATTCCCATGGTGCACTCTGTATAAATCAATATTTGTACGTATATCATAACATTTAAAAAATTGCAAAAAATTAAAAAAGCAATTTTTTTAATGTTATGATACGTTTCCGAATTCGCCTTGGAATCCTGTAACAGATAGGCGTAAGAAAAGTATATGTTTATTTGCAAAAAATTCAAGGTGACCTTGAAAAACCATTAAAAGAAAGAGTTGCATCAACTTAGAAAGGGTGCTCGATCCAAACTAAGATTTTTACTTTCGCGAGTTTTTATTTATCCGTTCCAATAGTCCACCTTTTAGAAAATTCCATAATTCCTTCGATCCTTGCCAAAAAATTGTAATTACTTGAACTTTCACATTTATTCGAAGATTATACGAAGAATTCGGCTGCAAGGTGCAGCTGCTAATAAATCACAAAAACCGAACGAACTTGCTTGCCGACCCAATATTATTTTGTGAATTTACATATTACCGAAAACATGCGTAGAAAAACAAGTTACGGGGAAAAATTAATTTATGGGAGCATAAAGCGGTTGACATTACACGTCCTTGACATTTCCGAGGAAAAAACATTGCTGTACGTGTAATCTTGTCGAAAGCAAACCACTTCCACGAGGAAACTGCTTCCGTTCGCTCGTATCGAATTTCACTATAAAATGTATTCTGCAATCTCAACTATTCGCAACCAGTTCTAGAGTCCGGCTGAAGTATGCGGACCCAACATGTGGACGCAGAATTACGGCGAACAGTCGCAGAAACTCGAAATAATCGAAGGAGAGTAATAAACGTGTGTTTCGGTCGCTACCAACGTGATCGCCACGCTACAATCGAAATCTCGGAAACTATGTCATCGAACGTCAACTTTTGGCAAAACGTCAAGCTGAATTTGCGTCAACGACGTTTGCCGATTGCTTTTTCTTGTTTATGCGGAACTGGCGGATCATGCTGATCGATCCGCAAGCACTTAATTGAGATTATCGCAAGCACTTAAGGATGTTCTGGAGGTATATAAAAACGCAACAAAATTTTTGAAAATTTGACGAGATATAATTCTTACTAAATTAATGCAATTACCAAAGTTTGGATTCGATTCACTGCACCGTTTAAGAATTATAGCAACTTAAGGTTTGCACATTTTAACACGTCTTCTTATGGAGAATTCATAAAATTCCACTTCAAACTCTATTTAAACCTTGAAAAAACGCAACTAGAAACTACAATTTTTTTTATATGTAGTAAAAATTATGTAATTAATTATGTTCAAAATTTATTAGGATTCACTAAACAGTTACAGAGCAAAAAAATTATAAACTGTTGCAAAACGTCAAATTTATCGTGTTGTCTCTCACTAGCATGGAAACGCGACAAGCGTAGACCACTGAATATACAGCAGCGGACGAGAGTTTAAGAACGCTCTGAAGAAGACGATAACTTTTTTAATATTGTACTATACGATTTGAACTTTTTTGGGAAGCCAGATCAATTAGTTTACTAAAGGATGTGAAAAGAAATTTTTTCAAAAATTGCCATTGATCGGAATTGTTGATAAAATACTAAAAGTTGAATTTTGTAACTTTTTTATGTGGCCCAATATTGAAAATTTAAAAAATACGTTTTGTAGATCTGTGTGAATGAAACATATTCTGAAAATTTCGTAAAAGTCGGTCGACGTCGCAATGAGCTACAAACGTTTCAAGATGGTAAAAATGGCAGATTTTCAACATTTTCGGCAATAAATCGTGAAAATCTGCAATTTTTACCATCTTTAAATGTTTGCAGCTCATTGCAACGTCGACCGATTTTTACGAAATTTTCAGAATATGTTTAATTGACACAGATCTACAAAACGTATTTTTAAAATTTTCAATATAGACCCACATAAAAAAATTAAAAATTCAACTTTTAGTATTTTTCCAACAATTCCGATCAATTGCAATTTTGAAAAAATTTATTTTCACATCCTTTAGTAAACTAATTGCTCTAGCTTCCCAAAAAAGTTAAAATCGTATAGTACAATATTAAAAAAGTTATCGTCTTCTTTATAGAGCGGTCTTAAACTTTTGTCCGCCACTATAGCTACAGAGCGTACAGTATTCGCAAAAGTTTAATGCAAAATATACTCATGAATGGCTTTCATCGTCAATATATTGATGGATTTCGAATTTCTTGTACTTTTGTCTCCCATCGTACCTCCAGAACATCCTTAATTGAAAAATCGTGAAAACTGTTACGTGGGACACCGTGTATACCAAGCTTTTAAAACAAATATGTAAATGTAGAATTTAGATTGTGAAACATGTTCCGAATAGTACAAATTTATCTTGAAACATTTCTGTTTATTGTTCATTAAAAAGCGTTGGTGAAGGTTGGAAAGATTATTTTATCTATTTGTATAACTTCTATCGATAACGAGGCAATCAGAGCTTATTAAGAAGAGGAGGAAACCTCGTAATTAGTCGAACCAGTTTCTCTCTGGAAACCTGTGTAACTGCGGACTTCACTTGGACAGACAAGCGACCGGTTGAAGAAATAAATTATCGTAATACATAACTAGATCGCAGATTTGATGGGATCACGTGATCGCGAGTCCAAAGCTCGGCATACTGAAATGTTTCATAAAATTCAATAACGTTCTCGTTTTCTTTGGCTCTGATTTCTGCAGATTAGTCCATAAATATCTACATTCGCGCAGACATCCGCAATTTAGAAGTAGTATAGGGGGTCACCTGCGTGATTAATATACAGGGTGTCCCAAAATTCCTTCAACAGGCGGAAATGGGAAGTTCCTGAGATCATTTGAAGCAATATTTTCCTTTGCAAAAATGTTATCCGCGGCTTTGTTTAGGAGTTATTAACGAAAAACACGGACCAATCACAGCGCGACCTAGATGCGAATTGGCACAGTAGTCATGGCGCACCAACTGTCTATTGGCCGACTGTGCCAACTCGCGTCTAGGTCGCGCTGTGATTGGTCCGTGGTTTTCGTTAATAACTCCTAAACAAAGCCGCGTATAGCATTTTTGCAAAGGAAAATATTGCTACAAATGATCTCAGGAACCTCCCATTTCCGGCTGTTGAAGGAATTTTAGGACACTCTGTATTTATAAAATATGTAACATTTTTTTGGGAAGAAATCATTGTGCAATCCTAAAAGTATTTCTACAGTAAAGTATCGAGAAATTGTCGATATTTGGGGTATGATAATTTCGTTAAAAAATAGTACAACAGTGTACTTGGACCAGAGTCGCCAGGTGAGGACAAAAAGTTACCTCGCTCCACCAGTAGCGGATTAGTCACGTGACCGGGTCGCGGCGGAAACGTGACGAGTAGCGTCGTAGAGTGGGGACACGAGTCTTACAAATCTGGCGATTCTAAATGGACGCGTAACTATGTACCTTGTCAGTTATACAGGGTGGTCCATTTATCTTGAGACAGTCAATTATTACGGAAACCAGCAGGAATATGAACAAATGTTTTATATAAAATATTCTTCATAAGAAAGGGCACATTTAATGGCCCCATGCATGTTTTTCCATAATAGCCCTTTAAGGGTCAGATGAAGGGCAACTTCATTTTTTCAAATGGAAATCCACATTTGTTATTTTATATTCTTATTCTACATCAAAAAATAATATTTCGTATAAAACATTTCTTTCCTGAACTTACCATTTTTTAACGATACTACCATGATAAATGTTGCAAAGCTTGCATAATGGCATACAACATGTATTGTGTATCTTCATCTAGTAGGCGACAATAACGCCACCTACGATGCTCAATGTACTACACACGTATTCCTGCCACGGCTTACTAGATTTTTATGACTTCAGATCAAACTCAGTTTTTTTGTCATTACAAATATTGGGATATTCACCACAATTTGTTTAATAACACCGTGCACGCTAAGAAAAAATGTTTTATACGAAATATTATTATTTTTCGATGTAGAATAAGAATATGAAATAAAAATATGGGTTTCTAACCCTTAAAGGGCCATTATGGAAAAATGTGTATAGCGCCATTAAATGTGCCCTTTCTTATGAAGAATATTTTATATAAAACATTTTTTCATATTCCTACTGGTTGCCGTAATAATTGACTGTCTCAAGATAAAAATGGACCGCTCTGTGTGTATACAGGGTGACACAGTTTCTCTTCCGGCCACATCTCTTCTAGGTTTAAATATTTTTAAAATGTTCACATTTTTATAGCCCATATAGAGATGCTCTTTTAAAATGATTTTACATATTATTATAGTTTCAGACTACAATTTTGTTGCCAACAGCACCCTACTATTAAGTGTTTCATTTGAAATTTACTTCAAAGCACAATTTCTTGACTCCTACTTATTCTAAACAATTTTGTTTACTAATTATATTAAATATAGCTCTCAAAATTTGTTGTAATTTATATTCGTGGGACTTGGATATAATTGTAACTAAAAGATACGACTTAAATAAATAAAGGAAAAACCAAATACATAGGGTTAATATTAGATTGTTATGCATTAATTTCAAGATACAAACCACATAAACATTAACAATCTTTCCCTAACTAATAGAAATAATTCATCAGCATTTCGGAATTATCCAAATATTTTTCCGCATTGAATCTACTGATGTTTGTCATAAATAGACTGCGGATTTTTATGCATTTATGAATTGAATTGGTTGAGTGAAATATAAAACAGTAAGAGATTACAAAAAATTCAAGAATGTTGTAATGTTGCTTTCAATGTATCAAAGTCGTTAAGGGATGAAATCAATGTTTCTGTTATTCCTGCTCCCCACGATCAATGCAAAACATTTTTATTTTGCATAAAGATTCGCACTCTAGTTATAAATAACTATACCAGAACCGCAGTCTAGCAGAAGTTTTACAATTTCCTGAACATCATGTGCTGCAAAACATGAAATCGCCAGGCACACGTGTTTGCCAGTGGCAAACGCGTCGAGGCAAGGCTGTCATTCGCAGAACGAGAATAAAATTTTTGCGAAACGTCAGTCAGGACTCACTTGGTGCGTACGCTGTCCGGTGACGGTGGTCTTCGGGATTCCAGATTGTCCATAGCATGCCACTCGTTGAGACATGAGCGATCGCTCTCGATTCGTTCTTCATAGTAACTGACCCAGTCGTGTGACAGGCCACCCAGGAAGTAGTTTTGTTCGCGCGCCTTACTCGAAACCTTGTGCAACGTCTGCAAGGCCGACCTGAAACAAAATTCGGCACGCGAAACTGTTAACCGAGAACGAACGAATACACAGAAAGCGAGCGCCAGGTTTCTTGCATAGCAAACTTCACTGCACCTTCGACGGTGAAACTGCAGAGAGCAGCTACCTGCCCTCCGATCTCGATGATTTTTGGAGACATGTTATAAATCTGAACATGTTCAACAACTTTTCCCCTTACGTGTCAGTGGCGATTTCACTTAGTTTTCGAGATACAGTAATATTTCCGTAACTGTCGCATCGTCGGGTCTGTCGAGCAACAGTTCCGGAAGAGGTGCTACATTCTTTGTGTCGAACGTAGAGAAGGATAGCGGTTGGACAAGAAAGAGGGCCTGAGTTTCGGATCAAAGATCTCAGCTCAGCCTTTCAAATTCAAGAATCGAAATTCCTTAATTTAGTTTTTCGTAATTGACACTTTTACCATCGTATTTGTCTGGTTTCTTCCGATTAAAATCACGCCAAACACGATCGAATTACAGTCATAATTAGTTATGTTACAAGCGATTCAAGTTTCGGACTTGACACTTGCAGAATTCGTGTACCTTTACTGTAAATGTTCCGTGCGAAACTTTCGTAGTTATATCGTGTTTGGTGTCATTTTAATTAGGAAAACGGAACGAATACATAGATTTGTTTCAAATAGTATCGTATACTCAATCAATACACTAATTTCAGAGCACAATTTTTAATTTTTTTAATTCAATTGTTTTAGGTTTAGGTCATTGAAACTTTTATCATCGTATATTTGTCTGGTTTCTTCCGATTAAGAGATCGCGCCAAACACGATCTAATTAAATCATAATTAGTTATGTTACAAGCGATTCAAGTTTCGGACTTGACACTTGCAGAATTCGTGCACCTTTACCGTAAATGTTAAGTGCGAAACTTTCACATCGTAGTTATATCGTGTTTGGTATCATTTTAATTAGAAAAACGAGACGAATACATAAATCTGTTTCAAATAGTATCGTATACTCAATCAATACAATAATTTCAGAGCACCATTTTTAATTTTTTTAATTTAATTTTTTAGATTGCCAGGCTTTCTCTTTTTAATTTGTACTAATACAATCTCTCTCATTTCAATCAGAAAAACGAGACTCTTTCACGCCCGAAACTTTTCGGCGTTCTCGCAAATCGGTAATTTAGTTTTCGAATGCTTTTTGCATGCACGGTATGCTTTCACAGGAACAGCTAGAAGTGTTCTCAAGCTAATGGGGTGAAACAATCAAGTCGGTTTTCGAACGAAGCCTGGATAACATTCCTGCTGTAGCATCTCTAGGATCGTACGGCCCTAAATCAAACGCTCGAGTGTTTCGCAAACGTTGCGACACTGCCTACGAAACAGGACTGCAGGATCTACCTAGTAAATGAATGTAAAGATGAACTTTCATCGCAGGTGTGCGAAAATGTTTCGCCAAGGACGGAGCAGTTCGACCTGCTTCGAAGTCACTATTACTCATCCAATTTTTCACTGCTTCTGCCGGCTGCAAATTTAGTGAAAGAGTAGTCACTCTGACATTTGCGGACTTCAACGGACTATAATACACTGACTGTACGGATAACTGTGTGTAACGTACAAGGGACCAAAAATGTATTCCCCCGGAGAGAGAAAATCTCCAAAATCTCCGCGGTTTTGTTAACGAGTTATTAACGAACAACGCGGACCAATCAGATATAGTTACTCGAATTAATATTGGGACGCTCTGAAAAAGACGATAACTTTTATAATATTGTACTATACGATTTGAATTTTTTTCGGAAGCTAGAGCAATTAGTTCACTACAGGATGCGAAAAGAAATTTTTTCAAAAATTGCAACTTTTCGGAATTATAGAAAAAATACTAAAAGTTGCATTTTACAACTATTTTATGTGGGCCTATATTGAAAATTTAAAAAAGGAATATCATCGGGGAGAACAATTTCTTTTGTCCGGTTATTTTTTCATAGTTCTTTCAAGGTCATAATCATTTTTTTATCGGGGAAACTTATCTTTTTTCATTCCATCTTATAGCGGCTGACAAAATACATTTGAATATGCTTAAGTCAATAACAAGATCGAATAAAAAAAGAAGAAGTTTTTCCGATAAGAAATAACGATGACCTTGAAAAAACCATGAAAAAATGACCGGACAAAAAAATCGTTCTTCCATGATATTCCTCCTTCGATACCATTTAAATGCCATAAGTATTTCTTTTTTGTTTCATTAAAAATAAAGGAGATATTTAGGTGGCCTCCTTCAGCTGAGACACCCTGTATTGCATGATCAAGCGATTAGTACAACATAGTACTAAAAAAGATCTGTAGTTTTATTATCATTTATTTTAATTTATAAACTTGCCCCACAACTGGGCAAAAAGTTCCGCTTAGCCCAACGACGAATAAATGAAAAACTTTAAAAAACCCATTACAATACTTTAATTTCAAGTTAAGAATTTTAAAATACGATAAATTTTTAACAATAAATTATCCGTTAAAAACGAGAATATGTCTATCTCTTTTAGAAGAATATTTATTTTATCTAAAAAATTTAGAGAATATTTATATGTTTCTTCGAAATTGGAACTTACAGCCCCGGTCTTCCATACGCAGAAGATTACGAGAGAATTCATAAGTCGTGTTGGAATAAAGTACCGGCATCCTTTCAATTAGCAACTTGTTTTTCATTAACTCTGTCACGTGCGATAGTAACTCCTAATAAGCCTACGCGTATCGTGTAGGAGACGAGAAAAAAGTGCGGCTCTGAATCCGTCGAACGTAAAATTATATTTAGCCTGCACCAGGTACGCTTAAGAGCAAGTTTATTTTTATCGCTATCCTCAGACACTAACCGATGGCTCTTAGATCGTGGATAGATCATTTTCGTCCACTTTTGCGACGCGATTAGATTAAACCGGCTCCGGTATTTCTCGATTTTCAACCGGTGTGGCGAGGGAAGAAGGTTGTTGACGGAATACGCTGTGTTCCTTCTTTTCTTTGTCAATCGACGAGTTCTCGGAGAGTTTTGCCTAACGTGCCACTATCGTCGCCGTTGTAGACAGACGCGTATTTATAATTAAACATTTACGTAACGCGTACACACTCGACCGATGCCGATACTATCGATACCCTTGCCGAACACTCGTCGCTGCCAAATCCTTCAGGCGTCTACTTAACACCTTAACCTTTCATTAATTCCGTGGGGTCATTACGATTTAAAAACTTTCACGTATAGCACCGTTCATACCGACCAGAATTGCAAAACGCTGGGTGTTAAATGTTATTAACACGAGGTTTACGTGGAAATGACGGGTTCTAAACGTTTTAATTTACAATTATTGTAAAGATGCATGTATAAGGTGTCTGATTGCCCACTTTTTTTAGGTGTCTGATTAATCCAAAATGCCCACTTTTAGTGCTCCGTAAACGCAGTGTTGTTACGAGGACAGTGGATTTTATGCATTTATAAGAAAAATGAGTAGGTGAAACACGTCAGGAGAATTTAAAAGCACTGTTATATTATTTTCAACCTACTAAACATATTAGGAAAGAAAATCAATTTCTATTTCACTGCAGTTTGTTGCAAATCAGGTAGAAAATTTTTACTTTGCATAAATACCCGCTGTTTAGTTATTACGAACAGAATAGTTTCAGAGGTTTCCTCATTCTTCATTGGCAAGAAAATATCAAGAGACTTGAACTCGATAATTATTTATTTAAGAAATCTGATCGAAAATATGTTTGTATCTTTTTCGGTCTATCCCAATCAAGTATTAGCTTACGAAAAGACCTAGTGTTAACATTTTTTAATTAATTAACACGTTATTTAACTTGTAGCACTTTTAATCGTTTTTTAATCGTTCAATGTTGTCCTCGACTGGTCCCGTACCATTTAAAATGTTTTATACGAAATGTACTTCAGAAAACAGCTTCTTACTAATTTTAAACAAATTTTCTTATTAATTATTGTATACATGTCGCTTATTTATGGAAAGCAAAAAGTTAATATTATGAAATTATAATGTTTTGTTATACGTTTGAAACGAGTTGTTTTAGACTGTTTATTAAGATAGGTTCCATAACAGAAAAACAGGAAAGCTTTATTATGACTGATTCATAATGATAAATTATGTGTATGTGCATAGTTACATAATATATTATCAACTGTTATGTGCTACGTGAGTACGATCAAGTGAATTTCTCCGCTATGCATACTTCTATGGAAGAAACAAGCTTTATTATAAACTTTCTCTTCTTTCCTGATCGTGGTTGTAATTATATAATCCATAATTGGTGGGGAAATGTACAAACAACTTCGAACATTGTAAACTGTTTACATATAGAATTATGTTTTATCGAATAAAATTGTTTTCTACAGCCAAAATAATTTTATATTCTCATAGAAATATTAATTTTGACGAACAATTAAACGAACGAGGGCGATTAGCCCGAGGTTTTAAACGAAAATACAAACTATTGGGTTGGCAAGAAAGTAATTTCGGTATTTTAAGGTGAAATAAAAATTTCTTTCAATGAACTTTAATCGATCAAATGTTTTCCATTTTGTTTGATGATCTTTTGCCATCTTTCTGGTAGCTTAATGAAGTTATTGGCTATTTTCATAAAGCTGAGACAGCTACATATTGAGTAACAAAATTGGGCTTTTCATATTTCACCTTAAAATACCGAAATTACTTTCTTACCAACCGAATACTTTTCTATGATTTTTTCTTTCTTTAGTAGCAAAATATTACGTTAAGATTCTTCCACAGCAAATTTCCCAATTGTCTAGCAATCACAAAATCAACTAAGGGTTAGAAGAAAAGTGTTCCATGATTATAGTACTTTACCTAGTAGCCCTAGCGATGCCAGTGAAAACTATGCTCCTCTTTCGAAGGTTCTCCAGCATCCACAAAATCACTGACAAGATAAAGAAGATCGTCACATGCACCGAAGCACGTGTCACCATGATTCTTCTTGGCCTTGCGACTCGCTTCCGTCAAGGCTTTTAGAATGCCCTAGCAAGGGAATACGTCTCGCACAACTCGAGCTAACTTCAGGATTTAGACACAGTTGAGGTTGTTTCACTGGTCAGACTTTAGATAATTCGACAGTTTCGAAACATGACCAATTGGTTGCAAGTTTCTTTTGTGTTTTATACTTTTCATAGTGAAATCGATCCTTGATTTTCCTTTTAAATCAACCACGGTACATAAATAGAGGATTATCGAAATTCTTAAATATAGCAGAGCCTCAGATTTTATAAAGGAATAATTCAATCTCTAATCTATTCAATCATTAAATTTAGAAAGTTCCGAATCTGCTATGGCATAAAATGAATGAACTTGCTATAACAATTATTCACACATTGAACGTAAAATTGACGGAAAATAAGTAAATGGTCCTTACATAAATTAAATTTGAATGCTAAAATCAGTTGACGATATTTACTGTTTTTATTAAATATATTGACAACAATAGCAATGCTACTTTTAATATATTTTTCTTCAATTGAACACTAGATTCCAGAAATTTAATTGATTTTAATTGATTTTAATTGATTTTAAATGATTTAATAGATTAAAAGAAACTTCAAAATAAAATGAAAGTGTATGAAATGCTACTCGAACATTTTTGCACACTGACTATTTTGAAACACCTTTTGCCGGGAGTGGTTCATCAAGTTACGCGTTAGAGAATTTTCACAAAATATTATAACATGAAATTCGATAGAATTTAGTACGATTTTTATTTATTTGTCTCGGCTCTACAAAGGTTGTTCCCACGAAAAATAGGATTTTATTTCATTCCACTTTCTTGAAATTTATTAAAATTGGAAATTGCATAAACATCCGCAGTTAGTTAGAACATACACTCCGTATTTGCAAGAGAAGAACACGTTAGAATACACTATACTCGGAAACCAAACGTCCAGGTAGCAAAACGTCCATTTATTAGAGTACTCGACGGCTCTGCTACACACGTGTGCACACCCACGTTCATAAATATTAGAACACCTACGAAAATGGACATTATCTAAGCCAATTCTACAAAGTAAAAATGGCATGAAAATGAATTTCCTCTTTTAATATTTTCAAGGTGTCGAAAATAATATAACGACACTCTCAAATTCTTCTAAAGCCTTCACACAGTTTCCTATTTTACTCATTCAGTTTCGTCAAAAATGCATAAAATCGCGAATCAAAATTCCGAAACGCATAAAATTTCAAACTGTAGCACGTTTATTTCGATATTTCAAAGGTTCTGTCCTGGCTAAAGTTTTCAAATACCCGAAATCCCCCTTCACCGACAATTTTAGAATATCTTTTAAAAAAAGTTATACTAGAACACAACCAAGCTCTAACATCAACTAGTTTCTGCGTCCGTCATCTTTTAAAAATAACGAGACAATGCGCGATGTTTTCGCAAAATACGTGTGAATAAATAAACGTGCCCGGTAGGTGTCCTCAAAAACATCTTTAGAATCCCAACTGTGAAATGAAGAATCGAATTCCGATAATTGGATGGCGGTGTTGAAAAGTGCCGTTTCAAAAAGGTTTTGAACAACCATTTCACATCCTATACTTCGAATATTTATAAAGGAAGGTGTGCTACACTGCTACACGTAGAAGGAATTACCGAAGCGTGCACGAAAATGATTTGGATCACTTCACGAACAGCCTAGATCACGGGTATCCGCAGCGATCGAAGTTCAAGGATCGATGAATCCGAAGCACAAAAACGGCGGACCACTGTCACCATCACTATGTAAATCCGTGTTCCTCGACAGCGTGGTACGTCGAGATGGCACGCTCAAATATTTGTTGAGGAATGAGCACGAGCGTACACGGGCGTCGGTTGATATTCACCGATGAACGGGTTTTTCTTAGCGCGGCCACGTTCCGTCGACTGGCAAATACTCTGATTCGATCGTAGGATCTGGCAAATGAGAATAGCGTGCGTAGGACAGTCGGCTGCCGGTGGTGGGGCGATGACAAACGACCAAGTCCAGCCATATTTAGTGTTGATGGGCCGGCCCCTTTTTTTCGCCGTTTTTCTTTTTGATTCGCTTTCCATCGTTCCGCGTGCGCACGTGGAACCAGTCCCGCGAGTGGAACTGTAAACCCGAGGCGAGAGGGTGACCTTTTCGAAGAAAGTAGATCTTGACCTGGGCAAAGTTTTATAGGTCCGTCGGAGAGTACAGTGCCGGCCAAAATGGTAAGACATTTGAACACGTTCACATGTCCCATATACCATACACTCCGCGGCAATATAAGACTAGAGTCAGTCACATAGTATTCGGACCAGTGTCGCCAGATTAAGACTTTTGTCTCCCACCCTATTCTTCCCCTTCTACGATGCTATTCCCCCATTTTCTGACCGCAAGCAACCCCACGCTTCCGCTACCTAGCGTCACGTGACGCAATGCGCGCGCCCTATTCGCGTTGCGTTCGCGTCTGCGTCATTACTAGCCCGGCAATGGCTGACAGGGGGTAACTGTACTCCCCTCAATTCCCTCAATTTCTCTTTGCACTCCGCATTATTTTTCAATCTTCTTGCCAACAACTCTCCCTACTATTTCAAGTGTTTCATTTGAAATTTACTTCAAAGCACAGTTCCTTGACTGCTACTCACTTCAAACAATTTTGTTTACCAATTATATTAGATACTAGCTGTACCCGGCCACGCGTTGCTGTGGTTCAGTCTATATTTTACCGTTTTGACCATATTTCTGCTTCTAACTTCTGTAAAACTGTTGGACTCATTTTGTAGACCTTCGCACGCTAAGTAAGCCTGTTTGCCCAAAATTGATTTCCGTCAAACGGTTCAAAAGTTACGGCCGAAAATACCTTAAAGCAAAATATCAACATTTTCGAGTTTATATCGGTTTTTGCATGACTCCCTAGATCGCGTCGGAGAAAAAAGTGTCAAATATGAAAGTTGTAGAAAATTAAATTACCAATCGCCAAGGTGGTCTCAGATTTTTCCTAAAACCTACCGTTGAAAAGCTACAGCTGTTTAAAAAGTCGGTGAACCAAAAAGTTTAAGAAAAACGCACACTTTTTGTGTTGTAACTCCGAAACTATGCAACCTACGGAATCGGATCAGTGGCCATTTGAAAGAACTCGGCGAGCTGAATCCAATGAGTAGCTCAAATTGAATATTGGTGCCACCAGTCAAAAGTTATAAGCAGAAACGTGCCCAACAGGGGGCGAAAAAGTCGTCTCTGGTCACTAAGAACGTCACAACTTTGGATTATCCTAAAACCTTCCCGAAGAAACGCTGCGTCTAATGGCTCAAACTACAGCTTTCTTCGTTCAGCCGTTTCGGAGATCTTAGATTATGAACAAACAAACATTTACATTTTTATTTATATAGATAGATAGATTACTCAAACTTTGTTGTAATTTATATTTGTGGAACTGATATTTGTGTTTTTAACTAAATGGTAACACACTTAAATACATAAAGGAAGAACCAAATACATATAAAAACCCGTTTTATTGGCATTTCTCTTTCTCTGATGTCGAGTCACACTCGACAAAGAAGTGCAAAGAGTTAATAGGAGGATAACTTTTTAAATAGTGAATTGTGCGTCTTGGATTTACTCGAGAAGTTAGAACAATTAGTTTGCTGACGTGAAACAAGATTCTGGACAAATAGTGATCGGTCGGAATTGCACAGAAAAATTGTATTTTACAACTTTTTCTATTGGAAATTTCAAAAATACCTTTTGGACATCTGTGGCAATTATTATCCTTAAAATACCTTGAAACTTTCTTTATGTAATCCTGTAGACTTTGGCGAGAAAATGCCGAAAATCCAAGTTTTAATCTAGCGGTGGTGCTCCCTACATGCCAAAATGGCGGCGCCCTTATCTGGCAAAAACAGTGAAAACCGCTGAACTTTAAATACGCGTAACTTTTGAACCAGTGGATTCCTAAGATTGAAACTTGGATTTTCGACATTTTCACGTGAAGATCTACAGGATTATGAACAAATAAGCTAACAATTTCTAATTTTCCCAGGTGAAGTTTAAACCTACAGTCTCGTAGTATTGTCGCGGGCTGTACAGGGTGGTTCACCGAAAGTGTTACAAGTTTGTAACCTTTGAACCTATTAAAAACAGTGAAGACATTTCATTGAAGGCTGCGAAGGGGCCTTTTACAGTATGTAATAAAAAATTAAATTTTTAATGAAATGTAGAGTTAATTTTTATGAATTTGCCTATTACCCGCTCATTCCTTTTTCATGAAATAGCTACAAAAAAGATCGTGTATCAAATTTTAGGTGGATATAAATGGAGAAGCTTCAATCTTCAAGTCCATGGAAGAGTCACGAGAAATATTCATATTTTTTACGAATGTTTCAATTTGTATTTTCACGAGTGCTATCCATGTAGAAGCTCGACAACTATTGGCAGATCATTCTTATTGCTCGTGAAAAAGAGGGCTGACTAATGCGGACACCGTTACATGCCCATTTTTTATGAAACTGCGGTGTCATCTCTGTCCCATGACGAAATTTCTTCGAAGTCTATTCTCGATCTCGTGAAGAACTATAAGCTGTGATCATCTTGAATTATCTTGAAAATGATTTTCGAATCGTGTCGCATTTCTATTTAAAAAATGACTACTTTAATAACTTCAATTTTACATTGAATTAAAAATTGAACTAAAAAATTGAGAGAAAATATAGTAAAATATATAAGCTGCGCATGCAACATTTATTTATAAATATTCTAAATGTGTAACATGGTTCAAGCATGAATATTTAAGTAGTGTAAGAAGTTATTCATACGGATGAAACTTCATAATTATTATTGCTTATCCTTTCCTTGACATTTCTACTGCGTAAGTAATTGTTATATCGACTGCTGTTGATTTATATTTGAAATTAAAAAGATATATTATTTCACATATGTAGAAGCTTGACACGCAAAACATATAAATTCCTATAGCGAAATGTGTTGAAATCAATTTTTAATTTCAAGATGTCTAAACGTGTACAAGCATCTTGAATTTTGATTTCCTCGAATAAAGCAATCTACATTTAGTTTGTAAATCTTTATTCTCGCTATTAGAATTTCTCTATTAGAGCAAAGGTTTAAAAATCTGCGAAAGGTTTAATCTCCCTTACGTCGTTATCAGATTAAGTGATATTAGTAGGGGGTCAATAAACGATGATAATAACATAATTTTGTCCTCCATTTTTAAGCTGTATTCAGCATACATCACATATAAATAGTTAATACAGACATAGTAAGATGGATCAAGTTGCACAGTGATTCTTCAATTAAAGAAAATGCACGATAATTACCTATTTTTGGTGCCTTGAAAGGCGAATACTCCTTTAAGCGGTTACGTCTTCCTATGGGGCTCAAAAATATGCATCTTTAAACAATTCATATATAAAAATGTATGAATTTGGGATATGGCTGTGCATATATGTCTTGACATTCATAATTATGTTTATACAACGTCAGTTTAAACGCATAAAATATATTGAAACAAGTATTGAATCAATCATTCCAATTCGTAAATAAAATTAATCTTGAAATACTATACTATTCTTCATTCATAGAGTCATTCTTTTACCCAGCTCTGAACACTATCTTTAACAAAATATGAAATTTGTACAATAATTTCGAATATCGACGACATGCATAAAACTAATTTTCTTTACATAAAATACGAGATCATGGTCGCCACTCATATGTCATGGCCGATAGTGAGCGTGTGAAACACTGACAGCTTTGTCAATCGCCGAGAAAATATTCACGAGACTGTACTTCAGCGAAGTATCTGTATTCAAAAATCGAGAAAGTCCGCGGAAGGGTGAGGACATCGATTTTCTTGAATCATCCAGTGTGATGATCTGCGCGCGTATCTACTGTAGATCGCGGCAGCACATCTTGCCAGTGGTTATTCTTCGAAGCAGAACGGAGGTGCGTGTACAATTCCTTGTATCCTCGAACACGTTCTACGTTGTAGTCACAACAGTGAAAGGAATGGAAACGATTATACTTTTAGCATTCACGAGAACGCCGCGGGAACAACTAGTGACATCAACAGTGTCTGGTTGGAGCATTAACTACCGTTGATAACGATCTCACCGACACTCGTGCGTCGCTGCTTAGGGTCGCCGCTGACCAGGACACTGTGTTAACGACTGTGTAAATGCGCTCCTGCGCTCCACATTTTTCTCCGCTCTCGTTTCGCGCCGAAAACTCACTGTGCTCAGTGGCGTATTTGACCCGGAAAGTCGGGAAACAGTTGATTTTTAAATTTTGCGTATTTAGAGACCTTCGATCTGGACGCTATCAGCTGAAGGCCTCCCCTTTTTAAGATTAAACTTGCTGCTGACACAAGTTGCCTATGTGGTTGTCTGATACAGGATCCTAATCACGTGTTATTGCAATGACCGATCTACATTCATCAACTTTCATGATTCACAAACTTTGTAACAATTAATATACAATATACGATATATACAAAAAATAAAATATACAAAAAGTATACAAAAATATACAATAGATGCCTTTTTGTGCAAACCCTCTCTTTGCCCCTTACTTTATATACATAAATTTCTTAAGGCTCACTGCTTACACCTTGAGAGTTGTAAAAAAAAATAATTCCAATCATCGATCGTAAATGTTGACTATCAAATTTATAGATGCTTTCGGCGCTACCGTTAAATAATTGATCGAAACGGTAGTCTAATAATCCCATGTGGGGTTTTATAGCTTGATGGAAGAAAAAAGAATCGTACAATTTTTGTTGTCCGATGTATTGGATTGGCGAGAAAGTAATTTCGGTATTTTAAGGTGAAATGAAACCGAATTATTTTATTCAAGCGATGAACTTTAATCAATAAAATATTTTCTTATTTATACTTTTTGGCAGAAGATCATCGAACAGAAGGGAAAATATCTTATTCATTAAAGCTCATTGCTTGAATAAAGAAATTCGGCTCTATTTTACCTCAAAATAACGAAATTCTTGCCAACCCAATAGTTAAACGTCTGAAGAATAATTTAAAGAATATTTTCTTATTTGTACATCCGTGAAGTACTCCACATCAACGAAAGTTAAGAGATTTTATAGTACGCTTGGAGCTTTTAAACAATCTCTGATGCAGCGTTCATTCTTTAACAAATTTTTAAGTGTTTTAAGGAAATTATGTAAATTCTTACATTCCAGAAGCTTTTCGAGTAGATATACAGAGCACTTTCGCACAGACTGCATTTCGTTATCATCTAAATTAGTATAGTTGTTAATAGACTGCGGATCTTTATGCATTTATAACAAAATTGAGTAGATGAAATTCGAAATTGTTGGAAAATTTGAAAAATTGAAGATATTAATATATATGATTTCTCCTCTATTAAAATCATTAAGGGAAGAAACAGCATCCAATTTTTTGATGATTTAGACGAAATAAAAGCGAAAATAAAGCCACGAATTGTGTTCAAAAAATGTTGTATTTCCTTGAAAGGATTCCTGAGATGATTTGAAATAACTTTTCCGTTTGCGAAAATGTTGCCCGCAGCTTTGTTGAGGAGTTATTAACGAAAAACACGGACCAATCAGAGCACAGGTCCCGCTGAGCGCGGCGCTGACATTGGCCGAGCTGGAATCCGTTCGCAGTAGCCGCGCTCTGATTGGTCCGCGTTGTTTGTTAATAACTCCTTAAGGAAGCCGCGGAGAACATTTTCGGAAAGGGAAAGATTGTATCAAATGACCTCGGAAATCACAAAAAGTAAGCTGAATCTTTTCTTTGAGTCCATTTCTCATTGAAATCAACAACGCGAAGAGGATTGGTTTTGTGCGTCTCGACAGAAAAACGACAATGAATCAACCAAGGGGAAAGAATAGCGTGGCATGAATTGAGCGTAGCTTTTGTGGAGTTCGGTGCCATTATTCGTGCCAGAACGTTAACAATGAGATTACTTTTGTGCGCAACGGACGCGTAGGTGCGCGTGACAGTGCCTAAAATAAAAGATTTAAACCATTAAACTACAATAATAACTCGAAATGACAAATGAATAATTGCTGAATGTTTTGCAGACTAAGAATACCTACCACGGGGTAAACAAAGTGGTCTATCGTACAGCAGCCCAACCATTACAAACTCTAGTATAGTAATGTTTCGAAATATGCGAAGGAGTTCTACAGAGAGTTGCCGGATGAGGGAAGGGAACACGAATCGAGGGGAAAATGTGATCCTCTCTTCCCAGTAATAATCTGGCGACCCCGCACGATATTTGTGAAAAGTTTGTAACAAAACTGTTTTGTTTTTAATTGTTTCTTTATGAAACTTGTACCAAGATATTCGTGGAATTTTCCTGATTTCAATCAGACAATTGATTTCGTTCACTGCACAATCAACATCAGAACAGAATTGTAGATGAATAAAAAAAATATAGAAAAAAAACTTTTTAGAAGTCGGAGTGGGAACGCTTAGTGGAGTAGGGAGCGCTGGCGCGCGGAGTGGGGATCGCTAAACGCGATGACGTACTACCGAGCGTCACGCGACGAGGTATCACGGTTAATATTAAAATTTTTTTTCTCATGAACGCACAGTTTTTTAAAAAATTTGTTGTTTTAATATTGCATTGTCATGCAGTTCTGAGCTATGTTTAAAGTTTGAAGTCTCTAGCTCATCGGGAAGTGGTTTACAATTCGATTACAAGATTTGACGCATACAACAACAACTCAGCAAGCTAATATAAGCGTGGTAATAAATGATTACTTTTTCCTTACATTTTCTTGTAGAGATCTTGAAAAACGTAACAAAGGAAAGCCACTATTAGCCTAATGAACATAGCCAAAATTGTTTAATCGATTTTATAAACATCTGGCGTATCATTGCAACCTTTATTCATTTTTAACGCTAGGTTTACGGGATCCGTCGAGAGAGAGAGATCACGGGTTCTAAAATTCTTAATTTGCGATTAAGATCGTAAATCTCTGAGGAATTATTTACCAAATTTATTTCTTTGGGTATATATTATTGGAAAAATGGCAAAAAATTTAGATAGACACATCCTTATTGCATTTATAAAATAATGTGAAATAGTTATTTCTAGAGCTCGGTAAACATAGTGTTCAAACAGACAAATATTGATCAGGATTCTAAAATTGTCGCGGGCTTAATGAAGTTTGCTTTGCGGCAGAAAAAAAGAACTCGTTATCCTTGAATGCGAGGTCGATGGGCGTCAATCAACGAAAATCCATTGCGGCTATCATCGGCTGCCATAGTCACAGACCAGACCGTGCAATAGTCTGAGAATTCGACGAGATGCAACCTGCTGTACATCGACGCCTGTCGGCTTGATAGGCGGAACCAGTTTAGAAAACCGTTGCTGGTTCACTCCCACTGATCAAGGTTCGATAAAAACGATTTCTTCGGGAATCACGCTCATTATACAATGTATTCAAGTCTACCGGACAGACCTGTTCGCTTTGCAATGTGCAGAAATTATCGCGACGATGAAGAATTTCCCGCTTCGCGGAGGAAAAATCGATTTTTCTCTCGATTACTTGTAACTCTTAGAACGTAATTTCCAAGCAGTTTAGAGAAATTCTCAATATTGGTTCAGTATAATTAGCTATGCTCGAATAACATATTTTCAAGTCCATGGACACTCGTAAGCAGCAGCGTAAATTTTATGCATTTATGGAAAAAATAAGTAGGTGGAAGTTCGAACAGATTATAAAAATTTAAGGCTGTAGGTATATTAATTTTAACTGTTAGAAAATTTTATGTAAGTTTTGCGTAAATTTTATGCATTTATGGAAAAAATAAGTAGGTGGAATTTCGAACAGATTATAAAAATTTAAGGCTGTAAGTATATTATTTTGTAACTGTAGACAATTTTAGAGGGAAAGGAGATGGTTTTATTTCGATTTCTCTGTCTCTTCAAATCGAGGAAGAATATTTTTATTTTGCATACAGATCCGCAGTCTACTCGTGGGAAAAATGAGTCAATAAAATTTGAAACAGTGAAGAGACTACACAACAATTTAAGGCTGTCGGTATATTTTTTTTAACTATAAAACATTTTCAAACGAAGGGCGATATTTTTATTTGCTTCTGTTTCTGAAAATCGGTGAACATTTTTATTTTGTCTACTCAGAAGGCTTGGACGCTTTTTTCTTAGCTGTTTTAAAATTTTAGAAAGTAAGAAATAATGGCTGAAAGTGTACTGTGTACTTAAGAGAGTCTGGCCCCATATAATAATTGTTGAAACACTAGTTAGAGCCAGTACGATGCACAGACGTAGTTCCTGAATGGTTAATTTGGAAATTGTGCTACTACGTTAATTTTTGTAGTTTCCAGTATAGCGAAACAGTAATAAATGTATATAAAATGGAACATTTTTGGTGATATTGTTACTATTCCGTCGCTTGAACAGTAAATCAATTATTCTAGGTTTCCCCTATGGACGTGTTCAAGGTTCAAGCCGATTTTTACTGTCATTCATTTTCCAACATCTCTATATTTTTTTAAAACTCAAAATTTTAAACAAATGTTGGAAAAATTCAACATTCATTTTCGAACATCTCTATATTTTTTTAAAACTCAAAATTTCAAACAAATGTTGGAAAAATTCAACAATCATTTTCGAACAACTCTATATTCTTTTAAAACTCAAAATTTCAAACAAATGTTGGAAAAATTCAACATTACCACTTTAGAGAAAACCCAATAAGAAACGGAACTTCCATATCTTCCATCATCCTTCCAAAAATTTCACTTATAGCTATAGAAAGTTGGTAGCAAATGTTCTACTATTTTTTACCCATGTACTATAAAGGATAACAGTTTTAATTTAATGGAAAGTATGCTCCATCTAGCAATTGACATGCAACTTGTGCGTAACTATTAAGTTGGCGCATTTGAACTGACCGTTTCACAGAAAGCAGTTCGAGAGAAAGTATTTTTCATTTTTCAACTGTTTCATTCATTCAAAAGAATTTCTCTTGGCATGGTTTTCAACGAGTGATTTGCAATTAAGTCATTTCATTCTTCATAGAAATTCGTAGAAATTGGTGATGTTTGATGAAACGAATTTATAGAATGCATTGTTACTCCTGAAAATTATTGGCGAAATAAGTATTGCATACTTATTTTTATGAACACGATCCTTAATCCTTAACATAGTCTTATTTAATCACCAGAATTGTCTTTATCAGACTTCACACTTATGCAAAACTTTCAAAATAAAAATATTAAAGGAAATATCCTATTTACTAACTTTAAAATTGATTTGGAAACTTTAAACGTGTTCTCTTCGAAACGACTCTTCAGTAGTTGGTTGACGAGATTAAGAAAAAAGTATTGTATGTTAAAAATAATTCTCCTATCCATTTTCAAGCTCCTAGCATTTTTGAGATTTTCAACAGAGTCTCGGAGAATTTCTTTCTCATCTATGAAACCTTAAACTAATTGTTTTAACTTCCGAAACAAAAATCTTGTCATCTGGCCGACTTTCAAAAGGGTATTCTTTCGTAACGAGTGTGCAAATATCTTTTACGCGAAATAAAAATTGTCTGGATCAATTGCAAGAGAAACAAAAGCTACATCTTCTTGTCATAAATGCATCACAACCGCAGTCCACTTACGCGAGTCGGTGTGCACGAAATTTCACTTATGTTTTACAAAAAAAAAGAAGCTGAAAGACCGACGGTGTTTCATTAAGAAGAAAGAGAGATTGGAAGGTTAATTTGAATTTCGCTCGACTTGGATTTCACATGCGCCAAAGCCAACAATATATAATCGTCGCAAAGCAAAATGGCAAGCAGCGTACAGGAGTTACGCTCTCCGTTCAGTGACACGATCTTGCTATCGACTAGGAAGTGGTAGCCTGAAATTTACTTGCAACTTTTCTTTTAATGGGAAAGCGGCTGTATTTTTGTTCGGATCGCGAAAGTATTTGGCGTGGCGGTTCGGGCGACACTGCGATTTCTCTGTGAAAAAGTGAAACCGGGAGACGAAACGAGACCGACGCAGAGAGTAAAAGAGAGGAAGAGAGAAAGAACGAGCCAATGATGTCTAATAAAACGACTCTGGCGAAACGTAGCGAGTTAATGGTCACTGAACTGATAATTGGCGATGGTTCGCGTGTCCTGGTCGGTGGACGGCCGATAAAAATCGTCCCGGGAATCTGAGCAACGATCGGGAACGCGTCGTGTCGAGTATCGATGGTCTTATCATCGTGGCGAGGTGTCACTTTGTGCCGATGTGTTCGTCATCCGGTTGGAAACCGGTTCGGAGCCCGCGAAGGTTCATTGATTCCCCGTTAATCCGGGAGAGCTCTTCCTGCTCCTATTGAGACGCGTTTAGCTGCGCGTTAACAAGTTCGCCGGATAAAGACTAGGAAGTTTAACGTTGCGTAATCAGAACCGACGCGACGCGACGTCCCGAATCGATCCTAATCGGAGATGGATCGTTCCGCGCGGTCAAGAAAGAGGAATACACTTATCGCCGCGGCACAAAACCACACCCAAACCTGTTGTCGACGACCTGGAAACCGGCAAACCCGATAGCTTTTGTGCTGGCGACATGAACAAAAACCGCACTAGCGATTAAACAGAACCAGCATTCGAGAGATGAAGAGGATAGAAAGTGCAAGACAGGGGAGACCGGGGCTAAAAGTTCCCGGGGTAAATTGTTCCGATCATTATTTAGAGAAAAGGAGAAGAACGCCCGATTCGCTTTCAGCTCTATTCGTTATAAAAGTGGGTAAAGTCTGTCGGCCATCTTTGTGGGGCCGGCGGTAGTGTAGCGTGTGTTTTTAACGAAGGTTTAATTACGTACCAGATAAGTAAATACTTTTCGATCCCTACTTTTCCTATTTCCATTATTTAATATCGATGCCACTGATTATTTTATTCTTATCGATCAAACGACATTTAAGAACATGTGGTAATAGGTTTCATTCGTTATTTTATACCTATAACTAAAATATTGTTGTAGATTTTGTAGATTTGTGTTACTGTGACTTGGGGCACATTGTTCCGTAATAACTTGACCCACCGTAAATGTATGCGTATGTATATGTATAATTCTTGTTGTGTTTTAGTTTTAGTTTAGTGACTAAATAAATAAAAGCGAAATTAATTGTCACTGCTATTGTCACGATTAATTTTATTAATCCTCATACGCTCCTCAAAAATAGTTGCATGAAAGGACGATATTAAAAGACGATATTATTGTGTTTTGTAGAACTTTTACTGAATTCCTCGTTATCCAATGATCAACTGTTTCGACTTTCACCATTTCTTAAACGGCTCATGTAATAAGAACAAGTAAATTTGTACACGTGGTACGCTCCTGGACAATATGACGGCACGTGTGTGCTATCTTTAACTCTCCGGCAGCGGAGTCCGGGTCAATTTTGACTCATAGAATTACCTCAGTTTCTGCCGAATTAATGAAACGAACAACTGGTGCATTAGGGACAATAGAAGGATTAACTACAGGAAGTACTTGCAAAAATGTTTTAGAAAATTGGTTAACAAAGCAGTAAATCGTCCTAAACACCATCGATTATCCTTCAAGAGTGTTCAGCGAGATGAAAGTGTTAAAAACAATTGTATAGTATCAACAATAACTTTTGTTTCATTCCACAGAATTGTTATGATCTCGTTTTAATTGTTACACGCTTCAGATTCACGTAGTATGTACGAATAAATCTATAAATATACGAAAATCTAAATTAATCAGTTCCGTACTACTGATACATACATAAGTGAACAAGCCTAACTTTTTTTATTGCTCCTAGAAAAATAACATTTTAGTAAAACAATTTTACATGTTCTTGAAGCAAGAATATTTGGGAAGATGTGTAAGTACGAAAGTTTGTCTTTTCTCTATTTTTTGTTTTATTTTTACACGACATACAAGATTACTATTCGACAATGAATTTGATAACGTAGACACATCAATAGCTAATAAACAATTGCACAAAAAAAGCGAAAGGATATAGTCATTACTAGACTGTGGATCTTTATGCATTTATGAAAAAATTGGTTAGGCAAAGTATAAAACAACGAAAGATTTGAAAAATTCAAGAATGTTGTAATGTTGCTTTCAATGTAACAAAGTCGCTAAGGGATGAAATCAATTTTTATGTTGTTCCTGCTTCCCACAATCAATATTTATGCACAACAATTTTATTTTGCATAAAGATCCGCAGTCTAGTCATTACCCATGAACAATTGAAAAAGACTAAAACTTCTGCATACACCCAGTGTCGCCAGACCAGGGGAACTGACTCGAATCGAGGAGAAAAAGTTACCCCCTCTCTCTACCAGTACCTATCGGAGTAGTCACGTGACATCATGACACGTGCACGTCCGGGACGAAGCGCGTCACGTGATCGAGCCAAGGTGGAAGCATGGGGGATAGCATCGTAGAAGGGGAAGGTAGAGTGGGGAGACAAATCGTGATCTAGCGACACCTCTGAATCTTTTACCATCTTATATTTTTTATCTATTTTTGAAGCCCCATTATTGGCTTATTTTAAAGCTTGAATGCATTACGAATTAAAAATTAATTTCTGCGGTGATAGCTAAATTGTATTATGTGAAATCTAGATTAAAAAAATAATTATTGCATACACCTGATCAAATATCCACAATTTTAACGGATATTCGAACAAACAAGGTTTCGAAATCAATTAACTCGTTCCAGCACGTCCTGAGTATAATAATAATAATTTAGACAGTGACAAAAAAATCCTCATCCGCAATTGTCTCTCCTCCAATCTATCAGGTAGATCGAAAAGAGTCGCTTTTCCTCGGAAACTAGGTTCATCGCGTCGAACCTGTTCGTCCGCGCAGAGCTCCGAATCCGGTTTACAGAAACTCACGAAATTCGAAATTTCCTGTCGAAGTACCACTTTCTTTCCGTGATGTCGCTTCGTTATTCATCGGTTACCTAACGCGCGGATAGCATTACGAATCGACGTTCAAGCGACAGTAGTGAAAGTGACCGGAGAACGTAAAATACATCTGAGCGCAGCCACCTGCCTTCCAGCTCGACAGGTCATCGCGTAAATGATCTTTAATTGTTGTCTGCACTCTGCACAAATGTCATATCGACAGCCAATTAGAATTCGTTTGTCGGGCACACCTTGCGGATTTTCGAAAAATTCGAATAACCGATGCGATTCGTTCGACATGCTTCAAAGTAGTTTTCTTTGAGCTGCTCAGGGACCACAATAGTCATAACTAGACTGCGGATCATTATGCAAAATAAAAAGGTTTGCATTGATTGCAGGACACAGGAGTCAAATAAAAATTGCGTTCTTCTTTTAATTATCCTATTAAGCTGAAACTAATACGTTGATGTCTTTAAATATTTTTAACATGACACTTCGTTAAATTGTACGTGTCCATTTTTGTCATAAATGCATAAAATCCGCAGTCTAGTCATCACCAATGTGTAGAACTATCATAAAATAACAATTATTTCGACTAAACTGTTTTCGATTATACTTAAAAATGACGAAAAATGGTTTTATTGCAGCTGACAAATAGCTCTTAAGTAAGCGTGGAAAACTTGATCGTGAGAATCCATACAATTTTCTAAATGCATTAGATTGCGGATTTTGGCGTAAAATAAAAATTGTCTGCATCAGTTGGAACTGTTGGAAGACACAAAAGATGAGTCAAAATTTAATTCTTCCCTCAATAGCTTCGATAAATTGAAAACAATATAGAAATGTTCTGTTTCAAATTTTGTTATGTGCTAAATTCGCTTCTGATCCGTGAAATCTAGATTAAAAATATAATTATTCACATCAGAGATTTTAATGGATCAATTTTATAGATTGCATTCATTTCACCCAATTTTGTGGTGACTGATTTTGAAAAATTGTCAATTTTTTCCTTCTTCAAACAACTGCTCATTGCTTGGGGAGAGAAATATGAAAGATGTAGCGAAAATTATGGAGGGTGCATGGTGCCAGTAACCCCCATAATATTTCAGGGTCGCATAGTAGAATTCGGCAAAGTGACCATGCGTCGCGACGCGCCCATAAATGGCGCGGGCGATGGTCCATGGTCGCGAGCAACCCCACCACCACATTGACGGCCGAGTCCACCGAGGCTTCTCCAAAAATAGGATGACAACGTCAACGACGATAGACCGACGGAGTTTTCGGTGGTGTAACGATCCTCGTCGTGCATTCCACAACAATGGATCTCGACGAGCGCGTGGCGAGAATCGATCAGTCTCCACCAATACCACCGAGCCGACCACTTACACTCGAGACGAGTTGCCGTCGACGGAAACTGCAAAATATTTCGCGACAAATGCTGCTACCTCATCTTGGGAACCTCTGTTCGCGATTTCAGTCAAGAATTTTCAACGCTGCGTACGAGAGCGACGTTATAAATTAGGGAAATCGCACACGTTTATAAGCGATTCAAAGGAAATTTTACGAGTTTTCTTATTTGTAAAATTGTTTCTTTAAAAAAATTAATATGTGCGTAATATTATATGAAATTTAAGCAGTATTTGCTGGAAAATTGGGCTGTACGTCTGAAATTGGAAGCACGTGGCAGCCATTTTCCAGAAGCCTTGTGCAAGAAGGTGTCTGCACAACTCTGTTTGTGGTACCAGATATATCTTCGTGCGGTTTTATGCGAGACACACTTCTTCAAATTTACGTTTACATTGCACAAAATATTATTGTCGCGAAAACAATGTTGAAAAACTCAATTTTTATAAAAGCCACTTAAACTGAAATATGTGAATTGTCATGTATATTTTCAGCTTCTTTTGGTGGTAGAAGCTTCGTTAAGGTAATATTCTTAAGAATGTTACTGAAAAATGTTATCTAAATTGGTTCAGTAAGTATTATGTTCAAATATTAATAACTGTACTAATTTAAGTGATAACGAAATGAAATCTGTGAAAGCGCTACTTGAAATCCTACTGTAATGTAAGAATTTACGCAATTTCCTTAAATTCAGTCAAATTGACCGGTTTTCTGACCCATAGTTATTGAAATTATAGAAACGCTTTCATAGGAAATTCCAGAATTGACGTCTTCTTAATTTTATAAGGAGTTTCACTTTTATATGTTTCGAGCTTGGTAGGATTAGTGTTAAAACAGTTAAAAATCGCTAACGAATGAACGCTGTTTCGGAGACGGTTTAATGTTTAATTTGCAATGAAGTAGACCTTATATAATTCCTAGACTGCGGATCTTTATGCAAAATAAAAAACGTTGACATTGATTGCAAGACACAGGAGCCAAATAAAAATTTCATTCTTCTTTTCATTATCTTGTTAAGATGAAACTAATACACTGATGGCCTTAAATCTTTTTAATACCGCCACTCTTTTAAATTGTACGTACCCATTTTTGTCATAAATGCATAAAATCCGCAGTCTAATAATTACCTTAATAAGGTTTACTATAATTATTCTTCAGACCTTTAAATGTTCGAAATTGACCTTTTTCCGACATTTCGGGTCAAATATCCCACTGTGCGTCGTCTGCCAGAGGAGCAGCTCCGAAATGGATTTCGCGTCTCGCCACGAGGCGCGGGGAACAAAAGAGATCATCGAACATAATTACCGGCAGGCAATTCGTGTGGGAAGAGCAGGACGTGTTTTCACCCGCGCTGAAAAATCCGCGAGCGGAAGAGGTTGGGCAGGCAAGAAAGTTCCTCGCCGTCCAACCGCGCATGAGACAATTGCGATGCCGACCAATTAAGCCACGGCCCACGCTTCATTTTTCCTTTCATTCGGCTCAACCTCTTCCGCATCGATAGCATCGCGCGACGCCGATTCGACCACATTTTTCTTTCTTTTTTTTTTGCTTTCGTTTTATTTCACGCCGCGTCCCATGCGACAATTGTCTTCCCGACGCACTGTGCGCCGTTTGCTCGATCCGACTGGCCAAAACTCGACTCCATTCACGTTAAATCTACCGAGCTCTAAAACCCATTAACCCTTGTATAGTCGACCGGGGACCCATTTACTGCATTTCTTTCAACAACTTGTTGATGTTCCTCTAAATATATTACGAAATTTGTCTGAATGTCCATTCTTTGCTCGCTAATACATTAATTTATGGTCTTGAAATGAGAAGTTATGCAAATACGTTAAAGATAAAAGGTTTTCAATATAATCTACAAATTTTGATTGGCAAACATCGACTAAAAGGTTCAGTGTGGACGTAGCTTTACGAGTAGACTGAGGATCTTCATGCACAATCAATATTTAAAATCAGTTGTAAGAAACAAAAATTATATTAAATATGTACCGCGCTTTTGTCGACAAGTTTAGTTAGTACATCTATGTTCTTCTTCAGACTATTTTCTTCTTTTCTCATTGTAATAAAGAATAACGTCTGTTGCTCTTATACATATGTATAATATAAATCTGATAGTTTGTAATTAGTCCTTTACCAAAACCTTCAAATCAAATGAAAACACTTCTGTTAATACTTTTAACACATTCAAGAGAGAGTAACAGTATTTTTAAGATCTTCCAACGTCGTTACAGTGTGGTATTTTATCTACCGAACTATTTTTACTTATGAGAACGACAAGATTGAGTTTATTTAAATTTTGCACGGTTCATAATATGAGAATAACATATGTATTATGAGATGGACAAGATTGAATTTATTAAAATGTTGCACTGTTGAAAATGATATATTCACGAATGAAGGAATTGACTCAATCATTTTCGTATTTACTCCTTCAAAAAAGGAATATGGAATAAATAAATAGCGATGTTAATTGGCACAATCGAATAAGTTAATTTCGAATGGAATAAACCAGAAGGGAGCAAAATAGGCTTACAATATATTAGAATAATTTTATTAACCATCATGCGCTCCTCAAAAATAGTTGCATAAAAGAGTCTAGGATAATAATTCACGCATTTCTGTTCTACACTGTAAATCGACAAATAATGTTGCATTTATAACGAGACATTTTAAAGAAATACATCTTACAACACAAACAGGAAGAAATCAATCGTTTTGCAGTATAAAAAAAATTAACGGGTGAATTTTCACCCTGAGGAATATATAAGGGTTGAGATATATAATTGTATAAAATAGATCATATCAAAGTTGCTTACAGTTTAATTAAAGGGGTGGTATATTTCTAAAGTTTCATAGTTTCCTAGCAATTTTTCTCATCTGCTTCGGTTCCCTAAGTGTCCTAATTCTTGCGAACGACAGTGTACGTGGGATGAACCCTTTCGTACGACGTCGGCTGACCCTATACGTCTTACGTGGGTGTCGTCTCGGACCATCCGTTGCAATTACACGAAGTTATTTATTAGTCACGGTTATTAGGCATACGGCAACGATCGTTCCTACTCAATTGAATCGATTACTTAGGGAATGATAGGTGTACATGAATTTCTCCGGTGTAACGAAACGAACGCCTATATGTCTGTCCACTCTGTCCTGTTCGTTTCGAAAACGTACGCATTGATTTGCGTTAGACGTGTCCGCTGACGATGGGATGGAGTATGTCGCAAATAGAGTTCAATTTTACACTTGATACACTAAATTACCACGTTAAGTGCCACACCAGCAGGAAATCTAATCAATTTTGTTAATTGAACGCGTGACTGATAAGTAGACTGCGGATGTTTATGCAACTTGCAATTTTTGCTAAACGAATTTTAAGGAAGTGGAATACATAAAATCGAATTTTATTTCCAGTTGCAGTTGCCTTTGCAGGTCCGAAACAAATCAATATTGTACCAAATTCTGTCGAATTTTATATTGTAGCATTTTTTGAAAATTTTCGGAAGCCATAAATGGATAAAGATCCGCAGTCTACTGATAAGTCAGGATTTATTATAGTCACTGCGATGTTACTTGTACTCTGCTTACCACCGTACGAATTAAAAGTGGAGTAAAACCGAATTTTTTTATTCAAGCGATGAACTTTTAATCAATAAAATATTTTCTTATTTATTCTTTCTGGCAAAAGATCATCGAACAAAAGGGAAAATATCTTATTCATTAAAGTTCATTACTTGAATGAAAAATTGGGCTGTATTTCACCTTAAAATACCGAAGTTACTTTCTTGCCAACCCAATAGTTTGTACCCATTCCATAGCCCTTGAATTTTCTTTTTCACTTCTAATCTCTACTACTCGGGAGTATTTTATCCTATCATGATGATTTTGTATAAGTTTTGCTCTGAAGTTTATATGTATAATGTGTGTACTCGCAAGGATTCGTCGCATAAATAAATTCAATTAAATTATTAGAATGTGTGTTCTGTACCGAAAACATTGCAACTATCAGATTATCTCGTAAGTAATTGTTTTCATATTTTTAGAACGTACAATACGAGAATCACAACCATTAGTGCTCCATGTATACATATTTTCCATCATTGTCTACAATTATATTAGTATTGTAATTAATTATTGTAATGATTCCTCTGCGCATTTCACCTTCGAAAAATAATATAAAATAAAATTCGTGTTACTTATGGGACGACGCATATGTAACAATGACTGCGGTGCCATTTCTCGTGAACAGTATTCAAAACTCGTGGAAAGAAAGTTGGATATTCAAAATGGTTCCGATTCACGTGCAACTTCACGTTCAACTTCCTCCCATCGCTAATGTTTGTTGAAAAACTTGACTTACCACATAGCCTGCACGGAGACCGGCTTGAAAATGTGCTGTCGACTGCAAACGCTGACGCTGAAGCCTCTGGAACAGAAAAAAAGGGGAAAAGTATGAAAAGTTGGGTCTCTCGAAACCTGCGGAAGGCCACGTGGATCGCCTTATGTAGGGTGGCGAACCGATCGTATCGACGAGCTATTTTATTGCCAGCCGAAACGACCTAACTTCCCCGTTGCGGCTACTTACAAGTAGCTCGATGCTATTTTCGATCGCGCTTAGCTTGTTACATTCTCACTCGGCCTGTATGTTCCTTCGAATCCTACAGGTATGGAATACATCTTCGAGACAAATGCTCCAAAGCTGCGTGTGTGTGTGTGTGTTTCCCTTATATAATATTTAAGTAGGGTAGACCGGGGTTATACGTTCCGATTTTGAAGAAAGATATTCTCATCTTTAACGCGTAGTTTATTGTGAAATTTCAAAGCTCTAATTTTAAAATAAAAATATTGTGATAGGTTTTTTATATTTTTTCATTTATTTGTCCCGTTGTGGAGCAAGTTAAAGAATAAAATTTGCTAATAATTACAACTTTAATGAAATCGCTTAGTTTTTAATTAAATACAACACGTTTAGGTTAGAAAAATTTGCTATGTTTAACAGAACGTGAAAACAAAATAATAATCCAAACATTATCTTTGATAGGAAATTATTTTGGCATATAATAAATTTTCTTGCTCATTCGAACGCTATTTTTCTGGCAATGATAAAAATTGCCGAATGGCAAATTTCCAAAGTTCTCTTAGGAATACTATCTCTGTGATATTTATTCACAGAAAATGTTGATGTATTCAATTCAATTTTTATATAAAATTTCAGCCAACGTTTTTTCGTTACATTTTGCATTGAAAATATGCATAGGGCGTAATTACTAGACTGCGGATTTTATGCATTCATGGCAAAAATGAGTATCTGCAATTTAAAGCAGTGGACAGCTCGGAAGGATTTAAAAATATCAATTTACTCGCTTCAGCCTAATTTAACACTAAACCTACCGACCATCAAAAGTGACTAATGTGTCTGGTATTATAAAAATAACAAGATTAAATTTATTTATATTTTCAGAAAATATATTCAATAAATTCCCATGAAAACATCTTTACAATTTCAATTATTGTCAAATAAAAAATCTAAAATGGGTCATTTGATCCCTCGTGGCAGGTTTAGTGTTAATTATATCACCAGAGAAAAAATTACATTTCTATTTGGCTTCTATGTTTACAATTTATGAAGACAATTTTTATTTTGCATAACGATCCCCAGTCTAGTAATTATACATACCAGTACAGGGTTAAAATTAGAATATCTCCACGCAGACTGTTACAATGAATATTAATTTTTACTCCACAAAATCTTCGAACACCTATCATTTCTTGTGAAGCAATCTTAATTATTCGCACCGGGTCATTTCTAACACATGTTCTTCAGTGCTTCTTGCTTATTTCTACTGCCCCTTACTTCTACTTGCGGTACTTCGCGAAGTTACGTTACGTTCGGAAAATTACTATGACTTTTTAACCAATTAACATGCCTGACTCTGAAGTCTCTCGTAACATGCATAAAACGTTAGAAACGTTATGAGACCCCTAATACTTTCCTGTAAACTTGTTTGAAAAATGGATCTAATAATTTGATCAATCACCGAATCAATGATGAAGAATCAATATTCAATAAATTGGTTGACGAAGTTCAACATTCTCCAGAAAAGTGTCCGTGGAGCTTTCGAGAAAGATTAATTTCAAACATTAAAATTCATCATCATTCAAATTCCAGTGCATTTACATTGAATGCCCACTGCAATCGCTATTCCATGTTATGCAAAGAGAAATTGGCTGTTCACTTGGGATTTATCTGTAGAACTATGTCAACACGTTCAGGGCGGCAGCGAAATTCATGAAACGCCGGCCACTTCCGGCATTTGTTTAAATAACAAACGCGATAAATCACTCGTAGACCGCGAGACTTTACGTAAATATTTTTACGGGGAAAAATGTAAGAGTATAGAATTTTATTCTCATCGCTGTCGACACTGGTCAATGAAAATCGAAATGACGACATGATGGATGACCATACGTGATCATAATGCGCGAACGTGATGCGTCTAATAATTATAGAATAAAACGTGTAATTTATACAAGCGTTGTTACAATCAAGATTAAATCTTGCACGTTCAGCTCGCATCAATTAGTGTTCCATATTCGTACTTTATCCCATTAAAATTGCACGCGATGGTGCCAGCAACGAAAACGTATGCGCACAAAATCAAATAGAAATTAAATTTTAGTAAAACACAGATTGTATCGTGTAAATATATGATAAGAGCGGTAAGCAACAAATTGCTCAAATAATAAGCGTTTATCATATATTTTCTATAACGGCTCGTATTTAATTAAAACTGCTATTTACGACAACGTGTCACTTGTTGTCTCGTGTGTTTCGAGGTTTTATGAGATATAAATACGAGTTGAAAATTTTGAAACGATAGTGTAAAGTTTGATCGAAAAATTCAGAGATTGTCGGTTCGGATATTCGAGGTTCTACTAAATCCTGAACAAAACAAGCAATTATGCTCCGAATTGTGTGATGTTTGGGCTCATTTTAAACAGAAAAATGTCACAAATGCGTCGGCAAAACTTACGTTCGAAAAAATCAGATATCATCAGTTCGAATATTCGAAGTTCTACTAAATCGCAAATAAAACAAGCAATTATGCTCCGAATTGTGTGATGTTTGGGCTCATTTTGAACAGACAAATGTCACAAATGCATCGGTAAAACTTTCGTTCGAAAAAATCCGATATCGTCGGTTCGGATATTCGAGGTTCTACTAAATCCTGAATAAAACAAGCAATTACGCTCCGAATTGTGTGCTATTTGGGCTCATTTTGAACAGAAAAATGTCGCAAATGCATCAGTAAAACTTTCGTTCGAAAGAATCCGATATCGTCGGTTCGGATATTCGAGGATCTACTAAATCCTGAATAAAACAGGCAATTATGCTCCGAATTTTGTGATGTTTGGGCTCATTTGAAACAGAAAAATGTCGCAAATACGTCGGAAAAACTTCAACAAAGGAATAGTGAAAAAAAAATTGTCGTCACATTTCTTTTCATGAAGATATTCCCGTGCAGTGTTGCAGGGGAATGTACGGCCATCAAACGCGTTAGAAATACATTTTCCGAATCTGTGTCGTTGGTTCTCATGACCATTGATTGTGAAGAAACGCGACCTACCATCACCGCGAAGATAATTGAAATTGTGCAAGCCAGCAGAACGAACGCAACGCGCGGAGTCCCCTTTGGTCTCTCTCCATCGACGTGGCTCTCTGTTGGTTTACTTGTGTATGGTTTTTTTTTGTTGGCAGACGGCAATTATTCAAAGTCTCGATTTCGCTGTTCGAGGCGGCGATCGGCGTCACGCGGCCGAGCAAACTGCTCCGAGATCGGAACGCTAACGCAACCGCATACATACACACAGGCTGGCAACGCGTTACAACACGCTCTGTACATCCAGCATAACCGTTAATTACGCATTATGTAAAGGCCTAACCGGTGCAAAGCCACGCGAATAACGCCGTGCACCATGAGCCGGCGCTCTTCGAGGTACAAGTTCGGCGGCCGGTTTCCGGTAAACTTCTTACAATTCCCCGCGATCAGCGCGCTTTCCCTTGGTCAGAACGGTACTTTGCGTCATTACGAGTCACGCATGTTCCCGGTGTAAGCCAAGAGAAGAAGCGCCTCCTTGTGTTTTGCATCGCCAAACGTAATCCCCGACCTCTCATGCGGCAAGCGGGGGACATGCTGGAACGGACGCAGACATCTTATGGCTACCTTTCAGAAGCAACTGGACGACGCTCTACTCGGTTGTTAGCGTGGCGCAGCTTGCCTAGAAAACGGGACAACATCGGTTCGATCTAGTAAGGATAACCACCGTGTAACACCGGTAGTTTGTGTTTTTAATAATCTGTTGTGCAACCTCGCGCTACACGGAACTGTACGGTAAATCCTCGCGGGTGAGATGCAACATCGCACAGTGGAGATGGAACGATCTTTTTTCTCAGTGCTCTATCGAATAGTCATTTATTTTGGTCCAAGGACATGTTAACCATTTTATCCAGCTACGGACAGTGATCGCGTACCGACATTATTTTTTTATGACTGCGTCTACCGCGCCGACCGTGCCGAGAGTTCAAAAGAAAGCCGAACGTAGAGAAGGACAGCATGACTGTGGGGTGGGTGGGAAATGGACAGTGATCGTGTACCCGATCGCGAACAGTGAACGCGACTTTACTGTACACGGTTTCCGATTCTCAGCAAGTTATGTAGACTTAAATTGTTGCATTTCACGTAAAAAGAACCATACAACCATAAACCTGGACTCTAAAATGGCAAATGCACACGTATTCAGAGACTGGTTATCACGGGCACCTGGATGGTGGGCTATTTGTCCCGAAAAGTCAGAAAAAATTGTTGCAGCAAAAGAATTATGGACTCAAGGTCATAATAAAATAGGTCGTTGAATACGTCAGTTATATTCAGGCTCATTCTATCGTCGCGGATTTCGCTTGCTGCCCGAAAGATGACGAAAAAAAAGTAATCGCTAATGATGGACAATATTTTTATTAATGTACTTTTTCATTTTGTTTCTTAAATAAAGCTATACTTTTTGTAAAAAAAAAACGGACGGAACTTTCCGATTGACCTAATAAAATTATGAAATCAAAAACGCATTTTAAAAGTTGGGCTCAATCGAAGCACTGACACTGAGCTCCTTCGGTGCGAGCGGGTCAGTGGAGTGGGGATGAGTCAGAGTGGGAACGCGTAGTGGAGTAGGAAGCGCTGGCGCGCGGAGTGGGGATCGCTGAACGCGATGACGTACTGCCGAGCGTCGCGCGACGAGGTGTGACGGTTAATATTAAAATTTTTTCTCCTGAACGCACAGTTTTTTTTAATTTGTTGTTTTAATATTGCATTGGCATACAGTTCTCAGCTACGTTTAAAGTTTAAAGTTTCTAGCTCATCGGGAAGTGGTTTAAAATTCGATTACAAGATTTGACGCATACAACAACGACAACTCGGCAAGCTAATATAAGCGTGGTACAAAGGGGGTTGAAAAGTGTACGATAGCTAATATCACTCTACGCTGTCAAAGGGCCCAATTACAGTGCTTCAATATTCATCGACATTTATTATTCCTCAGCAGTGCGGTATGATGCCCTGATAACCATTCCGAGGAAGATGAAGCTCGGTCAAACGGCATGACCCGGCTTGATGGCTTCGGAACAGCTGACACGACCTTCCACCGTGACCTTGATGTTCACCTGTCAAGTACCTTGCTCTAACATGGCTTACGGTAACGCGCTCCATTTCCCTACGCCCGTATGTTCCGGCAAAAGAGAGTGGCGCTGACCTTCGCGTTCACCTTTTCGCGGTAGCCAGTGCGTTCGTTTGTCGATATGCGCTCGATGCACCGTTTCGCGCAGCGTTTTGCTCGCCTAATTGCCGATCGCGTGCCTCGCTAATGACTCACCGACGACTGAAAGCTGCTGGAGGCTGCTCCGGTCTTTTTTCGCGGGATCGAAAACCTTGTTACGCATCGAGGGGCAGGCTTAATTGCAAGTCGGACCCGGACCCGAGCGATTTGTCCGGCTATGTTTTTCCTTGCTCGCTTACTTGCTGCGGAATAGGGTAGCAATGAACCGAGGAGAAAGTGCGGAACTATCTGCGTCAGTAAATATCTGATAACCTGTAAAATCCCGATCGCTTTCTCTGCTCTTCGATTAAGACTCGCGGATCGCCGTTGATCATTATTGAGTCGCACAGTCGACGGTTTCCATGTATAGGTGAGATTAATTTTAAAATGTTCATCGATAAATAGTTTAGGAGATATTCGAGGAAAACGATTTTACAATTTACCATTAACATTTTTTCTCAATTTTCTCGAAAACGGTTTGTGTTACGAGAAAAAGTTTTACAACATAAAAGGCGCGGAATGTGCAGATCAACAGGTTTTGTCTAACACATTTTTCAATTCGATAAATAGTTTAGAAGATATTCGAGAAAAATGATTTTACAATTTACTATTAACATTTTCTCAATTTTCTCGAAAGCCGTTTGTGTTACGAGAAAAAGTTGTACAACATAAAAGACGATCTTTTCGTTCCGACGTTCTTCTCGTGAGATAGGTTAAAGCCAGTTCATTTCGTAAGCTAATACTTGATTGGGATAGACGGAACAGGCCACAGACTTGTATCTGATTTTTTAAATAAAGAGCAGACAAAATTAAGTAGAACAAACAATTTAAGGTGGATCACAATAATTTCGAAAGTCACCGTGAAGTCTATTTTTGGATTATCAGGCTATTCTGGAAGTTATTATTCATGCAGGTGGAGAATATGTAGGTGCTTTGCGTATCACAAACCTCCGTAAGTTCCTCAAATAGCAACGCGAAATGTCCTTAGGTGAGACCTCCGGTGTCATTTGCCATTTTAATATAATAATCAGTGTTTCTAACACGGTTTCATTCATAATTTCTCTAACAAAAAATACACCATTACTACAATATGATTAGAGAGAAATAAATATTTTACTGTGTATCTAGATGCACACAGAAAATAGCAAGTGTCTAACGAAACCAACCATTAACGTCTTTCAGTATACAAGTGAAATTGCCGTTGTAATTACTAGAAATAATCAGCGATGTCGTTAAATAACTATTTTTCGAGTGTACAACTTCCTGTGTGTATTGCCTGCTTATAAACTTACAATGGGGCATCTAGAAAATTTTGTAATTATGATTCTTTATGGGCACTACCATCGATATTACCTCTCAAGTGTTTCCTCTACTTTCCAGTCAATGTCTGGTTAAGCACCGACATCCTGTGCCAATGTAATTAAACGCGAATGGAAACAAGCCTCAACTTTCAATTCTTTTTTCAATAATTATGAAAGTGGTCTAATTCATATACATAGTTCTTGTTTCGAGATATCTAAAGGAAAAGGATATTAACACTGAATGAATTCCATATAATGTTGAAATAACAAGCACTATGTAACAATTGGATTTTGGTCTGACATGTTTCTCAATTTTTTCGAAACCCGATTGTTTTACCAAAAACTGTAGTAGGACATAAAAGACGCAACCTGCCCAGATGTACAGGCGTTCGTGTCTAACATATTTTTCGACGCGGTAAATAGTTTAGAAGATATTCGAAAGAAACGATTTTATGAGCATTAAATTATTGTGAGCATTAAATTAACACTTTACCTACCGGAAGCCTATTAATAGGATTTTCAATAAGAAAAGCATAGAAAAAAGAAAATAAGAAAGCATAGAAATTTTCTTTTACACTGCAATCTTAAATGAAACTATTAGATGACGTTATTGAGGGTGACTTGTTAGTTCACAATGAAAATTGCTGTTGCTATTGAAGGTTCCATTAAAAAGTGTTTAACCATGTACCATAGATATTTTTAAATTATACAATAATCACCGGTCGGTGCCTTGGGGCACGTTTTCCCGTTACCCTAGAGTGCTCAAACTTTACTCAGATTTCTTTTTAATTATGTGAAATAACCCTGGGGAGTAGCGTAAAAAGAAATTCGAAAGTCGAAAACAAGAGCCACCGTAATGCCACAACCATTTCAAATGACACACGCGTACTATTAATCCCGACATTTATTAATAAACGAGAGAAAGTGATTCAAGTACCCAATAGAATGCGATAGAAATGTGGAAACAATCAACATACCCGTCGCCGTCGAGTGTAATGGCAGTGTCGGCTAGGACTCGCAGTACAAGACCAACAGTCGCCCTGTCGTGACAGTCGATACCCAGCAGGCAACTCTCTTCGGCATTCTGTCTTCCTGTGCATGACACAACGACCAGATACCTCGTTCTTCCTTGGTGCACCGATTCGAGCTTCACGGCCTGAAATCAGAATATTTCGATTCACTTTTTAAACATTCTTTCTAATTCTTGTGACTGCGGCGCACTCTCGCAAGGAGCCATCAATCAATCCACAAGCTGTCCCAAAAATGTATGTACATACTTCTTTGAAAGGGGTGGTTCCTGAGATCATTTGAAGTAACTTTTTCTTTTGCGAAAATGCTCTCAGTGGCTTTGCTAAGTACTTATTAACCGAGCACGCGGACCAATCAGGATGCGGCTACAGCGGACGAATTCCGGCTCGGCCAATGCCAACGTCACGCTCATCGGGACCTGTCGTCAAGCCGGTATCCATCCGCTGCAGCCGCGCTCTGATTGGTCCGTGTTTTTTGTTAGTACAGTAAATCCACTATAATCGCAAAAAGGCTGTACACGATAAACGGAAAAAATATCCCCTCCACTGTAGTACATAATCTGATCTTGGCTCGGGTATATTCGTGTGAACCACTACTAATGCGACGCTGAGAGTCGTAGTCCTCGGCACAGTTTAAAGGCCCGTGCGTCCTCACAATGTAACACCAATATTTAATCTTTTTCATTATTACTTATTTCTTTGTGAAACTTTCATTAATATATTCGTGGCATTTTTCTGATTAAAAAGAGACCAAACACGATATAATTTCGACTGTATTTAGTGGTTTAATTGACGATGCACGTTTCGGGCGCAAGGAAGGACAGCGTATGGCATATTGCAAAGAAAGAGACGCGGAGAGACGCGGTCTCTTTTTACACGCGCTGTCCTCCTGTGCGTTCAGCTCGGCCTTTGCAGCTTAAAAAAATAGTGTCCCGTCTACGATAAATGCAAACGAATCCCCCCAAGGCATTTGCGTTTATACATTTACTGTAACTCCTAACAGAGCCGAAACGGAAATTTTCGCCAAGGAAAAAGTTACTTCAAACGACCTCAGGAACCACCCCCTTTAAGGTTCTTGCACATTTTCGGTCACCCTGTATACAGTTAAATAGTATATTATGCATACCGTTTTGTTAATTGTGAATTTTCTTAGTCATTTTTATGACTTGAGTGATGGAAAAATAAACAGCCCAGTGTAATTTACAACACTGGTAACGTTAATTACGTTGTTTTTAAGTATACGCATAATTATTGTATCAGTTAGATGAGGTGTCATCCATTTTATCGAAGAAAGTGAATCACACATATGTATATGTATGCAATGAATACCCGTTCCATGTGACTTGCAAATAGTAATACCAGGTGAGGTGTAAAAGATAACGTGTTCGATACTCAAGTGATGCAAGAAATGTTTCCAGTACTGCATATGTAGGCACGATTACATGAAGTGTAACGAGGTGTATAAATATCGTAGACTCTCTTATTATAAGAAAAAACGTAACAAAAAGAAATGTATGTGAACGCTTCGCCATTTAACTATACTACGACTGTTTTTAACTTTGCAACAAGTATTCCTGGAAGACATATCTTCCAACTGTTTTCAATCTTGGCAAAATGACATCAAATATATAACTGCATACATAATAATAATAATATATCTAAATGATAAAATCAAAAAGATATATGGTACCATTTTTTAAAAAATTACTTGACCCTGATATCTTTGCCATTATTCCACCAACAGATACTGCAGAATGTGTCCCTTAAAACCAAACAATTTTTTTATAACCTTAATCCCTTTCGAAATATGCTACCGTACGCATGGAATTAAATGGAACATATAATTATTTGGAAAGTATTTTATATACCCTTTAGTTCTAATGACTGCGGATTTACGCGTTTACAGCAAAATTGAGTTGGTGAAATTTAAAATGGTTGGAAAACTAATAGAATTCGAGAATATTGCAATTATAAAAGAAAGAAAGAAGTTTCTATTTGATTTCTATGACTTGCAACTTACACATAAAATTTGTATTTGCATAAATATTCTCTATTATTAAGTAATACAATATTCAAAGTAAAAAGATTTCAAGAAAACAACGCATCGAAAGATGATTTATTGAAGATTATTCAAGAACTGTGCAAAATAGCTTTATTGCATAATTTTATTGTATAACTAGACTTTATTGAAACAATTACAGACTAATTGACCGGAGTATTAACTTCAACATTGTTAGCCAACAGTTCTTGTAAATACTTTTAAAGGCAACTAGCTAATCACCTTCACAAATTTCGACATTGCGCTGGCCACGCAATTTCATTGCGTGAATCACAAGTCTTAGTCAATAGACGCATTCCAGTTCTCCGGTCACTTTCCAAGGAATTAATGCAACTGATTTTCGTAAACGTAAGAATTTGTAAAAGTTCTTCTACTGTCCACACATCACAATGATCTTAGTTTATTTACCCCCACCGTTAATGAAAATGTGCATTTTCTATATGCATTATATGAATTACGACCAGACTGCAAAACTTGACGTCATTTTCAATTGTATGAGCAAATTATTGGGTTCGCAAATAAGTTCGTTCGGTTTTTTACAGTGGAATAAATTACAAAAACCGAACGACCTTATTTGCCAACCAAATATTTCTTCGAAAATCTTTAAAATCTGTCATATATTGAAAATAACATACAAAAACTTATAAAATTTTATTGCAACTTTTATTTATCTGTCGAATAAGATATTTTATAAATGCATAGGTATTATTGGACACTGAATTAGAAATGTTATAGTTTGTTAAAATACCTTGCAGCAATTTCAATTTTGATGCGACTATAAACAAACACAAGTAAAAACGTTGAGGTATAGTTTGTTATGTCAGTGAAAATAATTTTATGTAGACTATAGTATCTTCACTATTTATACATATGTATGTATTATTTACTATATTATTTATATTACAATGTATTATATTATGTACATTATTTATATATTTATCATCTCCGTTATACAAAACACTATACAAATCAAATATTTTTACAAAACAAAAATAGAACTTTTTCGAAGACCGTGGTTCGTGATTCATCAACTAGAAATTATGGTTGAAACCAGGACGCGTCTGGGTAACGCTGAAATGTACTGGACGCAATACGAAAAGGCAGAGATACGGCAATGAAGACGTCGCGAAATTTTAATATCAACTCGTACACTTGACCGGAGATCACTATCACGTAGTCGTCTGGAGAGACGAAACAGAAGTTGCTTCAGGGTTAACGACACCGCAGAGTACAGTTGCAGAACCGTAACTTTCATGTAATTTGACGGGTGTTCCCTGATCCGGCTGATATCGACCGCGTTATCATTGCCAGAAATATTCGAGCGGGTTGAGTCCTGAGCAATCGATTTCCCAAAGATCTGTGCATGTATTTACCTTTCGTTGCTTCTATACATAGATTTCGATTGGTCTCATAATAAGAATTCAGTGTAGCTGTATTTTTATTGAAAAAATTGATTGTTTCAATGTAAATTTATCAATTTATTCAAAAATGTTCTTCCTTGAAACGGGTGTGATCCCTGAGGTCATTTGAACAAACTTTTTCCTTTGCAAAAATGTTATGTACGGATTCGTCAAGGAGTTATTAACAAAAATCACGGACCAATCAGAGCACAGGTCCCGCTAAGCGGGGCGTGGCCGAGCCGAATTTCCTCCGCAGTAGCCGCGCTCTGGTTGGTTTGCGTTTCTTAAATTAATTAAATAAATATTAAATAAATAAAGGAAAACACGCCGTTTCATTTACACCTTTCTTTCTCTGATTTTCCTTCTTTCGCGAAGGTTTTCGCGAACCTTAATATTAAAGTTACTTTGAATGACCTCAGGAGTCACACCTTTCAAGGAAGTACAACGCTTTTGGGACACCCTGTATACTAAAAAAGATATCTGCGACTAAAAAATTGAGTATAAAAATATTCGCTACAACGTATTGGTCCGTCGAAGAAAAGTTCTATGGATAAATATACCAATAAATGTGTGTTTAGTATGGTGGCACGTTAGCCTGTTGGAATACCGTACTTACAGGCTCGGCAATTATCCACGTTTAACCCTATTACGTGGTTAATTAGGACGTTCTCTCTACGTCTCCTTATGGGACACCATAAATTGCATCTACTTCCTTCCGCGCTGTAATGAGCTGATGGAGTGTAATAATCTGACATACTGTCCGACGTAAAACCATCTACACTAATTTAAAAAATTATGTAAATGTCCCGCAATTATCGGGTGACTCACCTATTTGTCTTGTCACAACATAGTTCGACGATCTAAATTAGAAAACACACCAGCAAATATCTTTTTTATAGCCAAACGGTAACAAAACTTACTTAAAAATAGCAAAAACCTTGTTTTCTTATCGAATTGTCAAGTAATTTCTTAAAATATTTTTCAAATTGTATAACTCTGTTCAAAAAAGACTCTGCTTAAAACGAAACAAAATTTAACGAGCTAGGAAACCTTTGCGAAACAGTTGTAAAGAAATTTTTTATAAAAACAGATAAACTATGCTATGAAAATTTTATACTGCACACTGTACGAACAACAACAAAAATGTTGTACTTCCTTGAAACATATGATTCTTCGAGTCATTTAAAGCAACTCTTTCCTTTGCGAAAATGTTATCCGCAGCTTCGTTAAGGAGTTATTAACGAAAAACGCGGACCAATCAGAGCGCGGCTACAACAGACACATTCCCGGCTCAGCCAATGCGTACGCCACGTTCAGTGGAAACTGTCGCCGAGGCGGGACCCATCCGTTGCAACTACGCTCTAATTGGTCAGTATTTTTCGTTATTAACTCCTTAACAAAGCCGCGGAGAACATCTTCGCAAAGGAAAAAGTTGTTTCAAATCGCCTCGGGAATCGCCCCCTTCAAGAAGGTACAACATTTTTGGGATTGAAAGATATTTATTTTAAATGTTATTGGAAATACAAAGACTTCCAAAACATTATTTGCACAAATAATTAATTCTCAAATATAATTTTTGCTAGTACTTTTACTTGAAACCTTAATATTAGATGATTGCATAAGTTCATACCCGCTTTGAAAATAAAATTTAACGAATAAATTAAAGAATACAGCTTTTTTAATCAATTACATTGTTGCAATTGAACCTGCTGGTTGGTTGCCATTTTTTCAAGTGCCTAGATGGCTTTTTGAATGGAAAAATGTTCAAAGAAGAACGTGCTGTAAAAACTGCATTTGATGAATTGATAGCCTCACGTTTATTAGATTTCTACCAGAAAGGCATCGAGGCACTTGTATCACGAAGGAAGAAGTGCATTAATGTCGATGGAAATTATTTCAATTAATGGAATATGAATAAAGCTTGTAAAATAAAAGTTTAAGTTAAAGATTCAACACGGCCATTTCATTTGCAACAACCGAATACATACAGGGTAATTTTTAAACGCCCAAACGTTAACCAGCTGTAGAGGACCCCAACTGGAACAACTTTTACCCCTATCACTTTTTTTGTTTCGGCCTTGATTTCCAGATAATTGCAAAAAAACATCATTTTTTGAGTTTACATAAAATTAAATATCTCAGGACTCCAATGATGAATCTTGATGGTTTTCCCTTTGTTTAGTTTAAAATAAGTAGGGGCATCTTTTTCATTGAATAAACTTTTTTGTATGATCTTCGGATCGTGGTTTTTTTGGCGTGGAGCACACCGCCACTTTCCAACTTATTTCTTTCAGACTCCACGGTATGCCCACGCCAAAAAAACCATGATCCGAAGGTCATACAAAAAAGTTTATTCAATGAAAAAGATGCCCCTACTTATTTTAAACTAAACAAAGGAAAAACCATCAAGATTCATCATTGGAGTCCTGAGATATTTAATTTTATGTAAACTCAAAAAATGCTGGTTTTTTGCAATTATCTGGAAATCAAGGCCGAAACAAAAAAAAGTGATAGGGGTAAAAGTTGTTCCATTTGGGATCCTCTACAGCTGGTTAACGTTTGGCCGTTTAAAAACGGATGACCCTGTATAATTGTTTTACACTCCGCCGTGCAGTACAGTTTGCGACGTCTACGAAAATCAGGCACGAACTTATGCAATCATTTGATACTTACACGATATTTATTCACAGAGTAACAATTTTTAAACAACAACAAAGTTCAGCGAAGATCTTTTTAATTAATTTTCGGATAATTTGAAGAAACATCTGATCGCAAACTTCTCGAGCCCGGAAAGAGAGCGTCCAATTAAATTCGTTAGCCCCTAATAGCTAATTTTCCGGAGAAAAGGATCTTTCTTCGTACCTCAAGAATCACACCCGGCGAGGAATTAAGTAAATTACAGCTTGCACCGTAGCCGAAGTCTCAAGTTCGCGAGGGAAAAAATTCGAGATCATGAGGAAGCCATTACGTGGTTATCGATCGATCCGCGGATAGCTGAACGCAAAATTCAAAGAGCGTGGAATCGACCAGGGAAATCAGCACAAACTGCGATTTATGCACTCTCTGCATACTGGCTCGCGTTTGCTCCGCGATCGATATCTCGGACCAGTTACACGATTGCGTTTCTCCTCGCGTTTTATCCGAGCATTACGCGCATAATCGTATGACATACAACGACCCAGGTCGCTATCGTGTACACTAACAAACTAGTACACAGCCAACCTTCCAGCCCGAGAAGATATATTCAACACGTGTCTAAGCTGCGATATGGGATACAAGATTGCTAGAAACAACGAGCCAATAAAACTGTCCGAACTGCCTAACAATTAAAATCTACGTACCTACTCCGACGGCAATTTTGATTATCCGGCGTACAGTGGGGTGTTTGACCCGAGATGTCGGGAAAACGTCAATTTCAACATTTTGCGTGTACAATTTTTATTAAACTAATTCCAATTATCGATCGTAAATGTTGACTATCAAATTTATATATGCTTTCGGCGCTCGTCAGTATGTTTCAAACCAGCAACTGGCACACATCAATTTTCAATGTCAATTTTTACATTATAAAGTTATTATAGCAAAAGCAAATTTCCACCTTTGATAAAGGTTCAAAACGGAACCGAAACGTCAGGAAAGAATAAAAATTTTTTGCAAAATTGCTATATTAGTAATTGATCGAAACGGTAGCGCCGAAAGTATCTATAAATTTGATAGACAATTTTTATTGTCCGACGTAGTTAAAGATCTGAAGAATACGGTTTCAGTATTGTTTTTTATTTTGTTATCGGTGTGTAGCTATAAGTAGTGTTTTTCTTTTCACCAATTCTTTCAGATTTTTTGTCGAGGCACGCCGCACAGTGGGACCTTTCGTCCAAATCGGAGACAAAATCAAAGAACTTTCGATAGAAATGAGGTAGAGCGATGAAATTTTTTAAAATTAAAGCTTTTTTTAAATTAAATATGGGGAAAATAGGGAGATTATGGTAAGAACGTTTTTTAACGTTGAGAAAATTCGTGCGCCGCGCCGTGGTGAGAAAAATAAAAACCGCTGTTTTCAACGTTTTTCCCGCGAAAAAGCGACGTAAAATTGACGTTCTTGTATTTTGTGTATTCTGTACTGCATGCACTGTAGGGCCACAGTATAAATTTGCGAAGAATTCTTTTTTTAAAAAAACAACTATTTCTTTTGATCGTTGGGTAGAACAATATACATAATGCGACTTCGAGCATGTGTCGCATGTCGTCGAGGGGTTAAAAGACTCGTTTGCATCGACTGTCGCGCGAGATTATGGTCGTCGAGAGGGAAAAGCAATAGCCAACGACTGCTCCGAGCATCGAGAGGGAGAGTTTGATACAGCCGACGCACGATTTGCAGTTAGGTGGACGATAACATCTCGAGACATTCCTGCTGCACTCAGACGACACTCGAAAGCGTAGCAACAACGATGTCTGATGTACGAATATCTTAGTGCGTATGGCCTTGAAGAGGGCGAGCCAAGATTAACGCGAGGCGAGTTAGCCAAGGTCGCGCTTTGCCGACCACTTCAACTCGTCCCCGGCTTTTTCCATGTTCCTCAGGTGTTAACTTCGCAATTATTCAACGAGTCCGGTTGTATCGAACGTAAAAGCTCTCGTTTGCAACCGCTACGCGCTCCGGTGTCTTTATAAAACAATTTATAAATAGAAATTCAAGTGCAGGAAGCTTGAAAATTGTACTTATCTATAATACAGTAATGTTCAAATGTAGATGTTCGTACAATCTTCGGGGCCGAAATGTTACTTACATCGTGTACAACAGATTCTATACCTTGATCCGTAAGAATGTAGAAAAGGATGGAGTAAATGAAACAATGACAGAACTGTTTTGTCACTAATCATTTTTGTTGTGGAACTTTCAGCAATATATTCGTGACAGTTTTCTGATTAAAACGACTTCAAACACGACACAATTTGGGTCGTATTTGCTTGTTTAATTCACGAAACAGTAAAACCTCGATTATCCGAACTAATCGGATTATTTGTACAGGGTGTATAAAAAGACAAACGAAATTTAAAGCGACATTCGTCGCTAGGCTCTAAAGTGGGGGAGATACTTTTTTTGCGTTTATCGTGTACAGCCTTTTTGCGTTTATAGATGATTTACTGTAACAGGTTTTCGTCTATAACTCCACACAATAAAATTTTTCAAAAACTTCAACAGCTTATACCTTAATAAGTAGTCGTTTACGACATATGGTTCCTTTCAAACTTTTTCCCTTCTCGATGAGTAGAAGGTGTTGATGTAAAAAACAAACTTAAACAACTATTTTCTTTGGTGTAAACAATTTTACAGCAAGTTTCTTTTACGAATGTCCAACGATCCAGAGGTGTAGATTCACCCCTAGGACGGATGACCATTACTCTTTATACACCGTGGACAATAAGTCGTGTTGTATGTGAATCGCTTTAGATCGAACTGTTTACATTTCAATTGTGGAGAATATCGATTCGGATAATCGAGATTCTGCTGTATCGTGGATTAAACGAGCAAACATGCTCCGAAGTATGTCTTGCTTGGTCTCATTTTACTCGGAAAAATGTGACGAATATGTTGGTAAAAAATTTCATCAAAAATATTTAAGAACAAAACAGATTTGTTATTAGATTAGAATTGTTTCACCGGAGAGCTGTTTGTTCTCAGGCTTATGAGGAAGGTTGCGAACCATCTGACACCATCCAGTACTTAGTCACGTGACATTGTGGCACATGTACGACAGAGACGAAACGCGTCATGTGACCGGGCCGCAGCGGAAGCGTGGGGCGCAGCGTCGTAGAAGGGGAAGGTAGAGTACGGACACAAAATCTGGCGACTCTGGTCGGTAGTAGAGAGAATTTTTAGAGAGAACACGGGGCATTACCGTGCTGGGCAATCCAGAAATGTCGAAACGTGATCAGTGTTTTCGCGGCGAACTACCACGCCCACCCAGAAGCAACATTCGCGTTGCCAAAGCGGTCTACGAGATTATCGTGAGATGGTACGCGTAGGATTCGATTGCAGCGGGCAACGAAGCGATTCCGCGAATTTATCATCGATTGATTCGGTTGGAGAAGGAAAAAGGATAGACACAGACCCGGGATCAGGAAACCTTTTCGCTCGGTGTGTTCTCTACCTTCTCCCGACGTCTACCGACGACGATTCGCTTTCGTTTCACGACATCGCGCGAGACCTAACGTTTACCCACACGTACACACGGCGAGCACTACATATATCGCGGATCGCAAAATACTTTCACGATGGCCTTTCGCGATTCCTCCGTGGGATCCTTGTGGCTCGGAGGATCGAGCGATCTCCGAGAGATTCCTTGTGACTGGCATTTAGATACCGATAAAAAAAGAAGGGAATCGGTCAGGATGACAGTGTACGCTCGGCTCATTCGGCGAGCAAATACAGTCAACCCTCCTGTAACGCGATTAATTCATGTTATATGGAAACTGTGTTATAGGAAACTAAGAATTAGCATAACTGTGCCGAATTACTGCGGTATCGTGCTTCGATCGTACTCTATTTTAATATTACCCCTACTTCATCATCAAATAATAATATGTGTAAGCCTTTTATGGAAGAATGATATGTCCTGAATACAAAAAAAAGATTGGTCGCCCTCAAAACCTAGTAACAACATAGGAGAATATTAAAAAATAAAATTGATAACATTTTATATGTATTACTGCGGACAAAAAAGTGCCATGCACTGATTACTGCGGATTAGAATTCGAAATATATTTTTCAGCAAATACTACTCAAACGTCGTCTAGTAAGATCTACGTCTTGATTTTTAAAAAATAAGCACAAATTATTATATTTAAAAAATTCGTTCTCTTCAATTCAATTTTATTTTTAAGTTATCTGCGAATTTTATGCATTTATGACAAAAATGAGTAGGTGAAGCATAAAACCGTGAAAATATCTGACGATTTGAAAAATACGATTATATGTATTGCCCGTGGCTTAATAATTTTATTGAGAGATGCAATAAATGTTTATGCAGCTTCTATTTCTTGCAATCAACTAGGAAAATAGAAATTTTCTTCCTGTATTGCAACAAACTGGAGCGAAATAGAAATTTGTATTTCTTTCTTATTATGTTTAATAGGTTGAAAATAATATAACAGTGTTTGTAAATTCTTCTAATATTATTACTGTTTTAAATTACACCTGCTCATTTATTTGTCATAAATGGATATAATCCGCAGTCTAGTTATTACCGATTAAAGTCGCTGTTGACTAGTTGTATAACAGTTCGAGTTTATAAAGCGAATACCGCGGCGAAGCAAAATAATTACAAAGCCCGGAGCCCGAGCACAAAGTTTCAAAAATAATCTTCATCGACAGAGTCGCGGAGAAAGAGAACTCGAAGAAGTCCAAAGGCTTTGGAAGAAGTTGGCAATGCGAAAACCGTCTTGCCCGGAACAAGATGCGATTGCCAGCATCGGGCACGAACTCTAAAAGGCAGTGAACTTTCCCAAGATGATCCAATTACTGGTGACTCGAGAAAGAGATATTCCCGGGTACTGGTTCACCGCAGACGTCCGTCAGTCTTCGATTAGAGACAGACACTGTTCGTTGCATGCTCGAGATTCGAATTTAGCTTGGCGACCAGAATTAGCTTTATTGGATCCTGAAATGTCCAAACTTCGCCGATCGTTATCGCCCATGGGCCAGAGAACGTTGAGAAAATATGTAAAATCCAAAATCCATTCGAATTATAAGCTTCTTTTCCGAAATTAGTACAGACTTCATTAATTTATTATCTTTAATAGACCCGAATGATATTTAACTCTGAAGTATTAAGGTTGTCCCAAAAGTTTCTTTCGGAATGTGTTCCTTTAACGTTGCTAAATAAATGCGAACAATGTGATAATCTTTATGTTAATGTTTTAGTACTTCCTAAGATGAATTTGCATTATGTGCATGAATCGTAAATCAATTTTTGGGACAACCTAACATTTATTTAGCAATATTAAAGGAACACATTCCGAAAGAAACTTTTGGGGCAACCTAATAGTATAGTAGTTCCTCAAACTAAAAAGCAGAGTCGTCAGATGAGGGGAGGGAGCACGAATTAAGGGGAACAGTTACCCTCTCTCTGCCAGTACCGGTCCGGCCACGTGACTGGGTGTGAGCATGCGATGAGTGCAAACATTTTTAATTTTGCATAAATATCCGCAGTCTAATTATCATACATATAATATAAGATGATTACTCTTCAGAAGTAGCCGAGACATTATCAAGTCTACGCAAAAATACGTTCACGAAGCGGAACTACAATATCTACAATGTCTGTATTGCTACTGTAGATTGATCTGAAATCTACCGATCGAAAAAAGTTAGGTAATGCTACCAATAAAATGTGTAATACATTCGAGAGGTCCATTACAACGTTAATCTTATCTACTGATGTATCTAAATGCGTTCTGTGCATTAAGTATACCCGCACACTGTCTAAGCATTTTATAGAAATGATTTCATATAGCAGCTCGCTACGAATTGCCTTGGACGGGTTTGTCACGTCAATCAATTGGCAGCGCAATTGGTTAAGTCTTTTCTTCTCGACCATTAGCGTCCAACACTCGAAAAATCGTTCACTTTGTCGGTCTGGAAAGCCATTTGTCGTGCATACAAATGTAACGAAATATCGTTTATTTTATTGGAAAGTCGCATATCAACGAAAAGAAAAATGGAGGTCAAACGAACGGCCATTCGAACGCCATTGTTCCAATCGCGAGAGCGAAGGGTGTCGAAGCGACTTCTGCCGAACCAGTTTCACACATGCAAACCATTGTCTCCCGATCCTTCCGAAAGTAGGACAAGTTTAGCGGTTGTCGTGATACCAGTTTAGGAGAACTGTTATGCGTTTTAACTTGTTGCGACCGAGCGTTTTATTCTTCCGTTTCTTTTTAATCACTTGATGGTTACGATTTATTTTGCAGTTACTCGAATTCTTTATCGTTCATAATTTCCTACAAGAAAGACAAAATCGATGCCAACTTTCATTTTGCACTAAAATCAGAGTTAGGTAATTTTCAGATTTGGTAATTTTGTATTGAAACGAATCACGCGATGCTAATTATAATTATTAGACTGCGGATTTCGTGCATTCATGATCAAAATGACTACACAGCGAAGACTTAGAAATACATTATAGCAAATACATTAGAAGAATTTAGAAATACTGTTATAATATCTTCAATCTACAGGGTCATCCGTTTTTAAACGGCCAAACGTTAACCAGCTGTAGAGGACCCCAAATGGAACAACTTTTACCCCTATCACCGTGGAGCCTGAATGAAATAAGTTGGAAAGTGGCGGTGTGCCCCACGCCAAAAAAACCATGATCCGAAGGTCATACAAAAAAGTTTATCTAATAAAAAAGATGCCCCTACTTATTTTAAACTAAACAAAGGAAAAGCCATCAAGATTCATCATTGGAGTCCTGAGATATTTAATTTTATGTAAACTCAAAAAATGATGGTTTTCTGCAATTATCTGGAAATCAAGGCCAAAACAAAAAAAAAGTGATAGGGGTAAAAGTTGTTGCATTTGGGGTCCTCTACAGCTGGTTAACGTTTGGCCGTTTAAAAACGGAGGACCCTGTATATTGAACACGTGAAGAAGAAAAAAAAGCGAAAAAAGGCACATACAGATCGAATTGAGTAACCTCCTCCTTTTTCGAAGTCGGTTAAAAATAACTTTCTATTTCACTCCATTTACGTTACCGATATACAGTAAATCCTCTATAAACGCAAAAGCTCCGGGGGGATTCGTTTGCATTTATCGTAGATTACCCCGAAACGTTAATTGTCAATTGAACCACTAAATACAGTTTAAATTATATCGTGTTTGGTCTTATTTTAATCAGAAGAATGCCACGAATATGTTAATTTTTTTGCGTTTATCGGCTACACCCTTTTTGCGTTTACAGAGGATTCATTGATAGCAGTATTTAGCGGTGCTCCAGAGTCACTAGTCGAGTGCTAAGGGTGAAATTAGAACCACGAGGGATCATTTCAAGCATTTCTCTTTTGAAATCTAATTCTTGGACCCGAACCACGGATTAATATATCAATTTCGAACGAAATGATGCAACTGGCCGTTTCGGAGCTGTTACCTACCTGTAATAATGACGCACAGGTAATGGAAAATAGGTTTCAGTGCCAAGACACTAGCATACGTAAAAATCATTTCTTTCCGTTCGCGTGAAACAGCCATTCGGCAGTACGTAATAATTTTTTCGTCGGGTTATTAATCATTTTCTATTTCTGGTTATTAATCACTCCCTATTGTATTCCTCGGCAGAACAAATCGATGACATAAACTGTCCAAACAGCCCGGGCATTAATAACATTGCAAAACTCTGGCCAATCCATTTATCCACTTGTTCAGCGGTTTCTTCGCGTTTCATTGACCTTTCATCGTTTTCTTGGTCATGAGAAGAATCGGACTCATTGTGCCGTAGACGTGGAAGAGTGTTTGACGTTAAATCGTGTTCCCAGGCTGCGAGGCGCGTATGTAACGGTATTGTGTAATGACTTACACGTGAGTCGACACGATAAACGCCAAGACCCGGTTGAAATGACGGTTTAATTATTCTCGGTTTCGTGTCAACCCGCGGACAAGCTATAAAATTCCATTGACACTATCGTTTCTGCGATACTGCCCCCCGCGACATCCCACTGAGAATGCAACGGTTGAACGCGGTCTCTGTCCGACCAATAACTACGAAAATTATCTAATTAAATAAACATTGAAAAGTTAAGCTTCATTATAGTAATTTCCTTTCCAATCCTCTCGAATGTCACAGGTCCTAACCGAGATTGATACGTTCGATGCGTCAGCATGAAAATAAGTTTCTTATCCTGGACATATACGATCATTCATTTAATTAAATAAACATTGAAAAGTTCGGATTTGTTGCGGTGATTTCGCAAGTCGTAACCAAGATTGATGCGCTTAATGTGTCAGCGTGAAAATGAATTTCTCTTATCCTGGACATATACTAAACTCGTGAGATTTTTCAATTGTTTTTTTTCTTTTTTTTTTTAAGAATCTTTGGCCAACATACGGCACGTTTTTTCTTGATTATAATGAGCCCGAACACGACATAATTCGGAGGTTATTTGCTTGTTTAATACACAATTCAGCAGAGCCTCGACTATCCGAACTGACGATATTGGAATCCTTTATTGTGTGGATACATTCCACGTGGAAAAACTGTTCAATCTTGAACGATCAATCTCCAACACGATTTATTGTACAATGAATACTAAGAATAGCAATTACTTTACTACAGGATGTGAAAAGAAATGTTTTCGAAAATTGCAATTGGTCGGAATTGCAGAGAGAATACTAAAAGTTGCATTTCACAACTGTTTTGTGTGAAAAATTAAAAGACAAAACGTATCCCAATCTTTACAACAGTGCCTAACCTATTTTCAAGGCAGGACGGTTCAGTAAAATGTAAAAAGATCGAGTTTTTTCCAGCTGAATCATGGGAAAACCGTGTTAACAGAAAGCAGAAAATCCACGCTGAAAACAAAGAGAAGTGTTGCTCCATCGTCGATGTATCACGCAACCTGTTTCAAAGAGGACTTCTTTCTAACCGGAGAGGTTCACGAGCGACCTGACCACGACTCGACTAACGAGTTTTTATCAAGCTAATAAGCGGATCGGTGAAACGACGCTAGTTCTGGCGAGATGGGGTCCACAGGACGACTAAGAATATTCCGGCACGGCGCAGAGCCAGTGTCAGCGTCCTCCTAGATTCCAGGGCTGCATAAAAACTCGAGTAATTAGAAGCGATCGGGATGCGTAACGACGTCTACCAAAACGAATGCGTACGCGAGGAATGCGGCTCTCATTAAACGCAGCTTCTATGTCTGTTTCTTAATCCTCGAACGGCTGACCGTCTCGCAAGAAGAAGTCACGGCCTGGCTCTCCAACTTCTGGACGTGGTCAGGCTTGAATCGCGCGAGCTAATTAGTATAAACAAATTGTAGGACACTGCCCGTGAAAGGATAGACATTTTTACAAATATTCACCGTTTCGCTTCACGATCAAGTGGCGTGACTGGTCAAGAGCTTCATGCGAATGCGAGCCGTACGTTGAAGGTTTCATGACTTCACTAATTAGAGGATATTTTTGATATATTAACCTCTGCTCGTAATTAGAACTAGTCACTAAAGTGTTATGCATTCATCACGAAACTAAATAGGTGAAACACAAACCTGTGAAGACTTTACGAGAATTGAAGACTTTACGAGAATTGAAAGATGTACTGCATGCGATATCAAATTATATTGAAGCTGCAGTATGAAAAATATATTTGTTAATCTGACGGGCAATGTCTACAATCAAACGTACATTTATATTTTCAAATGAAACTAAGAACTCCATGTAGCTAGACTTGTATCTAAAAATTGATCGTTTTAATGTAAAATCTTTATGGAAGTAGCTGTAATAATTTACTAAAGAATAATTACTAAAAGAATTTCTATTTTTACAAAAGATCCCCATCGACGGTCCACTCTTGCATTGATCGTCATGAATAACTGTCGCAGTTGCGTGCAGGAATTTCACGATCCGATAATGGAACAGTTGTTCAATCATTATCGTCCGAGCTCATTAGGAGATTAATGCATAATCAATCTGTTCGCGCCGAAATTACGGACACGCTGTCGAATAATGTTCCCGCACAATTGTCGATGCAGGATTACGTCGAAACCGCGGTATGAATCGCGTTTACGAAATCGCGGCCGTATTTTTTTCTCATGTTAGGCAAGCCGTGATTATATCAGAAGCAATGCGTGCACATTTTGACACGGCTCGGTTGCAAAATCGTGGCTTTTGTCAGCGAGCGGAATCGCTGAAGTCCGCGCGGACCAGTTGCTTCGTCGCGGACCGTAACGAGCCCGCCGTGATATAATCGTTTATGCAATCGCAAACTTGTGAATTTTCTATATTTTCTGGATTTATCAACGGTGTAACAGATGATGCACTTAGTCGAGCGAAATTAATTTATTTTCCAATTCCTCGTCGCGTTGCGTCTTATTTTTATCAATTCGAAAGTATTCGACATTCGATTTATAACAATTCATAGAATAATTGCAGTTGACATGTGCCAGACAAAATAAATTGTATGTACGTACAACTCTTTTCTACTAAATTTGTTCACGCATTATATGATAATTTTATTGCAGATCTTTATGCAAATTTTCCAAATAATCGAATTTTCTAATCGAAAACTTCTGCGTAAACTTTATCCTTTATCCAAGGATTTCTTTGTAATATTTCGATTAAAATAACTCCCAAACTAATCATTTTTCGACCTAGGTTAATACTTTTTCATACAGAATAAAAAGAAAGAATCAAAAGAAGAATAAAAACATTGATTGTGTGGATAGATTTGCTCCATTTGAGTTTAATCACTCAGTATATAGATTCAAGTTGTTTATAAAAATAATAGAGAATCGTTCCTTTGCGACACAAATATCGATTTATTAAGCCAGCGTATTCCCACTCTTCTATTTAACACAGTTCTGTTCAGATGTACTTTTGTATTATGTTTCTTCTATTACAATTGTGTTCGTCATCAATTTTATTCGTTAAATGATCTTTGGGTTGTTTGATTAAAGTATACTTAAAATCCCCCACAGATTGGTGCATGAGAAATATATACGGTTCGATTTAAAAGATCAAGGTTGGCATTCATAAGTTCTTAATTCATAAGTATCTGCATCTTTTGAAACCATTCAAACATTTCTCGCTATGTACGATAATAATGACGCAAATCAAGGTGGTAATATCTGGTGGTCCACCCTTACAATGTACCAGGTCATTCAGAAAGTTCCTAGATGTTTCAGAAAACATCCGTACTCGATGTGAACATACCATACGCCATACATTACAAATCGATCTGTAAAATAGCTTGCTTCAGGCAGCTGATTAAAGTGGACGTGTTTGCTTTGGTTAGAAAAATAGAAAACTTGAAAAATCGTGCAGTCATTGAATATTCATATAAAAAAGGATTAAGCGGAAATGAAATTCTTGATGATATGGCGAATGTGTTAGGGGACAGTACTCCTTCGTATGCAATGGTAAAGAAATAGATTGCTCTATTTAAACATAGTCGTGCAGACATTAATGATGATCCACGTTCAGAACGTCCAAGAACTGCAACCACATCAGAAATGATTGATCATGTCCATGATTTGGTTTTGGAAGATCGCCGATTAACTGTGGTTGATTTAGCTGAGACCACAGGTATCTCGACTGGATCAGTTCATGAGATCTTAACTAATGAATTGGGTATGAGAAAGCTGTTGACAAGATGAGTGCCGCATTCGTTAAATTCGGATCAAAAACGCATTCGCGTGAAATGTTCTCAACAACATTTGGATCGTTTGCAGAAAAACAAAACTGATTTTGTGCGTCGATTTCTAACCATGGATGAGACTTGGGTTTACCACTATGATCCTGCATTGCGACAACAAATCGCAGAGTTGACTGAGCCCGGTTGTTCAGCTCCAAAGAAGCCAAAGTGTTCACAATCGATAAAGAACATCATGGCATCCGGTTTTTGAGATGCAAAAGGAATTTTGTTAATTTATTACCTTCAAACCAGGAAAACAGTAACAGGAGAGTATTACTCGAACCTTTTGGATCAACTGGATGCACAAATTCGGGAGAAAAGACCTGGCTTAGCGAAGAAAAATGTAATTTTTCACCAGGATAATGCATCGGCTCGCAAAGGTGTTCTTGCAGTGGCCAAATTGAAGGAGTTACGCTATGAATTGTTGCAACATCTACCATATACACCAGACCCGGTTCCCTCCGACTTCCATTTGTTCCCAAACCTCAAAAAATTCCTACGTGGCAGGCGTTTTTCATCAAATGAAGAAGTTATAGCAGCCGTAGATGAGTAGTTTAGAGGTCTCGAGGGAAATCATTTCAGAGATGGGGTAAATGAATTAGAAAATCACTGGAAGAATGTATTGAGCTTAAGGGAGAATATACTGAAGAATAAATGTATTTTGACTCGTTATTTCATGTCATATCATTGTTAAGCCACGAACTTTCTCAATGACCTAGTACCTGTGTAAACTGTAATAGCATTTCTTGATCAGGCTCCATAACATTAGCACTCTAAAATCGAACATATATTCAACAACCTATTAGTTCCGACATCTATTAGTACACGGCAGAAACTTATTCGAGTACCCAATCACTCAGAAGAACGATGTTGTAGCGGAAGAGTGACGCGCCGATGATGATACGTACAAGAGACACTGTTCCATTAGTGTCACGGATTGTCTCGTGTGGCTCTTTGTGATTTGGTCGCGACATACTTTCGTCGCGAGGAAAGCACGTGTCACGTCGCAAACCAAACAAACTCGTATCGTCGCACGTGACAGAACTGGATAGTCACATGAAAGGCCACGTACGCGTTCATATCGATAGATCCGGCACCCACTCGCTTTAAAAGCTCCTCGCGTCGCCACCGACCAATGCTCTTGTACTCTTTAGAGTTCACTGGTACACACGATGTAAGGTTCTAATCAGAGATCGACGTAAACAGTTCGTACTTCGAGAAATTCTGATCGACACGTTTCATTCGAGGTTAATAGAATTTTTATCAAATTTCAGGTCGGCCGAATTTTGAATTTAGTTTCTTTCCTTTTCTGGTTAGTGTGGAGACCGGGGCTAAAAGATTCTCCAGTGTAAGTTGTGCCGATCATTATTTATTATGAAGGGAAAGAACGCGTGATTCGTTTTCAGTTGTTTTTATCATAAAAGTGTCTCTAGATTTTTTGAGAATTTCAATTTCTTAAACCTAATTCGAAAAAGATATACGTTAGTAACAATAATAAGACACAACTACCATAATAATGCGAACGTGGTCACCTGCTAACCTCAATATAAAGTCAGGAATGTGAAGGTTCTGGAATTTTTAAAAAATCTATTTTGCAGCGACAAATTCTGAAAAAATTCGCAGTTGTGCGTGCTATTAGATAGAATGTTCAGAAATTTTTCGTATATTTTTGTTAAGCAGCTAAGGAGAATTAAACCGTGCTCCCCCTATAATTATCGGTTTCGTGGTAGGGTAATAGCAATATAAAATCAGAAATTTGAAGGTTCCGGAATTTTTTAAAAATCTATTTTGCAGCGAAAAATTCTGAAAAAATTCGCAGTTGTGCGTGCTATTACGTAGAATGTTCAGAAATTTTTCGTAATTTTTTATTAAGCAGCGCTAGGGAGAATTAAACCGTGCTCACCCTATAATTATCCTTATGGTAGTGGTATCGATTTTAAACTTGTCACAGAGGGTTTTCTTTGGGGGCCCTATCGAATAGGATCCAGATCAATTTGGTTGAGGGACACATTTCACCCCCTCTAGTAATACCCTTTCATCCGAGTCCGATTTCTTATGGATCACCCCGTATTACGTCTCGAACTATGGAGCCGAAATGAAAAGAAACGTTTCTTTCGTGCGCGAGACTATAGATACGCGTGTCGGTTGATTATAGCTGCGAATCGCGGTTGCAAATTCACAGCATCCTGCTCGCGCGAAGGTGAACAGGTACCAAAGACACTGGAACGAAGAACGCGCGCATTGTATCGGACGCACGAGGCGTACGTTCACTTCGCCGAGATATACGCTCGCGGACGATTGGCTCGCGTGGAAAAAAGCAAAAAGTTACGGATATCGCGTAATAAAAGGATCGCCTTAATGGTCGCTGGCAAGTGTCCAAACAACGGGACTCGAAGCTGCCCGCGCAGCCGCGAAAGATTTATGAGAAAGTAAAGCAACGCGCGAACCGCGCCGACAAGCCGACTCTGATCGACGCGTAACGTTTTCTGGGTGCACGTCATAGATTTCCTGGGAACCTTGCTCGAAACTTTTCCCAGGAATATGTACTACTCTGTTCAAGCAGTTCGTGGAATTACATCAACAAAATTTCATGTTGCAATGTTCGTCGAATAAGCACGGGTCATTTCTGACCCACTTCAGATGTCGAACCTCGAGCTTATCCTCGCTAGTACCCGGATAGCCAGATTAAAATTTGTCTCCCACTCTATCTTACCCCTTCTACGACGCCATTTCCCCACCCTTCCGCCACGGCCTCGTCACGTGACGTGTTCCGTCTCCGTCGTGTATGTCACGTGACTAATCCGATAGTGACAGAGAGGGGATAGCTGTACGCCCCTCAATTTCCCCAGTCTGTCGAAATGATGGACGAACGATGGAGAATCCATCGATTTTCGTGCTTTCTCTTCCTTCTGGAAATCTTTTCACTCATTTTGAAATGGCTGCTGGCTTCACAGCACTCCCTCCGACAGCGGATTTTATGCATTTATGTCGAAAATGAGTAGGTGTAATTGAAAACAGCAAATACATTAGAAGAATTTAAAAATACTGTTATATTATTTCCGATCTATTGAACACATCAAGAAAGCAAATAATTCTCTATTTCACCCCAGTTTGTCGCAAATAAGGTAGATAATTTTTATTTTGCATAAAGATCCGCTGTCTGAACATGACTGTGGCGTCAAGAGTGGGGACGCTGTTGAAATCACGCCCATCTCCTCATGGACGATCAGTACAACAGTATTTTGAAATTCTTTAAATTGATTTACTGTTTCGCAGTTCATCTACTCATTGTTATCACTAGACTGCGAATCTTTATGCAAAATGAAAAATGTTTGCATTGATTGCAAGACACAGAAGCGAGATAAAAATGTCTTTCGTCGTTTAATTATCTGATTAAGCTGAAGCCAATACGCTGATGTCTTTAAATCTTGTTAATATGTCCACTGCTTTAAATTGTGCTTGTCTATTTTTGTCGTAAATTCATAAAATCGCAGTCTAGTTATCATATATAAATGTGTAAATGTATATTTATTACTGTAACAAATTGAGGAAGTTTTCATATTTGAGAATCTACCGATTTCCGTTCTTTCGCTTCCTCCTTGAAACCTTTTCACTCATTTTTAAATGGTTGCCACCCGCTTCTCCTTTTCCCGAATTTCATTAGAGTTCTTTAGAAAGATCATCAGATATTTTGAAAGAAACACGGGCATGCTAAAGACTATCTCAGGCTCGTGAAGCTTAATCTGTCTATAAATAAGTCTATAAACAATACTTCTAGTCCGAAGAGATCATATTGCTGGGATAGCAATAAATAAATCGAACTTCTTTGAAAGAGTAGTGCGGATGAACGAATTTTTCGATAATGAACGAAATAGCGACAAGAGAGATTCATGATCTATGGGGAACGATGATCGAATGAATTTCTGAAGGAATCGAAGACGAGAAAAATGAGCTTTCACGTACGCACCACCTTGAAATTCAACGGACGCGGTAAGGAGAGTGGAAAAAGAAGAAAGAGACATCGAACGTGGTCAGAAGCCGGTCGTAAAACCCGTTTTAGCAGTTCGAGTGCCGCGATAGCCCAGTTTCGTACGCACAGCGTTTGAATATTGAAATTAGACTACTTGAGATTCGGCTGATCGTGCTCACTGAAAATCCTCACTGAATTTCGACCAACTACAGATTTCTTGCACCACGAATTCTTCCACAATTGAATTGGTTAATTTGATATTTCTAAGGTCTATTAGCTTTTATTGTTCTCCCATCAAGTCCTGCTCTCCTGTAAAATTTACACTTTGTATGATTCAACGTTGTTCGTTATTGTTAACTTAAGTATTGAATTGTTCGCTGGAACAGCTTTGGGACAACACGAACCATTCGAATATCTCTGAAATTGTGAATGACATCGAAAAATGTTTCAAACAAAAGTTGTATGCTTTCAAAATGTTAATGATCTTTTTGTAGGCGGAGTCTAGTATTTTTTTAATTCACCAATCGAGGTAATTCATTATTCTTCACAAAGGAAATTACTGACTTTACCGAAAAACCATTAGTTTGGAAGATTAGGTAGAAATTTCAACATGGAGAAGAAAGCATCGTACGTTTTTGTTCAATTACTAGACTGCGGATCTTTATGCATTTACGAAGAAATTGGTTGGGTAGAATATAAAAACAGTAAAAGATTTAAAAAATTCAAGAGTGTTGTAATGTTTCTTTTAACGTAACAAAGTCATTAAGGAATGAATTCAATTTTTATGTTATTCCTGCTTCCCACAATCAATGCAAAACATTTTTATTCTGCATAAAGATCCGCAGTCTATTAATTACGTTCATAAATTGAACACCTTGTTTTATTTTCCAAAGTAAACATTTCCTGAACGTTTAAGTAATTAATAAATTCATTTATGAGCGGCGATACAGCTTCGAGACTCGATTGGAACGATCTGTTAAATGGTCAGCGATTATAAACGATTATTCCACAAGAAGCTTTAAACCTCTGCTTCAAGCGCAGATGATCGACATAAATATCGACGTTCTCTTAGCATTATCGGTAAAACTGACCTTACGAAACCCCGGAAAAGCTGCGGTCGCGTGGGTGAAGATAATTTATCGCAATAGTTCCGTCCAGTGAACGGAAGAGAGATCTATAACCGTACGAGCGTGTTTTAGATCTGGTCGAACTTGTTCCTCGCTACTGTTCAACTGGGGATCGTTTGAAAATTTTATGAATACGCATCGCAGCAGCTCTTGAAAGCGTTACTTGAACGAAGTTCTTTTATAGTTTCATAGGACAGAGTATGTATGCACCTTTATATGGATCAGTACTGAAGCTATAATTGTAATAAATAAATTATTCTGTATATTATAAAGTGATCTTGGAGATACTTCCATTTTTTCTGTCCACTTTGAAAGAATATTTTAGGAATCTTCCGTTTAATAAATTAGCAGAAATTTATTGAAATCAATTTCTGTTTGGCTACTGTTTACTGCAATTGAGGAGAACAAATTTTATTTTGCATAAACGTCCACGATCTAGTTATTAGTTGTAGTTATTATTGAAAGAAGAAATTAATCAAATTTTTCAGATATACTTAATACACTTCGTGAATTGCAATTTAAAAGCAAAACTATATATATGTAATAATCAGACTGCGGTATCTTTATGCATTTATGGCTCATGGAAATTTTCAAAAAATGCCAGAATATAATATTCGATACAATTCAGTACGATTTTTATTTGTTTCGGATCTACAAAGGTTGTTCCCACTAAAAAAAGGATCTTATTTTATTCCACTTTCTAAAAATTAGTCTATAAAAATTGGAAATTGCATAAACACAGTCTAGTAACAATATCTATCATTGTCAGAATAGCTTCAAAATCAAAATCGTAGGAAGTAATTGGCTTTTCTTAAGATTGATAAAAAGTGAAAAAATAATTCTTTTGCTTTATGTGGTTCACAAGGAAAAATACAGTAAGTAAAAATTGCTACGATTTTTTAATTCTAGTTTCACAGTTATACAACATTCTACAAAAACTATCAAAATTTTTGGAATAATAACTAGAGTTTTGAGATATACTGTTAGTGAACGTAATTTGTAATGCAAAGTAATGAATAATAATTCAATGAAAAAATAATTTCCAACTGCATGCTCAAGAGGGACCAAAAGATAAAACTTTCTATAATTACGCCTCGTTCTAATTTTGCATAAAAACCTGCATCCACTATGTATAAACGTATAAACACGTGCCTAGAACTGTGTGGAGAAGCGTGTACGAGCTTTCTAAATGGCATACGATATTTACAGAATCATGTCAACATTTATTCTGCTGAAAGCCTTCAAGATTCAAACTACAGGCACAATTTATTTCTGGACAAGCCAATACAAATATTCACGTCATCGCTAACCATATTTAACTACAGTGACGAGATGAATCGAACACAGTTTCTAAACGTTTCGGAAGATATTTGCACTGTTTAAATATTTGTCGACGTTTATCAAATAATAATTCTATCTATCATCGACTGTGAATGTAGTTATCAAAACTATTATTTATATTTTGCAATCTAATATTACATGGATTTTTTTATAGAATACTATATCTTTGTGAAGGATTTTTCACCGTTCTCAAAAAATTGCATTCTATATTTTTGTTGACACTTAAATTGGTGCACGAAACGTCCAAAATTTCAAACCCAATTTCTTGTTTTCCGAGTTGCAACACACTCTCGCATAAAAAATTACAATTATTTCCGAGAAAAATTCAGGAATTTCTCCTCTTCGATCGATTAAGAGATTGAAGATGACTAACTCTTTTTGCACTATGATCACAAACATTTATCGAACGCTAGGATGCCAGAAAGAGCACCGGATATTACTCAACAGTATTGTATAACAAAATCGTCGATGAAGTTTTATAATCGTAAAGAAACTTGCAGAATCATTGATTATGTTCAGATATTAATAACTATGGTAGTTTAAATGCTAACAAAATAAAATCTGTATGAAAGTGCTCTGTATACCCACTCGAAAAGCTTCTGGAATGTAAGAATTAACACAATTTCCTTAAAACACTTGAAAATCGCTAATGAATGAACGCAGTTTCAGCGATTGTTTAAGAATTTAAGAAAGAGTTGCAATGAAATAGAACACTTCACAGATGTGCAAACAAAAAAAACAATACTGAAGCCTTAATCTTCAGACCTTTGAATAGGTCGAACAGCAAAATTGTACAGCTTAGGCAAAATTTTGAAATCGAGTTTTTTTCGACTTTTCGGGCCGAATAGCCGAATGCGCGCAGTTGCGTTCGCGAAAATGGAAACCGACGAATCCCGCAAATAAACGAAACTTGGAGACAGAAAAGACACAAAGCGCCGGAAGTAGGCAAGCGTTCGAGCTAATGATCGGTCGGGTCACTGACACTTTCCGCATAAAAGGCTCGGCAGGAGGGCAAGTTGCATGCGTGCTTTTAAGTGCGAGCGTAAAAAGTAACGGGCCCTGCTGAAAAGCAGTCGACGAAACGACCTGTAGCGAATCGTACGTCCCCCTTACCTCGTTGTCCTTGTAGGGACCAGTTTCTCGTCCCAGACCGGCTCACTGAGGAATCCCGACAGCTTTAACGCGTGTTCCGTCCAGAATTATAATGCCATATTTTCCTTGCGATAAACACGATCTTCCGATTCGAATTATTGTTCCCATTTTACCTGTAACGACCGACTCGCTGCGAACATGTCGGGACTACGAACTGCGATAAAATAATCTCCTAGGCCCATCGATCACCAGCGATTTGGTCCGTTTGATTCATTGCCTAAGTAGCCTTGATGATTCTCAATTATATGTGCTTGGACAGATTGATAAGCAAAAAACAAAATTGTAAAGAAATTGCAAAAATTCAGATTGTTTTCGACGCAGTTGAAGTTGTTGGAAGGATGAATCGATTTAGAACATTTTTATTTTGTATAAACAGAGTCCGCGGTACCAGGTCATTCAAAAAGCAAGTAGCAGCAAAAACATATCGTTGTTGAAAACATCCGTCCCTGATTGGAACATACCATATATTCCAAATCGATCTGTCAAATAGCTTGCTTCAGGCAGCTGATTAAAGTGGACGTGTTTGCTTTGGTTAGAAAAATGGAAAACTTGAAAAAAAGGATTAAGCGGAAATGAAATTTTTGATGATATGGCGAATGTGTTAGGGAACAGTGCTCCTTCGTATGCAATGGTAAAAAAAATAGGTTGCTCTATTTAAACATGGTCGTATAGACATTAATGATGATCCACGTTCAGAACGTCCAAGAACTGCAACCACTTCAGAAATGATTGATCATGTCCATGATTTGGGTTTGGAGGATCGCCGATTAACTGTGGTTGATTTAGCTGAGGCCACAGGCATCTCGACTGAATCAGTTCATGAGATCTTAACTAATGAATTAGGTATGAGAAAGCTATTGACAAGATGGGTGCCGCATTCGTTAAATTCGGATCAAAAACGCATTCGCGTGAAATGTTCTCAACAACATTTGGATCGTTTGCAGAAAAACAAAACTGACTTTGTGCGTCGATTTCTAACCATGGATGAGACTTGGGTTTACCACTATGATCCTGCATTGCGACAACAAATCGCAGAGTTGACTGAGCCCGGTTGTTCAGCTCCAAAGAAGCCAAAGTGTTTACAATCGATAAAGAACATCATGGCATCCGGTTTTTGAGATGCAAAAGGAATTTTGTTAATTTATTACCTTCAAACCAGGAAAACAGTAACAGGAGAGTATTAATCGAACCTTTTGGATCAACTGGATGCACAAATCCGGGAGAAAAGGCCTGGCTTAGCGAAGAAAAATGTAATTTCTCACCAGGATAATGCATCGGCTCGCAAAGGTGTTCTTGCAGTGGCCAAATTGAAGGAGATACGCAATGAATTGTTGCAACATCTACCATATACACCAGACCCGGTCCCCTCCATTTGTTCCCAAACTTCCATTTGTTCCCAAACCTCAAAAAATTCCTACGTGGCAGGCGTTTTTCATCAAATGAAGAAGTTATAGCAGCCGTAGATGAGTAGTTTAGAGGTCTCGAGGGAAATCATTTCAGAGATGGGGTAAATGAATTAGAAAATCGTTGGAAAAATGTATTGAGCTTAAGGGGGAGAAAATATACTGAAGAATAAATGATCGACTAAATTGTTTTTTATGACACAGATAAAATGTTCTTGATGTTCGTGGAATGTACACATTTTCTTGTGTTTACAAGATTTTCAAGTGCAACCAATGCATAAAGATCACGTACCTAAAGATTATATAAAATCGTTCGGGGCTTGCCAAAACAATTTGGCCCTGTTACTGCTTTTTTATCGCGACGTATTCAAATATTCAATAAAGGACAGCAATTTCAAGATTTTTTTCAACGTTTCAAGTAACTGCTACCTAATTAGTTTGTAAATTTTATGAAGAAGACGTCTGAATGATTCCGCGACTACTGAGCGGTATGATAAATCGGTCATGCTTCTAACATTGATTTGTCGATACCAATCCGACCGCTTCATGTTTTATTCCGCGGCGACCTGGACGTCCGTTAGCGCAATAATCAAAAGTTATTATTGAAACATGGCAGATTGGCTGCAGAAATCGCCCTTCCTACTTCTCGTGGCCGACATAGCAGTTTTAACTGGGTCGAGGTTCAACGGAGCTTATTTTTCTAGAGGCCAGTTTGCATCCCTGCAGCAGCAGACCTGTGTCAGGGACAGGATGCAACCGAAGCTTTCGCTTTTGAGATGCACATGTCTTTGAAGTTGCCGTGCACATTAAACTCGATGATCAAATTATGCAAAATATCACAAATTAATTAGAAACATCAGGTAAATTGACATTCTTCCGTACGAACATCGGAATTCAAACTCTTTTCGCTATTAGTAAATTTAATAAAAATCGTACAAATCCCAACGAAGTTCGATTCAAGCGACTGTTGTACTATGAACAAAATTAATGTTCAAACCCTTGCCATATGATAATGAGTCGACCTCTTGTGTGATGATCATTCCAACCAAAATCTATTTAATATTAATGTTATTTTGTACCTAATGTTTACTCCCTGTAAACTATACTATCGAGTCAGACTCGTGATAAAGATTTCTAATAGAAAGCAGTCGGAGAATTCTTCCTAAAGCGATCCTAAAGCATAAAAAAGATCGAATTTTTTTGCTTGAATCAACAATAGCACGTTTAGGGTATTCCCGAACATTTTCGGGAATTCCCGTCCCGTCCCACACACCTCTAACGTTTACAGAATATACTCCCAAAGTTACAATTCAAAATTCGAAGTTTTACGGGGCCCGATGGTGATATAATTTGGACAGTTACGGTAGTGACCTTGCGACAATTACGGAGATGATACTATAATTTTAACAATTTACTCCGAGAGATCCTTCGCGCATGCTCCTGCGTCAACGAGGTTTTATAGTGAATCGGTGCGCGCGCGCGCTGACAATGAGAGGTCAGCGCGAAGTCGGGGGGCAAATCTTCTGGTTAGCTACCCTCGCGAAGAAGTTGATCGGATCAGCTAATTGGCTGGACACAAACGCAAAGCTGAATCGCAGTCGAGGAGCAGCGTTCCAATTCCAAAACTACTGTCACCGTCGCATCCAGCACGCGAGTCGCGCACGGCGACCTGGAATTTTCCACGTGGGATCGATTCGAGTCACCGGCATCGTTGGAACTGTCGCAAAGTGGGCTAAAGGCGACCCACATGCGCGGGTCGCGCCGGTGAACGCGACGCATTGAGGTCGCGGCTGATGAGAAACGACCGCTTCCGCTCAAGAAACGATTTAAGACGCAACAGATTTCAAGTTTCAAAAGTCCCGCGCCTGAACAACACCGGCTCTTCCATTCGCAGTCGTCGGGACTCGGACAAGTCCGCTCCTCCGATACACTGCTGTGCGTAACTACAGCGCCATTCATATTTTCAAGATTTTTGTAGATTCTACTCGTAGCGGAGCATTCTGTATCGGGATCTGACGTTCTGAGTGAAGAACGTCTACTACCGAACAGTAGAAATAGGGTAATTTCGAGATAGACGTACCACATTTTGTTTTCTGTTTATAAAAATCTCATTAGAATGAATTGAAAGTGTAGATAGGCATAGTTGAATTGTTCATTTAAATCTCTTTAATAAAATATAATGTTAAATAAGTAAAACTTTTATATTAATATACTGTTTAAACAAGGTCGAAAAAGTGCATCTCTCCCTAGGGCCTGGGGTTAGATGCACTCCTTTGTTTATAGCCTCCTCTCCCGACTTCTATTCTTTTTTTTTCTCTACCACATACATGCGTACAAATGGTACATGTTTCATGAATCGGAGTGGGGACGCGTAGTGGAGTGGGGAGCGCTGGCGCGCGAAGTGGGGACCGCTGAACGCGATCACGTACTACCGAGCATCGCGCGATGAGGTGTGACGGTTAATATTAAAAATTTTTTCTCCTGAACGCACAGTTTCTTTTTTTAATTTGTGTTTTAATATTGCATTGTCGTCCAGTTCTGAGCTATGTTTAGAGTTTCAAGTCTCTAGCTCCTCGGCAAGTGGTTTAAAATTCGATTACAAGATTTGACGCATACAACAACAACGACAACTCGGCAAGCTAATATAAGCGTGGTAATAAGAACCATGTCACATCCCAATAGCGGAGGAGGGGAAAGAAAAATATTTTTCCAAATTCTAGACTCACCATTTTGAGCGTCTCTTCCGGTCTGAGCAAGTAGAACATAGATTGTAAATGCTGCTGAATGTCGCATCCTGCTGTGGAGACCTTCCTCGAGGGTATGGCCCTTTCGTTTGGAGGCAGAACCAGGGCCGCACCCTTGCCAGCGAAGTAACATTCGCTCAGGCTGTAAAACAATCGGAAATAAACGTTTGTTAAGTCAGAATTCAAACAAGAGAAACATTCGAATTTTTTCTCACACTGACACCAAGTGCTTGGAAATAATTGCTTCTTCAATTTATCGTGACACTGATCGTACTCCCGACGATATCTCCATTGTTTCTTATCTACAAGTTGCACGCATCATGTACTATGATATTATGCAATTTAATAGTCTCCTCTCTAATGAAATTACTGAACCTTGAATTCCACGCATTTACGACGCGCGATTGTAGAATTCAATGGAGAACAACCTCAGCAGACACTCGTAACGTTCCTGTTTATTTTTAATTGAAATTATCAACCTTCCATTCCAAACTTCAATTACTTTCAGCTTCTGTCCATTTTGTATTTTTAGCATTGACCTTATTTTCAAGGTCAAGGGGTCAACGATCTTTTTTCATTACGAATTGTTCTACTCGTTCTCTTAAAAAATTATGATAACGTTTCGTCATTGTCAAACTGATTTTATTTATACTACAATATATTTTCGAAATGTTTCATATGCAACATATTTGATGTTTGATAATGAAAAAACATTACCATAATTTTTTGAGAGAAAAATTCCTTTTGCAGTTTTTATCCTCGCGACGAGTAGAATACGATACAATGAAAAACATTGCTGACCTTTCGACCTTGAAATTCAAGGATCAAAGTCAATTTTGCGGCAGCTTTCTTCTCGCATATATATCATAGGCTTCAGATTTGCTATACACTCGCCTCCAGATACGTGTTACCAATTTCTAAACGAAGATAGGAAGAAGAAAAATTTCGAAAAACGCGTTCCACGAATCGATTATAGCATAAGAGCAGCGTCGTATTCAATCGACGCGTTTGTTACGCGAAGTTCGACTTGAAGATACACGTGCGTTTCTAATAGATACATCTGTAGACCGGAGCCAGAAGTGTGCACTCTGATTGCAGCGATCAACGAGCCAGACGCATATGGCATTTCGTGTACGCGCGAGAGCTTCCGGTACCGTGCGCGATACAATGGGAAGTTTCTCTTTCACGAGGGTAGCGATTACATGCGTGTAACCGGAGAAAAGAGAAACCTGAAAATCTATCTTCGGCAGCGCGGTCTTTTACAAGCTTCGTTATCGAGAACTGTGACGATTACTTTCACACGATAAGGGATCACTCGCCGTGACGGAGGGCAAGTAACAACATGGCCTTATTAGTAAACTGGAACGAGTTGATTTCTCCGCCCATTTTTGCGGGTCCGATCCCCCGAGTCGACCTTGATCCCTTCGACAACCACCGGCATGATTCCACCCTCATGATGCTTTCGAAGAAGTCATGTGCATTGACTTTTCTTTGCATACTCTTGAACTTAGCTCTTTGAGATCAATGTCTCCCCACCCCACTCAAGGTTTTCCGACATTTTTGGGACACCCTGTGTAGATCTAGTGTTAGCACGTTGTTTGCGGGAGACGCTTAAACATTGTGAACGCGTCTTTTGCCATAATTGTATTATTAATCGTTTCGCGACTGTAAGCACGAATCTGAAAAAATTGCCCGCTTTACGGGGTGGATTGATGAAAAAACCGTCCGCAAGCAATGCGTTAACAGTTTTAATAAGCTGGAACTAAAGGTACTTCCAAATTCTTTTAACTCTCTTTGAAATTGTTGTGATTAATGTTGCTCTTCTTACTAAACCTCATGTAACTACAGATTATAACTGGCTACTCGAGAATTAGAATTAAGATGGAACATTTGTAACTTTGGATCAGAATGTGCCCTGCTCCGGCCATCCGAAGGTTAAAATGGAGCCCGATGTTCGATGTTACTCCCTATTGGAGAGTGTACAGGGTGCGATAAAATTGACGGTTATTGCTTTCAGGGGAGAATCCTTGGGGTCACCATAGTGGTCAGCTTGCTCGAAAACGGACACAAAATTGTAAAATGCGAGTTCTCACTGCATGGATTTTATTTAACGCGTTGACGCCAGTGCTACAATTTAAAATGAATATAATGGTTATAAAAATGTCCAATATTACATGTTACACCTACAGGAAAGTAAAGAAATATCGAAAAAATGAATTTTTTATTTTCTTTTTAACTACGATGTACTATACAAAAAATTCTGGAAAAAATTAAGAACTATGTTTTCAACAACATCTCACATTACTGAGTCCTTGTAAAACCTCCATCCTTCTAAATCCTTCAAAACTTTCATACGAAATTTGCACTTTTTCGAATCTTTGGAGATTTCCAATTTTTTCATATCTGTTCGTAAAATCCGTAAAATTAGAAAAAAATACACGTTAATAATCACGATGAGACACAACTAACATAATAATGTGAACGTGGTACTGTGAAAACTTCAATATAAAATCGGCAATTTTATGCTTCCGAATTTTGTTTAAAATTGATGTTGCAAGTAAAAATTCTAAAATAATTCACTGTCATGTGTGCCATTAGCTAGAATGTCCATGCATTTTTTCGAAATTTTTTGTTGAACAGAACAAAAGAAATAGAGCATACCTCATTAAATCGTGCTCACCCTATAACTACCCTTCTGGTAGGGGTACCGACTTGAAACTTGTCACAGAGTATTGTTTGGGCGCCCTACCGAATAGTTTAGTTTGGGAACACTTTCCTGCATCTTATCATAATTATTTAATGTGCAACTATTAATAACTATTCGTGGATTTAGATGAAATTTTATTGTTTATTGTCTACGGTTCTATTTACCATCTCGATGGAGAATATTAAATATAATTTAATTAAATCATTACGTGTTTAAAGTACATAATAAATAGACTGCGGATGTTTATGCATTTATATAAGAAAATCGACAGGAAATATAAAACAGTGAAAGATTAGAAAAGTTTAAAAATATTGTAATGTTTTCAAAGCAACAAAATCATTCAGGAATGAAATCAATTTCACTCCTGCTTCCCACAATTAATGCGTAATATAATTTAATTTAATTATTAAATATACTGTATGCAATTTTCTTATCTACATAACTAGTTGTAAATTCGTTTACTCATTATCGATGACATCACGACATCCTCCAAGAGCTACTCGAACGCGCTCAAACTCGGAATCCGTACCTGTCTACATAACCGTTCACGAGTATACTCGGTACCCCTGCTTTTCCACTTGCAGGGGTGTCCTCCTCAGACTTCTCCGTAATGATGCACTTCTCGAGCAAACTCAGGAAATAAGTAGAACCGATCGGTACCAAAGAACGCGTCCAAGAGAAATACAGGAAAACCACCACTGCGATATCGTTTGAATACACTAGACACGGAAAAAATCACTGCTCATCGCGTACGGGGAAGCAAAAAAATAATTCCTCTGTTCACGGAAGTGGTCTTTGGATTGTGTGTAACCACGAGGAAGAAGATCGTTTCCGTGGGAAGCTTGTTGTGGTGAAGTTAGCGGGTGATCGAGGAAGAGCCTGCCCGAAATGGAGGCACAGACGGCGAATCGGAAATTTGCGAAACCGCGAACAGAGACGAACTTGCACGCACGATTACGCCGCGCGAGGACCGATGGGATACTAAAATCATCTCGGGACTCATGCTAGAACTGCGAAACTGCGACGCGTGGGCGCGGGCGCGGGCGCGGGTACGCCGCGATGCAAACTTTTGCTGGCCGTATTATTAGCCCTCGTGGAGATTGTGGCCTCTCTCGCTGTCGCGTGTTTTCGCATTCCGAGCCCAAGAATTCGTGGAAAGGAGACATGTAACGTAAAGAGCTCCAGCTTCTGATAAACCGAATTTTAGTTTGTGTCCAGAATCCGTCTCGGAAAATTGCCTCCCTGTTGGAGTACACCTCCGCGACAATATGGCCGGCTGACAATCGTAGTCGATGTCCAAATAGGGAAGCCCGGGATAAGTTGTTCCGATCATTATTTATAATAAGAAAAATATATAGAAAGAACTTTTTAAAAACCACGCTTATATTAAAATGCACTAAAAAGAAGAAAATAATTTTTTTAGACATTAGTGACTGTAAATAAAAGCGTGGAGCGCTAAACTATATTGACTTAATCTTCGTGGGCACTCGACGCTTTTATTTACAGTCACTAGTGTCTAAAAAAATTATTTTCTCCTTGTTAGTGCATTTTAACATAAGCGTGATTTTTAAAGAATTGAATACAATTAAGTATTTTCATACCAAAGATAATATCTCGGTTATTATATTGTTTTGACGGTCCGTTAAACATAGCATATTTTTGTTAATTATATTTGTGTTGTATTTCATCTGAAAAAAATATTTCGTTAAAATTTGAATTGTTAGTAATTTTTATTCTTTAGTAACACAATTTGCCCCAATGTAAGAACAACTTGCTCCACAACGGGAGAAACAGTTCCGCTTTGCCCAACGACAAATAAATGGAAAAATATAAAAAAAACCTATCACAATATTTTAATTTTGAGGTTGTAATTTTAAAACATAATGAATTTAAATGATGTAGAAATTCATTTTTTACTGAAAGAGGGCAGCATATTCCTTTGTCACTGAACCAAATGTATAGAAAGAACCATTAGGGATCATAGTGGTGTCAGCATTAGACTCTTTTGTTTCCAACCCTTTTTAAAAAAAGAGAGATTTGATATATCTATTGAAGTATACCTATTCATCCCTCCCCTGTTTTAACTCGATTAAAACCGCCGAGATGTATGAGATCATAGCCCTCTTTCAAAAACCCTCAGTGACGAGTTTCAAATCGGTACCTCTACCACAAGGATAGTTATAAATACTGTGAACGCAGTTTAATGAATGTTCTGCTCAACAAAAAAGTTATTAAAATTTTCATGAACATTCTACCTGCTATCATATACGCCTGTGAGTTTTTCCCAAATTTTTTACTGTAAAATCGATTTTTATAAAATTACAGGAACTTAAAATTGCTGGTTTTATACTGAAGTCTTCAGATGTCCACGTTTATATTATTATGATGGTTATGCCTTTAAAATCACCATTAAGAAACTGAAACAATTTAATTATGCGGTGTCCCTATTATTACGAATTCGCGAATATTAAAAATACAATGTGGACCATTAATCCATTTAAACCTGAAACGAATTTTGTCAGAAGTTTATGGATTCAATATAAAACAACTTATTTTTTCTTGCAATAGCATATCCATATACTTTAAAAAACACTTTTCAATTTCGTTACATAAAAAATCAAATGAAAATTAAAGAAAAGTTATGTTGGTAAATCTGTCGATGATCGAACAAAAAAGTATCTCATAACAGTCCGCCAAAAATGTGTTGACATTCTGCTTTTTAAATGTTTAAAAAACTGGAGATTTTAATCAGAGGTTCACTGTTTGCAGGGACTAGAAGTCCGTAACATCAAAGCCCAACAATGTTACAGACCCAGCACAGGAATTCCATCGACCAGATAAGAATGGGCTGCAGATAACAGGGGAAATTTTATTACGGTACAATAAAGTAATAAACGTCTACTGTTCCAGACCGTAACTTCCGGTGTGAGCTCAAGAAAATCTCCTAAAAAGATAGGGTAGCTTTTAGGTAAATTGTCGAGGCGGCTCTTGACAGACACGGATAGAAATAGAGGTAATAGAGATGATGTCATTTGACACGATGCGGCTGTAGGTCGCGCGAAACATCTCGACACCGGTGAACGTACATCAAAGATCGCATCTGCAATTGTCATTGATGTACAGCGAAAACCTTTACGAGGAGAATACAATTCGCATAACCCCGCTAAAGTATGCCACGAACCGGTACTCGATGCTTGTGCATCGGGGAGTCTGAGTTTACGGGTTGCCACCCGTGTTGGTAAATAGCGTGGTCAATTGCGAATGCAGCTCCCGAATATACAATGGCCGACGAAAGTATTCGAATGCCCTTTTTAACTTACAATTAGAATAACTATTTTCAAATTGGACCAAACGACTTGCACAGGGACCAAAAATAACAGTTATTCCAAAATTTTCTATACGACATAATTCGGAGCTTATTTGCTTGGTTAATCCACAATTCAGTAGAGCCTCGACTATCCGAACTGACGATATTGGAATTCTTTATTGTGTGAATACATTCCATGTGGAAACTGCTCAATCTTGAACGATCAATCTACAACACGATTTATGCAAATAATGCAAAAATGATTTTGAAAATTGATTTTAAAAAGGAACTTCAAAATTCATTTTGAAGAAGTATCACGAAAATAGGCAAAAATAGAAAGATTTAAAACGTGTGAATTTAATCGACAACTTTGCCACTGGGAAAATGCTGATTTGAGAAGTTTTTACATCGGTATTATTATTATTATTATTATTATTAGATTGTGGATTTTTATGTAGATTAAAAATAGTCCATATCAATTTCGTGACAATTTGAATGAGTTGAAACATTCTTATCAGCACAGACATTTTATCCTACAGCTGTAATAGTTATTGAAAGTTCCTACGTGGCGCGTACCGTGAAAAAGTAATCGAGTAAATTACTAAATGAATTCTAAATGTATCATGGCTTTAACTCATTCGCTGTTTACTAAAATAGGAAAATCTGGCAAGAACAGTAGACGACCGTGTGGCCTAATGGATAAGGCGTCGGACTTCGGATCCGAAGATTGCAGGTTCGAATCCTGTCACGGTCGAACATATTTTTCTGGTGGAAATTACATCTTTTACATGATTTAATTACGGTAATGATATTACATATTGCTTTATTATTGATACTACATTAATGACTTTTAAAAAATGTTCATATCACACATTAAATACTTTGATCCTCTCCTGTGCCAGATGGGCAATATTTGGCGAAATAAATATTTAAAATACTATTTCATATTTTAGATTCAGATAATCTCACAGAAATGAAATAATTTTATTCTAACAATCTAAACCACACAAAATCGAGGAATCTTAAAAGACATTAGAAAACAGTTTATAAAATGTGGTAAAATGTATTTCTGATAAAGTTTAGGAAATAATTTATACTCATAAATGTAACCGATACAAACAATTGTTATGAGGAAAAATATTAGAAATAAAAAAAGTATATCTTTCTTGTATGATGCCGCACAAATCATTTCCACCTTCATCCTCTTCTTCAGGAATTAAATTGTTATTTAAAGTGTCACAAATACTTCAGTGGATATTGATGTTTATCGAATGTTATTGCTTTCTAAATGTCCATCATCTTCAAAACCTGTACAAGCATTTAAAAATCAACATTTCATTAATACCATTATGAATTATTGTTTTTTTTATTCTTATTAAAGCAATTCTGATAATGATACAAAAAAACGTTCTAAACAAAAGTTATTCAACATTTAGCGTTCTGCAAAGTTCAGTACAACAAACTTTTCCAAAAATGTTCATTCTATAAAAAATCAAAGTCACCTTTAATTCTTAAAAATCAATAGATATTTTTGACTTCGCAATATTTTGCAGTTGATGTCAAAACGAGTCCAACGACCTACATCGTTACAACCTTAAACTTTCAGATAGTGCTAAAATCTTAATGAACTGCTACATCGACCGTACGGACGACTGTGGGTCGCTCTATAATCGAAACATTCGAAACCGCGTCGCTGGAGACCGCGTTCGGGAGCACTGTGCATCTAGCATCGAGATCGCTACCATTTGTCTTCGGCGTGAATCGAACGGACGATCGCTTTCACCGAGCCCGTGATTCCCGGTGACGCAACGATGAGCAATGAACGGGAAAAGCGACGTTTAACGCGGAGAAAATTGCGTCTCGCTCGAAGAAGAAAGAATATCCAGCGAACCACTGGAAGCCGGCCAACTAGAGCGGAAACGGTGAACGCAAAAGACCGGCTGGCCTACCGACCGACCGACCTGCAGACAAACGCGAGCAAACGATCGCGGCAACCTTCCAAAGCTTTTGGATACTCTGGCGAAACGGGGAAACGCGCCGGTACTACGGGGAAAAATGCATCGGCAGATGCACGAGACAACAAAGACCTGCAGAGCAGAGCAGACCAGAGAGCAAGGCAGAGTAGAAAAGAGAGGAGAGCAAGGCTGAGCAGAGAAGAGAGCAGAGAGCAGAGCAGAGCAGAGCAGAGCAGAGCAGAGAAGACAGCAGAGCAGAACAGAGCAGAACGGAACAGAGAAGAGAGCAGAGCAGAGTAGAGTAGAGCGGAATCGCGTCGATCGGCTCTCCATCTTTGCTCGCCGTACCTTCTTCCGAGCAGAACACGTGCTCATCGCTCCTTCCAAGTTCTGTCCTGTGGAAACCAGCTGAACTCCGAACCGGTTCTGCGTTTCACAGCGCGATTCTCTTCTTTGGACCTACTCGAAACGAGACGACAGATGTCCCGGCCTGTTTCTACCTGCTCGGAAGAATCGAGAGTCTCGAACAGCGATCAGGTATACCGAGATCGGAGTATCCAGCTTCTGGAGTTCGCAGCTGACGATGCACTGCGTTTCACCGAAAAACTTGCAAAAATTCGTCATTTTATGCGGTTCTCTGGAAAAACCAACTCCCACCAGTCGGAGATACTTCTCTCTCCACATTTCAATGCAAGATTAAACACTTATATTTTAACAATTTTGTTAGCTTTTTTTACAGTCAACGAAATTTCTATGTTCATGGGTTCCGGATTGATATCGATCAAAAGTACCGTCTGGGATAGTTAGGTGTGTTTTTATTTCACTAATTACTATTACTTTCTTCATTAATAACACTGCGTTGCGAATACCAGTGGAATTTCCACAGTTCCAGACGATATACTCAGTTTTTTCTAACGTGCAAATATTTTATCCTTACAAGGGAAGGACCCCAAGTGTCCGACTTCGATTTTGATAATCTTTTGCGAGACGATGGTATATGGATCCCTAATGATGTCTGCAAAATATTAGATACAGTTACTCAATAGTTTTAAAGATATAATCTATTAAACTTTCATAGCTTGTTGATGTACCATGATTTGCAGCTTAAGTTTTCGAAGTTCAATTGTTTATATCTTTAAAACTACTGAGTAACTACACCTAATATTTCGCAGACATCATTAGGGATCCATATCGTCTCACAAAAAATTATCAAAATCGAAGTTGGACACTTGAGGTTCTGCCCTTGTTAGTTTTATAAAATAATGCATACTTTCTAGTTATTTCAATGTCCTTCAAGATGCTACGAGATAAATAATTAAGCAGGTAGGTTAAGATAATGAGTCATGAAGGTGCCGGATGTTGTAATAGAGATATTGTCTAACAAATAAGCAGGCCCCGATGCAGTCAATTATTTCTTTTAGATTATGTGATTTGTATGGTAAAAATCAATAGTAAAACTCAGATTTCTTATACAAGTTTAGAAAACAAATTTTTCAGAAATATTTCATTCACAGTTTAAAAGTAATAGACTGACGAGGTTTATGCAATTTTGAATTTTTGTAGGCAAATTTTAAGAAAGTGGGAACAAATAAAGACTTATTTTCAGTGGTAGTAGCCTTCATAAATCTGAAATAAACGACAATGGTAGTAAATTCTGTGGAGTTTTATATTCCAGCATTTGTTGAAAATCTTCAGAAGCCATAAGTGTATAAAGATCCGCAGTCTAGTAATAACATATTACCGTCACAGTTGCTCTTTAATCAGTTTTGTTATCAGTAAGATGCACTGTAGCTAAAAATGATGAAAAATAATTTTATCGATATTTTGAACTACGAATTTCCTGTATCGGGCAAGCATTTTAAATTATTCTGTATTGAAGTCATTGCTTGGGTTTGCCAATGTACGCCCACTTGAAGATAAGACACAAGTAATCAATATCATTTACAAAATTCGTAGCGAATTTTCAGAAAAAGAAGATTACATTTTATCGTAATTATCTGCTATAGTAGAATTGCGGTAGTTCCGTGAATTCTAGTAACCCAGCGAACACTAGGGTTCGATTAACTATTATCTAGTCGTGTGCCTGTTTCGTGTTGTGGTTCGCGTCTCTAAGCAACACCGCATTGCTGTACAATTCACAAGGAACGATGATCGACTGAACACCGACGCGATGGTCAAACTAGTTGGACATAAAAGTGAATTGTTACTTTCAGTACCACTCGTATCAAAATAAAATGTTGTTGCATTTGTTGCAACAACCAGAAGCCTTCAGAATTTCAGGAGAAATTCCTTCCTTCTTTTAATCATTTCTCAACGAGTTAATAATAATATTTTAAATTTCACCTGCTCGTTTTTATTACGAATACATGAAATCTGTAACTGGTCGGCTTGACAAGTTAAATTTACGTTGATTCTGTGAGAATTTTTGGAATTTTCGGTACGTGTCAACACAAAAATATTCGTAGAATTTTAACCCACACATACTGATATTTTTTAATCTAATTGTATTTGTAAGAAAAATGTGACAAAGTCCTGTTACGTCTCCTACATAAACAAAGAAATTATGCATCGCTATTGTCAATTATTTTTTCACGGATCGGAGTAAATTAAATTTTTATTCGTTCTAGGGAATGTTATTTGCTGTTTTCAAGTTAAATAAATGTTTCCACATTTATAACAAGCATTCGGATTATAGAGGGTTAAGAAAATTAGCGTCGGATGTCGATGCATTATCAGATACAGATCTCCAACCGGCTGATATCACCAGTACTACACGTGTTACAATACTGTGAGAATAGGAGATTCGAACTAGCTACCGTGAGAGATTCAAAACCCGTACAAAAGCTGGCCCTCGTAGTGGTTCTCTCTTTTTAAAAATAATTGCTTTCGAGGGTCCCCTTTTCACAGTGCAGCGGCATAAAGGGCGCAGCTGTTGCTCTATGTCAGCTAACACGAAAGGTAACCACCTTGCCGATAAACAGGCGCATTAAAATAGGACACCGTGTATGTGTTTACACGACACTGCGTTTTTTAATTATACCTCGACGAGCCACTTAATGGATTGTACCATAAATTCGTACGGTTGTCTTCTTCAGTATCTTCTTATCATTTATTAACGAAGTAAAGAGTTCCAATCAATCAACTATTAATTGTATTAAATCTATAATAGTTATCAAAATAAGAATTGTCTGCATGAAGTTAATAAAGTTTTATGGTATTTTGTTAACTAATAATTATTTAAATTGTAAGAGAATTGTCGATGTCTAATCATTTCAACAAGCCGACAATAATACATGAATATTTTTAAATTGATTTAATCCCTTCACTGTTCCAAATTTCATCTACTCATTTCTTTTAAATAAAATCCGCAGTGTGATCATGATTCTTATTTAATCACGATTTTCTGTATTTGCAATGAGTCATGGATAAATCGTTAAAATTAGAACATTTATATTTGCAATAAATGTGAAAAATTTACTTTGTACAAATACCACGTACAAATACCTACCGCCAGTTATCTAATCTGCAAATCGGAGAGGACGAGTTAACTTGACAAATGCATTTACCGATATCTTTGACCCTATGTCAATAATTGAACAACGGAGTTCGAATACACGTTTATAATTTTAAGGTATCTACCAACAAATCGTAAATCCATTTCTAAATACATACACATTTCAGAAATGTATCGGAAAACCGCGGTCATAAAGATTGAATTTGTTCTCTTTTATTTGCGTAGATACACTGTTTAACAACTGCACTATACATATATGTATTTGCCCGTAACTGTGGATTTTATGCATCCATAAGAAAAATTAATAGATCAAATACAAAAATGTATTTTAAAGAATTTAAAAGGACATTGTCTATTATTTTGGACTTATTAAAATGTTTAAAAGAGGAAAATATAATTTCACGTAACAATTTTTATTTTGCACAAAGATCCGAAATCTACCTGCAACATAGTACATACTCGTGTCTATCAAGATTATTCAAGATGTAATTCACTGCAGATCATTACTTTTTAATTACCATGAGTTTTTATGGTAGAAAAGGTATTCGGTTCATGCGTTAAATATTTATTCGAAATTCCATATTTGTATTCTCGGTGTAAATTGTAATTACTTTTAAATTATGTGATTTACTGTCCGATTATACTCTGGAAATTATGGTCGGCGATGTAGTATGGAGTAAATTATTTATCTTGGATTTGAGCGTACATTAAAAAACGATCGGTATCTGGATTTCAACCCTCCGTTACTCGCCCTCCATTTATATGACACCGACGTACATAAATTTCATATTAGATAAAACTATCTCAATGCAATTAATTTTTATTTACACTCGTATAAGATAAATTCAACATTTTCAAGCTGTGAGCACCCTGAGCGATTAAAAAGTTCGAAATCAAAACTGAAACATAAAGGAAAAATTTTGTACGATATTCGATAATGTATTTTATAGTTTCAAAACGTATTTATAAACTTCAAGTGTAAAATAATGATCATATAAGAGCACGAACATCTCTACCATAATTTAAAGCTTTGTTTGTAAAGGTTGATTTATAAAAAAATTGAAGTCGGGTAACGTTTTGGCGCGAACGAGAATTATCTGTGTTCCGATTTTTACGTAACAGCCATAAAACGGTCAATTAACACTATAGAGGTTTACGGGACCCGTCAAAATGACGGGTTCTAATATTCTCAATTTCCTATTAAGATTGTAAAGATGCTTCCCTGAGGAAGTACTTGCCAAATTTATTTCTTTGTGTATATATTATTGGAAAAATGGCCAAAAATTTGGATAGACACATTCTTCTTATGTTTATAAAATAATGTGGAACAGTTATTTCTAGAGCTCCGTAAACCTCGCGTTAACAAATAGGATGGAATGTAATACGAGTGCTAACAAACATGATCCACCTAGTATCGTAGATGGTAAACAAATGCTTCACAGGGAATTTCAGCTATAACAAAGAGTGACCGCAACGATTTCAATCATCACCGATACACGACTGACATATCGATACCTCTCAACGATTTCCTTTCCCGAGAACAATACACGAGAGCATACTTACGATGCCCGCTCGATGACACATTATCGTATTCACATGGCTGCGTGTCGTGTGCTACTACGCGCACATCTCGCAAGATCGACAGTCCCTCGTCAGTATGTACACGGTTACGAAAAGAAAAGTCTCTCGGATAGAAATCGAGGAAAATCTTACCTGATGTATTGGATATAACCGTGTCTAGCGTCTTCGCGGAGGAACCCCGGGTTCCGCCTCTCGACGCTCTCGAAGACCATGAAGTCAACACATGCAAGCGGTCAGCGAGAGTAAACCTCTTTCACGAGTCACTACGGAACACGAGATTCGTTCGAAAATCGGTCGACGAATCTAGCCACTAAACACTGGCTGCACTCACAGATTCGCTGCTCACGGACGCCTTTCTCACCAACAACATTTTACACAAATTTCGGAGAATGAGGAGAGCGTGACTCTCGCGGGGACTCGTCCGAAAATTTCGTGCACACCTCCAACACGGTCGGTAAAGAAGGGATCGTAAGCTCACTGGGACGATCGAATCACGGCGGGACACACAATTCGAATTTTCGGTGGCTGAAGAGAGCGAGAGAGACAGAGAGCACACGATTCGGGAACGAGGTAGAAGAACGTGGCCAGCGACTGGAGGGAACGGAACGGGACCGCGGACCACGAAATACGAACGAACACTCGCGTTCCGAGGTACACGAGGCGACTGAAGTGCGGAGCGAGTCGAGCAACGGTGGGAGTTCGCTTACCCCCTCTCCCCTCTCGATCCGCTCCGCGGCGATAACCCCTCCCCGCCGCGCGTCCCTTCACACCCGTCAAAACCGCCGCGACGACCATAACCTAACCTATCGGACTGGACCAGACTGGATCGGACCGAAACGCGCGACTCGGTCGATCGAGGAAAGCGTGGAAAACGGTGGGAAGGACGCGTTCCATGGCACCATAACACATTTCCGCCCTGTGTTTACGGTTCCGTATGCATACGATTCCACCGCGCGTGCGCCACGCCGCTCTACGCTCTCGTCCTGCGTTATTTGCTCCGAGGGATAACGCAAAACTTGTCGGAATGTCGAACGGGAACCACTGCCGCACTACGGCCCGGAATCGGCAGAATCCACCATCTACATTACTCGAATGCCTCGGGTTTTCTTTCGAACCAACCCGATTCTCCATTCAGAGGGACTGGAGATTAATCTAAACGAAGACGTCAGAAACTACTTCAAACTACTCTCTTTTTTAATCCATTCATTTATATGATTCGTCATAATTTTATATTAGTCACTCGTGCCAATGTTAATCATTAGACTATAAAATTGACTGAATCGATTGCAAGAAATAGAAACTAAATTGAATGTCATTTCTTCCCTTAATTATTTTAATAGAGGAAAAATCATATATTGACACGTGCAATTTTGAAAATTTTTTAACAATTTTGAATTTTGTCTAGTCAATTTTGCTATAAATGCATAAATACCCGCAGTCTATTAATCATATTGTATTATATAAATTACAGTTTAAGTAGGTCATACTTGATTGCAAATAAACTATAAATGACTATATTTACCATGGAAATTGATATGCTGTGGAATCACACAATATTTTAAAATATTTCACTTATAATAACTGGACTGCGGATTTTTATGCATTTATAAGGAAATTAGCTGGATGAAATATAAACCAGTGAAAGATGAGGAAAATTTAAGAATATTGTAGTGTTCTTTTCAATACAACGATGAAATCAATTTTTATTTTATTCCTGCTTCCCACAATCGATGCAGAACATTTTTATTTTGCATAAAGATGTGCAGTCTGATAATAACCGTAATATTTTCCCGCTTAACTTGTCTAAAATGGACGGCTCTCCTTTGCACTCCGAATTATTTTTAAATTTTCTTTCCAACAACTCCCTGATCTATTTTAAATGTTTCCATTTGAAATTTACTTCAAAAGTCTGGTCCTTGTCTGTGCTACGTATTTTAAACAATATTGTTTACTAATTATATTTATTTAATATTTTACTCGCACAAATTTTGTTGTAATTTATATTTGTGGAACGTATACATTTGTTTTTAACTGAAAACTAAGGCAATTAAATAGATAAAGGAAGAACCAAAAACACATAAAAACCCGTTTTATTTACATTTCTCTTTCTCTGATGTCGAGTCACATTCTACAAAGGAGAGCAAAGGGTTAAACCGCAGTACATTTTCCTGACATTTAACTCGAGCAAGAGCAACTTTGTGTACCCTTTATAAAAAACATTGTTCCCCCAAATTGGAAACTTGCAAGTATTGAAGTGTTACAGATATATAATTATATGTATTCAAATGAAAAATATTCGATACAGATATTATATTATGTCGCTAACGTGATCGGAGTTAGTATCATCGGATTCGTAGACAGTTGATATGATTCCCCAAGGATTTTAGTATCCATTGCACGCCAATCTGTATAATCTGTAGTCCATACCATTGTAAGGAACACCTGACTGGAAGGTTGTGGTCTCATCGTCGCAAGCAATGACTCATTGAAAGATTGTAAAACTAAATTCTACTTTTTGCAACATTAAATGTTTCCACAGTTCACCAACAAATTCTCGGACTTTTAACCACTGGAATTTTCTCTTTGATTGAAGACGCACATTTACTTGCACAATGTTGCTATTACTATATGTACATATATGTATGTATAATGATCTACAATCTACAACGTTGACTTAAAATCAAGTCAGATGACTTGACACCAAAAGGAATTTCTTTGACAGTTTCCCCACTTTCTCAACCTAAAGTCCTTCCTATACACCCCCGTCCAATTAACAAACGCAACTTTTCCCCGCCTAAATCCATCCTTAACCATTCACGAAAAATCGAGGTGACAATGGCAGTACTATTTTGACCGTGGCCGGAGTAACTTCTTCCCGTTCGCTGTCATGATTTCGGAAAGTGTGCTGTGTAGTGTCCAGTGATTGTGTAGAAATGTGGTGTTTTGAGCTTCATCGTTAATAAGATGTATTTGCGGAAATGGCAGCGTCCACTTGATACGACGGAGGAACAGAAGATTCTGAGAAATTTGTAAGTACCTATACTTGACATTAGTATTTCATAATGTAGGATTAATATTCTTCTTTGTAACAATGGATGTAAGGTATTCTTTCACACATTTTGCAACTTCAAATTTATGATTCGAATGGGCAGGGAGACGATCACTTGATACGGGCCTAGCGACGAATGTCCCTTTAAATTTCGTTTGGCTTGAGGCACGATAAAGGACGGAGAACGTTTAGACAACAATAATAAAAGGAACAGCAAAATATAATGTTCAATTATTCGACCAGTTTATTAAAATTCCCTTAATCTATTGCTTTAATCTACTCAGCAGCAAAAGCTAGTCTGGCCTTATAATTCTTTTACGTAGAAAAATTTTTAATGAGTTAATGAAGCATAAACATTAGTTTGAGCGTGCATTCGTGCGGAAATTTTGCAGTAAATATCAGCTGCAATCTGAAAACTGGTTCGCTTCTGAAAGACTTGTCTCTCGTGGTCTCTCATTACGTATTTTGTTATTTCCGCTGCCATCAGCGTGTACAGTGTCGGTCAAATAAATCGGGACACGTAAGTTTTTCTTTTTACAACTTGTTGTCATGATGTTACGATAATTCTGCACTCAATGACTGTTTGCTATTAATCTGACCCTAGCTTTGTAAACACAATAGAGCGGTGAGACATATGTGAGTCAACTCTTATCTACTATATTTATCTTTATCTGAAATTGAGCATTATTTATTTAATTGCACGATCAGATAAAAGAGTTTGTACATTTTATTTCGTATAGTATACAGTTATGCAAAATTGTCTATATTTCAATATATTTTCAGAATAATTTTAATGGGTTTGGAATAACAGCATGGTTAATTACTGTGAATATTTTTAAATAAATGCGTAACATCCATGGTTTGGCTGTAACGGTTTTAAACAACGAAGTGTGTATATCTGAAGCATCGGAACAGTTTTTACTGGTATCAAAAAACGTCTGTTAGGCAATACAATGACTCTTACTAGCTGATCCGTGAAGAAGAACGGTAGATGATTCACCCAAGCTTGGTTAGTCGAAATCGACAATGTAAATTGAAGTGTACGTATGCCGTTGCCCAATATCTTTTGACTGAAACGATTGAAGCGCAGTTTAAGGAAAACCTAATCTCGATCAACGTGGGGGAATCCCGATCAAAATGTTACTTTAAACTCCATTGCGGAACTTCATGCATTTATGAAGAAATTGGTTGAGTGAAATATAAAACAGTAAAAGATTGAAAAATCTTTGATCTTATTGTAACAAAGTCGTTAAAAGGGATGAAATCAATTTTTATATTATTCCTGCTTCTCAAAGATCCGCAGAGTATTCATTATTATTAAACTCCAATTTTATAAAGTACAGAGGGGGAGTTTGTAAATATTTTTCGAAGTTGCGATCCTCCGCAACAAAAAAGCATCTGCGCCACTCGCATTTTTGTTTCACTTAAAATCTCGCGATTTGCATGAAAATTTTCAATATTATTTTCACCCTATGGTCCTTCTACCATTCATTGAATATAATATTAATAAAATTACAATTTTATACCTGCACTTTTAATTTTTCTAGACCTTTGGATGTTGTAACCTTTGTAAAACCAGACGCTGCGACATTCTAATATTACCACGCTTCCCTTTACTTTAAAATTAAATTATCCAAGTTTGCCCTATTCGCACAGCTCACCAAGAATGCTACTGCTGAGCTCCACTGGCAGTTTGTAAACAATGAACCGTGAACTACGGTGATAGTAGATCGTAACGTAGAGTATACGATGCTAAAGGTCAAAGTGCAAAAAAGGAATACAGCTATCAAGTAGGTACGTATATCGCGTTATACATTGATAAAATTGTTTCTCCATTTATGTACTCGCCACTGCGAACCCTTTATTTAATTATCATTACTAGACTGCGGATCTGTATGCAAAATGAAAAATGTTCGTACTGATTGCAGGACACAGGAGCCAGGTAAAAATTGTACTCCTCTTTCAATTGTCCTGTCAAGCTGAAACTAATACATTGATGTCCTTAAATATTGTTAGCATGTCCACTGCTTTAAATTGTACGTGGCCATTTTTGTCCTAAATGCATAAAATCCGCAGTCCAATCATTACGATATCATTTTATTGTGCTGTGTAACAAGCATTACAAAATACGATTTAAGATGCAGTCAGATTTTAACAGTAATCAATTTTTTATCCGTTTCCATCACTATTGTTATTTGTAGAATGGGCCAAAATCCGCTAAAGTGTTTCAGTATTTAACAACAACTTTATTTATTACTTTAAGTTTACAGTATCACAGCATCGACACTGATTTGAGGGAGGGTTTAATCACCCTCAAGCATTCGGAACATTATTGTAGCAATATCTATGCTTGTCAATTTAAATGTTACAAATATGTTGTTCTATTGCTTTGTTGTACTATTTAAATTTCTTTATGTGTTGTAAAGTTCTTTATGCGTTAATGTTTAAATTTGTTTATGAAGTTTATTACATTATATTTAGAAATATTCCATATGTACGTAAGTACACTTAAGATTGTAATGGTAAAACCTACACACGATAAATATGATAATAATATTTTGTATTTACAATTAGTAAAAAAGCAAAGCAATTCATCGTTTTGTTAATATTATTCTAAAATATCATCACTGTTCAAGCCAGATTTGTCTAATATACACACATGCTGCACTATTATTGCTATTTAATATACGTCCAAATAATTCGTTGAACAATCACATTTTTAATGGAATATTTCCTATCAGGGATACACATAGTAGGAATGAACACGAGCATACAAATTCTTCCTTCCGCAGGAAGTGGAAGGATTCTTTCGGATGACAGAGATCTGTTCCAGTCGCGATCATCAGGAAATCTTGACCTTTCGAAACAATCAACGAAAAAAATCTCTGTCCGCGATAGAAACATAAATCGCAAGTGTTTTGAGCGTCTCATTGCCGAGCCCATTGACAAGTGGGCGATAAACAGAGAGTACAGTGGAGAATCTAGCAGCAGCTGCGGCTTCACCAGTCGAAGGTGAATGACCCCGAAAGAGAGCTACAAACTAAAAAATCAATGAATACGCAGTCACGAACGTATGTAGTTATCGACAGTCGCCGAGAAATCCAAAACATTCGAACAGGACACGCGCTCGAACATTTATGGTTAAAGTTATGCATCGACGATTATTGACACTAAACCTACCATGAGGGGTCAAGTGACCAATTTTAGATTTTTTATATCTATTCGATTATATTCTCCGCGGCGGAGGATACAATCATTTTCACGTTATCAAATTTGAAGATTTGCGATAAGGAAGTTGTTTATCCAATAAAAAGGTATTTTAAAAAAACTTTTTAAAAACCGCGCTTATATTAAAATGCACTAAAAATAATTTTTTCCCTGGTTCTCCATAAAATACCGTATCCAGTTAAATGATTAATAATATTTTTCCCCAAAATTTTAAGCAATTAGTTCAAAATTTCATCTGTTATAAAATTAGTGTCGGAATAGATAGGAAAATTTAATATAATTTTAAATAAAATCATGACATTAGTGACTATAAATAAAAGCGTGGGGCGCCCACGAAGATTACGTCAATATAGTTTAGCGATCCACGCTTTTATTTTTATAGTCACTAATGTCATGGTTTTGTTTAAATTTATATTAAATTTTTCTATCTATTCCGACACTAATTTTATAACAGAAGAAATGTTGAACTAATTGTTTAAAATTTTGGGGAAAAATATTATTAATCATTTAACTGGATTCGGTATTTTATGGAGAACCAGGAAAAAAATTATTTTTAGAGCATTTTAATATAAGCGCGGTTTTTAAAAAGTTTTTTTTATATATTTTATTTTCTACTTTTATTGTCATCGGAAGCAAGTTTGTACATAAAATTTCAGCAAGATTGGACTATGGGAAGAGGTTTAAAATTCGATTACAAGACTTGACGCATACAACAACAACACGGCAAGTTAATATAAGCGTGGTAATGATTTTGTTCAAATTTTCCAAAAAAGGGAAATACTCATTGACATGCTTAGATTACAAGCGAGTTGTTTTATCGTGTTATGACAATTTCACCGAGATATTTCTTTATTAATAATGATTTGTCTGGAATATTTTTTATCGTGTTCATTAAAAATGCGTTTGTTCCATGTGTAACAAGCTGATAGCTATAGTCTGAGAAACTGCGATCTCGAGCTACAATCGCAGAAATAATGTGTACGTTTGCAATTGCGCGCACAATCGCATAGGCGATCTATGAAGTGTCAAGCAAAAAAGGAAGAAGAAATGCACAGAAAGTGCTACGGCTATTGTAGAACCTCGATTACGTAAATGCTCGAGCACAATGAGATACACAAGATGTAACTCTCTTGAACACGATAGCGTCTCGTTTCGTTTCGTCTCGTCTCGTCTCTTTCACGTAGGTTCACACGAGACCGCTTTTAGCGATCTCGGCGTTGCTCGATGCGTTTTCTGCACGCACAGCCCATGCCTTGTTCCTGGCAACGATACCATTTACGGAAGGAGCAATTAATGTTGAAGAATCACGAGTGCCTAACTCTCGGATATCCTATCGGGTAACGTCTTTCTTTATCAATGAAATATATTCAGCATCAATTTTAATAGGATAGGGCAGTGCTCGGCAAACTCGTTACCCTAAAGAGCCAAATATCAGCAGTACAACGATTGAGATTTCTTTTGAGAGCCAAATTTCCTCATTTTCTTCTATCTCGATCACCAAAGGACCGTTATTCACATGATTGTTCATTCTTTATATTGATCTGAATTGCATAAGGGAAAGTTTTATTATTATTCAAATATCTACTTCGATACAATAAAAATATAAAAACAAACTACTATTGTGTCTTTTTAATAAACAAAGGGATATTATGTACACTAAAGTAAAGGAGGTGCTCATTACTGCGGCACGAAGATCACTAGGAATGTCCCTAATACTGTGGTGTGAATTGCAACTATGTACGATGAGAGACGAGGTTCTCTTCAGCCTAACGTTTTAGGTTAGGTACCTATTCGAAACAGGTACGTAAGTAGGTAGGATACGATTCTAGATAAAGAGTATTATAAAGGGTGTCTCAAAATAACCTGACATTTTAATTTATTAGTAAAACGTATTATTTATTTGAAAAGTACGAATGTTTTTATTTTAATACAAGGTACAAACATGGAGGTTATGTGTGGAACACAATATCCGATAAATGGCCGCCTCGCCCCTGTTTGCAAACGTTCACTCTTTTCACGAAATTTTCAATAACATTTTAGCATAATTGCGGACTAATTTCATTAATGGTGCGTCGAATTGCTTCCTTGAGCTCCGGAATGGTCTGTGGATCATTGGCATACACTTTTCCTTTCAGAAAACCCCGAAGAAAGAAGTCCAAAGGCGTCAGATCGCACGATCTCGGTGGCCAATTCACATCGCCGCAGCGCGCAACATACTCACCATTTTTGTAGAGAATTTTCATAATTTCTATGCGTTGCTCGATCGTGAAATTCTCCATGACTAAACCTCAATACTTCCTGATGCCAGTTGTCAAAGATGAGTATTCTATGTTCGCCACAAAAAAATGGCGCGCAATTTAAAATGTCAGGTCATTTTGAGACGCCCTTTAGATAAAATAAGAAGATACGGCAAAAATAAAATATCGAAAAGTAATGAAATAAACAGTAACAAGTGTAAAAGACGAAGTAAAGTGAAGTGCACGAAAAGATCTACTTATGGTCAACATATTTAATCATGTAAAATGTAAACAGTGTTGTGAATAATGGTACAGCAATTTTTACTGGTGACTCTGGGTCACCCCACGACTGCTAAGGATTAGAACGTACAAGGAACCAGTATAAAAATGATTTATAAAAAAAGATTCAGGTGTAATATATGTAATGTGAGAAGAGACTCGGGTACACCGTAATGGCGACTCTTACTTTTAGCAATTGTGAAGAAGCGCCGGTTCTCGAAATCGCATTGATTCAAAGCCAAAGAATGCAGCAGTTGGATTCCGTCTCGAATCTATGCTGTTTGCTCGTACAAAATGGCATCGATATTATCCGAGCGGCATCGTTAACGAAGGAAAAGACATGCAACGTCCGGCCATTATTCTTGACGGAGTCACGGCTCTTTGTTAGTGAAATTTACGTACGACCGAGAATTCCGTTCAAGGTAGACTACCTTGGCAGGCTTCGGTGTCCAGACGGGTCGTCAGAATTCTTCTCATTGTCAGCCTATGTTTCTCCTTTTCACCTGATACTCGCAGGTACGATGAACGTTAAAAGTGAAAACCGATGAATACTTCAACGCAACCATCCTACAGGTAACCGACAAAGAATCAACGAGCGAACCAACCATTTTTTGCTACCCGAGATTTCTCCTATCCTGCTGGAATCGACGGACGGAGTCATGATTTACCGAATTATTTGCCAGCTCGTTCTACAAGGGCGTTCTGATTGGACGATCTCGCGGTTTTATGCTGTTATTTTTGCTACCGAGTTGCCGGTGTAATTACCGAACTGAACACTGACAGATAAATAGGTTATTTCTCAGTCACCAGGCTGTAAAAACGAATCTTATTTTACAATGATTGCCCTATTATATTACGGTCTTATGTTAGTCATTCATGTGCATCAATCATTCATCCAATCTTAGTCACACTTTGTTGTACGTTTTAATACTATTCTTATTTACATTCATTATTTCCCTCCTTTCTTTTCGCTTTCTGCCTAGTTGCTTCAACTGATCTACGCCTTTAACTATCCCTCAAAATGAATACTACTACATCCCTAAGAGATAATTAGAGAATTAATTCGTCGTGGTTCTTTATTTGTGTAAAAAGACTTGTGAAAGTACTTTCTTTCGCAAAGAAAACTGTCATTTTTAAATTATATGGAACAACCGAAAAACAAAAACAATATCGACTTACCCTTTTTTTAAATTGCCAATTTCTCGTAACGATTTCTCAGTTTATTCTCACCTTAAGGTATTGCCTATTTATAATCGATTGAAAGCCAATGAATTTTTAATCGAGTTTCCTGAAGTTCTTAAGTAGATATTGATATAACCACCTAAGAACAAATTATAAAAAGTAAGGTAGACTGTTCTGATAACATTGAGAAGCAAGGTGGAGTGTTTCTAAACTCCTGCGAAGCGAGAACAAATAAATTAGACTGTTCTAAACTCCTGCAAGACAAGACAAATATGTTGGACTGTTCCTAAAGCCCCTGCGAAGCAAGAACAAATAAATTAGACTGGCCCTAAACTTTCACACAAACCAAGGGAAAATAAATTAGACTATTCCTGGTATCCTAAGAAGTAGGGAGAAGTAAATCAGACTAGAATCCTACAAAGCAGGGACAAATAATCGAGATTGTTCCTAGCGTTCAGCAAAGCAGGAATAAATTGAACTGTTTCTACAGTCCTATAAAGCAAGCACATATAAATCAGTTTCTAGAGCACTACGAAACGCGAACAAATAAATTGGACTACTTTCAGCATTCGAACATTTAACATTCTGATCAAAATATTTCCTAAAATGTCAGATGATTGCATAAGTTCGTGCCCGATTCGAAAATAAAAATCAGTGATTAAATTTTAAAGATTGGTTAAAGATTTGGTGAAAGATTGGTTAAATTACAATTAAAAAATGGTTAAATTTTCTACAATTAGAAAAGAATGGTGACGATATGTATAATTGAGATTAATAAAGTCGTATTCTTGAAAATTTAAACATTGAATTTTATTTTCAAATCGGGCACGAACTCGTACAATCATCTAATAATAATTGTTAACATAAATAGCTCTTTTTTTGTAGAGAATATCGAGCTGCATCGGTTAGAGCATTAAAAAATATATTTTTCCGTACAGCATACATATAGTGTTCAATTAATTTTTTAAAGATTACAACGAGATTAAAGCGTACATATGTATGTACACTGTAGAAGATCCAAATAGTAGGTCAAAAAAATTAAACGAATTGAATTTAAGAAGAACCAGGGTTGGTTTCTAGTTGCCGTTTCAGTCAGTTCGAACTGTTGATGGAAGTCAACAGCAAAATGTTCAGCATTCCGCACAAAGAAATAGAATTTCACCTGAATCGGGTACGACGAGGCTCCCCGATGTCCCGACAACAGCGATTGCGGTGCACTTTCACGTTCCGTATGACCTGCCGTCAATTCAAAACCCGACCACAAACTTATTAGCGTCCGTCACGGGTACCCGTTACTCTAAACTGAAACGGAATCGGCTTTCTACGTGTTTTGTCGTTTCCAGAGAAGAACTTTCTTGGATTGTTTGTGACATAAGTAATACGAGCGACTTGTGTTGAAACAGACATGGATTTCTTCTCGGTGAAGACGTGCTTGAACTAGAGACATGCTTAGACACGGAGAATACGTTCACTGGCACGTGTATTTGTTTTTGTTTAAATCGAACGCTTCGTGTAATTTTTCGTTCAATTTACAAAGATATCAATTACTAAATTACGGATCTTTATGCAAAATGAAAACTCTACCTGAATTGCAACAAGCTGGGATGGAATAAATATTTAATTTCTTTGCTGAATATATATGTTTAATAGGTTGAAAATAATATATAGTAGTATGTTTAACACTAAACCTACCACCACCGGTCAAAATGACCGGTTCCAGATTTATTATTTTATTTTACAATTATTGAAATAATACAAATGATTTTATCAGAATTGATTGTATAAATATCTTTAGTAGAACACAAAGTGTAAATAAAATCAATCTTGTCATTCTATTTATAAGGGAACATGTACCAGTTACTTTTAAGGCTCGGTAGGTTTAGTGTTAAATTCTTCAAATATTTTTAATGTCGTGAACTATATAGACCTACCCAGTTTTATCATAAATGCATAAAATCCGCAGTCTATTGATTATAATTAAATGACCTTATACGTAACATTATTTTAACCCGTTGTTGTACAATTTTCTTGACTGTTAAATTATATCTACATTGATACAGAGTCGCCAGATTGTGTCCCCACTCTACCTTCCGCTTCTACGACGCTAATAGTCTCTGTCGTGCTGGTAGAGAGAGGGGCGTTTTCGTTCAACACTAAACCCACCACGAGGCGTCAAATGACCCATTTCAGATTTTTTATTTGGCAATTATTGAAATTGTAAAGGTGTTTTCATTGGAATTTATTGAATATATTCTTCGACTTCAGTATATATTATATAATAGTAAAAATCGCACAACATATAAATAAATTTAATCTTGTTGTTTTTATAATACTGTACACATCAGTCACTTCAGTGTTAAGTATGCTACTGTACTACATCCAATTTTAATTATCTATCAAGAACAAAAAATTGTAATTATCCTTGAAAGTAAGATAAGTAGAAACAAAAGTTTCATGTTGATACTTCTTAATGGATTTTTATGAAAAACGTGCCCAAACAAGACTAATAAATAGGCAGCGGATTTATGCATTTATGGCAAAAATAAGTAGGTGTAATTTAAAACAGTAAAAACATTAGAAGAATATTAAAATACCATCATATTCTTTTCAACCTATTAAACACATCAAGAAAGAAAATAAACTCCTGTTTCATTCCAGTTTGCTGCACTTCAGGCATAAAATTTTTATTTTGCATAATGATCCGCTGTCTACTAATAAATAATAAATTTAACAATAAATTACCCGTTAAAGATGAGAATGTCTGTACTATTTCTACGTGATTTTATATGTTTCTTCAAAATCGGAACTTGTAGCCCGAGTCTCCTCCAAATGTAGCCAAAAATACCAAATTTTTGAATAAATTCCACATATTTTTTTATAGCAACAGACCAAGTGGTTCGTCAGCGAGGGAGATCCGAAAAGACAATTTCCGCGAACGAAATTGTGAAAGCGTATTTTGCTCCTCCGACTAAAGAGTGGTGTTAATTTCCGGAGTTTTTCCCGATTCCGCGAGGGGATCGTTCGATTACGTCGTCCAGATTTATACGGATTACGCAAGCGGCGATGTAGAAAGTCGAACGATTAAGGTAAGAAAAGAGTCGGTCGCTCAGACTTCCTGCAAATTAGTGAATGTTTACATCCCAGGGGCTCGAGGAAGTTCGCACGGGACTTTCCTCGCGCGGAGGAGCTAGTTTAATTGAATTATTGCCCGGCAAGAGGAAGTCGCGAAGACGCGAGTCCTTTCCCATAAAGGAACTGGTCGTCTGCTTGATTAAGTAAGAGTTCTCTGTTCCGAAATGATTTCCTGAGAACGGGCGAGGACGCCGCTTACCAGCCTTACAATTAGGTGGCGCATTAATTAATCGAATTCAGTAGAAAATCCAAGTTACAGATGATCAGCACTGCGACCAAACGGTTTCGAATTAGCTCCGCGGCTCTGTCCTCCTGATGACTGCACGGCTTTCGAGTCAGGTTGCGTACGTGTGGACTAATTGGACACAAATACATGTGTCATGATTCATTAACTAACGGTTTACTTCAAGCACGTTCGCGCTAACAAGGAAACAGTTCACAGCTGACGACCATTAACATTTTTATGAAGTTTAAAAACATGATTTTAACCTCGAATAATGGCGCAGCATGTTTCCTGACGATCAACATCTTCTACAAACAATCGGAACGAATAACCCTGTATCATCATCTACTATAGCTGTAACGAGAATATTCTCTCCTCGAGCATCTCTCTAGCATAGAGCAAGCAAATTTTTATCAATCGAATGATACGAGAGACCGTACTCTTCAAGACTGAACTCAGTTTTGCGATGGCGTATTTCAGAAGACAAACTCAGAGTCGCCAGATAAGGGGAGGAGCACGAATTGGAGGAAAAAAGTTACCCTCTCTCTCTCTCTGCCAGTACCGGAGTAGTCACGTGACATTCTGACGCAAGCACGGCAAAGACGGAACACGTCACGTGACCGGGCTGTGTCGGAAGCGTGGGAGAATAGCGCCGTAGAAGGGGAAGGTAGAGTGGGTACCTTAATCTGGCGACTCTGGACAAACTCGACAGTCTATAAAATGCAAGCTTGATTTTAAATAATTTCTCAGGTATTCAAAATTACGATACTGTGCATAAATGTTCACTTATTCGAGGTGAAAAAATTTCATTTACATAAATACGCTGGTAAGAGAAACGCAGCTATAATTCGATAGTTAAGTTTAATTAAACGGTTTGATCGGCTCTGCTTAACGAAAGGTTAGAGCTAAGCAGGCACGACAGCATTATGCAAAATTATTTTATACGAACTTACCTTTTACAGCTCCTCGCCGCTTCGTCATCGTCTGTCGGCGCACCGGCCCCTGAATCCTGCAAAAACACACGACCGTGATTAATAAAAATTGATTGCTATTACAATCGTCCCCTCATTTCAGAAGTAATTTGAATAAAGAACTGCCGATCATTGCTCGGACAATATCGTGATCGACTTCGTTTTTATTATCGGCATAGTTTCTAGCAATTCCAGTGAATTGTTGCTTGTTTTCTTGTCGCGTGTTATGCTCGAAGAAAATGCAGAAAGAACTGATTTTTCGAAACTAGAATAGCCTCTTGCAACGGTTAAAAAATTCGAAGTATAATGACTTTTTAGAAACATGTAAGATCCTTCAAACATTTTTAAGGATTGTTTAAAACCCAAGCGGATAAGAACTGCTGAAACCGCCCAGTACACAGAAGTATGCGACGTCAGTAAAAATAAGATTGCAGACGGGGGGTTAGATGTGAAATGAATGTTAAAGCAAACACACGAAGCAGCTCCACGTTCAGAAGGTGTGGAGAAGAAAATACAGTGCGCCTATTATCAATAAAGTACGTGACGACGTGGCTGAATGAAGCTACACGTGCACATACACGTGTCCGATGCACACAGGAGTGTGCGCACTAAAAAAAGGCAGAATGCCGCCAGCGAAGCACCTGTTAAGGCTGTCTTTGTTAAACGATTCTACGCGTTATGCCAACCACTTGCCTTTCGTGGGTCATTGGCGGGATGCTTCGCGTTCCCGGATTAAACTCGAATGTTAAAGCACGGTGTCAGGACGTCAGCAAAAGTAAAGACTATGTAGAGACAGGAGCGGGAAATAAGAGCGACGCTCCAAAGTTTCACGTATGTCCATATTCGGTTTCTCGAATAAGATCCATATCCCCATTTCTGATCGTATGAGAAAAGAAGAAAAAAAATCTTATCGGATATTCAATTTAAACTTTCGTCTTTGAATAAAGAAGTACATATTTTCAAGGTCATTTTAACTTAATAATAATTAATTCAATATGAAGTATAAAATAGTGAAGTATGAAATGTATTATTTATTTAGGCGACAGTCGACGAGAATACCTTATAAAATGTTAAACTTTTTTTTTAATTAAATTGACAAAGAAACATTTTAATTTAATATGAAGTACAAAATAATATGTCGGAAAGCATAAATAAGGAAAAGCATCTAAAATTAAAAAATGTCTTTTATTTAGAAAAATAAAAAATATTCGTAAACACAAACAGAAATAAATTTTAATTCGTAAATAGAAAACATGACTCTGTTTTTGCTAACTACCTTACAATTCAGAGTAACATCCTCCAATAAAAAATATAAGTTAAACGAAAGTTAGCAAAGAACTCCGTCTCGTAGTAATTTGTTTATTAAGGAATCAACAGAAATGCTGAAAATATCCGAGTGTCGTGCACATTAGGCAGAAAAGGGGCCCTTAAAATCAATAGCCCTGTGTTCCTCGACGAATCCGTCCCCTCTGGACGCGCTAGAAAAATGCAACTACCCTTTCGGTGAGTGCACTTCGTAGACCACGGAGTATTCAGTATATGCAAAGTGCATGCTGGGAAACGTCGCCCCTTTTTCGACTCCCTCGTTCAATGGGTTCCGGAGTTAGTCATCCCTCGACATATCTCATTGCATTGAAATGTCAGGATTAGGTTTTTGATAAATTCGTCGATTGGACGTTTCGTTGCTTCGAGCTGTGCAACTGCAAAAGTGATTCGATTTTTCATCGAGTGTAGAACTCCGTTGGCCTGTGCAGTCTTCTCATTAATTCCATGTGCATTGTTAAAGATATTGGCAACGCTGACATTTACAAACAGCTCATATGAAGCTCATCGGGACTTCTGAAGAGATAACGGAAGAAGCGAACACGTGCAATACTGAGATAAGAAAATTAACTAAAGAAAGTATTCACACACGGTATCATTAAGAGTAATTCAGTATTATTGTAATTATAAGTTGGGTTTGTAATACGAAAACAAAAAAATACACAAATATATTATTTACAAGGTTTAGGTTTCACCTAATGCCTAATGTTAAACGTGATTTTGTTAACAATTTGAGAACAGAGCTGGAATTACAGTTCCTTTATTTGCGATGCTCATTTTATATTATTATAAAGAATCATCCCCTTATTGTCTCCCACCTGTTGCTGAACGCTTTGTACGCCAAAGCAATAGAAAAGAATTAGTTTAAAAATAATCAAGGTCTTCCAAATGACTTTATATCATATTTAAAATTAACTTTCTTAGTAATTAGGAGATTTCAAATGACTTTATATTATATTTAAAATTAATTTTAATTTCTAGAATTCCAGCCACCCGTTAATCGATTTGCCAAATGAGCGACTCATATCATTGCAGCTTTGTTATCATTAGTTACTCGATCAACGTATACAGCACCACGTGAGACGTGTTCTGCAACCATTCGCTAAGCATTGCCAGAGCACAACAATTTTGTTAATTAATTAATGACCCGTGCATCAGCGTGACTGCACTCGTCCGTGACCTTGCACCTCAGCATTAACGAAGTTCGGATAACTTGTCATTCGGAAAGTCGTTTCCCGTCAAACAAGGAAACGGGGAACGTGAGGGTGATGGTGAGGGCGGGGTGGGGGTCGAGGGCGAATCGAGGGTGGCAGTCAGAGAACCACGCTCTTTTGTTTCAACTGAATCATTTTGCTCGACGGAGAAAACGTTCTCGTCATGGGTCTAGTTTACGGAGAGCAGAGATATAATGGAGTCCACGTGTTCCTTTCGCTCTCTTTTTCGACTCCCTTTCGCCGTTCTAGCATCGGGATGGATCTAAACTGTGGTCGAGCGGAGTTAGTATGCGTGTGCGAGTGCCATGTACAGTCGGTAGGCCGCCGCAGCATTCCGGCGTCAGCAATCTTATCACGGAAGGGTGAATTTTCTATTAAGAACCTCGTCTTAAGGGAGTATTCCGGGTTTTCATTCTCAAATTTTATTTTTCATTGTCCAACAATTATACACTGCTGATATCTCTGGTAATATTGATGTATTTTTATCAAATTGAATGTACAATTTCCTCCACTATTGATTATAGTTCGACAACTCAGCATAGGTATATTTTACCATCAAAAATTTTTAAATCTGTTATCTTTTTTCTTATTCTTTTTATCGTGCTACAGACGCGAAAATATAAAAGAAAGAAACTGGAAACGCATACGTGAAAATCTGTGAATAATCACCCTGGATGATTTTGACGTACCAATGCTTCAAATTTAAATTTAAAAAATGTGCATGCCATGTTCGCTTTTTCATTTATTCAATGTTAATCAAAGTGCAAAATGTTTGCTTTTCTAACGTTTCTAAATTCACCACTTTGTTAGAATTAGAAATTCATTTGCGCTATAATAGCAATAATTTCTGAGATTTTTCGTTAGAAATGACTACATAAAAATCAACTTTCTAAAATAACCTTGAAAATCGTGTGGACTAAAATACATTTCTCAAAGAAACTGCAAGGGATCGGATAAGCTCTCTTGGTATTATTTTAAATATGTATAACATATTTTACTGCACGACAATCTATTGTTAATCTCGAAAACATGTGCCTAGAATCTAGAATAATGTTTTTATTGTTTAATTTCTTTCATGCATAAAAAGCAATAAAACTTAACACATTCCGAATGACTATTTTACCAAATACATATTCAACAATTTATTCATTCTGTCTAAAATATCATGGACAATATGATAATACATATTATTTTCGTTTTGCAAGTATTTCCTATATCTTCGATTACACGCGCTATAGTCGTCGCTTGATCTTTCCAATAACCCCATAATGGCGCCTCGACATTTCAGCAATCTAATTGCGAAAGGGTGAATTTTCTATTAAAAGAAACAGGAACAAACGGATATTCATAGTCGATGGATGAACATACACGAACAATACTAGAACGTTCATTTCAAATTAGCCGTCGATTCAGCGGGAACACAATCGAATCGATTATATCGAATGAAACCAACAGGCGAAAGTGAAAAACGTCGTTCCTTTCGTGATACTCGCACACAGCATACGCGTAGACGTGTACCAACTAAATGCCCAGACAATGAATTTTCACCACGAATTCCAATTATTCCAGTGACCGAATAACGAAACTTTCAACTTGTAAATATCTACATCACACGAAGCAATACTGCACGAATTCAAAAATGAGGATAACCCACACCAATTGAACTTTAATTCCATGTACTTGTTTCATTTCGAACGGTTCAAAAAGACTGCTTCTCGAACTAATCCGAATATAAATCAATGTTTCCTACGGTCTGCACAAATTCAAACATGTTATTCGAAGTGTAAAAGATATAAATGTGATTGTTCAAACTACTTCGAATTTCGATAAATCAAGACACTCGAACTATTGTAGTCCATTATGTAATGGTATTTTTTGCACGAATACATTTTTTATTAATTTCAGTTAACATATTTACAAGAATATCTATTTCTAAACATCTTTAATAAAAATATTGAATTGCCACAAGTGCCTATAAAATGAATTCTGTAACGTTAACAAATTTTCAAAACTTTTGCAACTTAGCCAATCTTGAAAATTCGATAAGAACTCGCAACAACATAATATAGCTTCGAGGTAATAAACAGAACTCAATTATAATCGAAGCTGGTGTACCTAGAACCGATACATATTCTAAGAATGACTGCTCGTAAAAACAATGTTGGAGTGGTTGCAAGTGTTCGGTTGTAATTCCAGGTTCGAACTGAATAGACAGTCCTAGTACAAACGTGTAACGTGAAAAATTATTGTGAAACACAGAAATAATTGACGAGAAGATCGTATCACGTTGCGATAAAAAAACAGTAAGGAATATCGTGGAAAGATAGCCGGCAATAGAAAAATGTACCACTTCCGAGCGGATTAGATAGAGAACCGAGATTGACCGCGAAGTCGTGCAGCCTCGCCTAGAGTCGTGACCGCCAACCGCAGGAGGGAAACATCAAAACAAACCAGTGTTTAATGTAATTCGAATTTTTCGAACGACACGAAATTTCGCGGTTGTTGTTTACTGTCACTGTAAATGCAGGAGGGAGAGGTTTCAATCTCCTCGTTTCCCTTCCACGTTCGGCTGTCAATGCACCACCAAATAAGGAAGGGCACTTCGAACTAACGGCAAACACAGTACGCAACGTGTTTCGAGCCCAGCACATCGACTGATCGGAGGAGAACGGTTCGGAACAGTGTGTTCGTGACGGAAATTGACAGCAGGTGCTGGGTAAAGACGCAGAAAGAGTGAAAACTCACCGAACTCTGCGGGGAATTGGACACACTGGGAGATCGCTGCACAGTGACCAACGCCATGATAATGGTCTCCCACGTTGTCCAAATACTGGAGATAACACTCACTGTCACTATGCACACACGTACAAACTATCGTGTCCTTCGAGCCACGAAAAAACAATCATTTTTTACGCGCTTCCAACGGCATCACGCACGCGGCAGCCATGTTTGATACAGTCTAATGTAGCGGCGGTCTGCGCATGCGTACAATCATGGCATGCGCACCCCTCGATTCTGCTTATCATACGACGACGTCATTGCCAGCTATTTTTTCCGATGTCAATGTTTCAATTAATAGTGTCAAACTCGAAATATTATATCATTAGACTCCGGATGTTTATGCAAAATAAAAAGTTTGTGCATCAATTGCAAGACGCAAGAGCTAAATATAAATTTACAATCTACATTAATAATTTTAATGTGGCGAAAATAATATATTAATACTCTTAAAGTCTTTTAATATATATTTTCACTGTTTTAAACTGCACTTGCTCTTTTGTTATAAATGCATAAAATTCGGAGTCCAATTATCATAGACTGCGGATCTTTATGCAAAATAAAAATTTTCTTCGTCAATTACAAGACACAAAAACCATATATAGAAATATCTTTCTATCTTTCACAATGTTAATAAATTGAAAATAACTAATTCAATTACATCCACCCATTTATCCACAGTCTAGTGATAAATAATTGAAATCGTAACACGCGGCATAGCCGCGAGATATTCTTCTTCACAATTTTCGGAAGAAGATTATTTTAAGACAGTAAATTATATTTCTTCATTTTACGATGTCGTCTTTATCTTTACAGTAATACAAAATACAAATACAGTATACAAGAAAATAATGATGAAAATTAAGGCAAACAATAAATATATAAGTACATTTATTATCGCAAATGAGATATATGAACTTTTCAAATTGAATTTCATTTCAGGAAGAAACATGTTTCTGTTTATCTAATAAATCATCTTTTACTCAAAAGAAAATATATATCGTTCAAAAAATGAAGGATACTTACAAATATAGAACTGTAAAATACACTTATAGGTGACAGGTTTCTCAAAATTCATATGATATGCAAAGTATTTGAAAACTATCGATACTGCGAGGTGAGTTGATATCGATGATTCGATTGTAAATCGAGAGTTACCGTGCGCGCGTCAGATGATGGCTAGCAATCAAAAAGTGTATTCGTTCTAACTCTAAAACGAGGGGGACGCTACGACTACGACCGACTTTACACTTATTTTATACACACCCAATTTCAGATATAATATTTAATTGTTACGAATAATAGAAAAAATAAAATACTATTTAAAATAAACTATTTCGTTTTCAAAAGTGTACGTATATATGATTTCAAATCAAACAATTTACTGTGTAGACTGCGTATCTTTATACAAAATAAAAATTTTCTTCATCGATTGTCAACACAGAAATGATATAAAACTTTCTTTCCATTTTCAACAATTTTAATAAATCGAAAATAATTAACATATGAACGTTCTTAAATTGTTTTGACCTTTTTACTGTTTTAAATTTACGTCCAATCATTTCTGTAATATATGCATAAAATCCGCAGTCTAGAAATGAATCGTAATTTAACCTTTTCATTTCCAATGTCGACTAATAGTCGTCATCCATGGCATCCATACTAGCGTGGATGCAAGCGCCGGCTATAGTCAGCAACCTCTTTGGTCAGCAAGTCAGCATTCATGCAAGAATTCTTACATAGGTGGATATGAATACCGATTATGTATATGTATATACATATATAGTTGTCATCCCCACGAGGACCTGTGGATACAAATACCGACTGTAGTCCACTGTAGTCGCCGCTCGTGTAATGAACCGCGGATTGTAGTTCAGGTAATCATTAATTCCGCGGCATTTCATTTGATCTACTCTTCACGGCTCGAAAGGAATCACTTGGAAGGAATGCGAGTCTGATTGGTTGTTAGGCACGCATTATTTTGCTATTGGTCAAAATGCCAATGTCAACAAATCAGATTATAAACAGGTAGAGTCTCCTCTTGCCCCTGCGCCGCATTCGTATCTTCTTTATATATAGCAGCAGAAAGTATACATACCAATACATACATACAATAAGTACTATATCTGTCACACGCTTCATTGCGCTTCATTGTAACCAATTCTAACTGCGTAAAGTGTACATTCTCCGAAGGGTTCCTCCGTTCAGAGAAACCATACTCGCGGTCACATGTGCTGTAGAATAAGGGGTACATAAATAAATGTACATGCTAGATTTAGAATTAATTGCTGTTCGATTTTGTGTGTGTGTTAAATACTGTAAAAATGTCGATAATTTTTACGCCAACGAATCAAATAAGATTAACCAATGTTGCCGTGGTGCGAATGAAAAAGGCAGGGAAACGATTTGAGATTGCCTGTTACAGAAACAAAGTTGTCTCGTGGAGAACTAAATTGTAAGTTTTAAATGACCTTCTCTCTCTCTGGAATGAAAATATACATTACACTATCTGTTGCAACATAGTCTAACCTATAAACTAGTAATCGTTTTGATAACTTAACAATAGCTGTCACACATCAAGATCCTAAACTTCCTTCATGATTACTATAACTGTATCATATTTCAGAGAAAAAGATATTGATGAAGTTCTACAGACGCACACGGTTTTTATAAATGTCTCGAAAGGACAAGTTGCAAAGAAAGAAGACATTGTAAAAGCTTTCGGTACAGATAATCAAACTGAAATTTGTAAAGAGATTCTTACTAAAGGAGAACTACAAGTTTCGGACAAAGAAAGACACTCTGCCCTAGATTCTATGTTTAAAGATATTGCGACAACTGTCGCCGACAAATGTGTAAATCCAGAAACCAAACGCCCGTACACGGTCACAATGATAGAAAAAGCTATGAAAGATGTTCATTTCTCTGTAAAGCCAAATCGAAATGCTAAACAACAAGCTTTGGACGTTATCCCTCAATTAAAAGTTATAATGCCACTAGAACGAGCACAAATGAGAATAAGAGTTGCGGTTACAAGTAAAGAGGCAAGGAAAATAAGAGATAAAATAATTAAGTTAGCTCCGAAATTGGAAAATGAGAATTGGGATAATGGAACGTTAAATTTAGTGTGCCTAATTGATCCTGGTCAATACAGAGAAATAGATGAACTGGTAAGGTCTGAAACGAAAGGTTCTGGATTCCTAGAATTGCTTAATTTAAAGGAAGTTGTTGAGGGAGATGAAATCTTAGAATAAATTATAAATGAACTTAAATGTTGTTAATTGTTATAATCCGTAATCCTCTACACGTTTAATAAATTTAATTTCTTTTTAATAACTCTCTTACTTTATTCGAGTATACATTTATTTACAATCATTCTATTGTTTTATACATGAAATTAAACTTGGTACAAAATATTAAATTTATGTCTAAGTAATCTGTAATGCGTACAAAAATAGTATAATTTATAAATATTTATGAACGCTGTGGCAAGTGAACTTTTGAACAGGTAACAAAACATATTTCAATGCAATTGATTATGAAAATTTAATGGAATCAAAGAGCGAAATTGCTCTTGTTAATAATTAATTCTTTAGACAACAATACTTGAAGGAGATATGATATTTATATCAGAATTGAAGGCTGCATCTTACTCTTATAATTTTATGTAAAGCCTACTTCATACAGAACGTAATTATTATATACAGTTTTCATATAATAGTACAACAATACAATAAGTAACAGACACATGTAATTCAATTGAAAATTATTTACAACTTATTAATGCATTGAAAACATATCTGATTACAACCATATTACTGGAAAGTTTCGCATAAATATTCAGCTTGTATTATTTCTCAATGGAACATTACTGTGTCGAATATAATGCCTACAACAAAACATCACATTTATTTGTTTTCGTTAAGTTCAGCTCTAGGAATATATATATTTTCCGTACGTTGATCGCACTTGGCTGCAATGCGTGATGTTGTCAGTAAAAAGTTTTGTAATTTATTTAAATATATTTGTGCTTCTTTATTCAATAAACCATCTTGTACCAGCGATGCAACGTTCCTTTCTACACGTTTACATATTGCTTTTGCTGAATGTAGTGTAGAGCAAGCCTTACCACCACCCTATTACAAATTTTTCAAGTCAAATACAGATACACAATACTTTCATGAATCGTGTTATTGCTAGAGCTGTTGAGTTTTGTACAATCTAGCTGATGAACTTAATTCAAAAAATCATAACATACCAATTTAAATATGGATATGCTTAAATTAAAGATTGTGCAATGTTATGTCAATGAATTATTGAAATTTTCACGAGTTTGTTAAATCTAGTGACAACATGATTCACATTATAATGAACATTTAATATAATTGTCTGACAATATTGATGAAAATGTAAAAATAGTTTGTTATTACCGGAATGATATAGGTTTCTTGCGGTGGCAATTGATTTGCATATTCTGATATCCATTCTTCCAAATCACTAATATGTTTGCTTTCAAATGATTTGCTTTCACCAGGCACTGATTTAGATATAGCGTGGCTTAAATCAAATAAAATCATTTGCACCCTTTTCAATTTATCAACATATGGATGCTCAACTTTGCCATCACTTGCAAATTCTCGTGCTAGTCCTAGTTGTGCCAATAACTCTTCGGTTGAAACAAGTGCATTGAATGTTATCTCATTTTTTACATTTAAATCTACATCTGTATTGGTTATCCTCGCATCGTCATCTTGTGTAGAAATATCCTTTCTTGTTAGTTTTGATGTGGAACTGCCACTGTAATTTACACATTGAAGATTAATTTGATTTTCAAACATATGCATCTTGTGAAAATTATTACCAATTATATTCTAATAAGTATAATTTCATTACTTTATTACTTCGTCATTGTATCACCCCCTTCAACTATAGGATATACATTTTATTCTATTTAATATTTTAGATTGTTTTCTTCCAGCAATGACATTAAAAAATTTATAAAAACTCATTCTTGCTTTAGAATTACATTAAGACAAAAAGAAAAAGAAAATATAACAAATGAAGCAGGTTTAAGAATTGTTTTACAAAGTTTATCTTTTACGTGTATCATTCGATTATCGCAATACCTACATACAATAAATATTTACAAAATGCAAGGAAGAGATGAATTGCGGGATGCTGAATAATATTATGTGAGAATTGTGCTAAATAAAACATTTAATAAAGAAATGAAGAAAATACCGGTAAATTAAAACTAAATAATAGTATGTCGTAAAACAGGTTGAAATACCAACGAATATTTTACATTTACGTTTCAATCAAAATATTAAAGTAAATATGACAAAAATAATTGTGACAGCAACATGTTACATGTTCGGATTAACTTGATCGAAAGATGTTATATTTAGAAAATATAAAATGAAGTTTAGGTTATATCAATCTCACCATGTACCTATTTCGCAAAGACACCTGCATTCCAGCTTTGTACATTAAAAGAGGTTTTCTCCATACACTCCTATATAACCTAATTACTTCCATGTTTGTAACAAGTGCAATTTAATTATGTTGATTCACTTCTTCTGTAAATGTTCAATAATTTTTATCGTAGGAAATGTTACGATTTACAATCACTAATATGTTGTGAGAATTGTGAGATCATGCTGCTACCCAAAACATGCGCACTATCACACCACTTTATTTGTTTGAAACAATTGTAGTCAATATATCGTGTAAATCAGTTGCACATTTCTAATTGAACATATGTATTTATGTATGTAGTCGAATGAAATTTATGAATATGTAAGTAAGTACATATATATATATATATATATATATAGGTACTTTTTAATTTTAAAAAGTAAAAGTTACTAATGTATAGTAAATTAAAAAAAAATATCGAGAACGAAAAAGCAGTCAATGTTACATTTGTATGCATATTTGTACAATTTGTATTGTATGTAAGTAACTTACATTTTATTCAATTTGACATATGCATGTGTGAACTATACATTTCAAATTAGACATATGTATATATGTATAATAATACAATTATTTATTATTCAGTAACATTAAATGTATCAATGTTTTATAAGATATTACTAATTTTATTAAGAATGTTTATTTATTAGCAAATTCAAAATATTGATTATCATACAAAAAAAATCTTTTTATGTCAATTCGATATCAGTTTTTAGACTTAAAACATTATAATGTTGTTATCTTTATACAATTTTTAATAGAATTAGAAGTATAATTATAGGAGTAACAACACAATATATTTTAATAAAGTATTGCATACATTGTCGTGACATTGTTATATTACATAATGATATTATAAATAGGATATTATAAATTGCACATGCCTTCAATAATATTAAATTATATTATAATGTAGTTTTCATAAATTCCATGATTTATGGCAGTAGATCACTTAAGTAATCATATATATAACATATTTTATATTAATTCATAAAGTATTTTTTATTTTTGGTTTGGCATTCTTCATATACTTGAGAATTACTCTAAAACAACTTGGTTACTATTAATTTGTAGAATTTTTTATGTTATATATGAATGCTTGATGAAACTTAACAGAATATACAATATTATTACTATGGAAATTCTTACTTTGTATGTAATACATATTCGAAAGAACGCATAGGTACTACAGCTGTTTACTATACAATAAAAATAGTGGAACCAAATTAATAGATTAATTATTGTAATTTATATTACAGTATATTTATGCCATTCTAAAATAATGCGATAAGTGTATCATTAACTATTTACAAAAATGAATAATCATTCAAATGATATCATACAGTTTTCTTAAATTACATTGTTTTTACCTAAGTAACATAGATGTCTGAGGTACTTCGTTATGATTTGTTGAATTTTATATTGTTTTGTATTATTAGAATGAATTTTTTGTTCACATTCTTTTATTTATTTTCCGATAATATTGTATTGTTTACATTTTTAGTCGCCTACATTAATCTTTTCCTGCAATATTTGATAATAACTTGCCTAGAAAGAAAAATATTTAGAGATCACTTGGCTTTTAAATTATTTTCTGAAAAATTATCTCTCACCTTAAGTGTGGTAAACATAATTCCAAGCTCGCCATTCCACAAGGAAGGCTCCATAAAGTCTTCTATAAACTGAATCTCGCTGCCTAATTTTAATATACTAGCCCGTATAACGACATAACAAAAAACAGGAAGTAGCTCGTCCATCGTCCATAGATATGTAGAACCCAATTCTCTTTGTACTATCTAATGGAAGCTGGGTATAGTAATTTCTTAAATAATATGATATATATAATTACAAATATACTTACTTGTGTCATTTGTTCAAACGTATTTTTTACGATTAGTAACTTCTCTAATGGAGAAAATGTAGTTTTCAGTTGTTGCAAAGTTTCTATTGCTTCATTGAAATATGATTTGGTTTGATACTGTAATCTATTTTCGGAGATATTTATTAAATTTCCGCTCTTCCAAAATTTCCTATAATTTCATATGTCACTTCATATTTAAAACTAATTAATTATATTTTTCAATACGAACAATTATATAAGTGCTTACTGATCAATATCTAGGAAAGCCATTAATGTTATATCCGGTTGTTTGTTCCATTTTATTAGTCTTTTCCAATAGGCTTCGTCTTCTTCCGTGTTATGTAGAGCATACAGTACAAAAAGTACATAGTGCATGCGAGGTAATATTATTGGATGCATTATAGCAATAGTATTTATAACCAGCCTAATAAAGTAATGAAAAACTATGCAATTTATAGCTTTTAGTTAGACTATTGTAATTAGTTAATTATATGTCTAATTAAACTATATTCCGTAAAAAAGCAAATCGTAGATCATTTCCTACATTAGATTATTGAAATTTTACTAAGGTGTTTATTTGACTACAGTTTGTGCAATTACTTATAGTATCTATAAATACAAAAAATACGTAAACTATAGTAATTATGTAAAACCAGCATACCCTTCTTTTCCATTTTCTGATTCCAGTGAAACGTCTGTTCCATCAGGTGGTAATATTGGGAATAGTAAAGTAATTATTTCATATATTCTTGATGTAATGCTGTGAAGTTCAGATATAGCATGATCGAGCAATAGAGGATGAACTCTTACACCACCATACGTAGCTGTGTATACAGTAGAAATATCTGTTAAAAGGGCACCCAATGGATGATGTTGACATTCAAAAGCTTTCATCAAATATGCATGAATATCTTTATAATTTTCATAAGTTAATTTCTCTCCGGAACTGGGAATTTTATCTAACTCGTCAGTAGTTTGGTTATTCATTTCGTTGGTAGTCGATACAGTTATCGAGATATTCTTTTTCTTTGGTGTTTTCTGGCGGGATTTAGTCATTATACTAGCAACATTTTGCCACGCACGTTGCGCTTGGGCACATTTGTCCGTCATATTTGTAGATTTAGAATCTGCTTCAACTATACCAAGTTGTTGATAACATTGTTTGAATATGACCTTCCATTTTTGATCTGGTGGTACGCATAACTTCCCAAATGATCTATAACAAAGTAATACAAATCATTTGCATATAAATACAAACACTCGTTGCCCTATAAATCACGTACATTGGTTTTGAATTGGTTTTTACATTTTCCATATTTTCTTTCAAATGTAATGTTGCAACAACCTTTACACTCTCATTCCATGCTCCATTGATATTGCCTTCCAATCGCTCACCAGTTCGAAAGGTTAATGTACCTTTGCCGCAAAATATACCAGCTGATTTAAATTCACCTTCATAGTGAGTACCATCTTCAAATACCATGACTCCATGACCCTTCAATTAAGTGGTATATTTGCTTTAATGTTTCTACAAATTTATACTGTTATACCCAGTCAGCACAGCCTGGCACAGCCTGCAGAGTCCCTGGCCTGCAGATTACGGGCAAACACAACGCTTGGAGCTGCTCGAGGCCCAGACAGCTCGATTTTGGACGGGCCCCTGTGCGCACCAATGCGCCGCATATCACCTGCAGAAACTCGAGCCCAGGGCCTGCAGGCCGCGCCGGGATTCAGCCTGTTTTCGAGAGGGCAGCACGGTCACACTAATGTGGCCAATCAGGCCGATGCCAGTATACAGAACACAAGGCGGGTCGCATGAATGTGGCAGAAGTCGTTAAAGTAAAAAGATAAGACATTTGAGGGCGATTGCTGCCTAGATTGATCTTTTATCTGGCGTTTTTGACTACTGAAAAACCCCGTGTTTGTATTATCACGAAATGAGAACGCGAATCCCGCACCCTTACAATCTTGCAAATGGGCAGAATACCGGCCTGGTCTGCAGGCCCTGGGCTCGAGCCTCTGCAGGTGGCATGCGCGCACCGGTGCGCCCAGGGACCCGGCCAAAATCAAGCTGGCGTGCTATCTGAGTATATGTATATTCGAGAAATGTTTAATCTTTAAGAATTCTACCGTTAAAACGTCCTGTGTAAAAACTCCTTCATAATAAATACCATCTAAAGTTACAATTAAGCCAGGACCATGTTTCATATCATTATTCCAAGATCCCAAATATTTTTCACCTATAATAACATTGCATTATTTAATGAATCGATGATTAACGAAATGCTTACACACAGAGAGTGTGAGGCTAATTTATTGCAGGCTAATTACGAATTTTGTGTTAAACATATAATTATAAAGACTCTAAAAACACTCTAAAATTTTGGTATACTTGAAATTCTATTTACAATAACCGTATATATATACCTGTTATAATGTCATCCATAATTCCGTAGCCTTGCTTGACACCGTTGTCCCATTCTCCAATGTAAACGGATGCTACACATGCCATGAAGTAACCTTCCTTTTTAATACCATGACCATGCGGTACTCCATCTTTGAAATATCCTTCATAAAAGTCTCCATTACTATACCTAAAATATATTATGTCCATTACTGTCTAAAATATATTATGTCAGAATTATATTATTATTTATTTAATAAACCGACTTTAAGGTCCCATATCCAGTTTGTTGACCATCTTTCCATTGTCCTTCATATGTGCCATGCGATGGAGTTACCATTTTTCCAGTTCCATGAAAAACACCTTTATGAAACTGTCCTGTATAAGTACGACCATCATTCCACTCTAATTTTCCAAAACCATGTGGTTTACCAAGTAGCCAACGTCCTATACATAAATATATATAATATTTTTATTTCAACAGCAAAGGAATGCACCTTTTTGTGTATATGCGTAGATAATTGATTATGTCATTCAAAAAAGTAAATTCTTGTAAAAAAGAAGGACGAAAATACAGATAGAGAATACACTGTTTTTACATTTTCACGGATGTATTCATAAACACCACAAATGATCTAAAAAAAATATGTAGTTACATTAAAAAGTTCTTTTTAAGATCATGTACCATGTCTCAATTGACATGTATAAGTTTTATAACTTCTTGTCTGTTATTTTATAACTTTAAGAATTAAAATGATGCTCAACTCATCATTTCTCTCTAAGATTTTACAATATGGATTATAAGTATATCAAAGTCTAAAAATATAATGAATAAAATGTATTATAAAATCTTTCACAGATAACGTACGAACCAGTATATTTTGCTTGTTTATATTGACTGTGCTTTATAAAAACATAAGAGCCAGAGCGTGTTATTGGTGGGTCATGGCCAATAACCTTTTGTAGATTACATTTGATAGCATATCGCAAAGTATGTAGCCATTCGTTACGCTCAGCAGGTGTTTCAGTATACAACACAAATGTGTCTTCCGGAGATTTTATTAATATAGCATTCTGAAAGATAAACATATAAGAAATTATACTATAAGCAACCAATTAATGCAATCTGAATTCAAACCCCCTGAAATGTAGTTTAGCTTACTTGTAGTACTTCAGAATCCGCTAAAATCGACACCCACAAGGTTTTAAGTGGATAAATTGTATGAGTCGTTCCAGTAACATGAATAAATATGTCAGTCAACAATGCAAACCAATGAGTAGAAAAATATCCAGAATTAGACATTGCTAGGGGATATGTTCTTGATTCCCTTATAAGTCTCCTATTAGGAGATCTTAAAGCTTCTCCCAATTTGCCGGAACTATTCCAAAACAACTTTGTTGCTTCAGCTTCTTTTTGTTGTTTCTCTTGTTCCTCGCATATCTGTTCCCATTTTATGAGAGCATCTTGAAATCGTTCTACGCCCATTCTTGTATCGTTACACATCATCAAATTATGAACCATGTTTTTATATCTGTATAAATATATGATATATATATTTATTAATACACGAAGAAAGAAGTACATGTATGTAGTTTAACATTTATAAATTTACATTTACCTATTTAGATTATGCAATGGATACTTTAATGCCAGACTGATAACAATTTCATTTTCAATTTTCTTCTTTTCGTTACTTTTCAATTTATTAGTAAATAAATTTGTTACTATTCGTGGCACGTCAATTATTTTTGCAATACACGTAAAGCCATTTAGAGAGATAACATCACATATTGCATTTAAGTAATATTTGTATACAGTGATGTATTCCTCAACATTAGCAACAACTACTACTTCATACGCTTCACCAATATGATTGAAATAGTTCCATAGACTAATAATATGTAAAACACTAAAACTTAATAGTTCTGTATAACATCTACATAACGTTTCATAAACATTCAATTCTTGCATAGCACTTCCCTTCTTTTGCAATGGCTTGATTAAATTTTTATAGATAATCAGTATCTCTTCCAAATAGGTTTGATCCTCTATTAAGTCTTGAGAGATGTTTCTTTCAGTTTCATTTATCACAGAACAGCAACTATATTCTCCTGAACCAAATATCTCAGTTATACTACAGTCGCTACATATTTCAATATCAAGATGAAACATGTCTCCAATTTTACTGAAATCATTATAATGAATTTGAATAAATAAGTAGAAGCAGCGCCGGATTAAGACTAGACAAAATTTAAATTGGAATCTCATCTATGTATATACAGTGACTCCTATTAGCATTCAGATGCTCTCAGAAAAACGATAACTTTGTTAATATTGGACTATACGATTTGAACTTTTTTGAGAAGTTAGAGCAGTTAGTTTACTATATGTTGTGAAAGGAAATTTTGGTCACGTCATGTAGTAAACCAATTGTTTTAACTTTTCAAAAAATTTCAAATCGTATGGTCCAATATTAAAAATGTTATCGCCTCTTTAAGAGTGTCCGAATATTAATGGGAGTCAAGTTGCTTCTAAAGAAATCTTAAATAATGTTGCTTAAAATTGTTATATAATAATTAGACTGTGGATGTTTATGCATTTATGAAGAAACTGGTCAGACGAAATATAAAACAGTAAAAATTCAAGAATGTTGTAATGTTGCTTTTACTGTAAAATCAATTTTTATGTTAGTCCTACTTCCCACAATCATTGCAGAACATTTGTAATTTGCATAAAGATCCGCTGTGTAATAATAACTGTTTTATGTATAATAGTTTTCAACTGAATTACTATTACCAAATTACCTTGACTTTCCAATAAAGTATAAGCCATGATGCATCATGATCAAACTGTGGAAGCTGCCAGCTGCTATATCTTTAGCTCTCTCGGCTGCCGATAAATTGGTGGAAAACAATTGAGGTGCACTTTGACAAGCACTAGGCTCCAGCATCACTTGTTTACAGTTATTTCTTCCCCAAGCAAAGGCTCTACCATCCAATGTTAAGGCAACAATATGAAACGCACCACATGTAACTTTTCTGAGTCCAATATTGCTAAGTTTTGCCACTAAAACAGGTCGCAAGCGATTAATAGTATCTCCTGTTCCCAATTGTCCAAATTCAATGTCACCCCATGTCCATAATTCAGTCGACAAAATGTTACTGCCGGCGTGTGTTAACGTGGAAATCCTTTCATTCAATCCCTGTTGGGATAATTCATGCTCTGAAGTGCCACTACTCGACGACCATGGAAATTCTTCGCATCGTAAACTTAATGTCAAGCTAGTATTAGCAGGTTCCAAACAGTCTTCTGCTTGTTCTATTAAATGTTCGCTACTGTCATTTTTTAATTCGTTAATGTCTGAACTTCCACTCATATGTCTAGATAATGTAACTACTTTATCACCTACATTTTTTACACCTTCATACACCATATTAGCTACATTAGATACATTTTGTTTGAGTAATCTCGTCGGTGTTTCAATATTCTCCAAAGGTATGTCTTCTTTAACACTTCCGTAAGAAGAAACCCAAGATAACTGTTTAGTTAGAAACTGTTTTGCAACTTCTGTATTTATAAAAATAACATTTTTCTTTTCCTCTTTATCAGAGTTCGTAGTACTGTTCAAACATTGTTCTTCGTTTTCGCTTAGCTTAGAAATTTGTTCTGCTTTAATAGCATCTGCAAGAGATGTAGAATCATAGTCTTTACTATTAATTGATAAAGCGCTGGCCGAGATGGTCGAGCGATCTTCGCTGAATTGTGGTGCAATGTGTCCGGTTGGACAAGTATCCGATGATGTTACACTTGTAGGAGTTAGTAATATAGTGTTAAGACACTGAGGACATGAATTAATGAAAACGTCTTCCTTTAAATCGCTTTCGCTATCGGTATCATCTTTCATGTTTTTCAATGTTTTCCTTGCAGCGACTACATTAAAATTAAAACCACACGAAACAATGGAAATGGTTCTACCCTCGAAAAATTTCACCTTTTTAGGCTCTGTGCTGTTGATGTCTATTTGTGACTGATTGCCACTAGCCCAAAGTTGGCCTTCTTCTGTTACAAACAATGCTGCTTGATCGTTGACAGCTATCGATTTTATTTTGAGAATTTCATTTTCTTGTTTATATCTGTAATAACATTAACAATTCTAGGTATAATCATTTCAGTATGTGAACTGTAGATACAGAATTAATTGCAACATTAATTTTAATAGTTAACCCTTTGCACTCCAAATTATTTTTAAATTTTGTCATTAACAACTCCCTATATAATAAGATTAAATTTATTCATATTTTGTGCGATTTTTACTATAATATATACTGGAGTCAAAAAATATATTCAATAAATTTCCATGAAAACACTTTTACAATTTCAATAATTGTCAAATAAAAAATCTAAGTTAAGGGGGTAGACTTGTTTCCAGGATTGTAAGGGTGCAGGATGCAAAGATGGGATTTTTCAGTAGTCAAAAGTGCTAGATAAAAGATTAATCTAGTCCGCAATCCCCCTCAAAAGTCCTATTGTTACGTTTATAAGGCGTAATTTGCATTATTCTACATGCGCAGCTGTATGCTTTCGAATAATGCAAATTACGTCTCATAGATTGATCTTTTATCTAGCACTTTTGGCTACCGAAAAACCCCATCTTTATATTATCAACAAATGAGAAGGCACATCCCACACCCTTGTAATCTTGGAAAAACGAGTCTCCCCCTTAAGTGTTTCATTTGAAATCTATTCCAAAGGACAGTTCCCTGACTGTGCTACTTATTTTAAACAATTTTGTTTACTAATTATATTAAATATAGCGCTCAAACTTCGTTATAATTCATATTTGTGGAACTTATATTTGCCTTCACTAAAAAATACTACGTAAATAAATAAAGGAAGAACCAAATTAATTTTCCTTTCTCCGATGCCGAATCACGCTCGACAAAGGAGTGCAAAGGGTTAATAAAAATTATGATCGTACCCATGACTACAACATCTGACTTCTTCTTTTAGAATTATCGTATCTATTACACTCATATCTTGAGGATTTACTTTCAAAACGTGTCCATTTGTATCCACAATAAATAAATGCTCCGAGTTGGATGCAATGTCAACTGCATTGAATGGAGCACTGTCGAAAACTAATATTGGAGGTTCGTTTTCCATAAATGATACTTCTCCATGATATAAATTATTTGAGGTAGTTGTTACAAAAATATGATCTTTAATAGTAACCAATTTGGAAATAATGCCGCAAGGCTTGTCACTAAAACTGTATAATACTTTATCGACACCTTTCCATAAGTGCATATGTTTCTGCATTTTGTGAGATATTCGATACACTATTTTCATAACCTATGAGTATCTTATAAGGTAACAATTATAGCCAACAACGTTTTTGTCATGTAATTTGTGACTGGATTTGTTCTAAGAAAGTTTTCTGTAGCAGTACTGGATAGAATTTACATATTGACATGATTAAACCAATGACTGACTTTATTATTTGTACGTCAACTATCCCGAACCAGTAAACTGACACCTGGTACCGTTGCTCGACAGTTGATACATATATATATGTATATCTATATGTGTACTATTATATTATTTTACAGTTTGCGTATTTGTAATACACAATCCGTGCAAATATAGTACGTATATCATTACGGGAAGACTGATTAAGCAACATAATTACGTGCTGTTACCACCTTATCACACCGTAATCTACATTTTAACTCATTTTTCAGCACGACAAAGTATAAAGCGTGGTAAAGCGAACATATGTATATAGCGGCTTGTTATGCACATATGACATTGTATACACATGTAAGTATATGTGTGTATGTGCATATGTGTTGTATGATTGCACATATTGAAGTTCTAAAGGACAGTTCCTTGACTACCCAGACGGCACACCGGCTCGATTTCAGCCGGGCACCTGTGCACAAAATGGCGCGAATTTCACCTGCCGGGGGCTCGAGCCCAGGGCCTGCCGGCCGGGCTGAGATTCAGCCGATTTGCAAGATTGCAAGGGTGCGGGTTTCGCGTTCTCATTGCGTGATAATACAAACACAGGTTTTTTCAGTAGTCAAAAACGCCAGATAAAGGTCAATCTAGGCAGCAATCGCCCTCAAAGGTCTTATTTATTAACTTATTATACTTTTGTCGGTAAAAACGGAGACTGCTACGCATTTGCACAGTACTGCCACATTGATGCGACCCGCCCTGTGTCGCGCATGCGCGAGAAAAGTTGGGCTCAATCGAAGCACAGATTGGCCACATTAGTGTAATACCGTGCTGCCCTCTCAAAAACAGGCTGAATCCCAGCCCGGCCGGCAGGCCCTGGGCTCGAGCCCCCTGCAGGTGATATTCGCGCCATTTTGTGCACAGGTGCCCGGTTGAATCGGCCTGTCTGGGTCTCAATGCAGCTCCAAGCGTTGTGTTTGCCCGTAACCTGTAGGTCAGGGGCTCTGCTAGCTGGGTCCGGCGGTAGGCTCGGTCAGACTGTGCTGTCTGGGTACTGCTTATTTTAAACAATTTTGTTTAATATAGCTCTCAAACTTTGTTGTAATTAATATTTGTTTTTAACTAAAAACTAAGACAAGGAAATAAACAAAGAAAGAACCAAATACATACATATAAAAACCCGTTTTATTTATATTTTTCTGTCAAGGACAAATAAATTTACATAAGAATTTGTAAATATCAGAGAGGATTGTGTATCACACCGATAAATCAGTTTTCATTCATTGTACGCCGTACGCGCCAGTACGCGCGTTTTGTTACATAGAAATATACCTGAAAACTTTATCGTCAATCAAAAGCGAGCGAATTAAATTCAGTAAGCCAATCAGGAGCACCCACGACCTAAGGTACCGATGTTTGTTGTAACGTCTGCTAGGATGGCAGCGATCAAATTAATTTTCTCTTTGTTCATAAATTTAACAATATATGTAATCTTAGCTACAGCGGGGTAAGTTTTTCAGTCTAATTGTTTTTCTATAATTTGTTTGTTGCATCGTTAGAAAATGTTTACGTTGCAAAATATTTATAACCTCCAATTTTGTAAACTATTTGTTCGCCAGACTAACAATATAATAATAAAACAAATGCAAGTAAACTATTTGAAAATCACTAAATATACTGAAGTACTTTAGTGGAATATATTTTTATCATTTTTGTGTTCTATTTACGTAATGTTTGATCACAATCGTGTACGTTGCTTTTGTAAACTCCATGCAATTTTAATTATTCGTAATTATTATTGTTATACATAATCGTAAAGAATACAACAAGCTATGTGGTTTGCAGGAGGGACTTTTATGCCATTTTAGGCATACCGCAAACTGCCAGTCAACTTGCAATAAAAAAGGCGTACAGAAAGCTGGCAAAAGAATTGCATCCTGATAAAAACAAAGATGATCCAACTGCTTCACAAAAGTTCCAAGACTTGGGTGCAGCCTATGAAGTTCTTTCTGATAACGAGAAGAGAGAAATGTATGATAGGTGTGGAGAGGAATGTTTAAAAAGAGATGGTATGACAAACAATCCTGATCTTTTCTCGAGTTTCTTCGGAGATTTTGGTTTTCATTTTGGTGGGGAATTCCAACAACAACAACAACAACAAGAAGTACCAAAAGGTTCTAATATTCTAATGGATTTAATGGTTACCTTAGAAGAGTTATATAGTGGAAGTTTTATAGAGGTAAGATTTAGTATTCATATAATCAAAGTAATTGATAGAACTTGAGTAGTAGTAGTAATACTTATTTATTTTGGCCTTGCAGCCAAGAAATTTGACATTGTTTACAATGTTTGCCTTATATCGCCCATCCATCCATATCCTATGCCATACCACGGATCTTTATACAATTATGGCTTTTGAAAATCTCCAAAAAATGCTAGGGTATAAACTTCTACAGAATTTAGTACGATTTTTATTTATTTGAGATCTAAAAAAAGGCTATCACAGAAAATAAGATTCCATTTTATCCCACTTTCTTAAAATTCGTCTACCAAAATTGAAAATTGCATAAACATCCATGGGGTCTACTTATTATCTATAATAGAGATGCTAATCTATCTTAATACCTTACATCAAATATTGCCTCTCCCTCTCTCCTTTTGGTTATTTCTTTCCTTTTTCTCTCGATGCTCCTAAGGCAGTCTACTATTTTTCAATACTTATATTTATTCTCTCTATACCTTCACAGTCCTCTGCCAGGCATTTTAGTTTCCCCAGGTATCTCTCGCATATCATGCACATTCTTTCTTCCTTCCTTCTCCAATATTTGTTCCCTTCTTCCATATTTCCACATCTTACTCTAGCCATCAGACTCTGACTGTCTCCTTCTCATTCCTCCACTAGTTCCTTGGTACCCTTACTTCATATATTTATATTTATCACAGAACCTGGTAGAACTTGAGTATTATGTATTCATTTTCAGATAACTAGAAATAAGCCTGTTATGAAGCCAGCTAAAGGAACTAGAAAATGTAATTGTAGACCAGAATTTGTCACTCGTAATTTAGGAAATGGAAGATATCACATGATACAACAAGATGTATGTTCCGAGTGTCCGAATGTTAAATTTGTCACTGAGGAACGGCTGCTTGAAGTCGAAGTAGAACCTGGTATGGTGGATGGGCAAGAAATTAAGTTTACAGCAGAAGGGGAACCCCACGTAGATGGAGAACCTGGGAATTTGATATTGAAAATACGAACACAGCCACATCCAGTATTCGAAAGGATTGGCGATGACCTTTTCACAAATGTTACTATATCTATGCAGGATGCTCTAGTAGGATTTAAAATGGATCTGAAACATTTGGATGGTCACAAAGTGACTATTCAGAGGGATAAGATTACTAAACCAGGTGCTCGTATTCGGAAGAAAGGAGAAGGAATGCCTAATTACGACAATAACAATGTACATGGTACTTTATGCATTACGTTTGATGTTGCATTCCCTGAAACAGAATTCACGAATACACAAAAAGAGGGTAAGTTTAATTGATTTAAGGGGGTAGACTCGCGTTTCCTGGATTTGAAGGGTATGGGATGCACCTTCTCATACCTCGATAATGCAAAGATGGGGTTGCAATCGTACTATGCGTGCAGATGGCGGGTAGTATGCCGGCAGATCGACGTTCGAAGCTGACCGTGCTCGGAATCTGCTCGATTTAGGACTGTTTTGGTATTCTGCTGGCACAGCCTGCTGTCCAAAATCGACCATTTCGCTTACTGGGCGTTTACGAGGCGTTACGAGGCATTACTCGGCAGCGTAATTTCCATTATTCGGAAGCATACAGTTGTGCATGTACTTATTTCCATAAAGCTGCGATAGGTACGCCTCGTAAACGTACATTAGGACTTTTGAGGGCGATTGCGACCTAGCATTATCGAGAAATGAGAAAGCCCATCCTGCAGCCTTGCAATCCTGGAAAAGAGTCTACCGACTTAAGTTGCCTTTTTTGTTTAATGTTACGATACATTGATATTTTATTTCTGTTTCAGAAATAAACAATTTATTCCAACAAGACTCAGTAAATCGAATTTATAACGGGATAAGGGGAATCTAAGAATTTTAAATACAATGTATAGACAAAGTGACATTATAAACTGTGCATATAATTGAAGTGCATGTGTTGAAATTGTGTGTTTCTATACCAGGTGGTGTTTCTTGCTTCCTTTGAATATTGTGGTGCCAACAGGATTGGTAGTCAAACGTTAGGTTGGTTAAGGTGTATGCAACTAGCGTAACACAGTAACCGTTGAGTACACATACTTCCTGTCTCATTATGCAAAAGTGGCGACTTTGTTATCAACAATTTATACCAATGTCAACAATATGTGAAAACATAATTTAAAATAAGTTATTTTATGTTTAACATGTATGAGTGATGTATAAATGTGTTATAAAAACAGAAATTTTGCATTTAAACAGTGGATTACGAAATTACGGTTTATTAACCGTGAAACATAATCCCATTGTTTGCAAGAAATAGTACTATTTAGTTATTTAACTGGCATTTAAGATTTTTATTGAAAAAATGTTTACATTAAATTGTACATTTTTCTTAGTTTACAAGTGTTTCTGTAACACTGCTGTATATGTTTTGTTTACAAGACGTTAGGTACAGTTTTTTTCATTCAGTACAACACACTTGTAACTATTCTGTTCTTTTAGAAATAACTTTTCAATTGTACTCATTCAAATCAGAACTTATATAAATTAGAGGTTTTATATAGTGGTCATATTTCTACTTTATTTATATTTGTCCATTTTTCAAAATTGATTGAATTGAATGAATTTCGAAACAAATCATTTCAAAATTAAACGCTGATGTTAATCGAACAAAATAAGACTAATTCAAATTGAAAGTAAATGTTCCAAAATTTTCGTACTGCCTTTGTTTTTTTTTGTATAGCACTATATGACATACATACATACAGTATACAGACATACATATAGTATACATACATATATGACAGAATATATTAATACTTTTCTGTGTTATTACTATTAGAGCATAAATATTTAATTTGACTATTAACTCAAAACTGATGGTTGGACATTGTCTCATTGAGTCTCTATTTTTTTAAATTTAAATTTTCTTAGAATTCATGTAAATATCTGAGACATCTTGTACATGAAAAGTGGCATTAATTTAATGCTGCAACATAAAAAAGAATATATTTCTATTTCGATGAATTTAAGAGAAAAATTTTGGTCAAATTGAAAAGAGTTGCAATACAGCAATTTTGCTGTGTGAAATTATACATAAGTTACTGAAGGTTATAATATATGTATAGCAAATTTTTTAAGTAAATGGTTTTTTAATACTATGATATAAACAAATACTATAAGCATTATTTCATTATCACAGCAAGAACATTAAATACATACGTAGACATATACTGAATGAGGAAATTCTGTGAATTATAATTATTTATTAATTAACAAATAACTAAATCAGTATCTCAAAATTTAGGCAATATTAGGCTTATGTTGGACCCAGTCCAAACTTTCTTTACGTTTACTTAACAAATCCAACGTTATATTTAATTAGTTTTATAATGTAAAATAAAAAGATTATTATATACAGCATGTTATTTGACACTGGACACACAAGTATATATCATACATCATTCAGAACACAAAATAATTGTAAATGATCTTTTTATACATGAAATTACAGCAGAAATTTCAAGATCAACTTTCCTTTAATGAAATTGTGAAATAAATTTCTATATGTTCATATAATTCTTATTGAACCGAGCAGTGGCGCACCCAGGATGTAATCTTGGGGGGGGGGGGGGGGGGAGCGAGTTGAACCCAGCCCTAGGTTCTGCGTGATTTTAATTTTGGAAGCTAAACATTTTTTCTTGTTGGGGGACTTGGCCCCCTGGTTCCCGCCCTGGATGCGCCACTGGAACCGAGTAACTTTTGCGCGAAACGTTTCTTAAAACTTTCTGCATATCAAAAATATCCATACCAATGCATGGGAATATACATGCATATGTGTGCAAAGTTTGGAAAAATGTTGTGAACAAAACTTTGTCAATTTAGCTTACATTGAGCCAATAATTTGTTTAAAGAAACCAAGTGGAACTTGAAATTGTCTTTGCAATGCTATGTACAAAGAACTATTTACAATATGTGTGATGTGCGTGTCTCTCTTTATACAAAACAATTTTTCTAATAATCATTCATCAAGTGTGTGTAGGATATTCTTGCATTATCAGTTGAAAAGGACATACTGTATACAACACTCGAGTTCCAAGTTAGGTGGACATCCCTGCATACGTTGTACATGTGTATACATAATACATATAGAGTGTTCGACTACAGGTGATTATCCATTTAGGCGGAATCTCTTTATGTGAGAGTGAACGCTGAAAAACCAAAGGTGATGGAATTTAATTTTTGGAAAATGGATGTTTTTGATAACTGTACAGACGGCAATATCTGAGCCTGTTCGTAAAGTAAAATTTGTATACAACCATATGTTCTACATTAATCTGCAGCATCTCGTTTTAAGTGCTTGCCCTGATTTATAATGCTCATTTGAAACGTAAGAATTAAAATCAACGTCATCAATATATTTCGTTCAAATCATTTCCGATTGTTATTGAAGCATAACACTGTTTAAAAATGCAATACAAATAAAAATCGATTTTTCAATTCTTCTAAATCCCTTATCTGATCTACTACTGTCATCCTTCCAAGATCTAAAAAATTTTAAATCAGTCGATCGTTCACAATTTATAAAGTAATAGGGTCTGTTTCAACCATATTATGTATATAACACTTTACAAAAATAATATTATATAGATCGATGGGAAACGAGATATTAACAGCGAAGTTTCAGATTCGCGATTACTTTACAGTTTACAGTTTTTAAAAGTAGAAAAAAGATACTACACGTATATACTTATATAATAAGTATGCTACAGAATTTTTCTCGAAATTACTAAATCGCAATTGTTCTAACATCACATTTGTCATTGCATTTCTGTATGTTCTCGTACAGCTTGTATAAGAGGCCTTTTTTTTATTATACAGGAAAAACTGTTCAAAATTATCGCCATCTTGCAGAGATGTAAAATAGGCAATGTGCGATCTCCATCAACTAAAATACTGACGTTGGTTTACCTCGAGCATGTAACACGCGTTTTCAGCTCCATGTTCCATACGTTGTTCATAATAATTTTAATTAAAAAGTCAGTACAAGTACTACAAGTTAAATTATTCATTCGAAAACCGGCTCGAAAATAGTACAACAACAAAATGTAGTCTGTTTACTATCACTTTTAAAGAAGCCATTGTATCTCTATTATATTCAAATTTAAACGTTCGGACTGTAAACGTGTTAACTGAATGGCAACCTAGTCAGAATTTTCGTTTTTGAATCTTTTTTATGAAAATAGCACGCATCGAATATTAAACAATTATCATCGTAAGGGGTTATCCTGATTTAGACTTATTTTAACCAAGCTCAACGATCGCTTTTCTAAACAACAGAAATAATTACAAACATCGGTGTTTTATTTACACAGTTCAATTCAAACTCTTCTCGCTTCGACAATTGATTCAATTTCAAAAATTCGTTTGGCAGACATATTCCTCAGACCCTGAAAACCACCCCCTTAAGGGGATGCAGCACCATTTAAACATCAGGAGTGTGAATAACCACTGTTTAAAAGAATAAATAAAATCATACGAATGTAAAAACCCTGCGTGGACTGAGGATCGCGTAAAAGTCGTTTAAAAATGTTTTTTAACAAAAACACAGTACAAAAAGAAGTTGTTTTATGTGTAACAAAGAGTTCCACTTTCTAGTTTAAGAGTTTTGCATTTAAACAATATTCTAACAGTTACTTTGTTTAAAATGCTTGCAGATGTGCCCACAATTTGCAGTGCAGCAGTGCCACGCCCCCTTAGGACAGTTGCTCTAACCTGGGAAGTTAAAAGAGGACTTTGAAACGTTCGAGTACATAATAAATAGACTGCGGATCTTTATACACAATAAAATAAAAATATGTCTGCATCTTATGGGCCACTTATATCTTTTATTTATTGGTCGAAAGTAACCCAGTCAGCCGAATGCTCAGCAGGAGCTTCCGGGCAGATGGAAGGCAGCTCGGTCCTCGGTCTTACGGCGAGGCAGAATCCAGGAACGAGCTGCCTTCCATCTGCCCGAAAGCTTCTGCCGCGTCAGAAGAGGTAACGCTTTATGCTGGCAGGGTGTGCCGGCAGATTCGTCCAGATTCCGAGCGTCGTTCGACCAGGATAATGCCCGCCATCTGCTCGCTAGGCTATGCTCGATGTCTGCTCGGAGTAGGCCTGGCTGGCTGGGAAGTTTCTCTTTAATTATTTGAATCTTCCTATTCTTTCAAACTGCAATTATCATAAATGCATAAAATCCGCAGTCTAATACTAAAAACAGACTAGAATCTCGCCGCCCGGTGGGTGAACAAGCAGCCAACCAAGAGGTGACAACACCGCGAAAATATGAATTTTCAATTTGTTAAGTATGAAATGTCGTGAGTACTCTACATCCTTAAGGTAAGAATCTTATCACAGTGTGACTCATCTTATATACAGGGTCTGTCCGGAAAGTAATGCGACCACATTTTTCTAAAAAAATCTATTGAACATAAGGGTACAAACCTTTAAAGTTCTTCAAAGTAGGACCCTTGGGCGTCGACACATTTTTTCCAGCGCGATTTCCATGCTTCGTATGCTCCCTGGAAAGCGTTTTCTGGAACCTCTCGCAGTACCCTCGTCGCAGCTTCGTCAGGAAGACAGTAAACGGTACTTTTTAGTTGGAAGTGCTCAAAAGACTCAAACAAAGGGTCAACCGCGCGTCAGAAGAGAGATCGCCGTCAACTGGGTGCTTCGCCCACATATCTGGCAAAAAATAACATCACAACACTTCCTCAACCCCCGTACAGTCCTCGCTTGTATCCCGTCGACTTCTTCTTGTTCCAAAAATTAAAAATGTGCTAAAAGGATGCCATTTTGAAAGCGTGGAACGCGTCATAGAGGCTGGAACGAGGATACTACGAGAGGTTCCAGAAAACGTCTTCCAGGGAGCATACGAAGCATGGAAATCGCGCTGGAAGGAATGTGTCGACACCCAAGGGTCCTAATTTGAAGGATTTTAAAGGTTTGTGCTCGTATGTTCAATAGATTTTTAAAAAAAACTGTGGTCGCATTGCTTTCCGGACAGACCGTGTACATTTCACTGCGACAATGCTATCCGAAGATATTAGAGCCGCGGGCAAAGCAACCACAGAAGGCGACGAAACACGTAGACCCTACAGGCAATAACAATACAGCCTCATATTGAACTCGTCGACGCAAGCGCTTTGTTTGCCGTACGCGTTTAACCTACTAACAGACCCGACCAATTTGTTGCTACTATTCTTGCCCCTGTCCCGCACCGTCCCTTCGAATATCGCGTCGCCGGGTTCCGTCTGAATCGTTATCGTATAGTCGATAAGATCGGACTTATCACTTTTGTCTTTCCACGCTTTCGCGGCCCTGATCTCTTTCAGCTTGAGAGTCGCGCATTGCACGAACTTCTTTAGCATCTGGTTCAGCTCCGCGACGAGGAACAGAGCTTTGTTCCCAAGCCTCTTGTCGTCTAAAGGTACATCGTTGCTGCTGTGACACATGCACCAATGGCTGGCTATGCCCGCCAAAGTGCACGTTCGGTAATCAGGTATCGGTAGGAACCAGCTAATCCCGCGAGGCAAGCTTTCTATCGACGACAGTCGTCTGAAACGGTCTTTCAGAGTAGGCTCCTCCACGTTCTTCAGCTGTAGCAGGTCCATCAACGTCTCGTGCAGGTCGAAAGCCGTCGTCAGACTGCGGGTGTTCTTGCGGAGGTTGGCCCAGGCTATCTGATATTTATCCCTCCACCAACGAGGCAACACGATGAACACAAACGGAAGACTGTCCTCCATCCTGCCCTGGTACGTCTCGCGAAACTCGCCCCATCTCATCCCGTGGTCGCTCATTACTATCAGCGCCGTGTTGTTAAGTAACTGTTCCTCGGACAAGTACGAGATGAAGTCGTGATAGGAGTCGTCGCCTAACTGCGGATAATTGAAGAAATCGTGGGTCAAACTGGCCTCCCAGAATAAACCGAAGTAGGGGTCCCCGGCGAATTGCGTGGCAGTTTTTCGGCTGTAGTGCAGCAAGTTGTCGAACGTCTTTCTGGTCCCCACGCATAGGTTCGCGTTCAGCTTGTGCGTGTTACCGATGTCTTTCTCCGAAGCGATGCAGAACGGCCTCCAATAGTAATCGGTCGGCTGCGCTCGGAACCCCGGTTTTAAGTAATTAAACGTAGTCATGCCGCAAGCATCCTCGCCGAAAATTGTGCGGTAGCCGGCCGCGCTGAAGTTCTTCCAGATGAACGGGCACTCGTCGAAAGTCTTGTCTTTCGTTTGCCAGCAGAGATCGTGCAGCTCTTTCTGCGATAGACCGCTTAGAACAGGTACTAGGTTTGGATACGTGTTGTCGGCTACCTTCGTGTAGCCTAACATCTCGACCGCTCCGAGCTTCTCCAGAGCTCCGACGGTCTTTGGCATCATCCTGTGGAAATTGATCCTAGAGACCGAGTCCAGACCGATCATCAACACGCTGAGGTATTCGGATTTCGCTTTAGCGGCTTTCGAGCCCTCGTATTTCTTTTCTATCGATCGGAAACGGGGCAAGAACGCGTGGTAGTCCTTGTATATCGTCTCCTTGTTCCGGGAACATTCGATCTTCACGAACTCGGCCCTGACCGTCGACGAATTCTGGAAGGTGAAACACTCGTTGCTGAATCTGCAAGTGAAAATAGTTTTACATGCTTCGTTTCATTGAATAAGCCAAACTTTCGCTGAGAGGGTACTGAGCCACGATTGCACAATATGCACAAGCTTCGTTCGGAAAGTATCCGATTTTGTAGCGGGGAGAAGTATCACGTGTGGCGATATATACTATTATTATTGAGGTTTTTCAATGGCTATTGAACCATTCGAAAGCTCACCAGGAAAAACCCCTCTGAGTAAAATTTCAGCTCTCTAGCTTGCCCGTGAGGGTAGTTACAGGGTAAATGAGACTTTGCGTTATTCTGCGCATTATCCGGTCTCCAATGCGTTCTAAAATTCTGAAAAAAATGTGACATGTTTTGGATCCTAAGGCGCATTTTTGAGAATTTTTTCAGATTTTTTTATTGCAAACTGTGGCCGTAGAACAAACAACACGTCCATGGAAGCGAAGCGGTTAATATAAACACGCGTTATTTACGGTAGTTAAAAATCGGATACCTTCCAGACAGGCTTTGCATATCATTTCGCTGCGATCCACATTGAAATTTCAGGGTTGAACTATCTCTTTCACGGGATACCTTTACGATAGCTTTCCGTTGGAATTCGTGAAGCACCGATTGCTTCGAAAACGTTATGTATACCGTTACAAGTATAAATGATGAGTCTTACTGACGTAACAACATTATCCTCGTCTTTCATTCGCCAGAACGGTCGCCAACAGCAGTTAACGTCCTCGGATTCGTTGTAAAAATGTTGCATCGCCATCGGGTTTATGTAGACCGCTGTGTTGTTGGAATCGACGAGCGGCAGATGAGTCCCGTGCTCGCAGGTAATCGGCTTCTCTTTGTGAATGAATCGCGTGATGGCCGGATCGAAGGGGTCCATCGCTGGAAGTCGACAACCCTGGTTATGGACTACGAAGCCGGAGTTGGACACGGGCGTGAAGAACGTCTTCATTTCCACGTAGTTATCTGAAAAAGGAAAGCGAACAGTCAGCAAAATCTGTTCGAACAGATTAAGACTTCTGCAATCACACTTTACGAGCAAAAGATGATCATTTTGGTGCAAAGACATACTTGGAACGGGATTTCGTCCTTATTTGCTCTGAATCTGCAGACCGAAACTGGATTAACCCTTTGCACTCCTTTGTCGAGTGTGACTCGACATCGGAGAAAGGAAAATGTAAAGGAAACGTGACTTTATATGTATTTGGTTCTTCCTTTATTTATTTAAGTCGTACTTTTTAGTTAAAGACAAATATAAGTTCCACAAATATGTATAAATTACAACAAAGTTTGAGAGCTATATTTAATAGAACCAGTAAACGAAATTGTTTAAAATAAGTAGCAGTCAAGGAACTGTCCTTTAAAGTAACTTCAGATCTTCTTTATGATTTCATAAATCATACAAATCTTTAAAGTCCTTCAAAGTGTCCTTTGAAGTAAATATCAAATGAAACACTTAAAATAGTAGGAAGTTGTTGGCAACAAAATTGAAAAATAATTTGGAGTGTGAAGGGTTAACAACCAAATGTGCTCATTTCAATCAGAAAAATGGTGCAAATGTGTTGGTAAAAGTTTCATGATAAGGAAATGAAACCTCGCTACCTATACAGGGTGAGTCACCTAAGGTTGCCACCTCAAATATCTTTGTTGTTTTTAAAGATACGTCAAATGTCTGAAGGACAAAGTTGAATAGTTCAGTGGGGCTTACATATCGATGTCACCTTCATTTTTTAAAGTGGAAGCACCCTTATTTAAACATCTACAATGATACTCCCTTTCATTAGAAATTCAGTGACTATAATTACCCATGCACGTTTAAACCTTCTAAGTAGCTCCTAGTCCATATAACAGACACAGCACATTATTATTTTGCATTAACCATTAAAAATTCGCAGCCTACTCGTTAATCACTCACTGATTTCCAAAGCCCCTTATTTGTAGACTTCATACTTAGGCTGTAAAAACAGCAAAGATATTCGAGGTGGCAACGTTAGGTGACTCACCCTGTATAAGAACAATCAATTATAAAAATGTATATACATTTATACATACCTTGCGAAGAGATATTGAGAACAGTTCCGAAGTGTACGGCCCCTAAGTGTACGGCCGGGAATTGGTCCGTGGTGTAGGTGTTTACGATGACTAAAGATGTCAGCAGGAAAATTAGTATGCCTATCAGCCATCTTCGCAGTCGCAGTCGACTCTTGTAAACCTTACTGTCAAACTCGAAATTGAAGAGGTTCCGCTCACTATCTCGCAACCTGTCGCCGCCGCGTAACAGTACCTAAACAGAAAATATTGTTTCTGTAAATTCATTGCTTTAATAATACATGTACAGGGTGTCCGCGCTATCACCAGCCAGCGTTTTTCTTGTAGATAGTAAATATTAGAAAAAAATGAGAGAGGAAAAGTGGTACTGTTGATTTATGCGCAACTTTTTAAATGGAATGCTGTAGTATATTTTTTTATATTCATCCGTATACTGCACGGTGACCTTCAAGGTCATGCAAGCTCAGAAATGGATGAAACATTTTGAACATTGTTGTCGGATTTTCTTCAAAATGTAAGAGGACTTCTAATTTTTTATCTTCAGAAAGAGGACATTTCCGATTATGAGATTTATTTTGCGAAGACCCTGTTTCCGTCAAACGCTTTGCAAGCAAAACAAACTGATTTTCATTTGGCTGTACTCTGTCCGGATATTCTTCTATTCTAGGCATTTCAATTTACTTTGTCTTTTATTTCAATTGGAGTGGTGATAAATGCGTACCATATCAGGGCCCGCTCTAGGGGGGGGAGGGGGGCAACGCGGACATTTGTCCGGGACGCCATTTTGGCTGTAAGTGTGAGAAAAATATTGATGTGTTAAATACCCATTTAATAGAAAATTTGCTTTTATTAAAATAAATGCTTATATTAAAATTTAAATAAAATGATATGATTTTTAATGAAGATAAAAATATGTACCTCCATTTAAAAAAAAATATATATATATATTCTTAAGGGGCGGCAATGTGTCTTTTTGTCCGGGGCGACGTAACCGCTAGAGCGGGCGCTGACCATATCCGCCTTTTCGTCCATGGAAAATAATACGATTACTATGCGATATTACTAATCAGTTTCGGAAGTGATTCTAAAATTGACTCATGATAGCAGAAACTAGAAGTAAAAAGTCAACACTCTGATTCGTATGAATAAGGAATACCTATAAACACATTGGTATGAAATATTCAAAATGTTTCTCCAGGTCACTTCTGACCTTGCATGACCTTGAAGGTCACTGTGCAGTACTTTCATGCGATATAAAAAAATATACAGCATCCCTTTTTAAAAAGTTGAAGGTCACCTTCATATCTAACAAAATAATATAAACACAACAAAATTACATACGCCATTGCGTTGCGCATATAAATAAACAGTACTACTTTTTCCTCTCTCATTTTTTTCCAATATTTACTATTTGCAAGAAAAATAAATTGTATCAAACATAATCGTTAGTTAGGAAGCATAGTAATTGGTTACTATGTACATATATAAACGTATGTACGGAATATTGGTTTTTTAAAAAACTACTTGAATTATTATAATCATCTACCACAGGGATGGGCATTTTTGCCTCAATTGAGGCAAGACTGTCCACACCACAGCGACCACTGCCTCCCACCAGCTCCACCGTTACCATGGAGAAAGAACGCGCTTGGCCCGTAGCGAGGAGGGCGCATGTCTCGCGAAGGCTTCGCGCATCGCGGCCTATGCGACGAAGGCGCGCGTTGCATGGAAGAGAGGTTGGTGGGAGAAGCAGGCGTTTGAGGGGCCCCACCCGTGCCCATCCCTGATCTACCAGGTCATAACTTCATAAAACTTCTATAGAATCGTATAATAGCTTGGTTAATGAAACTAAAACTGGAAAGGTAAAATTAACGACAAAAATGAATATGTAAAATACAAAATTGTGACGACATTAGAAAAATGTAAATATATTGCAATTATTACACGGAAACCAGTGTTGACTCGGAACATTTCTATAAAGATCGCTAGTGATAACACATACTGAGGTAAATGCTCGCGGTGCAGAGATAATTAGTAGCTGATAAATATTTTGGTAGACTTATCAAGATTTATAATTATCATATCTCCAGTTTCATTCAGAATAATCTACAGAAATACCGCTCAAGCGATTGCTGAAATGTCAGGAATGTCGAAATCATTTGTTGAGAACGTTAACTAATAATAACTTATATACTGTTATATTATTTTCAACCTATTAAACATATTAAGAAAGGAAATAAATTTCTATTTCACTCCAGTCTGCTGCAATTCATGTAGAAAATTTTTGTTTTACATAAAGATGTCATCTGACTATACTCGAAATGCCATATACTCGAAAAAATACTGCCCGGATCTCGACGAAAGTTTCGTGGATATCGGCCGGAAACGGCCGAAATAGATTAACAGGTGAGGTGTCATTTATCACCGCGATAACGCCAAACCACTTCTAGATACGGTTAAACAATTTTAGATACAGTTAAAATTTAACGAAGCCGAAAACTGTCGCTTTATTATTTAAAAAATAGATTGTGAAAAAGTGTTAGAATGAATTGGCTGTATTGTATATGTATATTAGGTGTACAAAGTAATCTGTAGTCGAATTAGTTGGTTATTTACAAACAATCAAAATACATTTTACTGCCCAGAAGAATTTTCACTTTTTTTCTGTAGTAGATTCACTACATCTTACAATAATAAATCAGTCTTAAATGCGATGGATATATGATTTTATGATACACAGTGTGTCCCCACTCTACCTTCCCCTTCTACGACGCTATTCCCCCACGCTTCCGCCCGGTCATGTGACACGTTTCGTCTCTATCGTACACGTGTCCGGTACTGGCAGAGAGGGGGCAACTTCTTCCCCTCAATTCGTGTTCCCTCCCCTCATCTGACGACACTGCCGATGCAGTCCCACTGATTGTGAGATATATGGTAATAATTATTTAACTCTCTCCTTGCCCTACGATTTATTTTACGGTTTCAGTGATTAGAACTTTCTTTGTAGTTCGTAATTTCCTAAAGAAGAAGAAAATTTATATCTATTCTATGCCTACATGTTCTCCAATGACTATTCATTAACGAAACCAAAATAGAATTTCATCTCGGTTTAATATATATATTTATTAGACTCTGTTCGGAATCTTCATCACGAGTCTGACACGATATCGTAGGGCAAGGGGTTAATGTGTAACTATTAATAATTATTTGTGGATTCAGATGAAATTTTACTGTCTCACTACATTTCTATTTACCATTTCCATAGGGATGAATATTAAATATAAACATAATATTATTATTAATGCTGCATATAAGTACATTTTGAAAATCCACTGCACGGTTAAACAGTTAATAAATATGTACGTCTTTCGTGAAATGTTATATTGTTTACTATCAAGTTTTTAGAAAAATTGCGCACCCTAATTTTCGTAACACACCCGAGTATCTTTTTACACAGTGTTTTTGTGTTACGCGATTCATATTTACACGGTTTTATTTAATACGCTTCACCGATTATATTACACGATTTTTTCATACGTATTATTCACACTTGAAGTTGAGATGTAACGATAGTTTTATTACTACTATTTTTACGAATTTTATTTATTTTTAATTATCAATTTATCGGTTTCCACGATCTATTCCCATTTTTCCAGTAACTGTATGATATTGTTAAATCGTATTTTGGGCATGTTACATTACATGCTTCAGAAGTCATTAATATATTATTAATCTGCCTGCTAATTCTTGTGATATTAATATTATTTTATTTCCTGCGATATTAATGTCTAGGAAACATGCTAGGCAATATAGAATCGATATATTTTCAACCTTACAATATTTTTTAATGTTCTTGCTATGCAACGAGAGAGAGAACTGCATCCTTGTGTTCAAATATAAAGTGTCCATCGATTATCTTACTGACATACTTCTGAATTTTCTTTCGAAGTAATTGCAAAGAACTTGTACTTCCGACACGACGTTAGTGAATTTATCGTAACTTCAGACTTTTGTGTTAACTAATCCTGCTCTTGTCGTTACAGATTACAGAGCTTCCGCATTACTGCAAATAACCGCCCCCTTTTTAACCAGTAAGCGATAACGATTTTCGTTATCTTGAAAATTTCGTAACAATGAAACGAATGTGTATTGAAAATATTGGGTTGGCAAATAAGTTCGTTCGATTGTTTAGAGTGGAATAAATTACTAAAACCGAACGAACTTATTTGCCAACCCAATACATTTAAGATTCATTAGAGAACTATACTAATAGAATGACTTTATGTTACAGCATTCCAAAATTGTTGCTTATACCTTCAGGATATTAAGAAGTATTTTCAAATTGGTAACGTTGATTTTAAATTGTCCAGCATAATATCAAGAATGATAATATTGGCGAATTTACATGAAGAGTCACGCGTGTAAAAATCATGCAATATTTTATTATCAGTAAATACTTTGGTTCCGTTCGATTAGATCGTCTGGGGTACGATTTCTGACCATGATGTTTTATAATTTTGTCCGAATTAGATTCTATTATTTTCTTCTAAAATAAAAATTTCCTATGGTATACATTTCCTTTGTGATAACGATAATAATGGTTGCATGCGGCAAAGATAGCTAGATCCGTTTAAATCCCTACACACGTATCAACTATTTTTTTATATATACTTTTAACCCACTTCTTTGAAATTGATTGAAATTTTGTTACCGGACTTGATATACAGATATAAAGAAGATATAAAGAAGACGATAACTTTTTTAATACTGTACTATACGATTTGAACAGTTTTGGGAAGCTAGAGCAATTAGTTTACTATAGTATGTGAAAAGAAATTTTTTCAAAAATTTCAATTGAAATGAATTGTAGAAAAAATACTAAAAGTTGCATTTTACAACTTTTTTTATCTGAGCCTATGTTGAAAATGTAAAAAAATAGGTTTCGTAGATCTCTGTCAACTAAACATGTTCTGAAAATTCCGTCAAAATCGATCGACGTTGCAATGAGCTACAAACGTTTAAAAATGGTAAAAATGGCAGATTTTTACGATTTTCGGCCTATATCTAAGAATTCTTACATCTTTCAATGCCTGTCGTTTTTTCCCGCGTTAACCGATTTCGATGAAACTTTCACAGTGCATATAGTTCATACGGACCTACAAAACGTACTTTTTAAATTTTCAATATAAGCCCACATAATAAAGTTGGAAAATGCAAGTTTTAGTATTTTTTTTCTACAATTCCGATCAATTGCTAGTTTTGAAACAAATTTTTTCACATCCTGTAGTAAACTAATTGCTCTAGCTTCCCAAAAAAGTTCCAATCGTATAGTGCAATATTAAAATAGTTATCGTCTTTTTTAGAGCGTCCGAATATTCATTCGAGTAACTCTGTAAATAGATATCTAGAAAAATAGATAGAAGAGTGTTTCTTTTTTACGAAAATAAATAATTATTTCAAATTAATCAATGTTTGTTCAGGAAATACTCTCCGAAAATATTTTTAAACGCGGGAACTACTTTTTTTATTTGTTCTATCTGATGACACGAAGGAAAGTATGTAGCATTCCGTTTAAACAATCGAAGACGCTATTATGTTATCTATAAAATTCAGTACGGCTGTCTTATTTTCAATTGTTTTCGTACACTCATCATTTGAAAATGCTGGTCAGTAACTTTCGGGACACCCTGTGTATATGTATCGCGAGGGAACTGCAATGTAGGTAACAGTATACGCTCGGCAACTCCCCTTTAAATTTGACACAATCAGCATGATCGCGCATGTATCATAATTTGTTATCACTCAAAGTCGAAGATCAATAATTTGACGACTCGGAACACTCGATGTAACGTTTACGCAACGTATACTTTTGTTAGAAGTGTTGCAGCATTTTTGGCGGATTTTTAATTGTTAATAACTAAATAACGAAGCCGAAATCGCAATTTTTTTATTCTTCAATTTCGTCTTATATTATCGTCGAGAACCACCCCTTAAATTTTCTCCCATCTGTAGGTAAACACCCTGTATATAACTTTTCGACTGCGGCTAACTTCTTTTGCAATTTGAGTAATAGACAACTTTTGTTTTCTCAGAGAGCTTAAATTGTGCTAATTTCGCTTTCACTAATCTTTGTGCCACGTCCCATTATGAGAATAGCAGTACGACAAAGGTCTAAATACAAATTGAAGCTTACGAAACACTGAAGAATATGTAAATATAGTTTCAGTGTGCTATCTTTTTCTTTGGGAGTGTAAACCAATTAAACAAATTCAATGAAATTTTCAGGGCGTATATAATTTATACCAGTTGACAAAACACATTTTCTAAATTTTCGTTATTGGGCCAGCTAAAAAAAGTTGTAAAAATCAATTTTTAGTATTGTTTTTCACAATTCCGACCAATGCATTTTCTCAACTTATTTATTAGACGTCATTTACTAAACTAATTCTTCTAGCCTTACAGAGAAATTGAAGTCGTTTGGTCCATTCATATAAAAGCTATTCTGATTTGAAGTGTGTGGAATCAGTTATGCTTCTTGCTGTATGTCTCATTTTAAATTGTGTTATGTAATCTTTTTGATAACATATATAACGTATAAAATAAAAAGCAAACTAATTTCAATAGTGAGAGGTATTTTATATACTAGTAATTGGAAAAAGCATTTGGAAAATACCAATTGAAAGCTATTTCTTACGCAACAAATGAAAATATTAAATATAGAACGAACGTGAATAAAGCATATGCTATTATCTAATAATACAAAACAAAAAAATTCGAAATAATTTCAATAAGAAATTGTATGCACGGAATTGAAAAAACATTTCAAAATAGTTGCAGTTGTATGATAAATCCATTCCGAGTCTTTTCTTTTACAATCTTCCGATTCTTCCAATGAGCGTAAGCGACAAATAAAAATATTGAATCGGACAACGCAAATACACGATCACTTCAAGCACGAAAGCAATAGTACACTGACCGCACATTATCTTGCTCGACTATTCCGAAAATATGTCTTTTCATCTTACCGATATGTTACGAAGTAATTCTTTCATCGTGCGAACGTAGATGTGTCACAGCCTAATAACAAATTAAAGTGTATAATAAAAAAATTCTAAAACAATTTAAATAACAAATAGCAGTTAGTAGTTTCCAAATAAAAAGTATGAAGAATACTAATTGCAAGCTAATTCACGTGGCGCACCTCTGACTTCGAATATTTGCGAAACAATAATCGTGTCACATTTTTTCGCAGTTTTCCCCTTAAATTTATAAATTCGTTGTTGTTCTCTACTTCGCACCCGGAGCAAGTGAACGTCAGTTCGCATGCTAAGAAATATGACAACGACTCACCTTTCCCTGGGAGTAATTATCACACATGCCAGCGAGATCTGTCTCATTGACCGATACCTAGTGATTGAAAGATCTGGCGAACGTAAGCATGAGCAAGTCTTGACACGATCAGACCGTTTCCAGCTGTTATCAGCAGCTGATGTTGCTAAACCGTGTGGGAGGAGGTTTTATTGTCCGACATCCCCTTGAAAAGATAATCGCGGACGTTCTTAGCTTTCCGATGTCGCTGTTCGACTCTATCCTCTTCGCTCTCGTGATCAGCTCTCGTGGCAGCAGCTCCGAATCGAACAGTAAAAACGTTTCGACACATAATTATCTACCACGTTCTCAAATTCGCTGAACGGAGCTGTGTACCGCGAACAATTATTAATTAGGTTTGCCACATTGTTAGGTTCGTCAGCTCGACGAACAACCAACCCGGAGGACGTTCTTCTTCGAAGTTCCACGAAGAAGTTGCGCCTTTGCGAGGCCGTACGCGTTCCTTATGTAAGTCCAGCGACTTTTGCTTTTCGAATGAGCCTTCGGTTAATATTGAGATCGATATTCTTCTGATTGGATACGCGGTGTCAGATCCACCACGCTACACGCACCATTTCTCTGGCACACTCTGTTGCATCGCCGCAAGATGCAAATGGGTTTCCAGTGTGCTCGGCGATGCTTTCTATCGAATCCATCCAGAGGTGGCCTATTTACCGGCGGAACTGGGCGACGGGGGTTTTCCAATTTGCAACGCTGCAGCCTTCTTGTGTACAGTTCGATTCGACACCCCCTATTGTCAGGAAGGCCGCGATTCCACGCGGTTCGATGCAGTCACACGATTCGCCCGATGCATTTTAGTAGAGAAATAACCGGAGCGGAGTTGCTGCTGCGGCTACGATTAGGCTCGTTGCTCGAACTTGACATCCCGTTTCTGTGTCGTCGAAACAGGTCAGATTTGACGCACTCCCGCGTCATCGGTTCCGTTATTGGGCTATCGCACGTAACGCGGCACCGTTACGAAGGGTCGCGGCCACTTCGAGAAGGGCGCATCGGACTTTCTTCGAGGCAATGTTTGCGAAAGATCGGGATTTAGCGCGTCGATAAACGAAAGGGTAAACAGGCGCGACCACCGATAAGCCCGACAAACATTCACATCGTCACATGTCACACATTTATAAACACTTCTGTTCCGTCGTCGGTGACGCGTTCACGGCTGGCTTGCTTTCGCGGTATCTGCTCGCAGAGATTCGAACGACGACGCGGCCAATTCAATGCTCGCCGGTGATGAGATAATGATGGACCATCCGGTCGTATTTGGACCAGTTCAAGTGTCAGGTCGACATATCGAAAGATCCACAGCCCCGGCCGAAAGCGACGCCGCGTTGTTTTTCAGGACGTGTGCAGGATTCCTTTCCTCATGGTTTCCGCGTAGCCACGTGGGGACCGGACATTTCCGATCCCCGGAAGACGTTTGAGGCGTTGCCGTAGCCGGGATTCAAGTGAAATGCATACATGCCTCCGTTGGCAGCGAGGAAACGAGAGGAGAGACGAGAATCTGGTCGATAGGCGTGCGCTCGCGCACCTCCGCGACGTGTCGGGGGAGTTAAGTGCAATTGGCGTTTTCCTCTCGCCGCGGCGTGGTCCAGAAGCAAAACAGAAACTCTCTATCGGCGATCGGGGTGCCTACAAAACTGTCCCTTGATTTTCTCCGGAAACCAGTATCTTACGCTCTAGAGAATATATGTATAAGATACCACGTATATAATGTCAAGTTGACCTTTTTCGAACGGACGTCGCAAAAATTGCAACGTCACAATGAATATGTAGAATCACGGGCTGATCAATTTCATCGAAAACCTAGGCGTAAAAGTTGTGCATGGAGTCTAGCTAAAGTGATTACCTGCGTTCTCGTTGTGGCACAAAAGTGGAACACAAAATATGAAATTGTTTCATGATTCTGTTACGAAAACGGTATGTTGTACTACGCTTTAGGGCAGAGCCGGGAAACTTCTCCCCCGCCGTCGTTGTGCGATACCCCCGATTAATTTTCTGGTCTCCTACTTTTCACCACCTCTCCTGCTTGACTTTATTTCCTGGACCGGGGAGGTGGCGCGGCCTGCTGGCCGACGCTATTGCTTTCATATAGGATATCAGTCGCATGGTGGGGGACGCTAGTAGACACTCAGGACAAGAAAAAACAGTGTGCGACCCATGCAGAGTCGCCAGATGAGGGGAGGGAGCACGAATTGAGGGGGAAAACTTACCTTTTCTCTGCCAATACCGGACAAAGATAGAACCGTGGCAAATAGCGTCACAGAAGTCGAAGGTAGAGTGGGGACACAAGTGGCGATTCTGGGCCCATGGGCTGCCAGTTCCCCGGCTCTGGATTAAACAAGGAAATGTGCTTTGAATCATGTCGTGTTTGGTCTCATTTTAATCAGAAAAATGGCGCAAATATGTTCGTAAAAGTTTCATGATAAGGAAATGAAACTGTAGCTGCCTACATAAGGACAATCATTATAAAAACGTATACAGGGTGAGGCTCATGTCTGGCGAAGATATTTTGCTTTTTGCTTTTCCAAGCAAACTTTAAAGGGTGGTTTTTCAAGATAAAAGTCTGCTCTATCGCGTGATATAGTTCGATTTTACGCTGGACCCTTATTTTTTAAGATAAACTGAAAAATATCCTCAACAATTGGTGCAAGAGTGGTGTCTCTCCGTCTTTAACGATTGTTTAAACATGTTTAAACATCATTGTTTGGCCTGCTAAGAGACCGGTGAATTTCTAACGGGAAGGTCTCTGTTCCGCGACCGAACAGTAACTGCAAAGTAAATCGTCGTGCAAGCAGTTATGATGTGAATAATCGAAATTGAAGCAAAGTTCGCTGTTCGTGGAGTCTAGTTAATATTGTTAGCATTCCTTCCGTGGATCAGATGCAAAACACAAACTATCGGCGATCGGGTTCCTACGAGCCGGTCTTTTGAGTTTGTCACGAAACCAGTATTTGTTATCTTACTACTACTATCTATTGTACTTTATGGATTTAATTTGGTAGATGCATTCGCCTGACTTCGCGACATTCCCCATTAAGGTCAGCTAGGGATTAAAAGGAAACTAGGATCCCGATTGTTGACACGCCACCACCCTACTGACCTCACTCCCTTCCGAAAAAACCCATCATCTAACTAGGTCTGAAAGTACAGTCAGAGAGGATTCTCTCTGGTACAGTTCAGTCTTGATAACTCGAACTTCTATAAGTCGAAAATCTCTAGGGTAACACTGTACTATTACACCTAATTTCCTATATTATTCCTAATTTATCATGCATTAATAATATGTATAAGCATTTTATGGAAGAATAATGTGTTCTGAGTACAAAAAGAATTGGTGGCTCTCAAAACCTAATATAAACATAAGAAAATATTAAAAAATAAAATCGATAACATTTTGTACGTATTACTAAGGACTTTTATTCAAAAGGCAAGAGAAGTTTCTTTTTACCACGCTTATGTTAACTTGCCAAGTTGTTGTTGTATGGGAGGGGTCCCATGGAAATCATCGACACAGATTTCTCCGACACGGTTTTCACCGACATTTCATTAATTTTTTATTTATTAATTAATTAATTCAAGAACACTCGGTTTCATATTTCGTTTTTCCACTGATTTTCATTCAATCCACATTAATTACTTAATTAATAAATAAAAAATTAATGAAATGTTGTCGGTGAAAACCGTGTCGGAGAAATCTGTGTCAGTGATTTCCATGGGACCCCTTCTGGAGCTTGTAGCCAAACCACCTCCGTGATAGTGGGTTTTAGGGTATCTTTGGTGTTGGGATGCTTTATTTATTATTAGTTATTAATAGGCTGCGGATCTTTATGCAAAATATAAATTATCTGGGTCGATTGTAAGAAATAGAAAGCAAATAGAATGTTCTTTCTTCCCTTAGTAATTTTAGTAGAGAAGAAATCGTATATTGACATCTTCAATTTTCTAAATTTTCCTACAATATTTGGAATTTCATCTATTCAATTTTCCTATAAATGCATAAAGATCCGCAGTCTAGTTATCAATTATTAAACAGATTAAGTGAGAGTGGGAGTTTGGAAAATATCCAGGTGAGAGGTGCGAGTAAAGAGTCGAAAGTAACATGTGTGTCAACACCGTCAGGTAGTTGTTTTACAAACGTATGTTGTAAAATACATATGTCGAGGATTTATTCACGAAACCACATATTTACTAGGTTCCCGGATACACGGTACATATGAAGCAAACAGACTTAAGACTACTGCTGATATCCGTACGAAATAGCGCCATATATCTTGTCAAAAGTATAAAGAATAAGGTATCGGAGATGTACGACGTCGGTTTCGTTTCATAAATTTGAGCAAGATCAACAAATTGCAGGTGTGTGTTGCGAAAGGCTATATAAATTAGTTGTGGAAATAATAGATTCAAGTCAGTTCTACAGATAAATGTATCTGTACGATAGAAAGTAGACGTGTGTTGCTTGAGAATGCAGTTAAGTCATACTTTAAACTTTAAACCATACTCTATGAGCAAAAGGCGGTCATTTTGGTGCCAAGACATGCTTGGAACAGGATTTGGTCCTTATTTGCTTTGAATCTGCAAGACAAAACTGCGATAATCATGATGAGACACGACTAGCATAATAATATGAACGTGGTACTGTGAAAACTTCAATATAAAATCGGCACTTTTATGTTTCCGAATTTTGTTTAAAATCGATTTTGCAACTAAAAATTCTAAAATAATTCACTGTCATGTGTGCTATTAGGTAGAATGTACATGAATTGTTTTGTAATTTTTTGTTGAGCAGAACAGAAGAAATAGAGCATAATTCATTAAACCGTGCTCACCCTATATAACTACCCTCGTGGTAGGGATACCGACTTGAATAAAAAATTAATTTGGTTTGGAGGCATTTTTCAGCATCTTATTCGGCTATACTCAATTTAGGAAATAGTTGTTATTGCATAACTATTTTCAATAAGGGTTACAGAAATTCTGGATCTACATTACTCAACATTATATCGATTTTACTATCAGAATATATAATAAAACATCCCAAACATTTAGCATTTTCAATGTATAAAATGCTTATATAAATGCAAGATTTCTCGCGCATACGCGGCGATTTTAGCCTCAGTAAAGTAAAATTCTCGATAATATTAAGTACCTTAATCACCCCGTAAAGTTTTCAAAAATTGTTATGATTTGATTGTGAGAAATGAATGTAGAGAGGACGCCACAGACTCGAGGCTGATTGGTCTACTCATATACCTCGTCTGTGCTAATATCACGAAAAGACTGCCAGTTTTACGGGAGATCGAATCACCGACGAGATACTACCACAGACGAGATATAGGAATAGACCTGACATCTCGTCGGTGGTCACTGTGGTCAGGTCTATTCCTATATCTCGTCTGTGATACTACATCAATTACCATATGGGATTTCGTGTCTCACATAATAACTGCGTTTCTTACGCCCTCTACGATGACGAACGATAAAAGTTGAAACTAGATCCACGAAAGCGATCAAAATCGGTATCTCGTCGGTGGCGAAAGTGATCGCTTTCGTGGATCTAGTTCCAACATTTATCGATCGTCAGCGTAGAGGGCGTAAGAAACTCATTTATTATGTGAAACACGAAATCCCATATGGTAATTGATCTACTCTTATACCTCGTCTGTGGTAGTATCTCGTCGGTGATTCGATCTCCCGTAAAACTGGCAGTCTTTTCGTGATATTAGCACAGACGAGGTATAGGTATACTTGCGTAATTTAGTATGACGCGTTCACGCAGTTACGGAGATTCTCGAAAAACACGAATAGATATGACGTAAAAGTTTATACGATACGATTACAGAACGGAACACGACGAATTACTATCTTTATTAATATCTTCGGAAACATATTACAATACACAAAACAAGATTCAATTTTCGAAAAATTTCGACCGCCTAACTGTTGTTGAGTCGTACATGTTCTCCTAATGCAAATTCAATTTTCGAGATTTTCGAAAATTTTCGACCGTCTGACTTGTCGTTGAGTTGCACTACTGAATTTCGTGCCACCTCCTTCGATATCATGATCTCCTAATACAAAGTTCACTTTTCGAGGTTTTCGAAATTTTTCGAAAAATCGAACTTTGTATTAGGAGAACATGATATCGAAGGAGGTATTCGAAATTCAGTAGTGCAACTCAGCGACAAGTCGGACGCTCGAAAATTGGCGAAAATTTTCCGAAATCTCGAAAATTGAGAGAAGTATTAGGAGAACATGATGTGCGAGGAGGTGGCACGAATTTCAGTAGTATAACTCAACGACAAGTCAGGCGGCCGAAAATTGGCGAAAATTTTCCGAAATCTCGAAAATTGAGAGAAGTATTAGGAGAACATGATGTGCGAGGAGGTGGCACGAATTTCAGTAGTATAACTCAACGACAAGTCAGGCGGCCGAAAATTGGCGAAAATTGACATTTGTGGAATATTGCAATTCCAAATCAGTACAGTAACTCAATGACAAATACATATTTGCGGAAATCAGTAGTATAACTCTACGACAAGTTGGACGTTCGGAAAAAATTGTTGGTTCAATAAATATAATACGCAGATATTCTTTTTAATAGATAGTCTTTATTTATTCATTGTAAATTCATACATAAAGCGTTTGTATATTGTACATGTACATAACTTATGTATATTACATTCTAAACATTTATAACACGAGTCTCGGAGAGACTCGGCACACCGTCAAACTTCTTGTGTAATACTGCAGTACAGGGAGGTATGGACAATTATATTAGATGATCATCAGTCCACTGCTATACTGCTATACCTCGCTTGTGCTGCGGCAGTCGATGGATAAAAACGCTAGTACCACTTGCCGCAGATGCTCGAGACGCTGTATTGATAAATCAGTAGACCGCGGATCTGTGTGCAAAATAAAAATTGCCTGAATAATATTAACATATAATGGTAATTGTCACTTGATTAATATTTTTCTATTGTTCTTGATCTCAAATCCTCTCTGGCAACGACGAGATGTATCTCGTCTATATTAAAATATCAAAAGCAAAACTAATATCAAGGACAAAAAATTCCTACAAATATTGTACATATAAGAAAGTATGGAAGCATAATTTTTCCATTTGTAATTTCAAAATATTTCATAAACGAGAATTAATATTACCTTACACTTTTTTATGCATAAATGTTCCAAGAATTGATCTGTGGGGACAGAAATATGTTGAAACACAGAGTAAGATTAAGAGATAGATTTACTGTGTAAAGTTTGCTGTAAAAAATTAGATGGCAAGGTGGTCAAGGAAGTGCTAGTCGACAATCCTGTCCTTCAACTGTTCACTCAACGAACATCGGTAAGTATTATTTATAATATTCTTCAATGTTTCAATGCAACGAACATCATCAATTATTATTTCTAATATTCTAAGTGGAATTTCCATAGAAAAGTTGAACTTTGTATTAGGAAAATCGGAGGAATTGGCACGAAATTCAGTAGTACAACTCAACGACAGTTGCCAGACAGACGAAAAAATGCCGAAAATTCAGTAGTACAATTCAACAACATGCCAGATGGTCGAAAAATTTTTGGAAACCTTGAAAATGGACTTTTGTAGTTGGCGAATATGATAGCGAAGGAGGTGGCACGAATATTAGTAGTACAAGTCAATGTCAAGGGAAAAATAGGATTGATTTAAAATCAGTGAACCGTACCATTCTCATAATAATTGTTTATTGTTGAAGTGATATAGATATAATGATCCGTAATGTAATTTAACTACAATGATGGGTTTCGCAACTAGCAGAGTTGTGTTTATACATGGATTATACAATATGTACAGAAAAGCAATACTTCGTTTTGGACAATTTCACAGAATTTGCAATCGAGAATTAGCTGCCGGGCTTTTTCGTCGTCGTCGTCCTCCCCCTCCCCACGTTCCATCTTTGAAAAAACAATGTTGTGCAAGCACGCGGCACTTGCACTTCACAAACGCGCGAACGTTTGTTCCACTTATCTTACGAAACATTTTAGTAATACACTAAATGATTTACATGGGCGTCTCTAACCAATTTCATTTCCACTTATCACGCGTCCCTTATTTACAGTAGCATTATGTATATATTTATATCGTCCGTCTTCCTCGACGAGGAACCATCCGGTTCTGATCGACAAGAATCTTTTGATTTTCCTCCTATAACTACATTCATTATCTTGGAGTTTTTTTTTCTTGTTATTTATTTAAATACGGTTGCATTGGATGCATTCCCTCTCTTTCCGTTTCTCTCCGCGTTAGAAATCATATCGAATTCTTTCCACACTTTTAATACGGCTGCAACTGTTTCAACTTGTCTAACTGTTCACGATATATTTGCTTTCAGCTAGTTATTTATATAAATTGAAAATATAAGTGTCCGGGGGACTCGTCGTCGATATGCTTTTTGATTTGTGATCATTTCAATAAAGAAACGTAAATCGTTTATTCGAATCATTATTTAAAATTTTGCTTTACAGTAGAACCTCGCTCGTTGCACGAAACGGGACCGGAAATGCGTGCAGAACTGGAGATTGTGCAAGAGGCAGCCAATCATAGCGATTCGTAGCGTGGATTCTTTGTTGTTTCTGCGCAACCATCACAATCCCCACTTCGAGTCGCAGAACATCCAACAACTCGTAGTGTGGGTGGCTAGTATGCAACGAACGGGGACTCCATACAACAACTGAGGTTGCAACGCGAGAGGTTTTACTGTAGCACATTTACGTGACGCGCGTCAGAATGTTTAAAATCTCGAAGTTAATGAACAAATTTTTCTGGACAGCTTTTAACTAAAATTATCAACGATAACCATCTACTTATTTTTTGAACTTGCATACGTTGTTTTTATTTCGTGAATCGTAATTCGATTAAATTTATTCTTCACCGTTGTTTAAATAAATAATGTCTCGATTCAAGTTTACACGAAAAAAAGTATTAACCGTTTGAAACGTTCGTAAAAACTAGTAACTGTTGTTGTAACGCCTGCAACAAACGTGATTTTCCATAGCCTCGTTATTTAGTTGCTAAGATTCGTCAAAATTTATACTGTAAAATATCCTCTTTCGGATCTGATATCGAAAATTTAGTTACACTAGAGAGGCTCGCGAGTTATCATTGACGTCGAGACACACCGTGGCTTCGGACTTTCTTGTTCATGTCGCGCGCAATAAATCATCCAATCGACGGAGTTCTTAAAACGTTACTTCTATGCTAATTAAAAATCAGATAAATTACATAAAGTGTCTACTGGACATACGTATGGTCGCTACCATTACTTTTTACAGGTTTATACACGCATACCGCTTCGCTTAGTTTCTTCACCGCCTTTGCATTTCACGGTTTAACGCGAGAACATACAGGAAGCCGTTATACACAAGTATGGATCCGTGCGATCGATCGCATCGTGAACAATGTTTGCACGTTTACAACATTTCCGAACTTTCGAACGCATAGAAAATTTCGTACAGCGTGAAGCTGTGTCCACACTGAGCGACAACGATCGACTTTTAATTGATGCTTCCGCTGCACAGTGATGCCAGAATGAGCTCCAAACGGAGCTCATGTACTCTCCTCCTTACCCCTTCCACTATTCCATTCCAGCACTGTGCGCAGGCGCACACTCCACGGTCCCCATCGCACACGTGCAACGTGTCTCCCATTCGCCCCACTCATTCCCCGTCATCAGAGAGGGGGTATATCATTTCACCGTGACTCCCCGCATCTGACATCACTGATGCTGCACTCTTTTACAGAATAAGAGCAATTACACACTGTCGAACAGTATGTGCGAGAAAACGTAAGAGCGCGTACAAGATTTCTCGCGCATGCGTGGCAATTTTAGCCTCACAATCAGTGAAGTAAAATTCTCGATAAAATGGACTATCTTGAACACCCCGTAAAATATCGGAACTTTCCCGGAAATTATAATTGTCTCACGGCTCCACTACCTCGTCATCATGATATAGATACGTTACTGTTTCGGAAATCTCACCACTGTGCGACCAACGAAGTTGCGAACGACGCACGAAATGCATTGAACCACAGCTGGAACATGGTCAATTTGGCAACGCTGTCTCAGTCCGATCTGAAGTGAGGTGGAGTCGTACTGCGCGTGCGCAGTAGCTGATTGGACTGATGTTCTGTCTGTATGCGGTGCTGCCACATCACATGTTCCGGCCTGTGGGCCACTATTGAACCCAACTGATGACTTCGCATGATAAACAATCTTGGCGACTACGTGCACAAAATGAGTTTCGATACAGAAATGGTAGTCATCGGCGACTGGTCGAAAAAGGGAACAAAAACTCGCTCCATGTTGCTTCAGTGTAAACATAGCTTAACGGTGTCGACAGAACGTAAAGTACCTAGGTACATTCAGTTGTTACGGCCTGACCGAGATATCACTTGTCGAATGAACCTCGTGGCTGATGTATTCTGTGAATTTGCTGATCTTTGAATCCAGTGAATACTTTTCATTTTGGTTTCCGTTCTCGTCTAATAAATAATTAATAAATTATCCGTTACTATTTGTACAGTTCTTATTCCCTTATTAATTAAGAAATTCCGCGACAAGTAGGAGACTTTCTTATCCGCCAGTTTTACTTTGTTCACGTAACAGAACACTCTTGAATAGAAAACTTTTATCCATAGATAAACACGGGGTGTTCGATAACAAATTGGAGAGAATTGTACAAGACAACACAATTCAGAAACGATAAGAATTCGACGGTTTACATTTCCTTCTGTTATTAAAAATGCCGTCACGTAATAACAGAGACGACGTTACCGGAAAAAAATGCAAGACAACAAAGTGTTCTATAAATCCCATTACTTGGCGATTAACGAATTTGACATTCCTCGACAATTATACAAAAAAAAAAAACAAAGATTATATACAATAATTCCTAAGAGCATCGTCTGCCAAAGTGTAGAAGTATTTCACATGCAGATTGATCGGATCGTGGCCATACCATTCGTTATAATTCATTTGTTATGCGTTCACGGTTGAATTTAGAACGTTATTATTAGACTTCGGATTTTATGCATTTATAACAAAAATGAGTAGACGCAATTTAAAACAGCGAACAGATTGAGAAACTTTAAGAGTATTAATATATTATTTTCATTGCGTTAAAATTCATTAATGAAAAATATAAATTGATATATAACTCCTGTGCCTTGCAATTAATGCACAAATTTTATATTTTGCATAAAAATCCGGAGTCTAGTTATTATGAGTTTGTACATTTGAACCGTTTGAATGCCCAGAGTCTTCGCAGAAATATGGTGGAACAGTGTCAAGCGGCTTGGTCACGTGGCACACCAGCGCATGATGGATCGCTGACACTTTTCGACGGTTTTCGTGGCACTCGAATCGCTAACGTAACAGTATCTGCGTGTAGCACGTTGTCGAGCAATGATCGCTCCGCAACGTTGAAGCTGTCGCACATTACGTGACCTAGGTCTCGGTTAGGTTTTTTCGAGTCGGGTACACGGTGTATAACGAGGATTGACTTTGACCAAATGCGGAGGATCGTGCGGCACGAATCGAAAGAGGTTTCCCACGTTATTATTCGCATAAGCGTTACAACGATGCTACGAATCGCGGTGTGTGTATCGTCCACCAGAATTAAATCCTAATTCCGCAGCAGATTGCTGGCGCTTCGATCGAGGAGAAAGTGAAAATTCGTCGGGGGTTCGGGGGAACACAAATAGACGTCGGCTGTCCGTCTCTATACAAAAGAACGACAAAGCTAATTTGCAGTGCGCACTGTACATCGAGTGTAAATAATAATACTATGGTACAACGTATAAGTACATTGGTTTAAATGATTGCAGGCTGCTCCTCTCATATCACAGCGAGGGGCGTTGCCGGACCCGCTTTTAAATTTCTAAAAACAGCCTTCTTCGAAAAAAAGAAAGCGACGCGTGTGTACACAACGTTGCGCACTCGTATCTCTTCGCACCAATATATAATATTTTATATTTATATATGTATACTTTATATTTATATATATATATAATCTTTCTCTTTTTCTATGTATAATATTTATATCATCTCGCGTAGAACATGCCACGTTGCTCTCTGGCGCGCCACGAGGACGTCCGTTACGGTCGGCCGTACGACATTCTCGTTCGAAAGACACGTAGAAACAGCGAATACACTTACGCACGAAAGATCAGAAACCGCGAAGACGAAGAGGTTCTTTAAAAAAGACGAAATATACAGTAATTTTCAAACAAGATCGATACGTTTCTGAATTTTTGGTCCATGAGTGTATTTTCTCGGACGACGAGACGAATTCTTGGATGGTGGTGGTACGGCGAACGGTAACGGGGGTTCCCGGGTCGGCCGGGAGCGAGGTGGCACGGTCTGCGTCATCAATTTGTAACGTAAAATAAGCCTAAGTGAGGTGACCATCACTGTCGCGCATGGACGGTCAGAGTACGGAGGGCCGGGACGTCGCGGCGCCACGTGTCTTGCGGCCCAACGGCTCAGTCTAGGCACCGCGTCCGTCAGACCCTCGTGCGAAACCACGTCACGGGGGTTCTGGAAACCGGGACGTAAACTGGGACTCCCTCTCAGCTGATGCTGCCGGGCCCATCGGTCCTCTTTAACACGTTTAAGACTAGTGTGACAATAGGAACATGGTATCTGCTGGCTCTGGATGTTACGAGGATATGTCGTCAGACTTCGGGTCCCGAGTCTTTCTTGTTCTCTTTTGATGAAACACTGAAGCACTTGCTCTCCGACTCCTACGTTTAGCCCAGACTGGCTCTAGCAGCGAGCCGGAGTTCAGTTTTCGACCGAAGAAGAAAGATATGTACCGGTTGTTGAACTTCACGTGGCTAAACCTTCGCCCCTGGCAGCCGGAGGTGGTGGAAGTCGGGCTGACGGCGGTGTCGAGTTGCTCTCGGACCGATTCGAAGGCTCCCTGTCGAAGTGATGCTGAAGTCCGTCACCTGTCCACGACGGCACACCCGTCGAGTTCTGATTGCTACCGTTTGACGACGGCGTGCCCGGAGAGTGGGACGGTGAGGATGTTTGGAACAGCATCGAGCCGGATGGAATCGAGGATTTACCATCGACCAGCGGTCCATTACTCGTCGGCGCCATAGGCTGCTTGTCCAACGGAAAACCAGCTCCGGCTGCGTACACCGAGCCGAATAAGCCCGCGTACTTCCCGGCAGCCACCGAATGACCCGGTAGCCCGTTGTTACTTTGGATCACCGAGATCTCGTTCAACTGGAAATAATGCATGATTGGTTAGGTTTATTCCGGGACATTTGCCTGTAAACATTAGGGGTTCCACTTTCTTAAAATTCGTCTATGAGAATTGGATAAACATCCGCAGTCTAGTAATTGATTTTCAGGATCCTAACCTATTTGAGCACTACCAGACCCGATTTCGACTTCGAGTAACCGAGCATGACTAATTTGACCCAATTTATCATATTAAAACCCAATCCGAGGATGGGCCCGCGATCGAGGTACCCACACACCCCTAATAACCATCGAAGAAATAATCATCGTTAACCGAGGCGAATGGAGCGATTCGCTGTACATACTAGTTTTTTCTTAAATGGTGCTCAACCCTTTGCACTCCGAATTATTTTTCTATTTTGTTGCCAACAACTCCATACGATTTTAAGTGTTTTGTTTGAAATTTACTTCAAACAGTTCCATGCCTCGGCTCCTACTTATTTTAAACAATTTTGGGCGAAGTTTCCGTTTACGTCCGTGCTCAGAATTGGATGAAATTTTGGGAATAGGATCTTTTTTGACTAAAATGATGATTGTCAGAAGGATTTCTGGCGACTCGAAAAAAAATTTTTTACCATTTCAATGTCACGGACGTAAACGGAAACACAGCCCAATTTTGTTTACTAATTATATTAAATTATAACTCTCAAACTTTGTTGTAATTTATATTTGTGGAACTAGTACTTGTTTTAATAGGTGGTCGTCCCTGAAGGGTTAAAGGAATTAATATTTTCAAAATTGGATTAACCGAATTGAGCTTTTTCGACAAGAAGAATTTCTCTGCAAATATATTTACCCCTGGTAGAAAATATTCGAGCAAAATTATGAATATGGTCGCTGAAAGAATGATATTTAACACGTGTTTTACAGTTAAAGGAGGTCATCCCAATGTCTCTTCGAATTATGTTGCAAAAATATTTGTTTTATATTGTTTTCGGAGATCATCGGTTTCCTTGTTCATAGAAATTGTGTATATACGTATGTTTTTCTTTTCATCGTATACACCTGATAAAAATAGATATTCACGCATGTATAATAACATGACCTTGAAATGACCTTTGCTCAGTTGAGGACTTAAGGCACGACGCGCGATTTTTTCGTCAAAGTAATTTAATAGAATTCGGTAACGAAGCACAAGCAGAGGTGGCGAAGGAATTTATAACGAGGCACAACAACTCAACACTACACTTACGCTAAATAATCTTAGTTAATTATTATGAAGGAACTGTACTTTTTCTGAAGTTCGACTCTCATCTCGTGGGCAGAAGTTCGATAAGCTTAGAAAAGGAGCGTAACGCAAAAGACTGGAAGCGAAAGCTGCTCTTTGTGGTGTTTCTATCCAGTAGCCTTCTGACGACTGACTCATACTCGATTTCGAAACGCAATCGGTTGAATAGGGGGAGGTTGAGTGGCCACCTGTCGACTTGTGTCATAATCCAATTAGTGTAGGTAAGAGGAAGAAGGAAGTATGAGAGAAGGACATGTTTAAAAGTCAGAGAGAGAAAGAGAGAGAGAGAGAGAGAGAGAGAGAGAGAGAGAAGGTAGCATAATTTTGGCTGGTGATGGAATACGGAAAAGAGGGCAATATGTAGTGTTATACTGTACCCCTAGTTTGACTATGTACAGTGACCCACGACAGTATTCGGACGCCCTTTAAAGACAGAATAACTTTTTTATAATTGTACCCGGTTTTTTATAATCAATTAGAAGCATTGGTTTATAAGATAATATGCAGAAATGATTTTAGAAAAATTATAATTTACAAGGTTACATGCAAAAATAAAAAAGGCATTTTTTAAAACATTTTTATTTGGGCCCTTAATGAAAATTTAAAATATATGTTTTGTAGATCTACGTTAGTAATGCACATGCTGTAAATTTCATATACGAGCTACAAGCGGTTAAAAATTGTGAAAATCGTACTTTTGATCAGTTTCTGCTTAAAATCCACAAAATCGATAATTTCGATGAAATTTTCAGTACGTGTATAACTAACATAGATCTACAAAACATATATTTTAAATTTTCACATTAAGGGGCCAAATAAAAAAGTTTTAAAAAATGCTTTTTTTTAATTTTGCATGTAATCTTATAAATTATAATTTTTAGAAAATCTTGTTCGCATATCATTTCATAAATCAATGCTTCTGATTAATTATAAAAAATCAGGTCGTTTGGTTTTAAATGGCGTTCGAATACTTTCGTGGCTCACTGTATAGTTGCGCCATTTAATGATTCTAAAAGCCTAAGCGTGAATAACCTTGATCTCCCCGATTTCCGTAGTTCAAAATTTTACGTTTTATGTTTTTGCATGCTCTACTGGTCTACTCTGAGAGTTTACACAGATTAACCCTATGCACACCTTCGAAAAATGTAAATGAAACGGGTTTTTATATGTATTTGTTTCTTCCTTTATGTATTTAATTTCTTATTTCTTAGTTAGAAACAAATACAAGTTCCACAAAAATAAATTACAACAAAGTTTGAGAGCTATATTTAATATTGAGTTGGCAAGGAAGTAATTTCGGTATTTTAAGGTGAAATAAAACCGAATTTCTTTATTCAAGCGGTGAACTTTAATCGATAAAATATTTCCTTATTTATTCTTTTTGGCAAAAGATCATCGAACAAAACGGAAAATATCTTATTCATTAAAGTTCATGGCTTGAATAAAAATATTCGGCTCTATTTCACTTTCAAATTACTTTTCTGCTAACCCAATATAATTAATAAACAAAATTGAACGGTCCTTACAAGTAAATTTCAAATGAAACACTTAAAATCGTAGGGAGTTGTTGGCAATAAGATTGAAAAATAATTCGGAGTGCAAAGGGTTAAGATCAGTGGATAAACAACTTTCATTTTTGGAGATAAAGGTTATTTGAAAAGGTCATGATATTATACCTGTTTAAACGTAGTTTTTGATTAGCTACACGATATATAATAAATTAGTTGTATGCAAAACAATACCGACGACCTTGAAAACTCCGAAAAAACTTAGAGATATTTAAGTGGCCGCCTTTAGCTGAGCCACCCTAGAAATAGTATACTAGACAGGTATGACAAAAGTTATGTGGGAATTGTAAAAGAAATTAGGTAGCATCACGAAGCAGTAGAACCATTTTCAATATTTGCAATATTGTTAAAAACATTTCCTCAAATTTTCTTGCTGAATTATAATAAATAAGAATGGAATTCCTTCACTATTTACCAGGGGTATGTAGCACTACTTTTTTTAAATATACATACATTCTCTTATTTCACCGGATTTAAACATGTAAGTGAAAGTACACATTTTCGAAATACAGCGATGTCTTGATATATGATTATTTGTCTTATTTTTTAGTTAAAAACAAATATACGTTCCACAAATATGAATTACAACAAAGTTTGAGAGAGCTATATTTAATATAATTAGTAGACTGAAAATTTATTTATAGTCTGAAAATTTTCAAAAAAAGGTAGAATATAAAATTCGACAGAATTTAGTAGAATTTTTATTTACTTCAGATCTGCAGAGGTTACTACCACTGGAAATAAGATTCTATCTTATGCCATTTTCTTATAATTCGCCTACAAAAATTGAAAATTGCATGAACATCCGCAATCTAATAGTTAGAAAACAAAATTAAGAAAACAAAGGAGCTGTCCTATGAAGTAAATTTCAAATAAAACACCGAAAATAGTAGGAAGTTGTTGGCAACAAAATTGGAAAACAAAAGGTTCAAGTGGCTAATTCTATTGAGTTTATAGGGAGCTATTACAATAACACAAAATCAGTACTACTTTCCAATCAAAAAAATGTTGAGGCCTCCTTTTCCCCCACCAAAAAATAACCCCAAAAACATGTGTCTGTTTATCGCTCGTCTAAACTCGGCTCCTCCGAGTTTACCCGAACGGCGTTTCACCACGAAGCGTGACGGATCAGACTAATTCACCGCACAGCAAAAATTGTGTACGCGGTGCGCCCAGATAAACTTCCATATCAAAGAGTAATTGAAGAGAATATTGTCTCTGGACGTCGTCTGTACACGATATACAACTGACATTCCGGTACCGAGCTTTTCCCATGTATCAAGACATTGCTGCACCGTGTGAGAAAACGCAATGAGCATAAATTCCTCGAGCCCAGAAATTGGAAATACCTCGTTGCTATCACGAGATGCCGTGGAAGCGACTTACTTTCTGCTGTACGCCGTTAAGGAACGGCGCGGGTAAATACGGATAGAAGAGATCCGGTCGTCGCTGAAGAAATTCCGAGTCCTTGGGCGTGATGGGTAGGGGAGGTAGGTCCAGCGACATTCGACGGCCTCGCCGAGAGGCTCCGTTGGTCCACATATGCGTGCCCATGTGCACCTACGATCAGAAATCACAACGACGTAAACATATCTGTCGGAGTGTGGCGGGCGCATGTGTCTTTCATCGAGCTTGCAATTTTGTACGTTACGCGTCAGCGTTAGTACAAGCGGTAGCAGCTAGCTAATGTTAGTGAAAAAACTCGAAGACTCCAAGAACACACGAGTAGAATGAGAAGTAGGAGGAGAGAGAGAAAAACAGGGAGTGAATGACATAGAGATATAGATACAGAGAGAGATAGAGAGAGAGACTGACGGAAAGAGAGACAGAGAGAAAGAAAGAGAAACAGAGAGAGAGAGAGAGAGAAAGAGAGAGAGAGAGAAAAGGGAAAATTGTATATACCTTCAGATTGCCCTTGGTGGTGAAGGCCTTCTGGCAGACGGTGCATCGGAACGGTTTGTCGCCGGTGTGGGTTCTCATATGGATCTGGAGCGCCGAAGATGAGGAGAAATTCTTATTGCAAATCTGGCACAAATGTTTGCTCGGCACGCCTGCAAATACACACACACAGTTTCTCTAAACAGGCCCTGACACAGGTTTCGCGGAGCTGTGAAAAGCTTGTTCTTTCTTTCCGGAGTCACAGAAAGGAATCCCGCGGCCCGAAACCGAACAAGATTTTACTCAAACGGGAGCTCGACGTGTCTACGATCGTGTAGGCCAAGGAGTTCCAACATGTAGCTCGCGAGCCACACGCAGTTGCTTCCCCGACTCTTAGACTTCATTGTCGCCGTAGAATTTCGTCTCTGTCCCCGTGTCGCTATGCAGCCTACCAACTCTACGGCTGTACGTAGTAGTAGGGAGAGGTTCGACTAACGGTGTAGGGACCTTGCGGTTCTCGGAGTGGAACAAGTTGGAACTCCCTGGCGTAGATCGAGAAAAAAAAAACGAAAGAGACGAAAAATAGATAACCAGCAGGTCTCTGCCACCACCAGAATAAGTACGTGAGAAAAAAAAAACAGAATAATAGCGGTGTACGGGAAGGAGAAGCGTGCAAATAAAGCGAAGCCCGTTCCGAATACCCTCGAAGGATCAGACAGATATGCTGGAACGTGATCTGTTAGCGGAAGAGAATTAAGTTTGCCAAGCCAAGCCTTCGGCTGGACGAATTGTGCTCGATGAAGAAGCGAAATCGGACGTTTTACGGGAGAGCAGTGCCCCTACTTACTGGCTGGTCTCTTTGGCGCTGGCAGGTCCCCTTCGGACGGAGATCTCTTCACCGAAATCGTCTGCTCTATCGATGTCGGCGGCATCGGCGGAGGAGGTGGCGGGGGCGGCGGAGGCGGTGGCAAACTCGTGTCTTCGGCGCACATCGGACTCCTCGAGGTCTCGTGCTCCTGAGACTGCTGCTGCTGCTGCTGCATCTGCTGCTTCGTGTCGATGAACATATTCGGCGGCATGTCGCGTATCTTGTGTGTCAGCATGTGCTGCTTCATGTTCCCCTGCGAATCAAAACAAAACCAGTCCTCGTTAGACACCTCCTGTCCACCCGCGACACTCGAACTTCAACCGCTCTGTCGATTACACCACTCTGCATCATTCCAGATGTCTCAAAACGACACTGATCACACCTGTGCGCCAATGACGGTTTTCTCACGTTGAGTCTAAAGCACGCGGGACCAGTATTTTAAATGAAAGGAATAGCGGACGACTATCGTTCCGCAGGTGTGCGAGAGAGCATCGGTGTGAGGGGAAAAGGTACCGGAGCATGCTAAACACACGGTGTATCACGAAAGTAGAGGAATATCGAGAGAAACGCACGAACAGCGTGAATCTTACTGGAATTTTATATAATACTTTCGAGAACAAAACGTGAATTTCGTGAGTCCCGGGGTTAGAACTGGTAATCGAAATATGTTAACTCTTGCTCCCCAAGGTGTATAGAAATTCTGGAAAGGAGAGCTATTCTGATCGTACTCGGTGGTGTCGTGGTTGCGAACAAACGTGGTTATCTTTCGAGAATACACAGTGGTGTTATCATTGGTTTCGTTTCGTTCGTCAAAACTGAGCAGGCTCTTACCGGGTGGCACGGGGCCGAGGGTAGAAGTCCGAGGGCGGATGACATCAGCGGGGGTAGGCGGAAATCAGGATAGACAGGTGTCAGCCCCCGCCCCCCTCCGGCTCCTCTCCGCCCCCGGTTCTTCCGCTCCTCAGGCCGTCGCCGCCTGCGTTTTGGTTTCTCTCGATTACTGGCACACGATGTTTGATATTGGGAATCGGGTGAAGTGATCGAACTATTATCGGGCAACGGTTGAGATGTACAGTTGCATGTTTGCTGACCGGAACCGTCATTCTGAAAGTATCGTAGAAAAACAATACATAGATAGAGAGATCACCGAACCAGTTTTGCGGATTAGGCTTTGGGCGTGGCCAGCAATTTCGGATTGTCATATTGTAGATCTTTACGGGATAAGCGGACCGATCAATCGAATCAATCACGTTTCTCTCGATCTATCTGTTCAAATCTGTCTTCCGGGCTATCTGTCTGGATTTTTAGTCTATCTGGACGTCTAAGTGGATTTTACCAAAAAATAAAGGAACTAGCTTTCAACGATCGGAGCCGATTATCAGCGGAGAAGTATGCACACCCACATGTACAGCTCCGCTGAGAAGTATGTGGAAATTTTGTTGCAAGTATAATTTATTCTGATAGTATCAATTGCACGATTTAATTATTAAAATTAGTAAAATACTGTCTCAATCTACGATGATCCATTAGCATGGACTGCTCTCTTCTAAAAACAATAATAATTATTATTGGCAAATTAAATCGAATAAAACTGATCAAGGATTCATGTGAAAATTAAAAGTACTGTCCACATACTTTTGAGCGGGGTGTCTATTATAGTGTATCATGGACATAAAAATAATTTTTCTACTTATCGACAGAAGTATTAAAGAAGTTTTGAAAAGATATTTAAAGTGGGTACCCGGCTATATCGACATGAGGGTTAAAAAATTATTTCGAAATACGAAGCTCACGTGTGACCACTGCTTCCTTCAGAGAATTTCTCATTCCACCATCTTACTAACACTCTGATTTTTACAGATTACGGATATTTCGTTAAAACATTGCAATAAAGTCGTCGAAATTTACTGTATGTATCGAGAATGCTTTTTAATAATTTCTCGGAATATTTATTTCGATTATAAGCTGGTAAATTATTAGGTGTACTAACGGATAACTGGTTCTCGAACGTTTACTGCTCGCGTTATTTTCACCGAGTGCAACGACGACGTAAATACAGTGAACCACAGTAATATTCGGACACTGTTAAAACGTCGATAACAAACGTTTTTAAATATCAGATCGTACAACTTGGATGTTTTTTGAGAAGTTGGAACAATTAATGTACAATATGATGTGAATAAGAATTTTTGGAAACATTGCAATCGATCGGAATTACAAAGAGAATAATACAGGTTGTTGTTTATTTATAGTACTTGTACAATTTTCAATATAGGCCACCATAAAGAAGTTGTGAACAACAACTTGTAGTATTTTCTCTGTAATTCTGACCAATTGCAATTTTTTCTAAAATTTCTTTCATGTCTTGTTGTAAACTAGTTGCTCTAACTTTTCAAAAAATATCCAAGTCGTATGATTTTATGTTAAAAAAGTTATTATAATGTATATAAAGTTGTAAAAACAACAACTTGTATTTTCTCTGTAATCCCGACCAATTGCAATTTTTTCAAAAATTTTTGTCACGTCTTGTTGTAAACTAGTTGTTTTAACTTTTCAAAAAATATCCAAGTCATACAATCTGCTTTTAAAAAAGTGATGGTCCTTTTAAAAGTGTCTGAATATTACTGTATTCCACTGCGCGTCGAGTTCCAACGTTCCAACGATCTTCCCAGCGCGTGTCGAGCGAAATTAAGTGAACTTCTCATTGGTGCACCTAATAAATTGATTTAAGAAAGTCCATTACCTTCGTGGAAAAGCCTCGGTCGCATATGGTGCATTTGAAAGGTCGCTCCTTCGTGTGGCTCCGGTAATGAATCTCCAGCGCGGAGTTGCACGCAAATGTCTTGTAGCAGATATTACATGTGGTGTTTCCACGCACTGTAACAGATCGTAGCCCTTTACAATTGCTTCTCGACACTTCCACGACGTTCTGTGTTCATGAAAACAATTTATAACCGCGGCTTTAATCGTCAATTAATCCGTGGCGAGCGCGCGAGAAAGTCGACTAATCCCCGTTGCAAGAACTCACAACACCGAACTCAACAGAGAGACGTTTGTAACGCGAGAGCTTTCAAGATATGAATCGACTGTGTGTGTTATCGCTACGTTAAACCTTAGAAAAGTTAGCTCTTTCGACTAATCGTTACACGACTGCCCGCTACGGAAGGAGTGAAATGAATTGTGAATGCAACAACAATAAATTTGGTAAAAACATTTATTTATTTATTCGTGTTTTATACGAGAGAAAAAAAATGGATAAATACAAAACTGATCCCTGTGGTCGCAAACGTTGATTGTTTCTCATATTTCCAGACAAGAACACGAAGTGACTCGAACGTAGAAGAACATAGAGATCGTTAGAATGATAGAGACAGAGAGATAGAGAGAGAGAGAGAGAGAGAGAGAAAAAGAGAGAGATAGAGAGACAAAGAGAGCAAGAGAGAGAGAGAGAGAAAGAGAGAAGGTATAACAAAGAGACAATAACAAAGTTAAGCGGAAGGGTAGGAGTGCTAGGTCCGGCTACACCACAAACAGGATGTCGATAGTACAGCTTGGATAAGGTGGACGAATCAGTCAGTCTTTCGGTCAGGATCAGTGAATCGTGTCAGATCGATCGGGAGGTGTAGCAGGAACTGCAGCTCGCCCTGATGCTAGCAGCGCCTACCTGCTGGCCCTCCGACAGCTAGGCCGAGCGGATTGTAGGTGGATGTGGCAGCCAGAACGGCTGACGTGGTAAGCGAGGCCAGAGGTCCAGCGGCGCCGGATCCCGGAGTGACGGCGTTCATCGAACTGACACTATTTATGCTCGAGGATCCGATGCTGCTGGTGGACGGCGACGACGAGACCGCCTGCAGGAGGCCTGCGAACATGCCGAAGGGATGTGGATGGTGTGCCGCTGTCTGAGGCGGGGGCAGCGGCGGCGGCGTTGGTATCGACGCGACTGTGGCTGGCGTGGAGGATGCACGAGGTGTCAAGTCTAAGGGTGCACCGGTGTTCGGCGGACTATTGCTCTTCTCGCTGCCGTTGTACCGGTGAAACGGTGGCGATCTAGCCAAGTTCCCCGCGCTCGAGGTGGCTATCGTGGTGATGGTTCGCACTTGGTTCTCGAGAGCTGCCAGGGACGTCGAGAAGCTCGGCAAGCCGAGATCTTTGTGATCGTTCTCCTCGCTCTCGCGATCCTGCTCATCCTCCGGCTCGCATCGACCGTCGCGATTCACGTCGCACCGCTCGTCGTCCTCTCTGCGGTCCTCTTCCTCGTCGTCCTGGTCATCCGCTTCCTCGCTGTGATCCTCCGTATACCTCTGCTGCTGCCGCTGCTGCTGTTGCTGCTGAAGGTGGTGGTGATGGTGATGCTGTTGCTGCTGATGCTCATCCTTTAGCTCCAATTTCGGAAAACCTCCGGGAAAGCCTGCTCCCGCGGGGTGGACCGGTGGATAGTTTTGCTGGAAGAACGACGCCAACTGGTGATGAGGATAACCCGGTGGGAACTCGTTCACTTCGCCGGCCTGGATCTGTTCCGGACTGAGCTCCGTCGGCTCGCCCGTGTGCAAACGTATGTGCTGCTGCAGGACCAGCGCGTTCGTGAATTTCTTGTGACAGACCGGGCATTGGTGCAGCACTCGAAGGGGCGGTTTCGCTCTGTGCACGCCCATGTGCGTTTTCAGGTTGCCCTTGGTGGTGAACGCGCGGCCGCAGATTTTACATTTGAACGGTCGTTCCCCGGTGTGGGTCCTGTAGTGCATCTGCAGCGCGCTTTTGCACGACAACACTCTGTGGCAGATCACGCATTGATTCGGATCGGTCAGCTTATGCTCGATGTTGTCGACCAACTGCTGCAACTTCGACGTCTCCGAGGTCTTCGTGATCTCGATCAAACTTTCCCAGGAGTTGTCGTTGCTGCCCGGCCGTGGTAGAAGGCTCGAGTAGATGGCCGGATCCTTGGCCGGATCGATCATCTCGTTGGTCGAAACTATCGGTGTATTTATAGCCGTGGGCGCAGCGTGATGGGGTATTTGATGATGGGCCGGTGGTCCGGGAAAGAGGAGGCCCGCGAACGACGTCTGAAGGCTTCCGCTGCTCGCGCTACTGCTGGCAGGCGATGCTCCGGGGTAAGCAACGATCTGCTGCGGCAAACGGTTCATGGCTCCTCGACCGGACAGATTCTCGGGTTGTTCTTCGATCTCTTCGTCGACCTCCATGTCACCGTCCGCTTCCAGCCGTCCGCTGATCTTGCTGTCCATGCTGCAGTCCTCGTACGTTTGCGGCTGCGAGAGCGGATTCACGGAGGATTGGGGCGAGTTCAAGTACCGTCTGGACGTCTCTTCGAAGTCCTCGCTCTCCTCTTCCGTCGGCTCCTCGGCCTCCTCCGGCTCTTTCTTCGGGGTTATCCTCTCGGCGGCTTCCCGACTCGTCGGCCGTTGCTGGTACTGCTCCTGCATGGGCGATCGCTGCTCGATCTTGATCTCGTCCCTCGGCTCGAGCTGCTGCTTTTGTTGTTGGTGATTGTCGTGAAAGGAATGACGAGAGTTCGACACAATCGCGGGGGAATGTGGAGACGTGGTGGGGGCAGTGGTTATGGGTTTACTCAGGTTCTCCGGTACGTCCTGATCGTCTCGATGAGCGACGACCGGTGATCTGTACAAGGGCGGCATACCGGGCAGGGCTAAACTGAGTGGCAGGGGCGGCTGGGGAGGTAAAAAACCATGTGCCGCCGCCGGGTGGAAAGAGGGATGATGAGAAGGTGGCGGCGGCGGCGGGGACGGCATTGGTCTCTGACCGGAGGCAATCTGCTGTAGCAGGGGTGGGTGGTACTTGTCCAGGTGTTCCGGAACGGGATTCGGGTTCATCTTAACATGTGGAAACTTGGCCGTATGCCTTTGGAAGTGGACCTTCAAGTTCCCTTTCGTGGTGAAGCGGCTGCCGCAGACGTTGCATTTAAAGGGTCGCTCACCTGTGTGCGATCGTATGTGGATCTGAAGCGCTGAATCGCTGCCGAACACCTTGCCGCAGTAGCGGCATCGATGCTTGAAGAACGGCTCCCCGCGACCGCCACCAGACTTTGAATCGTACGGGGACGGACGGGAACCTTTCCCACCCCTGAACGCGAGTTCGTCGGCCAGGTTGTTGGCCAGCAGACCCTGACTGGCGTTATCCAGCACTTCCTGTGCTCTCTTCTGCAGCATCTCCAGTGTGTTCGGCTCGTGCAACGGCGGCGGATCGGTATTGGTTATTATCGACGAGGCGAGGGAAGAACTGATGGAACAGAGGGGCGGCATCTGATGAGACATCGGCACTTGGCTACTGCTCGTGGTGGCCGTGGTGCCCGTCGCGTTCGACGCGGGTAACGGAAGGTTCAACGGAGAAGCGCTGCTGGTCGGTGTCGGCCGTTCCTGGGACAGATTCGGCGTCATCGGAGCCGGCGAAGCTTGCTGATGGCTCGGCGGACGCGACGACGGAGGCGACGTTAAACTCGATATAGGTTTCGGTTGGATAATCGGAGACGGCGACACTTCTTTGTTGTCCGACGGCTCACCCACGGTCTGTTGCTGCGCCGACTGGCTGTGCGTGATGGACAGTTGTTGCTGGAGTTGGCTGATTAACTGTAACTGGAACACCTGCTGATGCTGCAGGGTGTACAAGGTGCTTTGCAACAGCGCCAAATCTTGCAGAGCCGCCTCGCTGTCGGCGCCACCGGCGAGGGCTGTCGCCGCGAACTGAGCGACCGCCACCTTTGTGTTCTGAAGCGCCTCCAAGGTGACATGACTAGTCCCAGCTGGTGGAAACAGGCCAGCAGCCGCGCCACTCTCCACGAAGTTGTTGTTGTTCTCCGCGTCCTGACGGTGACGCATCTGTTTACGGGAACCTTCTTCGTCGTCTTCCTGGTCATCCTGCTCGTCCACACCTTCCTCTTCGTCCTCCTCCAGAGCGTCATCCTGGTCCTTGTCGTCTTCATCGCCCTGATGAGATCGGGCTGCTGTGAGATCCACGGCTTCGTCTCCTCCGCCTCCCGGACCACCACTCTCTTCACCGTCCGATGTAAAGTCATTTTCTTCTCCTGTAACAGATCAGTTCACGCGTTATTAGCAAACGTTACTCCAAAGGTTAACGTCAACGAGAACAAAACTGTATTAATTCGACCCAAACTTCGTCTATAATCTGTTTACTGTAGCGTAAATGTGCCTTATCCCGGCCCCTATGCAACAGTCAGCCATTCTGAAAAGAAATCGCTCAAAAACATAAAATATCCACTAACATTCGATCGGGCACAATGGTCAACCTATTCCTCGCATTCGTAAATAAGAAATTTACAAAATAATAACACGAGAACGCGTAAGATGGCTGACAACCGGAATAACTGCCCCAACACTTCTCGAAACAGATTCAGAAATTATCCTCGAAATAATTCAACATCTCGTCTGCGTTACATTGTACAAAGCTGCTAAATAATGTATGAAAGTTGTCTGGACGCTCAATGAATTTCGTATATGACGATTGCGCAATGCGTGAAGCGAGTGACCGACGTTATCGGTTAATAAACAGCTCGAGAAACGGTCAGATCTCCGGGAGCCGGTATGTATCACGGGGACAACACACTTCCGGTGAAAAGAACTAGTCTCTCCTCGACGAGAACCGAAGAATTTTCACCGAAGGCGAGAGGCGTTTCGCCGGGAGGCCGTCGACGGAGGCATTAACGATCGACGAGGAGTTTGCAACTTGGACTTTCGAAGATTAAGTTTCAAAGATAACGTTCTCCGGTAGAACGACGGGCGATCGCAAGCTCGTAAGGCTTCACCCCGCGAGCGATTAAACGTCGTCGAGGCCAAAGCGGTGCAGAGACTTTGGCGCGAAACTGTGATCGCCGACGGTCTGGTCCCAATTATTATCAGACTCGGAACACAGCAAAGCTGATCAATAACCAGCGACACCAACAACAAACTAGCATGTAACCACCAGCTAGAAAGACCTTGGCGAGAGCGGCGTTGGAACGGTGTCAATGATAAGGAACAGTGGAACTGAACAATTAGTATTCCGTGGCGCGCGGTGCACGAGACCCGTACCACTGGAAACTTTTAACGAGCACATGGGGACCAGTGAAAAATGAAAATCGCGCGATTACTATTCCCGGCGTGGTGTGGGTCGGTTCGGATAGCACTGCTGATGAAAACGTTCCCGATCTCTTTCGGGAAGGCGACGCGGAAGAAACCAACCGGTCGAAGAGTAGAGCACCGTACCGGAGGATCGAGGACACGATAGCCTGGACTGTCTGCAGGTGCCTTGGTTGATGCCGCGCGATTCGAGACGCCGCGTGATGCTCCATCTCATGAGCTGCATGTCTCTCTTCTGGCTCGCGGATGAAGCAGCAGCCGGTCCGTGGCGCCGGCTCGTGGTGGCGCGTCAAAGCTGCGCTGCGCTGCGCTTCGTGTTCCGCTCGGTTTGGTTGCGGCGTAGCGTCTGGTTTCGGCCGGACGTCCGCGTGTCGACCGGTGTCATCCGGCAAAGGACGAGAACCGACTGATCGCTTGGTAAAGAGCCGGCCTGGGCGTAGGTAGTGTCATGCGACGTCACGCATTACCCTTCCCCCACCACCGGGTTGCCCCCCCATCCCTACCCAACCGGCGAATCCCCTCCACCGCGCAAGCTTCTACGCTCACGGTTATGACAGGGAAGGCGGTGCGGTTCATAAATCAGGGGGTAAAGGGCGGGGTCTGCGCGAACCACTCAGCGGCCGGTTATTAATTATTATACAGAGGTTGCCCCCCCTCCTATACCGACGGTTGTTCCACCTACGCCGCGCAACTTCCGGATTCACGGGGAGCTGCACGCGCGTCCCTCCACTCGACCGCCGCCGCGCCGCGCCGCGCCGTCGAGACACGGCTCGTTGCGTCTCGCTTTCGATTTTCTTCCCGCGCGAGGTTGCGTCGCCGCGCCGCGCGCCGGACACGCCACTGCGAATCTGCCCGCCGACTCCGCTCTCTCTGACCACTGCCATCTTCCCTTCTTCTACTTCTTCTTCTTTTCTTTTTAAACGAAATCCTCGCGACCTTTTATCACCTGCGGAAATTCGCTCGCCGACTTTTCGACTGATATTCCCCGTTTCTTTTATAGTCACTTTGGTTTCATCTTTCCCGCAGCTTTTTCTGAAGTACTTTCGCTCCTGTGTGTCGAGCACGATATTTACCAACTGCACCAATTGTTACTCATTTTTGCTGGTTTTAATATTTCCATTTTATACGATTTTCTTAACGAATATGAAACTGATATAATATCTCGTACGATATTTTTAGTAATTTGTTAAAATATTAACCCTTTGCGCACTCCGAATTATTTTTCAATTTTGTTGCCACGACTCCCTACTATTTTAAAATATCGAGTGTGTAGGAGTGCAAAGAGTTTAGGGATTTATTGAATACAAATTTAGTAATGAAACAAATATTTTGGATAATGGTATAAGAATTATTATTAGTGACGCCTCTCCGAGTCACTACTCGTGTGCCAAGGGTTAAAATGACGTCTTGGTGATCTGTCTTCAGACTTTCTGGTCTAACCATGCTGGTTTTATATTACATTCGCCAGAAATTCTTCAACTTACATCGCTGCTCCGGAAGTATAATGACTAGACTGCGGATCTTTATGCAAAATAAAAATGTTTGGCATTGATTGTGGGTAGCAGGAATAACGTAAAAATTGATTTCATCCCTTAACGACTTTGTTACATTAAAAGCAACATTGCAACATTATTAAATCTTGAAAATCTTTTACTGTTTTATATTTCGCCCAACCAATTTCTTCATAAGTGCATAAAGATCCGCTGTCTAATAATGACGCAACTGTTAAATTTTATGAAATTGATTTTATTGTGTCGGCAAGCTCAAAAATGCATTTACTAGATGTTTGTAAATCGACACAAGAGGGAAGATCCGTCGTTATGACCCTTTCATGACAGTCTTAAATAATTTTGGTACAGATTTTTCTACAATTTTTGCAAAGAATTTTCAATAATTTTTTGTTAAATCGATTTATACTTTTCATACTACATGTATTTTGATAATTTTTGTTCAAATAAACTTTTTCATAACATTTTCTTCATATTTTTACTTGTTCTCCTTACTCAACAAAGACGTACTTATATGGTACTGGTTACTGCGAGGTTGGTATTTATTAGTTTAGAAATTGAAATAACTTAAAAGTTGCAATAATAACCCACAATGTCTATAAACTACTCTCATAGAAGAATTACACCGAATCTATAGGCCATTCTATTAAGACAAATTGGAATTATTTTTCTTTTGCTTGTCCTGTAAAATTTCAATTTTTGCTGTTATGTCCTTATACTTGCGGAGCAGCGATATGGTATCGAACAGCTCGCCTTAAAACGTCTTGACACATTGTTAACTTCGCGCGTCAATTGGCGTCTTTCCTTATAGCGCCTTAAACTTCTGTCCGCTACTGTACACGTAGGAAAAATAAAGTGGCTTTATCTTCCGTACTAGAATTATGTAAATAATGACAATAACATTTTTTATCGCTTGTAGAAGTGAAAATTTACATTGGAAGAACGTTCTCTCTTTGCTTTACATAGTTAACAGTTGACATTAGTTAATATTTAATCAACATACGTTTCCTATGCTACTTGACTCCAGAAGGTGACTATATTAATTCAAGCTCTATCTTCCAGTTCTTTCGGATAAACACAACGACATAAATTGTAAATAAATGATATATTGATCAATAAATTAGAAAAAATAAGTATTCCTAAAAGTGGCTCACGATTATTAATTGTTACGTTTGTATTGTTAATTGTTATTGTCGTATATTATTATTGTTAGAAATCGTTTTCACATTGTACATTTTAATTCCGATATTATGTATTACTATTGGCAGACGGTAAGAAGTTAATTTCTATTTCGTCGTTATGCAACGTCACTCATTACATAAGTTCGTACCGAATATTATTCTGCCGAGTCATAAATAAATTCCGCTTCTACCATCACGTTTATTTTTATTGAATTCAATTGATAATTATACATATAACTTTGACTGACGCGTCATTCTTTGACTCTTTGATTCTTGATTTAATTATCCTTGGATTCAAGAGTTTTTATTCATCACTGTAGCTGTATTGGATTTCAGTAGTTTTTCATTGATCGTTTCGAATCTCTGTATGCACCTGAATTAAAATTGTTTGTATCAACACAGTCCAAGTGCCAGAAAACTCGATTAAATTCGAAAATGTTTTCCTTTGGGAAATGTTTTCGGGAAAAACGTGAATTCGCGTCCAAGACCGACGATTTCTTCGAAATTGCACTAATTGCCTGTCCTTGAAACACTAAGGTTTGAGAAAGATAATCCTAATTAGTCTAACACGCTTTCGCTTTAAGCCAGCAGAGTCCCTCTAACAAGAGACCAAGGTCCTTCGAAATGTTCATCGGTGTCTTCCCTATAAGTATCAGAGTAGGTAGTCTAAAAAAAAGGGAAATTTTCTAATCTTTCCTCGAGAACATATTTTTCAAAGAAATCGCCTCCTCGAAACCGGTTGAAGAGATCTGAATCGTAGAGCGTGAGTGCTGACTAGTTGAACGACACACAACGATATAGTAACACTACAACGTGGGTTTAACCACAGAAATATTGTTTCAATCTTATAGGTACATATTTAGTATGCATTATTGAAGTTGTGCATCATTAATGATGTTCAGCGGAATTATCAACAGGTACGTTCCCTACGTAGGTAATCGAAGCAGCATTGTTTTGAGGTATCGTTTCTCGAACAAAGAAACGGCTGGGCGTGTCTAGCTCGCCAGCTAAGTAGAGTCTTGTTGAATTATCTTATAGGCGGCATGAAATAGGGGTAAATTCGATTACCTGTTATTCAGCGCGAACACAGCTATTTCATATGACTTCGCGACCAACTTCGAACCTTTTCTTCAAGATTAGGCACCGTGCTGGACTGCGGATTTTGTGCATTTATGGCAAAAATGTGTAACCACCATTTAAAGCAGTGGACATGTTAAAAAGATTTAAAGACATCAGCGTATACATAATTAGATAATTGAACGAGAAGAAAGAAATGTTTATTTCGCTCTTGCGTCTTGTAACCAATGAAAACTATTTTTATTTTGCAGAAAGATAAAGAAGTATTACATTGAAAGGAATATGTATCTACGAAATAAATAATACTTTTCATCCATTAATTTATATCAACAAACTTTTGAAATTATACTTCGTGTAGACGAATTTTGAGAAAGTGGAATCAGATTAAATCTTATTTTTAGTGAGAACAGCCTTTGTGATTCAAAATAAATAAAAATTGTACTGGATTCTGTCGAATTTTATACTCTAGCATTTTCTGAAAATTTTTAAGCGTTTTTAAAATTAAAATTAAATGCATAAAGGTCCGCAGTCTGGCAGTTGTCATAAATCTAGCAAATGACAATTTTTTTACCCTGGGTCAAAATAGACCCAGTTGGAGGGTTAATAGCCATTATTATTTCACAATCGCCACTGATCACTCTGAGCTGAATTTTTTCGTACCAATTATCATCTTCCGTCTCGAGAGCATCGACTTTTTTATTGTGAAAGTTTTTATTTTGTAAGTTTTATTTAGTATTTTCATATTTTACAATCGTTCACATTTCGTTGAGCATTCGAATAGGAATGAATGCATCTTCTTCTCGATACCAATATTTTGAATTACAGAAATACAGATTATACTATAGATTTGGCTACAGCATAGCCCACAAATACGAACGCATTTTTTATCGCCGTAATTTACATTATGGCGATGTAAATAGACTGGTTTGACGCGTAGCTCGTAATACTAACTTCCTTCCTGATAACTGAGCTATTACGCGGAATGGCTAATTAACAAGAAAAATATTTTTGTAAAAGTACCTCGTAAAGAAACAGGATTCACGTAACAGTTATAGTGGTATTTATTAGTTAGAACATTTGATGATAATCGTCCGATATCGCGAGACTGGAATGTCCTCATCGTCATTTGCACGAAGGATTCGCTATCATTAAAATATCACTTTCATTAAAACTGAATTTTGTAATTTTCCCGTCAACTAAATCGACATGGTCAAAGGTCAAACTTTTACTTTCTGGAGTTTGAAACAGACAAGAATATAAACAGAAAAATAAATTTGGTCCATACAATGCATACGAATTTCATTCTGCACAAAGACTACTAGAAAGCTAGTCCATTCTTAGTAGCTGCCTATCTCTCGCGAGTAAACGCTTTGTTCAGAGTCCCTCCAAGTGTTTTTCGAGTACTGGGAACTGGGCTCCCAGGTTACGGTCGTTTCTTCAAAAAAATCCTACGTAAAACCAATCAAAAAGTGTCATAACTTTCTCTGCCGCCGGACGGAACTCTTTCGCAGTGGGCAAAGTTGGAAAAAGGAATCCGGACACGCGCCCGAGTGGCGCAGGTGGTTGCAGTAGGGGTTCAAGCACGAGACAACAATCTCGGTCCCTTCCTCGGCCGGGGCAACTTCCTGCAGGTCAAAAGCGAACGGGCATTCGGTTGCGCAACATGCTGTGTGCCCCGGGACCCATGTGCCACACGGCGACGAACTTTTGTCGAACCTCGGCGCGACCTTGGTCCACACCCAGATGATTTATATGACCGTAAATCATAAATTCAAGAAGTCCACTGTTCGAGCGAAGGTTAACGAGCCCCCGGGCTTTGCGACAATGTGAAAATGGGTCGGAAGACATAATTCATGCCCGAGGAGCAGCACAAACCAGCCGGAGCCGGCTCGCTGCTTCCTGCTTCGAGAAGCATAAATATTTCAGCCTCGAACGAAACTATGAATTCGCTGGGAAACATGGGCGATAGACCTCTGACTTTCACGAACCCGAGGAGGTAAAAGCCGCTTCCTGTTCGAGAGAGAGATCTTCTTTTTTAATCTTTCGCTGACGAACTTCCATAAGGCGTGCATTCCCGGTCACGCCGCGCCGTCACAGTTGATTTCTCAATTTACAGCCGCAGGTAGGAGCAGCCGGGAAGTCATCGAAGAGGAATCTCGGAAGTTAACGATCCCAACAAATGCTGAGTGAAGGTGGAACACCTCGATTAAACGGACTAATTGGGAGACGGGCGAACTCGGGTTCAGGATGATCAACGCGCGAGCAGGAATTATTCAGAGCATCTTTAAATAATTCAGATAAGTAGATCAGAAAATGAGATTATTCGAGCTTTTGCTTCGGGACATTTGCGCGTTCAGCCAGCCCTTGCCCTGCGACTTCTTCTAGGACCTCGATTATCCGAATTCGAATGGCTCAATCCAATAATATTTATTACATAAATCGATCAGTGCAGATCAAAGGTAGCAATTTCATTCAGCTACTGTTCTGTTGTAGGAACTCTCAGGTGGTAGGTGTCCTACGTATCGATGATTTGTTACAATAGGATCTCGATTATCCCAACAAGCTTCAAATAGCTCAATCTAAGGCGATATCTAATACTATTTGTTGTAAAAATTGATACAAATTGAAGCTAGCAACTTTATCGAGCTACTGTTCCATTATAAAAACTCTCAGGTAGTAGCTGTCCTGCGTATCGATGATTTGTTACAATAGGACCTCGATTATCTGAATATTATCCCAACAAGCTTTAAATAGCTAAATCTAAGCTGATATCCAATACTATTTGTTGTAAAAATCAATACAAATTGAAGCTAACAACTTCATCGAGCTACTGTTCCATTATAGAAACTCTAAAGTGGTAGGTGTCCTGCGTATCGATGATTTGTTATAATAGGACCTCGATTATCCGAAGTCTATGATCCCAACAAGCTTTAAATAGCTAAATCTAAGGCGATATCCAACACTATTTGTCGTAAAAATCAATACAAATTGAAGCTAGCAATTTCATCGAGCTACCGTTCTATTATAGAAACTCTCAGGTGGTAGGTGTCCTGCGCATCGAAGATTTGTTACAGTAGGACCCCGCTTATTTCCATCATAAGGAGATTCACATCGAACACTATTTATTATACAAATTGATTAAAATTAAATGCAACATCGTACCTAACTGTGCAACTGTTCTAATATACATTTTATTAAACTCACATTTACCTGTCCAGTTAGGATACTCGAGGTTCTACATATCGTTCCCTCACTTCTCTCAGATCGACGTTGATCCTTTTACCGAGCCCAATGCAAAGCGCAATGATTCAAGCCAGTGCCTAGAAAAGCAAAGTCCAGATCGAGCGGCCCTGGATCAAAATGGACGCGAGGTAAACCGCGCGCGCGACCTATGTACACATTTTTCTCTAGTCTACACAAGGGTGTCGAAACAGGCGTGTCTCGAATTCGAGAATTCTCGCGGAGCTAGCCGACAACCCGATGATCGAGACCGAGGATAACGGCGCGACCCGGTTAGCCGAGGTCCTACGGTCGTCCATTTCGAAGATGTTAGGCCCGATGGAGGCCGCGCGCCGGACGTGTGCACGAGGTCCTTCCGTGCGGCGTCCACATATGAATAGCCGAAACCGGAAGTTGGTCGTAGGAGAGATACAGGGATTTGTGCATCCTGTGTAGTGCAAGGTCACGGGACAAAGAAGGCCGATCGATAAAAGGCAGCGCGCGGCCGAAGGAAGAATCGTTGCGGGGGTCGTTGCTCTCGAGTCACGGCGCATCGGTGCCGAATACGAAAGGGATTCGTACTCGCAGTGACGGGGTCGAGTCTCGTTTAAATAAGTTAGCAGCGGCGGCGGAACACAGATAGATAGATAGAGAGAAAGAGAGAGAGAGAGAGAGAGAGAGAGAGAGTGCGAGAGGCGAGACAGGGAGGCAAGGCGCGCAGAGCCAAAGCACAGGGAGAGATAGAGGAGGAATGAGAAATGAACGGGGAAAGAGAGACGCCGAGGGAAATTGCACGTGGCGGGCCGCGATTGGCTCGCACCTGTCTCCTCGGACCGCCCTCTTTTAGCCAGGATCGCATGCCTGCGTACCTAATACGCTTTCTTACTCGTTGCATACGCGGGTTGCTTGCGCCGCGTGCGTGTGCGATGCACACTTTCTCATCGGGCCAAGGTGTTCGTTGCCTGTGTGTAATGAACCACCACCGCCCCACGGCTTTCCTCCTCCGCGTCCCCCCCATGCTCCCTCCATCTCCTCCTCGTACCTCTCCTCCGTCCCGCTACTCCCCACTCCAGGAGAGAACTGCGACGGATCGTGGCAGGTGGTGGGGGAGGGCAGCAGGAGAGACCAGGTGGAGGGGCGGCGGAAGAGACTCGCGAGGAGAGGAAAGGACAGGCGATAGTACATATTATACTTTTGTACGGGCGTGTAGAGAACCGGTGGGGGTGGCAAGGCAGGCATAGCCGCGGTTGCACACGGTTAATCTATCTCCGGGTAGACACTAAAGCGCAAGATGGAAGTCTCCTTCCATTACGATTGCCATATTTGCAACTCGAGAACCCCCCTCCCCCTCTCCCTCCGCCACCCCCCCCGTCCGCCCATCCCCCAACCCGTTCAACACCCCGCTCGCGATCTTTGCGACCGGGCTCTCTTTGTTCGCGAGTGACTGCTGTCGGCTCGATGAGTTACAGACCGCTCGGCTCGTTTTTCTCTCTGTTGCTGTTACGAGCCCTGCCGCCGCGCCGCGCCGCGGAGGTACAGGGCTCTGCGTTTTAGCGTTTCGTTTCGTTTCGGACCAGAAGTAGCTCTATCCGCCTCGGGAGCTTCCTTCCCGACTTCCTTCGCCCCCGGTCGACTATTAAATGAGAATCGTTTGTTTTTACGATCATCCTCGCCGTTGCGTGGCCTGTCCCTTATTACGTCGGATCGTAGGAGGGGGAGGTGTAGATTGTTGCGTCACGATTACATTGTTTCGGATCCCGTGTAAAGTTACAAATTGGCACGGACGTATGAGCGTATGCACGTTCGTTTGAAGCCGTCGTTGAATGCGACCCGGTAAGTTTTCCTTGGAAAATGCAGGCGACAGTGGAGACTGACAAGCATATCCTTTCTTTTAGGCAAATGCGCAAGGGTACGTTTGTATTTCAACCCTTTGCATCCTTGTGTGACTCGAATTTTGTTTACAGGAACTCCTATGCTTAAGTTAAGCTATGTATTATACTTTAATGTAAATGTCTCTCGAAGTATTTTTTAAACAAAACGCTTGAAATGACGAGCTACAAAATTGAAAATAAATTCGGAGCACGCGAAGGGCTGACGGATGGGTCGGATGCAAAAATTTATATGAAAATGTTGATGAACAACAATTATTAGTAAAATGCATAAAAATAAAACGCACTTTAATCGCACCGATTAATTCACATTGAAATCAAATTTCTTTACAAGTAAAATATTAGACACCTGAATTGAAATTGAGGATTTCAAGGATTAGCATGTTACAGCTCGTTCTTGATCGGAACGCTTGATGACAGTATATAATTGTTACTGTTATTATTCATTCTTGAAAATAATTTTTCAGAAATTGTTCTTCGATTGAATTGATGAAATTGATGAAATTGTGCTGGTTTACCCATACATCCCTACCAAGAAAAATACGGTACCACTAGCAGTGTTAATAACCTATATTCATAACTGCACATAATATTTTGCAACTGGGAAAAGAAAAAAATGCCTAAAACAGAGAAGCATGCAAGAAAGGAACGGCGCTCGCGGCGTAGTCGAAAGCTTCATTGAGAACTGTAGAATGAAAGACTTATCAGGGGTGGTACCACGGGCGATGTACCGTGTGGATGAGGCTGGCTGATCTCGGTGTTGGCGATCCGCAGTTTTTCACGGTCTCGCCCTTTCTCCAGCGCCGGAGGTGTCGAACATTTTCATCGTGCGATTCCCTGGGCAGGACTTATTGCGATCCGCGTGTTTGCTAGGCGATCAGTAACGCGTTAACCGTGTCCGGGTTTTGTTATCTTCGAGCGAAGGGAACTCGGAAACAAAAACACCGTCCGCCGGGGCATGAAGTAATAAAGAACCATAGCGAACGGACGGTGGTGGTGGTGGGGGGGGGCTGAAGATCGTTCGGCGACCTGTTAAGTAACCAACAGATTTACAGGACTCTATCTTATCGAACGGTCCGTACACCGTCCCTCGGTGTGCAACGGTTATTTATTCGTTTGCAAATGAATAAAGAAGGCCGATCGATGCTCGCGAGTCCGAGGAGCTCCGCTGCGCTACAGGTCGCTATGGATTCCAATCTAGAAGTAGAAGTTGCCTCGGGTTTCGCACCGGAGAAGGTGGGGGCAGTCCGGGCATGTCATACGCGAAACCCTTATCTCGTCCGAGCGGAATCATGATCGTTCCTCGCGCGAAGTTCCTCGTGGGACAGCCAGGTACACCAATTCACGGGCGCAACACAGAGTGTGAGAGGGTTTTAATGTTACCGGTGCTCGGCCCCGGGAATTTATCGTTATTTGTAATCGCGGCTGGTCGAGTTTCTTGGCGGTTTGCCTTTTGGTGGGCTTCGACGCGGCGACGACGGGGTGTACTCCCTGCGTATTGTCGGATCAGAAATGTCTTCTATAGAAAGAACCCCGGGGCACCGTGTAACAGAGACGCTTAAAAAACCATTAGATATCGGGAACAGACCGGGGGAACGTATGAGTTAGTCCGTTTCAATACCGGACTAACCTGAATTGGCCAGTGCACGTCGGACATCATATCAACCAGTTCACATCATCTGTATGTGTATATGTAAAATATGTATTGACTCGCATCATCACGTACATTATTACACATATGTGGACAACGGCATGAAAACCCCGAACTTTTCCGTCTGAAACCCGGACAATATACTTATATGCATAATATACAGTTTAACTGATTCCACACACTTTAAATCAGAATAACTTTTATATGAATTAACCAAACGACTTCAATTTCTCCGTAAGGCTAGAAGAATTAGTTTAGTTAAAAATCAATTTTTACTATTGTTTTTCACAATTCCGTCCAAATGCATTTCTTCAACATATTTTTTACACATCATTTACTAAACTATTTCTTCTAGATTTACAGAGAAATTGAAGTCGTTTGGTCCATTCATAAAAAAGTTATTCTGATTTAAAGTGCGTGGAATCAGTTCTGCTCCTTACTGTATAATATATAATATATTTATTACGATAATTATCAGTAGAAAGGAATTATTTTTGTAACGAATTATAGTGCAAATTTCATCCCGATGTCTCTTATGGTTCAAGAGTTATAGTTAAATGTCACCGAATAGTCCAGTCAACGAAAACTTGTAGAGGGAAATTGAAGGAGCACAACTTTTAACTTTGGGTCTTTGTTTCGACTAGTTAGGAGGTAAACATACTAAAAGTGTAGGGGGGCACGTAGAAGCTTCCCTTTTTCGGTTTACTGTTTATATCTCGGAAACTATGCGTCCTAGCGATAAGACCATTCTACACAAAAGTAAAGCTGACAAAATGTGCCACAAGATTGATTAGATTCAGTTTTTCGCTATCTCGCATAGTTTCCGAGATATCCGCGCTCAAAGTTCACTAATTGTGCTGAAGCTAGTCAAATAAGGCAAAAAACGTGAGGCGAACATTTCTTTCTCACAATTAGTGAACTTTGAGCGCGGATATCTCGGAAACTATGCGAGATAGCGAAAAACTGAATCAAATCAATATTCTGGCACATTTTGTCAGCTTTAATTTTGTATAGAATGGTCTTATCGCTAGGACACATAGTTTCCGAGATATAAGCGGAAAACCGAAAAAGGGGACCTTCTACGTGCACCTTCTAGAAGTAGGGACTTTTAGTATGTTTACCTCCTAACTAGTCCAAACAAAGTCCCAAAGTTAAAAATTGTGTTCCTTCCATTGCCCTCTACCCTCCCCTTATGAGCATTCATTGACTGGACTAAAATTTCTTGATTCAGCTCATTGTGTGCGGCCGTCCGAGGCTGTATAATTTCAATTGCCCAATTTGAAAATGTCTACTTTCTTAAAAACAGGTCCGTAAAGGGCAATATTTAGAGCTATATCCACATCTAAAACATTTTTCTAAAGTTCTCTGTTATGGAAACATTGCATTTGTTTAAAATAATTGCAAGGTAGATGTGGAGAGAAACATTTTTTTTCAAATGACAACATTTTTAGTAGATAGTTTTATGCTTTCACTGTGAGCACCCAATAACTTGTTCTTATCTGTTTGTTAGTTCGAGTCTTATAATTTAACGAAGAAAGGAACAACAATTTTTGAGATATCGAAAGATTCTTTGAGATTCGTTCGTAGGTTACCAAAGACTGCAACATATTAAAATTTGAACAAAAAGTGGAGCAAGTGTGAGCGAGTAACATCGAAAAACCCGGACCCTTAAAGAGAAATCCCCACGGACGTCCCCGGACGGACTAAAAAGTAGGACAAATCCTGGGAAAACCGGACGGATGGCAACCCTACCTGCGATGTTCCGAAAAGATATCGCCAAGATTTGAATTGTTATGCACTTATGGTGAAAATGGATAGGTGCAATTTAAAATTTAACCCTTTGCACTTGAAGCTATTTTAATTCAAAAATTAAACATTTCTTCCCCCCGACCTAGAATAATTCTATTCTATTTCATTTTCTTTTCATTTTGGGAATATGAGATTGACATAATACCTCATACAATACTTAAATGTTTAGCGATCGTACCAAATTGCAAAATATCTTTATACGAAATAGAAAATGTTTGCATCGACTGCAAGATACAGCAACAAAATAAACAATCTTTTCTTCTCTCAATTATTTTATTAAATACTAATATACTAATATACTCCTGTTCTTAAATTTTTTAGTATGAACTCTGTTCTAAATTGTGCATTTTTATCATAAATGCATAAGATCTGACTCTGATAAGATAATGACTCTGACAATGAGCCAGATTAACTCTGCGCGAGCCAGGTGAATAAAAGTCACACTCTGCGAATACATCATTCAAAATGTTGTGATTCGTAGATTTTATGATTTATCTTTCAAAATAGCAGCTCTAAGTCCTCCGGGGTTAATTTCACCCTATCTGGTTCGCGGAGGGTTGCAAGACTTGAAGAATTCCGTAGCTCATCAAGATCATTAAGCCTGGAACGTCGCACTTATTTTTTTGAGACGTGTACTTCACACTCGAGTCTCAGAAACCCAGTTCTTTTTTAGAATAAAAGCAGAAAATGTGAATATTTAATGGTTTTGGGAGAATAAATAATCTTAACAGAACGCGTAGAAAAAAGTTCAATCAAGGTTTGTTATTTTACAAAGAGTTACAATTCATGAAAGTGAAAAATAACAAGCCACTCATGCGCACGTCACATTATAATTAATGACTAGATTGCGGATGTTTATGCATTTATGGCTTACGAAAATTTCCAAAAAATGCAACAATGCAAAATTCGATAGAATTTAGTACTGAAGTAGTACTAAATGGAAATATGAAAAATAGGATTTTATTCCCTTCCACTTCCTTACAATTCGTCTACAAAAATTGGAAATTGCATAAACACCCGCAGCCCATTAACGACGCTCTGTGTGTTTCCGCGACCCAACAGTGAAGTTCCATGGTTAAACGAAGAAAGAACTTTTCTTAACGCCCAGAGGACTCGAGATATCGAGTCGGTTACTTGAAGACACAGAGCCACTAATCTGCATAGCAGATCGGTCACAGCTGGGTTAACTTTAGTTTTGGCAGTGGAGAGGCTGTCTCGCGCTAATACTCGTATAATAAGTTTTATGACACGGCTGGCGCGATGAAGACTGTAGTAAAGAAGCTGAACGTTCAGGTGGATTGTCTCTAATTAAGCTCGATCGTTCCCGATAGGACAAAGGATCGTTGAACGAAACGGCACGACTACTTCGATCAGCAAAGGAAATAATGGTGTGCATAAGGATCGAGTTCGAACAGTTTCATTGTTCATGCTAATAAAATGAACCGTTCAATCAGGTGGACGACGAAAAAGTCTGCGAGCCGGAGTCACGGCGACGGATATACCCTAATCGCAGACTTGAACTTGACCGGAGGAGTTAAGGAGATTTTCTATGTGCCGCGATCGGCCACGCAGAGACCTATAACCGAACCATTTAGCTGGCCTAATCCGGCCCGGTGCGATGGTGGTATAATCCCCGAGGGAAAGAATCATCGCGTGGCGATGCATGCGAACATTGTTCCGGACGCAATTTAAACGGCGTTTGACCAACAGGTCAATCTGCCGTCACTAATGCGCTCATGCCTCTATAATAGACTGGCGAAAGTAAAAGCAAAACCTCGGAGGATCGGTTCTCTCTTTTCTTATTGGCCCCGTTATTTACGATGTGCACCGCTAAGATTGTGAATCGCGTATGCATACGAATGTCCCTCGCCAGACCGTTGCTCCAGCTCCGCGAAATGATCGGCCTGAAACGATCCACGATTTTACACCGATACTCGGTAATTAACTGGCCTTGCTCGCTGCTCAGATCTACTCGTTATACGGTCTAATGGCATCCGCGTATCGGGAAAGTAGAGTAAAGGCTTGAAAAACCGGTCGTCCGGTGTTTCTAGCGAAAAATTGTCGCTCGTTTAAAATATCTGACCATCCAGCCGATCGATATTTTGCGGAAACTGCTCGTACTCCATCAAACGATCGGTTAATACCGATCGTACCGTGTATACCTCGAGCTGATCATTTTGCGGGCAACTGCTCATTCATTCCTCTATAAAATGATCGTTTAATGCGTATCGTGCTGAGCAGTGTCCTTGGGGAAAGTCATTCCATCGTTGCAAATCATGTAGCTCTTTCGTCATTACTAGACTAAGGATCTTTATGCATAATAAAAATGTTCTGCATCGATTGTGGGGGATGCAGTAGACATTTTTGTCTATCGGAAAATCCATTTTATCCGATAATTGTCTTTTCACGGTGAAAACAAGTCGAAACAATTAATTTCTTTATAAAAATCCGCAGTCTGATAATTACAGAATAATAGTAATATTTAATTTTAACTCTCCTTGGGGAATTTCGAGCACGTGAGAAACGTAAAAGAAAGGAACAGACCGGTATTGATTAATTCTATTAATTTTGTTCAATAATTGCTAAAATTAAGTTCCGAAAATTTTCGAATGTCATATAAACTTCTGATAATAGTTTAAAATGTCCTCCGTAAGATCCGTTCTTGTTTAGCGAAATTATGACGAAGCACGTTCCGCTGAAGGATTATTAACACGAGTTTCCGCTTAATTAAATAAAAGGGGGATTAACGGCAGGGTTTCCGGAGCTCTTTCATAGAGCCGCGTGCATTCACACCATTACTAAGATTTACGCTTTGACCCGGCCAAGTTTTATCCGCTCGATTGGCAATGTCCAATGAGCGACGATTAATGCCACTCGTTTAGTCGCTTCGCGATAATTGCCATTCGGTCTAACTCGCCGCTCGAAAACTGAATAACGCACGTGAACGGAATTCTTGACCATCATTGAGATCAATTTTCGAAATGATTCACGAGCCGTGGAGCTATTTGCGAGATCATTTTTAAGGTCAAGCGATCGGAATCCACGACTGTGACGAATTTTCGGCAGCCATTGTGCTCTGTATATGCATCGATAAAGTCATGAAATATGGAAAAAAGAAAGAACAATTAGTAAAATTGATTCTCGTGGTTCGATGTTGGAAAATGTAGTGTTTAATAAAATGTGGAATGCCCTTCGAAGTTTGACTGATCTATTTTCGAACCGCTATGTATAAATAACTATGCATATTCGACGTCTCGAGCGGGGCTTATCACGATAGGACAGCTATATCTCCGAATTTTATTTCGAACTATCTGCTATTTCTACTCTACATATATTTTATTTTGTGAAGAACCATTTACAATTTATTATTCGTTACTGAAACACGAAATTTCTGAGTACAAAAGAAAATTACAGAAGAAATAGAATATATATCGTACTTTTATATCTTTATGCCAAATCACTTCATAAATCTGTGTATCAATCTAACCGAGACCAAATTGTTGGTGTGACCAGGCTTTAAATATTTTTTTCAACCTCGATCATCATAATTAATACGTTCCAATAATAAAGTCCAAATAAAATTGATCAATCCCAGACAAAACTTCTAACTAAACCTGATTCTGACTAAACCTCTTCAATAATCCAAAATGGTGAGCACTTAACAAAAAAATTTGTATAAAAATGTCGATTGCAAGAAAAGCTTCCAAACCATCGTAAAAATGCCAGTTTTTTTAGATTGTACATATAAATGATACAAATTCCAAGAAAAATTGTGAAATAACATGCAACTCTATTATTTTTATGCTCGTGTCCGATAACATTAATTTTAACGCAAACAATAACACCTTAATATGTAACAAATGTCGTTTCAATCCATTAACCTTGTAGTTGATCAGTTATTTAACCCTGTCTCACATCTCGGGTAGCAGAGCAGTAGCTAGGAGTTTTGAGCCCCTGTAAAGCAAGCGAAACCGTGTGTTTTATGCACACGAACAAACAGGCTTAACAAATAAATACTGCAATGCCTGGTAGACAGTTTATATCTGCTCGGGCGGACGCTGAAGGAAGTTTCTAAAAATTAACTCCGAGCTACCTGATATTCAAGTCAGATATTATGCAAGGGGTTGATGCGGTCTAAGAGAAACTCCCGAGCTATCTGTCTCCGTACAGTTCCCCCTTCCCCGAACCACGCGATGACCAACCCTTCCACGTAGGTGTGATTAATTCTCCCAACGCACGGACTACGCTCGAAAAGCTGTTAGACACGAGAACCGTGATACCTGAAATATTCGATTGAGTCGTCGCCGTCAAATATCCTACTGCAGATATGGCGCTCTCTGTACGAACAACCTTAAAAGCGCCTCAATCATTTCCCGCGTTATCGGAACCCCAATTCTCCCCTGACTAACATTTCCACGATACCAGATTTCGCATTTGCACCACTTTTTGCGTGCATAGAGTTTCTTCGGACTTGTAAGCAGTTACAGTTTAACTGCATCTTTTAATACTAACGTTTTCTAAAAGTATTTTTTTATTTAATAATTAGTGAATTAGTACGAAGGTATTTCCATTAGTAATTATTAGACTGCGGACCTTCATGCATTTATAGCAGAATTGAATAGATAAAATTCAAAATTGTTAGAAAATTCTAAAAATTGAAGACGTCAATATTAAAATTATTAAGGGAAGAAATAATTATTAAATAAATTTCTCCATTCGAACACACGTTGTCTCGGTAAAATCTGAGGGGAGGACACCAATCGACACGTTCAAATCTCTCTCTCTCTACCCTTATAATATTCTTAAATTATTCAAATTAAAAGAAATAATACTAAAATGCATTTATGAAACAAATAAGTAAGTAAAATAGATAATATTCATTAAATGTAAAATGTAAATTTGGAAATTGAACATCAAAAGAATTAGGGAACATTGTTATATAACTTTTCAATTATTAAAATCATTAAATAACAGCTTCCTGAAATTCTCCGATGCTTCCACAATTTTACGATTCTATTTCCAATTTTTTTCGTAATTGCATAAAATATTTTGCAAAATATAACAGTTATGTAGAAACGTTTCTACTGCTCGTTTGACAGCAGTTCTGAAGAATAACTAAAACCATCAATGATACTTGAAACATGCTGACATCCAAGTGACTCGATAATTGCAAAAAATTAAATTATTGGAACAGCTTCTAATCATTTCGAAGGGTAAAGAGTTGAATTTTTTTTAACCATCTTAAACTATTTTTTAGAACTGTCTCGTTTTTTTCCCAATGGAATTCAACTATTCATATATTGGGTTGGCAAGGAAGTAATTTCGGTATTTCAAGGTGAAATAGAGAGCCCAATTTTTGTATTCAAGCAATGAATTTAATGAATAAGACATTTTCCCTTTTGTTCGATCTTTTGACAAGAAGAATAAATAAGAAAACATTTTATTAATTAAAGTTCATCACTTGAATAAAGAAATTCGGTTCTATTTCACCTTAAAATATCGAAATTACTTTCTCGCCAACCCAATATTATAGAATTCAATCAAGTATTAGCTTACGATCAGACCGAGTTTTAACTTGATCTAATAACACGACAATTTTTCCATTTGCTTCCAACAGAAACGCGGCCGGAGAACGACTGCGCGCCGGCCATGTGTTCCGATATCGAAGACCGATTTTGTGATTCTGAAAATAGTCGGACAACAGTGCAACGCGTATTTCCACAGCAACTTGTCGAAGTAATGGGCTGTAAATAGATTTCCGCAATTACCCAACAATTCTTGGCGGCTGTGAAGCTCGTCCAGGCCAGAGAGAGAGAGAGAGAGAGAGAGAGGAGGGAGGTGTAAAGAGAGAGAGAGACAGAGAGAGAAAGTGTGGCCACGCGCACAATGCTCCAGTCGGGAGCGCAGCTTGCGTGGGCGTTGATTAGTCCCGAAAAAGGGGGAGTCGTCCCGTTTCCCGTCCGATTATGAAATATTCCGCAGGTAGCGGGCAGTGGGCAGCAGCTACCGCTGAATAATAGAGGGTAATGGCAAAAGGAGCGGAGGACTCTATCAATGGGAATTGGCGTGGTTCTAATGGGCACGAGTCTCGACAATAGTCCGGCAAAACCGATGGTCAACGCTGCTCTCTCTCGCGTCACGTCGCCCCCACTTTTTGTTTCTTCCTGCCGATGGTCAGCTGCACACACCCCCGCAGCTGTTCCGTTGTTCGGCGATTTTCGGAGACTGACCGGTTTTACCTCGTACTGCCTCGCACGCGACATTCGACAGCTCGACGCACAATGTCGCGTCATTAGAAATGGACACCTATCTAGAGACCCCCGGCTACCGGACAGACGTTTGCTCTATAGCTGTCTTTATTATAAATTTTAGTCGGAAGAATTTAACGTTTTAACCCCTTCAAATTACATTCAATCATCACTACACAACGGATCTTTATGCAAAATAAGAATTTTCTCGCATCTTCGTACGTCAAGATACAACTATAAAATTACATAATTGATTAGCAAACCTGTAATTTAACAATGAAGTGCGTTATCGTGTGCTTTATCCTGGTAATTTCGAAACCATGAGCTTTCTCAATGTGCTTTAATTTCAAATTGGGCAAAAGTCGCAATGATCTAATATTTTCAATTTTATTCCAATTATTAACAGAAGAAATAGACTTTTATTTGGCACTTTTGGAATTTTCATTTTGCGCGAAGATGTGTTCAATAATAAAAATAATAGAAATAAAAATAATTAGGTGTAGCTCAGCTGAATGAAAAATGATAACGGATTTCACATTTCTTCCGCTAAAGAAACGTAAAAAGACCGATGGAAAATTAGAAACATTGAAATTACGGTTCAAATTAATTAATGCATTACCGATCGGTGATTATTGCATGATTTTGAAAAATCTATGGTACATGGCTAAACGCTTTTTAATGGAATCATCACGAGCAACAGCAAAATTTTCATTGTGAACTAACAAGTCACCGTAAGTAACGTCATCTAATAGTTTCATTGAAGATTTCGATGTAAAAGAAAATTTCTGTTCTCTTTTGGTACAGCACAATTATTCAAAATCCTATTATAATAATAGGCTTCCGGTAGGTGTTAATATGTTTAATAGGCTGAAAATAATATATAATAACAGTGTCTTCAATTTCTTCTAACGTTGATACTGTTTTAAATTACACCTACTCTTTTTTGTCATAAATACATAAAATCCGCTGTCTAATCATGACGCTCGGTTTCTCACCGGATCTAACATTCTGTAAACTTTAGTAAACCAGTAGTCCCAACATCGGAGTGGAACAGAAAAGAGTGATTCAAGGGAAGTTTTCGGCCCTTTAGGCCTCTCGAATTTAGCTATTATTTTCGTGCTATACATAGTTTGTGTCAAGACATGAATCGCCGAGAATTTTTGAACGTGCAGCCTTTAACGTCACTCTGGTTACATCAAAAACTGTTTACGGATCTCTCCAATCTTTAACCCTTTGCACTCGGAGCTATTTTAGCTGGAAAATTAAACACTTCTTCCGATCTAGAATATTATCATTCCCTATGTGTGATTTTTGAAATTTTATGGATATGAAATTGGTATAATACCTCATACAATACCTAAATGTTTAGTAATTGATTATATATATTATATATATTTATATTATATATATTTAATAATGTAAACAATATATTGAATAGTACAGCAATTTTTAGTGGAGCTTCAGTGGGGACAACCGAGTGCAAAGGGTTAACAACGAATTTAAGTAAGAAACTTCAAAATTTACGAGGATATTTTGATGAAACACTGATTATTAATATTATTATTATGATTAATAGTATCGGCAAGAGAAGAAGATAGATATATGTTCCTTGACTTTGAAAACGTAGATTAGTATAAGAAACGTCGGCACGAACACGTAAATCACAGTTTTAGCGTGCAATGGATGCGTATTAATAGTGTACCGACACGATTGCATAAAATTTAATATGCTTGAAGTTCTATTTGAGAAGCCCGACTGAATCCTTGATGAACAAATATTTGTTTAACGCTAGATCGACGAAGCACAAAAGGCGGCCATCACAAGAATATGTGTTTATTCAGATTTTTCGCGAAAAGTCAGAAATTCTAGGAACTAGTTCTAATTCGAATGGCAATCTTTGCGAACAGTTTCATCAAAAATATCTATTTGCATAAAGCAATAAAACGGAGCCGTCTACGTTTCAAGGTGGCGCATCTCGTGCTGCTCTTATTTTCGGAGGAGGCCACGTGACATTCAAGGAGTGTGCCTAATAGAGAGGCCACACCACGCCAGGATTCTCGTCATTTCCCCGCGTTTATCCTCAAAAGTGACTGAAGAGGGTGAGAAGGTTAGCAGCTGCCTTCCCGTTTCTCTGTTTTCCTTGTTCCCGAATTTCCAGCACGTAACTTCCTCTCTTACCGTCCACCGGGATTCCCTCGGCTGCGTTTTGCTTTCGATTACGGCCGATTATTTTTAACAGTTCTCACCGGTGGAAAGTTATTTATAAGCGTGCGCGCGATGAGTGACCCCTCGCAGTTCCTCACTTAAGGGATTTCTCCTTGTTTACGTTTTAGAGTGCGGGGGCAGAGTGCCGCGCTGCTAAGGGATGCATCAAAACTTTCGACCGCTTTCTACCAGAACTTCTGCCTGCGGGATTTCTTAGAATCCTGAATATTTCAGACAGCACAACACCGTAGCATCACCGAGCATTGTGTTCGTTGTATTAAATAATTGAAACGTGACGAAAAGATTCAACCCCTGAAACGCGCGGGGAGAAGTTAATGGAAGCAAAGAATCACGACCTTTACTCTGGGCTCAGCCATTTTGAAAAGAGAAATTAAAAAATGAGGAATCTCTACCAACAAATTCGTTATTTAAACGATCACAATGCACCCGTAAAATATGTGATAATTAGAATGTTATAACAACACTAAAGTAGCTGACTATAATGTACAGTTAGGAGCAAAACGAATGGACCAAACGATTTCAATTTCTCTGTAAGGCTAAATGAATTAGTTTAGCAAACGACGTCTAAAAAATATGTTAAATAATGCATGTGGTCGGAATTGTGAACAACAATAGTAAAAATTAATTTTTACGACTTTTTTAGCTCGTTTTTTTAGCTCATTTAGATGTGTTTGGTTAACTTGTATAAATTATATACGCTCCGAAAATTTTATCGAAATTGGTTAACTGGTTTACGAGTTATAAACGATCAAAAGTGGAAGAATGCTAAAAATTTGGAAAAATTTCAATGTTTACCACTTTTGATCGTTTATAACTCGTAAACCAATTAACCAATTTCAATGAAATTTTCTATATAATTTCGTTATTACTGTACAATCATTTCTTATCAAGTCATTGTTATTATTTCAATAATTGTAAGTTTCTCCAAATTCGTTTGCACGTCGCACGGTAAACGTGCATGACTTTTTCCGAAGAAACGAGAGGCAATTGTGAAATTTCCAGAGAAAGAAGACGTCGGAAGAAGCAGTGGTTCCCCGTGGGTGCATCATAAACGGTGAACTGTCAACCGAGGTCACATGGGGGAAGGGAAAGAGTCGGGTAACGGGGGATGGCGCGTGGCTGTTTCAATTTCGGGGGTGTAACAGGGCCATAAATAAAATCGGGGCCTTCGGTTTCGGTCGCGGCGTGGCGCGCGCCTATTTTTGGCTAGTCGATGGTGCGTGGAACTTTTACAAGTTTCAGGAAAAACCAGCCGCGCCCGTTGTCTATGGGGGTTCTATCAATAGCGAGAAAGATTCGGCGTGTGCTCTCCTCTCTCGTGGAATTGCTTTCACGGGTAGACACGACGAGCCCTCGAGAAACGCTGCCGCGCTAGTCTCTCGTGACTTATTTTTTCAGTGTTTCCATGATGGGTTTATGGTGCTCCACGAACGGCACCGGGACCTTATGGTGGTTTAATAATTGATGAGTTTTTGAGTAACACGCTTTGCTCTAATTTACACGGGGATCTTCCTCCTCGCCAGCTTCTTGCGGTCGCACCCAAACGACCGTGAGGTATTCCAACTTCCTTCGTTATTTCGGAGCAGATCATTATCGGCGACATTTTCGAGGGAACATAATGATCGTCGGTTTCCTGGCAATGTTTCATAGGGCACCGCTCGTGCTGTTTTTCGCCCGATTATTTTATTTCATGCGAACGCGCGCCGCGCCGCGCCGCGCGCCGTTCGCGTATCTAGATATCCTCCAGCGTATATAATTTTCAGATTAATGTCGGTGGATGTAATCGTGTTATGCTGCATCGCGTTTAATTTGCTGTAATTAGCCGGCGTGTATCAGATAAATGTCTCTAATTAAGTAAGCAATTTTAGACACAGATGCGATTTCCTTTTTTCCCCGCGCGAGGGAAGTTGGACTGTAAAACTCGGTTACAATACAAATGATCGTACCATTTTTATCGCACTGAACGTTCTGCCTTTGCGGCTTCAATTATTACAACTTCTTTGTCTTCGATATAATTTCATAGAAGACGAATTTATATTTATCGTATAATATCGATATACGAGTCAGACTTGTGATGAATAGACTGCGGATGTTTGTATTACAATTTTCAATGTTTGTAGACGGACGAATTTTAAGGAAGCGCAGATCTGAAATAAATAAAAATTCTACTAAATTCCGTCGAACTTTATGTTCTAGCCTTTCTTGAAAATTTTCAGAAGCCATAGATGCATAAAGATGAAGACTCTGAACAGAGTCTAATCATTTAGTTTGGTTTTGTTAATGTATAGCTATTGGAGAACATATAAGCACACGATAGATATAAATTTCCTCCTTTTTTGAGGAAAGTACGAACTACAAGAAGTTCTAATCACTGGAACCGTAAAATAAGTCGTGGTGCAAGGGGTTTAACGTTGGAAACTGAACTGCGAAAGTTTTGTGCAAAATAAAAATTTCCTCTTCCTCAATTGCGACGAGCAGAGATTCAGTGTACCTTTTTTTATTAACATTAATGAGTCGAGTTAATGCAGAAATGTTTCTCAATGTTTTTTTTTTCTCAATGTTTTGAACAAATTGGATGGTGTTTAGATTTAGTCCATATTTATTACGAATCTGACTCGATATTGTAGGCTAAACAATACTTATTTAACGCTGTGGATCAGGAAATTTAGTTTCTCAGTGTACAAACTTCGCAAAGAGTTTTCTATATTGTTTGTACAAAGAATAGCGGCAACAAATCAAAAGATGTTGTGCGTACTAAAACAGGAGAATGACTCCATCAGAAAGACAAAACGCTTGCCTATTTATGGTATACAGAAAACCGATGAATGATTAACGTGTCTCTGCGTTACCGCTTTCAAGGATTAAGCATTGTATCGTATAAGGATATCGCTGAATTAGTTCAAGACTAGAAACTTACTTCGACGCGCGTTCGAAGCGTCGAATTTTCACCGTCATCAGATCTAAAGAAGATTTTCGATAATTCTAACAGTAATCTCTGATTATTACTGCGCCTGATTGTATACCAAAATGGTCGCTAATAACCTCGATGTTCATGCGCGACCGTTATAAATAAACAACTTTATAAAAGGAAAAACAATTTTCAATTTGTAGTTATTGTTCCCCTATACATATACATACAAAGTGATAGAAGGATATCTTAGAAGTACCAACATGGATTTGCACTGGCAAATGTAGATTAAAAATCAAAATTCCAAAAAGAATTACATATCTATTGAAAAATTAACTTTGTCTTCGCCAAGCAAATATCAATCTAGTTCTAAATATTGTTAATATTCACTATCGATAAATTTTAAATATTTTTAATTTGTTGTTTAATGTAATCTAGTTTTTCGATAATAAATGTTGCGTTCTTTTGCTACTGTTACTATGAGACAAATTAAACTCGTCAACCGTTACTATTATTATGGATATAAGAGGGGCGTATGTACTATTTTGCATTTCTATACCTGCGTAAGATCTTTTTGTCCCGGTGTACAGTTTGATAATGATTCGAAAATTCCCGAGATTGTTCGGTGCTAGCTAGCTATCCTGGGTAGCGCAAGCCACTGATAGCGCAAAGGGGTTAGTACGAGCCGTGAGCAACTGTTACAAACAAATAAGCGCAATTCCAGTGCGTTGCACGACGTACAACACCAGTCCGTGACCGGCATACGTACACCCGCAATTATCAGGCTTTGCTCACTGTTTTATTCCATGGGAACCGCGTCACGTACATCCGCATCGTGTTACGTATCGCCGTCGGCCCGGTCCGAAAGCGTCATTAGAGGTGATCATAAACTCATAAGAATAACCACGACGCGGCCCCGAGACTAAAATAATTAAAGAGAAAATGAACGGCTCACATACGCCGGCTTTTCCCTTTCTAGAAACTCCTTTGGAGCTTCGTGCTCGCTGCGTCGCCGCCGCGCTGCAAGAAACTGCAGTTTTCGTTCGTTCTCTCCTTTTTCAGAATTAGCTCGGCTTCCGGTGTTATTATGCCCCTTTTCAGAAACTTGAATCTCTTTTTTGAAAACCGCGCGAACGTGACGTCGCGTTAATGACGTCCAGTCATCTCTGTGTTCTAGCTTTTGTACGTAAAAATAGGCTGCCGCGCTGCCGGACTTACTGTTTATGCGCTAAACAGCCGGATAATCGCCGGACAAAAGAGTCGCCAAGTATACTAATTCTTGTCTGTGACTATACGTTTACCGTGTTTCCACGTGTGTCTACGCTGCCACTTTTTTTTTTTGCTACTAACCCTGGTTGAACATATTCGGTCAGAGTCGTAAATAAACGGATTTTGTGACTAGACAGCGGACCTTAATGCGAAATGGAAATTGTTGTACGAATCGTAACTGTTTGTTCATGTTTATACAAAGCGGACCTTTGTGCAAAATATAAAATTTTCAATCTGAATTGCAACGAACTGGAGTGAAACAGATGTTTATTTTCTTTTTAAATATATTTGATACTTTGAAAATAATATTAACAGTTTCTTTGTCTGCTCGACGACTTTCATTATCAGCAGATAGTAGATTTTATGCATTTCTGACAAAAGTGAGTAGATGCGTTCAAAATACTGAAAATATTAAAAGAATTTAAAAATACTGTTAAAGTTCGTAGCGTTTGTCAATTAAAATTGATAGCTAAAATTCAAATATCTATTCACAGATTTATTCAATAACATATTTCCATTATTGAATAAACATATGAATAAATACCTTAATTTTATCTTCAATTCTTAATTTGAAAACGCTGCGAACTTTCTTTCCAACCCAATATTATTCCCAATTTATTAAGAAAGAAAGAAATTTCTACTTCATTCTAGTTTGTTGTATTTCAGGTAGAAAGTGTCTATTTTGCATAAAGATTAGGCTGCAAATCTATGTGCAAAAGAAAAATCGTTTGTATCATGTGCAGAAAACACAATACCTTTTGGAATTATTCAATAAATTGTCTAAACTTTATACATTTCGATGGCAAACAATTAATTTGTTCGATCGAACTAACACATTTCACCGGTTCATTCTCATTTCCAAAATATTTGAAACAGCGAATGAAATGATCAGCTCATAAATCATTTTGAGTGAGGCTCTTCATTCCGAAGAACACGAGGCGCTGTCAGTAAGATCAGAAGTTCCCTGCGAGATATGCACCGGACACTGATAACGCAATTATACGATGGTTGCTCGGCAATTTTTCCGCGGGTCGAATCTCTACACGATCTCGCCATTCAATGGAAATCTCGAACAGGTTTATCTCGGAAAAAGCGCGCTGCGCTCTCCTGAGCCCCTCCTATCGGCTCGCCGCGTAGCCTCTAAAATGGAAAAAGGGTAACAAGTGGTTCAACACTAGTGCAGAGGCCGCAAAAAACTTTTTTTAGTGATCCCTCTCTCTCTCTCTCTCTCTCTCCCTCTCTCTCTCCCTTTCATGTACGTTTTGCTTGAACAGGGTAGAACAACTATTAACACTTTACCTACCGATAGCCTATTGATAGGATTTTCAATGATTGGGCTGTAGCAAAAGAAAGCATAGAAATTTTTATTGACCAAAGTATCACTTTAAGGATGTTCTGGAGGTACAAAATGGGGGGAGACAAAAGTACAAGAAATTCGAAATTCCATCAATATATTGGCAATGAAAGCCATTCATGAGTATATTTTGCATACTTTATACAATGACAAAATTATGTAAGCACAATTTAAAACACTAAAAGGTTAAAACTCTATGTTCAACATGTTGGAATGACTAACGAGGAAAATAAATTTGTATTTTGCTTCTGTAGGCTGCAATTGGTGCTCAAACATTTTATTTTGCATAAAGATCCGCAGTCTACTATTATACTACTATTATACATTGCTACGTGTGTGTCATTACTAGACAGCGGATTTTATGCATTTTTTTTATAATAAAAATGAGTAGGTATAACTTAAAACAGTAACAAAATTTGTACTGTACAGACAAATTGACAAAAAGACAGACAAGAAAGCGAGCTAATAAAAACGTGGTAGAAACTGTGGAAGAATTTGAAAATGCTGTTGTATTATTCTCAACCTATTAACCATATTAAGAGAGAAAATGAATTTCTATTTCACTCCAGTTTGTTGCAATTCAGGTAGAACATTTTTATTTTGCATAAAGATCGAATCCTTCGAATTTCTACGAAAGTTCTCCGCCAATTGTTACACGAATACGCTATTTAAAAAAACAGTAATGTTCGTTCACATCGAGACTCGTCGAGTTCGTACGTGAAAGGGGTTAACGTTGTTATCTAAGAAAGCGTTCCTCCTTTTCGAGGCACGTTTGAGTTACGAGACTGAAGTTAACAGTGCTTTTGTCAGTGTCGCTTGGTTCACGCGTGCACTTTTTTCCTCGTGACAAAAGCGCGGAGATAGCGGACATAAACTGTTATGAACGTGGGCGTCAGACTAAATATACCGATGTAAATATTCCAGACTGGTGGGCTCGAGAGGGGGTTGACCGCCAAGAAAAAATGTTCGAAGCCGGTGCCGAGCATTTTCTGCTTCTTGGCACTCGTAAAGAACGAGGCATTAATTGCAACGGGTATCGACGTGCACGTTCGGCCAAACAAAACCCCTGCAGATTACGCAGAACTATTCTTTTTATCGTTAACAGCCGAACGGATTCGTCGAGTCAACTTTCTTTTTTCTTGACACGCATTTCTGCATCTGACTGGCATTTTTTTCTCCGTTCATTTTGCTGTTCCTTTTTATATTTATCAATTTCTCTTTTATAGATTTTCGTTTCTGTTCTTTTTTATATTTTTCAATTCCTGTTCTTTCCTATATTTTCTAACAAGATATGATTATCTCATCTTTCGTCAATACTAATTAGTAGATTGCGGATCTTTATGCAAAATAAAAATTGTCTGCATTGATTGCAAGAAATAGAAAGTTAAATTGGAAGTTACTTCTTCCCTCAATGATTTTACTACACGAGAAATCATATATTTACATTAGTAATTTAAAGAATTTTCCAACAATTTTGAATTTCATCTACTCAATTTTGGTATGAATGCATAAAGATCCGCAGTCTACTAATTACCAACGTTTACAATTTTTGCATTTTGCTCAGAGATAGCCAAATTAATTCGACTCAGTTTGTTATTTAATGTTATCGTAGGAGGTAACATAATATTCAGAGATTCTTGACTTTCTTCTACTAGATTGTTTTAGTATTTCGTAAAGAAGCTGCGTTCCATGTAATGAAACATTTTAACAACGAAATAAATGGCGGTAGCAAACATGTTAGTTTTCATGGATGTTATTTTCATTAATTTCGGATTAAATGAGCTAGAGTCATTTATTTACTGCCAGACGCAAGACACAAACGGCTAATACGAGTAATATTAATATTGAATATCTTTTTAGTATATCATTATTATTTAAAGTATTTTTCATAATAAACCGACCAATATCAATCATTATGTCGGCTACATGTTCATTTTATAATTCGCAAAATGCCTAATTCATTGCTTTCTGAAAATTTCTATTTTATTCATGAAAATAGAAGGAATTTCTGGTCGATCTAACTGGAGTTAATCTAGAATTTGTTCAGTCTTGTAACTTATTTTTTAATTACAACTAAATGATGACTCGGTGATCTTAATCCAAAAGTGTAGGAGCACAAAAGTACGATTTCTCGTACGAGTGAACTAGTAACTAACAAATGAGAATAGAAGCTACATAACTGATTTCGCCGAACTAGTTTCCTCGAGGAAAAACAATTCCGTCGTGCGCACGTCCTCTTCCTCGGGTATCATAAATAAATGATCGGCATTGTGTTAACGTGGCCTTTCAGCGATTCGAAAGCATGTAAATTTTGGAACATCATCGTCCATTGAAATGTTCGGCGAGGCGGTTCCCGTCGGCGGAATTATTAAATCTAAGACTAAACTCCTTGACGGCAGAAAAAGTGAATTAATTTGGCACGTAATCGCTTTCTGCAATTCAAAGACGTTTCATGATGAATAATGATAATCCCTGGTCGGCGCTTCGCGAACTATTTAAGCGTCTCGAAGTGGGAATCTAATTCTACCCGGCCACAATTTGCATTAACTACGCCCGGCCGTAACATTGTTCTCATTTCCCCGGGAACGCATAATTTATACATCGGCTATTTTTGAGCGCCCGTGTCGCAGACCCGTGTCGATGAACTTATTCCTAGTCCAACAGTGGAAGGAGAATCAACCCGAGAGAAATTCATCGTGTAACGAGCTTCCTCTTTTTCCGGCCCGACTTACAACGCTTTTTACCCGACGCACTATGGGCCAAACCGACGAAATCTGTGTCAAAATCAAAGAACTTTCGATAGAAATCAGATAGAGCGATGAAATTTTTTTTTAATGAAAGCTGAAACTTTGCAGAATATGGGATAATTATGGAGATTGTGGTACGAACGTTTTTTAACCTTGAAAGAATTCGTTAAACTTGCACAATTTCAAGAAAATTGTGGTTTCTCCAATACCACGCGCGGAGAAACATTTTTTTTAACATGCGACACATCATTTCCCGTAGATTTTTTCACGCTTATATCTCGTCAAATTTTCAAAAGTTTTCCTTAACCTACTGTCGACACGAGAGTGAAAAATATGAATATCGACGAATAAATATACCAAGCGATGCGACGCATCTGTCGGACTGATCCTCGTCGGTTGTCAATCATCGTAGGCCCGAGAGCCGTCAGGTATCCTGTCAAGGCCGGCGCTGCGGCAGGGATTCCGAAGGGCACCGACAAAAATTAGTTTCGTACGAAGCAGAAGTTTTCGCGATGTCGACGATAAAGACACCCCGCAGTCCCGGGCAAGAAGCCGAGCCATTCTTCGGGAAAAAGGACGCGGCAGCCCGATGCCAGATGACGAAATTCCGTAGCACGTGCGGTTAAAACGAAGTCACAAAACAAACCCAGAAGTCGTCTGGAGGCGGCCAGGCCTCGACGTTTATCGGGCCGCTACTCGACGACGGAAGGACGTCCGCGTTTCGAGTAAATATTTGAAGATCTTGAGTCGTAACGCCGGAGATCCTCTCCTCATAAAAACCGCGGGATCGACGTGTGCGTTCCCCGGCCACCTACGAAATCCCCGACGCATCTGCCCTTCCCTGGCTGCTCTCGATGATACGATCTTTACTTCTCGATCAAATTCTGCCCCTCTCGAAAAACCATCTCGGCCTGAATTCGTTATCCAGGAATTATCCGAATATATGCCTCTTCACGGGTCACACATTGATATCAACGACACTGGTTTGGCCGACACGTATTGGTGCGCTGTATTCCCGATTCTTTTAGACGACATTCGAAAATCTTTTACAACCCGTTGCAAACAGTAGGGCGAATGTAGTTATTACTGCGGGTGTACGTTTTACTGTGGCATTTTTTTCCAATGAGATTAAAATACATAAGAATAAATATTTTGCCCTGAATAATGTGGGAGATTTCTAATATAATATCGTGGTAGAAGATTTTAAACCATGCAACCCAAAGGTCATTGAACAAACAAAATTTATTAAGAAGACAATCATTATGATAACATAATACAAATGCACGTATGAACTGAGCGAAAGAGTGCAAAATACGTTGGTCTAATACAATAAATCAATATTCGTGTCGCAAAGGAACGATTCGCTTCTTTTTATAAACAACTTGAATGTTAAGGTTTTGTTTCTGCATACTGGGTGTTTAAGTCCAAAGGAGCAAATGAATGCACAAATAAAATACAATTCAATGAGAATGTATTCTCGTTGGCGAGGCAAACAAAATTGTCAACCATTCTTATATTTCTATTGGGTTGGCAAGAAAGTAATCTCGGTATTTTTTAAGGTGAAATAGAACCGAATTTCTTTATTCAAGTGATTAACTTTAATCAATAGTTTTCTTGTTTATTCTTTTTGCCAAAAGATCGAACAAAAGGGAAAATGTCTTATTCATTAAAGTTCATTGCTTGAATAGAAAACTTGGGCTCTTCTCTATTTCACTTTAAAATACCGAAATTAATTTCTTGCCAGCCCAATATATGAATAGTTGAATTCCATTGGGAAAGCTAACGAGACAGTTCTAAAAAATAGTTTAGGATGGCTAAAAAAAAATTCAACTCTTTACTCTTTACCCTTTGAAATGATTAGAAGTTTTATTCTTCAGAACTGCTGTCAAACGAGCAATTAAAACGTTTTTACGTAACTGTTATATTTTGTGCATCGTAAAATTGTGGAAGCATCGGAGAATTTCAGAAAGCTGTTATTTCTTCTTTTATAATTGAAAAGTAAAAAGTAATATAACAATGTTCCCTAATTCTTTTGATGTTCACTTTTCAATGAAATATTTTCTTATTTATTCTTTTTGGCAAAAGATCATCGAACAGAAGGGAGAATATGTTATTGATTAAAGTTCATTGCTTGAATAAAAAAATTGGGCTCTATTTCACCTTAAAATACCAATGTCAGGATTTAAAAAACATTCTTCATAAAATGTAAGAAAAAGACCATTTGTCTTCTATCTCGATCACCAGAACACAAACCAAGATCCACGATCCAAATTCTACGTTTTTCTCATAAAGTTATTTAGTTGGGGTTAGGGGCCCCGAAATTCTACTTTGCCCAAGGTCCCAACTAGTTATAACGCGCTATTGAGCGTGGTGATAATAAAAAGGAAGAAGAATTGAGAAAGACAAAGAAGTTTACATTGCAAATGCAATTGTGAAATGTTATAAACTTCACAATGTTCTTAATTTAAAACAGCTTCAAACAAAAGAAAATAAATATTGCTCAAATATTTGTTAAAAAGAATGTATTTAGTTGAAACTATGGTGTTAAGATGAATAAAGTTAAAATGAAAAAAAAAGAAATGAATTATAATAAAATATATTATAACATATTATAATAAAATACTATCAGTTTAAGACGTTCATGTCAATAAATGGAAAAAGAAAATGACATTGACCCAGACATCCTTCGAATAGTATGCATTTTTCTTATGTAATTGTATAAGTCCTTTTTGCAAGATTTTTTGTAAACTGTTGCATATACTGTTAGAAGAAGTAGTCCAGAATGTAATAAATCTTTCAAAAGTGATGCAGTTCTTGCATAGGGTGTTGTGAAACTGGTTGCACACCATAATAGTAGCAGTGCTGCATGGAAAAATATAAATATAAAACACAGAACAAAATTGTATGATTGCAAGGAAGAATATCATTACGTTGTGAATGCATTTTATTTGCAATAGAATAAGATTGTGTGGTACGAAAGGACGAATATCATTACGAGTAGACTGCGGATTTTCAAATATTAAACAGAGGGCGACTTTACTGTATCATTAAAAAGCCATAACTATATTTAGTAAAGATTTACAAATTTTTTTCTACTTTTTAAGTTTTGCCAAATGTTTGATTTTTGAAATTATTGTTAACTTACAGTTTGATATTGCATTATAACAGAGAAACATAGTATTCGTAATTGCTAATTAAAATCTGCCAAGGAATGTTGTTCAGTACCACCGTAGTTAAATAGAAAAACGGTAGCAACAAACTGAATCACTTGTACAACGCTCTTACAAACATTTTTCTACCGTTTGAAGATGCATCTTACGCGAGGAATATTATTGCATCATGAATATGCAAAGAAGTTTTCATTCGAAGCATTTCTATGCCTGAAGTTTACGGTCGCAGCTGGAATATGTCACGTACATTTGAAAGAAATGCAATTATAGTTAATTAAAAAAAGAAAAACTTACATTAAATGCATCGAGACCTTGTGCACAAAGTGCAACAGCAAAAACACTTTAGTCTATGATTTCATAGAGCATTAAGAATATATTCAGATTGAGAGAATACGTGCACTTTATTTTTTATGGTAATGTTTCGAACGAATTCGAACTATAAATTTTAAAGAAATATTGACTAGTGCACTACTGTATGTATCCGGATATTGTAACCCACAAAAAGTTGTTGATCGTTGATAAATTGTTATAAATAGACTGCGGATCTTTATGCATTTATAGCAAAATTGAGTAGATGAAATTGAAAATTGTTGAAAAATTGTTGAAATTGAAAATGTCAATATACAACTCCTTTCGTACATATTTAAAAATGTCCTCCTCAGCTTTTTATTGAACGAGAAATGTTCTCGGAATTTATATTATTGCACTTCATTCCCGTCAAAGTATTCTAACTTTTATTTGAAACACTTTCTTGTCAGATTGGCCAAAATGCCTCGATAAAATCGGTGCGAACGTTAGGATGAACATCCTGTATAAAATTGAAAAAAGAGCAGCAATTTGCATCAACCTCCGCTATTGTACAAAATGATATTTCTTCTCCCGAATTTGAATCGGATATTCCGGAAAATTTTGAAAAAATGCTGGAGCATTAAAAATTCAACAGAATTTAGTACGATTTTTATTTATTATGGATCTGGAAATGTACTATTACTAGACAACGTATTTGATGCATTTATGACAAAAACGGGTGGATGTAATTTAAAACAGTAAAAATATTAAAACAATTTAATACCGTCCATATGTTATTTGCAATTTATTAAAATCGTTAAAAATAGAAAGAATTCTTTTTCAGTGTCTTGTAAGTGACGAAGAAAATCTTTATTTTGCATAAATATCCGCAGTCTAGCTATTACCAGTGAAAATAGAATTTTATTTAATTCCACTTTCTTAAAATTTGTCTACAAAAATTGAAAATTGCATAAACTGTGGATCTCTATGCAAAATAAAAATTGTTTGCATTGATTGCAAGACACAGTAGCGAAATAAAACTTAATTAAGCTGAAACCGATACGCTTATGTCTTTAAATCTTTTTGATACGTCCACTGTGCTTTAAATTGTACGTAACAATTTTCGTCATAAATGCATAAAATCCGAAGTTTGCTGATAAATAGACAAAGGGACTTACAGCTCGTGTATGAAAGAAGAAAAAGGCGACTCGACATCGGTAATATTCGGCAGCCGCGAACTTCGGTTCCTAAGTTATGACCGATGCGGAAAATGAGGTCCCGATCCCGAGGGAACCGAACGCGCGGTAACGTATCGTCGACTTCCCGGAATCTCGCGTGGCATTATGTTATATGGGTATAAATAACCGAACAGGAGCAATAATACGTAATAATATATCAGTCGGGATTTTAGTGGTGCAGCTAGCTCGGTCGGCCCAGCGGTCGTAATTCATCGCGCAACCCGGCTCACGCCGCACCGTATCCGGCACACGCGTCTCTATACAGACGTACACACACGGAAATATACGCGCCGTGAGTAGGAGATCATGCGAGTTTGACAGCAGACACGTTTTCGATCGACCAGCCCCGTGTATCAATCGCCATACGGTGGTTCAAACTCGAAAAATGTCGATTTTTCAAATATTCTGTAGGCACACGCTGCACATTTTTTCCTCGTTCGATTTCAAATAAAGGGGTAGTCGATAAATATTTTCTGTTTTTTATTAGCCCTAGGATTTTGTTCTATTCTGACCCAAAAGCGTTCCAATTAAATTTTAATTTTCTACTAGCCAGTTCAAACAATTATTGATATCGTGTTCAATAAGAGGATCAGCGTTAATCTCGAAGAAATAGATTCGAAGATATATAATACAAACAAAAATTGAGTTACAAGTAATTTATGTGATTGAAGCCAGTTCATACAATTATTGATATCGTGTTCAATACGAGGATCAACGTTGATCCCGGAGAAATATATAGATTCGAAAATAGATAATACAAAGAAAAATTGAGTTATAAGTAATTTATGATTGAAGAATAATTCATAATTTTGTAAGGAAATTTTATGACACGAATGATAGGAGAGAGAAACAGAGTAGAATTTGTCTTTAAATAAACGCAGCTGCAAATATCTGAAATGTATAAGTAGACAGCGGATTTTATGCATTCATGACAACAAATGAATAAGTGTAATTTAAAACAGTAAAAATATTAGAAGGATTTAAAGCTACTTATATATTATCTTCAACTGATTAAACGTATTAAGAAAGAAAATAAATTTCTATTTCACTCCAGTTTGTTGCAAGTCAGGTAAAAAATTTGTATATTGCATGAAGATTCGCTGTCTATGTATGTAAGAGTAGTTGATGTATCACAGTTAACACATTACCGACCGGTGATTATTGCATAATTTTGAAAAATCCGTGGTAAATGGCTAAACACTTTTTAATGGAACCTTCAATAGCAACAGCAATTTTCATTGTGAACTAACAAGTTACCCTCGATAACGTCATCTAACAGTTTCATTTAAGATTGCAATGTAGAAGAAAATTTCAATGCTTTCTTTTGGTACAGCACAATTATTGAAAGTCGTATTAATAGGCTTCCGGTAGATAAAGCGTTAACAAACATTTTCCATAAATTCCGATTAACTTTTTCAGATTTTTTGAAGGTGATAAATTGAACTTTCTCTTGAAGGTCAAGTAGACCTGAAAAATATTTAGAAAGTTACGAGATATTCGTAAATATTTAAAGTGATACTTTGGTCAATAAAAAGTTTTTATGTTCAATGATGCAACATAGTAAATTAAATTGTGTTATAAAATCGCATATAGTGGTATGTAGTACGAAACCACATCGTAGTCAACGAATTGACCTGCGCAACCTGAGTAGATCAAAGAATGAAGAACCACTGACAGGCCGCTTGTATTTAATAAGACACGCGCATACGAAGTACATGGATGGAATAATTATGTAATTGCACCTATATATGTTCCGGAGAACATATGTTTGCTAATGTAACACAGAAAGACCAAGACACACTGTATACAATATTGATTAAATATTACCCCCTCTTTGATTACCCCCTCTTTCTTCCGATAAGTATTTACGAGCGGAAATTACACAATGCAGCATTTTTCAAATTAAAAGAATGAAGTAATAACTAAAGCAAAATAATTTTTAACATGTTTAAATTCAATTCTGATTTATTATTACAGGTTTCCTGCCTTTTGCTAAATAAATTTATTTAAAGATCGTAGTGTGTCCATGAATTTACAAACTGATTTATAACTAGACACGGATCTTTATGCATTTACAAAAAAATTGAGAAGATGAAATCCAAAATTGTTGAAAAATGTTAAAAATCGACGATGCCAATATATGATTTCTCCTCCATTAAAATTATTAAGAGAAGAAATAATATTCAATTTGGTTTCTATTTCTTGCAATCGATGCAGACAATTTTTATTTTGCATAGAGATCCGCAGTCTATTTATAACTTTTACCGAGATAAACTCTTTATTTATGATAATAAATTATATAATAAGAAAATATGTAATATCCAGGCCCTGTCTATTATGACGCAAACAATTTTGATTTGTCAATGGCTTCGGGAAGCTTAACATGTGTACTACGAATTTATGTAAGAATCGAAGCCGAGCAATCAAGAACAACCCCTTTAGGATAGCGTCAGCGAAGGGAGTTAACTTCCCGGCTCGATTACACAGGAGGTTCGGGATATCCGAGATTTCATCATCATAATTTTCCAGGCCATTAACTCATAGGGGGCGAAGCACGATCCGCTTTGCATAAGAAACTTAACAATCTCTACGCGTTCGGATGCCAAGCGTTCACCCCCGTGAATTTTCACGGGAGACGGAGTCGCGTATCGCTTCAGCCTAATATTTAATTAACGGGATAGTTCTGATCCGAAACATTCACTTATTGTTATACGTATACATATACATATTGTATGAACTAGGCTCGTACGACGTCATCGTCTCTCTGCCCATTCGGATCATAAATTTGAAGTAGCAAAATATGAAAGAATACCTTATATCCATTTTTATACACAAGGATATATTAATCCTGGGTTATAAAATGCTAATGTCTAGGTACTTACAAATTTTTCAGAATCTTCTGTTCCTCCGTCGGATCAACAGGACACTACCATTTGCGCGAATACGTCTTGATAAGTGTGAAGCACAAAATAACACATTTTCCAAAATCGTGACAGCGAACGGGAAGAAATTACTCCGACCACGGTCAAAATAGCACTGCGGTTGTCACCTCGGTTTTTCGTCAATGGTTAAGGGTGGATTTAGGTGGGGAAATGTTGCATTTGTTAATTGGACGGGAGTGTGTTGGAAGGAGTTTAGGTTGAAAAGTGGGGAAACTGTCAAAGGAATTCCTTTTGGCATTATCTTCGGTTTTCAATGACGTGTTTATGAGGGTAGTCCGCTCGTTGCTTCGATGGGTCCGTCGCACGTGTTGGCCATCTGTCGGAGTTGAAGATTCGCATGCGTTTTTTCTTGCTATAACGTCCTTTACAGGTATATCGCCTAATCCGCTGGAGGAACGGTGAGCCAATGGATATAAGGTATTCTCTTTCATATTTTGCAACTTCAAATTTATGATCCGAATGGGCAGGGAGACGATGACGTCGTACGGGCCTGGCGACGAATGTCCCTTTAAATTTCGTTTGTATCGAGGCACGCACACCACGATTATGCTCTGTCTCATCGACACGGTCGGGTGGAATGTATATGTATAGTAATAGGCTTTTGTCTATACGTATAACTCCACACAATCAAATTTTGCAAAAACTTTAACAGCTTATATCTCGATAACTATCTGTTTGCGACATGTGGCTTCTATCAAACTTTTTCTCTTCTGAAGGAGTGGAAGGTGTTGATGTAAAGAACAATTTTAACAACAATTTTCTTTGTTGTAAACAATTTCGCGGCAAGTTTCTCTTACAAATCTACACCGATTCGCGACTCTGCGCGCGAATAGAGCGTCCGATCGATGGCCAAGCACTCGACCGATCGCTCGCTGGGTATTCTTTACAGGTGGAGCGCAAACAATTTCTGAAATTACGTGTCGGGAATGCCGGGATGATCAAAGAGCTGCGACCGAATCGTTTTTTCATCGCGCGGCATACAATTTTCCGAGGCGCCGCACCGCGCCGCCCTGCTATTTTCTTTTGCCCGGTACACTCGGCAATATTTGCGGAGCACAAGCGTGTCGGGACTAGCGTTCCGAGCATTAATATTACATTATATCAATAAGGGTTTGAAAAATCGGGGGGTGCCGCGGCAAACGGATGGCCCTCGTTTGAGGTTTCGCGTTACTCGACAAACACTCCCGCCGTCCTTTCCCTTTCAATCTGCCTCCTTCACCATGTTTTTCACCTTCGGGCGAAGGGATATTAGGCGGACCGGCGTCGAAAGTAATATCGGCGCTCGTGTCGGGAACACGTAGCCTGTCGTTGCGTCGATATTCGAGCCTAATTGTGCCGTTTACTCTCTGGAAAGACCGCATCTTCCTTCATCGGAAAGCGAGCCTCGGATCATTTGCGTCTACCGAAAGTGGCTGCATGCCTTTGGTAAAACAAGACGAATCGATTTTCTCAAAATGGTATTTTCTGTTGAGACGATCCTTCCGATAAGCAGCAACCATTTATGTGTGTACTTTAAACCCTTAAACCCGCAGGAAACATTTATGTATGGAATTTTAACCCGTAGCGAAGGGAGTCTTCTTCGTGTCCCAGTCATTTTAAACCGTTTGCACATAGAAAGTAATGGTCGTCCACCATAGGGGTTAATCTACACCTCCGGATCGGAGGAAATTTGAAAAGAAATTTGCGGCAAAATTGTTTACACCAAAGAAAATTGTCTTTAAAGTTCGTTTTTATGATTCTTTAATTTTATTTAATTTCTTTATAGAGACTAATATTATATCAAAATCTCATAAAATAAGTAATTTAAAAGTAATTCAAAGGTAATGGTCGTCTGTCATAGGGGTTAATCTGCACCTCTGGATCGGTGGAAATTTGTAAAAGAAACTTGCCGCAAAATTGTTTATACCAAAGAAAATTGTGGTTAAAGATCGTTTTTACTTTAATTCTATTTAATTTCTTTAAAGAGACTATATTATATCAAAATATAATTAAATAACGACTTAAAACAGACATTAACAACAACAGTAACAACAAGGTAGTGCATTGAAATGTTTTTATGGCCTGAGAAATGGTTTTATAAACAGTAATGTTAGTAAAATACATTTAGGACAAAATTAAAAAGTGACTCGATAAGCACAAATGATATCACAAATGAATGGGTGCAATTTAAAAAGGTTACAATGATTTAAGAGTGCTAATCCATTTTTCTCAGTATGTTAAAATTATTAAAGTGAGGATTAAATGATAAACTGTTTACGTGGCTCCAGTCTACTAATCAACGCACTATTCGTTGATTGTAAAAAGAACTACAAAATAGAGATGACAATCTTGTGAATGAAGACTGTGAGTGACCAGAAATAATTCGATTTCTACCATAATACAATCAAACGTGTGATTATTTGATTAATAAGAGATAGTTGTAGTTGTTACTGTTAAAAATCGATACAATACAATCGATTCTCGAGGCTCGCTTTCCGATGAAGGAAGAGGGAGAGGAAGTCTTTCCGGAGAGGTGTAGATTCACCCTTAGAACGGATAACCGTTACTTCTTATACACCCTGTACACACGCGGTGTAATACCGACAACTAATTGGCAAATAAATCGTTAAGAAGATCTATTTGTGAATTTCTAAAGGTGGTAGGTGCGGAAACTTGGTGTTAGCGCTGTGCTAACCAGCCGAACTGTATTTCAGGTCACGCCTTGATTTGAAACACGTTGGATAGAAGGTGAAATGGTTGGACAAACTTTGAGGAGATTTTTACCGATCCGTAAACTGGATAAAAGCCACGTGAACCTAAGCTTGATGAATCCCTTCTAAACGTGCATTTCACACCATCAAGCACGACATTGTTACGCGCGAACACAGGCGAGAAACAAAACAGCTCACGGGTTCGAACAGAGTCTCTCGGAAACTGTAGCAAAAGTGTCATTGTAGTTTAAAGATCGTGGGAACTTGTTGGACGACATCACTACACTCGATCGCATAAAGAAAACTCCGAAGGCTCTGTGCGACGGCAGGCTGTGTCTCATCTTAACACCTTCGCGACGGATGACTCACAATATTCCGTCAAATCGAGGAATGACACAGGTGACGCATCGTTGCTGCCAATGAATATCGATGAGAAATGCAAAACGAACGCTATATGTAATTTGAAACAAATAAGATGGTCAAATATAATCATAGCCCAGAAATAACAGCTATTCTAAAATTGTCTACGATAAAAATCATCAATGAAAAGTTGATTATTATTGAAATTTAAGATAATGTACACAAAACATAAAGAAAATAATTCGAAGAACAAAATGATTAAAAAATATCGGTTACAAATAATAATACAAATAATATACAATAATATACAAATAATAATAATTTTGGTTACGAAAAACAGTTATTGGTGTCAAAAAAATTGGATCCTCCTCGATAACTGTTATCGATAAAGAAAAACTGTTTCGATTGCTCAAAGCAGTTATCGATGAGAGAAATTTATTTCGATCAATCATAACAGTTATCGATGAGAGAAATTTAATTCGATCACTCATAACAGTTATCGATGATTGAATTTCTATTCACTTATTCATAATAATTATTGATGAGAAAATTCATTTTAGTTGCTTATTTAATTATTGAGTTGCCTACTATTTTTCAGATGGAGCAAGCTGTGACATTCATTGAGAAGGTTTCGTACAACAAGACGAATCAACAGACCATAAGAACAACACAAAATCTGTTTGTTTGTCTCATGAAATTTTGTTTGTAGCAATTAATTTTACGAATAATAAATTTATGAAATAATTGACTGTCTACTATTTGAAAGTTGTACTATTTAATAGTAACTATTACAAATTTCCTTCATCAATAACTGTTATGAGCCATCAAAATAAATTTCTCTCAACGATAACATTTACCAACAAGAGAAAAAATGTTCGGTTACTTATAATCCTTATTTGCAACCAATACGATTTTAGTCGATGAAATACTTGTTATTCTATGACTTTTTTTCTTGATGGTTATAACAGTTATAATACTGTTAATAAACGTCATTGACTGTCTGTTTTATTCACCAAGGGGTGGCTGCAATTAGGGATGGCTACGGATTTTATGTATTCATAATAAAAATTGGTAGATAAAACACAAAACTATGAAGGTATTGGAAGAATCTAAAGTTATGTTCGACTTCTTAAATTTGTTAAAAGAAGGAATACATTTTTACTTAGACTCTGTTTCGTGCAATTCATTTGGGAAATTCGTCACGTAATACCTAGAGAAACATAGTACACAATTTATTTAACTATAACTAGACTGCAGATCTTTATGCAAAATAAAAATGTTCTGCATCAATTTTAAAAAACCCAGGCCGAGGAAAAAGTTCTTTCCTTCTTTAATAATTGTAGTGGCTTGACAATAATACATTCGTGTTTCTAAATTCTCTTCGACTCTAATCTTTTTCAAATTGGACTTACCCAGTTTTGTTCTAAATGCATGAAATCCGCAGTCTAACTGTAGCTGACATTTGAAATGTAAAAGAAACATTTTGCACTGTTTTGTATCCATGTATGTATACATACGTATGCATGTCCGTTATGGAAGGAAAAAGTATCGTTCCTCGAACAATATTATGACGCGCGGTCGTCGCCCCACATTTCGTCGCACGGCAAACAGCTGATCAACGACGACTCGCGCTCTAAGGCCAAATATGTAAAAAACCGCGGACAACCAGGCCTCCGATCGAATAAAACCGTTTTGGAAGAGTCAGTCAACGTTCGCACTCGACAGAGAGTAGTAATAAAGCATTTTCTTCGTCTTACACGTTTTGATCTCTCTTGAGAAACCCCTTCCACTCTACAGAAATGTATTGTAATATTTGTTTTGCAAAATAAACATTTTCTACATCATTTGATAGTTTCAATAAATTGCGAACAATACAAGGGTAGTCTTAAATTCTTCTGAAGGTTATTCTGAAGAATAAATATATGTTCTTCTGAAGGCTACTTTGCAATATATGCTTTCTAATCTTTTTATCATAAATTCATAAAATCTACAGTCTAATTGTAAATGATAGTTTATATGTATATGTATTTTGCCAAGCCAGCTTTTGGCTCCGAGACCCTCTCAGCGTTCGATAGTGAATATCTCAACGACGGATGACTCAATATTGCGTCAAATCGAACACGAAAAACTTCTCCGTTGCATTAAACGAATGTCGATGTAACACAATGACTATTGTATTGAAATTCGAGGGAAATATGAGCCACTCGGAAGTCAGACTGATCAGCTCCACATTTTGTAACTTTGTCAATCTTATTACGTGCGTTAAGTATTCACCTCCTCAAAAAAACAAAAGAATTCCTTCCATATATTTGTTTATCGTTGAGAAATAGCGTGCCTGCGCATGGCTTTTGAATAATAATTTGCATACGTCGCGATCCATTATAATCGACTACACTTAATTCTCACAGTTGTGAGCCTCGACAACTGTTTCCATTAATAATAGAACTGTCATTGATATTGTTCGTACCTCTTGTATAATGTTAAAAATTGCTTGTAAACTTTATTGTAAACAGAACATCTAATATTACTTCACTAAACTTCAGAAGATTGCATATTTGAGAAAACACTTTTGTATTTATTCAAACTTGTCATAGGATCCAGAAAATGAACATGTGGATCTAATAATTAGACTGCGATTATTGCAATTTTCAATTTTTGTGAACAAATTTTAAGAAAGTGGTACCAAATCAAATTCTATTTTCTATTTTCTATAAATAAAAATCGCACTAAATTCTGTTGAATTTAATACTCCAGCAATTTTTATAAGCCACAAATGCATAATCATTTTTCCATAATCATTTTAACGACGGAAACGCGTTGTTCTCCTATGTATCACTCGGCGACTAAAATCGTAATGATCTACAGATGACACATGTCGCCCCAAACATGTTACCATATGACAAACACGTCCTAAAAACATTAGGCAGCTTTTATTGGGAAACCCTTTAGATACACAATATTCCACTGTCAATATTTTTTAATAAAATACCATTTGAAATTCTGATAAATCAAAATCGGATACAAATTAAAATTTTTGTAGACAAACTCTGAGAAAAGTAGGATCGAATAAAATCTTATTGTATCAACAAATAAAAATCGTATTAGATTCCGTCAAATTTCATACTCTGGCATTTTTCGAAAAATGTTCAGAAGCCATAAATGCACGAAGATCTGCGGCCCGTAGTCCGAAGGTTACGGTGTGTCCCATAAGTGGACGCTTCGCGAACAAGCTGCTCGCAGAAATTAGTAACGGCACGTGTCCAATAAAATTGATTGGCTGTCCGAAATTTTGGCGAGCGAGTCGCAATAGCCGGCTCCGGGCGATTGTGAAGGCGAAAGAAGCACGAGTTTTAATAAATCGGTCACGATACCGAGAAAACGGCGACTCGGATGCATTTCTCAAGGGTGCCCGGAGCAAGAATTCGACGGAACGTGCCTCGTATCTCGCGCTATTTTCGTTTTCAACACGCGAAATGAAAATAAAAGAGTGCGCTTCGTGATCTACGCGCGCCGCGCCGCTCTGATTTATCGGTCGCTCTCCCCGCGTCGCATCGAACGCGTCACTATTGTGCACCCGTCCGAAATGCACTTTTATAAATAGCAACCGACGCCGACTCCTTAGAGCCTTTACGAGTAGCCTCCCTGCAGCTAAGGGATGCGACTCGATATCGAAGAGACGATCGATCGGACCAACGAACTAGACGCTGATCACTGGACTGAGAATTTTATTCGTTCATCGGAAAAATCGGTGCGATTTAAGGAGAATAGAACCGATTGGCAGAATAAAGAATACAGTATAAGACAAAATAGAATAAAGAATATTCTCGGATATGTATGCTACGATATAGTAGAATATACTCGAACATATTACGATATACTATTGTGGTATGCAGTATACATAGAATATAATAAAATATGTATACTGGAATATATTACAATATAGTAAAATATACTGGAATATATTACAACATACTAGAATATAGTAAAATATACTGGAATATATTACAACATACTAGAATATAGTAAAATATACTGGAATATATTACAACATACTAGAATATAGTAAAATATACTGGAATATATTACAACATACTAGAATATAGTAAAATATACTGGAACATATTACAATATACTAGAATGTAGTAAAATATACTGGAATATATTACAACATACTAGAATATAGTAAAATATACATAATTACGATCTTCTATATCCTAACTGAAGAAAGAATTATGTATTATCAATTTATTACAATTATTACAGGCGGAAACACATTTTTTGAATTTAGCTAATTTGTATGTACACTCTACAGTAGGTACTCATTGACTATAAGACACAATAAATTCATTTCCTTGCTGTATTTACGTCTGTAAAAAAATTCGGAAAGTATACTTTTCTGGTTAGTATACATAGACTTTTCTCGTTTATCTCGGATAGGGATACACACAGGTTGTGTCAGCATAGTGGTTTTGTTCTCATTAGTGTTAGACTTGACACTTGCCTTGTAAGTACCTGTCATTGGTTGCTAATTGCTTTTTGCTTAGGAATACGATAATACAATTTGAGAATATGTATGCAAAAATAGACTTCTCACAACTGATTTACTAAAACTGAAATTTCTGTTAAAGTCTATATATAATGAAATTTTGTTGCTGTTTTTATGTTTAATCTTTACGTCTATATTGGGAAGATTTATCTGCTTCTACCTGTCCTAATGTGCCAGCATAGCTACATAATACCATAAAGAGCAGGTAAAACAAATGACTATTGAAACGTGCTGTCTTCCGTTATCTGGGCTGCAGTGAAAAACGATAGTTTTACGGAATGTCTAGTTGGTTTATCAACAGTATCAACTCGGGGAACATGGGTGTGGGGAATTTGCATCTACGAAAAAGAGGCACAACGTTACAAAGCCACTCGAGGTTTACGCTATGCTTTTGAGAAGAGTGCTGCGTAAACGTTCTGGGGTTTACAATTGCTGGAAATTTTAAGGCTAGCATTCGAGTTTCATCGATGAAATCAACGTTAATTTTTAATTTTCTGAAGTCTTTAGAAATCTATCAACATGGCACAGCAATACAGACAACAAAAACAATTATAAATGCATGTGTGTTCTGTGCTCAATTATTGGACATTTTTACTAGAAATCATATAAAAAATTATTACTAGGCTTTATGCATTTATAACAAAAATGCCCAAGCTCAAAGAAAACGAAATCAAAAATTTCGTAATAAAATTACTAACATCAATATCATAATAGATGGTACACAAAAACCAAAAAGATGATTTGCCTTTGAAAATAGATGAGACAGTAAAGAAATCAAGAATATGTAAGCACATCACCATTTCGAGCTTATTAAAATAATTATAAAAGGAAAGAAATTTCTGCTTGGCTATTCTATTAGAAAATTTATAATCTGTACAAATATCCACAGTAAAATAATTAATACCCAGAAAAATGAATTTAATGTTTCATTCTCGCTTAAGAAACGTTTTCATATGATTATGGTTTTCATAGAGTTTTTAATATACAGATTCTAACGTTCAATGATAACACCGTTCAAAAAAGTTGCCGAGGGGTAATGATCCTTTTCATAGAAATTCCACAGACAATGAAACAGACAAGTTCGAATAGAATTGTTTAAAAAAAGAATTTTCAATTTAATCTATTCAGACTATTAAGCAAGAATGTTTCTTTAGGGGAGATAATTAGAAGAAGGAGGAATTATTGTTTAAATTCGCGCGGAGACTAGTGCATAGAGGGAATCAAGCTCTCCAGTTCATTCCTGTAAATAAAAGACTCGTCTTCCTTCTTCCTCGGTTTCGTTTATTTTTTATGCTACCGCTCGTGCGTGCTCTCGTTCGCGGGGATCTCTCGTGCCACTGTATGCGTCCCATGGGGAATGACTGAAGCATAGAGCCACCATAACGCGTTGCCAGCACTCGGGTGTCCTATCGAAGGAATCCGGGATAGTGAAGCGTACGTGAGAGTAAGCTGGATAGGCAGACATGCTGTTACAATCTTCGAAAAATGGGAAACTCATATAACTGATGCTCGCCGATTCCGTGCTGGCGGCGAGGGATTTTCCTAAGAGACTATTTTTCCCGATCCTCGAACATTAGGCTCTGTTCTCGATCGATTCTTACACAGTTCTTTCATACATCCGCCATTTCGATCGCCGGACATCGACGTTTCTTTGTACAGGGTGATTCAGTAAGTGTACATGCAAACATACATGGTAACATTGTAATTACTCTTTCATCGAGAAATTACGGTCACCTTGAATTTCTTCATTCCAAAGAGTAAATTTTAAGCTCGTGGTTGAAGAGAGAATTGAATCCTACATGAAAAACTGCTCCCTCTGTCCCACAATAATAGTAGCAAGTGAATATTTAAACGGGAATTAATAGCGAATGCAGCTGTATGTTATGTTGTAGCGCAAAATTGCGAAGCTTTCAATCAAATCAATGTTTCATGACATATGTCATTTGTTTCGGCACAGCTTTAAATTTTTAGTTTAACCTAATTATTACGAATTGTAACGATTTTTCTAATTTCATCCGCTGATCGAAACCAATTGTTTCATTTCATTTGAATATCAACCCATTGTAAAAGTAAGATGAAAAAACACAAGTTATGCTGAAAGCAATGAAGAACGATGGCTCCAATAATTTTAGCAGAAGCAAAGCTTCGCAGCCAACCTACAAGTTTAAAAGCAGTAACGAAATTATTGAAAAATCCAGAAACTGTCTGAACACTCAAAATAAAAATTGAGAGTATATATTTAATTTATTGTTTAATGTAATCTAGTTTTCTGATAATAAATATTGCGTTCTATATTTATTTTCTTTTGCTACTACATATTAGTATGGGTCAAATTAAATTCATCAACTGCTACTATCATTATAGGACAGAAGGAGTATGTATAAGCTATAATGGGATGGAAAACTAGTACATAGTTACAGAGAACATATTTCAAGGTCTGGGTTAGGTGAGGGGAATGTCCTATTTTAAATTATTACCATGATGTTTAATGCAAGCAATGCTGAAAAACGAGGATTTCCTTTGCAACGATTATGAACAATTTTATAGTTTCTTTCACGGCGATATTCGAGTTGTTCTCGTGCGATTCCTGTGTTCGATCAGTGGCCGAGTAACAATAAGCACATTAAACTTATTGTCGCTACGCTCGTTAACCTCGTTAAGGTTACACGATTCCCGGCAACCACCCACGAAACTCTCCCGTAGAAGGTCAGTTTTATCCGACTACATACATACATATAATGAATCGGTTCTGTATCCGCCCAAAGAAGAGACGAACGAATTAAAACGTTTTGAATCTATTAATATGGAATAATTAGACTCAGAACCTTTATATAAAATCGACATTTTCCAAGTCAATTGTCCGACACAGAAATTCATTAAAAATGTATTTATCCTTTAAATTACTCGTCAGTACTTATTAACAAAATTATTACCCACTTATTCATCTTTTAATGGAAATTGGTTTGGTGTAAGAAATAATTATTGTTACTTAATGGTATAGAGGCACCAGTCGTGAAGGATGAATAATAAATAGTCTACTTGATGAGCAGCTGCAGAAAGGCGTCAAATGGAATTCAACCCGTATCCTTTCCGTAAATTTGATACAGTTTTTCTCATACACGGAGAACATTATTTATGTTTACTGACATTTATGTGTAGAGTATGCATCGCTATATCGTCTGCAAGTGAAGCATGTTATGCTCGAATGCACAGAAGCTTCATTTGATGTTTCAAGAACACAATATTTTTAGATATAACTGCTTGTTTCTTTGTGCTATTTAATGTTTTATCAGTATCCCCACTCTACCTTCCCCTTCCACAGCGCTATTCCCCCACGCTTCCGTCCGGTTACGTGACGCGTCCACACAATGTCACGTGACTAATCCGGTAGTGGCAGAGATGGGGCAACTTTTTCCCCTCAATTCCCCTGATCTGGCGACTCTGTGTATACCTCAGCTTGTCTCATTGTCAATCGAAAGAAAATTCTATTTGACGCTTTTGGATGTTGCATATATATATTTAGGGGACTTATTAACAACAAAACAATTCTTGCCAACCTAATTACAAGCGACATGATCAATTTCTTTAAAGAGGCTAATATTATATCAAAATATAATAAAATAACGACGTAGAACAGACATTGAGAACAACAAATCATAGGGCAGTGCATTGAAATGCTTTTATGTGATGTTAGTCAAAAACATTTAGGACAAAATTAAAATGACTCGATAAAATATGAGACATTGCATCAGAATATAAAGATTGAAACACATTTACACATTAAACAATATGATGGTGATTGACGACTGACGTTGCCAAATTGTTCGAACAGCAATGACAGTGATATAAGCATTATCACAACTAGAATATCCGTATAGGTATATAGTTAGTATAACATATGTATATGAGGATTACACAGGCATACAATAAATATAAATCTCCTATTTTAATAAATAATAATCTAATAATATTCTCTATTCTATTCTATTCTATTCTAATAATAAATTCTAGTGCAACGAATAGTTCACATTTGCATAATGAACACTATGAAGAGGGGGTATTTTATGCACATCAAACCATATTTTATTACTAATCAGTTCGGACAAAATTCTGAAGAAATTAATTATTCTTCAACACGATATTCTTCGGGTCATACTTCGTTGTTTGTATCGGCGAGTGTATATGAACACAAATTAGAACAAATTAGACAAAAGAGAAACCGGAAAACTGCATCAGAGGGTTAAAAAACGATCGGTCGAGACAAGAGCGCGGAAAAATGAAATGCGGAAAATTGGGTGAGCCGTTAAACGAGGGTGGAAGAGGGAAATAATGGAAAGTGGCAAACACACAACAGATAAACGAACGCTAAAGGACGTTTGTAATGGGCACGAACCGCGTCGGACAGATGCTGCTCGCGTGCATGCCGATGAAAATACGCGAGCGTAACGGTGGCGCACGCCTGCCTGTGCCGAGCTGAAGAAGAGAGGCCGAGCTTTTTGTTGCGCGCGGCAATTAGCCACGGCTCGTCGTGCTTTGGGTTTAGCTGCGACTGTCGCGTCGCCGTGATCGACGGCACTCCTCCTCCTCCTCGTGTCGTTCAAAAACAACCAATACCTCGGTTTAAAGGTCGACATCCAAGTTGTCAGGGAACCTACTCGACGCAACAATATTCTCCGCGAGCGTCGCGTCGCGTCGCGTCGCGCCGCGCCGCCGCGAGAAACCGACAACAGGAACGCCTGATCTCGATACCCTCAGCTATCGTGCCTTATAATCGATTCTTAGCTTGGCCAATGTGCCTTCCTGATCTTTGTCTCAATGCCTGTCTCCTCATGAAAAAAGAAATGGAGAACAACTTGCGACATAGAGTCGCATATACAATTGGGGACAAACAGACACCCTATGAATTTGTTCATTTTTATTCAGTAGATAACATTAATGAAATTTCTTCTGACCTGTCCGATGTGCCTTCCTGATCTTTGTCTCAATGCCTGTCTCCTCATGAAAGAAGAATTCGAGAACAACTTGCGACATAGAGTTGCATATACATATAGTCGAGGACAAAAAGGCACCTATGAATTTTTTCATTTTTAGTCAGTAGATAACATTAAAGAAATTTCTTGTGATCTGTCCAATGTGCCTTCCTGATCTTTGTCTCAATGCCTGTCTCCTCATGAAAGAAGAATTCGAGAACAACTTGCGACATAGAGGTGCATATATGTATAGTCGAGGAAAAAGAGGCTCCCTATGAATTTGTTCATTTTTATTCAATAGATAACATTAATGAAATTTCTCCTACACTCCTACATCTCCTACACCTACTGTCCAATGAACAAAAACAGTCCCAAAAATGATTGTTGTAGCTTGTACCCGAAATCTGACATTAAATGAAGAATGGACACCCTTTAGTTAGTTATAGATATGTTCGCTGTCCGACGGTTAAGGTAGAAGTATAGTCACTTGACTTTTGTGCAGGGAATTTTGCAGGGAACTAAAGTCTGACTAGATTTTGGGTTGAAACATGGGTTTGAGTTTTTTGTCCTTGTACGAGTATGTGTATTTTGAGCCGCACAGAGGGTCATTTGATAGAGGAAGGTCAATTGTATCAGTCAAAAACGTCTTTTAGTGACAGAAAAATACATTAGATTCTGCGAGTGTTTTCGTGATCTTTTTCTCTACTTTGGATGCTAATACTATTAGATATAAACATAATCTAGTTAAATCATGAACAGAGCACGCTGTGTTTAACGTTCCTCTTTAGAATGAGCCCCCTCACCAGGCAATAATCAACTAATATTTAAAAATGACTAATAGTCTCTTTGAATGTTAGTCATAGCAAAATAGTCATTAATCAAAACTTTCTGATTAGTTAGTGATAACTAAATGGCAAATAGTTAGTCACAGCTCTAAGTAATCGTTAGCTATTGCTTATTAGTGAATTAGTAGTTGATGATCAGTCATCAATCTTCAGTCATCAGTCACTATTGTGTGCGATTAACATATATTAATATTATTAATTAGTAGACTGCGGATTTTATGCATTTATAACGAAAAAAGGTACGTACAATTTAAAACAGTGGACATATTTAAAAGATTTAACGCCACCAGTGTATTAGTTTCATCTTAATAAGATAATTAAAAGAAGAATGAATTTGTTATTTGGATCCTGTGTCTTTCAATCAATGCAAACATTTTTTATTTTGCATAAAGACCCGCAGTCTAGTTATCACTAACTAATCAAAAAGTTTTGACTAATCGCTATGTAATATAATTGCTATGACAACATTCAAAAAGGCTATTAGTCATTTTTAAATATTAGTTGATTATTGCCCTACTCTGCCCCTCACCCAGCCCAAAATCTGCTCAAATGAGGACAAAAAACCTAAGCCCGCAAACCCACGTTTCGACCCAAAATCTAATAAGGTTTTAGTTCCTAAGTAGCCGACTTCCTCCTTAATAAATGAAAAGAATAAATAATTCAGCCAGTTTCACGAACGCAATTCCATCAACTGTTTCACACACCGATCCGTGCTAGAAGTAATATAACATTTTTTCCTACGCATTAACATGAGTTAATTAATATATGTATGTAGTGAGCTCGCGTGAAACGTTTCTTAAAAGATTGTTTATCGAATCCACACAGGCTTTATTTCTTAGGGAAGACGGGCAATAAAGACAGTGCAGGAAACGCCACGAACTTTCTGGATAGCCTAAGTCCGGACGATTTCAACGACCTTGAAATATGTTATAAAAGTTAATGTCCCGAGTAATTTTATGTTCAGCTTCGGAGATGTTGGCAAACACATATTTTCAACAGCGTGAGCATTGTATCTTTCCAAGGTGTTTCAAGGTCCGCGGCTCTCTGGTGTTGTCATTTATGAGTCATCCACCGTAAAATAATATTCTCCGCGAATGCACGATGTTTCTACACCTTCTGCATCGCGTGATGATAACTATTTATTTGTGGAAGCTCCGAATATTCTTAACGCGCTTACAGTTCGGCGAGCCACGTGTGCGTTTTGCGGTTATGAAAAATGCTAATGGTGGGAGCAAAAGGAATTGTTATAGATTGTTATTTGCATGTGTTTGTATGTACGTCATATTATTGTGAAGTGCACAATACACTTTGTTGACTGTTTCCTTAAGTCCATTTAACGCTGTTGATGTGAAGGTGCGAAAGTGCTTTTATTGAATGCGTCCAAAATAGGATAGAACATTTCAAAAATTGTTTCAATAATTAATTAATCTTTGAGGAGTTCCTATGGAAGGACATTTCAATAGAGAAATCTCAAAATGTTTCTTAAGATTTCAATCGATATCTTTGAAATTCTGATGCCAACAGAAGAAATGGACTCTCGCTGGCGATATTGTATAAATGCACATGGATTCTATTTATATATGAACAAGTTATTTTAAACTGAAGTATAAGCGTCGTCTTGAAGGCGCTCTTCATATTTGTAATTACTTTCGCACCATTCTAATGATACAATATTACTATTCAGAAAGCCATTTCGAAACTAGTTAAATGACAGGATGCAACCCTTAAAAGAAGGGCTGCTATTGCTGTCTGCGATTTAATAAATTCATTGTCCTCTTGTAAGATTAATTTAATTTTAGTTTTTAGAAAAGTTTAAGTAAAGGCATTGATATGGATGTGTATTTTATAATGCACTCCAACTTCTCTGCACGTCAGTAAATGTAATCTATTCGTTCGCTAAATATTTTATGTAACAGCGGACACAAATGAATATGCGTAATTAAACACAGTAAATACATTAGAAGAATTTGAAAATTCTGTTATATATTATTTTCAAGCTACTAAACATATTAAGAAAGAAAATAAATTTCAATTTCACTACAATTTGTGGCAATTTAGCAAAAAAACTTTAATAACAACGAAATTATTAATACAATTCAAACAAAGTCACACGTTAAAAACTAATGTTGAACACGTACATTCGTGTGAATACACAGACGTCATTATCCGGCACATTAACATTGACAATTTACATAATCGCCTGGTAGTCTTAAAAAGTGGATGAATGATTATAGCGTATCGTTTCTTATAGTACATTAATTGTAGTTTGACGTTTCCATGCTCACTCGTGTAAAAACACGAAATGTTATATCGAGAAATAGAACGGAATTCTTAGGAATGTTTTTCAATGGCCAGGGATCAATGATCAGAGATCAGTGACCAGACTGCGGACCTTTATGCAATTATAAACAAATTCGCAAGGTGAAATATTAAACGGTGAAAAATTAGAAACATCTAAAAACAGTGTTGTTATTTTCAAGTGTGAAAACTATCAGGGGATGAAATGGATTTGTATTTAACTCCTGCTGCCCACAATCGTCGCTGAACATGTTTTTTGCATGAAGATCCGCATGAAAATAATCATTACATTTGATCACGATCGTTACTGTGTAAATAAATTCGGCAAGCAATTGCGAAACACAACGAAATTGTTTCGAATATTGTTGTCGTTCATATTTGCACGAGGGTCAGTCAATAAATAATCTTCCCCCTCTCCCGTAACAGGCTAAAACAGATATTGTCGATATGTTCCGACACTGATGCAACATTGTTATTAACCTATGCAAAGTTTCGAGTCATTTGCGTCAGTCGCTTGTACTTCGCGGAAATATTTTATTGCACGTGCTGCTTCTAAAGAGTTAGCATCTTCATCTGGAAAAACTATCCTTTTTTGTGCTTGTCAACCAGTAATTATAGGGTTTATAAACGTGTATCAAGTCGTCGGATGAGGGGAGGGAGCACTAATTCAGGGGAAAAAGTTACCCTCTCTTCTACCGAATTCGTCACGTGATTGTGGCGGAAACATGGGGGAATAGCGTCGTAGAAGAGGAAGCTAGGCGACAGGTCCCGCCTAGCGCAACGTTGGCATAGGACGAGTCAGACTCTATCCGCAGAAGCCGCGCACAAATTGGTCCGTGCTTTTCGTTAATAACTGCCCAACAAAGCCGAATATTTTCGCAAAGGGAAAAGCTTCTTCAAATGACTTTAAGAATGTAAGCACTAGGTAACTTATACAATTCCTTATTTTAGAGAAATTGTTGAAACAGTGTTTTGAGGTTTTCAGATTATAGTAGGGGACCGTTATTTTAAACATAATGCCAATATCTGCTTCTATCTCATTATTTTAAGTGGAACAATACATGAAAAAGCATCAATTTGAATTTTAAAAAATTTTAAAAAGTCGAGTTATCCATTTATAACATGAATAGAAATCTGTATTTATTTTTTATCTACTTTGAACACTGCTCACTAGATGTCGTAGGTTACTTTGATAGGTTACCCAGTTTTTACATTAAATTCTCCTCGATTTCTTCTTTAATACGAAGTAGATAACTCAAAATATCCAAATTTCAAGCCATATTCATACATAGTTCTTACATTCAGGCGGCGAATTATATCAATCGTTAGAAATGTAGATGACAATGTAAATATTGGGTTGGCAAGAAAGTAATAAGGTGGAATACAGTCCAATTTCTTATTCAAGCAATGAACTTTAATGAATAAGATGTGTTCCCTTCCGTTCGATGATCTTTTGCCGAAAAGAATAAATAAGAAAATATATTATTGATTAAAGTTCATCGCTTGAATAAAGAAATTCGGTTCTATTTTACCTTAAATTACCCCAAAATTACTTCCTTGCCAACTCAATACTTCTCGTTTCAATACTTTCAATACTAAATTCAATAAACTCGAATTTCGTTACTGTGAAGAAAAATCAGACATTTCATGTCCAACAACCTGATAAAAGTCTGTTCGCTTCCGTCGACGATTTCAGACAAATTTGTGATCGTTTGGCGAGTCGTTTAATTGGCAATGGAAAGGGTAAAACGATTTTCAGCGAGGCTCCCAAGGCCAGGATTGTAGAGGCTCATCGGACAGCTCATTGCAACGCTATCGGTGACAGCGGAATCAGATTTGCACGCGCTTGAACGCGACACCTGCGTGCACGTATGTGGGCACGGTGCGTTCGCGTGCGTCCCACACCAGGAATATACGCACGCAGCATGTAGGTACACGCGTACGCGTACAGCTCGCATACGACAATTTCGCGGGTGTCCGCCTGGAAACCGATTTTCAGCGTCACTTTCGAAAATTCACGTCGCGCCGCACCGCGCCGGGCCGTTTCGTTTTCTTCCTGTTCGGCGCGCGGTGGTGCTTCGCTTCCCGTCACGCGATGAGATAAGTGCTCTCGTGGGGACTCAATGTTGGCTCCTCGGCACTTTTTGCTCCCAATAACACGGCGCACCGTTTTACTGGAATTCCGTTCCAGTTACACAGCTCTTACTCTTCGCCGGATAGTTCGAGTTTAGAAGGGTACGAATCAGATCATTTTGCGCGCCCGTGATTTAAATTAACGACGCCTCCAAACCTTTTGTTAGCAGACACTCTGCCCTCCTTCGCTCCGCGCTGCGTACTCAGTATATTCAGACGTACACTACTGTGCAAAAGAAAGAAGCACTAGGCCATATTTCATAAAAAAAGCGTGAAAAATGACATAAGAACACGCGTAAGCTTTGGAAAAGGATTCCGCTGTTTAATTGAATGCTTCTGAGAATATATATGTGTTATTGCCGATTATCTAATTTCATTATCTAGATCAGACTTGGGCGATGGTGGCCCGAAAAACACATGTTGCTGTTTCTCTCCTTCTCTTGCTCGGTAAGACAGTCCCAGAGTAGCAGCAACATGTGTTTTTTGGGCCAACGTCGCCCAGGTCTGATCTAGTTTATCTAGTTTCATACAGAAAGAAATTTTGAATGTGTTTACAAACGATTCAATTTGTACATTTTCGACCACAAACGTGTGCTCAGTTCTTCACCTGCTATATCATGCATAAAAATCCTAGAAAAAATGAATGATTCACGGTACAGGCTTCGAGCTTTAAAATGAGTCTTTATTATTGTAATTCTTTTCAACGAAATCGGGAAAGTGTTCAAATACTTTTTCTATCTACTGTACTACGCACCGGAGCTTATTAGTTTCTTCCTGAATGACTGTATCACATAAAAAGCGTCTTTTATGTTATTAAGACATTAGAAGGATTAAAAAATTCTGTTATGTTATTTTCAACCTATCAAACATAAATATTAAGGAAGAGTTTGTTATAATTCAGGTAAAACATTTTTAGTTTGCATAAAGATCCGCTGTCTAATTACTAAATATGTTGGCATGTAATCAATAGACTGCGGATCTTTATGCGAAATAAAAATATTCTGCATCATTGTGGGAAGCAGGACTTAAATAAAAATTCATTTCATCTCTTAATAGTATGTAGCATGTGTATGTGTGTGTATTAACATATAGGAAAATTTATAAAAATAGAGAATCGGAAAGTACAGAAGAATTGTAAAATTACAATCGCCAACGAATTGTAAAAAGAAGGCAGATCGGAACGAGTGCCCGCGACAAACACGTCTGTCGTTAGTGTCCAGTTATTAAACCCGCTTTTCCAGTTAATAAACACGCTTTTCCTTACGGCTTTTCCTCACAATGGCGTGTTTACATTGAAAACAACCTAACACCATTGTTAAATTTTTCTAATATTTTAATGTTTCACATCTCACCTAGCTAATTTCTGTATAAATGCATAAAATCCGCAGTCTACTGATCAACTACTACACATTTAAGTATTGTACGAGATATTACATAAATTTCATACCCATCAATTGAGGAAAAAAGATCATATACAATGGAACTATTCTGGGTCGGAAGAAATATTTAACTTTCGAGCTAAAATAACTCCGACTTGAAAGGGTTGAAATTAAATAAGTGTCTGTAAGTAATATATAAACGATGAAGCAAATGTTTGAGCGTAGTTGCACAAGTTTTCCGTAAACTTTCGCTGGCATTGTTTGCTTGATTTCCGTCTCGCATTTGCGAAAACATCGTCGCGGATAGGTCCGCGCTAAGTTGATCGGTAGCCATTGGAAACGCAACGGAACGGTATAAAATGTCCGATCTGATGCAAGGTTCGGTCTCCTCGTTTAACAAGAAAGTCAGTCAGCCCCGTGTCATTACCAGGACACGAAAACGTGTCCCGGACAGAACGCACTATTTCACGTCGCGCCGCGCTGCGCTGAATCGTTTCAATCGGGTAATGAGAAAAATCGGGTCCGATCAACTGACAACGTTCGTTAACTCGCCGTGCCTTTTCAATTTATAATCTTTCCGATTATTTACCGGCGTGTCATCTCGTTTAATTGAGTTGCCGGGGCTCCCGAGCCGATGGGAAACCTGGTCGCCGTGATTTACATGTTTCGCGATCGATCGCCTCCATAATCTATAATTGACCGGTGTACACTGATCGATTCGAGATACCGACCGCTTTCGCAACCTGCCGATCTTCGAGAAATATACCTAGCGGATTTGGTTTTCAAACGGCGGCTACGAGTCCAGGAAACACGCAATAAAAGCATCTGTTGTTGTGAACGTTGCGTTACGACATTTCAACATTCCAAGATGGCAATGCACCTTTCATTCAACGCTGAATAATCGATCTGAAAAAAAATTTATCTTTGATAAAATAATAATTTTGAAATAATCAAAAGAGTCTTGTGTCTACATATACTGCATACTGTATATATGTATTATACTTGCACTTCTAACATAAGTGTGTTGATGCATCTCCACACACACTCTCTCTGTCTCTCTTTGTTCGTAAATGATTAAAACGCAACTTTTTACCGTACGTTCTTAGCATGTTTACGACTACATAACAACTTACTGCGAAGACAGTTTCAATGGGAAAACTGTTTTCCTTTATTTGTGGTGCACTATGCCAGCACACCCGGCTTGCAGGTGCACACATAAGGGTTAAGAGGACGCAATTTAAACAGACGGAACAAGACGAAGCAGAAGTCTTGCAGTAAACATGTGACTCTACCTTTTTTCTATCCGAACGAATTAAAATAATCCATGAACAACGAGAAATAACGGCTCCATAAAGTATTGGCATTTAAACTGTCACAATTTTGTAGTACAAAATCGTACAACAATACAGTTTAGTTTTATTTCATGAGCGGATTTTATGCATTTATGACAAAAATGGGTAAGCACATTTTAAAGCAGTGAACATATTAAAAAGATTTTAAGACATCAACGTATTGGTTACAGCATAATCAAATAACTAAAAGAAGAAAGAAATTTTCATTTCACTCCTGTGACTTGCAATCAATGCAAACATTTTCTCTTTTGCATTGATTGCAGGACACAGAAACCAAATAAAAATTGTATTCTTCTTTTAATTATCCTGTTAAGCTGAAATTAATACACTGATGTCCTTAAATCTTCTTAATTCGTCCACTGCTTTAAATTCCATTGTCCATTTTTGTCATAAATGCATAAAATCCGCAGTTTACTGATAACATATCGATACTCATAAATCCCTACTATGTTACTGCAATCTAATCAGAAAATATAAAGAAAAAAAAGAATGTTCCGGCTGTTCAAGAGTTAAGTGAAGGATCTACAGTCGTTTTCAACAGATACTTACATTCCCCCGAGAAGAATGATGTTCTGAAACGGTGGCCAAACGGTTCTCCCGGAAATGTGTCACAAGGCGAGCATCAAAAAATTTCCCCGAACGCTCAAACAGCCCCGGAGGAATAGCTCCGTTTCGGTCTTGTAGACAACAATATGTCCCGACAATGGAAATCAGTCTCTCGAAAAGACATACATATATCCGTCGGCCATAAATAAACATGTCCTACCTAAAACCGCATCCACACACGTGCACGTGCGGGGCCGCGCACCATACAATTTCACCGAATGGAATAAAGACAAAGGTAGAAGCCCGCCCCTGCCCAGAATCATCCGAAAACCTAAATCACCATTTCCAACCCCTGTCCTTTTCATCCCTCCTTGTCCCCTTAGTCCCCCCCGCCGGTATATCGTGTCACGGAACGGAGCAAAGTTCCTTCGGAGGGAGGAACCATGGTCCTCGTGGCGACAGGACGCTGAAAATTCGATATCCCCGCGGTATGACAGGCAAAAACGCGGCCCCCGGCCCGGCCCGGCCCGGCCCGGCCCTCGTAGTTGACAATTTTACGTATCTCCCCCCCTCCGCGCGAATCTCCATTCAGCTTACCAGAGTCTCATTGTCCCGGTCCGTTGTTTGCCAAGGTAATCCTGTACGCGAGAGTATACGAACCTGCCCAGGCTCGAAAGAAAGATAAAGAGAGCAAGGACACACACAGGACACGACCCGGGAAACGACAAATTTTCCGGCACAGAAAACTCGAATGGAGGGAAAAGCGATCTCTCGCGGTGGCCCCCGTAGCCCTCGATGAACGTATTACATTTTAAAACGACCAAAAGGGAGAGGGGGGGGGGCCCGGGGCCGGGCTAATAATGGGGATAATATGGGGCGCCCTCGAACAGTGAAACGCGCCGGGCCCAATATCGATGCATCCTGGCGAAAACCGGTGTGTAAACACAGAGTTACCGCGACGTCCTGTCAATCCTGAGTCAGGACCCCCCTCCTTTGGAGGGCACCGATCGGACCGCGTTATCTGATCGCGCCCTTCTCTCCACAAAGATTCCGGGGGCTCTCCCGAGAGAGCTCGAATGCTGTTTAATTCGGGACTCGTTACAGGAGAGACGTTCCGCTCGCCGAGGCTTGTTATACTTCGTTCCCGGAGAGCCGGTTATGTTGCATATGAGTGGATTAAGAGAAGGAGAAGCTTCGGAGGTATACGGGAGGGGGCGAGACGCGACCGGAGGAGGTTATTGTTCTGTCTATCTCCGCCGCGATGGAAGTGCTGGTAGCCGGGCTTGATGGAGAATCGGAGAATTCAATACTTTGCCTGAGAATTTTACTGTGCTTGATGGTGATTGGAGGCTTTCTAGGCTTGCGTTCGAGTTATGCGGCCTGTCGTGAAAGTTGCGTGGCGTTTCGGAAATTAACGGACTGTCGTAAAGGTTGAGGCGCGGTTTGCTTTTCAGCGATAAAATTCTTATACTAAGATGAGAACTACGCAAAAAAATGCATACCGCTCGGAAGGTGTAGTTTCCAGCAACATTTTTGCTGTAGAAAGTATAATGATCGCGGTTATGGTTAAAAAATTATAGCCGATCTTCTGACGACAATGTTTGTGTCTTGAACTCTGAAAAGTAACTGTTAAAATGAAGACAAAACGCCTTGTATTCAATGTTCATTCAGTGTTCGCTTCTTACAGCATGCAGCATGATTTGACACAAAAAGACATTGATTACTCAATAATAACCGGCTTAATCGTCTGATTCACTTTTACAATGTTTGCATGTGAAATAGCTTGCAGGCATACTGGCGCATTTCATTTCCTGTTGATCTTTTTCTTGTTTCTTATGTTTTCTAATAAACTGTGATTTCATCTTTCGTTAATATTCGCGGATTACTTTCATTTAATTCGATTCGAAGAAATTAGAGACGTTTATTTACTGCGATAATGCTATAATTACTGCAATAATTTCAGTGTTTCATGTGCAATGCCACATTTTAAACGAATACGTCTCGCAATACTGTATTTAGAAAAGTGGTATGTCTAAAGAAAAAACTTAGGTTGCGATTGGTAAATTGAAATATTGTCATGAAAATATGACTTGTTCAATTGAAATTTCGTTTCTGGAAAGAAGATCCGCTGCATCCAAAGGTAGAGATTTGAAATCAGTTGCGATTCGTAAATGAAAACATAAGAAAAATATGAGTCGCTTAATTAAATTGATTTTTAATAATTGTGCATAGAAATTTTCTTTTACATTGCAATCTTAAATTAAACTGTTAGATGACGTTATCGAGGGTGACTTGTTAGTTCACACTGAAAATTGCTGTTGCTATTGAAGGAGCCATTAAAAAGTGTTTAGCCATGTAACATAGATTTTTCAAAAAGTACATCTGCTCAAGTATTCGTAGAAAGCACGGTGGATGTTCACGCCGGGGAACGTACTGCGATAAAAATATTCTCTGAGCACTTATCAGTTGCAGAAAATGGGGAATTAAACAACGATCGGCGAACGAAAGGATCGTTAAGAAAATATGACGCGCTAAATTGAATAGTTCGATTAGAAGGATTTAATATTGTTTATTGTCACGCGCTCAGCGTCGAGCAACGGCCGGTGCCGGCCGTATTTCACGAATATCTCAAAGTTCCTGCGCGGTTATAGCCGGGACACGACGCGGTTAGTATTTCATAAAAAATTGTTTTCGTCACGTACTTAGGGATAAGGAATTACTACGACACGATGTCTCCCTCAACACACACCGGGGACACAACTTTCACTTGAAACCTCTCCCGCTATCTCCGGTAATGTGGCGGTAATTCAGATGGTCCGTGTTAAGTGACTCAGTGCCGTTGTAAAATCACAGCATTAAACTCGACGACGGCTTTCGCGATCGCCAATCAAGATTTTACGCGGTCGCCGGACAATTATGATATTTTACAGGTGATTTGGGGGGCATAAGCTTATCGTATATCGCGCTCACCGGGCTGATAAGCGGGGAACGGCTGCCTGGAAATATCTGAATCCGTTTGACCTTGGATCCGAGCCAAATCGCGCTCGACGATCTCTCTCTCTCTCTCTCTGGGATGCGTAAGGACTGTTTCGAGTTGACTTCACGCCTTGTTTCAGTCCGCGTTTGATTGCGTTTCGCATATCGAGCCCGAATGCTGCTGCTGCTTCTGCTGAACAGAACTGGCTACTAAACTCTCGCGATTTAAAACGCGACACACGATCACTGTGACGTAAACGATTTCGTTGCGCATGATCATAGATACTCTAAGCGGATCGCGAAAAGAATGCAATTTGATACGGTGGTGCGGCGGGATGATAATTGTTTGAGCGCGTCCGTGACGACCGCCGTTTTATACTTTACGAAAAATCAAATTCATTTCTTTGTGGTCATTTCGTGACACTATCTTTGTATTTCATGAGAGGGTACGTTGCATTTAGTAAAATGTTACAAGCACACTGCGGATTTTATGTGTTCATGACAAAAATTTCGGAACATGATGTTTAAACAATTTTTATTTTGCACGAATGTAGCAGTCTAGTTATGAGCGAACACGTCGTGAAACATCAAGATTGTGTTGGGGCAACAAGCTCGTTATTCAGTGCAGACTTCATCTTCTTAAAATTAGCTTGTATAGTAATTTCAAGAAAAATTGCCACTGGAGGTTTCAGCAGCTCTTGGGTAGCTCAATTCGAATAGCAAGATGATTATAAGGATTTTTCAAGGGCCAAAGCATGAACACACAAGGAGTTGCTTGATCTTGCTTCAGCAAGGATGCAGTTCTACCGACCCAAAGTTAGCGTCTACACTAATTTCTTGAAAAGTTGCTACTTAGTAGCTCGACCCGAGGTAGCCGTAAGAAGAAACGGGGGCAGCCTTACTAAACCTGGTGTCCGAAACCTAACTCGCCCCTGACGAATGATCAGAATCGTAACTGCAGAACTGGAAGAGAATCACTCGTGGATACGGCTTCCCGTATGTTGTCCGTGGATGCGCCAAGGGATTGGATTTTCGGCCGCCCTTCCAATCCCTTTGCGCAAAGGGTTTCATCCCCCGGAACGTTCACGCGCTCGTTAGCATATCATACGAGGCGGCGCGGCGGGGTTCGAGGGTTCAGTCCTCGGCCAATAACAATCCATTTTAGCCTGTCCGCCAGGTCCTCACTCCTCACACCCCGCGCACAGCCCTCCCAAGATCCTGTATTACAATTCGTATTCGGGTTTCCTTCTCGTGGCCCGTTTATTTGTTTGTCCAATGGTCGGACAGCTCAAAGCGTTCTCGTACTCGGGACGCCATTTTTTTTGTTCCCCTTCTACCCAGCCACCATACTAACCCGTTACCTTTCCGATTACGGAAATATTCGGATCCATGGGGATTACGACCTGCATCACCTTCGACAAACTGTTTTTCCTCTTTCGCGAAGGATCTGAGCTCGCCGCGATCACCAGAGAACCAAAGTAGCGGATTAACAGCAGTTTAAGACGGTCAAAATTGTAATTTCAAATTATATTAGGTTGGCAACTAAATTCGCGAACTTTTGTTTCGTAATTCTTTCGTTGTATAATTATAACCTCATACAGTGACCATTTCTTTTGAACTGTATAGCATTGGAAGGCTCTAAATCTTGAGATTAATTTGATATAAAATACTCGTGCTTAAAAAAGATATGTACATGTTTTTTTGTTTGAGAAAATGTGGAGGTCTCGAACTTTAAGGACCATAGTTGTTTTAATATTGGACGATACCACTTGGATTTTTTTGAGAAGTTGAAATAATTAGTTTACTACACGACGCGGAGAAAATTTTGAAAAAATTGTAATTGGTCCAGAGAAAATACTACAAGTTGTTGTTCTTGTTGTTAACATGGTTAAAGATGTAAAAATGTTTAAGGAGGTAGTGACATTTTTACTAATCTAGCTAAATTTTCATGTGACCAAATTACGTGAAAAATGATGGAATTTGTTTTATAACAAATGGTACAGGACCTCTATTATACAAACCTTCGATATCTGAAGTGTTTAGTAGCCCAACACGCTTCAGATACAAATAGTCTGAAGATTGATATTTATATTTTATTCAATCGATAAAAATTGATATTTATATAAAGTTTATACAATCAATAAAAATTGAATAACTGTTCTAACATTCGGACAATCATGTTTCCCTGTACAGTTCGGATAATCGAGGTTCTACCGTGTATTCATTTCTAAAAAAATATGGCACCCACTGTGCACAATTAATTTCGATCATGCAACAGAGAATAGTGACACCTATTCATCGAACACAAAATCCATCGTCAGAATGCAAAATTAACTTGATCACGTCAATTATACAAATGTTGCATGTTCGCAATGTTATGCATCCGCGTTTCACGTTGCAGATATGCAATTGCAATGCAGATAGCGTGCCAGCAGCGTATTATATTGTTTTCTGGTGTGAGACTGTAAATCTTGATTATGTTAATAAACGTAGTTCCCCGTATCTCGTTGGCTGGTGAAAAATGTTTACAAAATGAAACGAACGTGAAAACACACAGTATAGTCGCAGGTTAAAATTCTGATTCGAATGGCACTGATGAATCGAGGTACATACTGGTCGGTGGGTTGTGCACGTTGACGGACGAGTGGTCCGTACAATTCCCATAGTCTTCATTGAACGGATCTGCATTGATACTCGGCCGGTACGGTGCCCGTTGTTCTATTCTACGTCTTCGAAACGAGTGTATAAATCCGGACTGATCTGGGTCGAATGAAAATAAACGAACAATGCGTGACAGATGTCGGCGTATTGCTCGAAATGACATCGGGGAAAATGACGGTGTATACTGTTTTGGCTGGCCAATGCGGAACTATTATTGTGTTGCATTTTTCTTGAATAGACACCGCGGTAAACGACACCACGCAATTATTTAAGATTGTGTATACGCATAATTGCTTCGGGGAATGTGTCGAAAATTTGTTACAGAGACTCCCATTAATATTCGGACGCTCTTAAAGGGTTAGGACACTGTAATATATTGAAAAAATCGAAAAGTTTTTGTTTTGATCGACAAATTACATTCGTAAACTTTAAACGCGTTTTTCTGAGTTGCGTTTTTCGAAACGGTGTTCAAGATATCTCGAGTTCTACCTTAGTTTTCCCATTTTAGTTAAATATAAATGAAAAATTAACAAATTTTCTACCGAAATTCAGTCATTAAATTTAAAATATCTGCCATTTTGTTAATTTTCACAGAAATTGAGATGTGGGATTGTCAATGCCTAGAGAATATATTACAGTTTACGACATTTTTGGGATTTTTGATTAGTTAATTGGATTTGTAGGAATCCTGTACACCAGTTGGCCATCTGGAAGAAAAGATATTCCGAGCAAAGACGACGAAAGGCGTAAGAACAAATTAGTTTTTAAATATTACAAGCATTTTTCGATAGAGTTCGTAATAAAGTAAACTGAAATACAAAATCTTACATTATATTAATCGAACATTCACTTTTTTCTCTACTGTTGTTTAAAAATCTTATATTTTCTGCACTTATTACTTGTCTTAACCCCTTAACAAGACTTTTTTAATATTGGACCATGCGATTTGAACGTTTCTGAGAAGTTGGAACAATTGCTTTGCTACATAACGTGAAAATAAATTTTAAAGAAAATTGCAAGTTGTCGGAATTGCCGAGAAAATACTAAAAGTTGTATTTTGCAACTTTTTTATGTGGGCTTATATGGAAAATGTAGAAAACGCGTTTCGTAGCAGCATCGTTACGTAGCGTTACCATAGTACTTTATTGAAGGTACTTTAACATTTTATTTTTTATTGAAGACTGTAATTTTCCATTTTTATAGGCTCACGACGGATTGAATATAAATTACGTCATTTGTAAGGTTACGGGACGCGAACGAGAAGTAATTAGTTCTGCTCCAAATCTGAAAAACAATTCTTGTTGTGTGATTTTCATCTACACATACATGTTTGATGTATGCTCAACATGGAATTGATTTTGATGTCCCAAATAAACGGTAAGGAGTGCGCATGACAGAATGCAATATGGTGGCAGGAAATTAACAGTTGTGTATTAATCTATTGATCAGATAATGCTTTCAAGGAGAAGCACACACAAACAATTAAACTATTTAATAATTACTTACGTCATTGGCGGATTTTATGTATGCACAAATAACATTTGATCTACTTTCCATTTGCCTTCAGTAACGTCATCATTAGCGGATTTTATGTATACACAAATAAACAGAGTAAATATAAAACTACGAAGAGACAATAACAGAATTAAATGATTTTCAATGTGACAGATAATGTTGTCTACACCGTTGCCACAAATGTACAGTTCTAATTTATCAATGCGAACAAAAATAAATAAAAATGTTCAGTGTAGCCAGGGTTTTATTTCAAAATTCATTGTTTCAATATACATATGTACCTTCTCTAATAATGTTTGTCAATGCAAATAATTGTAATAAGTATCTCACTGTGTAAATGTGCATTTAAATATTGCAAAAATCATTAAAGAAAATATTGGAAATGAAGGTAAATTACAATTAAGCTAGCTGGAATAATATGATCAATCAATTCACAGTGAGTTTGAAATTCTCAACATGTTACACATGTTGGTGGTTTACCCACTGCTATTTATGAAAATCGTTAAAAAACTTGTATGTGAAATGTACACAAGATCCACTAATTTTTCAATGCAAGTGACTGTAAAAATCGCAACCCAGTCGAAATATACACTTAAAATTTGCAAAACTAGTTAAAAATAGAACTTCTGCAACTATTGGTTGGCAAGAAAGTAATTTCGATATTTTAAGGTGAAATAAAACCCAACTTTGGGAAAAGTTTCATGAGCACGGAATTATGAAACTACAAAAATGAACGAAATGGAAAATATTTTACTGCTTGAATAAATAAATGATCGAAAAAGACTTTCTTGCCAACCCAATATAAGTAAAATCTAGCTACACAATTTCCCGATCAAGTTAGCCATTTGCCCTAACAAATGACGTATCCAAAAGTACGTAAATGTGCGTTGAAAATTCGCAAAAATGGTTAGAAACTAGCAGAGCTAGTTGAACCGAGCAGCTAAACCAGAAAACTGCGCGAAGTCGTGGAATCGCGGGCTCCTGTCACCTGGTACCGGGATGTAGGGTCGATTTTGATGCTCGGAGGGGTGTGGGGTGGGGGGAGAGCAGCAGAAAGAGAAAAAAAACCGGAGATGCTAATCTCCCATCGCGTCGAAGGGTGGAAACTGTGTGCTAATGCGATCCCGTTTAGCCAAGTCAGCTGGAAAACGTGCAAGAAGCGCCCCAACCCCCGAATGCACGGCAAAACACGGGCCAGGGGATCCTCCCCATTAGTCCGCCTCCGGGCGTTGTCGATGTTGCGGCTCGAGGATTGTCATTATTTCGCGATATCCACTCGGTCGGAAACATTTGGACACATTCATCCCGCTTTCTCTGTCTGTCACCGAGGAATCATTCCCACAGACGATGTGATTATGAAGTTCGGTCCATCGGAAGGGGTGGGGGGGGGGGAGAGAGAGAACACATTTTTTTCGGATCAAATCCTCCGCATGGTAAGAGGCTTTCTTATTCCTTTCGAATAATCATTTTTGCGGGAGGGTGACAGTTGGCGCGTTCGCAATTTTAACACGCGTCTTTACGGCCGTATAAACTGCAACGGAATTTTGAACTTGTTCGAGGCCGTAAAAGACGTTTATGTTGCTGAATACATTGTACGGTGGAAGGATTTTACGAAGCTGCACCAGGGTAGTACAGTTTTTCTTGATGGTTCAACAGATTTACGCTCGGTCTGGGTGGCCTAATAACCTTGGCTGCTTGAAATGTCTCTGGGAGATTCAGGGATGTGCTTTCGTCGTAGATTCTGGTAGATTCATTGAGCTGCTTTCATGTAATATTAGTTAGACATTTGAACATGTCTATTTCTGCCACATTATTACAATTTGGACGAAACATAAATCGATTAGGAGTTCACATCGATGTTTAATTTTCAGCTACTGTCATTCAGTTCATCAATTATTTAAATATCCAACTCGTGTATAATTCTTCTATTTCTAACGCTGCAGCATCGATCACCGTGTAACACTTTAGTAAAAACGGCTTTCCGTTTTGTATTATACAAGGTGTCCCAAAGATGTGCATTAAAGGAGTGATTCCTGAAGTCTTCCGAAGCAACTTTTTCCTTCTTGAGAATGTTCTCCACAGCTTTGTTGGGGAGTTATTAACGAAACACACGGACCAATCAGAGCACAGGTTCCCTGATTCACAGATTCTCTGATTGGTCCGTGATTTTCGTGCATAACTCCCCAACAAAGTCGTGGAGACCATTTTTACCAAGGAAAAAGTTGATTCAAAAAAGATCTCAGCAATCACTCCTTTAAAGTACAACGTTTTTTGGATACTCTGTATATCTTCCACAAATTGTGTCATTTCAATAAGATAAAATTCCAGGTAATAGTTGGAGACGTACTTTAATGTAGCCAGTAAAATCCCTCGAGAAATTGCATGTAATTTTTCAACAAAAAATTCTCAAAGGTGCATTTGTTTTATAGATCTTCTAAATGGAACGAAGTTTTTGTGCAAAAAGTGTATGCAGTTTCTAGATGAATTTCAATAAAGAAAAAATTCCAGATATTTGTTGAAGATGTGCTTTATAACAACAGGAGAAATGCTTCAAGAAATTGCATATACTTTTTTCAGAAAAAAATTTCTTCCAAATAAACCTTTCAAATAGAACACATTTTTTGTGAAAAGAGTATATGCAGTTTCTCGATGAATTTCAATAAAGAAAAAATTCCAGATAATCGAAAGTCCTATTTTTACGTTTACGAGGCGTAATTTGCATTATTCTAAAGCTTATTATAAAGCTACGACAGCTACATGCTGCAGAATCATGCAAATTACGCCTCGTAAACGTAAAAATAGGACTTTAGAGGGCGACTGCGGCCTAGATTGATCTTTTATCTAGCGCTTCATTCCTGGAAACGAGGATTTACCTCCTTAAAAATGCACTTTACAATAATATCCAGTGAAATTCCTCGAGAAACTGCATATACTTTCTTCACAAAAAAACTCTCAAAGGTGATGTTTTCGAGTATAAACCTTCCAAATGGAACACGCGTGTCAGGCTAAACAAAACGGGCGTCATCCAATCATTGAACGAAAAAGACACCGACGAAGGGAGCCACCCAGAAAGGTCGGAAGTCGACTGTTGAATAATGGCAGTGTGAAACGTGGAGTGTCGCGGCGCGGCGGTATAACGCGCGAATGAGAAGAGCAGATCCTCCTCGGGGTCCGCTCGAATTCCGGTTCGCTGCCGGTTATTAGGCAAATACGGTCTCGTCAATGATAACCCTTTCGCTCGAGGGCTGAATAATATGGCACCCTTAAACGGGTGGCGTTTGATGTGCCGCCGGTTCGACGCGCGTCGCAGCCAATTTCGCCTCGTATCCCCCCATTCGCTACCCCGAGTGTCATAATCATCGCCCTCTCTCGTCTGTTGTCTAATCCTCGACACGAATTGCGACAGTTTTTCGCCGGCAATATTGTCCGACTGTTTCCCTAATCGGCTAACCCGCTCAATATTCCACCCGCAGCACAGTGGGGTATTTGGCTCGAAAAAGTCGGAAGCAAGTCGATTTCAAAATTTTGCGTAAGTCATCAAATTTTCCCTGTCCGACGTAGTTAAGTTTTTTATTGTTCACTCGTGAAGTACTCTACTTCATCGAAAGTCAGGAGATTTTTAGCACGCTTTGTTTGTGTACCTTCGTAAACCGTCTCCGAAATGAAAAAATTGGACTTTTAAGGGCGATAGCGCCCTAGATCGATCTTTTATTTAGCGGTTTTGATTACTGGAAGACTCCAAGTTTGGATTATCGAGAAATCAGAACCCTAAATCGTCTCCGAAACAGCGTTCACTCATTAGCGATATTCAAGTGTTTCAAGGAAATTCTGTAAATTCTTACATTGCAGAAGCTTTTCAGCTAGGTATACAGAGCACCTTCACACTAAATTCATTCATAATCAATTCATACATACAATTTACATTCAGAATGGTCTAGTTTTTTATAGACTACAGATAAGAGAGCAGACATAAATGAATAATTAGTCCGAGCCGCTGCTAATGATGAAATAAAGGAATATTTGCTGCAGCTACAAAAACCCTCCGAAAGATTTGCATGGCAATACATATACAATGTACGCACATGAAAGTATAACTGGAAAGGCTCGTAAACAAATAATATAATCAATATTCCTCGGGTAGACCCGAGTCCAAATTTTCTTATTTTCCAATTAAGACTGCAAATCTGCAGATTGTAACAGTCGAGGCGGAGCTTCTATAAGAAACATGGGGTCTCTCATTTTGATCAGAAACTAATTAGGCAGAAAGTATCCCATTTGCTCCTTAATTGTGACCGATTTAAATCTTAATAGGCTGCGTGGTTACGCTTAATCCTACGTGCTACTCGACCGTGATCGTATATTCGAAATATAATTCGATATATGTTCTGCCTTTTTAGGGAATGCTAACGGCGACGCGTCCACTTTGCAAGCTCCTCGAGCATCATCAGTTTCGATACTCGAGCGAAACCTGGTTGTGAGTTATCCTGTCATCGGCGGCGATCGGTAATGGTTATTTATGGCAATCGTAACCGCACCGATATTATGACGTCTCCTCTGATCATTGGACGCATGCCTGAAACAAGTTGTCCCGCTGCTGTTCGCGCGTTGGAAACGCTCACTTGGCGTCGCGCCAATTGGGCTGCTGCCCTTCACCTATGCCAGTGAACGCTGTACGAAATTGGTTTCCCTGTCTGCTTCTGAAAAGTTTCGCGCGCAAGATTGAACGGGGAACCGGCTGACCAGGCGCCTAACACTCCCAAAAATTAAGACGGCACTTTGCGGAAACGCTAGAGGGGGACGGAGTGTCGCGCGACTCAAAGAGGACCGATCAAAAATTATCAATTATCATTTATTCATTTATTATTTGTGAAAATACTTATTCTATTATATTTCAATGGGATTCTCGTGACATTTTATTGCAAGGATTTTATAAAGGGTCTTCCAATAAGAAGTTTTCTTTTAAATGATAAAAAACGCTGGTTTTTACAATTTTACTAACCACGCGTCGGAGAGTGACAACTCTTCCAACGCAATTCAACCATTAACCCTTTGCACTCCAAGAAAAATGTAAATGAAACGGGCTTTTATATGTACATATTTGGTTCTTCCTTCATTTATTTAATTTATTCTATAGTTAAAAGCAAATATAAGTTCCACAAATATGAATTAAGACAAAGTTTGAGAGCTATATAATATAATTAGTAGACTGCGGATCTTCATGCAAACTAAAGATTGTCTGTATCGATTGCAAGGAATAGAAACCAAGCAGAATGTTATTTCTTCCCTCAATAATTTTAATAGATGAGAAATCATATAACATCTTCAATTTTAAAAGTTTTCCTACAATTTTCGATTTCATCTACTCAATCTTGCTATAAATGCATGAAGATCCGCAGTCTAATAATTAGTAAACAAAATTGTTTAAAATAAGTAGCAATCAAGGAACTGTCCTTTGAAGTAAATTTCAAATAAAACACTTGAAATAGTAGGTAGTTGGCGATACAATTGAAAAACAATTCGGAGTGCAAAGGGTTCGTTGTATTTCATAGAAACATCCGAGAGTGCAAGGGATTCGTAGCTAAAGATTCTCTGCGCGCGAGAAAACCGGAAGTGATTCGCGACGGTTTTCCGCGCACAGAGGACGACGGCGACGTCATTGAATTGTTAAATGGAATTCATCGCCACCATTGAGTTCCCTGGTCGAAGTCGGAGGAAGCTTCCGCAGATTTCCTCGATCCTCGAGCGAGAGAGAAGGGGGTTTGGAGTCTGCGGAGAAGGAGTTGGCCGGGGCCGCAATTCCTTCGGCCGGGGGTCTGAATGAAAGTTATGAGGATGAATCTGGTCGGCCGGTTGCGGGGGAGGGCAACGTTCAACGAAAAAGAATGGTGGATGAAGAGCCGAGAGTCTGAGCTCCCATCGTCCCAGGCGTATCCACTTACAGGCGACACTATGGCCGTGTGCCGCGGCGCGGCGGGTAGATTTAGGCCAGATAATACTACTTCGTACGCGTGCACGGAATTGCTCGAGGAAGATGATTGGTGGCACGGCCTGCGATCGTTTCGACGAGGCGGTTTTCTTCGCGCGTTGCTTTAGTTCTACGCGCGATCATCGTACATGTTGTGCAAAACGTTTCTTCCCGGACACTATCCCCTTCCCGTCCCCTACGCGCACACACCATCCGCCCCATCCCGCTCCCTTAACAGCGATATATCCCTGAACCGCGAGCGTGTGCGAGAGCTGGTGTTGGAAAATAATTACTTTGCGAGTCTCACTATGCAATTGTTCTGCAACAGTCACTCTAGGGATACTTCTCACGCAACAGCTATTTTATAATGATTTTGCAGCAATTACGCCAATTTCTCTCGCGATAATTGCAAAGCAGCTACATATTCCGCCGAGGCTCGCGAGCACCGCTCATTCTGCTCTTACAACGTATCGTGGCTTTCTTTGTAAAAATCGGCCTTTCGGTGAACTCTCCTCCATCATAAATCTCTGTCCTACGAGCGTATTGTTCCGGCGCGCTCGTAAAACGATCGCGTACAATTTAACTCGATATTGATAAAACCATTACATAAATGAATAAAACCATTAGAAGAATTTTAAAATACTGTTACATTATTTTCAACCTCTTAAACTGACTAATAGAGAAAATACATTTCTATTTCACTCCAGCTTGCTGCAATTCGGATGGAAAATTCTTATTTTGCATAGTGATCGGCTGTAATGTAAGTTCTAGAATTAAGGAGCATATATCCGTGGTTGCAAGGAAAAACGCTGCATGTCACAATTTCAAAAAATTTGAGTTTATACATTAACACTTTACCTACCGGTAGCCTATTAATAGGCTTTTCAATAATTGTACTGCACGAAATAGAAGCTTAAAAATCCTCTTTTACACAATAATCCCGATGGAAATGATTGGATTTTGTTATTGAGGGTGAGTTGTTCGCGTTTATGATTAAAATTGCTGTTGCTATTGAAGGATTCTTTTAAAAAATCCTCAGCCATGAGCCATAGGCTTTCAACAATTATGGAATAATCACCGGTAGGTAATGTGTTAATTGAGCTCTATAGTATAGGATTTATGTATTTACTATAAAAAAGTCATGAAAATAAATTCGAAAGGCTCGAAAAATAATGCAATTTATCCAATGTTCTATGTCAAAGCATTAGTGATCAAAACTTTAAACGGCAATATCTCGAAAGTGAAATTATGTGACATGCGGCGTTCTGACAACTACAGATATTAGGTGTGCAAGTAAGTTCCTTCCTCTATTTTTCTTTTCTTACTTCCCGATTTTGGTGCTATCCGAAAGAGCGTTCTTCTAGTTTTAAGAAGAGTCATGATGAGCGCTTTAAGAGTTTCCAGTCCTACGCAACAATTTCAAGCAATATGGCGCGCGAAGAGCATCATCTGCTTCACTGCTTACTCTTTGCATTCCAGCTTAGGAAATCAGCTGCTACTGATATGGTTTGTGCGGCACTGGAAGAGAACGCTGTATCTTACAGAACATGCAAAAAGTGGTACCAAAGATTTAAAGCCGGCAATTTTTATTTGGGAGACGGCGATCGTTCAGGCGCACCGAGAAAGTTTGATGACGGAGAGTTAGAGGAATTGCTCGACGAAAATCCGACCCAGACGCGAGAAGAATTGGCAGAAAGATTGGGAGTCACACACCAGACAAGATTTTTAGTACATTTCATGCAATAAAATCTTGAATTTGAATAAAAAAGGGGAAATAAATTATTTGCACACTTCATACATACTTTCGGACAGTTTGTACGTTAACTTTTTAACCGATTTGATTGTTTTACGTAGCACGAGTAAGTCGTGATAAAAATTTTCTGTCAAACTAAATTTTCCTATTTACAATTCATACGTGCGCTACGCTCAACATTGAGAAAATTTTAAATAATTTATGATGGTCACGAAAACAATGACGCACGTTCCAAGGCTTTTTATAAAGCATACATGCGTTCAACTTAATTTCGATGAACTGAAAACTGTGGTCAATACTTCGCGACGGTAAAAACTGGATTTCCCAGATCCAGTTCACACGTAACATATGTTATAAATACATCTGCATAACATCGTAATTTATTTCGAGATCTCGTTCTCACCCGTTTCAATATTCAATAAAATTAGAGATACAAAAAATCGATGAAAATTCATGAAGTGGGATTATTAATCAATTTACTAAATTGATCAATTGCGCAAGACGGTGATTAGAGTCGTTATTAGAGACTGTGTATATCGTAGCACGTGTCATTAACGCGGCTGTCGTGTCGTTTCACGCGGTCTTGTTGCGATTACTATTCCCGAGTAACACTAAACTTGCGTGCAAAATATGCTCGCAGTTGACTGTACTCGGGGTGAAATTAATAATCCGCGCGACGGAATCATAACATCCGATGATCTAGCGACCGAAGATCTCGGGCGTATTGGTTTTGGAACGACTTTCGGTCGTTCGAGCCGGCATTTTGGAAATTGTGATCGGAACATGCGGGTTTCAACTGGTGTTAAATATACGCTAAACAAATGTATAACAAGTATAATAGAAGGCAAATATATTAAAGTTATACACACTATATGTATACAATTACATATGTATGTTTTATGTTTATGCATTAAATTGTAACAAACTGGAATGAGATAGTTTGTTTTCCTTCTCGATAGGTTTAATAGCTTGAAAACAATATATTCTTTTAGCATTTTTAAGTATAGATTTTCAGCATGTGTACTAATTTTAATGTATCAATATTTTTAAATTCTTCTAATGATTTTACTGTTTTGAATTATACGTACTCGTTTTTGTCATCAATGCATAAAGTCCACTGTCTATTAATAAGTCAAGATTGACTTTAGTCCTGACATAATTTCGATTTACTTTGCCGAACACCGTATGAATTAACGTTGAAATATAGTGAAAAAAGTGACACAAGTCAAAAAAAGGAAATTATACCAATATCTTTTATTGTATATCACCAACTTTGAAATGTAAAATAATTTGTTGTTATTTAGATATTGGGTTAATCGTTATGTACATTAGTCATAAACTACAGCACAATTTATATGTACATACATTACTATTACTAAACAGGGTGTGTTCATTTGAAAACTTTCCAGAGCCGAATATCTCGAAAAGTACGAAAGATATTAAAAAAGTGTAAAACACGTGTCCAACGATTTCGAGGGGGAAAGAGGGGGGCAGTATCAATTTTCTATTTGGGTGGCGTTTTCAAGGGCATTTGAAGGTCAACTTTGTTTCTTCAAATGGAAACCTATATTTTTTATTGCAAAATAATTGCAACACAAATTGTGAAAAAACATTTTTTTCATACAACAATATTTTAGTAGATACTTTGATGTTTTCGCTATAAACATCTAAATACTCATTTTCATCGGTCTGTTAGTTCGAGTCTTATAATTAGACTGCTGATTTTATGCATTTATGACAAAAATGGGCAAGCACAATTTAAAGCAGTGGACATAATAAAAAGATTTAAAGACATCAGTGTATTGGTTTCAGCTTAATCAGTTAATTAAAAGAAGAAAGACATTTTGATTTCTCTCCCGTGAGTTGCAATCAATGCAAACATTTTCGATTTTGCATAAAGATCCGCAGTCTTCTTATGATTTATTAAAAAAAAAGGGTGACACTTTTTTGTACATGTCTGTAAAACCAACAATGTTTAAGATATCGCACAGGTCGCTAAAGACTACAACAAAAAGTTTCAAATTTCGCTTAGGATTACCCTATTATTATACTTGTTTGGGAAATATATTTTGAGTTGTGTCACTTTTCTCATGAAGTTCGAACGGATATGACTGACACGGCACTTAACCCGTTAATAACGGGTCATTTTCCAGAGGAATAAAAAGCGAGAGAACCGAGGAACGTAGCCGTGAAACGATTTCGCTCGCTTATGTCCGATTCCTCGGTTTATAAATACCACCGGCGGTCCTGAAAAAACAATCGGCCTCCTGAAATTCCATTGGCCAGTAAGTCGGCACCTTCGGAGACTGTACGAGAGGCCTCTAGCAATTACCCCCTAATATTATTTATATCTGTCTGTCGTTATATCACGGCAGAGCGCGATAGTAGCCGGGTAGAGGGGGGACCGGTAAGGATGTTGCCTGTTCTTTGGCGGTTTCGCGCAAAACCTTCCGCGGCATTCCTTCGCGGAAGAGGCGAAGGTCGCCAATTATCGAAGGCGGCTTAATGCGAGCCCCTATGACGGGTCATATTCAGCCCTCTTTTTGTTCGCGGGACGATTCCACGCCGGCGTCAAAGAGCACCGGCCGCTTCGTAAATCCTCTCCTCGCGGCTTTCCAACTCGTCCTCTTCCCTCGCGCGCGACCTGAACTTGATTATACACAGTGTTCCAGGAACAGGAACAAAGACGACTTATCGTCGCCGTAGTAGGGTAAACTGTACAATGATTGCCGCCCTAAGCCAAAATCATAGCAAAAATCTTTTTTTGAGATGTTTAAACGAGCTTAACTTGCTGTTATTATAAGTAGACTGCGGATTTGATGCATTTATAACAAAAACGGGCATGTACAATTTAAAACAGTGAGGTATTGAAAATATTTGAGGCCGAAAAGAAGAATGAATTTTCTCGTCTTTTCGTAAGCTGTAATAATACAGTCAACAGACCTGGACACTTCGGAAATTACATCACTAGACTGCGGATTTTACGCATTTATGATAAAAATGAGTGGGTGTGATTCAAAATAATAAAAAGATTAAAAGAGTTTAACAATGTCGATGTACTATTTTGAATATATCGAAATTATTAATGAGCAAAATTAATTTTTACTTAGCTTCTATGGATTGTAATTGAGTGAATTGTACAATGATTGGCACCCTAAGCCAAAAGTAATTATTATTACCAAGCTTATATTAGCTTGGCGAGTTGTCGTTGTCGTTGTTGTATGCGTCAAATCTTGAAATCGAATTTTAAACCACTTCCCGATGAGCTAGGGACTTGAAACTTTAAACGTAGCTCAGAACTGGATGACAATGCAATATTAAGAAACAAATTAACACTTTCCCTACCGGAAGCCTATTAATAGGATTTTCAATAATTGTGCTGTACCAAAAGAAAGCATAGAAATTTGCTTTTACATTGCAATCTTAAATGAAACTATTAGATGACGTTATTGAGCGAAAGAACTGAAATGCATAAGTTCGCCTAAACCGGTATTTATCGAAAATTCATAAAATCGGAAGAACTGCATAAGAAATAGACGAGTAGCCGAGCAGAGAGATAAGCCTGGATAGAAACAAGAGAATGAATGAGCGGAGAGACAGGAATCTGGGAAATGCATAGCTGTTTTTTTTTGTATAGTCGACGAAGCCGACTTACCGGTTTTTTGACCTCCGTCGCGAGCGAATATTTTCGGTGTCATTATCGCCGTCGTTTACCGGCGAAAATGCTATTGTAAGCATAAACGATGAAAATGCCAAAAGAAAGAAAACAACGGAGAGAAGAGTAGATTGATGCTCGAACGGACGCGTAAATCCAAAACCCTCGTTCCGGATTCGAAATAGAGTACCGCGGTATAACGGAATTGAAAAACGAGTCGCGGTTGTCGAGTCCCTTGTGTTTTTCGGAGACTTGGATTCTTTTAGTTTAAAAATAAGTTACCGCGATACCGAATGTTTCGGCAGATATTGTAAATCATTGTGATTTAAAAACCACCAATTCTATTTTCGACTAGGTGGGCTTTGGGTTACGGCATTGTTACAGAAAAATGGGACACGCGAAAATGATTCTACGAACGATGGGACACTTTCGAGAATCATTTGTTATTTCCAAGCTGCGGATTTCGTGCATTTATGACAAGATTGTGTCGGCGAAATTGAAGCCAATGAACATATCAGGCGCTCTAGAAAATACTGTTTATAGTGTTTTTGCTTGTCACTACTATTTATAATAAGAATTTATTAAAATTATTACAAGAAGAAGTAAATGTCTACGCAGCTCTTTTTCTTGCAATCGGTACACAACAATTTTTATTCTTTTCATTAACGTTTTCGGCGCATAGGTTCGATCGAATCTTAACTAACAAGCAATTTTGCAAATTTTTAAATTACTCTCAACGTTTCGATCAGGATATGGATCCTTTCCAAAAGAATTTTTATTCTGCTCAAAGTTCCCCAGTCTGGTTATCACTGGAAACTGCAATTGTTATATTTAATTCAGTGTAAAATTTGTCAGTTCAGGTGTTTTAACCCGTGTGTGGATACTCAAGATTTTCCAAAGAACATTGCTCAACATATAGATTGTAGCACATATTATTATCCCTCAGATGTAAATAATTTATAATTGTCACAGATGTGTGTGTGAACTTACACGAAATTTCGAAACTACATTGTAGGTAGATACGTGGGCATTAAAATATAAAGGGTTAGGGATTTTATGCATTATAGCAAAAATGGGAGAGTGTAATTTAAGGATGTCAAGATTTTCTTAGCACACATAACAGACCTACTAAAAAGAGAAATAAATTCCTATTTGGTTCCTACTGGTTGTACTTAGAATCGACGGGAAAAGGTTACCCCCTCTCTCATTACCGGATTAATCACGTGACACGCGTCATGTGACCGAGCCTTGGCGGAAGCATGGGGGAACGGTAGAGTGGGACACAAGTCTCAATGTGGCGACCTTGGTTCCGAGATTAGGGCTTTGTGAACACTTCCAAGTCGCAGTTTCCACACAGCAGAAATCTGAAGATCGAGGACAGAGTTTCGCAGCGAAATAGAACAATAAGAGGTTTCCCGAGCGAGGGTACCAATAAAATTTCTTCTCAGTTGATTTTTGCATCATAATTCCGTCGCGCCGACGCAAAAGAAAAGATTAGTCTCCAGCAAATCCATAATTTCCGCGGCAGCAACACGAGCGGACAGGCTAACTGGTTGCCGGCGATGTTTTTATAACGAAATCGACGTGGCGTATCAATGAAACGAGCCGCGGCGTCGCGCGTAATTTCGTCGGCCGTAAATTGATTTCGCATATCTACGATATCCGCAAGTAACAGGTGGTTGCACTGGACAATTATGAGAGTCCGTGCTACAATCGGCGTTATAATTTCTTCAAGGCCGATCGTAAAACATTCCGACCGCGTTTGATCGTGTCCGATAAATCTGCCGGTCTAGATAAGAATATATTAGCGGTGTCATATTTTCGAGGAAAAATCGCGTTTACGAGAGAGCGTTACACGAAATTTACGAGCTGGATCCTCGATGCCTCGAGAAGCCGATGATGTCGATTTCTGTCGGTAATTCTGTTTCCCCGATGAATTCGATAAGAATTTGATGAGGCAAGGTAATTCAACGGTCAGCTACTGACGGTCCCCACTAGGCGGTTACCGTGTACTCCTCGCAGTATAATCAAAGTAAAGTTTGTTAAATAAAGCTCAACGAGACGCGCGTATTACGAAAATGAGATCGTCAGATACGGGAACGGTTGAATTTATATCGGACGACATTCGGTATTCAGTTATGATCCTCGAAACCCGTTCTCTAACACGGACGACAAAAAGGCGAAACTGTATAATTTTGTAGAAAGAGCCGTTCACGATTTTAATATCAAAAGAGATCATATCGCCGACGGATAAAATCAATGATCCAGATATGAAACGGTGCAGCTTTTTTAGCAATGGAACTTTCAGTTTCGAAGCATCGAATGCGGAGGCTCTGCTCGCATCCGAGGTCAATGATCGCTACCTACGATGAGAGAAACGTTCGCTGCTCCGGCAACCAGTTAGAGAATAGTAGAACGAATTCGCGTACGCGGTATCACTCACTATTTTACATTAGTTTATACAAATGACAGGATGTGTCTATCCAAATTTTTATATAAAGGTCTGAAGGATAAGGCTTCAGTATTGTTTTTTTTTTGTACTCCCGTGAAATATTCTGCTTTGTTGGAAGCCAAGAGATTTTATAGCACGCTTTCCGTTTTAAGGAAATTGTGTAAATTTTCCATTGCATGAGCTTTTCAAGTAGGTATACAGAGCACTTTCGCGCATATTTCATTTTGTTATCATCCAAATTAGTGTACTTATTAATGTTTCACCGCAATCAATCATTCTGTAAGTTTTTTCACGGTTGTAAAACTTCATTGACGATTTTGTTGTACTACTGAGTAATATCCGGTGCTCTTTCTGGTATCGTTACATTCTTTTATGCGTTTATAAAAACAGTGAAGACATTAGAAGAATTTAAAAGTTCTGTTATATTTTCAACCTTTTATGCATATTGACAAAGAAAATAAATTTCTATTTCACTCGAGTTTGTTATAATTCAGGTAGAACATTTTTATTTTCCATAAAGATCCGCTGTCTAGTCATCATGCACTATTGTGCGATTAACATACATTAATATTATTAATTAGTTATCGCTAACTAATCAAGAAGTTTTCAAGTTTTCATTCAAAAAGACCATCAGTCATTTTTAAATATTAGTTCATTATTGCTCTACTCTGTTTAGACGTATCACGTTTTTAGATACTATAGTCGCCGCGGAAAGTATGTCGACACGTCTCAAAAATCCATATTTTCTATTTCAAATGAGTAATTTAGGAATTAATCGAAAATATACATATATTATGTATGTTATTTAATGCAGGCTGTGGCCGCACGGGCGGTACAACCGAGCAGGGAGTGATATTACATGTAAAAATAAGTCGAGAAAAAGGAATAACATTTTTTCGTTTGACGCTTCGTTTTCGAGAAAATCGAGTTTAAAGTTCCGCCATGTTCGCGTGTTTTAGTATATGCACAAAGTAGAATTGGTTGATCATGGTCAGACGCGTCAGACGATTCCCATGCAATAGCACGTGTATTCGCTGCATTTTCAAACTCGATTTTGTCGAAAACGAAGCGTCAAACGAAAAAATGTTATTCCTTTCTTTCGACTCATTCTTACATGTTGTATCACCCCCTGCTCGGTTGTACCGTCCATCTGGCCACACCCTGTACAGCACAAACTATAGTGTGTGGAGCACCAAAGATGACATAAAGTTTATAATAATGACAGAATAAATTAAATAACTCTTTTACCGATTGCGGAAAGTATGTTGACAGCATTTAAAATTCGTAATTGAGTGTATTCTTAACAATAAAACGACATAATTAATATGAAGTTTGATACCCTTTATTTCTTATTACCTCTTCAAGTCTTCTAGGCATACTTTCTTCTATTACAACATCTTCTACTACATCTTCTATTACAACATAGAAGTTCAAAATTTTACTCGTCGCTAAATATATCCTTCTTCTAATATAAAGATACTAAACTATATCCAACGATAGAACAGTACCGTTGCGCGCAGCTTGGAAGATGGTGGGGGCGCAGTGAGCCTATCATCTCTCACTCCACTATCCCCTCCCCAGTTTCTTGAACCAATTAGGACGAAGATGCGCAGCGACAAACGAAAACTGGTCTTTACGCGGTACTGCTCTCTCGTTGGATAGAGTATACGTACCAATATTATTTTTTGACTCCAGTATATATTATAGTAAAAATCGCACAAAATATAAATAAATTTAGTGTTGTATTTTTTATAATACCATACGTATTAGTCACTTTTGATGATCGGTAGGTTTAGTGTTGACTAACACAGCTTCACAGAACACGTATTTCAAATTCTCACACGTGCTCAGAACTGTTTCGAAAAGTGCCTTTTATTCATGTAGTTTCTACCGATTTCAATTTTGTTCAAAATTTTCAGGTCATTTAATAACCCAATGTTTTTTATTGCTTAACAATAGACAAGAATACTTTCGTGGGCCACTGTACATTTCTTGACAAATTTAGAGCGTGTCGCAACTCGGAAAATGTGAATATACTACTGTAAAATATTCTCGATGTGATATTAGAAACGTTAGCATAGATAATTTTATTGGAGTTTATTTTAGTTTGTTAGAATTAACGCAGTTGATTGTCTTCGCTGTGATGAATAACTATGAATAATTTGAGCATGCTAATCATAAGGAACACGTGACACAATAATATTATATTTCCGTAACAAAAGTGACTAACACTGACGATTAATAAAATATTCGCGTGGCTGATTTTTGTTTAAACTAATATACAGTGAGCCACGAAAGTATTCGAACGCTCTTCAAAACAGGATAACTTCTTTATAATTGTACCAAACGACCTGACTTTTTATAATCAATTAGAAGCATTGGTTTATAAAATGATATGCAAAAGAGATTTTACAAAAATTATAAATTACAAGGTTACATGCACAAATAAAACAGGCATTTTTTAAAACTTTATTTGGAACCTTAATAAAAAAAGTTTTAAAAAATGCCTTTTTTATTTGTGCATGTAACCTTGTAATTTATAATTTTTGTAAAATCTCTTTTGCATATCAGTTCGTGAACCAATGCTTCTAATTGATTACAAACAATCAGGTCGTTTGGTACAATTATAAAGAAGTTATTCTGTTTTGAAGAGCGTTCGAATACTTTCGTGGCACACTGTAAGTCTCATTCTACTACATTCGTTTAAACAAAGTGTTGTAAAAATTCTTTTCGTGAATTTTAATGATCGTTAATATTTTTATCAAACTCTTTTTTTGTAAGTGCAAAAATTTCTCTTTTGTTATAAGCCGGAATAAAATTCCGTTCTATTGTTGTTAATATTGAACACGTTCACTGCTACGGTCACGCGAACGTGACGTCCATTATATCGCAATTTACATGAAACTCGTCAAACTCTACTTTACATGAAATTAGTTTAAATTATTTTAATATTTTTTGATAAAGTAGGCACTTACGTTCTATTTAAAAAGAAAAACATTTTAATAACGAAGGTGAACGACGTAACAAATGATTGTAGCGAATGTGTTAAGCAACGAAATAAACACGTATAGACATACAGTAGCTATAAATAATCATGATACATATTATTTACTTAATCAATTTACTTAACACGTGTTGACTGCTCCCCAACCCAAAAATCCCATAAAATCAAAGCAGTATAATTAACAAAACAAAAAGTTGGAATTTTAGATTTCGTGACTCTTAATAAAATTGAAATAAACAATAATCCATAATGGTATTCACAAAATGTTGATTAAAAACAAATGCTCGTACAATTTTTAATAGATCTCATTAATTTATTCGTTTTTATAATCGTTTTTATAAGAGTAAATATGCTCACAGAGCACAGTTTCGATCAAAAGAAAAGACAAAGCAAATTTGCAAAAGTTAACCTCTACGTTTCGATCCGGGTAGTATAATATGTACGCCAATATAAAAAACGTCAATATTCTCTGAAGTATCTGGGATACTTTGAACGGTAATAATTCCTGAAGAATGACGAACGCGTAAATGATTCTTGCGGCGTCACACAGAAGCATAAGTATACTGAAAATATTCCAGTTTGAAAAAATGCGGAGCTATTTGGAACTCGAAAGATATTCTATGTCAAAGGGAAATAACTTCGACAACTTTAATAAATGACAAACTGTAATTCTAAATGTGAGGTATGCATTTTCAAGGTAAAAGAATGTTCATCATTTAAAAGCAAATTTTTTTTAGAAATATTAAACAGGTTCAGCAGAGTTTGCAAAAGAAAATTAGTAATTTTATCGATCGAAAATCATATTTACAAAATGTTCAGTTTTAAATTTCATTAATATCGACATATTCGGCATTGCTAAACGTTTCGAAAAAGTAATGAATAGATGCATTACTAAAACTACCGAGCACTGGAAGCGATTAAAATGTTTTGGCTGATAGAAATGACGAGGCTCTATTGCAGGCTTTATTGCAATATGTGATTGGATAAAGAAATTTATCGAATCATTTGCCATGCAAGCAACGTCATAATTTCAATAATTATACAATTAAATATGTAAGTCCGGTCATTTGATCGGCAATGGGGTAAGTTTAGTGTTAAATGCCGATATGAGACAAGTCATTTTTTACCAAATGAATTGCTAGATCGGTCGCCCGGAGCACTATATGTAGATCATGATCGTACTGAAACTCCAGCGTCAGGTCGAAAATTTCGATATTTTTCTCGGCTCGGAGAGACGTGTATTACCTCGTATATGTATAACAGTATCGGTGCATGCAGGAGGATCGTATGCGTGCGTGTGACACGATAAATCGGTCTATCAATAGCCACCTGGGATCATCGACCAAAAGCATGACGATGATCCCGGGCCGGTTGTTGATTTGCGAGAGAGCTCGGGCCGGCGGCGGCGCGTTGTTTCGCACACTGCATTTGCATATTTCTCGCGAATGCCTATTGCGGCTCCGAAATAGCAGAGCATCGGCGCCGAATCAACGTAACGCAACGGCGAAGGAGAAGACACAATACGAAAATGTCGGCGCGGCGCGGCGGTCCGAGTCGGACCGGTGTGCGAGAGCGTTTCGCGAACGGATGAAAAACACACCAGGCATCCGAGCAATTAATTTACGACGGTTCGGAACTGGTTTCCGTGGGCCACAGCGTGTCTGTGTGTCGCACAGTTTCGCTCGACAATTATTTCTCGCGAGGGCGGTTTTCTCCGGCCGATCCTCTCCTCGGCTTTTTGCCACAGTTTATTTCGCAGGCCCGATAAGCCCGAACCCTCCCGAAGTTCGCGCGAGTCGCAACGTCTTCGGACGTTCAGAATTCCTGCGTGACGCCGAAATCATTTTTTGGTTACGTTTCGAAGTCCACAGTAAAAACAGAACAAATTCTTTCTGACTGTTGGATAGTGAATGAGTCTCATCTGTCACGCTTCGAGGTGAAACGCTGTTCGGGTAAGCTCGGAAAGCTGACAATAATAACTCGCTATACGAAACCATACAATTCTGTATTGTTAAAAATATTTTGTTCCTCCGATATACAATAATAAATGATAAATAGACTGCGGATCTTTATGCATTATAAAAACACTCTGCATTGATTGTGGGAAGCACAAAGAAAATAAAAGGTGATTTCATCCCTTAATGATTTTGTTACATTGAAAAGAATTTTTCGAATCTATTACTGTTTTATATTTCACCCAACTAATTTCTTCATAAATTCATAAAGATCCGCAGTCTAATCATTAGATCAGATTATGCAAAATAAAAAATGTTTGCATTGATTGCAAGACAGAGGAGGGAAATAAAAATTTTTTTCTCCTTTTAATTATCTGATTAAGTTGAAACCAATACACTAATGTCTTTAAATTCTTTAATATGTCCACTGCTTTAAATTGTGCTTACCCATTTTTGTGATAAATGCATAAAATCCGCAGTATACTAATGATAAACAAGAGTCGCCAGATGAAGACTTGTCTCCCCACTCTACCTTCCCCTTCTACGACGCCCCTCCCCCACGCTTCCGCCCGGCCACGTGGCGCGTTCCGCACAATGTCACGTGACTAATCCGGTACTAGCACAGTGGGAATCGCTAGCGGTGTCGCCAGATCGAGGAAATCGAGGGGAATACAGTTTACCCCCTCTCTGATGACCAGTCTATGGACTTAGCGGGAGATGTTGGAAAAAATTGACCAGATTTGCTTGTTCCGTGCAATAAACGAGGTTGCAACGAGCGAGGTTGCTACTGTATGAAATAAAAATTATTTTTCACTTATCACACGCATCATCTGGCCTCTGGTGGCTATATTACCCTCCATTATGGCGAGGGGGAGATGTCACACGGCGTAGCTTTTCAGAAAAATTAACTTTATTAAATGACGAATGCTCTATTAAAATGAGTAGATACAACTTAAAATAGAAAAATGTTAATAATTGAGAAGTATCAACATTTTCAACTGGTTAAAATTATTTAACTAAGAATGGAGTGTCTATCTGGCTCCTGCATCTTGTAATTGTTGCAGAACATTTTTATTTTGCATAAAAATTGATATTGTCAACCTATAATTATTGCTAAAAGCATTAATACTCATATGAAAAGATTCCAACTGGAAAGATTCTTTTGTCCGCCGGTGTATTGCTCCGATAAGCCCGATCGCTCCCGAAGTTTGCGCGAGACGCACCGTTCTGAATCGTGCGGAATTCCTGCATGACCGACGACGCGACGCGACGTCGTAAATAATCCCCCCCGAAGAAAAGCCACACGAAAATCCTTTTGTTCGCCTAAGATCTCGAGACATTCCGAAATAGTTCGATTACGATCTACGGATCCCGGCGAGATCATGTTCGACCGCGTCTCTCTTCCACTGACTCAACGTGTCTCCGACGAACCTTCAATATCGCTCGGTTTGGTTTTGCCGCCACGACGCGACGAGTCAATATGTAAATAAAGTTACTGTTATCGGTAGACATGCAAATTAGGTTATAACTGTAAGTCAATTTGGAGACTAAACTGCTAAACAGTCGATTTACAAATTAGATTAGTCCGTGCTGCGTGCTGATACGCCGGGTATATTATTACTCCGAGCCGATTAGAAAAGTAGACTGATGCTTATCGACGACTATGCAACCGGTAGCAAATCCAGCAACGGGGATGCTACTTTCTAGCGATTATTCCGCGAATCGCCGCAAGTTGCGCGAGCTCAAGTCGCTGTGTATCGTCCAGCGTCTTGCATCGATAACAGATTTCGCGCGTTTACATCACGGTCTTTCAATCTCCCCAATACTGTTCGTTAATTATTTCTTTAATTAGACTGTGGATTTGTATGCAAAATAAGCATTGTCTGCTTTCATTTCAATCTATCTACACAGTTAATCAATTATTCGTTTAATTAGACTGCGGATTTTTATGCAAACTAAACATTGTCTGCTTTCATTTAAAGTTCCAGCAGCTGCATACACATTTATTTCTTTTCTTAATAATTTTAGTGAGTTCTAAATAATTCAACTATGTTTTTAAATTGTTTGAATGCTTTCACTGTTTCGCATTAGGTTCACTCGATTTTTTTATCAATGCACAAATTTATTACACGTCTTCGTTGGCAAATATAGATATCCCTACTTTTCTGTAAACACATTTACACTTGAGATATAAAAATATTGAAACTTATAAATCATTGAACGTCGCAGAAAATTTCATAAATAAATTGCACTACTATCTATCTTACTTTGGTTTCAAACTTGTTACATGTTTTATTGTGAAGATTAATCCTGTGCACTCGGAGCTACTTTAACTCGAAAATTAAAAACAATCCTTCCGACCTAAAATAATTCTATTCTATACGATTCTTTTCATTTTATGGATATTAAATTGATAATACCAATTTATGAATTATATTACTATTATATTATGAAATATATTATAATACTTAAATATTCAGTAATTGATTAACTTAATAGTGTAAACAATATTTTGGATAATGGCACAGCAATTTTAGTGGTGACTGTCCGAGTCAGTGCTAAGGGTTAATTGTAAGAAACAGCGTTTCTTTTTATAATTTAAAATAACACTTTTCAATAGAAAACTCTGTGGCATATCAAAGAAAAATTCTGGAAATTCCGGAACAAATATTTTGTTCAAATTAAACTGCTCATCGATATTAAAAAATGTCGTTGATCTTTGTAGCATATAGTCGTAAATTAGATGAAATTGTTATTTACAGTTAAACGAGACCGGTGTAGACAGAAAGTTGTTAAAAAAGGGAACAGAAGATAATTGTTCATCTCCATTATTTCTTGTTCAGCTTTCATGTTGAGCTCCCATTTTGCTTTTCGAAAACGCTTGATAATTTCTTCCTGAATCTCGTCTATCCGTTGACTCACAATTTATTCCGGCCGTCCGTCCGTCCGTCTCCCAATTAGGGCGGGTTATAGTACATTCTACTGTAATACAGTTTTGCTGTGTCGGCGACTTGTCGCCGACAGACGAATAGAGAGAAGTTGTGCCGAGTTCGCCGGTGTTGACAACGCACTAAGGGGGTGTGTTGGTCCCCGTAATATGTGTGACAAGCGACTAAGCACCGTCTAACATCCGAGTTGACTGCATATTAATAGATCCTAATATACGCGTCGCTCGGCATCGTTACGTCTACCGTTTGTTCCGCGAACTATAGAGACTATTAGAGCGTAGACGGTTCGGGCGCGTACACTTTTCTGCATTTCAACAAGAAAAAAAAGCTCTACACAACTCTCGGAATCAGACACCGACAGCGGAATTAGTTCTGCTCGATATGTAACAGTGAGCCACGAAAATATTCGAACGCCCTTTAAAACAGAATAACTTTTTTATATTATAATTGTACCAAACGACCTGATTTTTTATAATCAATTGGAAGCATTGGTGTACGAAATGATATGCAGAGAAGACTTATCCAAAAATTATAATTTACAAGGTTACATGCGAAAATAGAAAAGGCATTTTTTAAAACTTTTTATTTGGGCCCTTAATGAAAATAAGATGAAAAAAAAACAAGTTATGCTGGAAACAATGAAGAACGATGGCTCCATTAATTTTAGCAAAAGCAAAGCTTCGTAGCCAAACTACAAGTTTAAAACGCAGTAACGAAATTATTGAAAAATTCAGTAACTATCGGAACACACAAAATACAAATTAGGTGTAATATTTTTAATTTATTGTTTCTATATTTATTTTCTTTTACTCCCATTATTATGGGACAAATTAGATTCATTAACTGCTACTATTATTATGGGACAGAGGGAGTATGTGTTTTGTAGATCTATGTTAGTTATACACATGCTGAAAATCTCATAAAAATCGATTAAAATACACACGAGCTACAAGCGATTAAAAATTGTGAAAATCGTAGTTTTACACGACTTTTGATCAGTTTCTGCTTAAAATCCACAGAATCGTCCATCTTTCAATGCGTGTCGTTTTTTCCTGCGTCAACCGATTTCGGTGAAATTTTCCTTGTTGTTTCCTTGCTTCTAATTGATTATAAAAAATCAGGTCGTCTGGTCCAATTTTGAAAAAGTTATTCTAATTTAAAGGTCGTTCGAATACTTTCGTGGGCTCACTGTATATTCTGTCCGATATACTCTTCATGGGCCACTAATGATAGATCCTGGACACGTATCCCAATTTTTATCATTAGTCTAAGGATTTCTATCTTTTATGTAAAATAAACATTGCAAAATACCTGCACATTTATTTATTTTCTTAATCATCTTAATAAGAAATCATCTCATCAAGAAATTGTTTATCAAGATGTACACCTGTATATGTATCTTCATTTTTTTTTTTTTAAGAAGAACTTTCGGAGATTCAAGATTTTGCACAAACGATCATTTCCGTTTTTATTTATATATTATAGATTTACTATGACGTAAAATGAATATGTACAAACTTTTTCAACAGAGTCCATGATACATCAATATTTTTAAATTGTTGGAATATTTTGACTGTCTTGAATTTCATCTACTCATTTTTGTCATGAATGCATAAAATCTGCAGTCTATTTATCATCACTAGACTGCGGATCTTTATGCATTCATGAAGAAATTGGTTCGGTTTACGAATGCTGTAATGTTGTTTTTAATGTAACAAAATCGTTAAGGGATCAAATCAATGTTCATATATAGCTGCTTTCCACAATCAATGCAAAACATTGTTTACTTTGCCTAAAGATCAGCAGTCTAGACATCGCGTATTGAAACACGAGATACAACGCTTCAGGAAAATCGCTGCGGTTTGAACCGACAAAAACCGTAATTATTTTTCCACGCACCTAATATAACGATTATTATATGAACCACACACGCGTAGGCATAAGGCAGCGTGATCATTTTCAGAGAAAAACGTGGTTGGCGCGCCTTTCTCTCTCGCTTAATTTGTCACGCTGTCTCGAGCACGTTCTAAAAAAGTAGAAAATTCGGTGTAAACACATCGACGAGGCCTTTCAACGTGAAAAAATATTAACGATTCCTCAATCGGCGAAGTGGTGCTCGGCGTGGTTTGAATTGAAATTTTATAATTCCCTTAATTTATGGCATAATAAAACACGGCCCGGGAATAAGAGCTTTTGTGACTCTCGAGAATTCTCGAATATCGGTTCAATATTTATGCAAATGTCTCATTATACTTAAGCGTGGACACGACGCGCGAGAAATCGCTGGCATGCGGACACAGATTCTTTCCGTCTTTAGTTTATCGTTGAACATTAAATTCTACAACAATCTCGCGAGAGCGATTATTTTTAGGGTGTATCATTTAATTATTAATATGCCGGCTGTAAATGATATTATAGCATCGCGGCTGAATAACTGAATTATCGTTATCATGCAAAATAAAAATGTTCTACAAAAACGAAATTTATTTTCTTCTCAATAAATATGTTTGAAAATAGGTTGAAAATAATGTAACAGTATTTTTGAGTCCTTCTAATGTTTTCACTGTTTCAAAATACTCATTCTTGTCATAAATGCATAAAATCCTCTGATTATTAAACTAGTTCTGTTAAGTATTATTTTTGTTGCACCCTGCGTGTTAAATTCAATTACACTTCGTGCAATCCGTTCGAATAATATTCGCAGCAAAGGAAATGTGTAACATTCAGCGGACATGCTTATTCATTATTCATAGAATGATTTGATCAGTAACGATATCTTTTATTAATTTTCAGTTTTCTAATTAGAATAAAATGCATAATGCATGTCCCGCTAATGAGAAATTGTAAACGTTTTGAACATTTCACGTGACTTTCAGTTGTCACCTTCCGAGAAAACGGACTTTGTCACGCCGCCGCGCCGAGCAGATTTCTGTGCGGGAATCGATTAAAAAGCCTCGAGAATTGATAGGATTTATAAAAATTGTCACGGTGGAGCATGAAAAACAGTTTCGTTCAGAATATGTATAACTAGATTTCTAAACGGTGTTGCTTCAGGATTCGAATGATAAGATCGTCGTGTTAGAAAGTGCATGTATGGAAATTAATAGAAAATATGTATAGTGTATCGTGGAAGATATGCTAATGATCAAAATACATATAAGTTGTATAGTTTCTTCGTTTGCTGACGTGTGAAACACTAGAGCTCCATAAATTTAACGGCGTTCGTAGTTTCTATGAGAACGAAGTATCATCGAGCGCACTTAATCTTTGGTGAACTTGTCGATTTGGGCTCTCCCCTCAGATTTCAACGGGACATTTTTTAATCACTTTGTTTTCGTGTAACACAGAGAAAAGGAAACAAACTGTCGGTCCGGCCTCGATGAGAGTGAGCAAATAATAAAAATAAATGAAACGGGTGAACACGCTATGGTCTTAGGAAGGTCATTTATTTTCTTAGATAAACGTACCTATTTTCTTAAATAAAAAAGATTTTTACGATAAACACTAACAGTGAGATGATTATACAACTTGTAATCATTCAGCTAATCTATTTTCTGTAATTAGTTCTCTTTACACGTTCCTCTACGATTATTATCGTCTTTATAATTCCTTATATTATTTCAGTATAACGCGAATGGATCTCTGTATGTGATAACGTTATTACACTCTACATATAAAATTCAAGACGGAGCTCGTAAACTATTTGTGTCTACATTAACGTAATAAACAAACAAAACCACAATAATGTGTTTCATGCATGTAGGAATATTCATCAGGTTTTATTGTTTTGCAAAACAAGGGTAGGTCCTACAAGAAAAATAAATAATAGATATATTACGTAGGGTATAATAAAGGCTTTTTGTTGTTGTTGTAGGTGTCACGGGAAAAAATACTACGAAATGGATACCTGAACCTTTAAAATCACAAAAATCAAATGGCAGTTCTGTCGAAATACGCCAAAAACATGTTGCACATAGTCGGACAAATTTACATTTGTCAATTTAATTTGTTAATTTTTCATAGTCGAGAATTATATGAAATAGCTTCTTCAAGTTAAAGACCGAAGCTGCTAAAAATAATTATACATTTTAATAGGCGCGACCAAGCTCCTTTTATTTTACGATACCCCGACTCGAGAGATAATTTATGGGACACTGGAAATCGTACGCGTACGAAGCCATTTTGTAAAACTGTTCAATCTCTCAAGCAAAAGCTACTACTGACGATTTTATCGAAACAATTCCACATTTTTTGGCAAGCTTATTTCTTAAAGTAATCAATTTACTTTTTAACCGTCGTATACAAAGTCGAAGGAAAGTCGATTTCAGTATTTTGCGTACGTCGTACAATTTTTTCTGTCCGACGTAGTTAAAGGTCTGAATAATAATAGGTTTCAGTATTGTTTCTTTTACTTGTACACCCGCGAAGTACTCTACTTCGTCGAAAGTCAAGAGATTTTATAGCACGCTTTGTGCGTTCTTAAACAGTCTCTGGAACAGCGTTCATTCATTAGCGATTTCCAAGTGTTTTAAGGAAATTGTGTAAAAGCTTTCCGAGTAGATATACAAAGCACTTCGCGCAGATTTCATTTTGTTATCGTCCGAATTAGTATAGTTATTAATATTTGAACACGATCGATCATTCTGTAAGTTTTTTTACGATTATTGAACTTCATTGACGGTTTCGTTGTACTATTGAATAATAGCCGGTGCTTTTTCTTGTATCATTAAACAATTTCTTAAAATATACATTTACTTATTAAAAAAATTTCTTGATCTACATGCTTAGTATTGAAATAATAAATTATTTGATATCCAGATTTTCGGTGGAGGCTCTCCATTATTACGATTTTTAAAGGGTTTCCGACATAATCTGAGGAAAAAATGTTTCGAACAAAAAAGTTGATCGATATTTAAACATCGTCGAACTTCTATTTTCATTGTTTAAATGTTAAAATGCTTTCATAATGTTATAGCTGACGTTAAGACGAATTCAACGACTTACTACATTATTGACCTTGAGGAGAGAGACCTCGAAGACTTTTCGAGATCTCTTCATCGCCGGTTCGTACAATCGACGCTGTAGTTTCAATTCCGTGAACCCGACCGACGACGTCGAATGCGCAGACACAATTCGAGAGATTTTGCGGGTAGCGAATGCCAGCGAAGTCCCGAGGATCGGAAGGCCGGTTTATCGCGACCGTATCGTCTGCTATCACGAGAAATGATTAAACTGTTACGCGCACTGGTTTCGCGACAATTTGCCATTACGAATGGCGGCCGCTGAAAAAGGCGGGAAGGATGCGCGCCGCGTCCGAGGATTAATCGAGAAACACGGAGTTCCGGACGTTCGGCAATTCGTATCCCGAGGCCCGACGATATCTCTGTTTATCGTTTAATTGAGAAACGCATAAACCGGACGGTTAGAATGAAATAAATAGCCGACAGCGTTGCTTAACTCTAGCACGCGGAGGATCTCGCAGGGGCCTCTCGGTGCGCGCGATTCTTATTCAACCGATTTTTCTTTCATCTGTTCCCCCGATCGATTCCACGGGAATCCTCGGGGCGAATCCACGGGTTCATATTAAACGAATGCGATCGTAAAAAGGGGACCGCGGGCACGGAGCAAGCTCGGGTATACTACGAAGGAGTTTCATTTGCACAGAATTTCTGCGCCAATTGAGACAATTTGTAAGATCGTTGTTATCATCGGTCAACTTGCGGATCAAGTTGTTTTGCCGCGAGTCGATTTCAACGGGCACAGAGAGCCCGAGTGACACCGACGGATTCGCGAGCTCGATTGCGACACGCGGCCTAACGGTACCGCCATTTGCACAATTTTTTATGACAGATTTTCCAGTCGCCCACGATATCGCGGCACACGTCACAGAACTTTTTGTTCCGTGATAATACGCGAAAGAAGCGTTTCAAAAAATTAAACTGTGGCAGAGAAATCTTCTCCAACCCTTTAGCTGTGCTACTGCTGTGCAAAGTGCTCCATTCCATTTTATTAAAGAAAATAGTTGTGTCAAATACATTATTATTTGCACAGGCTGCCTCGAGGTTTAGCGTTCAAACTTTGCCGTGTCACGAAAAGTCTTCCTACTGAGATCTCTCGTGACCCGAACGAATCTTCCAACTTTTACCACTGTAATCTTTTACTTCTTTAGAACATTTGGTTTGTTTAGTCTTAGAAGTGTCTGAAAAATGTATACAAAATTTTAGGGTCCACTTAATTCGCGGTAGCGTTTATAACATGGAATATTATTTTGTATTTACACATACACACACATTTTTCGGATGAAATTCGATGCAACCTGAATTCAATAGCACAACAAACTCAATTTGGCAGTGATAATACAGGACGAAATGTTTACATAATTATTATATAGCTTTACTTTCACAGTTTTTGTTAATAATGCATTCAAGGACCTTTGCAAAGTTTGATCGTTACACCTCGGGACACCATGTATAATACAGCTGGACCCGCTTACTTGCATAACACGTTCGGAATAAAATATGAGAAACTCATGTTGCTACCATGCAATGCGGACGTCATTTTCAATTTTATAACATAATTTTCCACTGAAACACAAGTTTCTGTTTCCGTGCAACCGCTCAGTATCGTTTCAAGAAATCTGTTCAGTATTCGCATTCCTACCACTACTTCTTGTATTCAAATAATTAATAAACTCATTCACATGATTGCAATATAAATAATTCGTGGCAGGTCTATATTTTAGAAATATTTCGAAATTACTAATCTACCTTGTTAGCAGTAATTAACGCGTGTTTCTTACTCGTACAATTTTCACATTATTGCATCTGATTTTGTAGAGTGTAAAATTATCAGTAGACTGCGAATCTTTATGTAGACATTTTCTTGGTTAATTGCAACAAGCAAGAACAGATAAAAATCTATCAAAGAAAGCATGAGCGACTTAAATGTTCCTAATCTCTACACTGTTATAAATTTTATGTGTATCATTGAATGATAAAAATATTTCAAATAAAAGAATGTACAAAATCTTTTGTACTCTCTGCAGACGTGGTTTCTTTATGTGTTCTCGGATCTACGTATTTGGGATTATACTACAAAAGATAAGAACTTTTCCAAAGAAAATCGGTAAAGTACAGTGCACTATGCTCGTTGATTTAGCTTATCGATGTGACTGGACCGGATAACTAATAATTGACAAATGTTTACGGAAACTTTGTTCGAACTACGCTCTTATCGCCTGAATTTTTTTGTTGTGACTCATTGCTGCGTCCTTGTATTGTGTATAAGATGCGTTGCCTGATAATAGTCGCTGATAATTTTGTAAAAATCACATTTCTAGAAAGCTGAACTAAAGTAACAGTATTTAAATCGTCACATGATTTATTATCTTATTCTGTTCGTATAGCTTCAGATAAAATGTACAGCAATTTGTTGCTAAACTTATTATCACTTTAAAGTACATACGGAATATTTAAAGACATTTTGAAATGTCCTTTATTTATTTGAATTTAGAAGTCTGCGTGTTTTGCTAATTTAAATATCGAGTACAGCAAATTTCAACTGTTCGAGAATTTCAGAAAATTCTACGAATATTGTATAGTCTCGATTATTGTTTATAATTTCTCTTTGCGTCGGTTTATCTATACACACCGTCACGTAATAAAATGGAAAATAAATTCTTGAATATGCTAACGTATTGTAGAAGTCGTCTGGATATTATTGCTTGATAAAAGTAACTAATTACAATATTTTTATCCTGTTAAATATCAGAAACTCTAGGTCAACCGAGTATATCACATTTTGTCGTTACTTTATCATTAACAATTACCGTTTTAGATATAAAAAATCAAAATTCCCCATATTAACGTTGTCCACAGTTGCTATTTTTAACATTAAACCTACACCGAGCTCCAAAAACAGATTAAAATGTGTTAGCTTATAAAAATGACAAGGCACTATTTATTTAGATCTCGTGCAATTTTTATTATAATACGTGGATGAAAAAATTTATCGAATCAATGTCCACGTATGCAACTTTAAAACTTCAATAATTATAAAATATAGAATATAAAACCAGTCATTTGAGTAGGTAGTAGTGTGGTAGGTTTAGTGTTAAGTTAACTTACAAATGGTTTTTCTATGGTTACGGAAACAGGTTAGCAAGTGTCAAAAACGGAGTCGACCATACGTCAAAATTTTTTGCGAATTTCCTCGCGAGGTTCACTCGCAATTTAATATGATAAATATCGGGATCGGTGAAGGACAAAAAGCACGACGATCATGCGAAGCCTATCATTGGCCTCATTCAATCTTGCGTTTCTTATCTACGTTTCTTTTCAAACTGCGTGCCGCTGGAGATTCACGAGGGCTCTGTGAAATTTCACGCGGAGAAATTCCTTTTTTTCCGGCGTGGAATTCGATTTCAAAGGATCTCGCCGCTTCGGATTCGTCTGAGTAATCAATTAATGGGCCGATTTTCTTGCAGCTACTTTTTCGATACTGCCGAACCAATGATCTTTCAATATTTGATTACTGTGCCATTGAATTTCCCAGGAACGAAAGTATCAAAAGTTTCGCGATTATCGATACGAAGTAGATCGATAGATTGCGGATCTATATGCAAAACAAAAAATGTTTGTATCGACTGCAAGACACAGCAGCGAAATAACAAAATGTCTTCTTGTGTCATTGATATTTTAATACACTGAAATTAATACACTACTAAACAATTGTATCTTTAACGATTAACTTAACGATGTCATCTTTGGAAGGATTTTTAAAAGTTTCTATCATCGACATTCAACGTCAGGGTCGAATTATTTTATCTTGGACCTCATAATTTCAGCAATTTATAATGGAAAGTTTATTTCAAACAACTAAAACCATACAAAGGTTTCACTTTTCGGATCAGAAATAATCAGAAGAATGTTTATTCGCTGCTAAAAAATTAAACTACGAGCACACTTTTATTAGGAACACACCAACTGATTCTTGAACTTAAGACTGGAATAAAAAAGGCTGTAAAAGCTTCATTTTGTCAAAAATTGTTTTTCCGCAAAAAAGGATGTAACTTCCAACGCCTGGAAGTTCCCTAATGATTTGTTACAAGTTTTGAGTTGGTCACAAGATTGGTTACAAGGCGATCTTACAAGTTCTACATGGATTTACCTCGGAATTTTCATTTTCGCATTGGTAGCCTTTTATTAATTTCAGTCTTCAACTAACTTTTCCTTTCGATTGCAATTTCGATCAAATTCAATCCGAGATATGATAGTTCTTTCATCGAGATGTACCGAAGTACAAGCGTCCAGATTATCCTGGAACCATATTGAAGCATAGATCATCTGTTTCTAATAATGTTTCACAAATGCTGCGCGTGATTCAATCGCAGCCAATGCTTTCATGAAAGTTTCAGGTTATTACTCGCGATATTCGCAACTTCTTCGTGACTGGAAAATTGTTCCTCACAGGTGAAGGCCGCCTGAAACTTAGCCGGGCTCGAGGAGAACGTGAAAGAGCTTAATAATTCCATCAAACTGATTGTGAAATGCATCGATTGTGGTATCCAGGTACAAGCGGAATCGAGTTCCGCCATTCGAAACACCTACAATTCAAATATCGGATTCTTGCGCTGCTTAGAATCGACAGAAGAACGTACGTTCTATTATCATGTTCCTATTCGAGTTGCTTATAATCGACGGGGGAACTTATATTCTATAATAATGTTCCTATTTCAGTTGCTTAGAATCGACAGGAGAACCTATATTCTACAATAATGTTCCTGCTTGAGTTGCTTATAATGTTCCTGTGCATTTGACACATTCGGCACAACCGCGGATCGAATTTATAATGCTAATAAACCGAGAATTTCACGCAATACACCTAACGAAGAACTATTAACCACTAAAGATTGCTGTACCGTTATTCATAATATTGTTTACAATATTATCCTTCTCTCTGTGTACTGCTATTCTAATACTGACCGTGTACAGGAGTGTAATTGGACCCCGTACATTTTTGGAGCAAAATTTAAACAAAAAGCTTGTCTGCATAAGTCCTATTGATTTTTAAAAGATAAGTATACAATACTTAAAAAATTTTAAACGTATCACACAGATAGCCTACCTACGAAATCTTTAGAAATTTTCCGTTTGATAACTGTTGTCAACTGTTTTTTTATTTCCATTTTTATACATTCCCTTCTATACGCAGGGAGAAGGTTAATATGTTGGTACGAGGTATTACGTCAATTTCATATCCACAAAATATAAAAAATTCAGAATGAAATTATTCTAGGACGGAAGAAATGTTTAATTTTCAAGTTAAAATAACTCCGACTATTCAAGAATAGTCTATTCAAATTCCTTGATGTTTGTTTATCGAAAAATTCTCCTGGAGACACATACAAGATCTGCTCGTAGAACGGTCATTCCTTCGTTACTCCAAAATGTCCTTGACAGAAGTTTCTATCGATATCAGTGTTATATTCGCCACTTGTTGATTGAAATTCCTTCAACGTATAAAAATTGTGAAGATGATCCCTATAGGACTACGACGAACAAACAAGAAGCATTTGAACGTACATCTTCGTAACAAGTCTCTCAGGGTAAATGCAGAGATGGTTCGATCTGTGTATAAAACTTGAAAATTGATATTGGAGAACGAACATGAAGAACAACGAGTCTGCTGCCGAAAATAAACTAAATCGAGCGTCACTGATGTGTCTGCGCGTGTGTGTCGCCTTGTGGAAGTGACAAGATTTAATTTCGTTAAATGTTGCAGGTTTTTTATCATAGTACGTGCCCGAGTACGAAAGTATATGTAACTATGTTTCTTGTAAAGGTGGCAAGTTGAAAGAGCATGGACGAATCGACAACAATTAAGCTTAACACAAGTGGTAGTCGATTCTAAACACTTTTTATAAATAATCACTATTCTCCCTCGACTGAAAATTCACGCATCTGCATCTACGAGGTCTAGCAATTCGAGTATGAAAGATTCAACAACAATTAAGCGTAATACAAACTAAATATTTCTTGCAAACAATTATTATCTTTCCTCGGGTGGAAATTCACTCGTTTGTATTCTGGAATGACTTGGTCGAGCATTCGACAACGATTAAGCCTCACAACAGTATAGTGGTGGCTGATCCCAAATATTCCTGTTAAACAATTATTAGTTTCCTCAGGTAAAAGTTCACTTGTTTGTATTCTGGAAGGACTTAGTCGAGCATTCGACAACAATTAAGCCTGAGAACAGTATAGTGGTGGTTGATCCCAAATATTCCTGTTGAACAATTATTTTCCTCAGGTTAAAATTCGCTAGTTTGTATTCTGGAAGGACTAGTCAAGCTGGAGCACGGAAGATTCAACAAGAATTCAGCTTAACACAAATGGTTCACGATTCGAAGTATTTCTTATGAACAATTATTATCTTTTCTCGCGTAAAAATTCACTTATTTGTATTCTGGAAGGACAAGCAATCGGAGCATTCAATAACAGTTAAGCTTGACACGAGAGTTGATTCGACATATTCCTTTAAAAGAATTTTATTTGAGAACCAGTGAATCAAGGGATTGCGATCGAAACGCATCCGACTGCCGAATGGGTGGCAAGTGACATCACTCGTTGCGTTTTTGAGCAGGTCATCGTACTTTGATCGAGGAACCACAACCTGTCTTCACCATACGATTCGTTGCGCCCAACTAGCTCCATTACGAAGACTAAAGTGTCTCACACAGCCTATAACACACACTCCGTCCAAGAATACCTAACAGCTTCTACAAAATCCTTCTGAATCATCAGGGAAATACAACGAAGCGATCGATTCCTCAAATCTCCTTTAAATACCCACGATTTAAATTCCACGATGTAAATCACAATCGACAGCTTATCAACAACGAAGGCAACAGTTGTCTAGCGACGGCTGATCGGAAAATCGCAAAGCCGAACAGATGTTTCTAGGTCGACTTGGCGGGAATATGAAACTTGCGAAGGGGACAGGAATTCACGGCACGAGAAGGTCCGACGGCCGTGGATCGAGTCTCGATTGCACTCGTCACCGCCGACGGCTCGGATCCCGCGAACTCGAAAACGTCCGAGAACAGAGTTTCAGTTTCCAGAAACCGTGGAACGACCTTTCCGACGGCAAACCCCTACTTTCACTGGAGGAGAGGTCGTGAGTTACACCGGCGACGACGGGCTCTCGTAGAACAGTTCACGCTGAATTTGACACGTAACGAAACCTTATCGGAACATCCGAGAAATATTTTAGAAAGTCCGTTAAATCATCCCGGCCGCGAGATAATAACGCCGGGATGTCATAGAGATGGATAATATCAGATATCGGAGCCGGCTCGAGAGTTACGACCGCCAAGCAACTTTCTACGTTATCGTCGCCGAGCGTTCCCCGATTGACACTGTTTTCGGGGACTCGAGGAGCGACAATTTCGAAATTTTTCCGAGGACGATCTCCCTACGAGAGGGACTTGCTCCGGGAGCAGCAGCCGGATGTTGAAGTACACTTTCCGAAGGAACCTAGGCGACAACCACTAAACATGAGCGACACTTTCTGATACTGACTCTGGCGATCACTCGACAGTGGAGGAAAACTGTGTGTAACACGTTCCGGGTCACTTTCCGTTGTCCTTGCGCGCGACAAGGTTCACAACTCTGACTGGAAGATACCTTGGCACCGAGCGGATTCACTTTTCCGAGAGACCTGGAGAGATTCTATCAATCTATCCCTCTCGCAGGATACAACCCTGACCTTCTCTAATCTATGTTGCACAGAACTGCGCGGCACTTTTCCATCCCCCATTAGAAACGCACTGTTGGCTGGGTTGTTCACTTACGAGTCTCGTTCACGTTTCCCACGGCATTGATCAGCAGAGGCCCCTGGACAAGATCCTCCTCGAGGTGGGCACGGCTAGGACGAGCCTGCTTTCTCCGTGACATCCCTTCTTGCCTGTTGATCCTTGGTTGCGGCGAGTCCTGGTCGGGTTTCCTCCCGGCCGAGTCGGCGTCAATGACAATGTTGCTCAGACGGGCCGACACGTCATCGGTCCACGCCGTGGCGAGGACCGCGTCGGTTCCGGTTCCGCACTCGGTAATTTCGCTGGCAGAGTAACCGATTCACTGCTGTACTTCACCATCGACACTGTCAGGGAGCCGCACCTCCCTGCGCGCGCTAATCCACTTCCTGAACGATCCCATGCGGAAACGAACGCTCCTCTCAACTCGGCCAGTAACACACTCGACCCATCCTGAAGACCGCGCACTCTCGAGTTTCTCCAACGGCACGTGGCACCGCTCTCTATCTCTCTCTCCCTCTCAATCTCTCTCTCTCTAACTAGTTCTCTCTCTCTCTCTCTCCCTATCCTCTAGCTATATGTACGTATATGCACGTATAAATATCTATATCTATATATCTATTTCGATCTTTCTCTCTCTCTCTCTCGCTCGCTCTCCGTCTCACTAAGCTTTCTGTCACACACTGAAATTGGGTTTGGAGCACCGACACACACACACACACACACACGCCGGTGTGCGCACGTGTGCCACCGGAGCGACTTTTGTCCGTCTGTCCACGCGGGACACACCGCGTGCCGCGTGCGTACGCGTTCGCTTATGCGTGCCTCTTCGTTGATTGCCTGCCGCTCTGCGTCGGGCGTACAGCGTGCAGCGTGCGTACGTACGTGTGCCGAGAGGTTACTTGTATATATATGTGTTTATGGTTTTATATTCTCCCGCGAAATCCGCGACTCTGGTGCCTCGAGTCGGCCGGACGACGGACGGACCAGCTCTGGGCCTGACAGCGCGACGCCCCTCTCCTGCGCCACTAGTCGCGCCCTGGTGGGGATGGAGGGGATAGGCCTGCGCGCGCTCTTCCCCCTCCCATTGCCCACGCGGAACCCCCACCGGCCAAGCCGCACGCCCCACCATCAGAATCCCGAGCGACGCTCGCCAGGCCAGGGGTGGGATCAAGTTCAATGTGTACTCATGAATCTGAATCAATTCGATGAGTACAGAGCCCGGAAAAAAAGTATTCGTACGCCGCCGCGCCGCCGACGCCGACGCCGTCGACCGATCCACTTCCGTTCTTATTCCGCCCGCGCGCGCCCGATTATGCGAAAATTATTAACAGGCTCGACTTCCGCGCCGCCCAAAGTCGCACCCACGTCAATGCAAGTTCTTCTTTATTTCGTACTCGCTGCCGAATTATTGATGTTACCAATGGTTCGATCGAGTTCTTCCGGTGGATTCGACGCTGTCTTTTAGCTGTACCTCGAGCATTTTGGTGAAGGGATTGACAGTTTGATACGTGCATGAAGCTCCTGAAATGAGCTTGCGAAATAAGACTTCCTGTAAATTCGTCATCGTTTTTCTCGCTTCGCACTTCGAGTGATCGAGAGTTGAACATTGAAGACAGTCGACTGCTATGTTTGATAACGTAACGAAATCAATTCGAATGATCTCACAGGTAAAACAGGTGAATTGTTTATATTATTAGAATGTTGCCGGGAATGTGTTGACCGATTTCTGGGATGGGTAAACGCTTCTTCTAGTACGAAACAAACCAATCACGTAAATATTAAAGTCTTAAATAATAGGAACTAATCGTATAAATGTAAAAATGATTGACAAGAAATTCAGGGCTTTTAGAAAGTCTTGAAGAATGAACATTTCGTCGTGCAGAAAATTCAATGTTTACAATTGATGATTGATCCTAATCCTTGCGAAAACGTTTGTGATTATGATTAAACAATTTAAACAGTATTCCCGACATTAAGATGAATAACGATTGTCAACGATTCCGGCATTGAATCGACGTATTGCATCAATTCCCAGATTCCATTTCCGTCACGTTTCAAGGGAGATGTTAGCGTACTCTCGTCTTCATTCAAGAAACTGCAGTTCTGAGCGGACAGTGCTTCGTGACCAGTATCAACAGTGATCTACCCTACACGCATAGCTCGGAAAACGCAGATTTGTTTTATAAAACGGATAAGATTGGTGTGCCATAAGTGTGCCAGGAATGCGACCGTGTACAGGAAACGTACCTAAGTGGCACGGAAAGCGATTTTCTAGAGAGTACCAACCGTGAAATACGTTTTTTGCTCGCGGAGGCTCACACGCGTCACACTTAATTCATCGACGCGCTCTCAACGTTACGCTGCACGTTTCCGTGACAATTTTCGAGAAGCACAAACAATCTCCTTTTTTCCTTTTTGTTTTGTTGCGGCGAGAAAGAATCGTCGAGAACAGCACAGTAGAATAATATCGAGATAAACTGGTCGGTGGAAAAATAATGGATGCGCTACACGTTTCGTTATTTAGCCAGATCGTTGATACATTAATCAGCTATCGGCACTTTCCGCTAAACACGCCCCTAGCTCGAAGGAAAAGGGAGAATTTCCGTCTGACGGGTTCGGATGATTTTCTGCTTCAGCTTCAGTTGTGTTTCTGCAACTCCCCACTCGAGGCTTCGTCTCAACTCATCCCCGTCCCTGCGCCGGGTTCTCCCACTAGGAGCACGGCCGGCGAGGGGCGTGGCCTGCGTCAGGAGCGATGCCGCCCCCTTATGCATTATTATAGCAAGCCACTCGTGTCTCTATGATTTTATATGCCGCGTGAATATTCTACGGGCGGCCCCCCACCCCGTGGCGGACTCTCTGCGCGCTCGCGATCCTCGATTGTATTCTCGTCGCGCTTACGCGCGTTTTTATAGCGCCGTCAGGGAAATGCTGCGAGCGTAGGGGTATTCGGCTTTGCACAAGGACCGGTGTCGCACTTTCCGCGCTTCTTTCGCGCTTTAACGTTAAACCTCCTACCGTTTCAGCTTGAAAAAAAGTCACGAGGCTATGTTACAATATATGCTTGAATTAAAAAATTTATCGAATCAATTTCCATGCAAGCAACTTGATAATTTCGATAATTGTAAAATGAAAAATATGAAACCCATCAACAAATTCTTTACTAACATTTCAAACATTTTTCCGATTTCTAATCTACTCCATATTGTTTTTAAACGCTGCTGCATGACTTCAGAGATCGAAACGCATCTGCAGAACATGGACTCTATGGAAAATAGCGATATCTTTTTATTTTTAATATATTGTTAACCGGAGACGTCAATTTGAGTTTTCCATTTTTCGAACGTTGTTCACTGAAGACATAAATAATTGTTACTATTTTATAAATACGTATGTTATTAATAGACAGCGGATTTTTATGCAAAATAAAATTTATCCAAGTTTATTGTAAAAGACTAAAGTTAAATAAAATTATATTTTCTGTTGCGATGAGCTTAAAAATTCGAAGGTAATGTTACAATATCATTGTCTTCTCAGTTTTGTATTTGACGTATACATTATTAGAGTTTTCTTTAAACTGCAATAAAATTATATTTTGTTATTGTCGATATATAGCCTCTGCAGAATAATACAAATGTATACGGGCGTACAATAATAAAGCTTTCTTTTTCTGGTAGGGAATTATGAAGAATAAAGAAGTTCTCCTCACTGCAACCGCAAACTAATTAATTAAATGAACACTTGCTGCTTTAAGAACAAGATTAATGGGTCTACAAGAAGTACTTCCAAAAATATGTTTTAAAAAATAAAGAAAGCAGTGAATGGATCATCATCAATTATTAATTATAAGAATGGTTCCCAGATTTCATGTGGGAAAAAATTATTGTAACAATTAACAATTAACTAATCCTGCGTCTGTTATTTATTATGGCTACTATCAGTGAAAACAGCATTCTCGAATTTAGTCCATAAAAATTGAGAACTGCATAAAAGTGATCTCAATGACTATACACATTAATTAATTGGGTGTAGGCTAATAATCTTATAAAGCAAGGTTACTATCGCGGCGTTAGATCATCCGAGAATTAAAGGAATCAAATAATCTCGTTGGTTTCGATGGCGGATGTTTCGGCCGAAAACCGCGAGATCTTTGAATCCATGTTCCGTAGGTATTCGAACAATAAAGAAGCCGAAAGACTCGCATTGAACCCTTCCCATTCATCCCCGAAAAAGCTGTCCGTTGGCTGGCCTCTCGTTTCCACCAAGGTATCGGCCTATTATGGGCTCGTCTTTAAGGTGTCAGCGTGCTTTAATCTTCGAGAGCTCCGTCCCGACTCCTTTTACCCGGCAGTTCTGCTTTGAAGCGTCCGCTTATACTCTATCATGCGATCCCGGAGGGGGAGAACAGGTGGATTGTAGGAGTATCGACGATTCCGTGGGAGAGGGGCGGTTTTCGGGGTAAGGCGAGAACGTCCAAGGTTCAGGTGCTGCCGTGGATACGCCCGTTGCATGCACTTTTATTGCTCAAAGCACGTTTTCTGTTGATTTTTCTGGGTTGCGTTCCAGGCTCTCTTACAGGGTGGCGATGGCTATTCGGGAGTCACGGGGGAACGATGAGTCCTTTAAAGCTTTCCCAGGGTTTCTTTAAGGACGACGACCGCTCGAGGAGCTTTCAGCCATTCCGACTTTAATGCTGTAATATGGCAAATCTGTATTTGCACTCTGACACGTTCACTGCCACGTCTCTCAGATGTGGGTGTCGAAATTGTTTATTGAAACATCAATTTTCCAGCATTAAAATTGGTTACTGCAGAATGCAAGAAGTTTGGGAGATTACTCAGTATCATATTGCAAAATATTTCAATCTTTATTTCATTAAATAGAGTAGATTTTATGGAATTGTTAAGTTTGCTACTAACTAAAGTGCTAGCACTGCGTTACAAACATTCAAATGGTATTTTGTGCTTTGGTGCAATTATTGTTAATTAATCACTGCTGTGATACTGTTGTACTGCTTGACATCTTACTTATTTAACCCTCATGAGAATATCCCATATTATGTTACACATCGATAGTCAGCGGATTGTAAGCTTTTCTAACAAATTGAAAGAAGAATTTAAAAATACTGTTATATTATTTTAAAGCTATTGAATATGTATATTAAGAAAGAAAATAAATTTCTATTTCACTGCAGTTTGTTACAATTTCGGTAGAAAGTTTCTATTTTGCACAAAGATCTGCTGTGTAATTGTCAATTGTGGTATATTATCTTGTACATTTCTCATTGACAAATAGCAAAATTGTTACAGGTTCCTTGAGTGGTTAAAAATTAATTTAGATTCGAGCCATGAAGATATTGAGCTGAATTTACAGCAAGTAGAAAATTTGGAGCATTGTCATAAGCGTTTGTATACATTTATAAAGAAATTGGCTGAATAAAATATAAAGTAGTAAACGATTAGAAAAATGGAAGAAAATATTGTTACGCCGTTTGCAACGTATCAGAGTGATTAAGTAATGTAAAAATGGTAGAAAATTGTTATTTTGCATCAGCATCCACTGTCTAGTCATAAGAGTTAATGTAAACATATTATAATTATACAAATAACGAATATTTAATTTATAATTATCTGAGACAGCAGAGTTTGGATATTTCTCGACAAAATAAACTAGCTACCATGCCACTTTATATTAATAAATAATACACAATAATTCGTGTTCTACACAAATTGTGTTGATCCTGTCTAGAGATTGTTCAAATAAAATTCCTCAAAAATATTTTGTGTATAAATTTGACACAAAAACCTATTGATTTGTTCGGGATCGGAAAGAAGAGTGGCATTAAATACTCGTGAAATCACACAGAACGTCATAAAATGCATATTTGCATGCATATTGTGGACAAAATTCAGATACTCGCTAAACGAATGGCAAACACACTCGGAACATTAGCACTCGACGCAGCAGACGGTTTTCCTTTTGTTTCGAATCACTTTACGGTCTGTAATTTTTAAGCAACGATTGTTTGGGCTCATCGTTCAGGTAAAACCGGAAAGAGTGCGAGCGGACAGGCGCCGGCGCCGGTTTTGACACCTGCGGCGAAGAAATTTCACCTCCGCCTACCTGTTTCGCGCACCTTCCTCAAACGATTCAGCCCTTGAAGGAGCCGGGTTAAAATGCAGGGCAGGAAAGAATTTTCACTGTACCTGACTGTTTTTACGGAGGGAAGGACCTCTCTTCTTCCCTGTTAGTGTTCAACGCTAACCGTAAATACATCGTACAAAATGTGACTGTACATCTTGTTTTATTAAAAATTACAAGATTGAACTTATTCAGATTGCTCGGAATTTTTCGAATAATACGCTCTCCAAAAAAGCATCCGGCAAGATGCTAAAAAGCATCTGTGTGATTTTAATAATCGTGAAATGAAGAATGTGAAACGGTTACTTGACCGGTTGTTGTAGTGTTGAATAAAACTTGAGCATAAAATATAAACAAAGAAACCTTAACCAAAGATGTCACTAACAAATAGTAAAATTTTTATACATTTATGGAGAAATTGGCTCAGTAAAATATAAGAAAAATCTAAGAATAGATTATTCTGATGTAGAATGTTATAAAATTGTAGCTTATAATTATGTACTATAAAATTTTCTGTACAACACCAAGGGTGCGTTTTGTATTCAACGAAAGAATATATTATTTTCTTACCTCCGTGGAAGTGTAAAATATGAAACATTATAATTTTGATAGATAGTCTAACCTCTATTGTAAATAAAATTCGGTAGGAGGATAGAGCGATATGTAAATTCCTTGAACCCCAAAATTAATAATTTAGATATTCAACAAGATATAATCGTTTATTTAACATAATGTATTGATTACATTATAATTAATTTCAGTATAATATTGTTACAATCGTATAATAGATGGTCTGAATTGTGTATGGCGGTAGATGGAGGCGCAAAAATAGTATGATAATTGCAACAAACTGTTAAAGGGGTAATGAACCGCAAAAAATTCACTATAGCAGGTGGCGCGACTCGACGCTGAGTATTAACACTCCTTATAGGGGTGGTGGCCTGGTAAATCGACGTCATTTAGATTGTGCTGCATTCAATTAGGCCACTGCACAAAGTGTGCTTCTACCGGTAATCCTCTCTGTTCCTCTACGTTCCTCTACTTTCGATTGTTCACTGCGATCATTGTACCTTTTTTTTTATTTTGCCAAACTGTTTTGATGGTTTGCCCCTTTCGATGATTTTGTATCCTCACAAGTTTATTAATTCTAATTGTTTTATCCTTTTAAAAATCCACGAAAACTGTTTCGTTGCGATTTATGAATGAGTATTTATGAATTATATACGTATTAATTATAAACAATTTATGAACTGTAAATATTGAAATTATAAACTGTGGACAGTTTTGCATTTTTAGTATACTTGACTCTGTAATTATAACATTTTACGCAATATGTATACTATTTTGAATACATACAGAGGCCCCATTTTCGGGGCAAGTGCGTCCTAGTTGACACTTCGTACAATATCCCATCAAAATGATAATTTTCAAGCAAAATTAGAATCCTACATAATACTAATTCATCAGTAATAACTGTGGCTAGAGTTTGATACCAAGAGCGTTAAGTTTTTACATACCAGACTGAAAATACATCAGTTTAAAGTCCAACTTTGCAAAAACTAGGGCGGACTTACCCCAGTCCACCTTAATTGTGAGAATGGTCCGCCGTACCGTCCAAGGATTGAAACGATACATTTATAATGTGAAGAGCCACAGTATAGTCGCGAGGTGTAATAGCAAGCAATATGAAAGATCGAGTCCTGGACAAAAGCGATGTATACTGCGAACGGGAATAAATTATCTCGGTTCCCGAGAGAGTTCGGTTTTCGGTTGCGGTGAACAATCGGGACCCGGTAGCAGAGCACGCAAGATCGCGACGCCGATGGGGTTACAGCAGGTCGAAGTCTCACGGCCGGGGCCCCCGAATTCCGAATTGGTAGAAACGGCAAGCTTGTGGGACTTGTGTGTGGGGGGGGGGGGGGGGGAAGGCAAGGAGTGAGGTCCGGGTTTATGGTCCCCCCTGGTTGGCAAAAGAATAGATATGACGTATTCATGAGGATGGCGCGGGTTTGTCAGGCAGATGGCGCAGCGATAGCGGCGCGTCGGAACCCCGATAAAAAACACAAAATAGTTGTGGCTCGCTCGAGGCGAGACCGGACCTGTTTTCTATCACCTTTCTTCGCGTCCAGGCGCTCCCACTCTCTCGCAATAAAATCCGATTTGACGTCAATTTATCTACGGATATTTCAGCGACCGCGGCGGCCCCCTTTTCTTCTTCTTCTTTCAGCGTTGCGCATGAATTTCGCTTGCAACCGGCTTCTTTAGCGAGCCCTCTTTTTGTCAGGGGCTTGCGTCGCTAATAAGATCGGTGCAGTTACCGATCTGAATCGTTAGGGAACGAGACACTGAGCGGCGGATTTATTGGCGGGTCGGGGGGAACCCTCTTTTTGGTATCGGGGAAATCGAGGCTGCCGGAGAACAGTATCCGCTACTGCGATTCGATATTAACCTTCTGAACGACAGTGGCCCGTTCTTATAAAATAGAGTAAATGTATTTACCTATTACTGCGTGTGTACGTTTTACCGCGATCATTTTTCCCAATATTTTGCCGTGAATCAATTTGTACAATTCGATGAGAATGTATTCTCATTGGCGGTGCAAACAAAATTGTTAATCATTTATATATTTTTATAACCTCAGGATTTGAATAAACATTGTTCGTGAAATTTTTCTTCTGTCTCGATTACCGAAGGAATGTTGTTCACATGATCATACATTCTTTATACTGCTTTAAATTGCATAGGGGACAGCTTTATTATTATCTAGATACCTCTACTTCAATAGAATAAAAAGATACTGCTCATTACTGCGACACAAAAAGCGCTAGGAATGTCTCTAGTACATACTGTGGTATAAATTGCAACTACGATGAGAAACAGGCGTCACTTCAGCATAACGTTTTAGGTCAGGTATTTACCTATTCGACACACGTAACTAGGTAGGATACTAATCTAAATAAAAAGAATATTATAGATAAAATAATAAAGAAATTAATAAGAAGAGTACATCATTCTTCCATAAAATGCTTACACATATATTATTATTTCATGATATGTCCGGAATAATGTTAACATAAAGTAAGATCGAAGCATGATACCGCAGTAATCGGTACAGTTATCCTAGGTGGAATCAATGAACTAGGTTTTACTGAAGAGGACACAGACTTGTATCTGATCTCATTTGTTAAATAAATAACAGTCGAGTTCAAGACTTTGGTAGTAACGCGTTGGTCAGTTTCTTGTTATTCAAGCAGCAGATTTGTTCAGGAACTGTATTATTAATTGCTTAAAATCACAGTTTCTTGTTATTAAAGCAGGAGATTTGTTCGGGAACCATATTATTAATTGCTTAAAATCACAGTCGAGATCAGCTAGCAAAGCTACAATTTTTTAGATTGAAACATCCCTTATAAGGGTAGTTTTATAAAGACAGTTCCCCTCATTCTATCAAATAAGTAATAGCAGAATTAGATTCTACGACTACAGGAACCTAACCTAAAACCGTTCTGGGTCTATCTTGACCCGGATCATCAAAATCCTCATTCAATCACTCAGTTTCTGCTGCATTATCAGCAATACAAAAACTGTGAAAGAAGTATCTCAAAAAATATGTTTTAAAAAATTAAAAAATAAAGCAGTGAATGCTCTGCCTTCGGAGGGTTAATTGATTTTTGTTATAATTAGACTGCGGGTCTTTATGCAAAATATAAAACTTTTGCATGGATCGCAACAAAAAGGTAGAAATAATTATATGTATACAATAACAATTATACGGTTTAAGAGCCCTGACATTGTTTCCCTAGTTTTTGTAATTAATAAAAGGGAATCAATAAATCTATTTATTTCTCGGACGCGATAGAGGAGGATTGATAGGTATCAATATTAATAGCTGTGCTATGGGACTAGTCCCATTACTACAGTTGCTGTTTTGCTGGATATGACAAGCACGGCCGGGCTGGTTCCACCGGTCTCCCCATATACGTTAGGCCGTAACCTCCATATACACAAATACAGGTGTAAAGGTGGATACACTGTCCGCGTGGACATCTCGCATTCTGACAGTATCAAAGCCTGCACATCCAACAAATACGGTCATAAAGCAAAGAATTCCTTGTACGAGGGGCCTTATTTTGGGTATCGTGAAGATCAAAGCGATTTGGCAGTCCTTGCAGGGGAAGTGGCACAACTTAAAGCAATCACAGCTTCGCGATTATACAGGATTTTAGTCTTATATTTGTTATTTTCCTACTAGCAACAATATATTAGGTATATTAGGTTCATGCACATAATGCAAACTCGTATTAGGAAGTACTAAAACATTAACATAAAGATTATCGCATTGTTTGTACTTATTTAGCAACATTAAAGGAACACATTCGTTTTAGTAAGAAACTTTTGGGACAATCTAATATTGACGAGTAAGAAAATGTTTGGTTTGAAGGATGAAGGAGATTTGACCTTGTCAAGGTTAAACTTTCGGAAATATTAATTTGACTTATAATGTAAATGTAATTAACAATGTTATCCATCAAATTTGCTCCATCGCAAAACACTGCTATAAACAAAGGAGGTGAATTTATTTAAGCCATAATGTAATTTCAATACGTTCAATAAAAATCAATTTTTGTTATGGGTCCCATTGACCTAACTTATGTACCATGGGAACAACGCCATTTTGTAAAGCTCTGAGAATGGTGAAGGTTTAGAAATATCCATAGACATATAGAGATAGACTGCGCCGTCTTATGGGCGAGTTGAAGCCCACAATGGCGGCGCGCGGTACAAAGAGTGAGAGAGAGAGCATTAGCCGGGGTCCATAGCGCTCTCTTTCCAATTGATGTATTTATTGATGTTTTATTTTTGTTTTTTGCCGCCATTGTGGGCTTCAGCGCTTCGTACAGGCCGCGCAGTCTATCTCTATATGTCTATGGAAATATCAAACAAAAGAGGAATTTAAATATTATTAAAGCCTTTTAAGATCACCGAGTATTTTCCATTATAAACAAAGTTGAATACTAGCTATGCATCAGCTATGTATCTACTTAAAAAACAACTTACAAGCAATAAGGGAACTAACGCTTCTCATATTTTTTGTCTTAACAAAATGGCCACCTTGAGTGAACCCATGCACTTTACAGACTTCGACTCATTAATTTCCTAAAGTATTCTTTATCTAAATGTGGCCATTTTGGTAATGTCTTCTGAGAAAACCATTTTTGTTTCAGTGAAAAAGAAAAAAATCCCAAAGATGTGACCCGCAAAAGTAATAAATAAACTACGGGTTTTAGCATGAATAACAAAATTGAGTAGAAATTTTCGAATGTTGATACAGTGGACTTCGATTATCCGAACCTCCAATGACTGAAAACAAGTCTTCAGTATCTCAACATGATTCAGATGTAAATAAATATTTATTGTACAAATTAACGAAAATTTAATCTGGCATGATACATAATCGTGTTTATAGTAATATTGCAATTATTTTCAATCTATCAAGTTGATTAAAGAAAGAACTTTTTATTGGAGTTATGTTTCTTGCGAATGCTGCAGTTTTATCCTGCATAAATCGGTCTAGTAATAAAATATACAATAAAGTTTTTTACGCAGGAGGGTAACTTCAATATAATGATAAAAGGGTTGCAACTGAAATGATTGTTCGCGAGCATCTCCTTGTAAGTTTGTTAGGTTTTTTCTGAGGTTCGGTCGCTGTTGTCCCATGCGTCATTTTAAATCTAAAATGGTAAGAGCAAAATGAATTGGTAAATCGTTGCCATGTCTTTCGGACAGCGGGCTACGTCAGATCGCTTTCTTACGGAGCTTCAAGATCTTCTGCTGTTTTCTTTGCCTCTTTCTTCGTCCTTTCTCGCGCACTTCGGTTTCTTGTCCATGAAGGTCGTTGCGAGAATACCTGCCGCTCCTTTTGCTATTCTGTCAACCGAGCACTGCGAAATCATGCGATTTCTGGTTCCGAGGGGACTTTCGCAGCGATTCGAAACCGATGAAATTATCATTGCGTTTTCTTTCGACGACCCTTGTCCGGCCTTTAATTAATTTATTGTTCGCTGTACCAATTAATTCGTGGCTCTCTCACAGTCAATTAGCCACTTTTCCGTAATGTCAAATTTTTCAGTCATCGCATTATAATCACTAGACTAAGGATTATTATGCATTTGCGAAGCAATTAGCTAAAAGATTAGAAGAATCTAAGAATATATTGTTATGTTTTCAATGTAACAAATCTATTAAGGGATGAAATTAATTTTTATTTCACTTCTGGTGTCTACAATCGATGCAAAACATTTTTATTTAAACGCATTGGAAGTGATGGAGATTATTTTGAAGAGTAGAATAATCAATAAATTCATTAATCAATCAATCATTTCTACACCTTCGAAATTACAATTCCTAAATTTATACAGTGACATGTTTTATATTTGAAAATGTATATTTTTCTGTGTATACATAAATTTTATAATGACTGAACATTTCTTTTTCCTCTTACATAATTATTTCAATAAGTTAAAAATAATGTCCGTAAATCTGCAACCTAATAACGATATTTATTGTCCACATATTTTCGACAAACACAGCAATTTTTACGAATCTTCAATAAAATTTTGATTTTTATAAAGCATTGTAAAATAATCTTGTCAACAATTTAATCAACGTAAAATAATTTTCACTGACGTGCTTATCGATCATTAGAACGCTTTATTGCGAGTTCATATAAATTGTTTTTATTAATGTTTATAAAATCATGGAGCAGTATAGAGAAAACGAGATGACCTACAGGAATGAAATTCAAGAGACATTACAAACGAATCTTATCGACGACCAATTAAACGTGGCGGACCTCTAACATTAGAAAAGGATCGACAGAAACCGGATCGTCGTGATGGGATGACAAACTGAAATGAAAATGCGACGTTTGACTGCTTCTTACGGAGTTTCTTCTTCCTTCCATCTCTCGTTCCTTTCTTCTTTGCCCTTTTTCGGGTGCAACAGTTTGTTTGTGTATAATGGTTGTTTCGAAAAGGACTCGCCGTCCTCTGGCGGACTTTAACGTTGCTGAAGTTTCTGCTTCGCCAACGAAGACCTGTACTACAAATTTCCGTACAAATTTTGATGCAAGCTGAACCAGTCAAAGTATTCTTTCCTTTCTCTAAACAATTCTCTTGCTGCTGCACGCATCCAAATGGTTAATTAAGATCTTCTGAGTTTGTGGTGTCGAAATTCATATTTTTGGAACTGATCGAATTTTCAATCTATTGCTTCTTTGACTGCGGATTTTATGCATTCATAAAAAAGAAATTTCCATTTAATTTTTTTCTGAAGCTGTGGTGTCGAAATTCTTATTTTTGGAACTGATTGGATTTTCAATCTATTGTTTCTTTGACTGCGTATTTTATTCATTCATAAAAAAGGAATTTCCATTTAATCTCTGTTCTCTACTAACCAGTCTAATAATTATTAATGTTTGATATCCTGAAGTCTGAGATTTTCCAAGCAACTTTAATAAAGAAACTTGAATTATTTTTAACTTTTTAACGAGCTTTACGTTGCTCATGGTTCATCAATAGTTGAGGATTACTACCGCCATGTTGAGTATTTAATTTCAAGCAATATTTTAATAACGAAACTCTACAGAAATGTGAACAGTTCAATATTAACTTATTGCACAAATTAATTTATTGTCCTCATGTTCGATTAGTAACTTTATTTTAAATCCAAATCTTTTATCCATCAAATTGAAGATTCAGTAATTATTTATAAAATAGAATGGACGTATAGAAAGTGATGGAGGTGATTTAAACAGTAGAATATATTTTGATTGTAAACAATTAACAAATTCAAGAATAAAGATCTACGAATTAATTTGTCCATCTAATACATTAAACACTTTTTTACAATGGTCCACTTCCGAGAGAGAGAGAGAGAGAGAGAGAGAGAGAGAGAGAGAGAGATACCACAATTATTTTACAATTATTTACAACTATTATAACTATATTACAATTAGTGCAATGTGGAATATGCAATTAGTGCAAATAAAAACTTCATACATATAAGATTACAATGCGTAAAAGCGTATTTGCATGTCCCTCACATTTCACAATCAATCGGCAAAATCATACTTCCATGTCTACGCATCGCGAAGTGTCAATAAATATAAACATTTCGAGTGTAATCACGCAGAAGTCGTTCAGCCCTTTTTGCGATACAGTTCCAGTAGTACGTTCGTGCGACCTTCTTATCAGTTATTCAATCATCGTATAAAATTTAAATTAAGAGGGGGGCGAATCGAAGAGGGAAGGGTCTTATAATCGAGTGGCTTTCGTTATCTCGGTATAGCGAGCGATCTTCGCAAGCATGATTCCTCCTAAGTGTCCCCTATTTTCTCTCGATCAGTGATGCTTCCCTCCCTTGATCGACTCGGAGGAAATTCGGCTGTTTCCCGAACCGATTCGTCGAAAAAGAAATCTCTCGATCATTGCAATAACTATAATAATGGCTGGGCCGAGGCTCGCGGCAGTGATGGCGGGAGGCAGGGACGCGGCCAAGGCCGGCAGAAAGGAGCTCGGGTCGGCCGATCGCGGATCTTGGTCGCATAAATTTGTTTTAATTGCCAGCGACGTTACATTTTGCTTTAATTATGCCGCATTATCTGGGAGGTAAATTAGGTAGGCCCGGTTCTCGGTCCATCTTCCCCTCCTGCCTTTTTCCCCACCCTATCGAGGGTCTTGGGGCCCCGTCTGCCCCCTATCCGGGGACAGTCCGCTTCTAGTGATGGGCATTCGATTCTTTCTGCTGTTACTTTTCGAGCAATTTGCTTGATCCGTACTCGAACTCCTCCCCTTTTTCATACATTCAACTCCCCCCCCCCACAACAATTAATTCATGCAACAACAATCTTCATACAATATCCGTATAACGCCATCAAAAAACATTGTCTATTTATTTAATGTACAAAAGACTGTACACTTGTTGCTACAAAAGACAAATATTGTCTTATACACAGTCTTTTTACACTATTTTTAATCGTGTCAGGTGGGACTCTGCTAAGCGGAAAGTCGATGAACATCATGCTCAAATTTTAACCATAGATTAAATCCGTACCAGGAAGTAGTTATTAAACTACGGATCTTTATGCAACATAAATATTTTCCAGATAACATTCAAATTTATTTTTTGAAAATAACATAGCCATGTTTAGAATAACATAAATGCCATGTATAATTATACAGTTGTGAAGAAGACTTTTTAATTACTAGACACACAGGCTATGTTGAAGACCATTTACAGCTTTAGTTATGAATGTCTTTCTTTTTCAAACATATTTTTAAAGGTACTTTTCGTAGATTTATTAGCCCTTGTTCCCGATGTGAGCATTCACCTAATTTAATCCACAGAGATGGAGTAATTGAACGACGATTTTGGTACTCCGGGCCAAAATACACTCGGACCCCGTTGTCGAAAGGTAAATTAGTTAATTCAGAGATTCCATCCTCATGGTTAAACAAATGCTGTCTGCATCAATTCCAAGTTACAGAAGCTGCATGGAGTTGAAAGTAAGCAGAATTTGTCAATGCTCTAAATATTTTTACTGTTCCGAATCTGATCTACTAACGGGGTCTTGCATCCAGAATTGTTATTTTAAATTATAAAAAATGCTGTTTTTTGTGGTTTTTACTAACCACGCGTCGAAGAGCAACAACTCCAATCTTCACGAATAAAAGATGGTGCGAAATTTCAAATGATACCTCTTCGAGGAAGAGTCTTCATTGGATTTTGTAGGGGTATAATCTAAATGTGGTTCGAAGTGATTCGAAGCGTCTTGAGTTCATCACTAGCCCTTCCCGAGCAGAGAGTCCAGCTTGGAATAGGATCTTTCTCCACCCGCTCCTCTTTCTTCCCGGCCGATCAGGGCCTCTTGGGCCCACCACCCCAATTCCTTGTTCCCTCAGAACGGAGAGAGCGTGTGACAATTTACTCGGCCGATCTCTCCCGGGCCTTCGTCCAGGGCCCCGCCTTTCACCCTTTCTTCTCTCGTTCTTATAGCCGCGTTATTTATGCGGGGTCTGGCTAATAAACATATGAACGCCCGTGGCCTCTCTCGTGAGACCAGACCAAGCACACGCATACACACCGGACCCCGGCATTGTCTCGTCTTATTAACAGCCGGCCGGACGATATATCTCGCTTGTCCCCGAGCGACCAGGTCCCGGGAACATCTACCGACACCTTCGGGAAAGGACAGGGTGTCATAGAGGAGTCGGACAGAGTACACCGTCCGCCTACGGATACTTTCGGGCACATTTTTCCTAAGAACCTGCGACGTATTGTGCTCAAAATCGGCTTACCACGGCGACCAAACCGACAAAATCGAAAGCAATTAACGTCTTCCGCTGCTGTGTCTCTCGAGAATTACAGGGGATTCAAAAATAATTTAAACACTAGATTTCCGAGCCTCGAAACATTGACGGTATCGAAATTGTGGTCATTCTGAACTAATAGATTTGGACTCATTTTAAGATCAGATTAAGATAAGAAGGCCAAACGCTGCAAATTCAAACGCCTCCCAAAACTTGCAAAAATTTTGAACGTAAACGAAACTACCATAGAATTGAAGATTGAAGCCTCATCTTTACAATAATAACTTGAAAATTGATGTAAGCTTTTTTTAGTACTTTTTTTATGAAATAAAAATTAGGAACAAGTTCGGGGCAGATGAGGAACGAGTTGGCGACACACCTCTTATTAGAGCTCGATCAAACGACTAGAAAAAATGGTACACCAACTTTCAAGGTATCGTTGTAAAGATGAAGCTTCGATCTCCAAATCTGTGGTAGTTTCAGTCACGAAACAAATTTCTCAAAGTTTCCACAAACGTTTGTACCTACAGAATTTTATAAGAAAAATGGCACTTCAGTTTCTCGCTCGCTGTGTCGTGAAAAAAATCTGAAACTAGAGGTTTCTAGCTTTGAAACAAGTCGAAATTTGCGGTCATACGATAATTCTTTCAAGGAATTATATCAGTTTGATAATGGGCCATTTTTCGAGTAGTAAGCAATGGGTTGGGCTGAATATCAACCCAGAGGGATTGTCGAAATGCAATTCGATTGGCCATGTCATTGATTGATATAGAAGATTCAAACAACGTGTAATACGGTGTTGGAAAACACAAATTTTCAAAGAGTCGTTCATCACGTATGTATTCTGTACAGTAAAGCCTCGCTGGTTGCAACCTCGTTTATCGCGCAGAAACCTCGTTCGTTGCGAACCGGCGATTCCCACTACGAGTTGCGGCATAAATGTATAAAGAATTGTTTAAAAAGATCGCGTACATCTGCTGCCATCAGAGACACGTGTATCCGACGTTTTTAAAACAATTTTTTTAACGGCACTGTATGGTACTCTACGTTGAAAATTGTTTGACGACCAGAAGGTATTGGCAAACTGTATCTTTTCCACAGAATCACCACGTCCGGAGCGAAACGGGTGGTAGGGGACGAAGGAGGATGAGCAGAGTTCCTTTTGGACGAATGCAGAGGGCCAGTTTGTAGAAGCGACGCGGTCGTGATGTCAACGAATATTTATTTAATTGGCTCCGCGGCGGCGCGACGTCGAATGCAGCCGCTGTGTTATGCGGGGGCGATCTTCGCCCCCTCCCCCTCCAGCCCCCTTCCCCGCCGCCGCCGCCCCCCTTCCCATGCCGCACTGGTCCCGAGGGAGACGGTACCCCCAATATTATCTTCGAACGTGTCCCAGCGTCGTGGGCAAAGCGATCGGCTATAATCGAGTGTCTCATCCCTCTGTTTCCTCCGAGCCGACTTTTTTAAGTGGATAAAGTGAGTGAATGTTTTATTAGGCGGCGGGAGTCGGGGGACTAACCTTTCGCTTCTTTTTATTTCATCGCGTCGCCGGAGATTAAAAGTGGTGTGTGCCACGTATTAATATTTATTCCGTACAACGAGGCTCCTCGTGTCGTGCTTCTTTATTTCTCGGGTTTTGCTGAACACGAAACTAGACTTTGCCAGGGAAAACCAAGATGGTGTTGTACTCCTCGAATGATGAGGGTGGATGATCGGATCCGAATAGACGGCGACACGAAATAATTTCACCTCTTTTTCACTAATTAAATAATTCTTTAGAACAGGAATGTTCTGAAAGTGTTTCTGCTTGTTGGTTTATCAATGATTATCTTTGACCGTACAGCAAGCTATTATAAATTGTAATACATGTTTTTATATTTATCGCGAATTATATTTATCATACATACCATATTCAAATTGTAATAATTTCATAAAATAGAATCGTGCAATAGCAAACCTGGACTCGCTTCAAAGCCTCTAACCTTTACTTTTACTACTTGTTATTACAATTATTCTTTAATTAATGAAAATTTTTCTATGGTGATAAGGTGACAGAGTATCCCATCAGTTTGAAGATTGAAACTTTTCCTTCATAACCAATCCCCGAAAAGTTAATGTACGATTTATTTTGACTGATTTATGGAACAAAATGAGGAAGAATAGCTTGTGGTATCTTACCGTAAAGATGGCGATATCATTTTTATTCAAAACTCAATAAAACAATCAATAACCGCTCGTACATATATCAAGTTTTAAAGGGGTTGTTGAAAATGGAATGTTTCCACTTTCAACTCTATGATAAATTCAGTCATAAGCAATATTTTTCATTGTGCTTAAAGTCGTTTCAGTTTCTACGATTTTGGAGAAAAAACAAGAGTGCAAAAATAAAATGCACATTCACTATGCCACCGGCTGCTCTAAAAATTCGAAATTGATAGCCGCAGTAGCAGTCTCCGAGTAGAGGGACCACGAGGCAGCCTTATTTCCTATGTACCGAAAAAAGACGTCCACTCTGCTTAAGCCCTTATTCCGGTAATCTTCCGGTTGTCTCATAATGTTGTCCACCGACGTATCCTTCCGCAGCAAGTCGAAATTGCTCGTAAACTTTGTTTCCGGGGAGATCGAGGAGGGGGGGGGGGGGAGTTTAGCAACGAATCGCCACAAGCCAGCGCAGCGCAGCGCATCGCATCGAGTCGAAGGAGTATAGAGGAAGAAAGAGAGGGAGAGAGGGAGCATGGTGAACACAGGTTCCGGGGGGATGAAAAACCGGGCGCAATTCAGGGCTAAGGTTACACTAGCAACACTTTCATTGCAACACGCGTCAAACTGAAAAACCCTGACATTCCGTGGCGCGTCCATGGCCCCCATCAATCCGCGTCCCACGCATTCCTCAGCGTCGCGGTTAAGTGTTCTCCGATAAGCGAAACGAGGCTACTGGACGTAACTTATTGGCAAGTTGCGCAGGAGCGCACCGCAAATGGAATAGCTTGCGACATCGGTCGAAGGAGAGAAGAGGGGTCCCCGATAGGGGGGAGCCCCCCTTGCACACAGTCAGAGAGGAATATCTTCTCCCGGAGGGGTAGGGGGATAGGGCCCCCGAACGGAAGGAGCGCTCTCCGAGCGGGGCCCCGGAGTGATTTGTGAAGACGCTCCCGTGCTCGTAATCACGTGGGATCTCTCCGAAGCCCACTGAGAGAGCGAGAGGGCCCGATCGGGCCCACCGTCGTCGGGAACGGGACCGACAGATTCTTATTGTTATTATGGGGAGTGACGTCCCACGATTCTGGCATGTTTATGCGTCCAGATTCGAGGCGGCCTTGGACGCACCGTGGCCGCAGCCGAATCAAAGAGTCTCCTCTCCCCCAAGAGTCAGCCTCTCCACCATGGCTCTCCTTCCCCGGGCCCCTCGTCCTCATCGAGCGGATTTTTTTCCAATCGTTTCCAACGGACCCAACCGGAGGACTACATCGGTGACGAAGACGTTTCTGATGTGTTTTGCCCACGGGGTGATCATTGCTTGACAGACCCTACTTTACCTACGAGACGAGCGCTAATGTTTGCCTGATTATTATTAGCACAGCGGGGCCTCGCTTTTCCGTACACGTCGGGCTACCGTGCCGTTCGATGACCGACGGGTTCGCATAATAGGGGCTCGCTAAGTACTCCTACCTGTGGCTCTTATTTGTTCCGATTGCAGAGATTTTCACAAATGTCAATCGGTTGTAACATTACTTTCGATCCTGAACATGTTCGCTAATTAATTACCAGAAAAAAGCCCTTACTTGATCACGAAATAAATAATCACAATTTTCAGCGACTGACAATAAGAAAAAGTCACTTGAGGGTAAAGTCATTTTGATCAGTGAATAAGTTAATTGCATAACTATGATTAAAATAATAATGTACACGACAGGACTATTTACAATATTACGATTATTTACAATATTACTTTCGCCCCCTCTGCCTCCCCTACTCAAGTACCATTGAAACTATTTCAAACTGTTGACGAACAGCAACATATTATAAATGCAGGGAATACTTCGAATATTACTATCAAGCTAACTACATACCTTGGTGCAACGATAAATGTCTCACGCGTGAATTTATCGTCACTATTAACCGATGCAGTGCGAATCGCTGTAACCTTGCTGCTTCCTTGTCACTTTAATATCCTCCGCTACATTCCCGAAGAGCTGAAACAATCCAAACAGATAGAAGTTACACACCGCCCAAATGCAGCAGAACATTGTCATCTGTACAGAATACAACGCAGTGAAAAAAAGATCGTGAAATTCAAGGTCAAGGACAATTTTGCGGCAACTTTTTTTCACAGAGCTTCACAGATCCGTAGATGTAGAATACGCCTATGGCAGCCGAGACCAAACCTCTTTTTACACCCTGCACTATCTGATTATCCTTTTTTTTTTATTGTCTAAAGTGAAAGGAGGTTTAATGCAGTACGACATCCCGGGGCCATTCCAATCTCATCAGCATTACAACAGCTATTTTCTCGATGAAGTACAAGTTGTCTTTTCTGTCCCTCTATGAAAGTTAGCTCCGTTCATGCAGGGCAGCAACAATACTTGTTGCAAGGCTGACAGAGACGAGTCAATTATTTGATCGCCGCTGCGTTTCCTCCGCTTTCTTGACGAAATCTGTTCCAACAAGGGGGTGTGTTTATGACGCGCTCGTTTCGAAACCCTAGTGTCATAAAGAAACACCGGCACGAGCCGATGGAGCTGCAGAACGTGCTTCTGGGCGTGGCGGGGCCCCAGGGCGCCTCCAACGGGAATAAATTATCTCGCGGGCACGAGCCGCCGCACCCCGGTTATTATTGCCTAATAGGGGGCCAAACAAACGATTCCCGCCTACCCTCGATGACGGTGTGATTAAATTGCTGTTAAAGTCGGCGCCGGAGAGCTTTTAGGAACCGGTTGAAAGGAGCCGGTCAGTGACAAAGTGCAACGGACACGGTGGAAAGGTCATCTTGCTGCCTTTGTCCCTTGACAATTTTGCTGCCATCCAAATACTGTTACCAAATGATTAGAAAAATGTATTTATTGCCTATCGTATTGTTAAGATTTGCAATTCTATACCTCGTAAAATATTTTTTAGAAAGATTTCTTTATTTTAATGTAAACTCCATAATTTATGCAAGGGGTTTCAATAATCTGATCACCCACTCAGCTGCCATCTTTGACGTGTGGATGGATAATAACTGGTGCATGCTTTGATCATGATCCTACTCGACTATGGTCAAACGATTAACAGGAAAATCATCAGTTTGGGTTTTGTTACGTCACGATGACTATACTTTGTGTCTTGTTTTTCAAGAAATTTTTGTTTTTCAACCAATTCTTCGTTTTAAGATTTAGTTTCATAAAATATGTTTCGTTGTGCTCAGATACGAAAGTTATTTTTTGCTGTGTGTGTGTTGAATTAATACCTACTCTTTCCGTTCACCAAAAATATGGTCACCGTATGTAAGGAATTGTCGTAAAGGTTGGGACACGTTTTGATTTTCAGCTATAAAATCTCATAGGATGAGAATTACGCAAAGCAATGTACACCGGTGGATAGGTATAGTTGCCAGCTACATTTCCGCCGCAGAAAGTATAATGAATATGCGTTAACGGATAAAAAGTTATAGCCAATTTTCAGAGGAGAATGTTTTCTGCAAAACTTTTACATAAAAACACTTGAAACATGTCTGCAGCTTCCATTCAGAAAAATGGCGTCTATATCAGTGGCGCACCCAGGGGGGGGGGGAGCCAGGGGGCCAAATCCCCCACCAAGAAAAAAATGTTCAGCTTCCAAAATTAAAATCGCGGAATAGCCCTGGGTACCGTTGATAGATATTCTGGCTTAAAAAAAAGGTCATCACGCAAAACCTAGGGCTGGGTTCAACTCGGCCCCCCCCCCAAGATTAGATCCTGGGTGCGCCACTGACCCATAAAGAAAATTTGAAACATACGTTTTGTAGATCTATAGTAGTTGCACACGTGTTTCGATTTCATCGAAATCGATTGCCATACACACGAGTTACAAGCGATTAAAAATGGTGAAAATCAGTGTCTGCTTAAAATCCCCAGAATCGTACATATGTATTTCGATGCCTGTCGTTTTTTCCTACGTCAACCGATTTTGATGAAATTTTCAGTACACGTACAATTACTACAGATCTACAAAATATATTAAACATTTTTTTTTATTTTTGCATGTAACCTTGTAAATTGTAATATTTGGAAAATCTTTTTAGCAAATCATTTAGTAAACCAATGCTTCTAATTGATTATAAAAAATCGGGTCGTTTGGTACAATAATAAAAGAGTTATTCCGTTTTAATGAGCGAACGAATACTTCGTACACTTGTATGAGATATACTTGAGCAATCAGGATTGAAAGATTTTCGGTGGAAAACGAATCAATAAGAAACACTCGTTTCTTTGTTACTTGTTGCTATGTTAATGTGGAAAAAAACACTGTCCCAACGTTTACGCCAGTCCCTTACTCTTTTCGTTTACCAAAAACAGATATAGTCACCGTATGTACCTACATATAACCGAAAGGAATTTCCAGAATTCGGTGTGGCGTTATCGTCTCCACGGATTGACACCTACATATACGCAACCGTGAAAAACCTCGGCGAAATCACTAACAAAACACAAGCTACCCTTTCCCGACAACCCTCCGGTCACGGAACGCGATAAATCTCTTCCATCGACATTGGCCTGGCAATCGGCATGAACAGTGGGCATTTGTATATCGAGAAGATAGGAAGAATTAATTAGAGGTATCGCTGGTATCTCAGAGCGTCATTAGCGGGCGTTGCTGTCGTTGCTGGCGAGGTACACGTGTGTAACCTCGCATGACCGAGACCCCTTAGCGAATCTCACCTCCCTACCCTTCTTCCCCCCTCCGGGGGCATGATTCATTTTTTTCGGGGGGCTATAGGTTGCGTGCTGGTGACGTCCAATTTACGCGGGCCAGTTGCTTGCTGCAGTCAACATTCGCTTAAATCAACAACATGTAATTTCGAAAAAAAGTGTCTCGAACCGTTCGATGGGCAGAGAGGTTCTGAGGACAACGATTACTCACTGGCTCCCGAAATCGATGAATAATTTAATCTTCTTCGGTTAAATTAATTTCTCCATTTTTCACCAACTGCTGGAATTGACCCCTTGCACTGCAATTTATTCTACGGCTGCCGAACGTCATTTGCGGGATGTACAGTGGGTGTAGAAAGTATTCGTACACCATTCAACGAATAAATTTTTGAAAATTGGACCTAATAATTTGAGTTTTTTTTTGTGACGTGTTAGCAGTTAGAAGGATTAATTTACTAGGTGTAAATAATTCTGTTTAGTAATTTCTACTGGTCTGTGATAAACAATACAGACGTACAAAGTTTCATATCGAGATTGACCAAGGTCACTGTCAAATATAATTTATGAAAACTAGCAACCAAAAATTTTTCGGAAAAACTGATAAAAAGATTTTGAAGAAAGATGTATATTTACTTAACTTAATTAATTATGTTTAGAAAAGGCACGTTTTAAATGTTCACTATAGGCACAGATGAAAAACTTGAAAATCGTAACTTTTTCCTTCATATAATTGCAATATAAAAGAAAAATTATTTACATATTAACTAGTGAACTAATCCTTCAAGCATCTCCACAAAATTTAAGCCTTTTCGTTCAATTTAAAAATAGTTATTCATTTTCGAATATTTTTTACAATTATCGTATAGTAACCCTCAAATGGTTTCCGGAGAATGCGATCTGTGACATTTTTTTAGAATCTTCCTAAAAATACCGTAATAATTTACCGAGGTATCTCGAAGTATTGAGTCGGAGAAAAGCAGTGTGCAGAAAATTTTGCCGGTGTGACGAAACGCCCGGGGCACTATTGGAGGGTTAAATGACGACCGCCGTACGATCGTACGAAAGTGATTTCTGCAGAATTTACAAGAATGTAACAAGTGTGGCCACCTAGTCCCATGTCCTATGTAGCGTCACTCCTTATCTGCAATCCTGGCGGCTTCCGCGAAAAAGCGGTTCACCGCGGACCAGTTTCCGTCTCGATTTTTCCATTTTCTTGTCGCGGGACGGTCGAGGGGACGAACGGTAGCCGTATCGATGCTTGGGATCGATGGGGATCGATAGCGACGCTGCTGAGACACGATCGAAGCTTCCTGGGTCGCAGCGTCCTGCGACAGGACCACCAGCATCGAGCCGGTTGCATATGTTAAAAGAAGGACGGTGTACAGTCGCTGTTTTTAATTATGTTTATAATCAACGCGCAGCTTGTCTATGGTAATCGCTGCCCGCCTATTCGAGATTTACAGTCCCCTGTCTCTCAAATCGAACCGAAACAACGCGCATATGCGCATAACAGTGTCGAGAATATATTTATGTACTAGGTGCTGGAAAAGTTCGTGCGAATTGCTTCCTAAAATGAATTCAAGTCGATTTTTAGCCGACGCATGTGTAATATTGTAGACTGTGGGTTTTATGCATTTATGACAAAAATGAGTTGGTGCAATTCAAAACAGGAGGAAGATTAAAAGAGTTTAACAATGCCGATGTATGTACTATTTTTAACATATAACAATCATTATTGAGGAAAATAAATTTTGACTTAGATCCTCTAGAGATCCGCAATCTAGTAATATACAATAAAGGTGCTTTCACAAAAAGTTTTGCAACTCTCAATTTTTTATTGGTTCAACATTGTACTTTTACTGGAAATGGGTAGCGGAAAATTAAAAACTCGTGCTTTCGCGCTTTATGAGTTTAAAACTGGAAATACATCAGCGAAAAGAAATATTCAACTTGAAAGAGTAATATATGTATACTGATAATATATTTTTAACAAATATCGATGATGTGGTGATGGTACATTTCGCTGTAGAATATCTCGTTCATTTAAAACTACAGATGAATTTGTTGATTTTAAATGTATCGCATAAATAGATTATTAGTGTAGATCTTGATCTTTAAACTTTGACTTTATAAATTTATTGTGATTGAATTGATAGTGTAATTTTTAAGATTAAACAATTGGGATACGTAAAGAAATGAATTGACAAACACTAGACATACATATAGTGTCATCATCTACTAAATCGGTATAGTGGTATTCAAGATCTGTCTGGTACCATTAATCTGTATGCTTGGTTTAACAATAAAAACTTTTACTGCGTCAGTCGAGTATGGAGATAAAAAATTGTTTTGAACGTCGACTCGAATATTGATGTCCACTACAAAATTTCAAGATTTTATTACTACGTTAAAAAGAATATTTTTAGTAAATAATTATGCGGCTTTATTCTTTTTATCATTAACGATAGAAAATAGTATCACTCACATGTATACATTGTATATGAAATATAGGTACCTACCAAAAGGAACACAATTTTCTTAAAATTCAACGTAAATAAAGATTGCTTTAATTTAATTTAATGCTTAACTCAGTTGTCATATTTTTTATTCTCGTTTTATTAGCTCTTCTTTATCTCCCAAAATCTGTTTTCACTTCCGAATCAGATTTTGAGACCATTAGGTTTCAAATTAAGTTCCAAATGAGTAGGGTAAAATAAGGGCTACATATTAATTACTAGACAGAACGGATCTTTATGGAAAATAAAAAATTTCCACGCTGGAGTGAAATAGAAGTGTATTTTCTTTCGTAGGATGTTTAATAGGTCGAAAATAATATAACAGTATTTTTAAATTCTTCTAATGTTTTTACTGTTTCAAATTGCAACCACTCCTTTTCGTTATAATTACATAATCGAGTAAAATAATGGCACCGTATCATTCGTCATAAGCTTTTGAAAATTATACATAAATGTTTAACAACTCCGAAACGCATAGAGTTGACAACCTATTCACAGATCAAACAATCCCTCGTCACATTAGTAACAACAAGCAGGTAAAAAATTTGGAAGAAAGGATTTATTAATTTTCTGAACAGTTAAAATAATATACCTGTAGTTTCCCATATATCTGGCATCTTAAAACATTTTTGTAATTCAACCCTCTTATGCTGGAGTCAAAACCGGTCCCAAGCCATCGTCTTATGTCGGAATAAAACTGTATTAGTCAAATATCAACGAATTTAGTCAACAAAGAAGTTAAGAAAGAAGAGATATAAGCATCCGGATGTGTTTTTAAAATAAATGTGGACTGCGTAGGAACTGCAATAACGTATTACAATAAATTTAATGCTGCATTCAACGGAAGACGTCGTCGTCTCTGGCCAAAGTTTGATTATCAGGCTGCAAGTTCGGATCGGCGAACAATCGTGTCTGCCACTGTTATAATAAACTCGCGTGATCCAGCTAAGGAGAATTATCTCGTCTTAGAATCAGCAGGAATCCGTAAAACCTTGGGCCGGCCACGAATAAAATCGCGTATTTATGGCGTTGGGGCAGCGCGGTGAGCGGCTGGTCAAATGTAAATTCACTTCATCAAAAGCGGACTGAAATTATAAATGTCCGTAGCAGTTAGATACGGTGTCTAACGATCCGCTGGTATTCCAGCCCTTCGCTCTGCATAAAGATCTTTATCCGGTCGGTTGTTCAATTTTCGAGGCGGCGAAACGTCCGCACGAAAGAAACTGTCCCGGACGGACCGTCAACCGAAATGGTACTTTCCATTTCCGTCGCATAAAGGAATAACGATAACCGAGGAACCAACTTTTTGCCGAGAACATTCTCAATAATTGGATGGGAAAAAGTAGCCGATAATTACTAGGTTGACTACTCGTGCTCGATTATTTTTAATCTTTAAATGGTCCGGGAATAAGGGTGCACGAGAATATTAACGAGATAACCAAAAATAGCGAAAATAGTAATCAACAATGTAAACTATGACAATATAAAACGATTGAACATCGTAACATATCAAATCTCAGGTAAGAGGTTAAATAATGGGTAACAATGGATGAACCTTCAACCACTATGACATTATACACGTTGGGTAAAATATTGTTTCCTGTTAACATCAAATATTACCAACAAAATATCTATTATCATCCCAGGAACATTTTAAATTAATACAAAAATTCATTGTTGAACCTCTCCAACGATAAGTTCGTATGTCAATAGTTGATTACGTCAGCAAGAACAACAAAAGACATGTAAATTTCCTCGAAAAGCCGTAATAATTATAAGCGGGATACGTCTTTATCAGTGATTGTTCCGGTGTTTTTGCACTCTGGGGTCTCCGTTGTTGAGCAAGAAGGAAATTTCCAGCGTCGGTTTCAACAATTCATGGTAACAATCGCGAGGTACACGTATCGGGGAACGTGTGCCAAACAAGTACCTCGCGCGGAATCACGACACGAAGGGGACGAAGCCTGAGAGCGCAGCGACGATTTCAACAAATTTGCACCTCTAATCGCACCTCGCGATACGAGTATAATGAGAGCATGACGCCAGTCGAAGCTAAGGATGAAGAAACTCACCGAGGAGCCCGATTGGATCTCTGAGGCCGGCCAGTGTGAGAGGCCAGGCCTCACCTTTGACCCCCTACCATGTTTTTCTTTTTACTCTTCCTTCCCTTCGCCCAACTCGTTTCTTCGGTTCGATCTCCCGGTAGCCTCGGGTCCTGTTCTCCGCTCTCATATTCATCTCATTCTTATTCTATCGATTTCACGCTGTTTCTGGTGCCATTCGCATCCTTCGGGCCGGGCCACCGTTGCCTCGGGGAGTACTTAGACACTTCTTATTGTTAACGGGGAAATTAATTCCAACCTCTGTGTTTTCTTTATTGCTCTTGTTGCCGCTGCGAACCGGCTGCTAACTTTTTAGCCAATTCATATAATGTGTAGCGCTCCGCTCTTTGTCTCGACTAAAATCGAGTCAGTCTTCAGTGATTTTTATGCCAGCTCGCATTTTAATGGTTCCCTTTTATGTTAGGAAGCAGTCAATCCAAGAAGTAAAATTACCTGGGCGATAATTTCGTAGAAAATGAACTTACGACAATAAATTTGGACCACTTTATTCTAAAATTTTTTCCAAAATGTTTTCTCGAACATGCTGCAAATGCAAACCTCTCCAAAAAACTTCAGAAATTTTTTTAGAAGAAAACTGAAGTGCCATTTTTACCACAGAGATGTTACGAATTCAAACGTCTTCAGTTTGGAAATTCGTATGCATTTGAGAGGTTCATTTCTAGTGTAATGACGAGACTGCGGATCTTTATGCAAAATAAAAGTGGTCTATATATCGATTGCAAGAAATAGAAACCAAGGAGAATGTTATTTCTTCCCCCTATAATTTTAATAGATGAGAGATCATATATTGACGTCTTCAATTTTTTTAATTTTCCTCCAATTTTCAATCTCATCTACTCAATCATACTATGTATAAATTCATAAAGATCCGCAGTTTATGCGTCAAACCTCAATCGTTCTCTTAAATAAATTATGATAAAGTTTTATCATTATCAAACTAATTTTATTTATACTATATTTTCATTTCCCAGTCAGACGGAGTTTCTATGTACAGCGTACTGTTGATGAAGCCGTCGGAAAAGATTTCTTTGCGCGTAGATTATATGCGCATAAATGATGACAAAAATTTATCTTAATTGTTTTAAGAGAATTATTGAGTTGTGACCGATGGTTGCAACAAAAAAATGTGGACCTTCTGACCTTGAAATTCCAGGTAAAAGTAATTGTGTGGCTATTACAAGGTGGAAGCAAACATTCTCTCTTAATATTGCAGATCTCTCTTTGATCAAAAGAAAATTTCGTTAGAATCTCCAAGCACCGCGTCTACTGGTTATCGAAACGCAAAATTGGTGTTCGGACAGTGTAATTGATAGAGTGGTAAACCTTCGAGTTCTACGAGTCTTCAACACCATAAGAGATGAATTATAACATGTTCACGGACACGCGGGGACGCTCGCGCGTTCTAGACTTAATACGGCCGTAAAGGCAAGCCGCGGTAATAATAAAGTGATAATAAAACGAAAAGTAATGCCCAATCGTTTCGCAGACACGCTGCAGGGAGTTTATTACACGGTGCCATTATTATATGCAAGCATCGGGGCCGCAACGTAGCGACACTGATTTTATGGGGCCCCGGCAATGAGACCTTTATTCATGCAACATCCACCGCGCTCAACATTTTCCACGGGTTTATCGTCGATAAAGGATGCGTCAATTCGAAACACAGATAGAGTCTACTTTATCAAAGTCTCTTTAGAGGCTGCGTGCCGTATGCCGCGATCATTAACAGTCCTCAGTGGATCGGAGACAATCCAATTGATAAAACAGCGAAGCAACAATCTTCCTCTTAGTCGTTACTACCTATCTTTTACACTATTTATCCTTTTGTTGAGTAGAATCAAATGAAAGAGAAAACCGTGAAATTAATTTTGCTTTCTTACATCAATTTTCATGTTCACCAAACCGAGGATGTAGAATCACGCTATGATTTCTTTACACCCTCTACAACATCCACGAAAGGTTTCAGAAATTTTATCAGCGCATCGAGCAAACTCCAGATCGAAACTGGGACTGCCATATTTTCGTTACAGTGTTATAAAGATGTTGATTGTATTATACAACCTACTTGCAGTGGTCGGTGACTATAAATTCTTCTACTTTTTCGTTTGCCACGCATGCGTGCTTGAGTAATAACGTCCGCTGGAGTTACATGTTGATGTGCAACAAACTGGAAAGTTGAAAAAGTTTCGCGTCAAGTAAACTTGCTTGTACAACTACCCTAATGGCGACCATTCTATAATCTTCTAAACTAAGTTTGCAAATTGTCAACAGTCACCATTTAGACTCAAATAGATGCAAAATTAATTTTCACTGTTTATGTTACTTTGACTCGAATTACTATAAATCATTTTCAATAGTTGCCACTGGCAGTTTGGAATGTAAGAACTGTATATGTATACACGATGGATTCATTTGTAATCTGTCCACTTAAAGTACTCTCACTCACTGTGATTCCAATGATAACAATTCCCTTTGTAAAGCTTCCAATCCTGGTGGTTCTAATTGCACCGATTTTATGCAGCAATGGTTCCAGTCGCTGAATCTTTCATTAAATACTTTTCGCCAGTTGTCTTTTCAGTTTTAGTGGGATCAATCATTTTTACTTTGATTATAATTATCTGCGTTATCTATGCGTTATCGCTTGGAGCTGTTCGAAAGACTAGAATTCGGCACTAAAACTGCACGTAAATGGCAGAATTAAATACGCGATCCGATTGAAAATATAAATAACTTGCAAGTATCATATAAATAATTAATAATCACTTACGAGAGAAATGAATAAGTGAAATCTGCGAAGGCATTGCACGAGTTCAGGAATATTGAAGATTTTATGCGTTTATGAAAAACAAAACATTAGATTGAATTTAAGAAAGTTGTTACGTTATTTTCGACATGCAAAAATTATCTAAAGAAGAAATATGTATGTACATTGTTATTAGCTTCCATTTTTTAGAATCGAATTGGAACAATTTTATTTTACATAAAAATCCAGTCTACTTGTTAAAATTATTAAAAGACAAAATCTATTTTCAATTCACTTCTGTTCCGTCCAAATGATTTAGACAATGTTTATACTGCATAAAAATCCAGTCTGCTAACAATAATTGTATACCGACTTCTGCTGTTCAATTGTTTTATAATATTTCACTGCTTTTATGCTTCTAACAATTGGAAATGTTTGTTGCAGAGTTGTTATTCGTGGTGGCTATTATGTGAGCGAATTTAAAACAAAGGAATAAAGATTTCTAAATTAGCTCTGAAAAATAACATTGTACAAACAATTGATAAGACTATATATATAGACAGACGATAATATTTAGTATATAGTGTTTAATATTAATATTTATTATTAAGACAATGAAACACACAGTACAGTAAAGAATGCAGTATTGTTGTTGTACGTGAATTTGCAATATTTATGATAGTAATACTTTTATAATCCAAATAAATGTTAACAGTATGAATTTTTTACAACAAGCCTGTAATGTTTCAACTCAAAAATATACAATAAAAAACATACAATATGTATTATTACCTTTATTTTTGCAACAAACTGGACTGAAATAGAAAATTGTCTCCTAATATATTTAAAAGGTAGAAAATCTGTAAATTATTCTAATGTTTTGACTGTTCTAAATTACTCCTACTCATTTTCGTCACAAAGGCATAAAATGCAATTTGTATGAAGTATTTAAGTACGCAAATTACAAAGGCAGGACTGTCGACACAATGAATATAATCAGACGGTTAAAAAATATACTTTCCATACTGATGCTCTAATAATTTGACCCTCGACTGTAGCATATGTGTGTTAGTATTGGTATTTTTTCCATGAAAATTGTAACCAGTGTAAAAAGGATAATTCACTGACGAAAAGAAATACGCTCTTTGGAATATTTAGAGGAGCTGTCGTAACATTTTTGTGTCGCTGTAAATTCAGTCGGCGCCGCTGCATTTCCACAAATGCAAGCTAAAAAATGTATGCAGTCGGGCGAAATGACGAAGCCGGGAAAGCAGGGGTGGTCCTCGTAAGATATACCCCCGTCGTAATTCATCGGTGAACAACGTCTTGCGGTAGATTTTAATTTTAACGGCCAAGTTTCGGACCCGTTTATGGGCTTCGATGTATAATTTTATCGAGCCTGCCGATCTGACCGTGGCCCTCCGGGCCAAATATTGTCCTCCGCCGGTGGAACGGAGGTGACAAGGGGGGCGCGAGGGGTCTCGATGGTTTGGGGATCGGTTAAAGATACTTTTACTTTCGACAGCGACGAAGATTGGACCCTTCTGAATAAACCATACGAGATTTTGTAGATGTTTCCCGTTATTACTATTAAGGAGACAAGTTCTTCTCTCCGGTGATAGGTATAAACATTTTTACATTTTTCTCTCACTGCAATCTTCCTACCTACGTGAAAAAATCTAATCTGGTTTCCTTTCACTATACAGGTGAAAGTCATTCGAAGTAACTTTTTCCATTGCAAAAATTTTCTCACAGCACAGGTCCTGATTGGCTCGCGTTTTTCGTTAATAACTCTTTAATAAAGCCGCGAAGGACAATTTCGCAAACGAAAAAGTTACCTGAAATGGTCTCAGGAATTTCAAGAAAGTGCAACATTTTTGGGACACCCTGTTACGTGATTTTGAAATGAAAGAAAAATCTGTGCAATTATCAAAAATACAATTAGAAATGCCAAGCCACATAGCTACGCTTGATTAATAAATAACTTTGAAAACTCTATGAATTTCAAAATTTACAAAGACATTTCTGAAGACATAAAGGGCAAGACTCTAAAAAAAAGATTCTTTTCACCAAAGAGAAAGAAATTCCCTCTCGAGGAGCGGACGTCGAGAGCGAGAGAGAAAGAAATAGAGACAGAGAGAGATAACGTGGGAGAGAAGGCAAGGAAGGCAAGAAAAGGTGTTAAACACTCAAGAGTGCAATTTTATGGAGTTCGAAGAGAACCGAAATTGTTACTCGGGAGACGGTCAGCTGTGAAATTTAATACACGAAAAGGGTAGGTGTAAACGTGTTACATAGGCCGTGTATTATTTTTAGTCGCATCAGCATATTTTATAAATAAACCGCGCACGAACAAAATTATAGTGCATCTTGTACATGAAACTGGAATGTGAGTGTGCATTGATTGCGTATATTGCAACAATATCATCTTTACTTTCTGTGTGACCGTTTGCATGCGAATGTAGAATTGTTTATTAAATTTCAGTGGTAGAGAGTGTACAGGGTGTATAAAAAGTAATGGTCATCCGTCCTGGGGTGAAGAATTTGCACCGAGGATCGGTGGACATTTGCAAAAGAAACTTGCCGCAAAATTGTTTATACCAAAGAAAATTGTGGTTGAAGTTGGTTATTACGTTAACGCCCACTACTCATCGAGAGGAGAAAAAGTTTGAAAGGAACCGTATGTCCATACATAAGCTGTTAAAAGTTTTGCAAGTATAGTTATGCGTATATGTAGACAAAAGCCTACTACTACAGTTCACCCAGAGTTGTGCTACAATGCAGAATTGTGCATTGTAATTCAATTACATTGTATTTTATATACACAGTATTTAAATTACATTGTAATTGCATCGCATAATTCGAACCTTTCACTCAATCTAATTGCTAATTACGCGAATCTTAACATTTGTCTCCAAATCATTAAAAACAACATTGTGGAATTAAAATAAATCCACAGTGAGAAGAAAAATCTCTTTCGGTGCAGAGAGACTCGAATGCATATTAACAGAGACCTTACTGAACAAAGAAACCTAAGTCAAGTGCACCGAACTCCAGACAGTCCGATTGCTTTTAAACTATAAATTAAACCGATCTTTCGAGGAATTACAATTTTTCTGTCGCAGATAGCGCACGGTATAATTCAATTCTCATCAAAAGTTATCGAGGGCCCGTTACCGGAGAACGCATTAAGAACCATAGCTCTTGCTACATACATCTACACACAGACAGAGAGAGAGAGAGCAGTGGGCCCATAAGACACCCAGAAATCCTGTATGCGCGCATATGGTGAAATGAAAGAAATCTATACCTTGGAAAAGGTAAGGGCTCCTTTATAGATTCGTAGAAAGTTGTAAATCAAACGTTAATGGGAGCCCGCTGTCAGACATAAAGAGCTTGAAACAACGACGCATAACGATAAAGATAAAGGTACGGGAGACGGTAAAGGGTGTACTGGGGCCCGGGTCCCCTACCATATTGGCTTTTATGGTCCTTACACCGGTGAACCAGTTTGTAAGCATGAACATTTAAAAAGCTTTGAATAGCCATCATCAAAGTTTGAGGGATTTCCGCGTATCTGATGGAAGACAGCCGTAAATTTGCGCGCCGATCTTATCTGCACCGAAACGGGCAGATAATACAGTCTTGCGTGAAAGTCAGGTTTGCCCGGCCACCTAAAATCCTCGATTCCCGGGCCCTGATTTCAAAATATGTATTGCCAGCCCCTTCCGTTAAAAAGAACCTAACCTCTCATAACACAATCGGGCCCATTAAAGGAGCATTCTAGTTTCAGTTTTACACGAAGGAATTTCATTCAGAAAATGTGTCCTACCTTCTACAGTGAAGTTTTGCAGAAATAAGCGACTGTCGTAAAGGTTGGGGCACGTTTTGTTTTTTAGCTATAAAATTTCATAGGATGAGAATTACGTAAACAAAATACTGTTAGAAAGGTAATGTTAACGGATGAAAAGTTAGAACCAATTTTCCGGAGACAATATTTTCGGCAAAAGAAATTTTGCCGTATAAGTTGGGACAATAATTCTGAAAAGTAAGTGTTGCAATGATTTATTATACAATTGTATTAGTTTTAAAATGACGTCTATATGCAAAACATTAAAAAAAGTTTGTGTCTCAACTTATACGGTACGAGTTTCCCGGACAGAATAAAAACAAATTAACAAATTCATAAGGGTGCACAACTCTTTTTGTACATTTAAACTACACACATTAAATTTTCAACAAATTCGATATATTTAAGAAATCAGTGCTGAAAAATTTTCAGCTGAAAACGAATCAATAAGAAACACAATAAAACTCTTTGGGACATATTTTTATCTTTTGCTTGTGGCACAACTACACTGAACACGATTTGTTGCTTCTAATGCTTATGAAAACTTTGTTTATAAACAGAAATAAAGTTGACAACCATTGGTGTTTACGGTGCGTTAATGTGGAAAAAAGCATCACACTTGCACTTAAATAGTTACCACTTCTTACAAGATAATGCTTCTAATTGATGTACGCCAGATACACGGTGTCCCAAAAATACTGTACCTCCGTAAAAGGTCTCCTGAAGTCATTTGAAGTAACTTTTTCGTTTGCGAAAATGTCCTCCGCGGTTCCGTTAAGGAGTTATTAACGAAAAACACGGACCAATCAGGTCGCGGCTACTGTGGGCTGATTCCGACTCTGCCAGTTAATAACTCCTTTAATGAAGCCGCGAAGAACATTTTCAGAAGGGAAAAAATTACTTCGAACGAGCCCAAGAATCACTCCTTTCAAGGAAGTACAACATTTTTAGGACACCCTGTATACTTTTGTCAGTATAGCATTTTAAAATTTATAATTGCAACGGACGTAAGACAGCACGCTATTAAAATAGTGAAGTAAACTATTTTTGGGGCTGCTATGGTAATTCTCGGTTTATCGTTGAGTCCGCTGGCGATATTAAAAGATTTACGATTTTACGTCGAGAAGCCGAAACCGCAGATTGTTCATTAACCTCCTCGGTAAACTATCTTCCATCATCCTTCGTTGATTCGTTTTCGCAAACGATAATAAACGCCGCGTGCCAGATCACGCTACTGATATTCGTTCTTGGAAATAAGATCCAATTCACACTTGCACTCAAATGAATGCGTTTAATTTGTAATTGTAATCAACGCAATTAAATATTATCTGTGATATTAAACAATGGTAATTAGTTCGTTAGGAAATGTTCAAAGATTCGACTGAAATAAAAATAGAATATTATGACAGCAATTAAATCTTACTGTTACAACCTAATGAATTTCGTAATGATTATTCCCATAAATATTTTACCATAAGTATCGCAAAAAGCTGTATTCCTTGAATGCGATAAATGAAATATTTCGTGAAATTGAATATAGCATAAAATATGGGCGATATGAATATTTATAAATATATATGAAATTGTAGAAGAGCAGAATTATAGAATAACAATCGTAGTAATACGCGCGCGCGATCGTTAAGAACATTAACAACTTATTCTAGTGTTTCACACTTTACAGACATAAACGTTAGGCTTGAAATAATAGGACACAACCTACGATATAAATAGTGAATGGTCGTCAAATGTCAGTAAAGTAAATTTACTTCGCGACGAACCGATATTGCAGCAATGTCTCACTCTGAGCTGCTCGGGCTTGTAACTATTTATGCGTGTCTACATTCTCGAATATTCTTTCTCGTTATTATCTCAAACTCCCATTGTGTAGGTTATAATAGAAAAGACAGACTTCACAATAATTAGAATATTATAAATGGCCGATATATCACTGTATTCGATGAATATATCGAAACTGTTGAGCTGTAGTTATTTTTGTTGTATTTCACGAATAAAGAATTATATCGTATCGTATCGTTAGAAAATAATGTCTCCCAAATTCCATTTATATCTAAATTCCAAGCAGTTAGCTGAAATGATTAGCTGTTTATATTGAGTCCCCTACAAAGATTAACGCTGATCTTAAAGAAGTGGCTTCAAAAATGGAATGCAACACTTGCAAGAGAGCTGTGCACTTGAAAAGCGTCAATACGCCTGCAACTTATTTCACATGCGAACTTTGTGAAAGTCAATCAGACGATTAATGAGTGAACAATGTTTTTTCTGAGAAGTAAATACATACTCAATAAACTTTGAACATAAAGCATTTTGGGCCTCAAGGCGTGTCCCAACTTATACGACAAAATTTTTTATTGCCGAATACATCGTCTCCAGAAAATTGGCTATAACTTTTCATCCGTTAACGCGATCATTATACTTTCTGCAGCGAAAATCTCGCTGGAAACTATACCTTTTCAACGGTATGCATGTGTTTGCGTAATTCTCATCCTATGAAGGTTTATAGCTGAAAAACAAAACGCGTACCAACCTTTACGACAGTCCCTTATTTATATTTAGTCCTCTAAAAAGATTAACGCTGATCTCAATGAACTGGTTTCCAAAATGGATTCAAAATGCTTACACATTGTACGTAACTTCTTTAACAAGCTACGAGCAAGAAAATAATTATAAAGTACATACATGTGTTAATGTAACGACATTAATAATCGGCGACGCGATGTCTGACAGACGCTCCCCGCCTCCAGTCGATGTTGGAAAGCATTTGCAAGCACAACGGCAGATTGTTAAGCGAGAAAGCTACAGTGTTCAGCCACGGCTCGGACAATTCCAAATATTATGACGGTCGAAATACGCCAGCGAGGCGTCGCGACGCATTCTGCAGTTGCACGACGCCTTCCGCGCGTCTGTCTATTTAAACAGACTCTGCAACCTGGATCTTGATTGTTGATGATACAGATTGATCCAACGATCCCTTTTCTTCACTTTTCTCTGCTGCTTTCGACTTCATAATGTTGTGGCATCTACGTCGACGACTCTTATAATCCTCCACGCTTTTCACTTGATGCTATTAGGCATCCCGGTACATCATATGATATATTTTTGGAATACATTGAATGGGGTGCGTTAGGTTCATGGAACTCTTTGCATCTACTTTTTCACGTATGTCTACGGTACGTTCAGACATTTTTATACTAAACATTCTTCTGTTAAAGTCCCAGTATTTGGTGAAATTTAAGTTTGAACTTCATTCCACCTTCATCATCTTTAAGGTCATTTGAAGGTCATCGCACGGTACATATTTGAGTGCGTTTTTTATGCTCAACGCGATGCAACACGAAAGTTATATCGATGATCTTGAAAACTACGAGAGAAAAACAACCCCTGCGGGATACTGACTTTGTCAAAATTAAAGAAGATATTCCGGGGGTCAGACTTAAGTGGGACACCCGGTATAGTCAAGTTATATTTATGAATATTTATACAGAACTGAAAAATGGAAATCATTTTCATGAATTGCGAGGCAAAATCAGCATCGGACATCACCTCCCTTAAGGAAGTACAACATTCTTGCTACACAAGTGATGCGACTAAAAATGCAACTAAAATGCAACTTCACAGACGAACAAAGTGGCAAATGTGCTTGTTGCCCCGGCCTTTGGATGCCGGTACAAATAAGCCTCCTCTTCCGTATCAGCACGGCGAACATCGTTTTCTCGATTCGCATTGCACGTGTCCTGGGATCCAAAAGACACCGAGAAGACAGCATCTGAAATCGTCTGATCGCCGATTGGCAAACTGTGCAGATTGTGGCGGCCGTTCATTAGCAAGAAACTAAAACAGGATTGTCGTGAGGGTTAATGAAGACCAACCGTGACGATGTTCGAGGAACTCATGCGACGATTTATTCTTCCACGAATGGTCGCGCACGTGTCTCCGATGAGGAGTATCCTTCCCTAGGCAGAAAAATCCTTTCGATGGAAACGCGACCGAAGAAACCCGGGGAATGTTCTGCCCTATGGGGTCCGGATCCCCTTTTGCACCGTCTGCCCCTGCCCCCCGTCCCTTTCCCCGGCTCTTTTTCCATCAAACAAGGTGAGATCAGGCAAAAAAGCCTCTCGCGTCGCTTATGCGAAACTCCGTTTCTCCGTCTTTGTCCGTTCGACGACGTTTTTCCCGGCGTGCAGCGAGCTTCGTCTCCGTCCGTTCCGTCTCCCGGCTTCATTCAGCGAGGATTTTTCAGCGGCCGCGAGGACGCCGTTTAGGGAATCTTGGAGGAACGAGTCGGGACGGGGAAGATGGCCGCACATGTGCTCGCAGGGTTGTATAATTAGAGTGCAGCGCAATTTGTCCGCCTTCGAGATCAGGTGGATGGTAAAATTGCGAGGTGATTGGCTACCTTCGCTGCCGATGCGAGGAATTTTTACACGATCCCAGTCTCGCTGTGCCCGCTGCCCGCTGCCCGCTGCACACTGCGCCGCGCCGTTGGTGCAATCGCGATAAACTAGGAACATTGGGGCAAAAAATTAATTAACGCCGGTCGCGTTGAACAGCCAAACAGACCAGTCTCGAATTTCCCAGAAAAATTGCCGGCGCACATCTGTTCAGATTCAGCGGCAATCTTATTGCGATACGCACGCGCACTCGCGTCGGTATTCAGGTTGACGCGTATCGGTTCGGTAGAATAACGATGAAAGGATGTATTGTGACTAACAAAATAATGTTATGGGACGTTTCACCTTGTGTAGAATTAGCAATAAAAGTAACAAGCATTTTATGATACAACTGCCACTTCCTGTCAGATTCGAAGGTCATCTTGCTACACACGTCGTTATTCATCATGCCGCCTATCTTCGTAGTAAAATAATGATAGAGACATATAGTAAAACTATGCAATAGATGAAATACGTAGAAAAATATTTGGTTCACATTTTTTTAGAGGAATGTTGCTATATTTTACTTTTGTAGGAAACCTATCTAATGAATTGTGTACGTGTCATTTTGTAATAATGATAAAGGGATATAGTAAAACTAGGCAGAGAATTAAATGTTTAGAAAAATATTTGGTTCACATTTTTTTAGAGGAATGTTGCTATATTTTACTTTTGTATAAAACGTATCTAATGAATTGTGTACGTGCCATTTTGTAAAACTAAGCAGATGAGGGGAAGAAGGTACCCCTCTCTGCCAGTATCGGATCAGTCAAGTGACAGAGATGGAACGCGTCACGTAATCGGACCGCGCCGATGGGGAATAGCGTCGTAGAGGGGGAAAGTAGAGTGGGGACATATAACATAAGTCTAGACGACCCCGCTGACGGTTTCAGTACAAACATATTCCTAGCTGCAGCAAACAAAAAATTGTAAAGAAACAAAAAGTTGAAGACAAAGTCTTTTCATGCATTTTCCCAGAAGAATAGTGAATATAATGGTTCACTGTTTCAAAGAATTTCTATCTACCACGATCAATATTCGTTCTGCTCGGAATTATGCAGCCGTTCTCCGAAGTCAGGGAGAAATGCTGGCAGAACGTCCGGAACTATCCAATATTCTGCATTTAAATTGTTAATGAGTATTCTAATGCGAGATCGGCTGTGTAGTTTCCAAGAAGTCGTTGAAAACGCGACTCGCATAAATAAATCGACAATTTCGTTCTGCGGCAATTGCCTGCCCCTACGACATTTGATGCACGTGATAAACTCATAAATATGTCCGTACACGAGACTTATTGGAAAAGTGTTGTATATTCCCACATACACAGATGTCTTTCGTTTCTTATATCTTTGACAATGCGGGTAATACTGTAGCAGATCGAAGCAGCTCCGCAATATGTTTACAAAACAGTCGTTCGATAAAGTATTAACAGGTGCTACATTTATTTATACACATAAAATGTAACAGACGGAGTTACTTAGGCAAGAATACTTACTTGCAAGAATACTTACCTTATCAAGCACTCGAGTTAATTACAATTTGAATTTATTTGTTTCTTTTTTACAGATACGATCGTGTGACAAGTTTCTATATATTTGTACATAAAATATCATTTATTTTTTAAAATTCTATTTAAATTTAATATCTAATATTAAAAATTTCTCTGAGAAACTATTTCAATTCATAATTAAACTTTTTTTAAACTTCTTTCTAAATTTTTCGCAAAATAGCAGACACTCGAATGCAAGTATTGTATTTTTTTAACAGAAAAATCATGCTCATTTTATTCATGAAAAGTACACTGTTAGGTTAAAAATATCCTAGGTCAAAAACTATTATAGTTTTGTATGCCAGCTTAAAAACATTTTTGTTTTTTTTAAATATTGATAAGAATTTTATGACTTCTAGATGCATGCAACCCCTCAAGTGTTATGCTAATGGATTCGCTGTAGTTCTCATTATTTATTCCAGAGTTCCTTTAGCTCTTTTTTCCAGGAGCAACAAGCTCATTGCTAAACTATCATACGTCGAAAGCGGCATTCCCGCATGCCCACGGTGAGTCGCCTCATTACTCATTAAACGTGCTGCTATTCTAATAACATAGACGAATGTCCACCGGACTCGTCTTATCCAGTTAAGGGGGTTGATCCGCGGACTAAGGAGAGGCGCGGTGAGTTTGTACTCGGTGTACCAGATGCAATAATGTCTCGTTTCCCGTAAATAGATTTGCCCGGCGGGCTGCACGCGTTCCACGGCGAGGCAAAATCATTTTAATGAAACGTCCCGTGTGCCGATAGACAGAATGAATAGTTGCTAAAGCGAGGCCGGTTTTTTGGCGATTTGTTCTCGTCAAAGGTCAAAGAAATAATTGGGAGTCGTTTTTCCGTGCTTGACAAGAAAAACGTTTCGAAGGTTGCCAGCACTGTCTCGCTCCTTCTTACGCGGAATCGATGCTGTTGCACAATTAGCTGCTGCTTATATTCTCGCGCCGCTACCTTTTGCTTTTACCATTGACTTCCGTGCGTTCGAGTCAACTTGATTCATGTGATTTTATAATCTGAACCATTCAGGAATTTAGTGTGGCGAAATAATATTTTTCGGGTACACAGCGTTGACGATTATTCTTTGTTCTTGTGTGTGTGTGTGTGAATATTAATCTCAAAATACTAATCTTAACCTTTAACCAGGATACTGGGGTCTCTGGTGACCCCAACAAAATTTCTGTACACTAACTTTCGCTGTATGCATGCACGATAGTAGCAAATATCAAGTTTTTTAAATTTCTTTAGAACATTTGAAGGGGTGGATGGATAAAGGTGTCAAGTTACAAGTTGTTTGTTTTCTGTAAAAGAGTTTTTAGCGAGGTATGTTGTCATTTTTTGATGAATGAAGATAATAACACAAATCAATTACAAATATATATACATATTGTTATGGTTAATCTCTAATACAAAAAAAGATAATAATTATCTTCATTCATCAAAAAAGGAGAACATATTTTGTTAAAAACTCTGTTACAGAAAACAAACTTGACACCTTTATCCATCCATTCCTCCATTTAGTTCGAGGGATTAGTTTACTAGGTAATGTAGGAAAAAGAATGAATTTAGAATATACATATAACCATAAATTCGTCGAAATATTACCTACTAATATGTTTTAAAAGACGCCAGTGTGAATCTTAATTTATAGAAAGTCGTTTTCGAATGGAAAAGGATTTTCATTCATCAACAAAGCACAAAATTACAGCAAATAATTATAAGCTTGTTGACTATAAGCAGTTTCTTAAAATTCAAAGCTGCGTAAAACGAATTATTGCAACACAATAGTTTATATGTACATCAAAACGTCAAACAGCTTGGAAGAAAAATCGAACAAAGTCTAAATAAATTCAACACAAGTACAATTATTATAAAGAAACGTATTAAATTACTCGCGTTTAGGACTCGCAAGGGATCCCGTGAGAAAAGAACAAATTTTTCTAAATGTATTTCTCAAAAGAATCAAAAGAAAATGCATTACAAGAAATATTTCTTACACAGTTTGTTGGACACAATAATACCCATGCAACTTTCGTTTGAACCTGTTTTTAATGTTATTTGTTATTCTTGAGGTATTTCACGTAAAATATCGAATTTTTTTCAAGGGCTGTTTACTCTGTGCACTTGTGTGCAGTTTCATAATTTTTTGAATTTACGACGACTTCCTTTACCAGTAGTTCCAGGGTTGAGTAAATAAATGATTTCGAGTACACTACAAAATTCGTAGGAAAACCGAATCCCCGATATACATATTCTTGGGAATGGAAGAACGAAGAAAACTCGCGTGCAAAGAAGCGTTTCACGATCTGAAGGCACCCCGGTGTCAAATGAAGCAATGCCACTTAAAACGCAACCCCGCCGGATTTCACGAACAGTAACAGGGCCACCCTGATCATCCCTTACTGACAGATTATTTCACGAAATAACGCAGAAACGTTCTTGTTAGCCGGCAGCTGCGGGATGACAATTGCGCCTAGATGTCGGGCTCCGCGAAGCATGAATTTTTGTCGTGCAACAAGTTGCTCGACAATGACGGGGTTCCACGCCGCGTGACGTCTTACGGGGCCGTAGTCGCACCCCCGTAAGAATTCCGCCCTGTAAACCGTTTACTCACGGATCGGCGGCCCGCTCAAAATATTTGTCGCGTTTGTCAAACCTTTGTCCGACAGGACAGCACACGACAAATCCGGTTGCCGCGCAGCCCCGGATCATCTTTCGAGGACGAGCTTGTTGGGGACAGTTTTGGATTAGTCTCTCATAGCTACAAGTGGAGTGCCATGGTACGGCCGTGTTCCTCGATTCGATCTGCCGCGGGAAAGACTCGATTATCGAAGACGACACGGTTGTCTACACAGCACGGTTTTTAATTGTTCTGCACGGCTGCGTGTTTGCGGAGTGCACGTTTTTGTTGACAGTTCAAAGCTGGCATCAGGACACTTTTTAATAGGACCCATTCAAAATGTGGATGCTTTTTTCGGAAATGGTCTCGTAGAATTTCGAGGTCGGACAAATAGAAATTTGTTTATAACGGGAACGCGGATGCAGTAGATTCCCGTATGACGCGATAAAACATTATTTGAAAAAATGCATCTACAATCACAGTAATTAGTAGACTGCGGATTTTATGCAATTATGGAAAAAATGGGCAGATTTAATTTAAAATAGAATAAAGATCAAGAGAGAATTTAGAAACATCAATTGACTATTTTCCACGTATTAAAATTATTAAAAGATGAAAGAATTTTTTACGTAGCCCCTCCCTCCTAAAATTAATGCACACTATTTTTATTGTGCATAAAGATCCGCAGTCTAGTTTACTATAAGTTGCGAATTACAGGGAAAATACAAAAATGTTACTTTACAACTTTCTCATGCGGGAGTACATTGAAAATTTAGAAAATACATTTTGCAGATCAATTATGCAGTTGTAGAGGACGTATGAATGCCAACTGCATTTTTGAAAATGGAATCAAATAATTTTTTCTGACCGGTAATTTTTTTAGCTTTTTCAAGGTTATCGTTATTTTTTATCGAGAAAACTTATCTTTTTTTTTATTCCATCTTGTTGACGACTTAAACATATTCAAATGTATTTCTTCAGCCGCTACAAGATGGAATAAAACAACATTAGTTTTTCCGATAAAAAAATAACGATGACCTTGAAAAAACTATGAAAAAATAACCGGACAAAAGAAATTGTTCTCCTATGATATTCCTCCTGTGATACCATTTAAATTATGCCATAAATATTTTTTGTGCCATTAAAAGTAGAGGAGATATTTAGGTGGCCTCCTTCAGCTGAGTATTTAAGAAGTCAGTGTTGAAAAGTTTTTAGTTGAAGACGAATCAATAAGAAACACGCAATAAAACTTTTTGGAAGATATTTGTAGCCTTTGCTAGACACAGCTACATCGAACACGACATGTTGCTTCTAATACTCGTGAAAAGTTTGTTTATAATCAGAAATAAAGTTGACAACCAGTGCATTCATGTGGAAAAAGCACTGTTCTAGCTTATACGTGCCTTTACGACACAATCCCTTATTGATAGAACATTTTTCGTCCAACACATTTACGATCCTATCATTTTATTCGGCAACATAACGAAAGGAGGGGGTATCTATAGCATACGATCATGTCTGAGCCGCATTACAAATTCTCACACGTCAGCTATCCTTCTTGGCTGTTCGTTTAATCCAACCGCGGTTGTAGCTGGATATAAGAAAAGAAAACGCACATGAAGACAGCGGATTCCCCGGGTGATCCGGAATGAAAACGCGGGCTGGTTAAATGGGAAAAGGGGGGAGCCGAAGTAGTTGTATCCTATGAACCGTCATCGTGTTCCGCAGGGTCGCCGGGTAGCCGGCCATTGTATTTCCTTGAGGCAGGTCTGATCGGGGATTTTGAAGTCGATAAATCACAATTAATTAGCGGGGCGTAATGATGCGGCATGTCGTTGCAATTGGTATGAGCTGACGGCGTGTCCGTGTGTATCGACGGGGCTGCGTGTGTCTGCGGGCGCGGAGCGGTCGGGCTTAAATGTACCGAGGCCATCGCTGTTCGCAGATTCGACGTGGAAAGAATTATGGGTACAAATTTGCGCGGCGCATCGTCCGCCGATTTTACGCATAATCGCGGCCACCGATCGGGTCCCCGCCTATGTAAATGACTACACAAACGTTTCGCGATTTTAAACGCAATAATGAGCTCGCTCGGTGTTTATAATTGTTTACAACGATACCGGTTACGGGTACTGATGTACCCGCTGCAGGCTTTGCTTTTATTAACACCCGCACCGTTCACAGCCTTCCAGCTTCTGCTTCATCGAAGCTGTTCACTCGCTGTTGAGGAAAGTCTTCTCGAACAAACGTTCATTTACGTAACAAGAAATTTTTTCATTAAATGTTTCTAATGACATACACTTGGGTAACACTTTGTCACATGTGAAACGTAAAATTTTTTACACCCGTTGTACAGGTTATTCTACTCGGTTTGACGTGCTCAATATGTCTGTTGTTTTCGTCGGGAATCACAAATTCCTGAGGTATTTGCAATAAACTTTCTTACTGGCACTTTAAACTACCCTTATAGAAAATTTTCTAGTCGATTTAAATCATAATTTTAAGCAAATAATGCGTTACAGAAACATATCCAAATCATGTTCGTGTTCAGCACGGCGAAACGAGTGACGTATAGCTACTACTAAATGTTTGGTGGGGGTAGGTGTAATTGTAAAGTTCAGTCTACATTTGTTTTTGTTATGTCTTGTAATATCGTCGCCGGAATGATGAGACTGAACGGCACAAGGGCAAGAATACTAGGGCATCATCCATTGGATTGTATAACAATACAATTTACATCATCTACTGAATTGTTTCTAATGTAGATCCTCGGCAACTTGCCGTCGTGTTACGCGATCTTGCGATTAGTAACCGGAGTCTGAAGGTTCCAGCAGTCGAATCAGAAATCCTCGGGCACCTGTTCGAAATTTGCTGGTTCCTGGACGTGGGTAGCCGCGTCTCTGTCTCTCGGAAAACGTTTTCCGGTCGGTGGAAAGCGTCCTGCACCGTCGTGGAACCGGTCACGAGCTATAGAAAACACGAGCGACCGGGTCCTCCTTTTGTCCGGCTGTCCAGCCGAAAATAATGGTTTAACTATTCGACGCCGGGGAACAGGGAGGGGCGGATGGGGTACGGTGGGGTGGAAGGGACACACCGTCGGAGGTGTTAATACAGAGGTCGATCTCTCGACTCCCGGTACCAGTTTCATGCAATATGCGCATGTTTAACTGACCAAAGAGCTCTGTATCGTGGGCCTGTAGAATAGAGTGTGCAGAATGCTCGGTACAGCAAAGGGACCGGTTAGAAAAGGTAGCTCGGAACTCCCGCTTTATTTATACATCGCACTCCAATCCGGCGACGACTGGCCAGGCTGGCCAACCGGCTGCGAAATACTCCCATGTAAACATGCCGACCCGCTAAACTTCCGACTCCTTTGGACCCAGACCTGTCTTTGAGTTACTAGACCTGAACGATTTTCGTAGCATAGGACCCTCTCTCTCTCTGCTCGGACCAGCAGCCCCGGCCTTTCGTTTGATTAATTATTAGTTATTTGGCTTCGCTGATGATGCTGCGACCGTGACCGGAAGTCCCCGTTAAATATCCGATGTCGCTCCAGATATTTTTACACTCGTAAGTGGAACGTCTGCGAAATCACCGGGGATGCTGCTGGATCCTAACACTTATTTGTCCCGTTGCTATGGTGTCTTCAATCTTCGATACTTCGGTACCTAGGCAGATCTACTTTCGATTTTTTTTTCTTTTAAATAGTTTGTTATGTCGCACCAGTCAAGAAGAATAAATTCAGATAGATAGTTGAGACTCGAGGAACAATTATATGGAGGTTGTGTATTTGCTTATTTTATTTATGCGGTGCATAGTGTAAGTATAGGTCCAGAAATACCAATTGAGAACTTCATTGAATTCCTATCGGAAGTGTGTACTTTTTCAGTGTGCCTATCTTTATTTCATCATTTCACTCGATTAAGTATAGTTTCACGTAAATACTCTTTACCTAATTGTTTCGCTAAAAAAGGAAAGGTCGTCGATGCATGAATACGTTTTCAGTCACCTTAAATAACCAATTCCGTTTTGTACGGTCGATGTACGTTCTCGAAAATACTACGCGAAACATTTTAAAATAGTAAAAAAAGAAAAATAGATCTCACAAATATTAAATATAGCCTTACAATTAGAGAAATTTATTTTGTTTACCTGCGAATTGCATTTATGTTTAAAGGGAATAGATGGAATACGAAATTGTAAAAACATTAGAAGCATTTAGAAATATTGTTATACCATCCTGGACTCGACCAAATTATTAAAAAGATAAATAAATAGTTACTATCACAAGAAAACACAAAGAAACGTAAGGAGTGTCCTATATCTTTGATGTCCTAAGTCCTTGAGTGTCCTAATCTCCTCTACGGAGCTACTAGATTAGCTACCATCTATTACAATAATTCTAATAACACAGTGGATACAATCATCTATTAGTTCACAATAATACATCAACACAGTTGCCCGGCAACTTACAATCTGTGTGAGTATACCCGCGTTTCGAAAGCGTAGCAAATGTCTCCTGTTCCGCGGGCCGGGATTGAAATGGTATTGAAACCGTGATCGGTCGCGTGTGTTGGTTCACATCTTCTGCCGGTCCCAGGTTGGGTGGAGGCCTATCGAGATTCCCGGATCCGAGCGTAATCGAATTTTTGTCATCGAACGCGGCTGACAATTACGCCGGTTCCTAGGGTAAGGGTTGAACTGCGTCAAAGATGGGCTATTTGTATACCTTGCCGGTGTGTACCTTCGTCCTACAGAGCCTCGGCTGGGGGTAGAATGGGCTGGCTAGCGGGAGTTCCAGCCAGGAACGGACAGCAGCAGCAGCAGCAGCCGGGTCAACTTTGTTTGCATTGGCCGTGCATGTCCTGTCGGCCATGGGGCGGCCGCTTCTTGATGCAAACTGCCCATTTGCAACTACAATCATCTCGGCGTCGAATCGCACGGCTCCTGGCCTCGATTGCCATGGAACGCGCGCGGTGTATAAACCGACCGCACTCCAGTGCAACGGTGCTTCAGTCGCTGCATAACAGAGTGAAAACAACGGCCGGCAACCCGGGGAACCAAAGGCCGTACCAACAGAGAGGCCGGGCGATCGTGTTCACCCCCGGCAACCGGCGCCCGTGAATTCGACGCCGCGACGCTTTGACCGACCGGGATCTCGATTCGACAGAATTCGCCTCTTTTTGGGACGCGTAATCATCCCGAACACTAACTACGAAGAGAATGCGTTTATGATTCCGTGGACCCCAGTCAGACCAACGCAATCTCTGCTCTCCCATTCGTCGCCAAGGCACTCTGTTCTACCCTAGGGTGACTATACCGATTACTGCGGTATCATGCTTCGATCGTACTTTATTTTGATATTGTTCCCAATTTGTCAAAAAGAAATTGGTGGCACTCAAAACCTAATACAACACATAAGAACATATTATAAAAAATTAAATATGTATTACTGCGGACAAAAAGAACCATACACTAATTATTGCGGAATAGAATTCGAAATATGTATCCACACTTTGTCCCACGAGAGTCCGGACTCGCGTAAAGACCAGTTTTCGTTCGTCGCTGCACATATTCGCCCTAATTGGTTCAAGAAAGTGGAGAGTGGGTAGTGGAGTGAGAGATGATAGGCTCGCTGCGGCCCTACCATCTCCCAAGCTGCGCGAAACGAGTCCGGACTCTCGTGGGACAATATATAGGCATTTATTTAAATAAATCTTGAGCACAAATAATTTTTTTATTCATTACGGTTCGTTACACCGTAGTATAATATCACTCAAATAACTAAATACATTGTTTAACAAATATTTGAGTAATATTTATTATGTTTAGTTTGGAGCTGTTTTAAATTTAGAGCATTGTGAAATTTACAACATTTCACAATTACATTTACATTGTAAACTCCTTCGACTTTCTCAATTCTTATTCCTTTTTATTTCTTAAAATCTCCATTCTTTCTTTGTTTGTCCTTCTTTGCACTTCACTTCACTTTGAGCTTTATTTTTCTTACTGTCTTTTTCATTACTTTCCAATTGAATTTTTGCCATATCTTCTTATTTTGTCTGTAATACTCTTTATCTAGAATCGTATCCTACCTATGTATTTACTTAGAATAGGTGACGATAAAGGCTGAAGTGAAGCTCGTTTCTCATCGTAGTTGCAATTCACACCGCAGTATTAGGGACATTCCTAGTGATTTTTACCGGCCATCCGGTTAACCCTTGGACTGTGGTCGTTTTTTACCATGGCAACTATGATTTATGTATTTATTTATTTAATGTTGCTTCAACATCAAAGATCATTAGCAACACGGTACATTTTCTTGTAAAACTTTAAGTGAGTTCATTTTTTGTTAATATACTTTTGGACCCCCTACTTTGAGATGAACTCTCCTCGTCATAATTGAAGTGAAAGTATTTACTAATAATTGTTAATTGATTTATTTGATAATTCGAATGTCTTCTTTGGAAATGTGCAGAGGCTGGCATTTCAGAATTCCGCGTGCGACACTGCAGAGTGTGCGGTGACTTGTGAATGCCTATAAGCGATGACCTCAATTCATTAATACCTCTGCTAAGTGCACTATAAGCAGCATCATCTATTCTATACTGTATTGACATTGTGGCACTTCTTGTTACAGCTTTAGAAGGCAATCGTGACTCAGAGAGTATGACCAATGTCGGACACTAACACTGTCCTTTTTAGAATTTCTATATTGGAAACAGTCATATCCTTTAGTTACACAAACAATTCTTTACTAGCGTGTGGATTTTATTAAAATTGTCATCTGTAAAAAAATAATTTTGTATCGTTTGACGCTGATTTTATTCTTTTTTTTTTAACCACGCACCCCGTATTCATTACTAGACTGAATCTTTCTGCAAAATGAATATTTTCCATATTAATTTCAAGAAAACAGATATATTACAATTATAATATTTAATTTTAACGATTACATACACATTTTCATTGATACAATGGAATGGTATTGGAACAATTGTTTATTTAAGAAACATATTGCTTATTCTAAGCGATGACATACCGCAAACTTTCTAAATGTTGCTTTTCTAACGAATGCACACAATTACAGAAACTACATAAAATTTTTTGGTTCTGTTTTTAACAATTATTTTACACTCTTTTCGAACATTGATTAATTTATACTGACCTAACAAATAATGTTGGTTATTTACCAAATTAAGAAGTAACTAAAATGCGTTTATAAATAATTTGTAGTTAGCGAGAACCTTAAACAGATTGTATTGCACACTTCTGCTTAATTAATTCAAGTTAGTCAGTATTAAATAAAATAACTGAAGCTGTGATCACGAAGTACATTCGAATACCTTCTACAATCCAGTTCAGTCCACTGAATATGTAGAGTGACTAAATGACAAAAAAAATTATTTACGGTAGAGTTCGTTTATACATTTTAAATAAACATCGGAGTACTGAATGCAAATGTTAAAGTCAGTCATTTATCTTATTAATTACACAGTGTTTGCAAATACGATCTCACCGATGACCTATCATCGAACGGAAATCGAGTCGCAATAGCTGCAGTTGAGTGTATTCTAAAACGAGTAATATTTAGAGGGCAAGCGGGAATCGAAGACCCTCATTTCCATCAAATTTTCAAATTGTCATGCGTGCGACGTAGTTCATCGGCAACGTTTCCCACCACTAGAAAAGTAGGACGGGTCTTCGTCGGAATATTAACAAGTACCAGCTTACCGCACTCGGCTGGTATATTTTGATCGTGTTCTAGAACTTAAAATTGTATGCATATTGACTCGCACAATTATTCACAACACCGGGGTTGATCGGCTATCAGGCAGGCATTAAGCATTATCGTAATAAATTATTCGAAAAATGATCGTCAAGATATCTTATCTTATCTGGCTGTTTGTCATTTGAAATAATGTTGTGATATTATATTTTTATGAACAGCCAAATCATTCTTTTTCAAATTACTTCGTTATGTGAATGTATAATTTCATTTGAAATGCGCGGATAAGTTAATTGATTCAACTTATTTAATTGCACAACATATTCATTGTTCAAATAATTTGTAGGTACTCTACAAAATTCTATTTATTCCAACAGCGCCAGAAATACGTATTTCCCTTCTCTTTTAGAACATCTATCAAGTAGAATACATTTTGAAATTAAAAATAATAAAGTATTTGAAGCAATTTATTTTCCAAAATGATTTTTTGGCGTCTTATCTAAAAAAAAGGGCCCAACCCTGCTATCAGGTATGAAAATCCAAACTCACATCGCGATAAGTGCACATTCTTCTTTTTGCACATTTAAACTACATAATACATTAAATTTCCAACAAACTAGATATATTTACGCAATCAGGGTTGCAAAATTTTTAGGTGAAACCGAAATCAGTAAGAAGCAAAATACAACTTTTTAGGGCATATTTGTAGCCTTTACTTGACAAGCGGCACTGGACACAACGTGTCGTTTCTAGTGCTCATGAAAAGTTTGTTTGTAAACAGAAATGAAGTTGACAATCTGACATTATCCAGTGCGTTAATGTGAACAAAAGGACTGTTCCAACGTATACGGTGTCCCAACCTTTACGACAGTCCCTCAGCCAGCACGTCTTCCAGGGTGTGCCCAGCGATGGGTACAAGAACACCCCCAAGAGCCCACTGTTCACCTGTTGCACGGTGGAGCGCAGGTAGGCAGTGCCCTTGGAAAACGCAACCCAACCAACCAACCGGCGAACCAACCCCAACCAACCCCCGGATCCTCATTAGGGTGTATGACAGATGCGGAGCAACGAGTCTTCGGGGCGGCTTGGTGCGGCTCTAGCGTGGCTCTGGCGTGGCTCGGTGATCTCGCGGCGACATTTCCATAATATTCAAATGCGCGGCGAGGGTGAAACAGAGGCGAGAAACGGCCCGGGGAACAGAGATATTCCGCGGGGTGGTGGGAAAGGAGGGCCCGGGGAACCGGACGGAGATCGAGGGTGCGAGAGAGCGGCGTGGTATGCCGCGGCATGGTGTTGCCGGCTGACATATTTATCGGCGGCCACGCCACCTGCAACCGGGCCCGCGGCATCCGCACAGAGCGGTGTTTTGCCCATTTGTATCCCCGATCCGGCGACAGCCCAGTTTGCCTCCCATTCTCCCCGTTCTTCTCTTCATCTCTCTCGGTCTCTCTCTCTCTCTCTCTCTCTCTCTCTCTCATTCTCTCTCTTTTCCCCTCTCCCTCTCCGTTCCTCGTTCGCCAAACAAGTGAGCAAGCCTTTCTTCTTGCAGAGTATCGGCCCGCGCCACGCCACGCCGCGATCGGCCCAGAGGGTTATTCGGAAGGAACGGCGGAACAGAAGGATGACATATTGGCTGCTCGCAGCGTTCCCGGGGTGTTGGACGCTGTCCAACCTACCCAATTGAGGGATGATTGCTAAGAACCGACATTTCCGCGACTACCCCGCCGAGCCTAAGCTCTGGCTACAAAGGAGTTTACCCCTTCAGTGCGTCAGCCCTCATCCCCCGAATCTAATAAGTAGACTGCGGATTTTTAGGCGATATAAAAATTGTCTGCATTCATTTCTGTATGATAGTTGGACGTTTATTCCTTTTTTTTAGACATCGAGATGAGATCAACAACAGTGTTTTTAAATTATCAAACGTGTTGGAATCTTTCACATGTCAGCAATGCGTACAATATCAACCATTGTCAGTTTTTACTGACAGAAGGTAGCTGAATTCTCATAATAGCTGTCCACCTATTATGTATTTCAGAATTGCAACATAGGAGAAGAATGAGCAACTATAATGAGAGAGCTGTTGTATCTTCTTCCGTGAAACTATAATTTAGTTTTCTTGCAAACTAATTGTCATCGATATTCTGTAGTGTACAAGTTGAATCAATGGAAACATGAAACATTTAAAGGATATGAGAAAACTGATTTTTCCAGAGAAAGAAGACCAGGGTGCATCAGAATCGTATAATATGCATAAATTAATTAACGATTAATTTACAGATACGGAAGAATTAGCTTTGAATGTATTACAATGTTTTGCAAAGAAAATAATTTTCCTCGGTGAATTTTGTTCGATCATGCTCATTCATAAGAAAAGTGACACAAGTCAAAACACATATTTCTAAAAAAAGTATAATAATAAATACACAAATTGTGGTGTACGTCATAAACTAATGTACATGACAATTAGCCAAGTATCTAAATAACAACAAATTATTTTACATTTCCAAGTTGGTTGTAGATAATTTTCAAATGGCTCTCCTCTGTAAAATTTCTTTATGTCACTTTTCTTCTGAATGAACGATATTTTTAATTCACGATTGTTGAGACTGTAAAGATGCATCCATGTAGAATTATTTAACAAATTTGATTCTTTTCGTATGTATTATAAAAAGAATGCCTAGAAGCATGGAGAGAGATGGATACATTCTTCTTATTTTTATAAAGTAATGTAAGGATGAGGAGGGGGAGGGGGTAGGGGCACTCAGGTAGGGTTGAGACTCGGCAGGTAAATGGAAGAACGCTAATTCCCGGTTGATGAAAATTCCGCAATGTACGTTCAAATGTATTTCCATTGATCGTCGAATGTCGACCATCCGAGAGCGGCATAAAAGCCGGCAGCGGCTATTAAATCCCCACTTGGTCGAAGGTTAATCCTCTCACCTGTTAAAGATGATGTATAGTGTATAGTCGTGGAAAGAAACAACCGGTTGCACGCGATCACCACCGTAAATCCAACCGTAGTTAAACTTCTCTTCTCCGTCTGCGGACGTTCTCCTTTCCCTTCTGGTTCCCTGTCTTCCCGAGGAATCGGCGCACGATGATATATCTCCATGCTGTTAAACGGTCCATTGTTTGCGACGGCCACTGACGAATTTGTATATGTTTATAATAGCGACGCCTGTGGGTAGCTATGAGGCATAATGGTGACAAGGGGAGAGATTGTTTTGTGAGTGGAAATTGGAGGTAGGCGGTGGCTATTCGGCGTTAGGGCCGATCCGGGAATCCATTTGTCAAATTTTTTCGATCCGGAGCCGATACCTATCCACCTTAATTGTAAGAGATTCTTCTCTAACTACAAATCAATGATTTTATGAACTTTTGCTTTCACAGCGTGGTACTGTCATTTAATCTTAATTAATTGTTCTTTCTGTAGATAATTAATTCTGTCAGATGTGTGCTGCAAACCATCATTCACTGTATATGTCGTATCAATAACATGTGCAATTATTACCAATTGATTTTCTTATTGAATTGCATCTCCTAATTTATTGAGATTAATAGTTGCATGACATGTACAATTATTATCAACTAATTTCATTATACATTGTATGTAGATCGTTCTATGCAACAAGTGAGTATAGCATTTTTCTATGTGGAGAACTACTAAATTTAATTAACATTATACGTATCGGCTAATACATTGATATTAAGTAGAATAACATGCACAATTAGTATGAATTGATTTCATTACATATTGTATGATATATAGATCATTTTATGTAACAGGTGGGCATTGTACTTAAAAATTCTGAGCTCTCAATTTTCTCATTTCGCCACAAACCTGTATACACCTGATCGAAAGGGATGTCTTGTAAAATAGAACACATTATTCATTGTATCATAAAATGCAACAGTTGAATCATAATATTTACAATTAAATGTTGAACGATCAGACATTTACGGTTATTATTATAAAAAATGCTCAAATGAAGAAGTTAATTAAAACGTTTCCATAATTCTAATAAAAGTAATGGTCAGACTCCGGATGTTTATGCAAAATAAAAAGTTCATGCATCAATTGCGAAACGCAGGAGCTAAATATAAATTTATATTCTTCATTAATGATTTTAACGTGGTGAGAAGAATGTATTAATACTCTCACAGTCTTAATATCTTCACTGTTTTAAATCGCGCTTGCTCATTTTTGTTATAAACGCATGAAATGTAAGCGTGAATGTATGTTGGTAACATAAGCGGAGCTATAAGAGCACGGTCGTGAAACGAGACCTGCCTCCTTTGGTCTTACAGTCAGTCTTATTCGCGAGTTATGGGTCATAGAGCATCATCGATTCGAGGTATGAACGTCGACGCGCAACATGCAGTGTTAATATTATTAGTGTTAGGTACGTACCAATTACTCCAAGTCTGAAATAGCGTGACTTGTGTTCCCGTAGGTCAGTCCACGTGGGCACTTGGCACAAAGCCATAGTGGGTGATAACGCCGAGCACAATGCGAAATTCTAGTACCGCGACTGCGACATCCATCGGATTCCGCCCTGATCTGCCCTGGGCATTGCAATTTGCGGGCGAACATTTTCATCAAATTAAGTGTTAACTTTTCTTTTCCGATTAACCCCGCGACGGTAGAGGTCGCTCGTGAACCCGACAGAAATTTCTATGCACCGACCTCCGCTACTCTACTGCAAGGCAATTTTAAAAGGATCTCTTTGACACCTTTCGAATATTTGGATTGCTTTCGCAGAAACTGAATTATGCCAAGTTTTAATGAGTTCTATTTTGAAGTATTTTGAACATTTTCATTAAGTTAAGGGTTAGGTAAGCTTTTCTTTGCTGATTAACCCTGCGACGCACAGCGGGGTATTTGGCCCGAAAAATGCTTATTTATTATTTATGTGCTCGAGGTCATAATATGATGGTCAAATCACAAATGGATTTTAATCTTTAAAAAATCAAAATTTATTTTTTTTCGAAATATACATATAGAAGTTCATAGATGTTTAAATACTGTTCAACTCTGTCTTCCGTTCGAAAAATTTTTTCCTCAGATTATTATCGGAAACTATCATGTGCACACTTATTACCACAGTTGAGCAAAAATTTTATTTAGATAAAATGTTTGCCCAACTCTGCTTATAATTACCAATAAGAAAGTTTTAATATTTAAAAGATGACCATATACATATAGAATTTTGCCAAAAAATGTTTTCATATTATTAGTTCCAATGACAACAATACAATAATACAAAGAAAAGTTTTACTGTGAATAGACGTGATCTTATAAAATGTTTCATTTTTAAAACTGGAATGATTAATTTTATCAGTTATTAATTTAATTTTTCTATCACGATGATGGAATTATACAAAATTTTAGAGTTCTGTATATGTGGATAAAAACTTGATGACAGCACGTAATAATTTTTCTGATAAAACTACCATATACATATATGTATGCTCTAACAAGAAATAA